>NC_064620.1:36332500-37576562 GCF_023898315.1 Schistocerca nitens
CAGCCACAGATGCAAAGCTTGTGAGTGCCTCTACAACCCCAGTCTGTTCCACGTTCTCAGTTTTCAGTTTCTTGTAATGGCGGGCACTCGTTTTTGATCGAAAGTAATGTGTCTGTGAACATATCATTTCAAGAGTCATTTCTCATCATGATGTACCTTAAATTACAAAGAAGAGACACGTTCTTTATTCTTTCCCACTCTGTATAGGTAGAACACAGTTAATGATCATGCACTGGCAGTAACGCAGAGACCGGTGGAACAAGCAGTTGTTTCCTACTGTCGACGATGGGAGGGTTCATGAAGCGAACGCTAGCCAAAAACAAAGTCTAGAGCGTAGCAAAAATCGTCGTAAGCGTACACATAAAGTTTAGGGAGCATTCGGAACGAAAAATGTAGTACAAGGAAGGTCAAACACTCTGCTAATATATAGCGCATGTCTATGGCATCGATGAACTAGCGAGGCTGACTGGCAAATGCTGATTCGCGGTATCTACAGGCACAGTCGTGTCAGTGGTAGGGCTCACGTAACGTGTCTGCCCCTGTGGCGATGTCCTTCCTAGGAGCCAATCAATGTATGAAGCACGAGTGTCTCCGACGTGTACTCCATGTCGATGATGGGTGAGGAATCCGAATCACTGTCGGATACTAAATTCTTCACGCTCTGCAACAATTTTTATTTATACACTAAACGATTTTCGACTTCTTGAGCAACCATCAGTTAACATGTCATTGTTTCTACCTCACATGAAATATATGTGGGGCTGGCAGACAGATAAACGACACCGAAGACATGCCGATGTTATTACAGAGCTGCTGATCTTATAGACAAGAAACGGTTATATTTAAAAATAAGAAATTTTATCATTCTGTAGTTTTCTATAACATGCTAAAGTGGTGCGCAATTTAGCTACAGAGAAAAAGAGGAATGACTGGTTCAATTATAGTTAAGCTGAAAATTTCTATATTTGTCTCATCTTTTTTTCGTTTCCCGTCGTTCTTGATCTGCTTCAAAATTCGTGGAGTTTTTAGTCCTTCTGTCCAACTGAATGTCGAGTTTGAAGTTATGTTGCACATTTTTCTGTTCTGCCCCCTAGTATTTTCTTATCTGTTCACTTAGTTTCTTCTTTTTCCTTTTTTCTCATACTGTAGCTTGTCTAAAGAGCTCTTCCACGTGTGTCATTGTTAGTTATGAGTTTAGAACATAGAACAATAGATCATGTGATAAAATGTGCATGTAATTAAGGCGAAGTGCGCAACGTTGAGGAAGAAATGGTGATGAAGATGACATAAGAGCCAGTCCACAAGTGGAGAAAATCACCGACCTGGACGAGATTCGAATCCAGACCCCTCACCTGGCTTTCTGCCATGCTATCCACTCAGCTATGGAGAAGGACTGATATTGGAGCAAAAAATTAATGGTGTCATTAAAAGAGACTATTATGTAGGTACCAAGAAAAGTAAAATAACGGTTACGGGATATACATGGAATTAAATTGTTGTTGTTGTTGTGGTCTTCACTCCTGAGACTGGCTTAATGCAGCACTCCATGCTACTCTGTCCTGTGAAAGCTTCTTCATCTCCCAGTACCTACTGCAGCCTACATCCTTCTGAATCTGCTTAGTGTGTTCATCTCTTGGTCTCCTTCTACGATATTTACCCTCCACGCTGCCCTCCAATACTAAATTGGTGATACCTTGATGCCTCAGAACATGTCCTACCGACCGATCCATTCATCTTATCAAGTTGTGCCACAAACTCCACTTCTCCCCAATTCTATTCAATACCTCCTCATTTGTTATGTGATCAACGAATCTAATCTTCAGCATTCTTCTGTCGCACCACATTTTGAAAGATTCTATTCCCTTCTTGTCCAAACTATTTATCATCCACCTTTCACTTTCATACATGGCTACACTCCATACAATTAATTTCAGAAACGTCTTCCTGACACTTGAATCTATACTCGATGTCACCAAATTTCTCTTCTTCAGAAAAGCTTTCCTTGCATTTGTAAGTCTACATTTTATATCTTCCCTACTTCGACCAACCTCAGTTATTTTTCTCCCCAATTAGCAAAACACCTTTACTACTGTAAGTGTCTCATTTCCTAATGTAATTCCCTCAGCAGCACCCAACTTAATTCGACTACATTCCATCATCCTCGTTTTGCTTTTGCTGATGTTCATCTTATATCCTCCTTTCAAGACACTATCCATTCCGTTCAACTGCTCTTCCAAGTCCTTTGCTGTCTCTGCCAGAATTACAATGTCATCGGCAAACCTCAAAGTTTTTATTTCTTCTCCATGGATTTTAATACTTACTCCGAATTTTTCTTTTGTTTCCTTTACTGCTTGCTCAATATACAGATTGGATAACATCGGGGATAGGCTACAGCCCTGTCTCACTCCCTTCCCAACTAATGCTTCCCTTTCATGACGGTCAACTCTTATAACTGCCATCTGATTTCAGTATAAATTGTAAATAGCCTTTCGCTCCCTGTGTTTTACCCCTGCCACATTCAGAATTTGAAAGAGAGTGTTCCAGTTAACATTGTCAAAAGCTTTCTCTAGTCTACAAATGCTAGAAACATAGATTTGCCTTTCCTTAATCTTTCTTCTAAGATAAGTCGTAAGGTCAGTATTGCCTCACGTGTTCCAATATTTCTAATGAATCCAAAATGATCTTCCCCGAGGCCTGCTTCTACCAATATTTCCATTCGTCTATAAAGAATTCGCGTTAGTATTTTGCAGTTGTGACTTATTAAACTGATAGTTCGGCAATTTTCACATCTGTCAACACCTGCTTTCTTTGGGATTGGAATTATTATATTCCTCTAGAAGTCTGAGGGTATTTCGCCTGTCTCATACATCTTGCTCACCAGATGGTAGAGTTTTGTCAGGACTGGCTCTCCCAAGGCTGCCAGTAGTTCTAATGGAATGTTGTCTACTCCCGGGGCCTTGTTTCGACTCAAGTCTTTCAGTGCTCTGTCAAACTCTTCACGCAGTATCGTGTCTCCCATTTAATCTTCATCTACATCGTCTTCCATTTCCATAATATTGTCCTCAAGTACATCGCCCTTGTATAGGCTCTCTATGTACTCCTTCCACCTTTCTGATTTCTCTTCTTTGCTTAGAACTGGGTTTCCATCTGAGCTCTTGATATTCATACAAGTGGTTCTGTTTTCTCCAAAGGTCTCTTTCATTTTCCTGTAGGCAGTATCTATCTTACCCCTCGTGAGATATGCCTCTACGTCTTACATTTGTCCTCTAGCCATCCCTGCGTAGCCATTTTGCACTTCCTGTCAATCTCAATTTTGAGATGTTTGTATTTCTTTTTGACTGCCTCCTTTACTGCATTTTTGTATTTTGCACTTCCTGTCAATCTCAATTTTGAGACGTTTGTATTCCTTTTTGACTGCTTCCTTTACTGCATTTTTGTATTTTCTCCTTTCATCAATTAAATTCAATTTTTTTTGTGTTACCCAAGGATTTCTACTAGCCCTCGTCTTTTTATCTACTTGATCCTCTGCTGCCTTCACTACTTCATCCCTCAAAGCTACCCATTCTTCTTCTACTCTATTTCTTTCCCCCATTCCTGTCAATTGTTCACTTATGGTATCCCTGAAACTCTCTACAACCTCTGATTTTTTTCAGTTCGTCCAGGTCCCATCTCCTTAAATTCCAATCTTTTTGCAGTTTCTTCAGTTTTAATCTACAGTTCATAAACAATAGATTGTGGTCAGAGTCCACATCTGCCCTGGAAATGTCTTACAATTTAAAACCTGGTTCATAATTCTCTTACCATTATACAATCTGTCTGAAACCTTCGAGTATGTCCAGGCCTCTTCCATGTACACGACCTTCTTTTATGATTCTTCAACCAAGTGTTCGTTATGATTAAGTTATTATCTGTGCAAAACTCAACCAGGCGGCTTAATCTTTCATTTCTTACCCCTATCCTATTCACCTACTATGTTTCCTTCTCTCCCTTTTCCTGCTATCGAATTTCAGTCACCCATGACTATTAAATTTTCGTCTCCCTTCACTACCTGAATAATTTCTTTTATCTCATAATATAGTGCATCAATTTCTTCGTCATCTGCTGAGCTAGTAGGCATATAAACTTGTACCACTGTAGTAGGAGTGGGTTTCGTGTTTATCTTGGCCACAATAAGGCGTTCACTACGCTGTTTGTAGTAGCTTACCTGCACTCCTATTTTTTTATTAATTATTAAACCTACTCCTGCCTTACCCCTATTTGATTTTGTATTTATAACCCTGTATTCACCTGACCAAAAGTCTTGCTCCTCCTGCCACTGAACTTCACTAATTCCTACTATATCTAACTTTAACTTATCCATGTCCCTTTTAAAATTTTCTAACTTATCTGCCCGATTAAGGGATCTGACATTCCACGCTCCGATCCGTACAACACCAGTTTTCTATCTCCAGATGACGACGTCCTCGTCAGTACTCCCTGCCCAGACATCGGAATGGGGGACTATTTTACTTCAGGAATATTTTACCCAAGAGGATGTCATCATAATTTAATCATACAGTAAAGCTCCATGCCCTCGCGAAAAATTACATCTGTAGTTTCCCCTTGCTTTCATCCGTTCGCAGTACCAGCACTGCAAGGCCGTTTTGGTTAGTGTTACAAGACCATATCAGTCAATCATCCAGACTGTTACCCCTGTAACTACTGAAAAGGCGGCTGCCTCTCTTCAGGAACCACACGTTTATCTGGCCTCTCAACAGACACCCCTTGGTTGTGGTTGCACCTACGGTACGGCAATCTGTATCGCTGAGGCACGCAAGCCTCCCCACCAACTGCAAGGTCCATGGTTCATGGGGGGAGAATATGGAATTAAAAACTAAAAGTAGCAGACTCTCAAGTGGGCTCTGCAGACAGTTAACATATCTCTCTTGACTACTGGAATCAGTCTTCCCCTCAGCTCTGCAGTACTCTGCCAGGACAACACTTTGGTCTAGTCCCAGTTTACCATGTCTGAAGTAGCTGTTAAAATTTCTGGAGAAGTTACGCGCCCTCCCATAATACATGAGGGATTAGAGTGGTCCGGTGTGACATGAGTTGGCTTGTTTTGGTTTGAGCCTGCATGCACTTGTCTGTGTGCCAGTCTGAAGTTTGAAGGGAAGTTGATGAGTGTGCCTCTGGACTGCCGCAATGACACGTGACATGATTATTACGTTTGATTTAATTTGTCGGCACCTATGTCATTTCTCATACGTATTAATAGGTGTGGGTTCCTGTAGTCATGTCCTAGTTCATGAACCACGGGCAACGTATGAGTGGCCAAGTAAGTGCTCCCGACAGTCAGGATACCAGTTACTTTGGAATAAGGCTGGGCATCTCAGACATATTCTGAATCGTGGTCACCTTTGTGGTCATACGGCAAAGACTACCACCGGCTAGTCCCTCAACCGTTAGGGGTAAAACTCAATGGGACCCTGGGCAAGTAGGTCTAGCAACCTGTTTCCTTGGTACTATAAATATGATGCTGGCAACAATCAGAGCAAAATGCCTCGTACCTTTGAAGGTGACGGAGTCCTACCTCTAACTGACAAACCAGGGACTTCTAAGATACGACTTGGCAAACAAATGGTAATGAGATGGGGAGCTATTAATATCAATGGGGGCTACTCTGGGAAGAAGGTACAACTGGCAGAGGCTGCAAGTAAGATGGGGCTGTACGTTTTAGCTGTTAGTAACATTCGGGTAAGGGGTGAGAAAGAAGAGGAAGTGGGAGAATACAAGGTCTACCTGTAAGGAGTCAAAGCAGGAATTGCGCAGTGGGGTGTAGGGCTTTACATCAGGAAAGAAATGGAACCCAGCGTAGTTGCAATAAGGTACGTAAACGAATGACTGATGTGGATAGATTTGACAGTGTCTAGCAAGAAAATTAGGAATGTGTCAGTATATTCGCATTGTGAAGGGACATATCAAGATAAGATGGATAGTTTTTATGAGGCACTCAGTGATGTAGTTGTTAGAGTAAAGGACAAGGACAGTGTTCTGCTCATGGGTGATTTTAATGCCAGGATTGGAAATCGAACAGAAGGGTATGAAAAGGTTATGGGTAAATTTGGAGAGGATATGGAGGCCAACAGGAACGGGAAACAACTCTTGGATTTCTGTGCCAGTATGGGCTTAGTAATCACAAACTCCTTTTTTAAACATAAGAACATTCACTGGTATACTTGGGAAGGCAGGGGAGCCAGATCTGTCATTGACTATATAATAACAGATCAGGAATTCAGGAAGGCTGTGAGGGACACACGTGTATTCAGGGGATTCTTTGATGACACTGATCATTATTTAATCTGCAGTGAAATTGAGATTGTGAGGCCCAAAGTGCAGGAGGTCAGGCCCATATGTAGGAGGATAAGAGTGGAGAAACTTCAGGATAAGGAAATCAGGCACAAGTACATAACAGTGATCTCAGAAAGGTACCAGTTAGTTGAATGTAGTCAATTACAGTCATTGGAAAAGGAATGGACAAGGCACAGGGACACAGTACTAGAAATGGCTAAAGAATGTCTTGGAACAGTAGTGTGTAAAGGTAGGATGAAGCAAACAGCTTGGTGGAATGACACAGTCAGGGCAGCCTGTAAAAGGAAAAAGAAGGCGTATCAAAAATGGCTACATACTAGAACTAAGGTAGACAGATAAAGTTATGTTGAAGAAAGAAACAAAGCCAAACAGATAATTGCAGCATCCAAGAAGAAATCTTGGGAAGACTTTGGAAACAGGTTGGAGACTTTGGGTCAAGCTGCTGGAAAGTAGTGTAATTAGCCGTCTTCGAAAGGGAGGTAAGAAGGAAATGACAAGTATTTTGGACATGTCAGGAAAACTGCTGGTGAATCCTGTGGATTCCTTGGGCAGATGGAGGGAATATTTTGAAGATTTGCTCAATGTAGGTGAAAATACGATCAGTAATGTTTCAGATTTCGAGGTACAATGGGATAGGAATGATGATGGAAATAGGATCACATTTGAGGAAGTGGAGAAAATGGTCAATAGATTGCAGTGCAATAAAGCAGCTGGGGTGGATGAAATTAAGCCGGAACTCATCAAATACAGTGGATTGTCAGGTCTTACATGGCTACACAGGATAATAGAATTGGCCTGGGAGTCGGGACAGGTTCCATCAGACTGGACAAAAGCAGTAATCAAACCAATGTTTAAACATGGAAACAGAAAACATTGTAACAACTACTGAGGTATCTCTTTAATCAGCGTTGTGGGTAAAATCTTCTCCGGTATTGTTGAAAGGAAAGTGCGAGTATTAGTTGAGAACCAATTGGATGAAAATAAGTGTGGGTTTAGGCCTCTTAGGGGTTGTCAGGACCAGATCTTTAGCTTACGGCAAATAATGGAGAAGTGTTATGAGTGGAACAGCGAATTGTATCTATGCTTTATAGATCTAGAAAAGGCATACGACCGGGTTCCTAGGACGAAGTTATTGTCTGTTCTACGAGATTATGGAATAGGAGACAAACTTTTGCAAGCAATTAAAGGTCTTTACATGGATAGTCAGGCAGCAGTCAGAGTTGACGGTAAATGGAGTTCATGGTTGTAACCTCCCCACAAGAAATAATTAAATGAATTTAAACATGAATAATGAATGTGATTCTAATTTAGTGTAACCTCAGAACAAAATTGGTTCCCATTTATAATCTCCGTACAGAAAAGCATTCACATTTAATGTACCCACAAAATTTTTTTCTCATTTAATGTAAGCACGAAACAGAAAAATTCTTAAACCTCATAATAAAAAAAATTAATTCAGTAACCTGGTAAATTTCAGAACGACAGCAGTGCTGCGCCATGGCCCTGTAAGATGATTCTGAATAAAAAAAAGCAAAAATTCTTTAAATTCTTTATATCACAAAGAATATTATTAGGACATTTTTTTAACAGATTTACATGGGAATTCACATACATTACTAGATATGCGCAAGGCTGCTTTTTACCTTATACAATAATACTCAGGCTCCGGCATCGCTGCACCGCGACCGTCCCAGCCAACAAGATACACCAGACCAGAGCAGACTAGCGACAACCGCAGACTTGCGACTAGCAACGACTTACTGCTACAGCTACATAGTTCCTACTCAGTCAACACTGCTCTCTGGTCAGCGATTCGCTTATACCTTGCATATTGCAGGCAGCGCATACCTCTAACATAACCCTCCATTGGGGGAGCAAAAATTTGGCAGCGATGGTGAGTCAATTGGACTTGCCATGAACAACAAATTTTTCTTAATTAACTAAGTTTACAGTCACAGAAAATATACATATATATAAGTGCAGAACATGGAATGAAATATAGTGCACATGCACTGAGTACAGAACATATCGAGCAATGACAAAATGTATACGCAATGAGTGCAAAACATATTAACAAATGACATAAAGTGCACATGCACTGTAGTACAGAACATATCAAGTAATGACAAAATGTATACGCAATGAGTACAAAACATCTCCATCGTTCAAGGTGATGGACAGCATGCCATGTCCACACCACGTTCTTGTAAGGTACACCAACGTAGAATTAGTGCAAAAACCAAATATAGTGCTCCATGATCATGAGGATAGACAGGACAAACGGATATTGCAGTAATTTTTGGTAATTAGGTCAGAAGGTGAAGGACATTAAGTCTTATGTCAGTCATCATTGAGAATTACACTAGTCTATCAACTGATTTGAGTAATTGGTGGCAGTCATCGCCTAGTTACTCAACATTTCTGTACTAAGTATGAAGTATTACAGAATAATGTTCATAAGTCATGTGATTATAGTGAACATTTGCACTCATTGGCCAGTTACAAACCATTTTTATGCATTATTCAAAAGTGATCATTCAAAACAAGAGTTAATTAATGGCATACTATTTACATTACTCAGCTAGTTATAGTAATCATTGGCACTCATTGGCCAGTTACAAACCATCAGAAGTCATCCTTCAAAACAGGAGCTAATGAGTGTAGCATCAAGTTACTAGTATTCATATATATAGCATGTAAGTGACATAATACAAATTTAAAATATAAGAAACAGTGGCATTCATTGGCCAGTTACTAACATTTAGCAAGTATTGAATATTACAAAACATTTTTCATCATTCAAGTGACATATGACATATTTAAAATAATTATTGGCACTCACTGATCAGTTACAAACCATCAGAAGTCATCAGTCAAAGTGAGAGTTAGTTATTAGCATAGCATTTATAGAGTATAACAAAAATATTATTTACAGAAATTATTGGCATAGCATGTATGCATTATTACAAAATATCATTCATTATTACTCAGAACTCATCATTCAAGTGACATATGACATTTCTAAAGTGTAACACTCTGAGACTATTACTCAAAGTCTGTGATTAGAAAACATCATTCAGTATTACTCAGAACTCTCTTAAACTGGTAGCATTATTTGGCACTGGTAATAATTTTTTTTCTTTTTGTGCTAGCAATGCATTGCGTTGGGATCGATAATTAATTGCTGGGGCATAACAATATTTGCTCTTGACTTATTGCTGAAAATGAGGATAGGTAACGTCATTCGTCATGAGTCAGCTGTAGCAAGGTTATGAAACAAGTAAAGTATATGTGATCACATTCATGAATGACACACACAAATGGGTAAAAAATGCAAGTACTAGAACAGGTTTAATGACCAACTGCTTATAGCACATTAATTTCATGAATAGCTTCTCCTGGAAAAAATACAAAATGGACTATTAAGCTGAAAGAAGAAACGCATATCATGCTGACAAGTAGTGAACTTCGAATTAACAGGTAATGAAATGTGTATTCAATATGTGTGTACTCTAGCTGTCCTTTCCAAAACATTCAGGCATTATACCATGCGACATAAGACATACTGTCAAAACGAACTGCAACAAATACTTAAATAACTACATAGCATTTCTTAACTAACAGTAAATATATGAACTTCATCATTATTCTCATCTGCAAAGAAAAACTTAAAAGTGGTGCGTTAAGTGGCCATATAAAATTCATCACTATCATCACCTGCAAAGAAAAACTTCATTAATTATAGTACCATATTCTTCATCACTATTCATCATTATTCATTATCATCTGAATAAAAAGACACTTCATTATTCGTTATTCAAATTACCATTTACTTCATACAACTATTCATAGTATAGAGTTTCTTATTTCTGGCATATTTCATCACTAAAACAAAGATGTGTAGTTCTGTCTGACAGCCTGCATCAATCGCCTGGTATTCTGTAAGAGAAAATTAGTTAAGACGGCTATCATACGATGTGTATAGTATATTCTTGTTAATGCTTGTTAATTCTGATACATTTACTCTTCGTGACGAGGTATTGCATCTTCTTTCGTTCATTCCGATAGTGAAACTTACATTTCATAGTAATCCACTGTGGTTTGTTTATTTCATTTCTTTTACACGTTATTGCTTTCTGAAAATGATGAACAATGATTAGTGACTTGCATTTAAATCATATACCCATTAAATAAAAACTGGTTTCTAGTGATATAATTGAGCATACAGCATAGCATGACAGAAAACATATTATGTCAAAAACATAGACAGTGTTCAGGTGCAAAAATATACACAGAATATCATAATGTGGTAGCAAAAAAAAAATTTAAAACAGTCACGATGTTGAGATATCATAAGGCAAAATTTCAAAGTCAACTGGTGTTTGTTACATCTTAAACATTTCATAGTGCATACAAACAAAACAGGAAAATAATCATACATACATGAAGAATGGAAAATGTTCACAGTCTGATGTGTAACGACAAGAAAAGCGACCTGCTACCCTTACCTTGCCGGGCACTTGCCAAGAAAAAATATGATAATCATCAGTAAGTGTTCATATAAATATAATTGCATAAGTGGTCATAAAATATGTAAGTTTATCTGGAAAAATGTGCACGGTCTGATGTGTAACGACAAGAAAGGCAACCTGCTAACCTGACCTTGCCGGGCACTTGCCAAGAAAAAATATCATAATCATCAGTAAGTAGTCACATAAATATAATTGCATCATTGGTCATATAAGAATCAGAAAATAGTCTTACAGTGAGATAAATCATAAAGTATGTTCATTCAATAAAGGGTTTAATATTGGAGGCATGGTGCTTGCCTTTACTTTTTCTGGTTCTCAGAGTTTCGACGTGTACTACATTGGAGTGAGGAATGCTGCGAATTCGATATGGACCTGCGTATAGAAGCTCAAATTTACTACATCTACTCTTTCTTCTGTTGGATAAATAATGTGTGCGTACTAATATCTTCTGTCCAATGTGAAAGTCACGGCGTGTACAAACCTGTTTTCGCTGTCTTCTCCGGAGCTCTGCGGCACGTTTGATGTAGTTCACCGCAATGTAAATTATTTCATGGTGTCGTAGTCGACTAGATGTAGGAAAGGTTACTAATTCTTTAATTTTGTTAGGTGGTTCAACATTTTTCAGTATAACAGTCGGAGATAGCATAGTAGATTCATTTGGTATGGAATTAATTACATCTTGGAATGAGAGTATGTGTGTGTCCCAATCAATATGTTTTTTATGGCAGTATATTCTACATAGTTTACTAATTTCTTTCATTTGTCGTTCACAAGAGTTCGAAGAAGCGTGGTATCTGGATATATAGATCGGAGAAATGTTCCTAGCTCGTAACATACGTGTCCATATATCAGATCGAAACTGTGATCCATTGTCGGAAATTACTTTCAATACATGCCCTACATGGAATAGAAAATGTTTTACAAATGCTTTCGAAATAGTTTTAGCACTAGCTTTGCGTAACGGAGTGAAGGTAACAAATTTCGAAGTGATTTCAACAGCGACAAAGATGTAGCAAAAACCTCTATTAGTTCTGGGAATCGGACCAAAAATGTCTACAGCGGCCATGTGTCTCAATTTAACAGGTACTATGGGATGTAACGGAGGAATATGTGAAGTCGTATCTGACTTAGCTTTCTGGCAGATTTTACATGACGCTAAAACTCGTCGAATACGTTTCGCCATGTTGGCAAAATAACAGTTCTCTCTCAGTATAAGAAAACGTTTTTTGGCTCCGTAATGTACGTAACTTAAGTGAGTATACCAAATTAATTTGTTAACAAGCTCGTCAGGAATACATAATAACCAATTGTTGCTGTCAGGGTGAGAGCGGCGAAACAGAATATTATTCCGTACAGTGTAATGGTTTCTAATGGTAACATTATTCCTATCTTGCCAAAGGTGTTTAATTTCTTTCCATACGTTGTCTTGACTCTGCTCTTGTGCTATGTCTCGTAATGACGACGAAATGAAATTTTCAAATGCAACTTGCTGAATGTACGTGACGCTGAAATTTGCTTTGCAGAAGTTGGTTGCGATGTCTTGCTGATTGTTGCTGAGTGAACGGGATAGTGCGTCTGCTACAATAGTTTGTGTACCGGGAATGTGAACAATTGTAAAATTAAATTCCTGTAAATAAAGTTTCCATCTGCTTAATCTGTCGTGTGTAAATTTAGCGGAAAGTAAAAACTGTATAGCTCTATGATCTGTGTAAACTGTAGTGTGTCTTCCATAAAGAAGATGCCGAAATCTGGTAAAAGCCCATACAAAACGTAATGTTTGAAGTTCTGTGACAGAATAATTGCGTTCAACAGGTGACAGGATGCGACTTGCAAAAGTGATGTTTTTAATTACTGTACAACTATCTTCTTCAATTTCCTGACAAATATGTACGCCTAAAGCGGTGTTAGAACTGTCGGTTGTAATGGAAAATTTCTAGTAAGATCTGGATGTGATAAAAGTGGTGCATTCAACAAAGCTTGTTTCAGGATCACAAATTCAGAATGTGCTTGCCTATCCCAGGACCAAATAGTGTTTTTACCTGTCAATTGACCTAATCTAGGAGTGTCTAAAGCAGAGTAATGAATAAATATAGGAAAAAAGTTAATTAAACCCAAAAAGCTGCGTAATTGTTTCTTCGTCGTAGGAACAGTAATGTCACGTAAAGCTTGAAGTTTTTCCGGGTCAGGCGCAATGCCTTCTGCTGAAATTACATGTCCAAGAAATTTTATAGAAGTTTTGCCAAAGTGCGATTGACTGAGATTAACTGTGACTCCTTGTGCACCGAAAGTTCGTAACAGTTGTTCAAGAATCAGATTGTGTTCAGACCAGTTAGTTTCTGCAATAAAAATGTCGTCTACATACGTTGTGATTCTGTCTTTAAGTTCTGTCGGAAGTATAGTATTCAAACCGCGAGTAAATGCTGCTGAAGAAATAGTTAAACCGAACGGTAATTTACAAAATTGATAACAGTCATCAAAACAGAGAAAAGCCGTGTACTTTCTGCAGTCCGGATGGAGTTGAATTTGCCAAAATCCCGATTTCAAATCGAATGTGGAATAAATAGCAGTACCATGAAATTTCTGTAGAAGTTCTTCTAGTGTCTGTGGGCGATCTGTTTCATTAATAATAATGTCGTTGATGTGACGCGAATCAAGTACGAGGCGAAGTGAACCATCCTTTTTCTTAACAATATGGAGCGGGTTTATGTACGGACTAACTGACGGTTCAATAATTCCTTGGTCAAGCATAGCTTGCAATTCTTTCTTAACTTGTTCTCTGTGAATATACGGAATGGGATAATGCTTGGCTTTAAATGTGTCGTGCTGTTTAACTTGAAATTCATACATAAAACCGGACATAGTACCAAGAACGATATCAAAACCTGGAGCTCGCTGTAAAAGAATTTTGCGTAGTTGCGTGCGTTCGTCGTCTGTATTTGCACTGCTCTGTTTAACATTATCAGAAATCATCTGTATAACGTCATAGTCGGCTTCGTCTGGAGTATTGTAGTTGTGAATGTACGTATCTGTGAACAATGTGGAATGACAGTCTATGTCACGTGATGCGGAAATGACCTCTGTACGATTAATTGTTTGTTCTTCTACAGATAAAGAGTGCTGAAATTCTAAAGCCAGTTGCACATTTTCATCCTTTAACATTAAATAGGAGTTTTGAAAGTCAATAATTGCGTCGTGTTGTACCAGAAAATTCGTACCTAAAATAACGTCTGTCGTCAATAAGGGAACAATCCAAAAATTTGAGTGAAATGTATGACCTGCAATACAAAATGATAAATGCGTCTGTAATTTTACATCTACTTCTTTACCAGATACTGTTCCTTTTACTTTGGTTTTGCCTAATGGTAACGTAGGATAGGTATTCTCTTTGTTACATTCGTTGAAAGTTTCCTCATTTATAACTGACATAGGTGATCCAGAATCGATTACTGCTGAAAATTTGGATGATCAAATCTTTACTTCAATGACAGGGTGTGAAATTGTTTTTTGAATAACTGGTCTTTCCTGCAAAAGAGTGTCTCGGATGTCGTCAAAAGTAATAACATTTTCGTGAACAAGATTCTACGTGTCAAAAGCATTGCTTACGTTACTGGAAGATGCAACCTGTACTGTATCTAGTCAAATTCTATCTGACGTGCTATTATTTTCGGGAGGATGCTGTGGCATTTCCATTATTTGTGCTGTTCTGTTATTTCGCCCTGACGTATTACGTTCAGGATGATATCTACCGTCTGGTTCATTCATGATAATTTGTTGTTACGGATGATTTTGTTGTTGGAAAGACCGACTGTTATTAAATGTACGCTGAAAATTGTGCTCATTACTTTTACGTCTGTCATAATAGTCATTTCTATACGGTGCATTGCGATATGAATTGAAATGGTGTGTTTTCTGTACGTACTGATTTCCTTGTTGCTGTGCGTTACTATTTGTTGGAGCCGACGCTATACGTGCAGGCGGCGAAACATTAAAGCTTCGTTGACCTTGCAGACTACATTGTTGGTTAGGTATGCTAACCGGCTGGCTTTCATGCTGTTGCGGTGAAAAACGTCTATTGTTACCAAAATGTGGTTCCTGTTGCTGATAATTTGGAGGATACTGATAATTAAAATTTTGTCTGTTATTAAAGTTCTGGTGGTTGTCGTTCCTGAAGCGTCTATTAGCTTTGCTATTGAAATAGCGTGGCTGATCGTAATTGCTGTATCCTTGTTGACCTTGGTTATTATGTGAAAAATTTTTGTTTATGAAGGAATAATGTGATTCCTGAACTTCCAAAAGCTGTAACAGATCTCTGAATGCCGAAATATTTTCTTTCTGCTGACCCGTTAAAAGTGATACTCTTAATGATCGTTGTAATTTAGAAATACATAATTGGATAAGTGCAGATTCACAGTATGGTTCACTTAAGTACTGGTTTTGTTGGACCATGTGTTCAAAAAATTGCGTGACAGTGGAAAAATTTGAGTTCTCATAATTCGGTAAACTAATTAATTGATCCTTGATTCCGCGCTGTGTCGTCTTCGACCAATACGCTGACAGAAAAGCATTCTGAAATTCCACCGAATAGCATTGTCTCGCGATTGGTCTCATACGAGTTGCCGGTTCGCCTTCCAAAAAACTGCAAATAAATTCCAGTTTGTGTGTTACGGGCCAAGTCGGTGGAAAAGCAAAGCTAAATTGTTGTATCCAATCCAAGGGGTGGATCTGTGTTCTGTCATTTTTAAATACTTTAAATTTTCTCACGGATAGAAAGTGCTTATAATCAAAATTATCGTCTTTGTACGTCTACACAGGTTCAGGATTGTATGATAATCTGTTTGTCTGTGACTGTTCGGGATCTAAGTCACGTACTCTCTGTAAATTACCTAAATTATACTGGTTGTGTGAGTCTGACAAATGTTCGCAAAGTGGCGCATGCTGTGATGTGTTAAAGGCTGAAACGTTTTTCATCTCTGTCACTTCTTGCAGTAAAGTTGACAATTTTCTACGTAATGTATTATTGGACGACCCTATCTCACTAATTGTCTGCTGTAAATTTTGGAATTCGGGTGTTTCATTAAACGACACTGGTGACGTATCGTCTGATTTGGTGTCATTATTACTTTCGATAACGTCAATAAGACTGGCCAATTCATCATATTTTTCAGTCAGTGCTTTTACCTGATCATCGTTTTTAGTATCACAAGTATTAATTTGTTCTTGTATTTTACATGTGGTTTTGTTTAATTTCTTAATGTCTGCTTTGATGGCATCGGGATCCTGTATTAGTTCTAATTGTTCAAGTCTGTCGGTCACTGTCTGAAAGTCTAGTGTGTGTGTGTCTGTTTTTGTTTTAAGATCAGAGATTTCATCACGTAATTCAGTGTTCAACTGTTTGATAGCATTAATTTCGTCTGATACTGTAGCAATATTGTTGTCTACGTATGTTTTTGCTTTCGTAAACAATTTACGCTTATCTTCCTGTCTCTGTGCAGTAATTCTTTCCATGACTTGTCTTTTTACTTTATTCTGTTCCTGTATAAATTTACGGTAACGCGTTTCACTGTTTTGTAGGTGGTGATTAAAAAGTTCGTCAATTTGGCTTTTCTGTTGGTCGAATTTCGCGTCTACTTTCGCATCCAGTGTGCGTGAAAGCTCTGCTGACATTAATTTAAACTCGTCGCGTAACTGTGTTGCATTTTCAGAACATTGTTTAGCGACTGCACTAATTTCATCTCTAAGTAATTTGGTAGTGGCTGCATGTGTATTATTTAATTCTTGTGCCACAGATCTAATTTCTTCACTACTGTTCCTAGCACAAGCCTTAATCTCCTCACGTAATTGTTCTTTAGTATCATGGCATTGCGCAGCAACGGCTGTAATCTGTTCATTAAGTTGTTCGAAATTGTTGTCTTGTTTTTCATTGTTTTCATTAAGTTGTTGTTTGAGATTTTCATTATTTTCATTAAGTTGTTGTTTGAGATTTGCACTAAGTTGTTTGTTTGATTCATTAATTTGTTGTTTGAAATTGTCGTCTTGTTCTTTCTTCGACTGTTTGAAATTTTCATAAAGGTGTAGCAATAATGCCATAACTTATCCATGCCAATATTACCTACTCTATTCTCTGTGCTGTTTAATAGCGTACCTGCAATTGTCACGTTTTGTGTAGCCATTTGGTCATTCTGTGATTCTTGAAAAGGTTTGCCAATCGGACGTGCACTGTGGGTCATTACCTCGGAACCAAATAAATCTGACGTATTTTGAATACACTGTTCATCTTCGTGAGAAAAATTTATCTGTTCACAATTCAAATTTTGCAAACCGGGTGTGTCAAACTGGGCAGCGTTCGTTGTATCGGAACGTGCCGCGTCATCAATTGTTAAATTTACTGTGGACACAATTGAATTTATTTGTTCATCATTTGGATCAAAATCATTACTAGTGGTCGGCAGGCACTGATTATCTGTAATTTGGGGCTCATCATTATTACACTGAGTGTCGCTAGTATTATCGGTCAAATTATTCGAGTCGACTATTTCACTCATTGCACATCGCGATGTACTGTTAACAGGTTTTCGCGGCATTTTCACTAATCAAAATTAAACACAAAATGAAATAAAGACGAAGCAAAAAATGGAACAAACACAATTACAACAAAGAGCAATACATTGCCGATGATCCGTGAAAGCAAGAGTGACAAATTAGTAAATTGCGTTGCGCCAGATGCAAACTACATTTAAGTAAATAAGAGCAGATATATGACTACTTCTCAGAGATTCACAAAGAAATACGATCCTGGCCGGTTGTCGCCAAGTGTAACCTCCCCACACGAAATAATTGAATGAATTTAAATATGAATAATGAATGTGATTCTAATTTAGTGTAACCTCAGAACAAAATTGGTTCCCATTTATAATCTCCGTACAGAAATGCAATCACATTTAATGTACCCACAAAATTCTTTTCTCATTTAATGTAAGCACGAAACAGAAAAATTCTTAAACCTCATAATAAAAAAAATTCAGTAACCTGGTATATTTTAGGACGACAGCAGTGCTGCATCATGGCCCTGTAAGATGATTCTGAATAAAAAGAAGCAAAACTTCTTTAAATTCTTTATATCACAAAGAATATTATTAGGATATTTTTTTTTATAAGATTTACAAGGGAATTCACATACATTACTAGATATGCGCGAGGCTGCTTTTTACCTTATACAATAATACTCAGGCTCCGGCATCGCTGCACCGCGACCGGCCCAGCCAACACGATACACCAGACCAGAGCAGACTAGCGACAACAGCAGACTTGTGACTAGCAACAACTTACTTCTACAGCTACACAGTTCCTACTCAGTCAACACTGCTCTCTGGTCAGCGATTCTCTTATACCTTGCATATCGCAGGCAGTGCATACTTCTTACATGGTTCAGAGTAGTTTCAGGCTTAAGAGAAGGCTGCAGCCGGTCTCCACTGTTGTTCATATTATTTATGGATCATATGTTGAAAACAATAGACTGGCTGGGTGAGATTAAAATATGTGAACACAAAATAAGCAGTCTTGCATATGCGGATGACTTAGTTGTGATGGCAGATTCGATTGAAAGTTCGCAAAGTAATATTTCAGAGCTAGATCAGAAATGTAAGGACTATGGTATGAAGATTAGCATCTCCAAAACGAAAGTAATGTCAGTGGGAAAGAGATATCAACGGATTGAGTGCCAAATAGGAGGAACAAAGTTAGAACTGGTGGACGGTTTCAAGTACTTAGGATGCATATTCTCACAGGATGGCAACATAGTGAAAGAACTGGAAGCGAGGTGTAGCAAAGCTAATGCAGTGAGCGCTCAGCTACGATCTACTTTCCTCTGCAAGAAGGAAGTCAGTACCAAGACTAAGTTATCTGTGCATCGTTCAATCTTTCGACCAAATTTGTTGTATGGGAGCGAAAGCTGTATGGATTCAGGTTACCTTATCAACAAGGTTGAGGTTACGGATATGAAAGTAGCTAGGATGATTGCAGGTATTAGTAGATGGGAACAATGGCAGGAGGGTGTCCACAATGAGGATATCGAAGAAAAACTGGGAATGAATTCTATAGATGTAGCAGTCAGGGCGAACAGGCTTAGATGGTGGGGTCATGTTACGCGCATGGGAGAAGCAAGGGTACCCAAGAGACTCATGGGTTCAGCAGTATAGTGTAGGAGGAGTCGGGGCAGACCAAGGAGAAGGTACCTGGATTCGGTTAAAAATGATTTTGAAGTAATAGGCTTAACATCAGAAGAGGCACAAATGTTAGCACTGAATAGGGGATCATGGAGGAATTTTATAAGGGGGACTATGCTCCAGACTGAACGCTGAAAGGCATAATCAGTCTTAAATGATGATGATGATGATGATGATGATTAATAGATATCTGAGGCTGATCTCAAAGGTAATAACACTGGCTGCCAATATGAGGCCGCCAACACCAGTCTCAAATTTGTCTATCTTGCTAGTTATTTGCATGTTCCCAGTTTCTATTCTTGGTCATGATGAGCTGTGGAAATGGAGAGGTGAAGATTGGTGGCCTCCACACGCCTCTGGCACCCTACGAAGCGGCATTCCTCTTCAGAAAGAAAGGCCGTGAGTAGTCGGGTGCGAGCACCCTGTCCTCAAGGCACAGGTAATCAGTTTACAACTTACGTATTGTCGTAGTGGGGTTCCAGCGAGATGTACACCGCTAATTTCCCGCACCCTGTGACCGACGTGACGTGGAGTCCTAGTCTCTGGCTAAAAAGCCCGAATAATCTAGTGTAACGAGAGGGCGGGCAGTGCAGAATAATCTACCATTTGACGAGCTGAGCTGTTCACCAAAAGAACCTTCCGAGAAGACAAGAGAGACAGTGATCTAAGCTTTCCCCGTAGGAAGTTACGAGGCACTTTTCTGTTACAAATTGTTCATAGGTTTGGAATTGAGTCAGCCAGAGACAACTCCACGTGGAGTCAGGGCAGAAGTGCAGAGAAGTAATTCATTGGCCGATCTTAAAAACATGTGACAGAGTAAGAGATGGAGTGGAAGTTCTTCAGAACTATA
This sequence comes from Schistocerca nitens, assembly GCF_023898315.1. Lineage (NCBI taxonomy): Eukaryota > Metazoa > Arthropoda > Insecta > Orthoptera > Acrididae > Schistocerca > Schistocerca nitens. The sequence continues at coordinate 36,352,456 of NC_064620.1, forward strand.
CAAGCGAGGAGACAGTATACTGGAGAAAAAAATGGCTCTGAGCACTATGGGACTTAACATCTGTGGTCATCAGTCCCCTAGAACTTAGAACTAATTAAACCTAACTAACCTAAGGACATCACACACATCTATGCCCTAGGCAGGATTCGAACCTGCGACCGTAGCAGTCGCGCGGTTCCGGACTGAGCGCCTAGAACCGCTAGACCACCGCGGCCGGCAGTATACTGGAGAATTGAACTTTTCCTAGGTGGTGAAGTTGAAAGGTAACCCTAGTGAGGACTGTTTAAATGATTGAGAATGTAGGCAAAAGTTACTGTACTAACAACATTTATTTTCCCAAAACAAAAACAAAAAAGATATATAAAATACGCTAAACAATTTATTGATTGAATAGCGTTAACAACTAACGGGTGATTTAAGACTACAATGGACAAGGATACTTGGTGGCAGAAGTGAGTCAAGTGCTATGGCGCTAAAAATGTGGAGAACGCGATCTGAATTCATCTGACGCTGAGCAGACTTTCATTGATCAAATCTACTGTAGTTTCTCTACATGGGTGCTGCTGAGAGCAAGTGGCGATTGAGGTCTCTACGCCCTGACAATGCCGGAGCGGCAGTAGGGTACTCTGTTTGCTTCGTGCAGCAGCTGGCGAGATGTGTGCGGCCGAGGTGAGACTTGGAGGCCGAACCTGGGAATCGATAGCGGCCACGAAAGAAATACAAAAATCTCACTGTCTACCAATCAGGCAGACGGATCGCAAAATAGGTGAGAGAGTAACTTGTCCTCTCTAAAAGTTAACAGTTTTGCAAATGTAATTTCAATGAAAAACGTTTGCCGGAGTCTTTCGATTGTCGAACTATGTTTTGTGCAGACGTTGCGGGGAGCTGACAGCAAATTTTAGAGCACATCTCTTCGGTCTTCAAGTCAGAGCTTACTCTCTGTTGCGGACTTAGGGGTGGGATGACAAACACTCTTGGGACAACTACATCTTCTGGGCTGGATGCGCAGTGGAAGATACGCTGATTTTCCATTTGGAGGTTGCAGGGTTCAATGGTTCATGTCTAACTTTGGCCAGCTCCCCATTCCGCACGCAGCGTTTGATTCTCCAACTCATGAAGGACAGTGAGAACCTGCAGCACTGGCGATCTGGGAATCCGAATTGTTAGTTGTTTGTAGGAATGTGGTTTTGATTTGATACACTTTGATAGACAGCTGAAGGCTCATCAATGATCGATCAGTTCATACTACCTGCTTACGGCTTCTATGCTCCTTTCTGGCACGATCCGAGAAATCACTGAACACCCACTTCTGGTTGTGGATACTTCCGAATAAGTTGTGAGATGACAATCATTTTCTTCTTACCTAATCCTTGAATACTTTGCCAGGTATGAATCTGCCTTTAGTTTAGAATTGTTGTATTTTTATAAATCGTAGTTTTTCTTCTCATTGTTTCATCAATCATCATAACATGTTGTTTATGGTCCATATCCATGTATGTGCTCACAGAGAATGTTGTTATAAATTGGCGTCAGTTTGGAACGAGAATTCATTTCACTAATTAGACGAACCCCTTCGCTGTTAGTGAAATTTTTATGCTTTTTTAAATAACCAACTTCAAGGATGGGCCACCCTGTTCATATTATTATTCCATAGCGCAACAGGTTCATCACAGTACCTGAGTTCATGGGGAGCGATCTGCTTCAGACGGTTCGTCTGATGCTGATCATTGCGATAATCAAGAGGCTCGTCAGCCCACGTGCTTCTGGCAGATTCGCCAGTGTCCAGATATGGCGTCACGAATGTAGTTAGCAGTTCACACAAAGACATTCATCACGATACACTTTTACGCGAGTGGTGCGTAAATCATGAACATATAGCAGAGCTCGATACCCCGAATAAACAGCTCAAATATGTTCAAATGAAGGGTCGAAACTGCTGAGGTCATCGGTCCCTAGACTTACACCCTACTTAAACTAAATTATGCTAACAACAACACACTCACCCATTCCCGAGGAAGGACTGGAAACTCCGGCGGGAGCGACTGGGCAATTCGTGACATGGGACTTCTAACCGCGTGGCCACTCCGTGTGGCCTGAATAAAGAGCTCAACGAGAGGATTATTTTGGAATATAAACTTAGAATCAAAGTGAAGTATGTAATTTGTTCACGAGTGGAGAAGGAATGGGTGATGGCTTCTTGCCATAACTTTAATAGCCTCTATGCTACTTAAGACACAGTGAAGAGAGACCTACCAAATGAAAGCACTCATCCAGGCGAACAGAGTTAACTACTCACATTTTATTTATTTACTTAATTAGATTATGAGCACCGATCAAACTAAGTAAATAAATCTATCATAACTAATTTCACAATACACATTCACAAGTAACATTGCAGTACGTATTGGTAAATGTAACCACACAATATTAAAAAAAAAACACTTAGATTGTTAGCTCTCAGTTTGTAATTGCCGCTTTTCATTAATTAACTACAGTTTTACATAGTTTTGAGCTTAATTTAAATTCTATTATAGCTATATGCATTTCTATGTCATCAGCAGGAAACGCAGTTCATTTCCAATAAGACTGATGTGTATGTTGGTAATCTTAAAGGCACAGTTCACAAACACTAACTACGACTCGCTGTATGAGAAGATTATTGCCACTTTGATTATAATTGCAGGCGAAGTTCTCTTTGAGAAATTAATTGTAAAATATGATTTTAATGTGTGTCTTTTGGCGTATTTCTTTTTAACGTAACATATAAGCGTAAAAGAGTGTAATTGTATTAAGTTTCGGACTTAGATTTTTTCACATCTGTAAACACTCGCGATTTTCTGTGATCACTGTGATTCGGGACTGAATATGTGACGTGCGCAGCAGGACGCCTGCTTCAATTTTCTTTTTTCTGTGTGTGTGTGTGTGTGTGTGTGTGTGTGTTTGCGTGTGTGTGTGTATGTGTGTGTGTGTAGGTGGCATGAACATTGAATTGTTTTGCAGTTCATTCCAGTCTTACTCTCCCTCTATTACGAACAATTTCGAATGTCGCCAAGGTAATATTTTCCACAGTTTTAGTTGTCTGAACATGTGCCTGAGCCAGTGAAACTTTGAATTTTAGAAGCTGACGTAAATAGTTTTTATTTAATTTATAGCGATTTTCTAATCACTATGTGGTGGCTCAAATCGAATTACGAAAGCTGTTTGGTCGGTCTTCACGAGTTCAGTACTGTATATGCGAAACTGGTATATAAATGATGGTACTATTACCTACTAATCACATTGTTGGGTGACATTCTTTGTACAGCATACCTGAGTACATCCAATATGACAAACTTGCTTTCCTGATTATAGGTATCCCTGGAATATAGTTTAAATAATTATTGAGAGGAACATATAGTGACCAATGTGCCCATGAACCGTACGACATACACGGGTCAAGACGTTAGTCAGTTGTTGCACTGATTCACATTGCAGCATCGCAGCTGCCAGTTTCTCCTTATGCTGCTGTTCACACTGAATAGGGGGAGCTGCTGTTGCCTGTTTACTTCCGCTGCAACATTTCTTCTAACAAGGGAAACACATTCACGATTACATCATGGGCCCCGCTGATTTCTATCGCTTTGGAATTCATCCCATCTCGAGAAGAGGTCAGGGAACCTTCCACGCCACGAATCGGTATTATAATTATTCGTCTACGATCCCAGTCAAGCATCTTCTGGTATGACACAACTGTAACATCCTTCCGTTCAAACGACGGATCTAGGTGATGTGCTAAGAGAATTTGTACAAGAGGAATTTCCGCAGTGTTCCATAATCGGTGTCGTAATGGGACCCTTTCATTAGTGGCGCTTGATATACTGTCGATAGCTACGGTCCCAGTACTGTGCCAAAACTTTCTGGTCCAGCTCCGGCAAAGACTTGTAGTGTTTCCCTGTAGCATCCCACCACAGTTTTGGTTTTCCTGTTAGGTGCAGGCCAAACAAACAAGCTGGCTGTCGACAGGATAATGTTACAGTCGTAAACCAATCTTCAAAATTCTCAAAAAATTCTACAGGGTGTAGTACCTACATTTGCTCCCCTGAACTTATCTCATTCAGGAACGGTACAAACAAGTGTGTGTGCAACGAAGAGATTAACCTACAATTCCTCATCGCACTTGCCGATTCAGCGCACTCTTTCCTCCTCATATGTGGACAGAATTAAGCTAAAACAGGCAGCGAACTACCAATGGTTGTCAAAGTTCCCGGAGAAACTGTTATGGTCCGTCCTGCTCCTGCAATTCAAACATTTACAGGTTTCGTGAGGTGATGAAGCAAATTTAGATCGACTTGAAAATCGAAAATCAATTATTCTAAAAGCAAGAGAAAGAAAAGAAACTGCCCAGGTTTGAAATTAACGTCACAGCAAGTGGCAAAATCCAAAGTTGGAAAAATTTCCGGATATCGATGTGTTAAACCTGCTTCCTACCAAATGAAACCAGGAATTGCACATTAAAAGAATTGCAACTTTTGTGAGTACATATACATACTAGGATACAACTGACATTTTGGAAACATTCTTAACATACAAAAAAATTTAAAAAGGGTTTTAGAATGGACCATCACAGTCTGGATAAATATGATTAAATACTGTAAATATATTTAAAAATATAAAACAATTAAATATAAATATTTTGGGGGTGTTTAACTGTTGGACTCCTCGTGGTTCACCCTGGGTAACGCTAAATGAACTGGTATTCTCAACATGCATTTTGTTTAATAGTGTTTGTTTTTAACAACATGTGACGTAACAGGCGAGTTGTGGCGCCCTGGATATATTCTACATTCGGAGTTGGCGTGGCCGCACGTGGGCCTCTCGGTGGGCCGCGGCCCGGCAGCAAGCACGTGGTGCCGAACGTTAGCTGAGCATGAGGGGTAGTCCAAGCGCATGGTCCAGCCACATGGTTGGCAATTCCATGGTGACGTTGTGTCGATCAAGGAGGCACGCTTGGAGTGCCGAAGTTGGCGGACTTTGTGGAACCGTAATGGCTAACATTTCACAGTTCATATAGAAATTAATAGTCGCCAGATGAATCATGATACCTCAAAAAGAAACATATACATTACCATTATATGCACGACGATTCTGATGGTGTAATCAGTTTTTCAGTATCTTTATTAGATGAATCGTGATATCTCAAAAAGGAATATATATTGACATTATATTTTAATATAATGCATTGCATTTTTAAAAGTACTTCTACTGTTGTACTCATCATTTAAAGTCGTTAAAATAGCACCTGCAGATTTTATTTATTGATGGTGTAATCAGATTTTCAGTATCTTTATTAGTTTAAAGATAAGTATCTGACTGTAAATTATACAAGTAACACTCAGCAACGAATTTCGAAAATCTAAATGGTTCATCCGATTGCGTCGATCGACTTGTCTTTAGAAAGCTATTAGTTTAAACCTAAACTGGTATAAATTACAGGCATGTGACTTGAATAGTACATGAGTTATTGGAGGTCAAATGGGCCTATTACTATCGATTGCGTTAAGCCATAAGTACTCCACAGTTACACGAAAAAACGGTAGCAGCATGCGTATCAATATATTTATTCATCTATGTCTGTTTATATCCAATATATACTATTCATGAACAAATTGGTCAATTATTTACTGTGTTTTAGAAAGTACAGAGACATTGGGCTGCTGACTTACTTCTGTTCAATTCTTTTGATATACGCTTATGTAATTGGTTATGTACTTAATAATGTGTCTTAAAACGTGTTTATGGTCCATCCATAGGAATATTCATTTACTTTCAAGTTATTTAAATGTAAATCCAGTATTTAGAATGTGTTTCAAAATGTTTGTGAGTGTGTGTTGGGTTGGAGGCGTTACGGAAGTGCTATTGCCAATCACAGCTGTCGTTACTAAGGGAGGCGACTACCGAAGTGAATGGAGGGGGAGTTTAGGACAGTGCATCGCGGGGACAGTGGCACAGGACACGGGGAGTTCTGGACGGTATGGACAGGACACGGAAAGTACTGGACGTGAAGGCGCGACGGACAGTCACGGGAAAGACCTGGAGTGGAGCAGTTTGCACGTGATCGAGATAGACAGAAATACTTCGGAGTGCCGACTTGTGCACTAGTGAGATTTCTGCCGCTTCTACAGTGAAGACGTAGTGCACGTTTGGAAGTGAATATCTCGCGAGCTATGTTGTTGTTCATAACTAATTACGTGATGTAGGAATCTATTGTTTCCTTGTTATTCAACTTACATTTTATTTAATTGGTGGACCATTAACACCAATAGTATTTTTCAGAAGCATACCGCATTCTTAAAAGTACTTCTGCTATTGTACTCATAATTTAAAGTCGTTAAGATAGTACCGGCAGATTTTATTTATTGCAATCTTTTATTTATAAATTTCTATGTCACATTCGCGATTGCCAAGTGATGGGAACCTTCGACTATTCGATTCATGTGTATATTCATATTGTACAGGGTGATTCAAAAAGAATACCACAACTTTAAAAATGTGTATTTAATGAAAGAAACATAATATAACCTTCTGTTGTACATCATTACAAAGAGTATTTAAAAAGGTTTTTTTTTAACTCAAAAACAAGTTCAGAGATGTTCAATATGGCCGCCTCCTGTTATTTCTCGTTTCAAATCATCAATGGTGGCTGGGCGAGGTGGCCGAAACACCATAAGAAAAAATCGCAGGGGGTAAGATCAGGGCTTCTTGGAGGCCAGTGATGAAGTGCTCTGTCACGGGCTGCCTGGCGGCCGATCCATCGCCTCGGGTAGTTGACGTTCAGGTTTCATAACTAACCTTTTTCGTAGGACTCTCCATACAGTTGATTGTGGAATTTGCAGCTCTCTGCTAGCTCTGCGAGTCGATTTTCCTGGGCTGCAAACAAATGCTTGCTGGATGCGTGCTACATTTTCATCACTCGTTCTCGGCCGTCCAGAACTTTTCCCTTTGGACAAACACCCATTCTCCGTAAACTGTTTATACCAACGTTTAATACATCACCTATCAGGAGGTTTAACACCATACTTCGTTCGAAATGCACGCTGAACAACTGTCGTCGATTCACTTCTGCCGTACTCAATAACACAAAAATCTTTCTGTTGAGCGGTCGCCATCTTAGCATCGACTGACGCTGACGCCTAGTCAACAGCGCGTCAAGCGAACAAATGTACAACTAAATGAAACTTTATAGCTGCCTTAATTCGCCGACAGATAGTGCTTAGCTCTGCCTTTTGTCGTTGCAGAGTTTTAAATTCCTAAAGTTGTGGTATTCTTTTTGAATCACCCTGTATATTGTAGACTCAACAGTATTTGAGTTGTAATGCCGCAGCTACGTATCCCAGCACCCTAGACAATGACACCATCAAAACTTTTACTATTTCAACTTTGAGGGTACGTAGTTGAGGGCCACCACATGACATAATCATTTTATTTTGAAAGCCTGTTAACATAAGCTTATTCCCAAGAATCAGCAGTTTTAATTCAATTCATGCTATACAGAAATTCAATCTGGATTTGAATCGCATCTCCTACACTTTTGTGCAGAAAGGCATATAGTATTCTCCTGCATCCCTTTTCAGTAAGCTACCACGAGATGTCAACGATCTTAGAGGTAAGCCTCGCACTTTCAATCTAAATTGAAGAATATCCGAATGGAACACTCCTTTTATTATGTCTTGTAGTTTCTAAGGGAAATTTCAGGCAATCACAGTGTTTTTACTATTGCACTAGTTTATATTCAGCCGTTTTTAGTACGTCTTGTAGTTCCTAGGGGAAATTTCAGGCCGTTACTGCGTTTTTGCTAGTATGCTAGTTTATATCCAGCCATTTGCGGACATCTTACCGTCTAACGGAACTTGATGTGCAAAAAATAAAGTGCTCATCTCACATTTAACCGTTCTCGCGATGAATGCGAAAAAGTTTTACAATTCCTTCTACAAATACATTGGCTAGAAAGCTTTGATAGACTGATGTTTGTATAACGTTCAGACTGAAGAATGGGCTGGGACGAGCGCCGTTTTCGGGCAGAAAAAGCTCGCAAAATAACGCTAACGTTTCCGCGGGCAGGCCACATACTACAGCCTCAACGGTCGATGCACTAAAGTGCCGTCACCAACTGTGGAAAAACTTCTACCTGTTTCCAACGTGAGGAACGGGTTCCATTCTTTTTCGGACCCTTGTGGGCTGGGGAAGAACGGGTCCTCATTTTATGACTGCGGGAGGAATGAGTATTGTGTTCTCAACAGGATAGCATTTCGCCGACTTGCTTGTGCCTAACCTAACCTACCTCAATATAATTACTGGTAAATACGGGCCTACATTTTTAGTCGTAATCTGAAACACATGTGGTTCCGAGCGAATCGTGAGAGATGAATACCAGATTAAAGGCAGACGGACTATGATTCGATCAAGTGACATCAGTTTTCGGATACGTGTTCTCCCGCTAGACAACGAGCCCGGCCTAGTTGACACAGCATACAGATATTGTTCCTGAAATTTTCTGTCTTACGTTGATGTATACAGTGTGGTCCATTGAAAGTGACCGGGCCAAACATCTCACGAAATAAGCATCAAACGAAAAAACTACAAAGAACGAAACTCGTCTAGCTTGAGGGGGGAAACGAGATGGCGCTATGGTTGGCCCGCTAGATGGCGCTGCCATAGTTCAAACGGATATCAACTGCGTTTTCTAAATAGGAACCCCCATTTTTTATTACATATTCGTGTAGTACGTAAAGAAATATGAATGTTTTAGTTGGACCACTTTTTTCGCTTTGTGATAGATGACGCTGTAATAGTCACAAACGTGTAAGTACGTGGTATCACGTAACATTCTGCCAGTGCGGACGGTATTTGCTTCTTGATACATTACCCGTGTTAAAATGAAACGTTTACCAATCGCGGAAAAGGTCGACATCGTGTTGATGTATGGCTATTGTGATCAAAATGCCCAACGGGCGTGTGCTATGTATGCTGCTCGGTGTCCTGGACGATATCATCCAAGTGTCCGGACCGTTCACCGGATAGTTACGTTATTTAAGGAAACAGGAAGTGTTCAGCCACATGTGAAACGTCAACCACCACCTGCAACAAATAATGATGCCCAAGTAGGTGTTTTAGCTGCTTTCGCGGCTAATCCGTACATTAGTAGCAGACAAATTGCCCTAGAATCGGGAATCTCAAAAAAGTTGGTGTTGAGAATGTTACATCAACATCGATTGCACCCGTACCATATTACTATGCACCAGGAATTGCATGACGACGACTTTGATCGTCGTGTACAGTTCTGCCACTGGGCACAAGAGAAATTACGGGACGATGACAGATTTTTTGCACGCGTTCTATTTAGCGACGAAGCGTCATTCACCAGCAGCGGTAACGTAAACCGGCATAATATATACTATCGGGCAACAGAAAATCCATGATGGCTGCGACAAGTGGAACATCAGCGACCTCGGCGGGTTAATGTATGGTGCGGCATTATAGGAGGAAGGATAATTGGCCCCCATTTTATCGATGGAAATGTAAACGGTGCAACGTATGCTGATTTCCTACGTAATGTTCTACCGATGTTACTACAAGACGTTTCACTGCATGACAGAATGGCGATGTACTTCCAACATCATGATGTCTGGCACACAGCTCGCGTGTGGTTGAAGCGGTATTGAATAGCATATTTCATGACAGGTGGATTGGTCGTCGAAGCACCATACCATGGCCCGAACGTTCACCGGATCTGACGGCCCGCGATTTCCTTCTGTGGGGAAGGATATTTGCTATCGTGATCCACCGACAACGCCTGACAACATGCGTCAGAGTATTGTCAATGCGTGTGCGAACATTACGGAAGGCGAACTACTCGCTGTTGAGAGGAATGTCGCTACACGTATTGCCAAATGCACTGAGGTTGACGGACATAATTTTGAGTATTTATTGCATTAATGTGGTATTTACAGGTAATCATGCTGTAACAGCATGCGTTCTCAGAAATGATAAGTTCCCAAAGGTACATGTATCACATTGGAACAACCGGAATAGAATGTTCAAGCGTACCTACGTTTTGTATTTTAATTTAAAAAACCTACCTCTTACCAACTGTTCGTCTAAAATTGTGAGCCATATGTTTGTAACTATTACAGCGCCATCTATCACAAAGCGAAAAAAGTGGTCCAACTCAAACATTCATATTTCTTTACGTACTACACGAATATGTAATAAAAAATGGGGGTCCCTATTTAAAAAACGCAGTTGATATCCGTTTGACCTATGGCAGCGCCATCTAGCGGGCAAACCATAGCGCCATCTGGTTTCCCTCTTCAAGCTAGACATGTTTCGTTCTTTGTAGTTTTTTCGTTTGACGCTTATTTCGTGAGATATTTGACCCGGTCACGATCAATGGACCACCCTGTATATTCACACCTTCCGCGTCTCTGGAGGCTGACATATACAGAAAACGTTGATTGACTGAATGAATACGTGAGAGGCGTAGACTATCGAAATTTCAGTAGCGAACTTCTCTAACCCGCAAAATGTGCAGCATCACTCTTGTAACGTTTACCAAGGTATTACGATGAGCTTCTTCGTTACCCTTTCGCGATTGCTGAGTAATGCGAAGACAATATCTTGCCAAAGCGTCTTCAGAGACTTTGGAATTCGCACTGATAGTTCCAGGGTGTAAACGAAGTATTAGTTTTGGTTAACAATAACACAGCATCGCACAATGAGCTTAACGGCTAAAACATTCAAGTTGTTGACAAGACTAATACACTGAAGAATGGTAAAGAAAATTGAGAATCTGTTAGATGACGATTAGTTTGTCTTTAAGAAATGTAAAGGCGCTTGAGAGGCAGTTCTGACGTTTCGACTGATAATGGAAGCATGGCTGAAGAAAATCGAGACACGTTCGGAGGAATTGTCTACCTGGAGAAAGTGTTCGAAAATGTCTCACGGTGAAAAACGTAGACAGATAATGTACAGTATGTACAAGAACCAAAAGGGAACAATGGGGAACCACAATGTACGAAATAAAAATTATTTCCTTATAAGTATGGATCCATATCCATGGTTCACAAAGTAATTTTATGTTTAGCACTTATATTTATAACCAGAAGATCCCCAATTCCGGAGAGAATCTAACTCCACTGAATAAAACACCTTCAGACTTGCGGTTAAAATGAGTTCGTGAGTTCAGTATTTCACGTTAAACAACTAAGCGATCAAAACTTTCTAAAACGGATGAAATCATGTGTGAAGTTCGCTCCACCTCACTAAGTGCTCTACTGTCAAATGCTGGATGAATATAGTCCGGGTATTTGTGTACGGTTTGTTACACTGACTCAAGACATACACACTCACGTTCACAAAAAAAGAACACCTTCAATAGCTAGAGGTAGGACGTTCATATTAACAGAACACTTGCAGTGGTATGTTCTGCAGAAATGATTACCATTTCAGTCACCTCGTTTCAGCATGTGTCATGTTGCCTATACTCCATAAGGCGAGAGAAGAGGACAGTTGATGCGGCCTTGGCGCATGTGCTTCACGCATCCACCATGGCCAATTAGATGGTGAGCTCTTGCTTACTTTACTGTGGCACCGCCTCAGTGTTGCCATATTGCTGAGCGACCGCTGCTTTCAGTCAGTTGCGCCACGTGCTACGTTCACGTTTGTATATATGTGTGTAAGTGTGTATAAGTGTGTATAAGTGGAAAGTGGCTGCATGAAGTGGAGAGAAGAGGGCTTTTGGAAATGGAGGTACGCTGAAATTCCAAGAACGCTAATTTATATACAGTTAGCGTGTTTACTTTGAAAGGGAAAGGGACCATGGTGGGCCCATGATATCAGTGAGTAAAGTGGCTGACAGAGTGGCAGAAGCATTCAACATCTCTACAGCGGTAGTGAAGAGAGTCACAAATGATAAAGAGGCTGCCAATTCAGCTGCAAGCCCTGTTAATGTAACGCCTGGGAAGTCATCGAAGAGATCATGTCATGTGACAGAAACAAACAACTTCGACGAAAGTGCTATCAGGCAACACATATACGTTTACTACAGCAGGAAGGAGTATCTGACACTTTAAAAAGTTTATGGCATCACTGTCGGACATTGGTTTGTTCACAGGCAGAAAGACAAGTCTCTCCGTTGTTTTGAAAAACATTGACTTCCGTTGGAAAAAGTTCCCCAGACGAAGGGTATTAATGGAACGTGGAGACATTGTAGCATGGAGATGTCGTTTCCTGCACGAGTTGCTAGCAGTGAATCCAGAAAATGCAATATGGATGGACGAAACATTGGTCAATGTGCGTCTTGCACGTTTCGTCGCATGGACAGACGACATGTGTCACATAAGTATGAGTGTGTCAACTGCTAAGGGAGGGCGACTAATTATTGTTCATGCGGGCTGTATGAACGGTTTTAAGCCCCATGCTACGATGATGTTTTATTAAAAAAAAACTCTTTCGACTACCATGAGGACATGAATGCATATTCATTCAAAGACTGGTTTGTTATTCGTTTGCTACCAAACGTCAGTTCTGGTTGTGTTTTTGTAATGGACAATGCGCTGTACCTTTCTGTACAGTTAAGTAAGGCACCAACGGCTGCTGCAAGGAGGGACGAAATAGGGAGCTAGTTGAAAGATAGTAAAATATGCTTCGAACAGAATATGCGGGAAGCGGAATCAGTGAAACCATGTCTGCCTACGGTAGCTGAGTGGTCAGCGCGACAGAATGTCAATCATAAGGCCCCGGGTTCGTTTCCCGGCTGGGTCGGAGATTTTCTTCGCTGAGGCACTGGGTGTTGTGTTGTCCTAATCATCATCATTTCATCCCCATCTATGCGCAAGTCACCGAAGTGGCGTCAAATCGAAAGACTTGCACCCGCCGAACGGTCTACCCGACGGGAGGCCCCAGTCAAAAACGACATATGGTGAAACAATACAAGCCACAGAAGACGCGTTATGTGATTGACACATTACCAGAGAACCACGGCCACGAAGATATACGTCTTCCATCGTACCACTGCCGTTACAACAGAATTGAACTCATCTGGGCTGAAATAAAAGCAGATGTTTTGGAGCGAAACAAAATCTTTACGTTTGCGAGACAAAGAGAGGCTGCTAAATGTGGCTGTCACACGAATAGCGCCAGAAATTTGGAAGAATGTCGTGAAGCACGTGTGGAGAGAGATTACAAGGTCAAACATAGAAGAAGGTAGAACAGAAGAATCCGTTCATAATATTGTAATTTCTTTATCAGACGATGAGGACAGTACCAGCGAAGATACCGAAGGCTAAGTGGTCGTGACGAGAGGTGACCAATCAGATGACGATGATCTTGGGGTTTCCGTTCTCCCACACGAAAACTAGAGGTAACGTCCTTATTCGATGTTTTACATGTAACATTGTGCAATTTGCTTTACCTTTTTAAATGTTGAAAATCTGATTGTGTGTAAGTTTTATTTTCGCTGGAATCATAGTCATGGTTATTTTTAATGATGTTACCGCCGTTTGACGGTAACAGTTTTTATTTTATTGTTATACGATCCAGAGTTCGGCCATTGGCCATTTTCTAGTACAGTAACTTATTTATATGTCAAAAGATAACAGACTGGTATGAAATACAGCGAAATCTGAACTGTATAACAATAAAATAAAAATTGTTAGTCAAATGGCTGCAACTTCATTAATGAAAATATTTTTGAGTGTGTTTCTGTAAGGTGACAAACACTGGTAGCACGTGTGCAAAAATATTCCATCAAGGAACACATAGGACAGCAGAATTCTGCCCCTACAGGAATGCGATACGGCAATATTAGTTTCTGAAGGAACCGTGTGTTGCTGCGGGCCAAAGCGTGGGACGAGAAGGTCTGTCATCCCGCTTCCCCCGCCGCTGGTTCGCCTGCCCCGTCCGTGCCCAATACTGGCAACTGCGATGCCAGCTGTCAGGGCTCTTCTCTCGACGTACGGAATACAGGAGGAACAGAGCCGCCATGGGGCCTGATAATTTTTCCCGTGTGTAATAGACACATGTAAGGGGCCAACAGCGTCATGTTGTACAGCCATCCATGCTGCATTCACCTGTTTCATCTGTGGTGGTTCACAGAGTTGCACCCGTCGTTTCACTGTATCCCATACATTTTCCGTTGGCGACAAGACTGGTGTGATCTGGCGCACCAGGGAAAAAGACTGACATCCTGTGACGCCAAGAAGGCACGTGTTCGTACAGGAACGTGTGGTCGAGCATTGCCTTGGCGAAAAATGGCGTCTTTGTTTGGATTAGTTTTTCGTTCCATAGATCCATGCTGAGGAGATCCTCGTGGATGTGGAACATGTCAACTTTTTTTTTTAGCTGAAATAACAATACTAATAGTATGAATATATACAGTACATCATTTGTTTCTATTAAAAAATTCGTCTATGGAGTAGAAGGCGTTGGCCGCTAGTAAGTCTTTCAGGCTCCTTTTAAATTGATCTCTATTTGTAACTAAATTTTTTATGTTTGCTGGCAAATTATTGAAGATGAGTGTTCCTGAGTAGTGGACCCCTTTTTAAACTAAAGTAAGCGCTTTTAAGTCTTTGTGCAGATCATTTTTGTTCCTGGTATTGTATGTATGAACTGAGCTGTTTGTTGGAAAAAGAGATATATTATTTAGGACAAATTTCATTAAGGAGTAAATATACTGAGAGGCAGTGGTTAGTATACCCATTTCTTTGAAGAGGTTTCTACATGACGTTCGTGAATTTACTCCACAAATAATACGTACTACACGCTTTTGGACTCTGAAAACTTTTGTTTGACTTGAAGAGTTACCCCAAAATATTATACCGTATGACATTATGGAATGAAAGTAGGCAAAGTATGGAAGCTTTTTCAATTTTTTGTCGCCTATGTCTGTTAACACTCGAATTGCAAATACAGGTTTGTTAAAGCGTTTCTGCAGTTCTGTGGTGTGCTCCTCCCAACTGAATTTATTATCAAGTTGTAATCCCAGGAATTTACGACTGTCAACCTCTTCTATCTGCTCTTCTTCATACTTTATGCATATGCTGGGTGGAAACCTCTTACAGGTTCTGAACTGCATGTAGTGAGTCTTTTCAAAGTTTAATGTCAATGAGTTGGATTTAAACCATTTATTAATATCCATGAAAATATCATTAGCAGATCTTTCTAGAACTACGCTCGACATACTATTTATTGCAATACTTGTGTCATCTGCAAACAAAACCAACTCTGCTTCTGGCAGTGTAACTGATGAGAGAACATTAATGTACACAAGAAAAAGCAATGGCCCTAAGATGGATCCTTGTGGGACACCACATGTAATATGTTCCCATTCTGATGATGACTGATGACTTAATTCACTAATCCTTTGTACTGACACCCTTTGTTTCATGTTAGCTAGGTATGACTTGAACCATTTGGCAGCACTGCCTGTGACACCATAGAATTCTAATTTATTTAATAGGATGTTGTGGTTCACGCAATTAAATGCCTTTGACAAATCACAGAAAATACCTGCTACTTGTAATTTGTTATTTAATGAATTAAGTACATTTTCACTGTAGGTGTAAACAGCCTTCTCAATATGAGAACCCTTCAGAAATCCAAACTGTGTTCTTGAGCAAATGGGAATGGCTATGGATGACAGGATGTCATTCACGTAGGTCACACAGGTCACTATGCCCTGGACAGCCACAAATGGTGCACTGCACACCGTAAGGATTCCAGCTGGCGCCGTATGTCTCGTGTGAGTGCAATCATTATGATGCCACTTCCCTTGTCTGCGGTGAAGAAAAATGCGGCCATCATTTTCAAACAAACACAACTTGTATTCGTCCAAAAATACTATCTGAGGCCATTCTTGTCCCCAGTCAAGTTGTTCCATACACCATGTTTCTGCACATTCGTCAAAGGTAGGTAGGTAAGTGGACGACGCGCACGTTACCCCTGCCGTAATAAACG
Organism: Schistocerca nitens; assembly: GCF_023898315.1. NCBI lineage: Eukaryota > Metazoa > Arthropoda > Insecta > Orthoptera > Acrididae > Schistocerca > Schistocerca nitens. The sequence goes on from NC_064620.1 coordinate 36,368,446, forward strand.
GCTACATACTGTCACCCCTGACAGTGTACGATCTGTTACACTGTTCCACCGTTGAGCCAGAGCCGAGGAGGACGCACATGTGTCCCGCAATGCCGTTCGGATGAGGTGTCCATCTTCTGGGTGGGGTCGTCTGGATGCTGCAGGCTGACCCACCTCGTCGTGTTCTGCGGCCTTCCTCTCATGACAACAATGCGCCCCCTTTCAAGCTCACTGATCTGACTGTACGGTTGGCACATACCGTCTGCGAGGCATCCTGCACGGCTGCTCAAATCACACTGACCCATTGCCTTCGATTTATAGAGACAACGAGAGCAACAGGCACATTTTACAAGCAGTTGGTATTGCGCCATGATATCGATATTGATCTTGAACCCGCTTGCCGATATGGTTCAAATGCTAATCATTTCTGCAGAACATACTAATGTACATACCCGGTGAATATGAACGTCCTATCTTTAGTCATTCAAGGTGTTCGGATTTTATGAACACGAGTGTACATTCCAGAATGTACGTAATATGTTCCGAAACGGCGGGCATAAAATCGGTATACTTCCAATGGATATACCTCTGGTTCTGTTCTAATGTATATACCCGGTGAATATGAACGTCCTATCTTTAGTCATTCATGGTGTTCGGATTTTATGAACACGAGTGTACATTCCAGAATGTACGTAATACGAGGTGCGGCTAGAAAAAAACCGGACTGATGCTGGAAAAAACATTTATTTACAATTATTTACAATTTCATGTTATCTCCTTCAATGTACTCTCCTCCTCGGTCTCTACACCGCTCCATACGAATTTTCCACTGTTCATAGCAATGCTGCAGATCATTTTCGGTAAGTCCATACATTACTTCCGTCGCTTTTTCTTTTACTGCTTCAACAGTCTCAAATCTAGTTCCTTTCAAAGCTGACTTGACTTTAGGGAAAAGAAAAAAGTCACAGGGGGCCAAATCAGGTGAGTAGGGTGGATGATCTAAGATGGGAATGTTGTGTTTTGCCAAAAACGTCTTCACTGACAACGCACTGTGAGCTGGGGCATTGTCTTGGTGAAGGATCCATGACTTTTTTCTCCACAAATCGTTCCGTTTTCTCCGTACTCGCTCACGTAGGGTAGCCAGGACGCTAATGTAGTAATGCTGATTCATTGTTTGTCCCTCTGGTACCCAATCAATGTGCACAATCCCTTTGATGTCAAAAAAAAAACAATCATCATTGCCTTGAATTTCGATTCTGACATTCGTGCTTTTTTTGTCGTGGAGAACCAGGAGTTTTCCAATGCATCGACTGGCGTTTAGTTTCGGGATGGTAAGTAAAAAACCACGATTCATCGCAAGTAATAACATTTTGTAAGAAGGTGGGATCACTTTCAATGTTTTCCAGGATGTCAGAACAAATCATTCTTCGGCGTTCCTTCTGTTCAATTGTGAGACACTTTGGAACCATTTTTGAACACACTTTGTTCATGTTGAAACTTTCATGAAGAATCTGCCTAACACTTTCCTTGTCAACTCCTGTTAACTCAGACACTGCTCTGATTGTTAAACGGCGATCTTGTCGAACAAGTTTACCGATTTTTTCAATGTTTGCATCAGCTTTTGCTGACAATGGTCTGCCAGTGCGAGTGTCATCACTGGTGTCTTCGCGGCCATCTTTAAATCGTTTAAACCACTCAAACACTTGTGTTCGCGATAAACAATCATCGCCGTACACTTGTTGTAACATTACAAACGTTTCACTTGCAAATTTTCCTAGTTTGAAACAAAATTTGATGTTAACACGCTGTTCTTTCTGTACACTCAACATTTTCCGACGCACAGACAAAACGTCAACTACTTAAAACAGACGCCACGGGCAGACTGAGTGCAGGAGGCAGATGAAACTCGAGCTGTAGGCGGAGCGAGAGTCACGTGACAGCCTTATTGCATTCGTTTTATTGTTTCACCAGTACTAGTCCGGTTTTTTTCTAGCCACACCTCGTATGTTCCGAAACGTCGGGCATAAAATCGGTATACTTCCAGTGGTTATACCTCTGGTTCTGTTCATTATAAAAAGGGATGGTCAAGTGTTTTCGATAACCCTCGATCGACCGGCCTTTTTGTATACCCAACAGAAGGATCGTCTTAGTTTCACTATCCCACTATACGGGATGAGCCGGCCGCGGTGGTCTCGCGGTTCTAGGCGCGCAGTCTGGAACCGTGCGACTGCTACGGTCGCAGGTTCGAATCCTGCCTCGGGCATGGCTGTGTGTGATGTCCTTAGGTTAGTTAGGTTTAAGTAGTTCTGAGTTCTAGGGGACTGATGACCACAGCAGTTGAGTCCCATAGTGCTCAGAGCCATTTTATACGGGGTGAAAGTACAATCAAAGATCAAATAAAAAAAGAACGAAGCACCACGAAGATATCATCAGAATCCGACGGAAATCAGTAAATGTGTTATACATATACAGATAAACAATTGATTAGAATTTCAGAAAAAAATGGACGATTGTTTAAGGGACAGCGCTTTACTATTTGAGGAAGTCAGTAACGAGTTGGTCCACTGTGGCCCTTATACAAGCAATTATTTAGTTTGGCGTTGATTGATAGAATTGTTGGATGTCCTGCTGAGGAATGTCGTAACCAAATTCCGTCCAATTGGCGCGTCAAAATCCTTAGTCTGTTGGAGGACCTTGTCCACAATGCATCAAACATTCAACTCTTTACAGATACTTCGTCGACCTTGCTGGCTAAGTTGGGGTTTGGAAAGCATGAAAACAAGCGTAGAAAATCTCGCCGCCATCGGGCAGGCATTATCTTGCTGAAATGTAAGCTCAGTATGGCCTGCCAAAACAGGCAACAAAATAGGGCGTAGAACATCGTCGAAGTACCGCTGCGCTGTAAGGGTGTCGCGAATGAAAACCAGAGGGGTCCTGCTATGAAACCAAGTGGCACCCCAGACCTTCACTCCTGGCTGTCGGGCCATATGACGGTAAACTCTCAGATTGGTATCCTGTTGCTGCCAAGGCCTTCTCCAGACACGTCTTAGGTCTGGAATCTGATTCACTGTACTAAAATTGTCTTCTGTGATGAGTCCCGCTTCGAACTGAACCCCGATGACCAGCGAGGATGTGTCTGGAGACGCCTTGCACAGCGGTAGGTTACCAACCTGACTGTCCCCTGCCACTATATGCAATTTTCTGCAGATCTCCTATTCTTTCACTGCATTATCGTAGAATTACTGTGTACCAATGTTCCCCAAACGCAGCAAGATCGTCCGTGTACAGCCTCATGTAACTTCGAATACGATCTGGCACATATATTGTACGCAGCGTAGAGTGAATTTGCACTACACACTCCCAGGGATTCCAACAGAAGGTACTTTCACATGTAACGTTCTCGCCAGTTCACTGGGAGACAGCAGCCAGGTATAGCTCAGAACTGCCCAGAGCAAATTAACACAGGCGAAAAAGGCATTCCTGGCCAACAGAGAACTGATAATATCTACCGTAGGTCTTAGATTGAGGAAGAAACTTCTGAATAAATACGTGTTGAGCCCAGCAGTGTGTGTTAGTGTGACATGGACTGTGGGAAAACCTGAACAGAAGAGATTCGAACCTTTCGAGATGTGGTGCTACAGAAGAATGTCCAAAATTAGGTGAACGGATAAAGTAAGGGGTGGGTAAATTCTCCGCAGAATCAGGGAGGAAAGGATCATATGTAAAACACTCACAAGACAGAAGGCAGAAGATAGGACATTTTTAAGGCATCAGGGGATAACTTCGTGGTATTAATGACCACTATAGGGGGTAAAGAAACTGTAGAGGAAGACAGAGTTTTGAATAACTCTAGCCGGTAATTGAGGATGTAGGGTGCAATTCCTACACTGAGATGAAAAGGTTAGCACAGGAGAGGAATTCGAGGCGAGTAGTATCAAACCAGCCAGAAGACTGATAAAGACCACAGGCAAGAAAAAAGAAAAAGAAAAACATCTGGCTCACATAACGCTGTGCTGCACGACGTGGGTGTACCATTGATTGCACTAACAACAGTCATGTTTCTGCTGCAGTTATAGAGTTTAGCACGCCCTGGGAACTGTATGCGTCGGGGAGGGCCAAGAGGGAGTGTGGGTGGTTTTATGAGGAGCGAGGATGAGAGGAGGTGGAGGTAGGCCAACCAGACTCCCGCTGCTACTGCAGAGCTAATTAGGGACTCGGCGAGGGAAATAGCGCTGCACGTATATTCATGGGCACAAAATTGCAGACGACCTCACTCACAAAACACTTTCTACTGCAGAGGGGCGCAGTTGAATCCACTGACACTATTGTTTGCCTTCAATTTTGAAATCTATTCGTAGTGTTGAGTGGTACTTAAGTAAATAAATCAGTGAAATCAAAGTGAACTAGAAATTAAGATATAAATGAAAAACTTGGTTTAGTTTAGAGAGTTACATACTCGCAAACAGCGGGCCGAACAGCAGAACAGAAGAGACAATGACCGCGAAGTCAGCAACTTCCACATAAGCGGGCGCTGTCGATTCAGCCGTCAGGGCATCGCCCGACCGGCTCACGTGTTTCTCAGTTGTCGTATGTGAGCAAAGGCCCTCGCCTACATCCCAAGAGCCAATGACCGACGTAAAGAAGATTCTCCGAGAAGCCATTCAACATGACAGAAGAGGCAATGACCGGCTCACGTGTTTCTCAGTCGTCACATGGGATCAAAAGCCCTCACCTACATTCCAAGAGCCAACGACCGACGTTAAGAAGATTCTTCGAGAAGCTTTTCAACGTGACAGACGAGGCAATGACCGTGAAGTCGTTCACCTCCAGTAAACTGAAAATAAATACGCGAGACGCAGTGGGCCAGAGGGATTAAGTCGGATGAAGACGGAGACGGAGACGGAGACGGAGAGGAAGACGAAGACGGAGACGGGGACGGAGACGAAGACGAGAGACGAAGGAAGAAAAGAAGAGTAGCGCTAGTTTTCAGTCAGTTTCGGTGCTGAAGACCGTCATGCAAGAAGAGTCTGCATCATGCACAGACGAACCAAGTCCGTCGCTGTAATGGAATAGCAAGCAGCAGCCGCGGCGCCAGAAGACAGAAGTTAAAAGGTACTTGAAGTCTGATTTTTACGTACCCGGGTGACTCGTGAGGACGGGAAGGAGACGGCCTCACCTCAGCAGTCACCTGTGAGCTGGGATGAAGACCTGACAGCCGAAGACTGGGAAGCGGGAGTCCGTGGTTCGAGTCCGGGACACTGGCCTTGCTCCGCCGCGCCGCTCCGCTGGTCGACGCACAACACACGCGGCCACTTAGAGAAGAGAAACACTGGGACGCCACACCCAAGGTATCATCCGATGCACGACTTCGCTCGCAATAATTAAACGGGCCACCTCACGCTGCGCGTCTCCAGTCAGCTGGGCGAGACGGCGACACGAGATACTCACCGCTACGCGTAATCAGACGCCGCCGCCGCCGCCGCCGCTGCCGCAGCAGAAGACTTCACAAACGACACAGCTGCCGCTCTCCGAACCAGAACATCCCGTAAGATACAGTTGTACAAATCTTCAATAAAAGTTATCTTATGTAAAAATGATGTTTCATTCGACCTCATACCCGAGCCAAGGAAGAACCCACCCTGCCCACATGTTGTTAAGAGAGGAAAGTTAAATTATTTAATATTTTCACCCTGACAGAATGCTTTAGAATGCTCATCCTGACAATTGACTTGCATCAAAAGAGAAAACCCAGTTACATTTTGTGACAGAAGTGTCACATTTAGTATCACAACTGTTACATTTGGTATCAGAAGCCGTTTTAGTTGTTACATTTGGTGTCAGAGAAAAAACCCTTGGCTCAATATGAGGTGTGAATGACAGTCACTAAAGGTCCACAGTTAGTATTGTTTAATGTGTGAAAGGATAGAGGTTTGCATAGCAGTCGTAATATTTTCTTTATTTAGAAGTGTATTTTCGCTCATGATTTTAAGAGTTTGTCTAAAATATTTAAACATCTTTTGAATTCAGTGTGGTAATATTGTGTAACTAATAGTTTGTAAAATGATGACACGAAATCGTACAAAGTCAGAGTCAGTACCACAAGCGGTTTCTACTGAGGAAGCTATTCAGAGCTTAGTTAATCAGATAGCACAGCTTAAAAGTGATAATAATGCATTATTTAAGCAGTTGAGTGAGGTTAGGCAAACCAGTTCAATCCCTCCCACCCTAGATTCCTCAGCAGCAGCCTTAGTAACTCCTTTTTCAGGTAAACCTGGCGAGGACATAACAGCCTTTTTTGATGATTTAGTAGCAGCTGCAAAGTTAGGATCATGGTCAGATGAACAGCTCTTACAAATGACAAAGTTAAGATTGCTAGGAGAGGCTAAAGCACACGTCTTATACCATGAAGAATTACGGAATGCTCCAACATTTGAGGAATTGAAGAAATGATTGCTTCAACGTTTTCAAAAACAGAACAGCTGTAGATTTTATAGGGAAAAATTAAACACTATCACTCAGAGGCAAAACGAGTCGTTAGAAAGTTTTGTAGATAGGATTAGAAAAGTTAATATTAACACCTATCAGTTGACAACTAGTGATGAAGCAAATAAAGTTATTTTACAAGAGGCAGAAAATAGAGCTCTGGATACATTTTTACGTGGGTTACCTCTTGAAACTTCCCGTCGTGTCAGGGCAGAGTTTCCTAAAAATTTAGCAGAAGCTGTATCTGTGGCGACAGCTTTCGAAGAAATAGACATTGCCACCAGATACAAGGAGAAGCGAAATGTATTTTCAGCAGGAGTACGATGTTTTAGGTGCGATCGACAGGGACATATAGCAAAAAACTGCAGACAATCTCAATGCACTAATTGTCAAAGAGTAGGTCACACATTCAAGGAATGCAGGTCTAAAAAAGTGTTTGGAAATAGAAATCAGTTAAACTCAAACGGGAATGTCGGAGCCGCCGCCAGGCGTTCCCAATAAAATTTCATGCCATTAAGGCGAATGTGAAGGCGGAATGCTGGTTATCTGCTACCATACAGGATAAAGAGGCAAGTATACTAGTGGATACAGGCGCAAACGTATCAATAGTGAGTAATGAATGTATTGGAGAAAAGAAATATGACCCTCCAAGGTATAGATTGAGTGGAGTAGGAGGAGGTACAGTGAAGTCATTAGGATGTACATCACTGATTTTCTATATTCACGGTGTACAATTTCAGGAAGATGTAGAAGTGGTAACAAAGGTAACTGACGGGTCCGACGCGATCCTAGGACTGGATTTCCTGAATAAACATCACGCTAAAATTGACCTCAGACAGCAAACTGTAGAACTTAGAGGAATAGTGTTTCAGCTAGGTGACACCGCTGCAAAGGGCCCGCTGCCGCAAGATTTCCCCAACCGGAAGGCGAAATCAACTATACTGCGTGCAACGTCCTTGAAGGTTGATTCGCGGGATCAGATACCATCTGGCTCAGGAAAACTTTTCTGGATGACCGTTGACCCCGAAGTACCTACAGATACAGTGTGTCTAATAGAGCCTTTAAAGGAAAATGAGGAATTAGATGTATCACATTGTTTTGTACGTAGAAGTGTTGTACGGGTTCAAGACGTTGAGGGTGAAAGAAAAGTACCGGTACATATTGACAATTTCGGAGTGGAGGACAAAGAGTTGCATAAGGGAATATTAGTAGCTACAGTCAGTACTTTTGAAGAAGAAGATTTCATTTGGTCAGATATTAACGATGGTCAGAAACCAGACGCCTATAAAACCGCATTACGCCAGAAGATTAAGCATTTGAAAGGAAATGATAGAGACACGATAGAAGCAGTTTTAGTTGAGTTTCAAGATTTATTTAATGCAGAAGGTCCACTGCCAGCAACAGATATCACACAGCATAGGATCCCAACAGGAAATAGCCCCCCAGTTTAAGTTTATAGGAAGCCTTATAGAGTTCCGCATCACTTACAGCCAGTACTGGATGAATTTATAGAACAGCATCTACAAGATGGAATTATAGAATATTCTGATTCGCCTTATAATTCAAATATCGTAATTATTCCAAAGAAGTCTCCCGACGGTACGAAACGATATAGATTTTGTTGTGACTACAGACACCTTAACAAACAAACTATCTCAGATGTTTATCCTCTTCCAAACATTACAGATATCATTGACAGTTTGGGTAACAGTAAATACTTTTCAACAATCGATCTACGTAGCGGATATCATCAATTGGAAGTTGCTCCTGCAGATAGGCATAAATCAGCATTTTCTACCCCTGGAGGCCATTGGCGATTTAAAAGAATACCTTTCGGTTTGAAAAATGCACTAGCAACTTTTCAAAGACTACTCGATGGAGTATTGCGAGGACTCAAAACTCAGCAATGTTGTGTATATCTAGACGATATTATTGTATTTTCCAAAGACATTAATGAACATGCTGTGCGTCTGCGTAATGTTTTTCAGAGACTTAGAAAACCTAAATTAACATTAAATATGGAAAAATGTACTTTTGCATTGACAGAGGTTACATACCTAGGGCATGTCATTAGTGAAAAAGGAATTAAAACAGATCCTCGATTAATTTCGGCAGTTAAGGACTTCCCAACACCACAACGCGTTAAGGAAGTACAAAGTTTCATTGGTCTCGCATCGTACTACCGAAAATATGTTCAAAATTTTGCTGAAGTTGCCCGACCCTTAACCCAATTATTGAAAAAGGGTGCAAAATTTCATTGGTCTGAAGATTGTGAATTAGCATTTCAAACCCTTAAAGATAAGTTAACACACAGTCCAGTATTAGCCTATCCAGATTATAATAAAGAATTTATTTTATCCTGTGACGCAAGTGGTCATTCAGTAGGAGTTGTTTTGAGTCAGAATATTAATGGCGCGGAACACCCCATAGCCTACGCTTCGAGACAACTAACAACAGCAGAAAGAAATTATTCCACAACGGAGAAAGAATTGTTAAGTGTTATTTATGGTATCAAATACTTTAAATGCTACTTGTATGGTAGGAAATTCAAGGTCATTACAGACCACGCAGCTTTAAAATGGTTGCTTGGGTTAAAGGATCCATCTAGTCGTCTTACCCGTTGGGCCCTATGTCTTTCCGAAATGGATTTCGAAGTTATCCATAAACCAGGCAAAAAACACACAAATGCAGATTGTCTAAGTCGGAAAATAGCACTTTTGGAAGCAACAGGCCGAGATACTGAGGACTGGAGAAAGGCACAAGATGAGGATACAGAATGCAAAAAATACGCAACTCAAAAACAATTTTGCTTTGAAGATGGTGTATTATGCCGTAAAACAAAACTTGGACCGCGAATTGTTGTTCCCCAACACCTTAGACAAGAAATAATGGCAGAGGCCCACGATCATATCCTTGCAGGACACGGTGGACAGCGGACAACCGAAAGACGTGTAGCAGAGCGATTTTGGTGGCAAACCAGAAAGCAGGATGTTGCGCAGTACGTTCGTAATTGCATTGCGTGCGCACAACCAGCTGAACTTTCTCGTTCAAAAATACCCTTACAGAGGCTCCCCGAGGCTTCAAGTCCATTTCAAATCTGTGGACTAGATCTCCACGGGCCATATCATAGAACACCGGCTGGTAATAAGTATGTCCTTACAATTATAGATCACTTTTCACGCTACCTAGCTATGGTGAGTCTCCCAGATCAGCAAGCAAATACAGTTGCCCAAGCTTTAGTTAACAACTGGATACTTAACTTTGGCGTACCTGAAGCTATTATCACAGATCAGGGATCTAATTTTATGTCTGAATTAATGAAACAGCTATGCCACTTACTAAAAATACGTAAATTACGCACAACTCCGTTACACCCGCAGTGCAACGGGCGCACAGAAAGAGTTCATCGGACAATTGGCAAGATGCTTAGTTATTATATTAACGAACAACATTCTAATTGGGATACGTATTTACCAATAATCGTGTCGGTATACAACGCCAAAACGCATGAAGCAACTGGCATGTCACCTTATGAAGTGGTCTATGGCAGAAAAATGCCGTCCCCTTTTGATGTAATCAGGCAGAAAAACGGAAAAGTCGGAGAAACAGTAAGAGATTTCAGTCGAATGATGAAGGATGTATGGAAAAAGGTTCAAAAATCTAATACAAAGGCTTTGGAACGACAGGAAAGATTAGGTAATACCCAAGCAAAATATCCAAATTACAAAATCGGTCAGTGGGTTATGCTTTCAACTCCTTATATTGCGAGAGGAAAAACGAAGAAATTTGTAACAAACTACAGAGGTCCTTACCAAATTATTGAGATCACGTCACCAGTCAACGTTAAATTGCAACTGCCCACCCGAACTACCATTGTGCATGCAAGTCGTTTAAAACCTTTCAAGGGCGCTCCAGATGTAATTCCTTCAACAATAGTGTCTGCTTTTACGAAGGGTGGAGGAAGTACCCGAAAAGGAAAAAGAGTGGCCACGCTAGCACAACATACAGACATGGCACCATACAATCTTCGCCCAAGAGTACGAATGTCCTAGTGGAATCTTAGTAGACTGTGGATAATATACAAATGTAAATAATTAATACATGATAATGGTTTATTTTCTAAGAAAGAAAATTTGAACGTAGAAACACGTAGATCTTGTAGTTAACAATGTATTCCTTCTTTTCTTTGTTTTTGTTTTCACTAGGTTGGTAGGTCCATAACCATGTTGTTTGCTTTTTCAGGTAACGCCTCTAGCATAATGGACAACTACATTGTGACTGTACTGCTCATCATAATTGCATTATTGACTAATACGAATAACGGACTACAGATCAATCAGTTGATGAGTGGTGTAATTTTTGTAAAACAGGGTACTGTAATTCTGACCAATCACAAGTGGACTATTTCATTAGAGTATAATTTATGGGCCTTACGTAATGAACTTAAGAACCTTGAATTAGAATTTGATACGCTACATGAAAGGACAAGTTCACCAGAGATTTTTGAAGAAATATCCAGTGAATTTAAAACATTACACTACTCATACGAACAGTTGAGAGGACAGTTGCGTCAGTTACAAGATATACTTCCGCAGACCGTTAAACGAGCTAAACGTGGATGGGTGGACGCAGGAGGTAAACTACTAAAGACCATTTTCGGTACAGCGGATAACGAAGATATTAATCAGTTAAATAATTCATTACAGAACATAGAGAGTACCGCGGAATTAAATAAAGGCACTATAGAATGGCACACGACAAGATTAAACGGATTGGAGCAAACAGTCTTTACTAATACCAAGGTCATCAGGAACCTCACCCAAGAATTAAACGATTATCTTCTAGGTACTACTGCTACGCTGAATAAAGACCTAAAGGTCATACAAACAAGGCTCGATATTGTGGATAAGAAACTTGCAGTAGCAAGGTCGCTTAGGCTACTCACTGATCAAGTGATAGATGCACGGCTAGCAGCGGAGGAATTAAAGGAAGCCATCCACTATGCAGTACAGGGACATTTGTCACCCACATTACTATCGCCGGTTACATTCATCTCATTATTAGTTAAAATTGAAAAACAATTGCCAGATTCACTAAAGTTAATATTTCCTGCAGATAAGAAACATTTACCACAGTATTACCACTTATCTACAGTACTAGTTGACACAGATAATGCAAGAATACGAGTTCGTATATCTTTCCCGGTTACAGATAAAATGGGTATATATGACTGTTACAGAGTACACTCATTTCCGGTAAAGTGGGGCAAAATAAATAAATTTGTACAGTTCCGGACACACCAAGTATTTTTAATCTCCCAAACCACCAATACGAACACGGTAATGACAACTTCCGAATTAAATAGTTGCACATTCGAACAAGTTATTATATGTCCATCTCGCGCAATCCAATTACATGCCAATAGTTGTGAATCTCAATTATTTTTCGAACGATCTGACGCCATCAATTGCCCACGCGATATATTAACTTCCACATCATGTTTTTTCGAGCAAGTAGAAAATCACTGGTTATATGCAGTCAGCAATCCAACTGATAATTTTGCACAATGTTACGAGAACGGTGTAGCTACAACATTACAACATTTTGAACTTCATGGAAGCGGGCTAATAATTAACGGCACGTAATGTTCCATCTCAGGAGCGAATTTTCATTTACCCGCAACAATCACTGGTACAACTAATGTTAATTCATCCTTCCCTCTAATTTATTGGCCAGAAAACGCCATGCAAGCATTTCCTACACAAAACCTGTCCTACCTCAATGACTCCCTTGACAGTTCCCTTCTGAAGTCATTAGATACGTTCATAAACTCACAGCAAGGCACAATTGATGCCAATGTTATGATGCAACATGTTTTAAAATTAAAAGGTGAACACAAAACTAAAATTATAATGCTAGGAACGGGTATATCTGGAACCTTTGTGTTGGTGTTTCTACTTTGTACAGTTTTCTTTTATCTAAGACGAAAAAATAAGCCAAATAATAATATACCACTTCATCAAATCCCTGTTAACTGGATACCACACTCTTAACTGGTGTACTTCAGTGGTTACTTTTGAGCATTAGTGTATTAATTTTGTTTATTGTACTTCACTCTTTACTAAACAGTCTTATGTTAAAGTAAACAATACTGTAGAATAAATATTCTTGCATTCGTATAGGGTTGATTAAACAGGTGTTCCTATGTAAATTTCTAAGTGAATAATCTATTTTTTGTTTATTCATTGTCATCAAGATTTGTTACACTTATTATAACCATTTATGTGTGAACTATGTGATTCATGAGCGTACAGTGCTTTAGTAAAGTGCTAAAGTATTTTCAACATACTTAATGTGAAGCGTGTGTAATCTTCTAAGTCGAGAGTTTTCATTGCTTATGTTAGTGCTTTTGCCGTGTGAAGTGTGGAGGAATGTTGAGTGGTAAATTCGAGGGCGAATTTCTCCGAAGGGTGGAGGAATGTTGAGTGGTACTTAAGTAAATAAATCAGTGAAATCAAAGTGAACTAGAAATTAGGATATAAATGAAAAACTTGGTTTAGTTTAGAGAGTTACATACTCGCAAACAGCGGGCCGAACAGCAGAACAGAAGAGACAATGACCGCGAAGTCAGCAACTTCCACATAAGCGGGCGCTGTCGATTCAGCCGTCAGGGCATCGCCCGACCGGCTCACGTGTTTCTCAGTTGTCGTATGTGAGCAAAGGCCCTCGCCTACATCCCAAGAGCCAATGACCGACGTAAAGAAGATTCTCCGAGAAGCCATTCAACATGACAGAAGAGGCAATGACCGGCTCACGTGTTTCTCAGTCGTCACATGGGATCAAAAGCCCTCACCTACATTCCAAGAGCCAACGACCGACGTTAAGAAGATTCTTCGAGAAGCTTTTCAACGTGACAGACGAGGCAATGACCGTGAAGTCGTTCACCTCCAGTAAACTGAAGTGAATAAATACGCGAGACGCAGTGGGCCAGAGGGATGAAGTCGGATGAAGACGGAGACAGAGACGGAGACGGAGAGGAAGACGAAGACGGAGACGGGGACGGAGACGAAGACGAGAGACGAAGGAAGAAAAGAAGAGTAGCGCTAGTTTTCAGTCAGTTTCGGTGCTGAAGACCGTCATGCAAGAAGAGTCTGCATCATGCACAGACGAACCAAGTCCGTCGCTGTAATGGAATAGCAAGCAGCAGCCGCGGCGCCAGAAGACAGAAGTTAAAAGGTACTTGAAGTCTGATTTTTACGTACTCGGGTGACTCGTGAGGACGGGAAGGAGACGGCCTCACCTCAGCAGTCACCTGTGAGCTGGGATGAAGACCTGACAGCCGAAGACTGGGAAGCGGGAGTCCGTGGTTCGAGTCCGGGACACTGGCCTTGCTCCGCCGCGCCGCTCCGCTGGTCGACGCACAACACACGCGGCCACTTAGAGAAGAGAAACACTGGGACGCCACACCCAAGGTATCATCCGATGCACGACTTCGCTCGCAATAATTAAACGGGCCACCTCACGCTGCGCGTCTCCAGTCAGCTGGGCGAGACGGCGACACGAGATACTCACCGCTACGCGTAATCAGACGCCGCCGCCGCCGCCGCCGCTGCCGCAGCAGAAGACTTCACAAACGACACAGCTGCCGCTCTCCGAACCAGAACATCCCGTAAGATACAGTTGTACAAATCTTCAATAAAAGTTATCTTATGTAAAAATGATGTTTCATTCGACCTCATACCCGAGCCAAGGAAGAACCCACCCTGCCCACATGTTGTTAAGAGAGGAAAGTTAAATTATTTAATATTTTCACCCTGACAGAATGCTTTAGAATGCTCATCCTGACAATTGACTTGCATCAAAAGAGAAAACCCAGTTACATTTTGTGACAGAAGTGTCACATTTAGTATCACAACTGTTACATTTGGTATCAGAAGCCGTTTTAGTTGTTACATTTGGTGTCAGAGAAAAAACCCTTGGCTCAATATGAGGTGTGAATGACAGTCACTAAAGGTCCACAGTTAGTATTGTTTAATGTGTGAAAGGATAGAGGTTTGCATAGCAGTCGTAATATTTTCTTTATTTAGAAGTGTATTTTCGCTCATGATTTTAAGAGTTTGTCTAAAATATTTAAACATCTTTTGAATTCAGTGTGGTAATATTGTGTAACTAATAGTTTGTAAAATGATGACACGAAATCGTACAAAGTCAGAGTCAGTACCACAAGCGGTTTCTACTGAGGAAGCTATTCAGAGCTTAGTTAATCAGATAGCACAGCTTAAAAGTGATAATAATGCATTATTTAAGCAGTTGAGTGAGGTTAGGCAAACCAGTTCAATCCCTCCCACCCTAGATTCCTCAGCAGCAGCCTTAGTAACTCCTTTTTCAGGTAAACCTGGCGAGGACATAACAGCCTTTTTTGATGATTTAGTAGCAGCTGCAAAGTTAGGATCATGGTCAGATGAACAGCTCTTACAAATGACAAAGTTAAGATTGCTAGGAGAGGCTAAAGCACACGTCTTATACCATGAAGAATTACGGAATGCTCCAACATTTGAGGAATTGAAGAAATGATTGCTTCAACGTTTTCAAAAACAGAACAGCTGTAGATTTTATAGGGAAAAATTAAACACTATCACTCAGAGGCAAAACGAGTCGTTAGAAAGTTTTGTAGATAGGATTAGAAAAGTTAATATTAACACCTATCAGTTGACAACTAGTGATGAAGCAAATAAAGTTATTTTACAAGAGGCAGAAAATAGAGCTCTGGATACATTTTTACGTGGGTTACCTCTTGAAACTTCCCGTCGTGTCAGGGCAGAGTTTCCTAAAAATTTAGCAGAAGCTGTATCTGTGGCGACAGCTTTCGAAGAAATAGACATTGCCACCAGATACAAGGAGAAGCGAAATGTATTTTCAGCAGGAGTACGATGTTTTAGGTGCGATCGACAGGGACATATAGCAAAAAACTGCAGACAATCTCAATGCACTAATTGTCAAAGAGTAGGTCACACATTCAAGGAATGCAGGTCTAAAAAAGTGTTTGGAAATAGAAATCAGTTAAACTCAAACGGGAATGTCGGAGCCGCCGCCAGGCGTTCCCAATAAAATTTCATGCCATTAAGGCGAATGTGAAGGCGGAATGCTGGTTATCTGCTACCATACAGGATAAAGAGGCAAGTATACTAGTGGATACAGGCGCAAACGTATCAATAGTGAGTAATGAATGTATTGGAGAAAAGAAATATGACCCTCCAAGGTATAGATTGAGTGGAGTAGGAGGAGGTACAGTGAAGTCATTAGGATGTACATCACTGATTTTCTATATTCACGGTGTACAATTTCAGGAAGATGTAGAAGTGGTAACAAAGGTAACTGACGGGTCCGACGCGATCCTAGGACTGGATTTCCTGAATAAACATCACGCTAAAATTGACCTCAGACAGCAAACTGTAGAACTTAGAGGAATAGTGTTTCAGCTAGGTGACACCGCTGCAAAGGGCCCGCTGCCGCAAGATTTCCCCAACCGGAAGGCGAAATCAACTATACTGCGTGCAACGTCCTTGAAGGTTGATTCGCGGGATCAGATACCATCTGGCTCAGGAAAACTTTTCTGGATGACCGTTGACCCCGAAGTACCTACAGATACAGTGTGTCTAATAGAGCCTTTAAAGGAAAATGAGGAATTAGATGTATCACATTGTTTTGTACGTAGAAGTGTTGTACGGGTTCAAGACGTTGAGGGTGAAAGAAAAGTACCGGTACATATTGACAATTTCGGAGTGGAGGACAAAGAGTTGCATAAGGGAATATTAGTAGCTACAGTCAGTACTTTTGAAGAAGAAGATTTCATTTGGTCAGATATTAACGATGGTCAGAAACCAGACGCCTATAAAACCGCATTACGCCAGAAGATTAAGCATTTGAAAGGAAATGATAGAGACACGATAGAAGCAGTTTTAGTTGAGTTTCAAGATTTATTTAATGCAGAAGGTCCACTGCCAGCAACAGATATCACACAGCATAGGATCCCAACAGGAAATAGCCCCCCAGTTTAAGTTTATAGGAAGCCTTATAGAGTTCCGCATCACTTACAGCCAGTACTGGATGAATTTATAGAACAGCATCTACAAGATGGAATTATAGAATATTCTGATTCGCCTTATAATTCAAATATCGTAATTATTCCAAAGAAGTCTCCCGACGGTACGAAACGATATAGATTTTGTTGTGACTACAGACACCTTAACAAACAAACTATCTCAGATGTTTATCCTCTTCCAAACATTACAGATATCATTGACAGTTTGGGTAACAGTAAATACTTTTCAACAATCGATCTACGTAGCGGATATCATCAATTGGAAGTTGCTCCTGCAGATAGGCATAAATCAGCATTTTCTACCCCTGGAGGCCATTGGCGATTTAAAAGAATACCTTTCGGTTTGAAAAATGCACTAGCAACTTTTCAAAGACTACTCGATGGAGTATTGCGAGGACTCAAAACTCAGCAATGTTGTGTATATCTAGACGATATTATTGTATTTTCCAAAGACATTAATGAACATGCTGTGCGTCTGCGTAATGTTTTTCAGAGACTTAGAAAACCTAAATTAACATTAAATATGGAAAAATGTACTTTTGCATTGACAGAGGTTACATACCTAGGGCATGTCATTAGTGAAAAAGGAATTAAAACAGATCCTCGATTAATTTCGGCAGTTAAGGACTTCCCAACACCACAACGCGTTAAGGAAGTACAAAGTTTCATTGGTCTCGCATCGTACTACCGAAAATATGTTCAAAATTTTGCTGAAGTTGCCCGACCCTTAACCCAATTATTGAAAAAGGGTGCAAAATTTCATTGGTCTGAAGATTGTGAATTAGCATTTCAAACCCTTAAAGATAAGTTAACACACAGTCCAGTATTAGCCTATCCAGATTATAATAAAGAATTTATTTTATCCTGTGACGCAAGTGGTCATTCAGTAGGAGTTGTTTTGAGTCAGAATATTAATGGCGCGGAACACCCCATAGCCTACGCTTCGAGACAACTAACAACAGCAGAAAGAAATTATTCCACAACGGAGAAAGAATTGTTAAGTGTTATTTATGGTATCAAATACTTTAAATGCTACTTGTATGGTAGGAAATTCAAGGTCATTACAGACCACGCAGCTTTAAAATGGTTGCTTGGGTTAAAGGATCCATCTAGTCGTCTTACCCGTTGGGCCCTATGTCTTTCCGAAATGGATTTCGAAGTTATCCATAAACCAGGCAAAAAACACACAAATGCAGATTGTCTAAGTCGGAAAATAGCACTTTTGGAAGCAACAGGCTGAGATACTGAGGACTGGAGAAAGGCACAAGATGAGGATACAGAATGCAAAAAATACGCAACTCAAAAACAATTTTGCTTTGAAGATGGTGTATTATGCCGTAAAACAAAACTTGGACCGCGAATTGTTGTTCCCCAACACCTTAGACAAGAAATAATGGCAGAGGCCCACGATCATATCCTTGCAGGACACGGTGGACAGCGGACAACCGAAAGACGTGTAGCAGAGCGATTTTGGTGGCAAACCAGAAAGCAGGATGTTGCGCAGTACGTTCGTAATTGCATTGCGTGCGCACAACCAGCTGAACTTTCTCGTTCAAAAATACCCTTACAGAGGCTCCCCGAGGCTTCAAGTCCATTTCAAATCTGTGGACTAGATCTCCACGGGCCATATCATAGAACACCGGCTGGTAATAAGTATGTCCTTACAATTATAGATCACTTTTCACGCTACCTAGCTATGGTGAGTCTCCCAGATCAGCAAGCAAATACAGTTGCCCAAGCTTTAGTTAACAACTGGATACTTAACTTTGGCGTACCTGAAGCTATTATCACAGATCAGGGATCTAATTTTATGTCTGAATTAATGAAACAGCTATGCCACTTACTAAAAATACGTAAATTACGCACAACTCCGTTACACCCGCAGTGCAACGGGCGCACAGAAAGAGTTCATCGGACAATTGGCAAGATGCTTAGTTATTATATTAACGAACAACATTCTAATTGGGATACGTATTTACCAATAATCGTGTCGGTATACAACGCCAAAACGCATGAAGCAACTGGCATGTCACCTTATGAAGTGGTCTATGGCAGAAAAATGCCGTCCCCTTTTGATGTAATCAGGCAGAAAAACGGAAAAGTCGGAGAAACAGTAAGAGATTTCAGTCGAATGATGAAGGATGTATGGAAAAAGGTTCAAAAATCTAATACAAAGGCTTTGGAACGACAGGAAAGATTAGGTAATACCCAAGCAAAATATCCAAATTACAAAATCGGTCAGTGGGTTATGCTTTCAACTCCTTATATTGCGAGAGGAAAAACGAAGAAATTTGTAACAAACTACAGAGGTCCTTACCAAATTATTGAGATCACGTCACCAGTCAACGTTAAATTGCAACTGCCCACCCGAACTACCATTGTGCATGCAAGTCGTTTAAAACCTTTCAAGGGCGCTCCAGATGTAATTCCTTCAACAATAGTGTCTGCTTTTACGAAGGGTGGAGGAAGTACCCGAAAAGGAAAAAGAGTGGCCACGCTAGCACAACATACAGACATGGCACCATACAATCTTCGCCCAAGAGTACGAATGTCCTAGTGGAATCTTAGTAGACTGTGGATAATATACAAATGTAAATAATTAATACATGATAATGGTTTATTTTCTAAGAAAGAAAATTTGAACGTAGAAACACGTAGATCTTGTAGTTAACAATGTATTCCTTCTTTTCTTTGTTTTTGTTTTCACTAGGTTGGTAGGTCCATAACCATGTTGTTTGCTTTTTCAGGTAACGCCTCTAGCATAATGGACAACTACATTGTGACTGTACTGCTCATCATAATTGCATTATTGACTAATACGAATAACGGACTACAGATCAATCAGTTGATGAGTGGTGTAATTTTTGTAAAACAGGGTACTGTAATTCTGACCAATCACAAGTGGACTATTTCATTAGAGTATAATTTATGGGCCTTACGTAATGAACTTAAGAACCTTGAATTAGAATTTGATACGCTACATGAAAGGACAAGTTCACCAGAGATTTTTGAAGAAATATCCAGTGAATTTAAAACATTACACTACTCATACGAACAGTTGAGAGGACAGTTGCGTCAGTTACAAGATATACTTCCGCAGACCGTTAAACGAGCTAAACGTGGATGGGTGGACGCAGGAGGTAAACTACTAAAGACCATTTTCGGTACAGCGGATAACGAAGATATTAATCAGTTAAATAATTCATTACAGAACATAGAGAGTACCGCGGAATTAAATAAAGGCACTATAGAATGGCACACGACAAGATTAAACGGATTGGAGCAAACAGTCTTTACTAATACCAAGGTCATCAGGAACCTCACCCAAGAATTAAACGATTATCTTCTAGGTACTACTGCTACGCTGAATAAAGACCTAAAGGTCATACAAACAAGGCTCGATATTGTGGATAAGAAACTTGCAGTAGCAAGGTCGCTTAGGCTACTCACTGATCAAGTGATAGATGCACGGCTAGCAGCGGAGGAATTAAAGGAAGCCATCCACTATGCAGTACAGGGACATTTGTCACCCACATTACTATCGCCGGTTACATTCATCTCATTATTAGTTAAAATTGAAAAACAATTGCCAGATTCACTAAAGTTAATATTTCCTGCAGATAAGAAACATTTACCACAGTATTACCACTTATCTACAGTACTAGTTGACACAGATAATGCAAGAATACGAGTTCGTATATCTTTCCCGGTTACAGATAAAATGGGTATATATGACTGTTACAGAGTACACTCATTTCCGGTAAAGTGGGGCAAAATAAATAAATTTGTACAGTTCCGGACACACCAAGTATTTTTAATCTCCCAAACCACCAATACGAACACGGTAATGACAACTTCCGAATTAAATAGTTGCACATTCGAACAAGTTATTATATGTCCATCTCGCGCAATCCAATTACATGCCAATAGTTGTGAATCTCAATTATTTTTCGAACGATCTGACGCCATCAATTGCCCACGCGATATATTAACTTCCACATCATGTTTTTTCGAGCAAGTAGAAAATCACTGGTTATATGCAGTCAGCAATCCAACTGATAATTTTGCACAATGTTACGAGAACGGTGTAGCTACAACATTACAACATTTTGAACTTCATGGAAGCGGGCTAATAATTAACGGCACGTAATGTTCCATCTCAGGAGCGAATTTTCATTTACCCGCAACAATCACTGGTACAACTAATGTTAATTCATCCTTCCCTCTAATTTATTGGCCAGAAAACGCCATGCAAGCATTTCCTACACAAAACCTGTCCTACCTCAATGACTCCCTTGACAGTTCCCTTCTGAAGTCATTAGATACGTTCATAAACTCACAGCAAGGCACAATTGATGCCAATGTTATGATGCAACATGTTTTAAAATTAAAAGGTGAACACAAAACTAAAATTATAATGCTAGGAACGGGTATATCTGGAACCTTTGTGTTGGTGTTTCTACTTTGTACAGTTTTCTTTTATCTAAGACGAAAAAATAAGCCAAATAATAATATACCACTTCATCAAATCCCTGTTAACTGGATACCACACTCTTAACTGGTGTACTTCAGTGGTTACTTTTGAGCATTAGTGTATTAATTTTGTTTATTGTACTTCACTCTTTACTAAACAGTCTTATGTTAAAGTAAACAATACTGTAGAATAAATATTCTTGCATTCATATAGGGTTGATGAAACAGGTGTTCCTATGTAAATTTCTAAGTGAATAATCTATTTTTTGTTTATTCATTGTCATCAAGATTTGTTACACTTATTATAACCATTTATGTGTGAACTATGTGATTCATGAGCGTACAGTGCTTTAGTAAAGTGCTAAAGTATTTTCAACATACTTAATGTGAAGCGTGTGTAATCTTCTAAGTCGAGAGTTTTCATTGCTTATGTTAGTGCTTTTGCCGTGTGAAGTGTGGAGGAATGTTGAGTGGTAAATTCGAGGGCGAATTTCTCCGAAGGGTGGAGGAATGTTGAGTGGTACTTAAGTAAATAAATCAGTGAAATCAAAGTGAACTAGAAATTAGGATATAAATGAAAAACTTGGTTTAGTTTAGAGAGTTACATACTCGCAAACAGCGGGCCGAACAGCAGAACAGAAGAGACAATGACCGCGAAGTCAGCAACTTCCACATAAGCGGGCGCTGTCGATTCAGCCGTCAGGGCATCGCCCGACCGGCTCACGTGTTTCTCAGTTGTCGTATGTGAGCAAAGGCCCTCGCCTACATCCCAAGAGCCAATGACCGACGTAAAGAAGATTCTCCGAGAAGCCATTCAACATGACAGAAGAGGCAATGACCGGCTCACGTGTTTCTCAGTCGTCACATGGGATCAAAAGCCCTCACCTACATTCCAAGAGCCAACGACTGACGTTAAGAAGATTCTTCGAGAAGCTTTTCAACGTGACAGACGAGGCAATGACCGTGAAGTCGTTCACCTCCAGTAAACTGAAGTGAATAAATACGCGAGACGCAGTGGGCCAGAGGGATGAAGTCGGATGAAGACGGAGACAGAGACGGAGACGGAGAGGAAGACGAAGACGGAGACGGGGACGGAGACGAAGACGAGAGACGAAGGAAGAAAAGAAGAGTAGCGCTAGTTTTCAGTCAGTTTCGGTGCTGAAGACCGTCATGCAAGAAGAGTCTGCATCATGCACAGACGAACCAAGTCCGTCGCTGTAATGGAATAGCAAGCAGCAGCCGCGGCGCCAGAAGACAGAAGTTAAAAGGTACTTGAAGTCTGATTTTTACGTACTCGGGTGACTCGTGAGGACGGGAAGGAGACGGCCTCACCTCAGCAGTCACCTGTGAGCTGGGATGAAGACCTGACAGCCGAAGACTGGGAAGCGGGAGTCCGTGGTTCGAGTCCGGGACACTGGCCTTGCTCCGCCGCGCCGCTCCGCTGGTCGACGCACAACACACGCGGCCGCTTAGAGAAGAGAAACACTGGGACGCCACACCCAAGGTATCATCCGATGCACGACTTCGCTCGCAATAATTAAACGGGCCACCTCACGCTGCGCGTCTCCAGTCAGCTGGGCGAGACGGCGACACGAGATACTCACCGCTACGCGTAATCAGACGCCGCCGCCGCCGCCGCCGCCGCCGCTGCCGCAGCAGAAGACTTCACAAACGACACAGCTGCCGCTCTCCGAACCAGAACATCCCGTAAGATACAGTTGTACAAATCTTCAATAAAAGTTATCTTATGTAAAAATGATGTTTCATTCGACCTCATACCCGAGCCAAGGAAGAACCCACCCTGCCCACATGTTGTTAAGAGAGGAAAGTTAAATTATTTAATATTTTCACCCTGACAGAATGCTTTAGAATGCTCATCCTGACAATTGACTTGCATCAAAAGAGAAAACCCAGTTACATTTAGTGACAGAAGTGTCACATTTAGTATCACAACTGTTACATTTGGTATCAGAAGCCGTTGTAATTGTTACAGTAGAAATCACATAAACAGTAGAGAATCTTGAACTGAGTACTTTGAAATGTGTAACAACTGTCGGAGATCATGATTCAGTTTTTTACTCTCATAAAGAACCCCCTCATATCTGTTTGACTGTCTGATCACTGATCAAGTGTTAGCAAAGAATATTGATGAAGCAAAGGTTCAGCTAGAGCAACTAGAACGATTCGCAGCAAAGGTTGGATTGCAAATTTCGTTTGAGAAAACAGAAATGATGCTTAGCTTCCCAGTTGACACATCCCATATCATACTTGATAAAGATCAAAAAATTAAAGTAGTAAAAAAGTTTAAATATCTTGGTCAGATTATTACCTGGAATGCTAATGAAAGGGCATCAGTACACAGCAGAACATTAAAGCTACAGCGAACGCAAAGAACCACATGACCAACCTACAGAAAAAAAATCTCTCTCAATAAATGCTAAATTTCGACATCACTCCTCTGTCGTTAAACCGGAAGCAACATATGCAAGTGAAACACTATTCAAACCAAACACTCAAGCAACAACTGACGAATTGCAGGAAGTCGATAGAAGAATCCTCCGAACAATTATCAGTAAAAATGTCAAGATAATGTGCAGTGGAGGCTTTTGCCCAATTCAGTAGTGAATAAAGAAAGTGAATCCATTATTTATACAATGCGGAAAAGTAGGATTGCATTTTTCGGCTACATATCTCGCCTACCAAATACTAGAATACTGCAGCAACTTTTTGACTACTTATGGAACAGTAAAACCAAAAACATCTGGTTTAAAGAAGTACAAAGTGATCTGGATGAATTGAACATCACCACACACCAAATTCAACACAGAGAGGAGAAACTGCTTCTGAAGAACAAATACACACGGCTGATATTTAAAGCATCAGAACGGAAGAAGTCTGTCGTATCTGCAGAAGAACGAGCAGCCAGATCACAGCGAGTGAA
This sequence comes from Schistocerca nitens, assembly GCF_023898315.1. Classification (NCBI taxonomy): domain Eukaryota; kingdom Metazoa; phylum Arthropoda; class Insecta; order Orthoptera; family Acrididae; genus Schistocerca; species Schistocerca nitens. The sequence continues at coordinate 36,392,424 of NC_064620.1, forward strand.
GAAATTCTGGGGAACGAAGAAATTGCTGACTGCTAAGATCTAAACTTAATCATTGTACACTCTGTTATGTTATGTTTGATTTTAGTGCTCCAATGTGGGAGTAAACTATGTAAATAAATAAATAAAATAAAGAACACCCATTGTCTGGTTGTCTGCTCTTTTTTTGTGGTCTTCAGGGCGAAGACTGGTATGACGCATCCCTCCATGCTAGTCCACTCTCTGAAAATCTCTACATCTGTGCAATTTTTACTCTCATGAAGAATACACGATGTGTTGTGGCTGCTGATGCTTCTTTTTTGTGGTCTTGATTCCAGAGACTGGTATGGTGCACGCCTCATCATTAGTCTGCTCGTTGCAATTGTCTACATCTCTGCATAACCACTGCAACCTACATGCATTTCACTATGCTTGCTGTCGTCTAGCTTTCATCTCCCTCTACAATTTTTACTCCCCATACTTCCCTTCATTACCGAACTGACGATTATTTCGTACCTCAACCTGTGTCCTATCAACTGATCCCCACTTTTATTCAAGTTGCATCACGAATTTCCTTTCACGCCAATTCGATTTAATACCTCCACAATAGTTATTCGAGCTACCCATCCAATATTCAGCATTCTTCTATTGCACCAAGTATCAGAATACCCTGTTTTCTTCGTGTCTCAACTCCTAATCGTGTACATTTCACTTCCATTCAAGACCGCATATTTCTTACTATTACCTTTCTTTTAAATTCTCGGTTGTTCAGCCAAATCACTTACTTTGGTATCCAAATAGGAACATTCTACTACTACACTGAACTACTCTGAACTACTCAGAAGACCATAGACACGGGTTCCCAGGTAGATGCCGTGTTTCTTGACTTCCGCATGGGTTTGATACAGTTGCCGACAGTCGTTTAATGAACAAAGTAAGAGCATATGGAATATAAGACCAATTGTTTGATTGGGTTGAACAGTTCCTAGATAACAGAACGCAGCATGTCATTCTCAATGGAGAGAAGTCTTCCGAAGTAAGAGTGATTTTAGCTGTGCCCCAGGGGAGTATCATAGGACGGCTGCTATTCACAATATATATACTTGACCTTGTGGGTAACATCGGAAGTTCACTGAGGCTTTTACCGGATGTTGCTCTAGTAGGGGACGGCGGGGCAGGACAGGGAGGTGGGGTAAGACGGGGAAGGGCTATAAGCTACAGTTAGAGTGCTGCCATCTGTGGATAGCTACGTCAATATCATCAATACACAGGTCCCAGTGTGTTGACATTGCTGAACCTTAGTTTCGCGGCGGTTTCTGGGAGCTTTGCTAGGTACGTACAAATGTTATACTGATTTGCAATGTTTTACAGCTTTCGAGGTCCTAAAACATGTGTTTCGTGAACATTTGTCCAGACTGTATATATAGCACTGAATAGTACGTCTTATTAACAGTAAACTGCTGTGTCAGTAGTCAATGTTCACTAAATAGTATTCGAGTAGGCGTAACATAACCTGACAGCATGGTAGGGGACAGGACAGGGTGGGGCAAGAAGGGGAAGCTCATCGTCTTGCCCCTACTATTTGTCCAACCATTACCTTCTTATCGTCTCATGTGTTTACCTCGCTGCGGGTTTTGAACACGTACATTATACGTTGAATACAATTGTAAATAGAATGGTATTCGTTATTCCAACGTTTCCTAATTAATTACAAAGTATGCCTTAGGCTATATGGTGAATAAAAATACGCAAAACGTGCCGAATAAACTTTCCATCTGATGGAGCCTAACAACTTTTCCAGGATGGGTGCGAAGCCATGATCTTACTTCATCTTCGTAAAATTTACTGAGAGGTTTCACAAATGCCACGTCCTGTGGTTGAAGATGGTGTGAGCAGTGTGGTCCCAAACACAGCAAGACAATCTCATTTTCGAGGGCGACATCTATCAGTTCTAAATTCCTGGTGTGCGTTTTGTGGGCGTCCGATATGAGAAGTACTGGTCTCTCCTTTGACGCTCCAGTAAATGCCATAAACTTCTTAAACCAAGTCAAAAATAGTTCTTTCATCATCCAACCAGTTTCTTGGACTTCTGACCAGGCACCAGATGGGAGGCCAGACTCAAACGCTTGTTAGCAATTCCAAAGGTGGATAAAAAAACCAAAAGGAAACCATCTAGCAGGCGTAGAAAACCCGTTGTTTTAACCGAATCTCCTTATAGGAGTGAACTATCTGAAGAAATTAAACGAAAAGGAGTCCCCAAACGTGCTCCATGTAAACGAAAACTCTTCTGAAAGACGTTTAATACTCCTGGGATACCACCAAAAGGACATAATGACAACGAGAAAGTGACTAACGTTACTGACGTCTTAACCACCCCCTCATGCTCAAGGGATAATAAACTGAGGTCGAATAAGATGAGTGGAGAATGTTTATACTGCTATGACGTCTCTGAAGCAGGCTGGATACGGTGTATTAGCTTCGGACGCTGGGCCCACGACACATGTGCAGGGATAGAAAGTGATGATGACGAGGTCGTGCATACTTGTGTACTATGTGAAAGTAAGAGGCCTAAATGAAACGTAATACCTGATTCTACAATTTACAGAACCATGTTTCGAAATCTTATCGCCACATGATTTCGTTATTCCAGTCCTTATTTAAGCTTTAGAGATGAATTCATGCTAGTTCCCCATCTTACCCCGCATGTGGGGCAAGACGGGGAATTGGTAGTTTATATTTCAAATAGAGATATTTCTAACTAAATGTAACACGTTTGCAGGTTTCTTTGCATGCTATTGTAATTCAAAGATTAAGTAAACAAATGATTATCAAACCTACTTCAATTTCTTTATTTTCGTCCCTTTTGTAAGGGTTGTAACCTCTCCACAGAAATTTAATAAATGAAAATTGACCAAAGAAACACACAATAATATTAATTAAATAATGAACCATGAACGAAATATAACCTCCTAACAGAAATAATAATATCTGGTAAATTTTATAATGACAGCAGCGCAGACCTTCGGCCCTGCATTCTGAATAAAACAAGCAAAAATTCTTACCTCAATAAAAACTACAACTATATCTGCTCTTATTCAAATATTTATGGACACAGCTTCGTGCAATGCTGGCGTATATATATATATATATATATATATATATATATATATATATATATATATATATATATATATATTTGATTCTTGGAAGGAATGCATAGGAAATATTCTTTAAATTGAAATGAATGTTTTTCTTTTAAAAAAAGTTACTTTATATTGTAAAAATTATTATTGGGGCATTTTTCTGAACAAATTAAATTACAATTAACAAACATTATTAATTATGCGCAAGGCTGCTTCTTTACCTTCTACAACAGTACTCATCGTCCAGAGTCCTGACCAGAGTCGCGAGCAGAGCACACCGCCGACTCATGCCGCCTCCCGCAGACTACTCCTGTCCACTCGCTACTAAAGCCGACCAACTACTACTGTATCCGACTGATTACTACTGTCGGCTGACTACTACTGTCGACTCGCTCAGACTAGCGCAGACTCGCGACAAGCAACAACCAACAATAAACTACTCTCTGGTCAGAGATTCTGTCATGCTTCGCCCATCGCCGGCGAAGCATACACCTTACATAACCCTCCACCGGGGGGGGGGGCAAAAATTTGGCAGCAATGATGAGTCAATTGGACTTGCCATGAGCAACAAATTTTTCATAATTAATTAACTTTACAATCACAGAATATATATATATATATATATATATATATATATATATATATATATATATATAGGTGCAGAACATGAAATAAAATATAGTGCACGTGCACTGAGTACAGACATATCAGGCAATGACAAAATGTATACACAATGAGTACGAAACATATTAACAAATGGCAGAAGTGCACTCGCACTGTAGTAGTGAACATATCAGGAAATCACAAAATGTATATGCAATGAATACAAATCATGTTAACAAAATGACGAAAGTGCACACACACTGTAATACAGAACATATCTGGGAATCACAAAAAAAAAAATGTATACGTAATGAGTACAAATCGTATTAACAAATGGCATAAAGTGCACACGCACTGTAGTTCAGAACATATCTGGGAATCACAAAATGTATACGTAATGACTACAAATGGCATAAAGTGCACACGCACTGTAAAACTCTCTAATATTTTTACAACAAATAAACATAATGAGTACAAATCATACTGACAAAAGTGCACACGCACTGAAGTTCAGAACATATCTGCAAATCACAAAATGTATATGCAATGAATACAAATCATGTTAACAAAATGACGAAAGTGCACACACACTGTAATACAGAACATATCTGGGAATCACAACAAAAAAAAAATGTATACGTAATGAGTACAAATCGTATTAACAAATGGCATAAAGTGCACACGCACTGTAGTTCAGAACATATCTTGGAATCACAAAAAAAATGTATATGTAATGAGTACAAATGGCATAGAGTGCACACGCACTGTAAAACTCTCTAATATTTTTACTGCAAATAAACATAATGAGTACAAATCATATTGACAAATGACAAAAGTGCACATGTACTGAAGTTCAGAACATATCAGCAAATCACAAAAATGTATATGCAATGAATACAAATCATGTTAACAAAATGACGAAAGTGCACACACACTGTAATACAGAACATATCTGGGAATCACAAAAAAAATGTATACGTAATGAGTACAAATGGCATAAGGTGCACACGCAGTGTAAAACTCTCTAATATTTTTTTACAACTAATAAACATATCAAGAAGTGAAATAAAGTGCACACGCACTATAGAAGTCTTTAATATTTTTAGGACAACTGATCTTGTTAACAAATGAAATGAAGTGCACACGCACTGTATATGTCTTTATCATTTTACAAGAATTAGGAAAGGAATGGGAAGGATTGCGTCATGGTTGTAGCACTTTAGTTTGCACGCAGCTGCACTGAAAGTCCATATCTTTCTACAGAAGCACAACACCAACTGAGACAATCTGAAGTTCTTTTCCTTGAAGTATTAATCAGTGTAGCCAAGACACTGAAATGTCGTAATAATATTCCATGCTATCATTTTGGTAGTACACTAGGTACACCAAACAGTGGGACCATAATAACATCTCCATCGCTCAAGGTGGTGGACAGCATGTCGTGTCAACACCATGTTCTTGTAAAGTAGACCAACGTAGAATTAGTGCAAAAACCAAATATAGTGCTCCATGATCATGAGGATACACAGGACAAACGGATATTGCAGTAATTTCTCGTAATTAGGTCAGAAGGTGAAGGACATTGAGTCACATAGTAGTCTTCATTGAGAATTACACTAGTCTAACAACAGATTTGAGTAATTGGTGGCACTCATCACCCAGTTACTGAACATTTCTGTACCATGTATGTAGTATTACAGAATAATGTTCATAAATTATCTGAATATAGTAATTATTGGCACTCATTGCCCAGTTACAAACCATTAGAAGTCATCATTCGAAACAGAAGCTAATGAATGGCATAGTATTAACATAATTCACTTAATTATAGTAATCATTGGCATCATAGGTCATCTAATTACAATAAACAGTGGCATTCATTGGCCAGTTACGAAGCATTTTTTTTTTGTATGTATTATTCAGAAGTCATTATTGAAGTGACATACTATTCAGAGGTGATCAGTATTACTCAGAACTCTCTTAAACTAGTAGCATTATTTGGGACTGGTAATTCCTTTGTTTGCTTTTGAGTTATTGCTGCAAAAATGAAGATGTGTAACGTCATTCGTCATGAGTCAGCTGTAGCAAGGTTATGAAACAAGTAGAGTATATGTGATCACATTCATAAACGACATAGGTTTAATAAACAACTGCTTATAGCACATTAATTTCATGAATAATTTCTCCTGCAAAATATACAAAAATGGATTATGAAGCGGAAAGAAGAAACGCATATTACGGTGAAAAGTAGTGAACTTCGAATTAACAGGTAGTGAAAGGTGTATAGAAAATATAAATGTTCTCTAGCTGTCCTTTCCGAAACCTTCAGTCATCATTCAATGCGATATAAGACATACTGTCAAAACGAACTGCAACAAATACTTAAATAACTACATAGCATCTCTTAACTAACAGCAAATATATAAACTTCATCATTATTTTCATCTGCAAAGAAAAACTTCATTACCCATAACTCCATTATTATCATCACCTGTAAAGAAAAACTTCATTATCCTTAGTAGCATATTCTTCATCGTGATTCATCACCATTCATTATAATCTGCAAAAAAGTCACTTCATTATTCATTATACAACTATTCCTTATTTCTAGCATATTTCATCACTAAAACTAAGATGTGTAGTTCTGTCTGACAACCTGCATCAATCGCCTCGTATTCTGAAAGAAAAAATTAGTTAAGACTGCTATTCTATGATGTGTATAGTATATTCTTGTTAATGCTTGTTAATTCTGATACATTTACTCTTTACTCTTCATCATGAGGAATTGCATCCTCTTTCGTTCATTCCGAAGGTGAAATTCCCATTTCTGCTTAATTTATTTCGTTTACACGTTATTTCTTTCTGAAAATGATGAACAAAGATTAATGTCTTGCATTTAATTCATATACCCATTAGATAAAAACTGGTTTATAGTAACATAATTGAGCATACAGCATAGCATAACAGAAAACGTAATATGTCAAAAACATCGACAGTGTTCAGGTGCAAAAATGTACACAGTGTATCACAATGTAGCAGCAAAAAAAAAAAAAAAGGTATAATAGTCACGATGTTTAGCTATAATAAGGCAAAATGTTAAAGTCAACTGGTGTTTGTTATATCTTAAATATTTCATCGTGCATACAAACAAAACAGGAACATAATCATACATACATGAAAAATGGAAAATATGCAAGGTCTGATGTGTAACGACAAGAAAAGCGACCTGCAAACCTTACCTTTCCGGGCACTTGCCAAGAAAAAATACGATATTCATCAGTAAGTAGTCACGTAAATATAATTGCATAAGTGGTCATAAAATGTGTAAGTTCATCGGGAAAAATATGCACGGTCTGATGTGTAAGGACAAGAAAAGCGACCTGCTAACCTTACCTTGCCGGGCATTTGCCAAGAAAAAATTACGATAATCATCAGTAGCTGTTCATGTGAATATAATTGCCTAAGCGGTCATAAAAAAATTAGGAAATGGCATTACAGTGTGATAAATCATAAAGTATCTTCATCCAATAAAAGGTTTGATGCTCGATATGTGGTGGTTCCCTTTGGTTTTTCTGGTTCTCAAAGTTTCGACGTGTACTACATTGGGGTGAGGAATGCTGCGAATTCGATATGGACCTGCGTATAGAAGTTCAAATTTACTACAACTACCTTTTCCCCTATTGGATAAATAGTGTGTACGTACTAATATCTTCTGTCCAATGTGAAAGTCACGGCGTGTACAAACCTGTTTTTGCTGCCTTCTCCGGCGCTCTGCGGCACGTTTGATGTTGTTCAGCGCAATGTCAATTATTTCATGGTGTCGAGGACGACGAGATGTAGGAAAGGTTACTAATTCTTTAATTTTGTTAGTAGGTTCAACATTTTTCAGTGTAACAGACGGAGATAGCATAGTAGATTCATTTGGTATGGAATTAATTACATCTTGGAATGAGAGTATGTGTGTGTTCCAATCAATATGTTTTTTATGGCAGTATATTCTACACAGTTTAACAATTTCTTTCATTAATCGTTCACAAGGGTTCGAAGACGCATGGTACCTGGATATATAGATCGGAGAAATGTTTCTATCTCGTAACATACGTGTCCATACAGCAGATCGAAACTGTGATCCATTGTCGGAAATTACTTTCAACATATGCCCTACATGAAAAAAAAAAGTTTTACAAATGCTTTCGAAACAGTTTTAGCAGTAGCTTTGCGTAACGGAGTGAAGGTAGCAAATTTTGAAGCGAGTTCAACAGCGACAAAGATGTAGCAAAAACCTCTATTAGTTCTGGGAATCGGACCAAAAGTGTCTACAGCGGCCATATGTCTTAATTTAACAGGAACAATGGGATGTAATGGAGGAATATGTGAAGTCGTGTCTGATTTAGCTTTCTGGCAGATTTTACATGACGCTAAATCTCGTCGTATACGTTTCTCCATGTTGGTAAAATAACAGTTCTGTATCAGTATAAGAAAACATTTTCTGGCTCCGTAATGTGCGTAACTTAAATGAGTATACCAGATTCATTTGTTAACAAGTTCGTCAGGAATGCATAATAACGTATTGTTGCTGTCAGGATGACAGCGGCACCGCGTGACTGCTACGGTCGCAGGTTCGAATCCTGCCTCGGGCATGGATGTGTGTGCTGTCCTTAGGTTAGTTAGGTTTAAGTAGTTCTAAGTTCTAGGGGACTGATGACCACAGCAGTTAAGTCCCATAGTGCTCAGAGCCATTTGAACCATTTTTTGATGACAGCGGCGAAACAGAATGTCATTGCGTACAGTGTAATGGTTTCTAATGATAACATTATTCCTATCTTGCCAAAGGTGTTTAATTTCTTTCCACACGTTGTCTTTATTCTGCTCTTGTGCTATGTCTCGTAATGACGACGAAATAATATTTTCAAATGCAACTTGTTGAATGTACATAACGCTGTAATTTGCTTTACAGAAGTTGGTTGTGATGTCTTGCTGATTGTTGCTGAGAGAACGGGATAGTGCATCTGCTACAATATTTTGTGTACCGGGAATGTGAACAATTGTAAAATTAAATTCCTGTAAATAAAGTTTCCATCTGCTTAATCTGTCGTGTGTAAATTTAGCCGAAAGTAGAAACTGTATCGCTCTATGATCTGTGTAAACTGTAGTGTGTCTTCCATAAAGAAAATGCCGAAATCTGGTAAAAGCCCATACAACACATAATGTTTGAAGTTCTGTGACAGAATAATTGCGTTCAACAGGTGACAGAATGCGACTTGCAAAAGCGATGATTTTAATTACTGTACAACCATCTTCTTCAATTTCCTGAAAAATATGTACGCCTAAAGCGGTGTTAGAACTGTCGGTAGCAATGGAAAAATTTCTGGTAAGATCTGGGTGCGATAAAAGTGGTGCATTCAACAAAGCATGTTTCCAATAACATTCTCGTGAACAAGATTCTGCGTGTCAAAATTATTGCTTGCGTTACTGGAATATGCAACCTGTACTGTATCTAGTCAAATTGCATCTGACGTGTCATTATTTTCGGGAGGATGCTGTGGCATTTCCACTATTTGTACTGTTCTTATATTTCTTCCTGAAGTCTTACGTTCTGGATGATACCTACTGTCTGGCTCATTCGTGATAATATGTTGTTGCTGACGTTCTTGCTGCTGATAAGATCGACTGTTATTAAATGTACGCTGAAAATTGTGCTCATTACTTTTACGTCTGTCATGATAGTCATTTCTATATGGTGCATTGCGATAGGAATTTAAATAGTGTGTTTTCTGTACGTACTGATTCCCTTGTTGCTGTGTGTTACTATTTGTTGGAGCTGATGCTATACGTGTACGCGGCGGAACATTAAAGCTTGGTTGACCTTGTACATTACATTGTTGGTTAGGTATGCTAACCGGCTGGTTTTGTTGCTATTGCGGTGAAAAACCTCTATTGTTACTAAAATGTCGTTCCTGTTGCTGATAAGCCGGCCGAAGTGGCCGTGCGGTTAAAGGCGCTGCAGTCTGGAACCGCAAGACCGCTACGGTCGCAGGTTCGAATCCTGCCTCGGGCATGGATGTTTGTGATGTCCTTAGGTTAGTTAGGTTTAACTAGTTCTAAGTTCTAGGGGACTAATGACCTCAGCAGTTGAGTCCCATAGTGCTCAGAGCCATTTTTTTTGTTGCTGATAATTTTACACATACTGATGATTAAAATTTTCTCTGATATTAAGGTTATCGTTGGTAGTTGCCATTTTGGGAGTGTCTAAAGAGAACTGTCACTTTCGGTAAAAACTTGTCACATCGGGTTTTCTTCACTCATTTTTAATTCTAGGTAGAGCAATAGTTGAAGAGCAGTTTTAATAGATATAAAGGATAGTAGAAGAGAAGGCATCAGTGCAGAAAACTAAAGATGAAATAGCACTACTACGGCTCGGGGCCCTGTGCACGCTACTGCACATATTCATTAAAGCGTAATGAATCCCCTTAGGTCTATTACGCGCTGCAAATAAACTTTAGCTTTTGCGTTTCATGCAATGCCGGTGAAAATTCAAAAATAAATTGCTGTATCCATGCTAATTGTAGTTTCTGCATTACAGGTAATGGCGGTGAAAGTACAAAAATAAATCGACGTATCCAGTTCAATGCGTGTACCTGTGCTCTGTCATTTTCAAATACCTTAGATTTTTTTACAGATACAAATTGCTTACAATCAACATTCTCATCACTGAATGTGTGGACAGGTTCACGATTACATAAGAATCTGTTTGTCTGTCTTTTCGGATTTTAAGTCGCGTACTCTCTGTGAATTACGTAAGTTACACTGGCTGTGTGAGTATGACAAATGATCGGAACGTGGCGTATGCTGTGACGTGTTAGCGACTGAAACATTTTTCATTTCTGTCACTTTAATACGTTCGTCAATTGGGCTGTTCTGTTGTTCACATTTCTTATTGACTTCCGTAGACAGAGTGTGTGAAAGTTCTAGTGACTTTAAATTAAACTCGTCGCGTATCTGTGTTGCGATGACTGAACATTGTTCAGAGACTGCATTAATTTCGTCTCTATGTGATTCTGTTGTGGCTGCATGTCTATTACCTAATTCTTGTGCAACAGTTCTAATTTCTTCACTATTGTTTGTAGCAGAAGTCTTAGTATCCTCACGTAATTGTTCTTTAGTATCTTGACGTTGCACAGTAACGGCTATAATCTGTTCACTAAGATGTTTGTTCTGTTCATTAAGGTTGTCGTGTTTTTTGTTCGACTGTTTCAAACTTTCATTAATTATTTCGATCGACCTGTCATATTTTTCATTGAGTTGTTTGAAATTTTCACTAAATTCTTGTCTGAGATTCCCGTTAAGTTGTATCATTAACGCTATGACTCGATCCATGTCAAAATTAGCTACTGTATTCTTTGTGCTGTTTAATGGCGTACCTGCAATTGTCACGTTTTGTGTATCCACTTGGATATTCTGTGATTCTTGAAAATGTTAGCCAATCGGATGTGCACTGTTGGTCACTACACCGGAATCAAATAAATCAGTCGTACTCTGATTACACTGTTAATTTTCGTTAGAAAAATTTGACTGTTCATTACGTAAATTTTGCAAACCGGGTGTTTCAAGATGGGCAGCGTTCATTGTAACAGAACGTCCCGCGTTATCAATTGTCGTTAAATTAACAGAGGACACAATTGAATTTATTTGCTCATCACTAAGATATAAATCAATATTAGTGGTCGATACGCACTGATTATCTGTAAACGGAGGATTGTCATCATTCCACTGCGTGTCACAAGTACTATCGTTCAAATTATTAGAATCGGCTATTTCATTCATTACACATCGCGATGTACTATTAACAGTTTTTCGCGGCATTTTTCACAAATCAAAAACTCAAAATTACTCACAAATGAAACAAACACAATGCAAAAATGCAACAAACACAATTATAACAAAGAGCAACAAACTGCCGATGATCTGTGGAAGAAAGAGTGACAAATTAGTAAATTCGTTGCGCCAAATGCTAATTACATTTAAGTAAGTAAGAACAGATATATGACTACTTCTCAGAAGATTCACAAAGAAATACGATCCTGGCCGGATGTCGCCAAGTGTAAACCTCTCCACAGAAATTTAATAAATGAAAATTGACCAAAAAACCACACAATAATATTAATTAAATAATGAACCATGAACAAAATATAACCTCCTAACAGAAATAATAATATCTGGTAAATTTTATAAGGACAGAAGCGCTGACCTTCGGCCCTGTATTCTGAATAAAACAAGAAAAAATTCTTACCTCATTAAAAACTACAACTTATGAAACGTCCCCTTTTAATAATTTTACAGGACTGTGCTTATACTGACACACAATATTTTGTTAGCGCAACGCAATCTGACTTTCAAAATTCCCTACAAAAGAATGGCCCTGACTAACATTAAACTATACCTTTCACAAATCACTTACCTCACAAAAATCTTCGCTGCTCAAGCTACTGCAATACAGCGAGCGCCACTACTGCCAGCTAAATAAAAGATTCAAACTATGGAAGGCACTAACTACTGATAGGGATAGTTAGCAAATGAAAGATATTAATAGAGAACAAAGAATGTATTTACCTTGATATCATCATATATATAGCAGTTCATGACAAATTACAAAACTCCACCATCTCTCTCCCCACATCCACCACTGCTGGCGGCTCACCTCCAACTGCGCAACGCTACGCGCTATTCACAGCCAACTGCCTAACACTACAATGGCGAGTATTACAACAATGCAAAGCAGCCACAGACTGCACACCGCACAGCCAGTGATTTTCTATACAGAGGTGGCGTTACCAATAAAAAAACCTAAACAGCCTACTTACATAGCCCCCATGCTCCCCACAAAAAATTGTACAAATTGTGTTGGGCACTGGGCAACACATATTTGTTAAATTTTTTCATAATCGTAACTACAATAACAAAGAAATCAAATGCACACACTTATTGATACAATGTTGGTCAAAAGCTAACATTTTCTCACAGTCCATAAAGACAGTCCTAATCGTTCATCACAGTAAAATATCAGTCTTTTTCTCAAAGTCTGAGCAGTAAAAGAAAATGCACACGGAAGTAGTGGATTTCCATGCAGTATTGAAGAAGTATTGTTGTCCTTCCAACGAAAAGACAGTGCTGACTCTACATGCAGACAGGTAATGGGCCACAACAGAGTAAACCCACAGCGGAGTCAGTCGAAATTTTGAAGAGTATTGGTGGGTAGGTCATCACAGAGCAGACCCACTGTAGTCCTGGTAGAGATTACGGTATTGGTGGGCCACCAGAGGCGCAGACCCACTGCCGTCCTTGTAGAAATAATGGTACTGGTGAGTCAGCAAAGACGCAGACCCACTGTAGTCCTTGTAGAGATTACGGTACTGGTGGGCCACCAGAGGTGCACACCCACTGCAGTCCTTGTAGAGATGGCCAGCAGACATCTGTTGCGACTGTGCAGGTGCACAATCACCGTTGAAGAGTCTTGCGGATAATATAGCAAGTCCATAACCACCACTTGTGCACTCACAAAGTTTTAGGAATTGTCCTTAGAACCAGCAATGCTGTTATCCAGTCCCTTGCTGAATTATTAACACACGTGCAAACACTAACAGTCCCAACTGCTCACATACTGTGCATATATTATGACCAACAAAAACGTGTGCAGTGAAATGATACTTAATTTGAAGAACTGGTGTCTATACAATTATAAATTTACAACATAAGAATACAATAACAAAGATACAAAATATATAAGTAAAGAACATAACAATACAAATAACATTTGCGGTAATAGGGGCTTTACAGAAGAATAGAAATAGACATATACGTCAATGTTACAGGAATTATGACATGAGTACATACATAAAAGATCAGAATAACTTTCGAAACATCAACTTCACACATGAGCATTAAAATAAAACAAAATAAAAAATGTCTAAGCATATTTACAAGGTAAATAACATATTATTAATGCCAATTATATTTGAGGATAACAGTATTCCTCATCATAGTGAATGTAGCTTAGTATTAGAAGAAGAAAAAATTCTATGAAACTACACAGAGACAGGAAGAAAACAAATACACAAGGGTACACAAACAGATAGTGGGATAACACAAAAGGAAAGGACAGGGTTTGTTTTACTGCAGTATTTTGCATGGAGATCTCCCTTCGTTCATCATTATTCCCAAAAGTCCTATCTAAGCCTGTTTTCTGTATTCTGTTCACATCCTCTGTCAAAAATAGTTTTTCTCCACTGTACAGTATCCCTTTTTTTTTTTTTGCCAAACCATTTTCTGATAGCTTCTCAATGTATTTCTTATAAATTCATCATAGTTAGTTTCTTATATAGTCTACCCCCTCTTAAGCTAACTTAAATCTACTGAGCTCAGATATATATACCAAGGGACGAGGCAATGCAGCATCACATAAAACAATTAATATAAAAAGCAATGAAAAAAAAACGCAGATTTGCGAAGCAAGCAGCATTAAGAAATTAGCAAAGCAATTGTAATATTACAACTAATCTAAGGCAATTTGCAGCAAACAATAAAAATAAATCATTAGTAAAACTAGCTTAACAGAGTAATACAAAGTGAAATTTAGTAGCACTATGCATGGCAAACAGCAGCAGCAAATTCTGTAACTAATACCTAAGCATGGCAAAGATCAAGCAGAAAAAATATTACACTAAAGACAACAATGCAGATAAGGGAAATGTGTATTCACATCTTAATATCTATGTCATTAAAGTGGTGCACCACAAAAACTTATTCTATGAAATAAATTACCAAGTACTTGAAAAGAATATTATGTATGCAGTTACTGTTACGAGACCCTTCTTATTGTTCTTTCCATTCCAAGAGCTCCTTTTTTCGAAGAATGTGGATCATAAAATAATTATTTAATAGATCTGTTGACAGAAAGTTTTCACATTAGCAAATGCATTTAAGTTTATTTTATAAAACCAATGCTGCAACACAGCTGGAAAACAGATATCAAATGAAATAAGCAATTACGCAAACCAAAGCATAAAAACATCATTCAATAGCTATGTGGCATTTCGTAAGTCAGTAGCTCTCAACTCTCGTAGAAAGACACTTGTCATTATCAGGTTTGCAGATGTAAGAATATTTCCCATCAATTCATAAGCATTTCTGTAAGTAGCACAAAGTACGATATGTTTCCAAGTAATGAGCGTGTCGTATTTGCGATGCTTTCTACAAAGGAATGTCAGAAGCGAGGTTAATGGCCTCTTTTTTTCTCCACCTAATGGCTTTTTCTCCAGGTGGCTGGCACAGGTGGCCGCTCAAGATGCATTACGTCAAGGTCACTTACCTTTCTTACCGAAATATTTACAACAGTTTCCGCTACAGTGGCAGTCTCATATAAAAATATTTCACAGGTCAAGAATTCGCGTTGCAAACGTGTAGAAACAAAATCCTATAAATATAACGGTGCCCAAAAAATTTTTGTTGGCATTCTAATACATTCACGCATTTACACACACTTCATAACTCTTAAAGTACGATTCTTGGTTTCCAACAACCTTTTCCACAAATCAGGGTTCCTAGCCACTACTCATTATTCCTTACCTTATTACACATATAAATATTCGTCGACGCTTCTTCAATATTTCACCATAACAGATAAGTAGCATAATCAAATTCCTCATATAGCATCAGCTTATTGATCATAAACATACCGCAACAGCATAATACACATAGTCATCGTAATAATATCATAACACCTCAGTCAACTCTCAAAATCGTTGTAGCTTCCTCCAATAATTTCAAAACCTAAAAAAAATTCTCTGCTCATGTCAAAAGTGTCATCTGCCTCAAACGTACTTTAAAAATCGTGATCCCATACCAAATACATCATTCAAAGCTCTCATAGTATCACAATGGTTCCAAAAAAATATGAACAGTTCACAAAGTACAAACAACATACAATTTCGTAAGTGTGAAGTTATTCAACTGTGTAATTGCGTAAACATGAAGTTATCCAACGGTGTAATTACGTAAACATCTGTCACTGACGTAGTAAAAAAATGTTTGTCTCTCTCAGTTAAATGATCAGATAGCTGTGTAATTTGTGTGTTAGAGAAATATGGTACCGATGTGTAAAGTTGTATAAGGAAATACCATATTAGCTAGGGTTCCTTGTGGTTGCCACACACATGGTACACAAAGTAAGCGTGTACCCCCCTGAGGATTAATGTAATTATACCCTCAGGTGTTACAGATTACAGCAATGGAATGAAATGTATCACGGAAAACTTTCTTTGCAATTTAAAAATCTTTAAAAATATATATTTAAGTACAAAATTAATCACTCAAATACGTGTCCTCTAGCGCTAAACTGTGTGTCATGTCGCAACATAATCTCTGTGGAAGTCTCGTAGTTATCGTCCTCCGAAAGCTAAGTTCTGCAGAAGTCAATGTACTTACCTCATGATAAACAAAAGTGGAATGCTTTGTGTATAGATATCGTAGTTATTACGCTTATTGTTGTGATGAAGAAAGTACTGTACTGTAACGTATTGTTGTGCCATGAAAAAGGCTGTCTCATTGTTGCTATACCACAAAAGTTAAATACTAAAACATGTTTCACTTTCCAGAAGAATTCAGAAAAATAGTGCAGATGTAAAACAGATACACTGCAAAAGCAACATTGTAAATGGTCACTCATTAGTAGCGTCGTGATAACATCGTGTAGCTGTCACATAAACTAACTACTGTGTCCTCTGGTATTTCACAGAAAGTACTTTAAATCCAGATATTTTTTTTTAAGTAAACCAAAATGTTCATGAAAATCTCATTAGCGTTGCCGGTATATGTTTTAAGTATGTGATCCTTATAGTCGTTACGTGATAGTGGAACTAACAAGCAAGAATGTACACACACAATAACACTGTGACGCCGCTCTGTTCACTATAACAATGTATTCGTAATTTCTGTGTCAATATGTTCTCTTGGTTCTTGACTGGATATTTAACTTCAAACATTGTTGCATGTTAACAGATTCTAAATCTGACAAGCATACTAGTAATGTAAAGTGAAAAATTTTATGGCAAAGACTAAATTAAAAAGCAGATTATCTTTCTATAAACGGTTTTACATGTGAAATGTGGTGTAAACCTTTACTCTTCATAGTACTCAGAGTTTCAACTTGAACGTAATTATCATGTGGTATACGTCGGTAAAGAATACTGGAATTTTCCTCAAGGTTAGCGTCTATGTTATTTTTCTCGGAGCCAGCGGGCGCACGCGGCTGTCTGCTGTGCGAGTCATTGTCTGTCTCTTTGTTGGCGCGCGCCGTTATTGGGATTAGGAGACCTAACTTCTACAAATTCACCGTGACGAGAGGGCCCTGCCCAGTTTAAATCCCGCCAGTTCTGATGCAATTCAGGTCTGTCGTTACGATCCCATCGTCTGTCGTTATGTCGGTAGTTCCTGTAGTTTCTTTCTTGTCGGTTAAGTGGTGGAGAATTTCTCCCTGAATCGTAACTGCGCGCTGGACCGTTGCGTCTAAAGTTATTCTGTCTCCTTTGATAATAATTATTTTGGTTCCCATAGTGTCTGTTTCTCTGATTGTCTCTGTAATAGTCATTACCGCGGAGAGGTGATCTTTCCCTGTAATTATTACTACTCTGCCAACGGTTGTCATACGGGTGGTGTCTGTTTTGGTCACGATTTATGTTATAAGAATAGCCTTGTCGTGTATTATTTCTGTCATCGCGGAATTGTGACATATGTGACCTGTAATTGTTGTGCTCCTGTTCTCGCATTCCACGATTGTCAGTGTCAATTTCCAGTTCTTGTAACAGTCCCTGAAAAGCTTCAATGTCGTCTTTGCAACGTCCTGCTAAAATAATATGTCGTAAATGTTCAGGCAGTTTGATTAAGCAAATGCGGATGAGTTCTGAGGGGCTGTATGGGTTTGAAAGATACTGATTCTTGTGTAACATATCTTCAAAATATTTCATAATACTGGAAAATTCAGATTGTTCGAAACGTTTCATCATTATGATGCTATGTTTTACTCGGTCTTGTGTGGCTTGAGACCAATATTCTGAGAGGAAGGCATGATAAAAATCTCCTTCACTGTGACAATCGAGAATGACCGATCGCATTCTTACAGCTGGTTCATTCTCCAAGTAGCCACACATAAATTCTAACCTGTGCTCAAATGACCAGTTGGGGGGAAAACAATGAGAGAATTGATGGAGCCACGCTTGTGGATGAATGTCGTTGGCAGAATTTTTAAACGTTTTGAATTTACGTGTAGTAATGAACAGCTTATAGTCAAAGTCATCATGTCGGCGAGTCGCATATCGGTCATTGTTACGTCGTTTCGGCGGTTCCACTTCAAAATTCGGCGCACCTTGCCAATTTCTTTCATAATTTCCGAAATGCGCTGTGTTATTATTTTGTGGCTGTTCCGTATTTCTATGTCCGTCTTCCTGTACTGGAGCGCGAGTGTCCTCTGAAGTATGTAATTCTTGTATTACCTGCGTCAACTGATCTTGTACTTCCCGGATTTCTCTTTTGTACTGTGTATTGATTTGATTTTGATTTTGTTTGAATTTTTTAATTTGTTCATACTCTTCTGTGTCAGTGAAGGCTACAGGTCTTGTGTCATTCAGATCATCATCTACCTTTCTAGGTAAGTTAGTGACCTGATCCGAAAGTTCGGCTACTTTCTCCGATAGTGAACACATTTCCTCAGTGTGTTTTTCTGAACCAAGTTTCAGAGTGTCCATTTGTGTTGAAATCGAATCTGCTGTGTCCTTCAAGTTTTCCTGAGTTTTTGCAAGTTGCGTAATCGAATCGGTAGATGCAACTGAGTCAAATTTAGCTTGCAAGGTCTCATGATTTTCATGAACAGTAGTTTGCAGTTCTTTTATGGCTGCTTCGTGATTCTGTAGTGCATTTTCATGACGCCTAAAAATAGGTTGGAAATGCTCACAAATTTGTGTTTTTACGTCACTACAGACTTTTTGACATTTCGATTCAATGTGATGTAACTCAGTAGTTAAATCCTCGTGTGTTTGTTCAAGAGTTTTCTCCAATGAGTCTAACTTTTGAAGATTTTGTTCCATTGCGTCTAACTTTTGAAGATTTTGTCCTATTTGTTTCTGATTTTGTTCAAGTGTTGTGTCTAACTTTTTAAGATTTTGTTCCACTGTGTCTAACTTTTGAAGATTTTGTTCCATTATGTCTAACTTTTGAAGCTTTTGTCCCATTTGTTGCATTAATTGTAATAACAGTGCACTGGTGTCTGAAACATGTTCCTCAGTGCTATTCGGCAGTGAAGTTGCACCGGCAACATTCACATTTTGACAAGCAGAAAATGTGTCTTGACTCATTTGAGAAAACGGTGAGGAACCAAAACCTGAGTCTACAATATTTGCGAGATTGTTTCCTGTCATTTCAGATTCCTGAGGCGAGCTGTTGCCAACCGATCGATCGATAATGCTTCCCTGTTCTCTAATTGTTTCACTGTCTACACCATTGTTTGCCGCCCGCTCCATTTCCCTATGCGCAATTACCAAATTACTACTTTGAACATTAGTTAATTCATTACTCTACGGCGCTAACACACTGCTTTCGTCTTCACTGTCATTTCTCAATTTAGTTTGGAGCCTAGTATTACGTTTTTCACACGCCATTATTGTCACAGTATTTCACACGACAACACAGAAAAGCACAATTTGAAGAGCAAAAATAAGAATACACATTAACATAACACTGAAAATAATATCTAGTTAATTGCAGCTGCGAAATACTTGGTGCAAATCTACATGCGTGCCACACCTGTTTTACTGTACAACAATGAAAGACTGCAACTACAAAGGAGATTCTCTCTACAATTACGCGCTAGCAATAAACAAAATCTACACTAATTACACAAACTACAAGAAAAAATTAGAAGATTCCAGTGAGGTATCCTCGGCTAAGGGTCGACATATGAAACGTCCCCTTTTAATAATTTTACAGGACTGTGCTTATACTGACACACAATATTTTGTTAGCGCAACGCAATCTGACTTTCAAAATTCCCTACAAAAGAATGGCCCTGACTAACATTAAACTATACCTTTCACAAATCACTTACCTCACAAAAATCTTCGCTGCTCAAGCTACTGCAATACAGCGAGCGCCACTACTGCCAGCTAAATAAAAGATTCAAACTATGGAAGGCACTAACTACTGATAGGGATAGTTAGCAAATGAAAGATATTAATAGAGAACAAAGAATGTATTTACCTTGATATCATCATATATATAGCAGTTCATGACAAATTACAAAACTCCGCCATCTCTCTCCCCACATCCACCACTGCTGGCGGCTCACCTCCAACTGCGCAACGCTACGCGCTATTCACAGCCAACTGCCTAACACTACAATGGCGAGTATTACAACAATGCAAAGCAGCCACAGACTGCACACCGCACAGCCAGTGATTTTCTATACAGAGGTGGCGTTACCAATAAAAAAACCTAAACAGCCTACTTACAAACTATATCTGCTCTTATTCAAATATTTATCGACACAGCTTCGTGCAATGCTGGCGTATATATATATATTTTTTTTTTGATTCTTGGAAGGAATGCATAGGAAATATTCTTTAAATTGAAATGAATGTTTTTCTTTAAAAAAAAGTTACTTTATATTGTAAAAATTATTATTGGGGCATTTTTTCTGAACAAATTAAATTACAATTAACATACATTATTAATTATGCGCAATGCTGCTTCTTTACCTTCTACAACAGTACTCATCGTCCAGAGTCCTGACCAGAGTCGCGAGCAGAGCACACAGCCGACGCATGCCGACTCCCGCAGACTACTCCTGTCCACTCGCTACTAAAGCCGACCAACTACTACTGTATCCGACTGACTACTACTGTCGGCTGACTAGTACTGTATCCGACTGACTGCTACTGCAGACTGACTTCTACTGTCGACTCGCTCAGACTAGCGCAGACTCGCGACAAGCAACAACTAACAATAAACTACTCTCTGGTCAGAGATTCTGTCATGCTTCGCCCATCGCCGGCGAAGCATACACCTTACAGGGTTTAAAGTTAGCTTGCCCACCTTGCAATGGAAAATTGTACTGAAATACAGGAGGATCTGTAACGAATTGACGCATGGTGCAGGTAATGACAACTGAATCCCAATGTAGACAAGTGTAATGTGCTGCGAATACACAGAAAGAAAGATCCTTTATCATTTACCTACAATATAGCAGGTCAGCAACTGGAAGCAGTTAATTCCATAAATTATCTGGGAGTAGGCCTTTGGAATGATTTAAAGTTGAATGACCATATAAAATTAATCTTCGGTAAATCAGATGCCAGACTGAGATTCATTGGAAGGACCCTAAAGAAATTCAGTCATAAAACAAAGGAAGTAGGTTACAGTACACTTGTTCGCCCACTGCTAGACTACTGCTCACCAGTGTGGGATCCGTGCCAGATAGGGTTGATTGAAGAGAGAGAGAAGGTCCAACGGAGAGCAGTGCACTTCGTTACAGGATCATTTAGTAATCGCGAAAGCATTACGTAGATGATGGATAAACTACAGTGGAAGACTCTGCAAGAGAGATGCTCAGTAGCTCGGTACGGGCTTTTGTTGAAGTTCCGAGGACATACCTTCACGGAGGAGTCAAGCATTATGTTGCTCCCTCCTACGTATATCTCGCGAAGAGACCATGAGGATAAAATCAGAGAGATCAGAGCCCACACAGAGGCATACCGACAACCTTTCTTTCCACGAACAATACGAGACTGGAATAGAAGACAGAACCGATAGAGGTACTCAAGGTACCCTCAGCCACACACCGTCAGGTGGCTTGCGGAGCATGGATGTAGATGTACTTATCCAAGTCCTTTGACGTCTCTTAGAGGATCAAAATGTCATCTGGCTTTTCTTTCTTTTCCTTGAACTTTAATGCCTTTTCCAAACTTCTCCTTGATCACCCTTACTGCTTGCTCAATATATAGGGTGAATGAAATGAGCAGTAGGCTAGTACACTGTCTCACTACCTTGCAGCCGTTAAGCGGAGGCGGCTTGATTTCATCTTTTCATCCCCATTCATGTGCCCCTCCAGGTGGCAGGAGTTAACAGCTTCATGTATAGCGTCGCTTTCACGGGAGGGGGGGATGGGGGAGGGGCTTGAAAACAAGCCAGAATGTGTCGAGAGAGGAGTGACTGAATGCGTGACGAGAGGGCAACACGGACAGTGGTCGGCCGTAGGCTGCCTCACTGCATCGAACTTACCACATCTTCATTCAGTGTGATTCAGCTGAATTGTCAATTGTCTTCTGTTACGCCCCTGCTGCCCGTTTTGGGTGCTGGAGTCTCGTACTGGGCTGAAATTATGGAATATCACCTTTTTGGTGTAGCAATGGCTGGTACTGCTCGCTCTGAGATATGCCCACCTCTTTGACTCTCGGTTGATGGATCTCAAAAATCTGTTAACCCGGGAAGCTTTTGACACCGTTCCTCACAAGCGACTTCTAATCACGCTGCGGGCCTATGGGGTATCGTCTCAGTTGTGCGACTGGATTCGTGATTTCCTGTCAGGAAGGTCGCAGTTCGTAGTAATAGACGGCAAAGCATCGAGTAAAACTGAAGTGATATCGGGTGTTCCCCAGGGAAGCGTCCTGGGACCTCTGCTGTTCCTGATCTATATAAATGACCTGGGTGACAATCTGAGCAGTTCTCTTAGGTTCTTCGCAGATGGTGCTGTAATTTACCGTCTAGTAAGGTCATTCGAAGACCCGTATCAGTTGCAAAGCGATTTAGAAAAGATTGCTATATGGTATGGCAGGTGGCAGTTGACGCTAAATAACGAAAAGTGTGAGGTGATCCACATGAGTTCCAAAAGAAATTCGTTGGAATTCGATTACTCGATAAATAATACAATTCTCAAGGCTGTCTATTCAACTAAGTACCTGGGTGTTAAAATTACGAACAACTTCTGTTGGAAAGACCACATAGATAATATTGTGGGGAAGGCGAGCCAAAGGTTGCGTTTCATTGGCAGGACACTTAGAAGATGCAACAAGTCCACTAAAGAGACAGCTTACACTACACTCGTTCGTCCTCTGTTAGAATATTGCTGCGCGGTGTGGGATCCTTACCAGGTGGGATTGACGGAGGACATCGAGAGGGTGCAAAAAAGGGCAGCTCGTTTTGTATTATCACGTAATAGGGGAGAGAGTGTGGCAAATATGATACGCGAACTGGGATGGAAGTCATTAAAGCAAAGACGTTTTTCGTCGCGGCGAGATCTATTTACGAAATTTCAGTCACCAACTTTCTCTTCCGAATGCGAAAATATTTTGTTGAGCCCAACCTACATAGGTAGGAATGATCATCAAAATAAAATAAGAGAAATCAGAGCTCGAACAGAAAGGTTTAGGTGTTCGTTTTTCCCGCGCGCTGTTCGGGAGTGGAATGGTAGAGAGATAGTATGATTGTGGTTCGATGAACCCTCTGCCAAGCACTTAAATGTGAATTGCAGAGTAATCATGTAGATGTAGATGCAGAATTATTTCTCATCGCAACTATTCGGTTTGAGTTTGATCCGTTTAGTGGTTAGTGCTTGCTGCGCACGTGTAACGATGGCTGCTTGCTATTGTTAAGTCCTAGATGAAATTTTGCCTTACTGTTACTCGTACTTGTTTACGCTACAAGCCGTCTGGTAGCTTAAATCTTGTACATACCAAATCAGTTTTATTTTCCTGTGATGTGGCAGAGAATTTGTCACTACCCTACTGTTTAATGAAACTGGGTATTTAGTGCAGTTAAATTTTTCATAAGCTCTGTGGTAAATCTGCTTTGTTAAGTGTTTGTTTTTAAGGCCTTGTGATGTTTTCCTGAATTTTTTGTTCAATATTTTAATTACTTTTAGGAAATTTGTGAACTAATGCATGCTGTTCAAACAGTGATTTAAGTCGTTCTGAAATCTAAGTGCCATGGAAGAGAGCACTACTTGCAAATGCTAGAGGTAAACTTCTGTTTCTCATACATATTTCAACTTGGTGCAAACAAGTCTTTGGCTGTGTAGTCTAAGTGACTTATTCACTATTTTTCTGTTTCAAGTAACTTTCTGACGTTAATGATTTCGCCCCATTTAGTCACGTTGTTTGGAGGGAGACGTTTAATATGCCATCATTTTACTGTTTTATGTTATTGAGCAGTGTTTGCGCGGAGCAATTTTGAGTAACGTTACTGTTTGATTATTATGGCAGATTTGAAGGTTTATGGCATTAAGTTACTAAGGCGGGCAAATTACTTTTTCTTGCATTTTTTAGGTCATGTTTCACCTGAATGGCCTTTGTTAACAACTCTTAGTTTTACGAGTTACGGGTCCGCTGTTTGGAGCGGCCCTTGGCTCTGGGGATCTGTCGCTAAGATGTACCGGCGTGGTGTTTTACAGCAGTGTTTGTGGCTGCCTGACATTTCCTTAGTGGAGCTGTTCGCTCTAGCAACGTATTTCTTAAGTTGGCTAAGCCAACGCTCTTATTTACAAGCTCTTACGTTAAAGATTTCCGCCAATATTTTACGTCTCTCCTGAAATGGGTATATCAGATTTGAGATTAACCTTCACATTTACTAAACCAGACTATTTCAGTCTGTACTTATTGCGTTGGAAACTTTGAGCTTACTTTCATTAGTGGTCAATGTTTGAGATGTTTTTTCTAATTATTTCGCCATCACATCCATATTTTATTCAATGCTTGTGTGTTAAAGAAAATCTTGGTGGATCATAACTGTTTGAACTTGCCTTTCGTGGCCAGTCTGATCTGAGGACTGGATATTTGGATTCACTAATTGCAGCTGCAGATGTTCCTTTCAAAGGCTAGTCCGATTAAGATTGAAATTAATTTAAATTTCTTTTCTTAAAGTCCTTTCATGAGCCACAAATGACGATTTGTCCTTGAGGCTTGGAGCCTTTGATCAGTGGCTGAAACGAACTGTTTGAAAACAAAAAACAAAAACAAAAAAGGGTCTTTTTGCTCATTCTTTGACCGACTATTATATTCCGTTTACAAGTGTAATGTTTTCTGTAAATAAATGTGAACTGTCGAATGAAAAATGATGCGATTATCGTGGGTCCATCTTCCATGTGTACTTTTCCATTTCCACGTTCCTTCTTTACCATTACTACCTCTTCATGCACTTTGAGTCTTATAACTGCAGTCCGATTTGTGTATAAGCTCTTGATACACTTTTGCTCACTTGTCCATGCACTCTTCAGAATTTCAGTTCATTCCAGTCGACACCGTCAGAAACGTTTTCTTACACGTTACAACAACAACTTAAACTCATGGAAAATAATAGTATTTATCCCCTCCATTCTCAAAACGTCTCATTGACAGAACAGAATTCTTGCTGCAGAACTATTTGTCCCACTTGCTGCACGTCTTGTTTAGGGCAGGGATATGACTGATCCACCGCAGCTCTCCACGTTCTGTATTTCTTCGAAGTGCGCATTTCACAGATACGTTGATGGATGCTGATTTATGAAGCTAAAAACCTACTTTCGGTAATGTCTGCAATAGGAACAGAGAAAGTGTGAATACTGGGAAGTGATATCTTGAGCGTATTATCAAATGAATCTAGTATGAACGCAAATAATTCTTTCACTTAGAAAGTTTGTCACACACTATTCTGAACATCGTCGTAGGTTCTCTCCTTGCTGTAGGTAACAACATCCACAACCCAGGCAACCGTTCCAGTCCACAGGGGAGATAAGATTAACAAGCCACTACGATTTAAAATTAACTTACAGTTCAGCACAGACCTTTGGAAGTGTTGTTGGCTTCGTATCTACTTGATTGGGGGGGGGGGGGGTCTTCGTTTGATTAGGATGATTAGGAGACTGAGGAATAAAAACAAACTTGAATTAAAAATAACAGGTTAAAATTTAACAAACCGATATATTTCAATAACAGCAGTTGAGAAATATGAGCCGAGAGTAGCCTTCAGTGACTTTTTATCCATACTGAGAAACTGAGGCTATACTTTCAGACATATTAACCTAAGATGAATGGCAAAAATGCAACCAGATGTTAAATTTCTTGAAGAAAACTAATACAGGTGATGTGATCAGAGGTGGCAGCATGACTGGATGCCCTCATGCCAGAGACAGAGAAAGAGACCAGTACACAGTTTTTCAAATTACTGACATACGTCGGAGTCACTGCAATCACAAGCCGATTTCGAAAATCTTTTCTTCAGTACTTCTTGTATGAGTTTAGAATGCTCTCCTTTCTCTTGGAATTGTTATTAAGTGGTTAAATTAAAATAGAAATTTGATTCACTTCTAAATAAAATTTACAGCTCAGAAATAAATCCACTTGTGGGTTGCTCATTACAAAAATGGTTCATAACCTAATGACAGGTTACCTGTACTATTATATAATGACAAAATGTTGCATAACCTTGTTACCCGAAATCTCGAAAAGTTCGTGTCCAAGTTACTTGAGATTTGTACATGATATTCTACTATACATTTGGATATAATATCTTTAAATGTATGAAGTATATAAATGTATGTGTAACGTACAGTAGGTAAATATGGTCAGCAAATATCTCGAAAAGTTATTGACCGATTTTCTACAAAATTTTGCTCAGTACTCTAATAAACATATATATAAATATAACAATGTACAGTGTTTTGTTAAAACTGATCGCAATAAAATTGTGAAAACGTGTGGTTTCGTTTCCCTCCTCAGGTATGTTTTATCAGGGCATTTAAACCATTAGACACATATTTTGTCCTGCACATATTCTTTCTCCTTATATATAACTGTAAACAAAAATCGTATGCACAATAATTTTCTGTTTTTTTCTTCCTCGCAGTCTATTTTAACAGAAAACAGAGAAGTTATGTTTGTGGCATATTGGCTTAAGATTAAAATACTACCACAGGATCTGAATCTTCTGAAACTCTGTAATCACAGCCATATGCAGATTTAAATAATGCCAAATATTGTCACTGAAGCTACTATCCTCACATATTCAGCATCTGTGGAGGTCTCTCTCATACCCCATATAGCAATGATCCCAACGGATTTCATTTAAAAGTACTTCAGTTTTCAATCAACGTTCATTTTGGAATACCAATAAACAAAGCTGAAAGTCAGAGAGAGTTGGGAAGAGAAGGCGAACAGACAAGCTGTGAGGAAACAAACGTAGAGTGTGGGAAAGGTGGAGATGGACAGGGACTTGGGAAGGATTAGATGGACATAGAAAATTGGGAGGAGGTAACACAGAGAGAGGGAGGAGGTAATGGATAAAGAGAGGAGGAGGAGGAGGAGGATGAGGAGATGAACAAAGAAAGACGGGAAAGGAGATTGACAGAGAGACAGAGAGAAGAAAATTTGGATGTACATCCATTTCCATACATGTTTAGCAATTTTGAAGCATTGGCATTTTTCTAGCTAAATCTAAAGTATTTCTGTGTTTTTTGTCTTTTTTTGTTGTCTTTCTTGGCCACATGTTTACACATCGTCACATGTGGAGAACGTGAGAGGGATCGTTATGTTCCAGAGGTTGGAGGTACCTTCTGCATTATACGTATGATGGATCACTTATATTTCTTTTTCAGCCAGAATGTAAAATTAGGGACTCGCATTCAGCACGCCATGAACTGATGACATACATGTCAGTCACTTTGATCTGGATAAGCAGTCATTGAGAAGTAAGATTCATAATGCCGATTCTTAAGCATGAGAGTTAGTCTTTGGCTTTAGTGCCCATTTAAACTTGCGTACTGCAAAAAATGGTCTACAACCTAAACAGGAATTTCGAATTTTTCCACTGAAAATAGAAATTTCGGTTTCTTGTTGAAGTTTACTAGAAGCTTTAGCGAAATATGCACCACTGCACTGAATTCAAAGATACATATAAGCTTAGTTTATCTGTAATTTTGAGTAAATATTCACGTTTAAAACAATACTGTATGGACAATCCCATAAGGTTTCTAATAAAAACCGTATACAAACGTACACTGTTGGCTGACTGCTTAATAGTAATGGGCCGGCCGGTGTGGCCGAGCTGTTCTAGGAGCTTCAGTCTGGAACCGCGCGACCGCTACGGTCGCAGGTTCGAATCCTGCCTCGGGCTTGGATATGTGTGATATCCTAGGTTGGTTAGCTTTAAGTAGTTCTAAGTTCTAGGGGACTGACGACCTTATGTGTTAAGTCCCATAGTGCTCAGAGCCATTTGAACCATTTTAATAGTAATGTAATGTTAACATTTTGTATTATGTTATCTATTTCAACACAAAATTCTCTGCCAATATAGCTTTCTATCTGCAGTAAAAATTGTAATGGACCATTGAAAATGAAGACATTTAAGTAGCTACTCTGCCTGAAAAGTCATTAGTTATCTCAAAATGTACTTCTGTCCCAGTTTATTCTATCAGAACTATAAAAACTGTAATAATGTCTCTGAACCACATGGCAGATTTACCATATTAAAATGATAGTAACTGCAATGCTCATATATATCCCATTTAATGACATATATTGTTTTGATTGCTAAATTTTGCTACAGTCCTATTTCAGCAATAATAAATAAAATTCTTTAATAGTTGGCGGGAGAATCATAAATTATTCAGTGTCCTGTTTTGAACAACAGAAACACATCAATAAATTCTTTTAAGTTTGTCACTGACATTACACTTCTGTCAGAATCGGTAAATGGATAGTGTCTTGAAAAGTGGTAATAGGATGAATGTCAACCAAAGTGAAACTGGGGTAAAGGAGTATAGTCTACATAAATTAGGAGGAATCGGATTAGAAAATGAGCTGCTCAAAATGTCTAGCAGTTTTGACACAAATCAGCTGAAGAGACAGACGTAATGACTATATACGATACAGACTCGAAAATATAAATGTATTAACAACGAAAGTAAATGTAGAACTTCCTGAAAGAGTTTTTCTGCACCGTATGACTCATGTAAGGGAAACGTGGAAAATGAACAGCTTTGCTAAGAAGAAGACGAAAGATTCTGAAGGTACTGAATGGAAATATAGGTGCGGGGGGAGGGGGGAGGGGGGGTCAGGAGGGTCGGGGAAAAATTAATGTCGCTACTCGAATAACAAAACCGAACCGATCCTTCGTTAAGATACACCGACAGACATCAAGAAATTTTCTAACACAGGAAAGTGTGTGTATGATTGTGTCGGCGATGGGAGGAGGGGGTGAAAATTGTACACACAGATATGAGGGTTTCAAGGTTGTACTAAACACTAAGGCAGACTCAAAAGGAAGTGTGGTGCAGCAGATGTGAAGACACTTGCACAAAATAGACTAACGTGAAAAGCTGCCTTAAACTGGTGTTATCGCAAAAGACTTCAGGCGGAACAATATAAATTTCAAAATAAGTAAAATGTTTTAAATGATTAGTATGTTGTATTCATTAGAGAATGTTGTATTCATAATAGAAAGCTTAACCATTGTACTAGTATTTGGATCTATTCAAAGAAATCTGAAAAGTTAGTTACATAATTACTTACAAAGAAAAACTTCCAGCCCTAACCATTATTGTCAGACGCGTATGTAAAATAGATCTCCGTAAAGCAAGAAACTGGAAACGCAGGACATTTGGTAATATCAAAGGACGATCAAAATTGAGTGAACGTGTATAGCGCGAAGCGCAGTGCTAAAAAGAACAGATGAGGAAATAAGTCTTTTTGTCATGCTTTCTCAGAGAAGTAACAAATCAGAGGGTTATCTGCTACAGCATCAACAAATGGTGACTGGAAAGAAATACAGGTAGAAAATATAGTTATTTTCAGTGTGCGCGTGAGAATGTTTATACTAGGCTCATGGACAATATACTTTCTTTCTTAAGCCGGTAAATTTTTCAGAACACGTACGAGCGGCTGTTGACCCATCGTGCCCGAAATTTATGTTCATTAGCGTCCATACGCAGAAAATATGTTTCAAACACCAACTGATACATAGGATGGTAGGAAACTGAGAAATAGGTTCATTAGTGTACTTACCAATGATTTGAAGTTAACCACCTGTTCTAGTAAGGTGGTTTGCTGGTTGATCTACGTAATCTCTTGTCTAGAATGTCAGGTATACATATGTTCTTGTTAAAGAAAAACGGCAGATTTTCGTACCCTAGTTCCCATAGTTTACAGATGCTTGTACTAACATTCCTACGGTAGCTTGAGCAAACTAACTTTTAACCGTCATGGCCACCAAGAGCTGATGCATAATCGGCTAATAAATAGAGGTGGTTTTTTAATAAATTATAATTGCAGACCAACAAACCCCAATAATACCCAACGTGTTAATCAAACCCAGTGCCGGTTTTGGTATGGTGGTGCGGCAGACAGGGCTGGCTGAATATTCATGACGACGAGATAAGGGGCGGCCTGCGTGGTTTATGGCTGCGGGGAGACTGGGTCACCTCGTAAACAACCCTGCGCCCCAAAGGTACAGGGAGCTTCTGCGTACGGCACACACGCACTACTTACTTCGCGCTGCCTTCTGCATTCTATAGTAATACTGAGAGGCAGCGTAATGCTGAGGTCTTCTCCTTCTTCATATTGTTATCTCTCGGAGAGTGGCCTTCTAGGGACCAGTTAAAACAATACAACTCATTTGTATTCGTGTGTTCTCCACTTATTTCTTCGAATTCCACAAACTCTTGACATTCTCTTCACTTCTTTCAACCATCAGTCATTTCTCTTTTATTTCATTTTGTAGATAATATTTTTTATTGTGCTACACACGAAAGCCTTGCTGTTTCGTCTTGTCCTTGGCGCCACTGATTTCCTTTATCATCTTGAAATCTCTCCCAAAAATTCTTTTGGTATATTTCAGTCCCTTTGTGATGTAGCTTTTGCAATTCTTGCTTTTATGCGGTTCTCTCTCGGATCCCTGTGTTCCACATTTCGATCCTGGAAATTTGCATTTCCTTCTCGCCTAAAATCAAAGTTTTCTCTCGAATTTCTCTTATCTCGGCCATTGCCGTACCAATGGGGTCGATATTTATTTTCGTACCTTCGGTCACCCTGTGGCTGATAGGTAACTCGATTGTGGTGCGTTGGTGAATAAGGTTCAAATGGTTCAAATGGCTCTGAGCACTATGGGACTCAACATCTTAGGTCATAAGTCCCCTAGAACTTAGAACTACTTAAACCTAACTAACCTAAGGACATCACACACACCCATGCCCGAGGCAGGATTCGAACCTGCGACCGTAGCAGTCCCGCGGTTCCGGACTGCAGCGCCAGAACCGCTAGACCACCGCGGCAGGCGGTGAATAAGGATGCCATTCATTCACACGCACACGATTATTATACACTACTGGCCATTAAAATTGCTACACAACGAAGATGACGTGCTACAGACGCGAAATTTAAACGACAGGAAGAAGATGCTGTGATGTGCAAATGATTAGCTTTTCAGAGCATTCACATGAGGTTGGCGCCGGTGCCGACACCTACAACGTGCTGACATGAGGAAAGTTTCAAACTTATTTCTCATACACAAACGGCAGTTGACCAGCTATGCCTAGTGAAACGTTGTTGTGATGCCTCGTGTAAGGAGGAAAAATGCGTACCATCATGTTTCCGACTTTGATAAAGATCGGATTGTAGCCTACCACGACTGCGGTTTATCGTTCCGCGACATTGCTGCTCGCGTTGGTCGAGATCCAATGACTGTTAGCAGAATTTGGAATGGGTGAGTACAGAAGGGTAATGCGGAACGCCGTGCTGGATCCCAGCGGCCTCGTATCACTAGCAGTCGATATGACAGACATCTTATCCACATGGCTGTAACGGATCGTGCAGCCACGTCTTGATCCCTGAGTCAACAGATGGGGACGTTTCCAAGAGAACAACCATCTGCACGAACAGTGCGACGACATTTGCAGCAGCATGGACTATCAGCTCGGAGACCATGGCTGCGGTTACCCTTGACGCTGCATCACAGACAGGAGCGCCTGCGATGGTGTAGTCAACGACGAACCTGGATGCACGAATTGCAAAACGACGTTTTTTTTGGATGAATCCAGGTTCTATTGGAAAATGGCTCTGAGCGCCATGTGACTTAACTTCCGAGGACATCAGTCCCCTAGAACGTAGAACCACTTAAACGTAACTAACCTAAGGACATCACACACATACATGCCCGAGGCAGGATTCGAACCTGCGACCGTAGCGGTCGCGCGGTACCAGACGTTAGCGCTTAGAACCGCTCGGCCACCGCGGCCGGATGAATCCAGGTTCTGTTTACAGCATCATGATGGTCGCATCCGTTTTTGGCGACATCGCGGTGTACGCACATTGGAAGCGTGTATTCGTCATCTCCATACGGGCGTATCATCCGGCGTGATGGTATTGGGTGCCATTGGTTACACGTCTCGGTCACCTCTTGTTCGCATTGACGGCACTTTGAACAGTGAACGTTACATTTGAGATGTGTTACCACCCGTGGTTATAGCCTTCATTCGATCCCTGCGAAACCCTACATTTCAACAGGATAATGCACGACCTCATGTAGCAGGTCCTGTACGGGCCTTTCTGGATAATTAAAATGTTCCACTGTTGCCTTGGCCAGCACGTTCTCTAGATCTCTCACCAATTGATAACGTCTGGTCAATGGTGGCCGAGGAACTGGCTCGCCATAATACGCCAGTCACTACCCTTGATGAACTGTGGTATCGTGTTGAAGCTACATGGGCCGCTGTACCTGTACACATCATCGCAGCTCTGTTTGACTCAAATGCCCAGACATATCAAAGACGTTATATAATATATTTGTCCAATGAATACCCGTTTATCATCTGCATTTCTTCTTGGTGTAGCAATTTTGATGGCTAGTAGTGTAGTTACCAAAGCCGTTGCCATTACCTTAGTTGTTCCTCCCATTTGTGTTCATTACCGTTACGATAACTAGGCATGGCTTGCCAATCCTCATGATTTAGATCTATTGAGTCGAGTACTGAGGGAAAATACTCGAGATCATATTCGGGAATGGTTACTAATTTTTCACTAACATTAGCAGGCAACTTCTTCTTTAAGATTTTCGGTACATCGGCATGGGATGTCGGATTATTCCAGTAGCGGGTCTTGTTTAGATATTTTTCTAGTTTCTTGGAAGCACGCCTTGACCCCGAGATATACTATTGTCGATATCATTATAGTCTCCTACGGTGCCTCCAGAAACATGCACTTCCGATTAATGTTTTACAGCTTATTGCAAACTTGCTCTCTAATCACACATTCCTTGTTATTATCAACAATACCATTTCCTGTAGCAGGCGTGCCGCGAAGCTCTGTCCGTCCGCAGCTCGTGGTCGTGCGGTAGCGTTCTCGCTTCCCACGCCCGGGTTCCCGGGTTCGATTCCCGGCGGGGTCAGGGATTTTCTCTGCCTCGTGATGACTGGGTGTTGTGTGCTGTACTTAGGTTAGTTAGGTTTAAGTAGTTCTAAGTTCTAGGGGACTGATGACCAGAGATGTTAAGTCCCATAGTGCTCAGAGCCATTTGAACCAAGCTATGTCCGCTATTCCCTCCTGACAGTCCACTACACCGCTAATTTGCCTAAACTACATTTCCGTGTTCACCTCGCCAAGTTGTAAGGAAGCAGCCTACTCACGCCTTATAAAATTCTCATCAGTCTTTCCATTGTGTGCCAGCCTAGTCCGCTCTAACTAGCTCTGACGTCATAAATGTTGCGCAATACTTTGAAAATCATGTAAATAACCTGAAACGTTTCTAGCATGTCAGGAGTAATACTAAATCAATATGTGTTGAAAATCAGTTCAATGACTTTCACCATTTTCGAAATTTGAACGGTTTTCTGTAAAAATCATTGACGTAACAGAAAAGAGCTAGAGACTTAAAACTTTATATTTAGATTCCTTTTTCATAATAATTTAGTAGAAACAGTATTCTGGATCTCACAAATTAAAATTTTAGTTCAAATTCATGATTTTCTGGTTTTCCTCTTAGAAATTAAGGAAGCAAGATAGATTAAATAGGCGAATAAATAAGGCTAGGATGTTTAAATTTAAGTAGAAGGGAGATTCGCTATAATCATAAAGATGTGAGAAGTTTTCACAGAACAACTATAAAACTATAGCGATAGCGTATCTCCAAAGAGCAAGTTCAGAGCTCGTCTACTGCGTGTAGTGTAATTAAATTAATTCTGTCGCCCAAACTATTTGACATAGCCACATCAGACTTTTATTATGATTACTTACCTGTTTGCTGATTGCACATTTAAATTGAGAGCTTCATCGGCCATCATCAAAGGAAGCAATGGTTTATTCAATAACTTAAAGTGGTGCACTACTAGCCCAGCGGCTGGTCGGGAGAACGGAATTGATCAGGCGTTCCCTTAGCCGTCCGCACCGCGGCTTTATATATAAGAACGCTGCGCGAGAGATGGCCCCAGTACTCTCCAGATGCTGTTTGGCGCACCATCTGTGCCGGGAGTCGCGTCACATCGGTATCATTGCTATAAACAGCCTCGGATGCCGTAATAAGTTACTCGGGATACGTGTAACCATGAAATCGTTTTCGAGTGAAGTGTTAATTCTGGGATGACTTTAATGATCTATCTTCAGTTTGCGTATGTCGTATTTTCACGTGCCGCCGCGGGACAAACATTCTAAAATTAATTAGCGTGGCTTTTGATGAACATTATCATCAAATTATGGCGAGCATTCACTTAAACATTTAATTTGGACAGTTATAGTTGCATCAGCGCATTAGACTCTGAACTGCTCTGGTAGTTGGATTGTGTGGATACTTTTTTTTGGTCTGTGACTTTCAGAATATAGTGTACATTTTAGACAGAATCGTTTTTGATTATGAATTCCAGACAATCTCCTAATTCCTCAGAGCTATAAGCTGTAGCTATAAATTTATTTCTCAGATGGAGTGGGCACTAGGAATTCTAATTACAGGCTTCACGTTTTGCTAATCACTTTCTGGTTGCCAATATTGTAGTTAGAGAGCCAGTGTTGAGAACGGCAAACAACAGCATTAAATAAATAATAGGAACATTTTTATAAAGAATTATTCCACTCGCCGCCCCACATGTGGTTAATCGGCCGGGAAATGCATCTTTTCTACATTACATTCTACATTTAAATAAGAACATAAATTCCACCAGCCGCCCCACAAAGTGCACCGATAACGTCACTTTCCTATTCCTCTACTCTGCACTCCTAATGTCCCAATGACACAGTCACTCTGTCTTAACCAGTTTACTCTTGATGCAGCTAAGACCCCTCAACACAAACCCTGGGAAAACTCACTTAAAAATTACAGGACGAACCGCCCATAGCTTTCGTTTCCGTCAGTTGTACACAACTATTTACGACCATCCTATTTAGTTGAGATACATATTTAAGTATCGCAGACTATTCCTCAACTGCAAAATTACAGGGACACACCCTCCTTCCATCCATACAGGAAAACGGGTCCATCTCATAAACCTTTAACAGCCAATAATGTCCTTGTTTGACCCATCCACGTTACTTATCAGCGTCTCAAAACCTTTGAACACCTGTCTTGCTTTCTGAACAGGATTACCCTCTCCTATCTTATCCTTTTAAAATTCATCAAGTTCGCCTCCAACCTCAGCCACTGATTATATTATACATCTTGGAAAACTTGACTCCATAATTCCATGGGTTACAGAATGAAATTTTCACTCTGTAGCGGAGTGTGCGCTGCTATGAAACTTCCTGGCAGATTAAAACTGTGTGCCAGACCGAGACTCGAACTCGGGACCTTTGCCTTTCACGGGCAATTGCAAGTGATAGAGCACTTTCCCGCGTAAGGCAAGGTTCCCGAGTTCGAGTCTCGGTGTGGCACACAGTTGTAATCTGCCAGGAAGTTTCATATTACCGCACACTCCGCTGCAGAGTGAAAATATCATTCTGGAAAAATACCCCAGGCTGTGGCTAAGCCATGTTCCCGCAATATCCTTTCTTCCAGAAGTGCTAGTTCTGCAAGGTTCACAGGAAAGCTTCTGTGAAGTTCGGAAGATAGGCGACGTGGTACTGACGGAATAAGCCTGTGAGGAGGAGTCGTAAGGCGTGCTTGGATAGCTTAGTTGGAAGAGTGCTTGCACACGAAAGGCGAAGGTCCCAAGTCGAGGCTTGGTCCTTCACACAGCTG
Source organism: Schistocerca nitens (assembly GCF_023898315.1). Taxonomy (NCBI): domain Eukaryota; kingdom Metazoa; phylum Arthropoda; class Insecta; order Orthoptera; family Acrididae; genus Schistocerca; species Schistocerca nitens. The sequence goes on from NC_064620.1 coordinate 36,428,369, forward strand.
CAATCTACCAGGAAGTTTCAATTCCATGGATTCCCTCTCTATAACCATGGCTGGTCTCTAGCGTAGTTACCTGTACACAAAATCCCCTTCCTCCTGACAAATTGTATTCTACACTACACATCCCTCCACATAACCCCACAAATTATTACTCCGCTCCTCAGAGCACAACTTTATTCTACAACGTGCGAATAATTAATAGCAATTCATCAATTGTTACTAGTTCCGACACTGAAATAGTGGCTTTAATAGGAGTGCTTGAAAACAGTTGATCCCAATAATGTGCCATAGCTCGTACTGAACTGAAACCGATTTCAAGTTACAAATCTTTGTAAACTTATTTAAGTTACTAATGATTCCAGTTATGTGAAGCAGAACATCACTAGTCCTCCCACATAAAAACGTTCAAATGTAGATGTCTCGCTTCAAATTAACATTGCTTGAATAAAACTTTAAGTCATTAGAAACAATGAAATGTAAGAATATTATGAAAAGGAAGGTTGCTACTCACCATACAGCAGAGATGCTGGGTTGCAGACACAACGAAAAGACTCTCCAAATTACAGCTATCGACTATTGAGGCCCTCGTCAACAATAGAGACTCACACTCACACGCAGTCACACACACACACACACACAAATGCGCGCGCGCGCGCGCGCGCGCAAACGCAACTCACACATGCGACTGCAGTCTCAGGCAACTGAAACCACACTGCAGGCAGTGGCACCAGTGCATAATGGGAGTAGCGACTGGGTGGGGGTAAGGAGGAGGCTGGAGTGGAGACGGGGAGGGATTGCAATGTGGGGGTGGTGGAGAGTGAAGTGCCACAGGTTATACGGTGGGCACAGGAGAGGTGGAGAGGGGGAGCAAAAGTAGTGATGGCTGTGTAGTGCTATAATGGGAACTTGAAGGGGCTGGATGGGTGGGGTCATTGCCTAACGAAGGTTGAGGGCAGGAGGGTTATGGGAACATAGGATATATTGCAGGGAATGTTGCCACCTGTGAAGTTAAGAAAAGCTGGTGTTGGTGGGAGGGATCCATATGGCACAGGAAGTGTAGCAGTTATGGAAATGAGGAATACCATGTTTGGCAGCTTTTTCAGCAATAGGGTGATCCAACTAGTCTTTTCTTCTATTTGTTTCTGTTACTTCCCCTCCCCTCTCCCCAACCCTCCATGGCCCTCCGTCTAACCTGCAGCACTTCACTATCAGCCACCCCCCCACCATGCTATCCCTCCACCTCCCCACCCCAGCGTCCTCCTTACGCCCACCCAGTCACAATTCCCATCATGCACTAGCACTGTTGCTTGAAGTGTGGTTTAAGTTGCCTGAGGCAGCATTCATGTGTGTGAGTTGCGTTTGTGTGAGTTTTTGTGTGACTATTGTTTACAAATTCCTTAATGCTCGAAAGTCTTAATTGTGAGAGCCTTTTTGTTGTGCCTACCTGCGACTGAGCGTCTCCACCATATGGTGAGTAGTAACTTTCCTTCTCATAATATTGTTATATTCCATCCTGCATTTTCCATTGTTTGATAGAAACAATGGAAATGTTCGATGAGATTTCGAGATTGCAGCTGGATGATGTTGACTTCTTGCCACAATATTTCAGCTGACAATCGGCCAGCCATCCTCAGGTGAGTGTCTGTCACTGGAGACTGCAAGTTTTTTTCTTTTTCCTTTTTTGTAATTTCATGCCCCTGCCCTGCGTGGGCAGGGAAGGACTGGCAGCGACACAGTCTGCCGCTCTTCAGCTGTGTGGCTTTACAAAAAATTTAAAAAGTGGAACTCATACATGAAAGGGCGAAAAAAAGGGAATATAAAAACACAGAAATGGAGATACCGGAAATTACAATATACAATAACATGGGGCATTCACTGGGGGACAGTTGAAAAGTAGACATAATGTTAAAGGAACACAGCTGGCAATTCGTTGGGCACTTAAATTCCACCGGAGTCAAGCGCAAGTTAAAAGTCGGTCACAGTATAAAAACCACAAAGAGCAAGAGACACTTAAGAAGCCACTGTAAACGACAGAGCGCACATGAAGAATAAATACCGCTGCTAGGCACCTGCCGAGGGAAGGGAGGCCTGAGAGGAGGGAAAAAAATGGGTGGGAGGTGCTGGGGGGTGGGAGGAAAAGCGGGGCAGGGGGAGCACCAAGAGGCAGGAGGTGGGTGGGGTGGGAGATGATGAGGGAGTGCAGAGACACAGAAGGGGGCCATGGGAAATGGAGGGGGTGTAGCAGGGAGGCAAACCGCTCAGAGGAAGAGAAGGAGAGGGGAGAGGGATCCCTGAGCCCTGAAGGGTAGGGGGGAAGGTGATGTTAAAATTGGTAGGAGGGGTAGGTGTTAGGGCAAAGCTCATCATCTGGGAGGGGTAGGTGTTGGAAGTTGTGTTGGGAAAGCAGGTGGAGGGTGTTGGAATGGAGAGAGGACGAGACACAACGTTTAAGACATGGCTACAGGCTGCAGGTGGAGAGCAAGGGGGACACCAGGGGGTGGGGGAAGACACTGAAAGTTCCCGGCATCAACTTTATAGCAAAAATTGTTCCAAAAACGCATGCACGTTGGCGGTCGTCACAGGAGCGTCCTCTATCGAAATCTTCACCTCTGAAAATACTGTTGTACCTGTAGCGCGAAGGTACATGCGTAAAGGTGTAAACTACATGTCCGTTCACTGTCGGAATGCGCGTTCTCTTCGCTAAAACTCAGATGTCATATGTCTCCAGATGTGTCATTATGAATAAACTGTCCTCTGTCAGAAGAAATTTGAGAGATCACTGGGTCCCAAGCCTTGTGCAGTTGAAAACTGCCATCAAGAGTTATAAGATTTTGTGCTAGATGTTTTTCCCAAGATTCTTTAATTACTGAATCCCAAAAAGGTCTCACTGGGACCAAGATTTTCATGGGAGAAAAATCCATAGCCTCTCCTACGGTAATACAATGCTCACAGCCGACTTAATGGGCTGTGAAAGGCGACTGTGGCGCTCATGTTCAACACACCTTTCATGTACTATGTGTGTCATCTGACTGATGTAAGCTTTGCCACACCGGCAAGTATTCTTGTAGATCCTGGCCTTCCACAGACCCAGATTGTCTTTTACCAAACCGAGAATGGCACATATCTTCGCTGGTGGCCGCAAGATTACTTTTACTTGATGTTTCCTTAGGATCCCACCTACTTTAGATGAAAGGTTGCCGATGTATGGCATGAACGCCATGGACTTATCTTCTTGATGTTCTAACTTCTTTGTAAGCCTGTCTCCATCAGAAACAACATGAGCCCGGTAAACCAACGTTCTAAAACCAGTGTTAGTTTGTGAAGAGTTATGGCAGCTCGACACTTGCACGTAAAGGTCCATATGAGTGGGCTTACAGAAGACAGAATGCCATAATAACTAGTTTTGTATACCTAGACCTCAAAAAGCTCTATAACCGCATATGGCATCCCAGTCTCCTGTTTGAATTCCAGACCTATGCCCTTCCTGTCAACTATCTGACTGCCTCCTTCATCTCCTGCCTTCCCTGGTATGTCACTGTCAATAAAACCGATACCCCCACCTTCTACCCCTTCGTGGGTATGCTCCAGGACTCTGTCCGCTCCCCTCTCCTCTACCGCCTGTACACAGCAGATATGCCCCAACCCATCTCCAGCCCACATCTTGCAGTATGCCGATGTCACCGCCTTCCTTACCCTCGCTCCTACCCTTCAACAATCCCAATGCCTTCTCCAGAATCACCTTGAACTTTTTGCCACAAGGTGTAACCAGTGGCTCCTAAAAATCAATCTTTCGAAGATCCAGGCAATCATTGTAGGTCACACCACTTCCCAGACTTCAAGAAGAATATAATAATTCCAATCCCAAAGAAAGCAGGTGTTGACAGATGTGAAAATTACCGAACTATCAGTTTAATAAGTCACAGCTGCAAAATACTAACGCGAATTCTTTACAGACGAATGGAAAAAACTAGTAGTAGCCGATCTCGGGGAAGATAAGTTTGGATTCCGTAGAAATGTTGGAACACGTGAGGCAATACTGACCCTACGACTTATCTTAGGAGCTAGATTAAGGAAGGGCAAACCTATGTTTCTAGCATTTGTGGACTTAGAGAAAGCTGTTGACAATGTTGTCTGGAATAGTCTCTTTCAAATTCTGAAGGTGGCAGGGGTAAAATACAGGGAGCAAAAGGCTATTTACAATTGGTACAGAAACCAGATGGCAGTTATAAGAGTCAAGGGACATGAAAGGGTAGCAGTGGTTGGGGAGGAAGTGAGACAGGGTTGTAGTCTCTCCCCGATGTTATTCAATCTGTATATTGAGCAAGCAGTGAAGGAAACAAAAGCAAAATTCGGAATAGGTATTAAAATCAATAGTCGTACGGTAGCGTTCTCGCTTCCCACGCCCGGGTTCCCGGGTTCGATTCCCAGCGGGGTTAGAGATTTTCTGTGCCTTGTGATGACTGGGTGTTGTGTGATGTCCTTAGGTCAGTTAGGTTTGAGTAGTTCTGAGTTCTAGGGGACTGATGACCATAGATGTTAAGTCCCATAGTGCTCAGAGCCAACCATTAAAATCAATGGAGCAGAAATAAAAACTTTGAGGTTCGCCGATGACATTGTAATTCTGTCAGATACAGCAAAGGACTTGGAAGAGCAGTTGAACGGAATGGATAGTGTCTTGAAAGGAGGATATAAGATGAACATCAACAAAAGCAAAACGAGGATAATGGAATGTAGTCGAATTAAGTCGAGTGATGCTGAGAGAATTAGATTAGGAAATGAGACACTTAAAGTAGTAAAGTATTTTGGCTATTTGTGGAGCAAAATAACTGATGATGGTCGAAGTAGAGAGGTTATAAAATGTAGACTAGCAATGGCAAGGAAAGCGTTTCTGAAGAAGAGAAATTTTTTAACATCGGGTATAGATTTAAGTGTGAGGAAGTCGTTTCTGAAAGTATTTGTATGGAGTGTAGCCATGTATGGAAGTGAAACATGGACATTAAATAGTTTCGACAAGAAGAGACTAGAAGCTTTCGAAATGTGGTGCTACAAAAAAAATGGTTCAAATGGCTCTGAGCACTATGGGACTTAACATCTGTAGTCATCAGTCCCCTATAACTTAGAACTACTTAAACCTAACTAACCTAAGGACATCACACACATCCATGCTCGAGGCAGGATTCGAACCTGCGACCGTAGCAGTCGCGGGGTTCCGGACTGAGCGCCTTAACCGCGAGACCACCGCGGCCGGCATGTGGTGCTACAGAAGAATGCTGAAGATTAGATGGGTAGATCACATAAGTAATGAGGAGGTATTGAATAGGATTGGGGAGAAGTGAAGTTTGTGGCACAACTTGACCAGAAGAAGGGATCGGTTTGTAGGACATGTTCTGAGGCATCAAGGGATCGCCAATTTAGTATTGGAGGCAACGTGGAGGGTAAAAATCGCAGAGGGAGACCAAGAGATGAATACACTAAGCAGATTCAGACGGATGTAGGTTGCAGTAGGTACTGGGAGATGAAGAAGCTTGCACAGGATAGAGTAGCGTAGAGAGCTGCATCAAACCAGTCTCAGGACTGAAGACCACAACAACAACAACATCAATTCTGATCCTCACCTACCCCCTCCCTATCTCTGTCCTTTTCCCTCTTCCACCCTTCCATCCCTCTTTCCCCACCTACCCTCTCTTTGACTCCATTCTCTCCCCTGAGTCCTGTTGCATTCGCCTCCTCTGCCTTGCCCAGTCCTTCTCACGTCCGCTCTGCCTCCTCCCGCTTTATGGGTCCTCTCCCTGCATCAGCTCCCCTTTGCTTTTTCTCCTCCTCCTCCTTTCTTCCCCTCATTTGTCCCGGTGTGTACCCCACCTCGTCTGCCTTAGGCTGTGGTGTGTCATCTCCATGTCTACCCTTTATTATAGTGTTAAGTGTCGTGTGTCTTTTTTGATGAGTGAACAGAAACCACACAGTCGCTAGGTGTGATTATTTATCTCTTGCGAACAGAAACCAGACTGTCGCAGTGTTTGTGAATTGTCTGTTTACTATTGAATCTGTCTGGTTACTGTGTGTACTAATTTGCATTATATACCATTTTTTTATGTTTTTAACTTCCACTAATTTTCTCCATTTTACAATTTAAAAAGTCATCGTTTTTATTGTCTTTTTGTTATTTATTATCTCCTTATTATATTTTTAAATATTCTCTAGGCTGAAGAGCGGCGTACTAAGCTGCTGCCATCCCGCCCACTCCGGGGGGGAATGAAAACCCAATAAAAAAAAACAAAAAATCTTGCAGTCTCCAGTAATGGACACTCACCTGAAAATGGCTAGACGATTGCCAACCGAAATATTGTGGCAGTTAGCCAACATGATCCATCTGCAATTTCGAAACCTCATCGAACATTCAGTATGCCGGGAAAACTCCAAGAATAACATTGAAATTGTTTCAAATCCTTTAGTAAGTTCATTATTTTGCAATAAGTGTAATTGTGAATGCGTCAAAGACCTAAAAATTCCATGAATATCAGATATTTATAAAATTAGAAAGTATTTCAGCTTCTAGACATTCAAAGGCTTGGATTAAAACAAACTCGACTCACAAATCCTACAGAATACCATCCGGAAACATAATCAAACTCTGTAAGCGAAATGTAGTCGGTGCAGCTGATACTCCAGATACCAGTAGAAAATAACCCTTCCCCTTCGAACCTGTGGTAGCTTGTATAGGCTCGCTCTAGAACCAAATCAGATCCAATTGCCACTGTTTAACATAAAACTGGTGAGCGAGATCTATGAGACAGGCAAAATACCGCCAGACTTTAAGTATAATGTAATAATTCCTATGAGAAAGAAAGCAGGTTGTGACAGGTGTGAAAATTACCGAACTCTAATTTAATTAGTCACCGTTCTAAAATACTAACACGAATGCCTTACAGTGAATCGAAAAACTGATAGAAGCCGACTTCGAGGAAGTTCAGTTTGGATTCCGAAGGTATGCAGGTACATACGATGCAATACTGACCCTACGATCTCTCATAGAAGATAGTTGAAGGAAAGGGAAACCTACGATTACAGTATTTGTAGACATAGAAAAAGTTTTTGACAATGTTGACTGGAATAGTCTCTTTTAAATCCTGAAGGTGGCAGATGTAAAATACAGAGAGCAGAAGGCTATTTACAATTTGTTCAGAAACTAGATGCAGTTATAAGAGTCGAGTGGCATGAAAGGAAAGTAGTGGTTGGGCAAGGAGTGAAATGGAATTGTAGCCTATCCCCGCTGTTATTCAACCTGTATATTGAGCAAGCGGTAAAGGAAACAAAAGAAAAATTTGGAATAGGAATTAAAGTCCAGGGAGAAGAAAGAAAAACTTTGAGGTTTGCCGATGACATTGTAATTGTGCCAGGGACAGCAAAAGACTTTAAAGATCAGTTGAACGGAATGGACATTGTCTTGAAAGGAGGATATAGGATGAACATCAACAGAAGAGAAACGAGTATAATGGAATGTAGTCGAATTAAATCAGGTGACGTTGAGGGAATTAGATTAGGAAATGAGACACTTAAAGTTGTAGATGACTTTTGCTATGTGGGCAGCAAAATAACTGATGATTGTCGAATTATAGAGGATATACAATGTAGACTGGCAATCTTACGAAACGCTTTCCTGAAGAAGAGAAATTTGTAAAAATCGAGTATTGATTTAAGTGTCATGAAATCTTTCCAGAAGGTATCTGTATGGTGCGTAGCCATGGATGATAAACAGTTTAGACAAGAAACGAGCAGGTTTTTAAATGTTGTGCTACAGGAGAATGCTGAAGATTAGATGGGCAGATCACATAACTAATGAGGAGGTATTGAATAGAATTGGGGAGAAAAGAAATTTGTGGCCCGACTGTACTAAAAGGAGGATCGGTTTTTGGGACACATTCTGAGAAATCAAGGCATCCCTAATTTGGTACCGGAGGCAAGTTTGTGGAGGGGGGGGGGGGTAAAAATTGTAGAGGGAGACCAAGAGAGGACTACAGTAAGGAGGTTCAGAAGCACGTAGGTCGCAGTAGTTACTCGGGGATAAAGAGCCTAGCACAGGATAGAGCAGCACGGAGAGCCGCATCGAACCAGTCTTCTGACTGAAAATCACAACAGCAGTATAAAACTAAGAGCTAATGAACTTCAAAATTACACACATTTATACTAATATTAACAAGTCACATTTTCACATCGGTCACTTTGAGACCATACAATGTAATCTGTCTCCCACTATTACTGCTTAAACTACAGCTTCTCTCCTTGGTCGAGGTTACTGTCTCACAGCTTGCGTGGCCCAAAAGACTGTGGCTGCAACTCTGAAAGCGTGTCGCTAGTTTATTCTTTAACCTTTGAGAGCATAGGAGACTGTGTCACTAGTTTTAAATTCTCTGGAACATCTCCCTTCATAGGAAATATCATCTATAAAAGAAGAAATGCAATCTGGCTAAATGTTAGACTTAGTACTGACAAGGAACTTCCTCATACCATCGTGGAATAAACTAAATTAGGACAAAATGAAACCATAAACCCAGAAACAGATCTCGTACTGCTAGACGCTTTCTCTGCTTCTTAATTCGACCTCATAGCTGGACTTCGGCAATGCAAACGTGTATGCTCTCTGTATTCTACAACATGTAATATACCGAAAGATCTGAGCTACTGTTATAGGAAAGTATCGAAGTCCTCGCCGCTGCAAATACGTGGCAGGAGATTCCACCGCAACAGGAACTTACATGGGTAGTTGAAAATTTCATTCAAAAATAAAAAAGTTACGTCATTGTGAAACGTCCCCTTTTAACAATTTTATACAAGACTGTGCTTAAACTGACACACAATATTTTGCCGGTCGATGTGGTCGAGCGGTTCTAGGCGCTTCAGTCTGGAACCGCGCGACCGCTACGGTCGCAGGTTCGAATCCTGCCTCGGGAATGGATGTGTGTGATGTCCTTATGTTAGTTAGGTTTAAATAGTTCTAAGTTCTAGGGGACTGATGACCTCAGATGTTAAGTCCCATAGTGCTCAGAGCCATTTGAACACAATATTTTGTTAGCGCAACGCAATCTGACTTTCAATAAACCCTACAAAAGAATGGCCCTGACTAACATTAAACTATACCTTTCACAAATCACTTACCTCACAAAAATCTTCGCTACTCAAGCTACTGCACTACAGCGAGCGCCACTACTGCCAGCTAAATAAAAGAATCAAACTACTGAAGGCACTAACTACTGATAGGCATAGTTAGCAAATGAAAGATTTTAATAGAGAACAAACAATGTATTTACCTTAATAGTCATAATATATATAGCAGTTCATGACAAATTTAAAAACTCCGCCATCTCTCTCCCCACATCCACCACTGCTGGCGGCTCACCTCCAACTGCGCAACACTACGCGCTGTTCACAGCCAGCTGCCTAACACTACAATGGTGAGTATTACAACAATGCAGAGCAGCCACAGACTGCACACAGCACAGACAGTGATTTTCATATAGAGGTGGCGTTACCAATAAAAAAACCTAAACAGCCTACTTACAATTGCTAAAGACAAACTTTTTCTTTCTGCATGAAATATAGTGAAATCGAAATGTAGTTCATCCCATGTAGGCGCACTTAAATGAACAAATGTAAAAATTTGAACAAAGATGGGAGGAGTGAAACATAAATTCGCACGAATCCTGAATGATATGACTACTGAATACTTATTGTTCAGAAAAATGAATATAAAAAACTGATGTTTCAGATACAAGTACCCTCAACGGATTTTGCGTGACGATATATATAAGGAAGACACGGAAAATTACTGTTCCGGCGTATTGACAAGCGCCTGCACGAAGACGAACACAAGAGCAGAGAAGGCTGTGAGACGACGTCAGCCAATAGACCGGTGACTAGGACGTCATCACTACATGAGCGGCCTCCACAAGAAGAGAACGTAAGGGCCGCTCCTGCCAGCATCGAGCGCACAGTACTAGACGGTGCAGTACCAGACCAGGACTCGCAGACCAGCACAGCTGCAGGCCGACACTACGATGGCAGTTGTCAGTGATCCATATCCATTGCTCACAGGAACATTGTCTATGGCGAAGAACATTACTCGTTTGCATGTCGCCCATCGCTTGCGACAAGTTCTCGAAGTACAGAGCTAGGTGTTGTCAATCTCCTTTATTGTAATATAAACTATTAATGTGATTTGCTAGAATTATTGTATAGCATTCCGAGAACGCAACATCCTTTAGGCAGGACCCCACAAGTACCCCACATTCCTATTAGCGCCTATTTATTATTTAATGACTGTAAAAGCAATGCATAAATCAAATTGTGAACCGATAAGAGTAAATGGGAATTGGATATTGCTTCCCACGTATTCTAACGAATCTCTTAACTTGAATACAGAAAGAATATTGCCCACGTCAAATACGACTGCAAGGTATCTCGTTACATAAATCTGATAATCCGCAAAATGTAATGATGCAAAGGCAGCGTGACGAACCAAGCCAGCAACCATTTCATCACAATCCAGAACGAAGTTTCAGTAGCCCCATCACAAGACAAAGTTTCTACAATAAACAGATGAGCACAACCTCACCGTACCAGGCGGAAGAACAGAGTGTGTGTTCAAATGTGTATGAAATCTGACGCCACTTAACTGCTAAGGTCATCAGTCCCTAAGCTTACACACTACTTAACCTAAATTATCCTAAGGACAAACACACACACCCATGCCCGAGGGAGGACTCGAATCTCCGCCGGGATCAGCCGCCCAGTCCATGAGTGCAGCGTCCAAGACCGCTCGGCTAATCCCGCGCGGCGAAGAACAAAGTGCCTCGCTTTGTTTGATGGCCGTACATTATCCCTAACCAATAGCAAACGAAGTGCCTACCGACAATTTTTTTAATACACAGTATTAAATATGTGTAGCATATCTTCGCTGATATCGTCGTTCAGAACTTGTTTGTTGGGTTCAAATAGTTCAAATGGCTCTGAGCACTATGGGACTCAACTACTGAGGTCATAAGTCCCCTAGAACTTAGAACTACTTAAACCTAACTAACCTAAGGACAACACACACATCCAGGCCCGAGGCAGGATTCGAACCTGCGACCGTAGCGGTCGCGCGGTTCCAGACTGTAGTGCCAGTGATGTCGACATAACATTTATCCTTTCTTATTCTCTGGTGCAACATGGTCCACCAGCTTCTCATTCGCTATGTATTGTGAAAGAACGTAACACCATCTTCCTGATACGTTATTAAATGGTGGAGAGACTATCTCATTCATTTAGCTATACCCAGCCTGAGAGTTGCCGCTCTACCCATCGAGAACACGGATTCAGGGAGACCAACGTGATGTGCTCGATATCCACTACATTTCCAATGAAGATGTTGAATTCGTGTGCAATCCTTGACACGGCAAACATTTCCGTCCGAGAGTTTCTCGTGTTTATCCGCTCAAATTTTCGCCCGTGTCTTTCATCTGCTTCTCCTTTGTCGAGTTCTTGGCTCCAAAACCACATCTGGTTTCGTTACACTACACTCCCTCTATAACCTTCCGCTCTATAATTCAACCTGGGAACTTCATCTGCAAACACAAACTCATTATTGCACTTCTTACTTCAATCGCTGATCACATATCGGCCAACTTCTGTACCTTGAAACCGTATCCCGAAACAAAACTGCACAGCTACTTTCATATACTGGTCAAGCTTGAAAGCATTGAACGTTTCTTCTGTCTAGTCACGGAATTTAGTTGGCGCGGCCTGTTTATACACCTGTTAGAGCTATTGTTACCTTACATTTTCAATAACCCTAGTATAAATCAACACAGGGATATTTGGGACAATTTTGGATAATTTTATTTACCCCTTGTAATACATATCATGTAACTGTCAGTCGTCATTTTGAACAGGTGGTGTAAGTGTAGATTTTTGCTAGAAAGTATAACTTGTTTTTGGCTATGAAACAATAAAGATACATTCTGACTAGAAGATCTTTATTTCAAAAGTATACATCAGTACAAGGATTATGACGCATTTGTTGTCCAAATGTGTGATTTATTTAATAAATCATGTTACGCCACTATACGAGGGTTGTCCAGAAAGTAAGTTCCGATCGGTCGCGAAATGGAAACCACAGTGAAAACCAGAAACGTCTTATCAACAACAGTTAGCTACATCTTCCACCTACTTCTGTACATAGTCGCCGCTACAGCTTAGAGTTTTATCGTAGTGTTGTACCAACTTTCCAATATCCTCATCATAGGAAGCAGCCGCTTATGCTTTCTGCAAGTTATCTGTAATTGGTCTGCAGCTCGTTGTCTGTGGAAAAATTTTGGCTTCATAGCCAGCGGTTATTGTGAGCAGAGATGAGACTCAGGGGGAGCCAATTACAGATTTTATTGTGGGTGATCAGACACTTCTCATCGGAAACGCTGCAGGAGCGTCTTCGTTGCCCCTGCAGTGTGCGGCCGAGAATTGGCATGAGGAAGGAACTGCTCGACAGTGGTGTTATGTGGGCTGCATGACACAGGCGAAATCTCTAACCAAGCGCTCATACTAGCCGGGAGACGCAATTCGATACACATCTTTACGTGCTCACTCTTCACTCAAAACTGGAAAGAGAGACGAGACTCTATCGAAGGGCATACTGGAGACACTACCCAACATATCTTTATCGGATTTTCCCTGTGGTTTCCATTTCGCGACCGATCGGAACTTACTTTCTGGACAACCCTCGTATAATCCCATTAGCAACTTCTTGAAATTAAAATGCTATTACGCACAATCAAAAGTTACAATCAAGCATCAAATATATATTTGTATGACAATGTATACTTGCTACTTGCTTATTATTTTTGACTGTGTGGTGTATTAACTTTAAGAACTCAACAATGGGATAATATCGCCCCAAAACATTTTGTTTTAAATAAATCACACATTACGACACCTGATGCATTGTAATCTCCACACCGATAACGGGATGTAGTTGCACATTATATAGTTTAATATTCTCCAGTACCTGTTAAATTTTTACGCCGAAGATCTGAACCACCTAATACAGGGTAAACGTATCCATGGAAGTGATTTTCCCTATAAGGCCAAGCTTTGGCTAATATACCCTCGACCTCATAGACGGTCGCTAGGTTGCACCTTCTGCAAGGCGTGCTGCAGGTTTTCAGATAAATGCATTTGAAAAACAACATCCATGAATGTATGAGTAAAAATTATATAAGTCCTGTTCACGAAGGCAGCCCAGGATTGGCTCCCATTCCTGGTTAACAAACTGGTGCTTTATGTTCTACCTACACGTTGACCAAACAAAATTTGAAAGAGAATTTTGATTACTGTTTCTTTTCTCACAATACCTCTGCTGGATGTGAATACAGGAATCGTCTTCTTATGTAGTTTGTGGAGCTCTCAAATTTTCTTAGCTATCAGTTGTGCTTCGTTTATCACATGCCAAAGGACTGTGGGAATATTCAAGTAAATTGCCATCTTCAGATGCAAACTGTGTAGTTAATTATGTTTGGATAAAGTTTTTGCATACTGTTGCCTGTTTGGTTATTTAACAAATATCTCTGTGATCCTAACATAGCCTTCTGTACTGCTTGAGAATCCTACTCAGCCAAGTTTCATGAAAGTCTTCTGGTATGGACTGTAGGCATGCCCAGAAATACTTGTCAGGTGGTAAAAATATAGTGATTATTTGTAGTTTTTGTTAATCAGTTCATCTTCACTTACACTTATCATCATAGATCGTACCGCCAGTGGAACATATCACAGGCAGCCAAACAGAAATTAACGAAAAGCTATATTAGCTAATGTATACGTCAGTTATATTTTTCTGGCGTAGAACATAATGCAATAGTGTCTTGCTTCTAAAATGTTATTTGGTGAAAATCACTTCTCGAACACTTCTAAGAAACGTAAGGTGGTGATAGTTCGTTTATTATATTAACAGGAGACCATAATCTCAAGCAGGATAATATCGAAAGTAAAGTGAAACTATATTAAGCAGCCAATAACTTACAATATTTTTTTTTGTGGTGTCTATAATGATGAATTGTCGTTCCTCGCCTGCAATACTGTTTAATGAAGTGAATCGTTACTGCGAAATCTTCTAAAATATCCGGTGATTTATAGTTCGTTTTTGTGTACCACTAGTTTAACATAACCTAGACTAGGTCTAACATCGAAAGTAACGAAAAGCTACATCAGCCAGTCAACAAAGTCAGAGATACATTTATAGTGTAGGACATGATGAATTATCACTCCCCCCCTCCCCAAAATGGTGTAGTGAGAAAGTTCCAGTTGCGTACTAATAGTTCATGTATTGTAACCACCTTCCCTTGAACATTATTTTCTATAACATATGATATCACCACATTGCAGACAACACTATATCAAAAATCAGTGTGGTTTGTTTGGAATATAGTGATTCAATAGAGTCAAACTTTGGTACCTACTGTTTCCGGCCTGTAGGGTACAGAAACGAGGTACACTGGCGGCAGCACAAATATATCTGCCACTGTGTAGCACCCAGCACCACTTGATGAGAATAATGTTACCAACTGCCCTTACCTACTGGCGGATTGGCCAGTTTCCAAAAAACATGAGTGTGGCTTAGTAAGGAATTGGTAAATGTGATTGGAAGAGCAAAATGTGTGAGTATGTGTGTGTGTGTGTGTGTGTGTGTGTGTGTGTGTGTGTGTGTGTGTGTGTTGTGTGTGTGTGGGTGTGTGTGAGAAGAGAGAGAAAGAGGACAGTAAAACACCGGAATGTGACTGAGAGAGCAAAATGTATGTGTCTATGTGTTGCTTTAGAAGTTCTCTGATTGACCTCTTTCCGGAAAAGGATAGTTGTGGCTGCAGAATGAGGCAGAAGAGGGGAAGGGTTAAGGTGAGGGAGTGGAGGAATGAGTGAGTGGAGAGTTGGAAATTGGTGGTGTGGCTTGGGAAGGGAGATACCTCAGGAGAGGTGTGGGATATGATGACATCTTGTGTTTGCCCTGGCTTCTGGACGTAGGCAACCCAACGGTTCAGTTAACATTTGATCCAGAATCGGCATTGCATTCCTACTCTGGTGCTCTGCCCTTAATTTCATACCTGCAGGTCGATCAAATAAAATTTGAAACGGAACATATTTATTGTAAAATACCTGCGCTCGGTGAAACCACAGGAATCTCCTTCTCCGGTGGTTTACGAAACTTTCACTGTGCCACCTCGCAGGATTTTGTATGTAGGCTATTAAGCAGTTGAAATTTCAATAAGAAATACATCAGCAAAAATTTTGAGACTGGCTACAACATATGCGACAGTGAACTCGTAGCCGAACACAAGAAGAAGAAAACCAATATAATTCAAATTTGACCTGAGTTCCCAGTGATTCAGTTTCCCAGCTTAGACATGGCGCCACTGTTTTGTGTGTGTATTGGTAGGAAGGGAGACGGTGTTGGGAAGGTTTTATTTCTGGGCAAGCCTAATTATATAAGGGCCCCAGGCCACGATCGATCAGCTTCCGTGGCTACTGGAATAGGCGATAGGAGCAATGGGGAGGCGGAAATGCTTCGGAGTGTGTTGCGTTTAGTATCTATGTTGTTGCGTTGTGTTCTGTACGTCAGGAGGTGTGCTTCAATTGTGTGTACATGCGCAGTTCGTTAAACTATATGGTTTGTAGGCACATATACGAATAGTTACACATCAAATGATGCCACACATTGTTAAGTGAAAACACAACTTATCACGGACAAATTACACAGTCTTTTTCTGTGGAAATATTATTTGGAGGTTTAATGCGTGCAATATGAAAAACGTAAAGAGCGGTTTGAAGCAGCATAATAACTCGTATGTTAACTAAATATCTCAGGTTCTTTTTTCACTGTAACTTCATTGAAATTAATACTGCTTTAATGTTATTGGTTCTCGCAGAGAAATATTATTGTGTAGCATATTCATCACTGATCATTTCGGAGTAAGTTAATTTCTGTGAATTTACGTAGCTAAGACAAAAGGTAGCCGTTATGCGGCCACCACAAGAATTTATTAAAAACCGCTATCGATCTTTGCAAATAAATTAAAATGACATGGAAGTTATACAAGTAAAATGCAAACTTTGTAAGTTATTTCCTCTGCTCTGTCCCGTTTAATGTTCAGATAATACGTAGCGGCTGTGCAAATGGGCGACAACAAACAATCATAGGCTCGCGTTATATTGCGCGTTCTGTTACTCTTAAAAAATAAGCCATTAATGTCCTAATATGTAGGGATGATATAGATACATAAATAAAGCTTTTGAGAGCGAATAAACACATATATTTAACCAAAATGTAACGTAAGTATACTTGCAATGTCTCTTACGTCTATCTTCATCCAAGATCAAGACCAGACTAAGTAATTACATAAAATTATTCGACCGTTTCACAGTTACTAATATTTTTAACATTGAACAAAGAATATATATTTCTAAATTCAGTTACGTGGAATGATAAACTTTTTTTTTGCACTTTTTACGTACGTTTTTCAAGAATCATAACAGTCTTAATTCATTGCACTGTTCGTAATTCCATAAGAACAAATATTGTTCTCCCCAGGACAGCCAGTACAGGAGTTATATTCCTGGACGCTTCCAGAGCTGTCGACAACGGGTGGCGTTATATTTGCCTCTGCATACGTTTTAGATAAAGAGACCTTCTCTCGCACGTCTGTCTTCTTCAGACACACCTCTGAAGAAGAGTTTCACTTAAGCATCAAACGTGTTATGTTATCAGACGATAACATAAATGCTGCTGTGATTCAGGGTGAGGTGCTGCGACCAATGTTCTACTCTCTACCCACAGCCGGTGTGGTAGTAACAAATCACATTGTATATCCCATTCCCCGCCCCCCACCCTCGCCCCACGATGGAGCAGCTAACAGTGAGCAGTGGCTGGAGATGTCTACGACATTTATCAGAGCACCTCTCGTCGTCCCTATGCACCACCTAGTGAGACATGGCCTGATGATCACCATTGACATCTGATTTTTAATTTTTAATTAAAATTTGCCCATCAAGACTAATTTCTATTTAAGATTAAAATAGCTACTAAATTACATTTAACTGGAACTCACAACAAAGATCATAATCTCATCATCTGTTTGTTTGCATAAAACAAGCCAAAAGTATTACATGTTGATTTTCAGAGTCATTTGTGTTTCTCAGAAATATGTGTACTCTATAGTGTAGTTAAATGCTACTCCAATAAACAACAGACACATTTACATATATATTTGTGTACTGTATGTAAATTAAATGCTCAACAATAAGGTATAAAATGTTCCTTTCCGCTTCAGTGAGTAACGAATTAAGCTTCAATTACACATTAGTCACATTATAGGCAATGATGTCAATCTTTTCAATTGAGGTAATTCTCGGCGGTACTGAGTTTGGTGAATCGCTGCTTTGAAGTCTCCAGATGATTTCTCCAGACATCACATTCCCACTGTTAGGATGAGGAAAGAGACAAAAATCACAATACAGGGTGGCATCACCTAAACAAAATTTTTTCTCCTTTTTTACTCTAACTATTATATTAGAGTTAATATCACGGTGATATAGGGGTGGCATCTTTGATCTTCCTGGCCGAAGGCCGCCAGCGCATAAATTCTGATTAATAATCAGCATTGGCGGCCGAAGACTGCTGGCTTAAGAAGTCCACCCTCATTCTGCCAACGGCCTTGTCAGAGTGGGTGGAGGAGCAAACACAGAATCAGGGAACTCTCTTATCCTTGAGGTGGGAAACTGCCCCTAAAGGCGGAAGAATCAGCAATGATCAACGGCATGGGGATCCAGAAGGCAATGGAAAGCACAGCATTAAAGACACGTAACCTGTATCTATAGGACATGTGATCCGTGTTTTAAAAAAAATGTCATGATTATCTCTCCATTGGCAAAAGATTCGGGAATAGCCCCAAAAATGGTTCAAATGGCTCTGAGCACTATGGGACTCAACTGCTGAGGTCATTAGTCCCCTAGAACTTAGAACTAGTTAAACCTAACTAACCTAAAGACATCACAAACATCCATGCCCGAGGCAGGATTCGAACCTGCGACCGTAGCGGTCTTGCGGTTCCAGACTGCAGCGCCTTTAACCGCACGGCCACTTCGGCCGGCTGGAATAGCCCCAATTCGGATCTCCAGGAGAAGACTGTCATGGGGGAGATGACCATAAGAGGTAGGTTGACTAACCAGCGAAAGCATAACATTCTGTAATTCATGGCTTGAGCGCAGTAGGGAAACGAGAAAATCAGAAAAGGGAAATACAAAGGCTCAGTCTAGATATAGCAGGAATCAAAGAAGTGAAATGGAAAGAAGACAAGGATTTCTGGTCAGGTGAATATGCAGTAATGTCAGAAGCAGCAGAAAATTGTATAACGGGAGTAGGATTCATGATGAATAGGAAAACACTGCAGAGAGTGTGCAACTGTGAACAGTTCAGTGATAATGTTGTTCTTATCAGAATCGACAGCAAACTAACGCCGACAACGATAGTTCATGTATACATGCCGATGTCGCAAGCTGAAGAGAAAGAGATAGAGAAAGTATATGAGGATATTGTAAGGGTAATACAGTACGTAAAGGGAGCTGAAGATCTAATAGTCATGGGTGACTGGAATGCAGTTATAGGGGAAAGAGTGGAACAAAAGGTTACAGAAGATTATGGGCTAGGGACAAGGAATGAGAAAGGGGGAACACTAATCGAGTCCTCAATGCTAGTAATAGAGAATACTCTATTCAAGAATCACAAGAAGAGGAGGCATACTTGGAAAAAGGCCGGGTGACGCGGGAAGATTTCAGTTAGATTACATCATGATTAGACCGAGATTCCGAAATCAGATACTGGGTTGTAAGGCGTACCAGGGAGCAGATTTAGATTCAAATAGTAATGTAGTAATAATGAAGAGTAGGCTGAAGTTTAAGAGAGTATTCGGGAAGGACCAGTACGCAAAGAAGTGGGATACAAAAGTACTAAGGAATGACGAGATACGCTTGAAGATCTCTAAGGCCATCGATACAGCAGTAAGGAATACCTCAGTAGGCAGTAGAGTTAAAGAGAAAGTCACATCACTGAAAAGGACAATCACAGAGGTTGGAAAGGAAACATAGGTACAAAAAAGGTAACCACGAAGAAATCATGGGTAACAGAAGAAATACTTCAGCTGATCGATGAAAGAAGGGAGTAAAAAAAATTTTCCACGAAATTCATGAACACAGAAATAGAAGTTACTTGGGAGTGAAATAAATTGGAAGTCCAGGAAACTAGGACGAAATGGCTACGTGAAAAATGTGAAGAAATCGAAAAACATATAATTGTCATAAGGACAATTGTCATTAAGAGAGCAATGGGAGCTCCACTATTAAAGCAGAGGGGAGAGCGGATAGGTGGAAAGAGTACATCGAATGCCTTATGATGGGTATGATGTGATAGAAGAAGGAACGGGACTCGATTTAGAGGAGATAGGGGATCCAGTCTTGAAATCAGAATTTAAGAAAGTTTTGGAGTACTCTAGATCAAATAATGCACAAGGTATAGATAAAATTACAGCAGAATTTCTGAAATCATTCGAGGTAATGTCAACAAAACAACTATTCACGGTGACGTGTAGAACGTATGAGTCTGGCGACATACCATTCACACAATTTCGAAGAATGCAAGAGCTGACAAGTGCGAGAATTATCGCGACGATCAGCTTAACAGTTCATGCATCCAAGTTGCAAACACGAATAATACCCAGAAAAATGGGAAAGGAAACTGAGGATGTGTTAGACTACGATCCGTTTGGCTGTAGGAAAGATATAGGCATGATAAGGGCAATTCTGACGTTGGGTACGAAAATGGAAGGAACACTAAAGAAAAATCAAGACACGTTCATAGGATCTGTAGTTCTGGAAAAATCGCCCGACAATGTACGTACAAGATGTTCGGAATTCTGAGAAAAATACGTGTAAGATACAGGGAGAAACTGGTAATAGGCAATAAGTACAAGAGCCAAGTGGAAATACACTCCTGGAAATGGAAAAAAGAACACATTGACACCGGTGTGTCAGACCCACCATACTTGCTCCGGACACTGCAAGAGGGCTGTACAAGCAATGATCACACGCACGGCACAGCGGACACACCAGGAACCGTGGTGTTGGCCGTCGAATGGCGCTAGCTGTGCAGCATTTGTGCACCGCCGCCGTCAGTGTCAGCCAGTTCGCCGTGGCATACGGAGCTCCATCGCAGTCTTTAACACTGGTAGCATGCCGCAACAGCGTGGACGTGAACCGTATGTGCAGTTGACGGACTTTGAGCGAGGGCGTATAGTGGGCTTGCGGGCGCCGGGTGGATGTACCGCCGAATTGCTCAACACGTGGGGCGTGAGGTCTCCACAGTACATCGATGTTGTCGCCAGTGGTCGGGGGAAGGTGCACGTGCCCGTCGACTTGGGACCGGACCGCAGCGACGCACGGATGCACGCCAAGACCGTAGGATCCTACGCAGTGCCGTAGGGGACCGCACCGCCACTTCCCAGCAAATTAGGGACACTGTTGCTCCTGGGGTATCGGCGAGGACCATTCGCAACCGTCTCCATGAAGCTGGGCTACGGTCCCGCACACCGTTAGGCCGTCTTCCGCTCACGCCCCAACATCGTGCAGCCCGCCTCCAGTGGTGTCGCGACTGGCGTGAATGGAGGGACGAATGGAGACGTGTCGTCTTCAGCGATGAGAGTCGCTTCTGCCTTGGTGCCAATGATGGTCGTATGCGTGTTTGGCGCCGTGCAGGTGAGCGCCACAATCAGGACTGCATACGACCTAGGCACACAGGGCCAACACCCGGCATCATGGTGTGGGGAGCGATCTCCTACACTGGCCGTACACCACTGGTGATCGTCGAGGGGACACTGAATAGTGCACGGTACATCCAAACCGTCATCGAATCCATCGTTCTACCATTCCTAGACCGGCAAGGGAACTTGCTGTTCCAACAGGACAATGCACGTCCGCATGTATCCCGTGCCACCCAACGTGCTCTAGAAGGTGTAAGTCAACTACCCTGGCCAGCAAGATCTCCGGATCTGTCCCCCATTGAGCATGTTTGGGACTGGATGAAGCGTCGTCTCACGCGGTCTGCACGTCCAGCACGAACGCTGGTCCAACTGAGGCGCCAGGTGGAAATGGCATGGCAAGCCGTTCCACAGGACTACATCCAGCATCTCTACGATCGTCTCCATGGGAGAATAGCAGCCTGCATTGCTGCGAAAGGTGGATATACACTGTACTAGTGCCGACATTGTGCATGCTCTGTTGCCTGTGTCTATGCGCCTGTGGTTCTGTCAGTGTGATCATGTGATGTATCTGACCCCAGGAATGTGTCAATAAAGTTTCCCCTTCCTGGGACAATGAATTCACGGTGTTCTTATTTCAATTTCCAGGAGTGTAATAAGAGTGGATTTCCAAGAAGAAAGTGCTGGAATTAAAAAGGGTGTAATACACGGATGTTGTCTTTCGCCCCGACTGTTCATTCTGTATATCGAAAATGCAATGACTGAAATAAAAGAAAGATTCAGGAGCGGAGTTAAAATTCAGTGATAACGATTTGTTGATGACATTGCTATCCTGAGTGAAATTGAAGGAGAACTACATGATCTACTGAATGTAATGACTAGTCTAGTGAATGCAGAATATGGATTGAGAATAAATCGAAGAAAGAAGAGAGTAGTGAGAAGTAACGGAAACGAGAGCAGCTAGAAACTTTATTTAAATATTGATGGTCACGAAATAGATGAAGTTAAGGAATTGTGCCGCCTACGCAGCAAAATAACCAATGACGGTCGTGGCAAGGAAGACATCAAAAGCAGACTAGTACTGGCAAAAAGGGCATTCCTGGTTAAGAGAAGCCGACTTAGTATCAAACATAATTTCAGGAAGAAAGCGCTGGGAATGTACGTTCGGAGCACAGTATTGTATGGCAGTGAAACATAGACCGGGGAAATCGGAACAGAATAGAATCGAAGCATTTGAGATGTGGTGGAAAATTATGTGGACTGATAAGCTAAGGAATGAGGAGGTTCTGCGCAGAATCGGAAACGAAGGGAGTATGTGGGAACCACCGACAAGCAAAAGGGATTGGATGATAGGATATCTGTTAGAACATCAGTGAATGACTTACGAGATATTAGAAAGAGCTGTCGAGGGCAAAAATTGTAGAGGAAAACGGAGACTGGAATACATCCAAAAATAAATGAGGATGCAGGTAGCAAATGCTATACTGAGAAGAAGAGATTGGCACAGGAGAGGAATTCTTGCCGGGCCACATCAAACTAGTCAGTAGACTCATGACTCGAAAAAAAGTCAATAATGCCTCGTTATGGACTCAGTTGGTTAGCTGGTTTGTTCATCAGCTGGCCGCTAATGATTAGCGGTGGATATAACTTTGGACCTCGTTCAGATCATAACTGCGTGATTTCTCGTGAAGTTTTGGATTAGGTAACAAATCTTACAACAGTACGGGTATTAGCTACTGTGAAGCCACAGTGTAAATGCTTCACGATGTTAGTACAGACATGATGACGTATCACTCCTCCAGATAAAAACGCTTCACATTCCGGGAAGACATGACCCGATTCTCGAGATCTATAAACAGCGAGAAGATAAGTCATTATGCTGCATTATTTCACACATTAACTTATATATAATACAGGGTATATGAAAAAGAGTCATACGGTTTAAAAGATTCGTAACTACTGTGTAGTATGACATATGTGTGTGAACATCGTATTGTTGGAAAGGGCAAAATCTCGAGTTTTACATAGTTCCCGATAGGTAGCAGCAGGGTGCACACACTTCATTTCTAGTAAAAGTGGTGTCGGGACAACATAAAGCGTTTCGTATTCTACGTTTTGCGTAGTGCGGATCAGTAATAACTGTTCAGCGCGGCTATCGTAGTAGGTACGGTGTGGATCCTCCCGTAGATCAGAGAGTTATAGGATGGCATAAAAATTCCGAGAAACAGGTTGTTTTTTGTAAGGACAAATCGCCAGACCGTCCCCGAGTGTCTGACACAGGCGTCGAACGCATATGCCATCTCGAAGTGCTTCAGGACTTTCTTTTCCCACAGTTGGAGACTGATTCGAACGACTTCATTTACCAAGACCGCCACCGCCACCGCCACCGCCACCGCCACACTGGAATCTGGAAGTGTAGGAATTTTTAAATCAAAGCATTACTGAACGAAGGAGCAGTCGCACTGGACCAAAGGTTCAGCCTTACATTACTGACCTCCAAGGTCACCGGACCTGACTGTATGTCATTATTTCTTGTGGGTGTTTATAAAAGACTCTGTTTATGTGCCTGCATTACCAGCAACAATGAATAAACTGAGACATCGCTTAACAGCAGGTGTGGAAGCTGTAACTCAAGACATGCTCGCTACAATGTGGGAACAGTTTGAATACCGCACTGAATCTCAAGGGGGCATATTCAGCACCTATGAAAAGGTAAGAAAAAATGTTTTTGAGTTTCCTGTTCATCAAAAACCAAAATTCATTCTATATGTTTATTAGTTTCAGAAATATAGACGTACCAAATCGGATGATACTTTTTGATACACCCTGTATACCTACCTACGTTTTTTATGTAGTATTAGGTGCCTTAAAATTATTATTCCATTTATCACAGTCAAAAGTATACACATTCCAAAAATGACTTATCATACACATATGATAATGTTATGAGAAACCCGGATTTCAGCGGTATTCAGGCATTGAACTAAATCACTGGTGAATGTTGGAAATCTATGCCAGACTGGGACTCGAACTCCGATGCGATGTTCCACAGCTCTAAAGTAGTTGCCTTAACCGCCTCGGCCATCTTAACACACTCCCCGAACACCCAAAATATTCAGCCCGTCATATACAAGTAGCGTCCCGCACCCATTAGGCCCACTGCTCGTACTGTTCGCCAAGTCCTGAAGAGGTTCAGTGTGCTGGGTAAGGAGTCGCCAGCACACCAGTTGGCAAAGATGAAGCGCGAAGATCGATTAGTAGGTGCTGCATCAAGCGCACCTGTCACAGGAGAAGCCAGAGGCAGACCCACAAGCAACACGCTGCCAACGCTCTCTCAACGGTATGTATTTAGGCCGCCGCCACTGACCAGAGGACTCACTTGATCATCCAGCTCTGCATCTGTTACTTACTGATAGAACAGGTTTAGTTCATTACTAGCTATGATAGTACATAGCGACCAGATTACTGACTGTAGCGGGACTAGTTTACCTCAAGCAGAATTGTACTTTACTAACAGTGAGAAACTAAAGTTTGTAATAGCAGCATCACCGATGTTGACATTACATCAGTTGGCAAGAGGACTATTACTGATGAGCTTGTCCCACAAAAAATGGACTGTATTCAAGTTAAGTAAATGTTTCCAGTTCGTGTAAATAAAGAACTGTAGAATCCACGTGTGTGTTTATGTTGTAGAAAGGGGACACCGGCCACCCATAACAACATCGTCCCCGTAGCTTGCTTGAGATACAAGACTCTACATTCAGAACATTCGGTGCATCTGCACTGAAAGTACTACACGTAAAGCCGTCCTCGCTCATATATATATAGCACACTGTAACATGAAGGAATATTTTTCGTCAGTGTTTGAGCGGAGTGAAAGGAACACTTTCTATGTTACAAAAAAGATTTTTGTACGACTTTTCATAGTGAAACGACGTATGGGTTGTGGACAAATTGGGGCATCAGGTCGATCAACGTGACATGTAGTTTTTCAAAATATGGTTTGATTGCTTGAAACTAATCATCATAATTAAGAAAAAGTAATCAGTAATTTTAGGGAAACTTTCGACCGAATTTCCATATCGAAACGAACAGTGAGAAATGGACAAAGTGGGTATCGAATTATTTATTTGCTTGATCAGTCAGGGTAATTTGAAAAAAATAATTACTTGTTTAAGGGAAAATTTTTTGTCCGAATTATTACAGCCAAACGGAAAATGGGGACCGGACAAATGGGGGTATCAAATTTACTAGGAGCGTGAAATCTAGGTTATAAAAAAAAGAGTTTAACTCCTTAAAGCTAATCAAGGTAATTAACAAAACGAATTATTTATTCGGAGGAAAAGTACAATATTTAAGGAGCACCCGGTGGTGTATATGTAAATATGAAGTGTTCATCTATTCATCATGCCTACATAACCTGTATTATACATAAAATTTGCATTGGTGAGATGTTACCTGTCGTCGGATTGGCTTCTTTCGAACCAACTACTAAATTTAGGTCTTTTTGAGATCAAAGGAACGAAAGAAGATTAGGATTTAATATCCCATCAACGTTTCTAGGCCATTACAGACTGGTTCCAAAAACAAGACAATAAGAAAGGAAATGAGTAGTCAGAAAGATAACGATTTCTGAGCTAAATTTGACAATAATACAAAAAGATGGTCAAATATTTGTGAAATGTTTTTTTAGAGTAAGAAATGAAATAGATTAGAGGATTATTTAATGTATCTTTGAATTGTGGCGAACGTCTATTCTATTTTTTTATTTTGTCTTCTAGGTGCCAAATTACTGAGCAGTTTGCCTCAGTTGCTGTTCTTTGTCCCAAATCCCCCTGCAGTTTAACCGCCTGGCATATTATCTATTTAGTGCTCCCCAGCCTTCTTCAATTTACTAGTGTCTTGTATTTTATTAAAATAGTGTTTCCCACATTTAATGTTAAAGTTATCTATAAGCTGCCTGTCTGGCATATTATCTGTCCAATGCTTTCCAGCATTTTTAATTCATTGATGATCACAGTATTTTACGAGAATAGTGCCTAACACTTAATGCTTGCCACACTGCCTTAATTCATTGGCGTTATGTATTTGACCAGTGCTTAACGCCTTCAGCACTTGTCATACTTCTTTTATACATTGACGTGTTTAATTCTGTTTATACAGGTGTGTTACAGGAGAAATTAGCCATTATTTAATGCCCCATGTGTCAGTGGTAAACATAGAAATGGTGTGCTTTAGTCGGTCTGGTGGCATTCACCAAATGATTTTGTAAATTCCTCATACATCTGTGGAAAATCTACCTATTTTGGTAAGATATCTGGCCAGCTGATTATAGCTCGTCCGCATCGCTTGTCATTTGCAATTTTCCGTACAAGCCGGCTTTGTAATAATTATATTATAATTTATTTGACGTTCTGCCACCGGATGGCTTAATTGATTTCGTCGGTGTATTTAGTCGGCTGTTGCCGCTGTTTGCTTTCCTATAACCTTTGAATTCAGCCGTTTTCTTTGCTCCAGTGTTTTATGTATTTATTTCAGAGGGGTGCAGGGAACCACAGAAAGGGCGTCCGTCTAAAAGAGGCAAGTAAAACACAGTAAGTTAGTTGTCGAAACGATCGGTACTGTAGTTGTAAATTGTCGTAGCTGTGTTGGGAAAGAACCGGATCTCCAAGCCCTGATAGAAAGCACAAAATCTCAAATAATTATAGGTACAGAAAGCTGGCTAAGCGCAAAATAAGCTCAGCAGAATTTTCTTAACGATCTAACAGTGTTCAGAAAGGATAAATCAAATACAATTGGTGGTGGAGTATTTAACGCTATCAGAAATAGTTTGACTTGTAGTGAAATTGGAGTAGATAGTTCCTGGAAATAGTATGGGTAGGGGTAATACTTGAAAATCGGACTAAACTATTTTTACCGACCACCCCCCCCCCCCACCCCGACTCAGAAGATATAGGTGTTGAACAGTTGACAGTAAACTTGACTCTCATTTCAAATAGGTACACCACTCGTAGAATTATAGTCGGTGGTGGCTTTAAACTACCCTTGATATACTGGAAAAATTATACGTTTAAAGGCGGCGGCAGGCATAAAATCTCATCCGAAATTGTACTGAACACTTTCTCAGAAAATTATTTTGAACAATTAGTTCATGAGCCACTCGAAGCGTAAGTGGTTGCGAAAGCATCCTTGACCTCTTAGCAACAAACAATCCTGGACAAAAAGTGAGTATCGTGATGAATACAAGCATTAACGACCCCAAGGCAGTACATCTACATCTACATCTACATCCATACTCTGCAAGCCACCTTGCGGTGTGTGGCGGAGGGTACCTTGATAACTTTATCGGTTCTCCCTTCTATTCCAGTCTCTTATTGATCGTGGAAAGAAAGATTGTCAGTATGCCTCTGTGTGGCCTCTAATATCTCTGATTTTATCCATATGGTCTCTTCGCGAGATATACGTAGGAGGGAGCAATATACTTCTTGACTCCTCGGTGAAGTTATATTCTCGGAACTTCAACAAAAGCCTGTACCGAGCTACTGAGCGTCTCTCTTGCAGAGTCGCCCACTGGCGTTTATCTATCATCTCCGTTACGCTTTCGCGATTATTAAATTATCCTGTAACGAAGCGCGCTGCTCTCCGTTGGATCTTCTCTATCTCTTCTATCAACCCTGTCTGGTACGGATCCCACACTGCTGAGCAGTATTCAAGCAGTGAACGAGCAAGTGTACTGTAACCTACTTCCTTTGTTTTCGGGCTGCATTTCCTTAGTATTCTTCCAATGAATCTGTCTGGCATCTGCTTTACGATGATTCATTTTATATGGTCATTCCATTCCTAATGATTACTCCCAGAATTAACTGCTTCCAGTTGCTGACGTGCTATATTGTAGCTGATGATAAAAGATCTTTCTTTCTATGTATTCGCAGCACATTACATTTGCCTACATTGAGATTCAATTGCCAATCCCTGCACCATGCGTCAATTCTTTGCAGATCCTCCTGCATTTCAATACAATTTTCCATTGTTACAACCTTTCGACATACCACAGCACCATCCGCAAAAAGCCTCAGTGAACTTCCGATGTTATCCACAAGGTCATTTATGTATATTTTGAATAGCAACGGTCCTACGACACTCCCCTGTGGCACACCTGAAATCATTCTTACTTCGGAAGACCTCTCTCCATTTAGAATGACATGCTGCGTTCTGTTATCTAGAACCTCTTCAATCCAATCACACAATTGGTCTGATAGTACATATGCTCTTACTTGGTTCATTAAACGACTGTGGAAAACTATATCAAACGCCTTGCGGAAGTCAAGAAACACAGCATCTACCTGGGAACCCGTGTCTATGGCCCTCTGAGTCTCGTGGACGAATAGCGCGAGATGGGCTTTTGCACGATCGTCATTTTCGAAACCCATGCTGATTCCTACAGACTAGACTTCTAGTCTCCAGAAAAGTCATTATACTTGAACATAATACGTGCTCCTGAATTCTGCAACTGATCGACGTTAGAGATATTGGTCTATGGTTCTGCACATCTGTTTGACGTCCCTTCTTGAAAACGGGGATGACCTGCGCCCTTTTCTAATCTTTTGGAACGCTACGCTCTTCTAGAGACCTACGGTACCCCGCTGCAAAAAGGGGGCAAATTCCTTATCGTACTCTGTGTAAAATCGAACTGGTATCCAGTCAGGTCCAGCGGCCTTTCCTCTTTTGAGCTATTTTAATAATTTTTCTATGCCTCTGTCATCTATTTCGATACCTACCATTTTGTCATCTGTGCGACGGTCTAGGGGAGGAACTACAGTGCAGTCTTCCTTTGTGAAACAGCTTTGGAAAAACACATTGAGTATTTCGGCGTTTAGTCTGTCATCCTTTGTTTCAATACCATTTTGGTCACAGAGAGTCTGGACATTTTGTTTTGATCCACCTACCGCTCTGACATACGACCAAAATTTCTTAAGATATTCTGCCAAGACAGTACATAGAACTTTACTTTCGAATTCGTTGAACGCCTCTCGCGTAGCCCTCGTCACACTATATTTCGCTTCGTGTAAGTTTTGTTTGTCTGCAAGGCTTTGGCTACGTTTATGTTTGTTGTGAAGTTCTGCTAGGCTGAATACCGTAACTCCTACAACCATCAAAAAGAAACGCAAAGTATATTTACTTTTAAAAACATGATAAAAATGCACTTAAAGCCTTTTTGAGAGACAGTCTGCACTCCTTCAGATCTGATTAAGTAAGCATAGAAAAGTTGTGGAATGATTTCAGAGAGTTAGTATCGACAGCAATTGAGAGATGAATACCATATAAATTAATAAGTGATGGTACTGTTTCCCCATGGTACACAAAACAGGTCAGATCGCTGTTGCAGAAGCAGCGAAAAATGCATGACATATTTAAAACAACGCAAAATCCCCAAGATTGGCAAAGTTTGACAGAAGTTCGAAATATAGGGCGTACTTTAATAACTTCCACTACGAAATTCTGCCTCGAAATCTGGCAGAAATCCCAAAGAGATACTGGTCATACATAAGGCACGCAAGTGGCAAGCCGCAAAGCAGCTTAAATCATTTAATAAAAGCAAGGCTTCCGGTCCAGATTGTATACCAGTCAGGTTCCTCTCAGAGTATGTTGATAAAATAGCTCCATTTTTAGCAATCATATACAACCGCTCTCTCACAGAAAGATCCGTACCTAAAGACTGGAAAATTGCTCATATCAACCAATACCCAAAAAGGGAAGTAGGAGTAATCCGTGGAATTACAGAATAACTGACGACGATTTGCAGTTGGGTTTTAGAACATGCACTGTATTCGAAGAAAACGATTACTGACAAGAAGTCAGCACGGATTCAGAAAACATCGTTGTTGCGAAACACCACTAGTACTTTATACTCATTTAATAATGAGTGCTATCGACAGGGGATGTCAAATTGATTCCATATTCTTTGATTTCCAGAAGGCTTTCGACACCGTTCCTCACAAGCGTCTTCTAGCCGAGCTGTGTGCCTGTGGAATATCGCCTCAGTTGTGCGACTGGTTTCGTGATTTACTATCAGAAAGGTCACAGTTCGTAGTAATAGACGGAACGTCATCGAGTAAAACAGAAATAATATCCAGCGTTCCCCATGGAAGTGTTATAGGCCCTCTATTGTTCCTGATCAATATTAACGGCATAGGAGACAATCTCAGTAGCCGTCGTAGATTGTTTGCAGATGATGCTGTAATTCGCCATCTTGTAAAGTCATCAGATTATCAAAACGACTTGCAAAATGATTTAGGTAAGATATCTGTATGGAGCGAATTGTGGCAATTGACCCTGAATAAAGAAAAGTGTGAAGTTATTGACATGGTGTATTAAAAGAAATCAGCTAAATTTCGAGTACGCGATAAGTCACACAAATCTGAAGGCTGTACATTCAGCTAAATACGTATGGATTACAATTACAAATAGCCTAAATTGGAACGATCACATAGATAATATTGTGGGTAGAGAAAACCAAAGAATGTGATTCATTAGCAGAACACTTAGGAGGTGCAATGGAACACTTAGGAGGTGCAACAGGTCTACTAAAGAGACTGCTTACACCACGCTTGTCAGCCCTATTCTGGAGTACTGCTGTGCGGTGTGGGATCCGCATCAGATGGGACTGACGGATGACATCGAAAACGTACAAAGAAGGGCGGCTAGTTTTTTACTATCGCGAAATAGGGGAGTTAGTGCCACAGACATGATACGTGAATTGGAGTGACAATCATTAAAACAAAGGTGTTTTTCATTGCGACGGGATCTTCTCATGAAATTTCAATCACCAGTTTCCTTCAATTGAGAAAACATTCTGTTGGCACCAACCTGCCTAGGGAGAAATGATCATCCCGATAAAATAAGAGAAGTCAGGGCTCGCACAGAAAAATTTAAGCGCTCGTTTTTCACGCGCGTCGTTCGAGAGTGAAACGGTAGAGGGACAGCTTGAATGTGGTTCATTGAACCCTCTGCCAGACACTTTACTGTGAATAGCAGAGTAATCACGTAGATGTAGATGTAGATTTAATGCTAGTGATTTCTTCTAAAATTCGCTTAAGGGGGGAAACCACATAAGGAGGCTGTTTGACACAGATCCTTTTGGTTTATTTTGGTGTAAATAATTAACTAGAATTTAATCAAATTTTGGCATCATTTCACCCACATTTCGAACAGTTTTGTAATTTTTGTTAATAATTTCAGTCAAAAATAACCAAGTTACGCTATGATGTCCGCTTGTGAATATAGTTCTCCAATTGCGTGCAGTGTAGCCATTCCGATTTTCATCTGAAATCAAAAAGTTTTGATTTTACATTAATAACTTATTTTCTAAGAATATTAACCTCAATGCAGTTGAAAACAATGAAAATCAAAAATTTTGCAGGCTTTGGAACAATTTACTTCGATTTACACGATTTTTTTCTCTAATTACGCAAAGAAAAATACCCTTAAAATCAGGACATCATCTCACAAGCTGGTTCAAATGATTCGTATTTTTATAAAGAATCATACTATCAATTCTCATCATTTTGATCGGTTCTACACGTTTGGAGTTAGACTGCAAGCAAATATGAAACAGGTCATTTCGAGATAAACGCGTTTGAAAAATAAATTCTCGGA
The DNA here is from genome assembly GCF_023898315.1 of Schistocerca nitens. NCBI lineage: Eukaryota > Metazoa > Arthropoda > Insecta > Orthoptera > Acrididae > Schistocerca > Schistocerca nitens. Next base: position 36,459,844 of record NC_064620.1, read on the forward strand.
AACTATAAATTCAAGGGGGTTAACAATGACGTAAAATGCTTAGCGATTAATCTGCGATTCCAGAACCATATAGCAATCCTCCTTCATCCTCATAGGCTTCGTTTTGCTCTTGCAGCAGTGCTTTCCGAGCCTTGCGACCTTCCTTTCAATGAACTACGTCGATTCTGCCGGCTCACAGGCTGGTTATCAATTTGTTCGGCAAAACTGAAGCTTTTCCTTCTACAATTCCTGCCTCGTTTATGACCATCAGAAGGGATGAATTTCCTTCATTGAATAAGCCCACTGCTAAATGCGATGCCAATTCAACGACTTTTAGTCCGGAGTGCAAGTGTTTAGGAGCTAATCGCCATTATAGTGGATTTAAAATTTTCATTCGCATTTTGTTTGTGTTCGCCTAAACGTCTCTCTAGTAATTCATCTCTGGATAAATCTTCATATACTGGAAGAGTTTCCTTCTGTACGTCGGGGTGCAATGGAGTAGCGTGCCGCTCATGTTCCATTCCAAGGTCTGTTCGTTTCTGCCACTCGCACCAGCTGTCTTCTCCCTCTGGGCAATACTCGTGTCGAGGATTTTCATCCGTGGAAATCATATTATAGTATGTCACCGTAATTTCTAACCTAATATATTGGCTGTCTATTGACAGTTTAATATATTGCCATATCACTGAATGTAATATTCCAGAAACTCCGTTAACGATTCATTTTCTCTGTAAATCGTTAGCTCTAAGTAGGAAATTCATGTCAGACATTAGTCTTTAAAGTACTGTACTGAGTGGACTACAAGTGCAGAACTGAACTGTATAACTGCCGTTGCAGAACTCTGTGTGTGACCACGGTACGTTGTGTTTTGGTGTATGTTGGTCGAAGGACCTGCCCCTTAGAAGTCTGTAGTTGACAGGTTCCCTGTTAGCCGTCCACACTATTTGCGAACACACGCGAGGCACTGGAGGAAGTGGCGCAGAATCAGGAAGGTGTCTGTGTTTGTGAGCGCCACCTGGAGGCTGCTGCATGGACGTCAGACGAGCTGGTCGAGTGGTTGTGCCTCTGTGGTGGAGGCCTCTCGAGGTATTTCTTCTGTACCTCTTGCTTGGTACACAAAAATATTCTTTCTGCATAACGTCACTCCCATTTGTGTAACATTGCAGTGGACGTTCTAGTGACTACAGTGATAGCCTAGATATAGATCAACATCGACATATACAGTGTATCCACTGACCACATCAGCAGTGTGTTTGCTGCCTTCACTATACCACACTGAATCTTCATGTATTGGTGTTACATACTCAATGTTAGCACGACTCTGTCATCCATCCACAACTCCAACTCTTGCATCTTCTACCCCTCCGCAGGTGTGCCCCACGGCTCCGTACTTTCCCCTCTCCTCTACCTCTTATACACGGCAGACATGACACAGCGCCCACCACCCATCCATCTCGTGCAATGTGCCGATTACACGGCCTTCCTTGCTCTTGCCCCCTCTCTCCAATGTACCCAGTGCCTCCTCCAGTCCCACCTTGACCTGTTCACTGCATGGTGCAACCAATGGCTCGTTAAGATCAATCCCTCCAAGTCCCAGGCAATCATCATAGGCCGCATCACCCCCTCCATCTGGCTCCTAGATTTCTACCTTACCATCTATGGCTGCCCCATTGCCCTCACTCCCACCCTCAAGTACCTTCGCATCACCCTCCACCACCGCTTTTCCTGGACCCCCATCTCCTCACAGTACAAGCCAAGGCACATAACCATCTCCGTCTTCTCAAACTCCTCTCTGTTTGAACATGGGGATTAGACTCTTCCACTATCCCACATACCTATAAGTCCCTGATCCGCCCCATCCTATGTTACACCCACCCCGCTTGGATCTCTGTCCCCCCCACCCCACCCACTCCAAATCCCTCCAAATCCTTGAGCGACATGCGCTCTGCCTCGCTTATCGCATCCGTTTCCCTTCCTCCAAGTGGATCTTTTATGATCGGATTCCCTTCCCCCATCTCCTCCTGCTGCTAGAACGCATAAAGATCCTATACTTCTCCTGCAAACTGGATCCCCTCCATCCTTTGGTTTCCCCCATCCTCTCCCACCCTAGCCTGCTGTCGCATCTGTACCACAGTGTCCCACCTGGTCTCCATCTCCAAACACTCCATACTCTCGCGCAAGGTGGCTTCTACGAACTCCCCCTCCTGGACGACGGCCTCGTGCCTTCCATCTACCCCACCTAACAGATCTAATCCCTCCTCCTTCTGCCCCACCCTCCTCAGGGCTCCCTCTCACCCTCCCTCTCCCCCTTCCTTTCTTCCTCCTATTCCACTGCTGAACACCTTCTTTCTCCTTTTCACCCCCCTGGGTTTCTAGCTCATTTCCTTCTCCCCTCCACTGGCCCCTCCTACCCTCCTTGCCTCCCCCTACCATCCCTCTCCCCTCTCTTTTCTTCCTCCCCTCCTCCCTCCACCCAGTGGTAGGTCCCCTTCGGTTGAGTCAGTGTTACTCCAGTGCCATGTGCAGTGCTACGTTCCACCAGCACCAAGAGTGTCGCCAGCATCATTCGTTTGTGTTCCCACTGGTGTTCCTTTGTTTTTTGTGTCGACTCACATTGTTCATTCTTCGCATGTGTGTGTGTCTCTCGTCTATGTTGTTTTTAAATCTACAGTTCATACTCATCTATTTTTGTTCTTGGTTTTTGCATCACTTCATACCATTCTCTGTTATGTGTTCTTTTCTTATTTGACTACGTTGTTTCTTTAACTCTCTTGTCTGACGAGCAGCGTATTGTGCCACTGCTAGCCTGCTCCATTCTGGACAGTGAAATAACAATAAAGAAATGAAAATACTGTCATTTCAGTGTGTGTTAAGAAAATTTATCCGAAACTTAGTGTTCACTGCACCTCTATTATAACTATCTGTCTTTAACATTAAAATTTGTGTGACGTGACACAGTCGTTTTTACAAGTACTTCACGCATGATGACGCTATCTACAACTCTTCCAAATATTGTAATCTCACTGTGAAATAGCAAATGTCCTGACTAGTAGAACAATTCAGTGACATAGTAAATTCTTGTTTAAGGAACTCTAGCACACACATTGCTAATTGATACATGAATAACAAACATGATAATGACTCTATAATATAACATAGTACATCTGAAATTTACAATTACACATTATAGCTAAACAAACAAATAGATGAATAAACATGTGGTCGCTATGGGAGCCATTAACGTTAATTTGTTAGGGTACTTCTTGATCACTCTCATTCTGCTTTCGACGATGTGTACTAAAATACAAGGACAGTTCCCTGTAATTATCTCAACAACAACATAGAAGTCTGTACAGTTTCACGGTCACTATTAATCGGTCCCTTGCCACTTAAATATACATCTTGTGGACACCATGTGCAATGCGTGACTTGGTAGGTTTTACTGTTCTTCTATCCCAGAAATGAATCTGAGAGCTCCATTACATAATGTGAATCTACCAAGCACAAACAGGACATTTAATTCGCATATATTTGTGCACACCACATAAGAGTTGCTGAGTAGAGTCTCTATAAAATATCGCATTTTGGATACACAATCCTTGAATAATGTCTGCTCTGTCTCACTGCACCGTGCACCTTTGAGGCTAACATGCCAAAACGTTATATCTGTATTGACATCATTTAATTACGATAAAGCACGTCAATTCAAGACTCAGTACATTTCAGTTCACTCGTGGATGTTCATACGAAAATAAAATGTTTGCTATACAAAAAAGTTCATCGCAGTTATAGCACTTGTCCCATGTGGCTGCACGATGTACTCCACTACGATCACAGTTTGAAAAATGACGCATATATCATATCGTAATTAATGCTGCATACAAGCTTGGTGGCTTATTAGATGCTCATTATAATCAGCCATGAAACAGATTAAGAGCCTGATAACTATAAAATTTTTTATACGAACTGAAATCTTTTAAAGAAAAGATGAGCCTTACCACGGCGAATTCTGGCTATTAGGGGTAATCTGCGGAACTGTGACTGTTTTTTTTTATAAAACGGCAACGATATAGAGTGTTTCCTAACTGACATTTAGTCTCCGATGTGATATTCGCAGAATGTGAATTTCGAAATATTTCTTCTTTTGTGCTTTCTTGACTGTCGATTTAAGTAGCACTCGAAACTTCTCTTCTCTCGGTATTTATTCTCACATCCGTTTGAGAATAGGCCTTCACCATTCGTTCTCTCACTTCAGGCAAATCATTAAATTTTCCGGTGTGTAATTTGTTGACATATATTGCTCTTCGATTACTAACTCCTCAAGGTGATGTGAATACTCAAACCATTTCCTTTGCTTCTTTGATGCACGCAGACGCATAAGACGATGTAGCTCTGTCTCAGAATCCTTTCTTCATTCGTGCCTTCTGGTTGCAATTTTGAGGTCACAATCTGCCGAATGTTAATATTTTGCCAAAACTGTTCTTATAACGCGTGCATGGAAACTGAATTCCTCCGTCAGAGAGGAAGGCAGGCAGTTTACCAACCATTACAAACTTGTATAAAGAGAGTATGTCATAAAGTGCAAGACGTACCTCATATCTGCTTTCCCCGTGGAAAAGTTCCGTAGTGCCTGAACAACTGTGCATTGATGAGGCTGTGACCTTCTATCGGAGCTCCGGCGAAATTCAGTTGAGTAGCTGATTGAATTACGCCGTTGCTCTGGGCTGTGTAACGTCGTCACCTCAGGTGGGTACAGAAAGAACGAGAGAAAGCTGAGGGAAAGTAAGGCAATCAGCTCAGCTTCATGTCAATAATATTTCTGCTCCTATCTGCTGTTTCTGATGTTTGGATTGATTTAACAGATGAATTGAGTGTTATATGTGCTGCCTACTCTTTTCAGAAATCATATTTTTGGTCATAATAAAGTTACCGGAACAAGATAAAATTTACGTGTTCTGAATGACTGACTGCGAGAACGCACTGTGCCAAACTCATCATTTCTGCATCCTGAAGAATAAAACATCTTACTGAGCTGTATACTTGACGAAGGTAACTTAATCCAGGTACAATTAAATTAATAACTGAATTTTAGGCGGTTTCCCGTGGTCACCTGTTTCGATAGAACAACTGGAATCTTGCCACTCGTAAGATAAGTAAAGAGCTTTACATTGGCTTGCAGTGTCGGGGAAGGACTTTAAGATACACAGCCTGCGCTTTTGCAAACGACAGGACGCTGATCGGACGAAGCACGAACGCTTGGCATATCATCAAAATGACGCACATTAATCACTCATAAAAAAGCAAGACGCACTATAATATGAGTTACTGTCATTCTCCTCACATTATATTCGTTGACGTCCTCGCCTCATAATCAAACCTTTCAATCTGATAAAATGGAGGACGAGAAGCTGGGATTGAAGGTTGCCAGTAAAAACACATTCAAACAGAAAACCAAAATTATTTTAAATTGATTCGAGGCCGGTTCTGCTCTTAAAAAATAATAAAATACACTCCTGGAAATAGAAAAAAGAACACATTGACACCGGTGTGTCAGACCCACCATACTTGCTCCGGACACTGCGAGAGGGCTGTACAAGCAATGATCACACGCACGGCACAGCGGACGCACCAGGAACCGCGGTGTTGGCCGTCGAATGGCGCTAGCTGCGCAGCATTTGTGCACCGCCGCCGTCAGTGTCAGCCAGTTTGCCGTGGCATACGGAGCTCCATCGCAGTCTTTAACACTGGTAGCATGCCGCGACAGCGTGGACGTGAACCGTATGTGCAGTTGACGGACTTTGAGCGAGGGCGTATAGTGGGCATGCGGGAACCCGGGTGGACGTACCGCCGAATTGCTCAACACGTGGGGCGTGAGGTCTCCACAGTACATCGATGTTGTCGCCAGTGGTCGGCGGAAGGTGCACGTGCCCGTCGACCTGGGACCGGACCGCAGCGACGCACGGATGCACGCCAAGACCGTAGGATCCTACGCAGTGCCGTAGGGGACCGCACCGCCACTTCCCAGCAAATTAGGGACACTGTTGCTCCTGGGGTATCGGCGAGGACCATTCGCAACCGTCTCCATGAAGCTGGGCTACGGTCCCGCACACCGCTAGGCCGTCTTCCGCTCACGCCCCAACATCGTGCAGCCCTCATCCAGTGGTGTCACGACAGGCGTGAATGGAGGGACGAATGGAGACGTGTCGTCTTCAGCGATGAGAGTCGCTTCTGCCTTGGTGCCAATGATGGTCGTATGCGTGTTTGGCGCCGTGCAGGTGAGCGCCACAATCAGGACTGCATACGACCGAGGCACACAGGGCCAACACCCGGCATCATGGTGTGGGGAGCGATCTCCTACACTGGCCGTACACCACTGGTGATCGCCGAGGGGACACTGAATAGTGCACGGTACATCCAAACCGTCATCGAACCCATCGTTCTACCATTCCTAGACCGGCAAGGGAACTTGCTGTTCCAACAGGACAATGCACGTCCGCATGTATCCCGTGCCACCCGACGTGCTCTAGAAGGTGTAAGTCGACTACCCTGGCCAGCAAGATCTCCGGATCTGTCCCCCACTGAGCATGTTTGGGACTGGATGAAGCGTCGTCTCACGCGGTCTGCACGTCCAGCACGAACGCTGGTCCAACTGAGGCGCCAGGTGGAAATGGCATGGCAAGCCGTTCCACAGGACTACATCCAGCATCTGTACGATCGTCTCCATGGGAGAATAGCAGCCTGCATTGCTGCGAAAGGTGGATATACACTGTACTAGTGCCGACATTGTGCATGCTCTGTTGCCTGTGTCTATGTGCCTGTGGTTCTGTCAGTGTGATCATGTGATGTTTCTGACCCCAGGAATGTGTCAATAAAGTTTCCCCTTCCTGGGACAATGAATTCACGTTGTTCTTATTTCAATTTCCAGGAGTGTATCTAGACACCTATTCTTGCCGTTAGGATTAATGTACCTGCGCAAGATTTTATCACGTGCTTCAACGGCACTCAAAGAATATATGAAAAGTTGCATTAGTGTTTGTGTGTGTGTGTGTGTGTTACAATTCCGCAATTGCTCTCCAAACCGAGGTTTTACGAGGGTTGTCCAGAATGTAAGTTCCGATCTGTCGCGAAATGGAAACCATTGGGAAAATCCGATAAAGCTTTGCCCCGGTGTGACGGGCAGTGTCTCTAGTATGATCGTCGATCGTGTCGCGTCGCGTCGCTCTTTTTCGTTTTGAGTGAACAGTGAGCACGTGAAGATGTGTAGGGAATAGCGTCTCCCGCCAAGTATGAGGGCGTGGTTAGAGATTTCGCCTGTGTCATGCAACCCACATAACACACCTGTCGAGCAGTTCCTTCTTCATGCCAATTCTCGGTCGCACACTGAGGAGACAATGAGGACGCTCCTGCAGCGTTTCCGATGAGAAGTGTTTGATCACCCACAATACAGTCCGTAATATCTATATATAGTATCTATAATATCCGTAATATCTATAATATATATATATATATATATATATATATATATATATATATATATATATATATCTCTGACGTCGATCTGTTGTAGAATTTTAGAACATGTTTTTTGCTCGAGTATCATGTCGTTTTTGGAAACCCAGAATCTACTATGTAGGAATCAACATTGATTCCGGAATCAGCGATCGTGTGAGACCCTACTCGCTTTATTTGTTCATGAGACCCAGAAAATATTAGATACAGGCTCCCAGGTAGCTGCTATTTTTCTTGACTTTCGGAAGGCGTTCGATACAGTTCCGCACTGTCGCCTGATAAACAAAGTAAGAGCCTACGGAATATCAGACCAGCTGTGTGGCTGGATTGAAGAGTTTTTAGCAAACAGAACACAGCATGTTGTTATCAATTGAGAGACGTCTACAGACGTTAAAGTAACCTCTAGCGTGCCACAGGGGAGTGTTATGGGACCATTGCTTTTCACAATATATATAAATGACCTAGTAGATAGTGTCGGAAGTTCCATGCGGCTTTTCGCGGATGATGCTGTAGTATACAGAGAAGTTGCAGCATTAGAAAATTGTAGCGAAATGCAGGCAGATCTGCAGCGGATAGGCACTTGGTGCAGGGAGTGGCAACTGTCCCTTAACATAGACAAATGTAATGTATTGCGAACACATAGAAAGAAGGATCCTTTACTGTATGATTATATGATAGCGGAACAAACACTGGTAGCAGTTACTTCTGTAAAATATCTGGGAGTATGCGTGGTGAACGATTTGAAGTGGAATGATCATATAAAATTAATTGTTGGTAAGGCGGGTACCAGGTTGAGATTCATTGGGAGAGTGCTTAGAAAATGTAGTCCATCAACAAAGGAGGTGGCTTACAAAACACTCGTTCGACCTATACTTGAGTATTGCTCATCAGTGTGGGATCCGTACCAGATCGGGTTGACGGAGTAGATAGAGAAGATCCAGAGAAGAGCGGCGCGTTTCGTCACAGTGTTATTTGGTAACCGTGATAGCGTTACGGAGATGTTTAATAAACTCAAGTGGTAGACTCTGCAAGAGAGGCGCTCTGCATCGCGGTGTAGCTTGCTCGCCAGGTTTCGAGAGGGTGCGTTTCTGGATGAGGTACCGAATATTTTGCTTCCCCCTACTTATACCTCCCGAGGAGATCACGAATGTAAAATTAGAGAGATTAGAGCGCGCACGGAGGCTTTCAGACAGTCGTTCTTCCCGCGAACCATACGCGACTGGAACAGGAAAGGGAGGTAATGTCAGTGGCACGTAAAGTGCCCTCCGCCACACACCGTTGGGTGGCTTGCGGAGTATAAATGTAAATGTAGATGTAGAATTGGCTCCCCCTCAGTCTCATCTCTGCTTACAAGAACCGCTGGCTATGAAGACAAAATTTTTCCACAGACAACGAGCTGCAGACCAGTGCAGATAACTGGCAAAACCAGGACGAGGATATTGGAAAGTTGATACAGCACAACGACAAAACTCGAAGTTGGGGCGGCGACTATGAAGAGAAGTAGGTGGAAGGTGTACATAACTGTTGCAAATGAAACGTTTCTGGTTTTCACAGTAGTTTCGCGACCGATCGGAACTTACTTTCTGGACAACCCACGCAATTTCCCTTGCTGCGTTTTGGCTTGAAAATGACAGAGTGGTCACTTGTCGAAATATCGGTGGTTGTCGACAGTATCACCCGGCTGCATTCCCGTAAGTTATTATAACATTGCACGTGCCAGGAAAAACTAATGTTACACGAAGCATCTCATTTCTGACACCAGTCTTGAGGTACACACCTTTTGTAAGATGTAATTTTGCAGTTTTTTCGGACTATCAGACTGGCAGTACTTGGTAACTAAAACATCTGAAAACTCTCGGAAACGTACGATAAAAGTTATATAAAACCAAACAATAATAAAACTTTTAAGAAAATTGAAAAAAAGTTTACAGTTTCTTCAGGGTATCAGCCTGCCAGTACTTGGTAACTAAAACATCTGAAAACTCTCAGAAAACGTACAGTAAAAGTTATACAAAAACAAACAATAAGAAAACTTCTAAGAAAACTGAAAAAAAATTCGCAAGTTCATAAAGCTGGTAATACATATATATTATAAAAATGGACGTATGAATATTTATCTGTGTATGTACCAAATCTCCTCGTAAACAGCTGTACCGATTTCAACGAAATATGATACACACACCCGTTACTTTCAGGTAACAATCCATATCGGGTTAAAAAGCATCTACCTATCACGGTTCAGGAGATACGGCGTCCTAAACAATGAAGTGCGCGAATAAAAGTCGCTTTATGCATGGCGTTTAAATTTATTATTTGTTTGCTACCCCCTCTATTCGTAATAAATCAGCACATCCCGTCCGCTCAATGTTCATAAAAAATTATCTCACTGTATCACACATTATCAGTAGACATGGTGTCATGAACACTGAGATGCGTGAAAAAATTCATCATTAATGACGTTTAAATTTATTACTTCTTTGTTACAAACTACACTATCGGCCATTAAAATTGCTACACCACGAAGATGACGTGCTACAGACGCGAAATTTGAGCGACAGGAACAATATGCTGTGATATGCAAACGATTAACTTTTCAGAGCATTCACAGAAGGCTGGCGCCGGTGTCGACACCTGCATCGTGCTGATATGAGGAAAGTTTTCAACCGATTTCACACACACAAACAGCAGTTGACTGGTGGTGCCTGGTGAAACGTTGTTGTGATGCCTCGTGTAAGGAGGAGAAACGCGTACCATTACGTTTCTGACTTTGATAAAGGTCGGATTGTAGACTATCGCGATTGCGGTTTATCGTATGGCGACACAGCTGCTCGCGTTGGTCGAGATCCAATGACTGTTAGCAGAATATGGAATCGGTGGGTTGAGGAGGGTAATACGGAACGCCGTGCTGGATCCCAACGGCCTCGTATCACTAGCAGTCGAGATGACAGGTATCTTATCCGCATAGCTGTAACGGATTGTGCAGCCACGTCTCTATCCCTGAGTAAGCAAGTGGGGACGTTTGCAGGACGACAAACATCTGCACGAACAGTTCGACGACGTTTGCAGCAGCATGGACTATCAGCTCGGAGACCGTGGCCGCGGTTACCCTTGACGCCGCATCACATACGGGAGCGCCTGCGATGCTGCAGTCAACGACGAACGTGGGTGCACGAGTGGCAAAACGTCATTTTCTCGGATGAATCCAGGTTCTGCTTACAGCATAATGATGGTCGCATCCGCGTTTGGCGACATCGCGGTGAACGCACATTGGAAGCGTGTATACGTAATCGCCATATTGGCGTATCACCCGGCGTGATGGTATGGGGTGCCATTCGTTACAAGTCTCGGTCACCTCTCGTTCCCACTGACGGCACTTTGAACAGTGGACGTTACATTTCAGATGTGTTATGACCCGTGGCTCTACCCTTCATTCGATCTCTGTGAAATCCGACGTTTCAGCAGGATAATGCACGACCGCATTTTGCAGGTCCTGTAGGAGCCTTTCTGGATACAGAAAAAGTTCGACTGCTGCCCTGGCCAGCACATTCTCCAGATCTCTCACCAACTGAAAAGGTCTGGTCAATGGTGGCCGAGCAAGTGGCTCGTCACAATACGCCAGTCACGACTCTTGATGAACCGTGGTATCGTGTTGAAGCTGCATGGGCAGCTGCACCTGTACACGCCATCCAAGCTCTGTTTGACTCAATGCCCAGGCGTATCAATGCCGTTATTACGGCCAGAGGTGGTTGTTCCGGGTGCTGATTTCACAAGATCCATGCACCAAAATTGCGTGAAAACCTAATCACATATATTTCGCAGGATGTATCCGCACAAAGCAGGTGTTGACAGATGTGAAAATTACCGAACTATCAGTTTGATAAGTCACAACTACAAAATACTAACGCGAGTTCTTTACAGACGAATGGAAATCTGGTAGAAGCCGACGTCTGGGAAGATCACTTTGGATCCCGTAGATCCTCCGACTTATCTTAGAAGAAAGATTAAGGATAGGCAAACCTACGTTTCTAGCATTTGTAGACTTAGAGACAGCTTTTGACAATGTTGCTTGGAATATTCTCTTTCAAACTGTGAAGGTGGACGGGGTAAAATACAGGGATCGAAGGGCTATTTACAATTTGTACAGAAAGCAGATGGCCGCAATAAGAGTCGAGGGGAATAAAAGGGAAGCAGTGGTTGGGAAGGGATTGAGACAGGGTTGTAGCCTATCCCCGATGTTATGCAATCTGTATATTGAGCAAGCAGTAAAGGAAACAAAAATAAACTTCGGAGTAGGTATTAAAATCCATGGAGAAAAAATAAAAACTTGGAGGTTCGCCGATGACATTGAAATTCTATCAGAGACGGCAAAGGACTTGGAAGAGCAGTTGAACGGAATGGTCAATGTCGTGAAATGAGGGTATAAGATGAACATCAACAAAAGCAAAACGAGGATAATGGAATGTAGTCGAATTAAGTCGGGTGATGCTGAGGGAATTAGATTAGGAAATGATACACTTAAAGTAGTAAAGGAGTTTTGCTGTTTGGGGATCAAAATAACTGATGATGGTCGAAGTAGAGAGGAGATAAAATGTAGACTTGCAATGGCAAGGAAAGCATTTCTGAAGAAGAAAAATTTGTTAACATCGAGTATAGATTTAAATGTCAGGAAGTCGTTTCTGAAAGTATTTGTATGGAGAGTAGCCATGTATGGAAGTGAAACGTGGACGATAAATAGTTTAGACAAGAAGAAAAAATGGTTAAAATGGCTCTGAGCACTATGGGACTTAACATCTGAGGTCATCAGTCCCCTAGAACTTAGAACTACTTAAACCTAACCAACCTAAGGACATCACACACATCCATGACCGAGGCAGGATTCGAACCTGCGACCGTAGCGGTCGCGTGGTTCCAGACTGAAGCGCCTAGACAAGAAGAGAATAGAAGCTCTCGAAATGTGATGCTACAGAAGAATGCTGAAGATTAGATGGGTAGATCACATAACTAATGAGGAGGTATGGAATAGAATTAGGGAGGAGTTTGTGGCACAACGTGACTAGAAGAAGGGATCGGTTGGTAGGACATGTCTTGAGGCATCAAGGGATCACCAATTTAGTATTGGAGGGCAGCGTGGAGGGTACAAATCGTAGAGGGAGACCAAAAGATGAATACACTAAGCAGATTCAGAAGGACGTAGGTTGCAGTAGGTACTGGGAGATGAAGAAACTTGCACAGGATAGAGTAGCATGGAGAGCTGCATCGAACCAGTCTCAGGACTGAAGACCACAACAACAACATCCGCACATTCCGCTGAATGTATCTACACAAATACATTATTGTACGACACATAGTTCAAGAGATATGACGTCATAATCACTGAGATGACTTGAAGAAATGCTGCATCATGCTTCAACTTTTAATACATTTATTCTTTACTACGAATACAGTCCTACAGTCGAGTCAGTTTAAGGAAATCCCTAACGCCTGGTGGTCCTTTTGACAGCTTTCACCCTTGAAGTGTAAATGGCTGTAGGTGAAAGCCAGGCGAAGTCAATAGGAGTCTATACCGCTATGAAGAGGTCATAGAGACGTTTACAAAATGGCGCTGCATACACACGAAGCATCGGCACTTATACATCTGTATATTATCCATGTTCCTTTGCATGACACTTTCGTAATTTCAAAGGTGTTTTCACGAATAAAAGGAAATGTGATTTTCTCGATATTGCACTACCAGCACAGTTCATTTTCTGTTCCGTTCGCAATAGAAAATTAGCAAAAAGGGTACCCGGCCAGTGACAGGTTTATCTATTAGTATTCGATTAAAGAACCACTGACATTATGTAATAACAGTTCTTAGACTCAATGACAATCAACAACGATGCAACCAAGGTTATCAAAAAGTTGCTTACGTAATATCTGCAAAACCACTAATAATGTAACATAGCAACTTTTGACATCCTGGTGGGGGAGTTAGAACCATTACAACTAAAAACACAACAAGAACGGAGAACAACTGCAACGACAGCGAAAGACCAAATGACGCATGGCAGTTTAAAAAATGGCTCAAATGGCTCTGAGCACTATGGGACTTAACTTCTGAGGTCGTCAGTCCCCTTGAACTTAGAACTACTTAAACCAAACTAACCTAAGGATATCACACACAACCATGCCCGAGGCAGGATTCGAACCTGCGACCGTAGCGGTCGCGCGGTTCCAGACTGTAGCGCCTAGAGCCGCCTGGCTACCCCGGCCGGCGGCAGTTTAAACAGGAAGTTAGCTGAGGTTCATATATGCGGTGAACATGCGCAGGAACACGCAAGTCACTCTGCCGTGGTAGATAGGAAAACTGAAAGCGTTTTGTTTTAAAATGTTTCTCCCTGGATTAAATTGTCTTCGGCGCTCCATTTACGGGTCAGTAATCTTAGGAGACTGCCAACCCCGTACGCGCATCAGGCATCGGACTGCTATTAGCTCGACGTTCCAGCTGCTCAGATGCAGTGAGACAAGTGCGTTTCCTCTCTAACGGTGGCTCAATTGGACATTAGGCACACAATTCAACACAAAGAAAACAATGCTGGGCCTCCACTGCAGCACTTGAATCACGTCTGCTTGTTGGACTCAGAGCCACTAAAACGATGCGCTACAGTCTGGAACCGCGCGACAGCTACGGTCTAAGGTTCGAATCCTGCCTCGGGCATGGATGTGTGTGACGTCCTTAGGTTAGTTAGGTTTAAGTAGTTCTACGTTCTAGGGGACTGATGACCTCCGAAGTTAAATACCATAGTGGTCAGAGCCATTTGAACCACTAAACGAGGAACTCTTAAATGCGGCTTTTGGCGTGTATCGAACATTCTAGTGGGGCACTGTAGGATTCCTTGCTACCTTCTTTTCCTTTTAATTTATTGCCTTTCGGGATGTGCCCTTTTAGCCTTGCGAATAGTGGAGTGTCATTTACGACCTAAAGACAACACGACATCCAGTCTCTGAGCGGAGGAACAGTCGCTGTGCCGCAACGTACAAAGATACAACAGAGGGATTACCTCTATCGGCAGTAGTTTCACAAGCTGATAATCGGCTCGCAATCCAACAAAGGCTTCGATCTAAACAGAAAATTAGTTTGGCACCAAAAATTGAACAATAACATACAAAAAAAGTGTCAGTGTTCTCTTCCATTTCAGTTTGTACGTGAATGACGCTAAATGCCAGAGATTATTATCTTACGGGTTGAGTTCTACGTCTAGTATCACTTCGGTCAAGCCATCAGTAAAACTTCTACGTCAGAAGAAGTATAGAGAGTTTGAGATTCACGTTACTGTAATACACATTCAACCCAACCATCTCAAGGTACGAACGTATGGTCTTTTCAGTGGCCAAGCACCCCAGCACCACGCATCAGCCATTACGTACCTCTTATTCAAATATAAGCCATTTAGGATTCAAATAAATTGGAACTGCATGGAACCTAAAACGAAATGTCTACATGAAAAATGTGAAGAAATCGAAAACAAAATAATTGTCAAGACGTCTAACTCAGCATACAGAAAAGTAAAAACAGCATTTGTTGAAATTAATATTAAGGGTGGTAACATTAAGAGTGCTATGGGAATTTCACTGATCAATTCAGAGCAGAGAGCAGTTAAGGAGAAAGAGTACACTGAAGGTTTCTATGACGGCGAAGACTTGTCTGATAATGTGACAGAAGAAGAAACAGGAGCCTATAAAACATAGATACGAGTTCCAATATTAGAATCAAAATATAAAAGAGCTTAGGAAGACTTAAGATCGAATAACGCAGTCGGAAAAGACAACATTCCCTCAGAATTTCAACATTGGGGTAAGTGGTAACAGGAGAACTATTTAGGTTGGTGTGTCGAATGTGTGAGACTGTTAATACAGCATCAAATGTTCGGAGAAACATCACCCACACGCCGTCAGCGTAAGAGCTCATACATCCAAGTTGCTGACGAGAATAACATACAGGATAATGGAAAAGAAATTTGAAGATGTGCTAGATGACGATCAGTTCCGCTTTCGGAAAGGTAATGGCACCAGAGAAGCGTTTCTGACATTGTGGATGATAATGGAAGCAGTTGTTGTTGTTGTTGTGGTCTTCAGTCCTGAGACTGGTTTGATGCAGCTGTCCATGCTACTCTATCCTGTGCAAGCTTCATCATCTCCCAGTACCTACTGCAACCTACATCCTTCTGAATCTGCTTAGTGTATTCATCTCTTGGTCTCCCCCTACGATTTTTACCCTCCACGCTGCACTCCAATACAAAATTGGTGATCCCTTGATGCCTCAGAACATGTCCTACCAACCGATCCCTTCTTCTGGTCAAGTTGTACCACAAACTCCTCTTCTCCCCAATCCTATTCAGTACCTCCTCATTAGTTATGTGATCTACCCATCCAATCTTCAGCATTCTTCTGTAGCACCACATTTCGAAAGCTTCTATTCTCTTCTTGTCCAAACTATTTACCGTCCATGTTTCACTTCCAAGCAGTACTAAAGCAAATTTATGGCACGTTCACAGGATTTCTCGACCTGGAACAAGCGTTCGATAATATAAAATGGCGCTAGATTTTCGAAAGCCTGAGAAAAATAGAAAACTGTAGGGATATAAGTACAAGAACTAAGAGGAAACAGTAAGAGCGGAAAACCAAAAACGAAGTGCTCGATTTAAATAGAGTGTTCAGGCTATGCTTCGAAGAAGCAATGACGGAAATAAGTGGGAGTTTCAAGAGTGGGATTAAAATTTGAGTAAAATGTTATCAATAATAAGATTCGATAATGACATTGCTATCCTCATTTAAAGTGAAGAAGAAATGCAGAAGCTGCTTGATGGGATGTACAGGCTAATGAATACAGTACGTCGACTCAAAGTAAATCGAATAAAGGCGAGAATAATGACAAGCAGCAGAAATGCGAAGAGCAACAAAACATGAAAATTGGCGATCACGAAGTTAAGGAATTCTGCTACCCAGGGAGCAAAATAATCCATGATAGATGGAGGGAGTAGGATATGAACAAGCAGATTAGCACAGGCAAAAATGTCATTCCTGGGCAAGAGAAGTCTACTAGTATCCAACACAGAAGTTAATTCGAGGAAGAAACTGCCCAGAATGTGCGTTTGGAGCACAACATTGTGTGGTAGTGAAACGTGGCACGTGGTAAAACTGGAACGAAAGAGAAATGAAGCATTTGAGAAGTGATGCTGCAGAAGAATGTCTAAAATTAGGTGTACTGATAAGGTAAGGAATGAGGAGGTTCTCCAAAGAATCGGTGAGCAAAGGAACATGTGGGAAACGCTGACAAATAGAAGGGACAGGGTGACAGGACATGTGTTAATTTATCAGGGAACAGCTCCCCTGCCACTACAGGCAGGTGTAGACGTTAACAACCGTAGACGAAGACAAAGATTGGATTACATCCAGCAAATAATTGAGGGTGTAGATAGCAAATGCTACTGTGAGAAGAAAAGATTGGCACAGGAGAAGAATTCATGGCGGGCCACGTCAAAGAAGTCAGAAGACTGGTGACTCAAAATGAAAAAGAAAGCTCTTCGTTACTGAAGCACGTGGTCTAACTTACCTAATACCCCAGTTGTGCCCAGCCATGAAAGGACAAATTACTGCCTTCCGCATTTGAAACAATCTACCGTGAATACTGAGCACAGTTAAACGTCCTGTTGCTTCTTAATAAGATGGTGAGACACTTCCTCTTGTTACCATCACAAAGTTCCCCGAAAATTAATGTCCATGGCCAAACAATACAGCAAATGCTTCGGTCTTATCGGTCTTATGCTTGTCTCTTTTCATTTCTAACAAGGGGATGCCGCCAATTGTGAAATTCAGATTCGATTCATACTGCGCATAATAAAAGCTCATGGCCAGAGGTGTAATGTGGCAAAGCACCAAGATGCATTTCTCAGCCGTTGTCGAGAAAATCGACAGTTAAAAGAAACCGTAGCGGTGAAATACTCCCTACGATTTATAATTTTCTACGGCGTCGTGGCGCAGCGGTAAGCGCTGGGGTTCGTAATCCGAAGGTCGATGGATCGAATCTCGCGCCATGTAACATTTTTTTTTAGTATTTGTTTTTTGTAATTCAAATGCGAGTATACACACACACACACACACACACACACACATATATATATATATATATATATATATATATATATATATATATATATATATATATATATATATATATATATATATAATTCCCGGCAATCAGTTGCAACAATTATGCATATAATAAGTTGTTGAAACTCGTTTGTCGTGGAAAAACTGGCGACTTCGAACATCATTATGTTTTCCGCAAACAAAGTTGTATTTCACAAATGTTATTAATTGTCTTCATAATGTTAACCACATATAGTTAACGGAAGACGTAGAAACGATATTCCGAAACGAATACGTATAGCGTAAGTCAAACGTTCGAATTAGAATAGAAACCCCACGAACACAAATTTTCTGTGGCAGGTATGAAATATAAACTCTGTTACTCGCTCGTTACACTTGAAGGACGGATGTTGAATGGGCCGAAACGAGCCGCCGCATAACAGCGTAGTTGCCTACTAACTTCGAAAGAAGGACCCCTAGCGCAACTTATAACATCGTCGAAAATCAGTGCGGACGTGAGAGCTTTGGTACACCCTGTTAAACAAACGGAAAAATGGAGGCGGTACAATTGGAGAGCGATCCGCCTTCACCAACATGCATAGGCAATTCATTAATAGTTTATATGAATTACAAAAAACTAATAATAAAAAAAAAGTTTCATGGCGCGAGATCCGATCCGGCAACCTTCGGATTACGAACCCGAGCGCCGCTGCGCCACGACGCTGTAGAAAACTATTTATCGTAGAGAGTAATTCACCGCAACGGTTTCTTTTAACTGTCGATTTTCTCGACAACGGCTGAGAAGTGCATCTTGGTGCTTTGCCACATTACACCTCTGGCCATGAGCTTTTATTATGCGCAGTATGAATCGAATCTGAATTTCACAATTGGCGGCCTCCCCTTGTAAGTTAGTCAGACCGTTTTTTTCTACTTTCTTAATTAATTACGGCTTTCTCTTTCTCCCCCTCTTCCACCTCATCTCTCACGTATACTGATGGTGGCGTTTGTAATTTATAATTATCTTCCTGTAACTTGTCTCTGACGGTTTCTTTGAACGAATGTAAACTGTACTTCTCCTTCTGCACCATTACAATTTATAAATGTTCTGTAACGTTGTATATTAGATGTGAATTATGTCGTACTTGACATATCGAGTGTAAGAAGATACGCTGATGAGCAAAACATCTTGATCATCCGCTTAGTATCATGTTGAGCCACTACTGTAAATCAATACAGTAGCGGTTCTGCATGCCATGGGTTCCACAAGTCCTACTTAGATTTCCAGACGTGTGTAGCACCAGATATCTATACGCAGGTCACGCACTCCCCGTAAGTTACGGACAGGTGGTTACTGGGAGTGGAAGTGGCGCAATAGCGTTCCATAAGTTTCGTTTGAGATCATATCGGATGAAGTTGATGTCCAAGACATTAAAAAGAGTTCACTATCACGCACCTCAACCACTGTAACTCTGTTAGAAAGTGGTGTGGATATGTGGATACTGACTGTATCAGTTATTAAATTATAACGGCCTAACGAACGATGATTGATGGTTCAAATGGCTCTGAGCACTATGGGACTCAACTGCTGTGGTCATCAGTCAACGAACGATGAAAAACAATTGTTAATTATATCATGTCATGCGTGTAAACGCAACGGCATCAGGACTATTCTAGAATGTTTTATAATCTGAAGACGACTACGTTACTAGCCCAAACTATGCTAACGGAAAGAACAGATCGCAAAGCCAAGGAGGAGTTATTCGATATAAACGAAAGCTGGGACGCGTCTTTCTATACGCGAAAGAAGACATCTATTGAAATTTGGGGCCAGTCTGATAAATGTGGGGCTATTGGCACCAATATGAGACTGCAAATCAGGTTTGCTTCAAATATGCGATGTAACAGTCATGAGCGTTTGTTACGTTTGATGTCGGACATAGTGAGTTGATGTTAGTGAGAAATGTCTTTAAGACAACAACGACGCTATTATTGTTATTGTTGTTGTGGTCTTCAGTCCTGAGACTGGTTTGATGCAGCTCTCCATGCTACTCTATCCTGTGCAAGCTTCTTCATCTCCCAGTACCTACTGCAACCTACGTCCTTTTGAATCTGCTTAGTCTATTCATCTCTTGGTCTCCCTCTACGATTTTTACCCTCCACGCTGCCCTCCAATGTTAAATTTGTGATCCCCTGATGCCTCAGAACATGTGCTACCAACCTGTCCCTTCTTCTAGTCAAGTTGTGTCACAAACTCCTTTTCTCCCCAATTCTATTCAATACCTCCTCATTAGTTATGTGATCTACCCATCTAATCTTCTGCATTCTTCTGTAGCACTACACGCCGGAAGCGGCTACAAGGGTAGCGGAGTACGTGTGGAGTGAACATGTTGGTTTTTTAGGTTAGAGAAATCCCTCCCTAGGCCCGACAAGACGCCTCTTGAGACGTGGGAAGGTAGGAGTAGGCAAAATGCAACAGGGAATAACAATAGTAATGCGTTAATAGTAAACTGCAGGAGTGTCTATAGAAAGGTCCCAGAACTGGTCTCATTAATAAACGGTCACAATGCCCATATATTACTTGGGACAGAAAGTTGGCTGAAACAAGACGTAAACAGTAATGAAATCCTGAACTCAGATTGGAATGTATACCGCAGAGACAGGCTGGACAGTGAAAAGGGGGGGGGGGGCGTGTTTATAGCGATAAGAAGTGCAATAGTATCGAAGGAAATTGACGGAGATCCGAAATGTGAAATAATTTGGGTGAAGTTCACGGTTAAAGCAGGTTCAGACATGGTAATTGGGTGTCTCTATAGGCCCCCTGGTTCAGCAGCTGTTGTGGCTGAGCACCTGAAGGATAATTTGGAAAATATTTCGAGTATATTTCCCCAACATGTTATAGTTCTGGGTGGAGATTTTAATTTTCCGGATATAGACTGGGAGACTCAAACGTTCATAACGGGTGGCAGGGACAAAGAATCCAGTGAAATTTTTTTAAGTGCTTTATCTGAAAACTACCTTGAGCACTTAAACAGAGAACCGACTCGTGGCGATAACATATTAGACCTTCTGGTGACAAACAGTCCCGAACTATTTGAAACAGTTAACGCAGAACAGGGAATCAGCTATCATAAAGCGGTTACAGCATCGATGATTTCAGCCGTAAATAGAAATATTAAAAAAGGTAGGAAGATTTTTCTGTTTAGCAAAAGTGACAAAAATCAGATTACAGAGTACCTGACGGCCCAACACAAAAGTTTTGTCTCAAATACAGATAGTGTTGAGGATCAGTGGACAAATTTCAAAACCATCGTACAATATACGTTAGATGAGTATGTGCCAAGCAAGATCGTAAGAGATGGAAAAGAGCCACCGTGGTACAACAACCGAGTTAGAAAACTGGTGCGGAAGCAAAGGGAACTTCACAGTAAATATAAACATAGCCAAAGCCTTGCAGACAAACAAAAATTACGCGGAGCGGATTGTGGTGTGAGGAGAGCTATGCGAGAGGCGTTCAGTGAATTCGAAAGTAAAGTTGGCAGAAAATCCTAAGAAATTTTGGTCTTATGTCAAAGCGGTAGGTGGATGAAAACAAAATGTCCAGACACTCTGTGACCAAAATGGTACTGAAACAGAGGATGACAGACTGAAGGCCGAAATACTAAATGTCTTTTTCCAAAGAGGAACACTGCACTGTAGTTCCTTCTCTAGGTTGTCGCACAGATGACAAAATGGTAGATATCGAAACAGACGACAGAGGAATAGAGAAACAATTAAAATCGCTCAAAAGAGGAAAACCCGCTGGACCTGATGGGATACCAGTTCGATTTTACACAGAGCACGCGAAGGAACTTGCCCCCCTTCTTGCAGCGGTGTACCGTAGGTCTCTAGACGAGCGTAGAGTTCCAAAGGATTGGAAAAGGGCGCAGGTCATCCCCGTTTTCAAGAAGGGACGTCGAACAGATGTGCAGAGCTACAGACCTATATCTCTAACGTCGATCAGTTGCGGAATTTGGAACACGTATTATGTTCGAGTATAATGACTTTTCTGGAGGCTAGAAATCTTCTCTGTAGGAATCAGCATGGGTTTCGAAAAAGACGGTGGTGTGTATCCCAGCTCGCGCTATTCGTCAACGAGACTCAGAGGGCCATAGAGACGGGTTCCCAGATAGATGCCGTGTTTCTTGACTTCCGCAAGGCTTTCGATACAGTTCCCCACAGTCGTTTAATGAACAAAGTAAGAGCATATGGACTATCAGACCAGTTGTGTAATTCGATTGAAGAGTTCCTAGGTAACAGAACGCAGCATGTCATTCTCAATGGAGAGAATTCTTCCGAAGTAGGAGTGATTTCAGGTGTGCCGCAGGGGAGTGTCATAGGACCGTTGCTATTCACAATATACATAAATGACCTTGTGGATGACATCGGAAGTTCACTGAGGCTTTTTGCAGATGATGCTGTGGTGTATCGAGAGGTTGTAACAATGAAAAATTGTACTGAAATGCAGGAGGATCTGCAGCGAAATGACGCATGGTGCAGGGAATGGCAATTGAATCTCAATGTGGACAAGTGTAATGTGCTGCGAATACATAGAAAGATAGATTCCTTATCATTTAACTACAAAATAGCAGGTCAACAACTCGAAGCAGTTAATTCCATAAATTATCTGAGAGTACGCATTAGGAGTGATTTAAAATGGAATGATCATATAAAGTTGATCGTCGGCAAAGCAGATGTCAGACTGAGATCCATTGGAAGAATCCTAAGGAAATGCAATCCGAAAACAAAGGAAGTAGGTTATAGTACGCTTGTTCGCCCACTGCTTGAATAATTCTCAGCAGTGTGGGATCCGTACCAGATAGGGTTGATAGAAGAGATAGAGAAGATCCAACGGAGAGCAGCGCGCTTCGTTACAGGATCACTTAGTAATCGCGAGAGCGTTACGGAGATGATAGATAAACTCCAGTGGAGGACTCTGCAGGAGAGTCGCTCAGTAGCTCGGTACGGGCTTTTGTTAAAGTTTCGAGAACATACCTTCACCGAAGAGTCAAGCAGTATGTTGCTCCCTCCTACGTATATCTCGCGAAGAGACCATGAGGATAAAATCAGAGATATTAGAGCCCACACAGAAGCATACCGACAATCCTTCCTTCCACGAACAATACGAGACTGGAATAGAAGGGAGAACCGATAGAGGTACTGAAGGTACCCTCCGCCACACACCGTCAGGTGGCTTGCGGAGTATGGATGTAGATGTAGATGTAGATGTAGATGTAGTCCAAACTATTTATCGTCCGTGTTTCACTTCCATACATGGCTACAGTCCATACAAATACTTTCAGAAACGAGTTCCTGACACTTAAATCTCAACCCGATGTTAAGAAATTTCTCTTCTTCAGAAACGCTTTCCTTCCCATTGCCAGTCTACATGTTATATCCTCTCTACTTCGACCATCACAGTTATTTTGCTCCCCAAATAACAAAACCCCTTTACTACTTTAAGTGTCTCATTTCTTAATCTAATTCCTTCGGCATCACCCGACTTAATTCGACTACATTCCATTATCCTCGTTTTGCTTTTGTTGATGTTCATCTTATATCCTCCTTTCAAGACACTGTCCATTCCGTTCAACTGCTCTTCCAAGTCCTTTGCTGTCTCTGAAGAATTACGATGTCATCGGCGAACCTCAATGTTTTTATTTCTTCTCCATGGATTTTAATACCTACTCCGAATTTTTCTTTTGTTTCGTTTACTGCTTGCTCATTATTATCAGATGATTTTGGAGAAGGTTATGTAACAGGGCTACGTTAAGGTGGACGTTTCTTCCACGTCATTGCAGAAAGACGCGGAAGGTATGAAGCCAACGTTCATTATTGCTGGCAGCGGTGGTCACGAGAACGTACGATAGCAAGAAGACCGGGCTCCGGACCGCCACAACCGAGAGGGAAGATCGTCGTGTTCGGCATATTCTATGCCACATCGTACTGCGTCTACAGCAGCAAGTCAAGCAGCGGTTGGCACCACAGTCATACAACGAACTGTTGGAAATCGATTACTTCAAGTACAGCTCTGAGTCAGGCGGCCTGTAGCGAGCATTCCACTGCAGCTTCAGTGGTGTCAAGTGAGAGCTCGTTGGAGAGCGGGTGGGGGTGTGTTGTGTTCTCAGATGAAAGCTGGTTCTATACCAGTGATGGCCGTGTGTTGATTAGAAGAAGGTCAGTTCAAGCGTCTGCAACCAAACTGTCTGCTTGCTACTGGACCTACACGTGGAGTTATGGTCTGTGGCTACGATTTCATACGACAGCAGCAACACCTCTATTGCAACCCAACATGCTGCAAACAGTGTCGTAATGTTGCCTGCCTTTGATTGCTCGATCGCCAAATCGTCCACAACTCCAACGTCATCCACAACCAGAATTAACCGTCCCTGCACTGACCGAACAAGAGAAACAGGCGTGGAACTCCATCCCAGAAACGGACGTCGAACATCTGTGTGACACACTGCATACACATTTGCTCGTCAGAATTCAACATTTTGGCAGTTAAACCGGTTATTTATGTACAGAATTTCTCATTTGGAATGGCTTATCTCTCGCTTACATGAACCTGTGACCCTGCAACGTTATCGCCGCGCGGAGTGACCCCGCTGTTAGAGGCACCACGTCACGGAAAGCGCGGCCCCTCCGCCGGAGGTTCGAGTCCTCCCTCGGGCATGGGTGTGTGTGTGTTGTTCTTATTTTATGTCAGTTTAAGTAGTGTGTAAGACTATGGACCGATGACCTCGGCAGTTTTGTCCCTTAGGAATGCACACTCGTTTGAACATTTTTTGCAGCGTTCTCACTTAAATACGTTACCCAGACCAACGTATATCCGAAATTTCATTACTCTACAATAATCGTTTCTTTGCGATTTTTTCCGTCGGTTTAGTAATCAGTCCAAATAAAGAAGATTTCATGTGCGAACTTTACTTCATGGGCTTTCAGCCCCTAAGATAAACGTTTGTGGCCTTGTGCTGCAGATGAATATGCTGCTGGCAGATACCATCACCATCGGGAAAGACATGGAGAATTATGGACAGAAACTATTGGTTGGATGTTTAATTTGTGGGGGGGAGGGGGGGAGGGGACCAAACAGTGAGGTCACCGGCCCCGTCGGATAATGGAAGGAAAGGGAAGGAAGTCGGCCGTGCCCTTTTAAAGGATCGATCCCGACATTTGTACAAATGCAAATGGCTCTGAGCACTATGGGACTTAACATCTGAGGTCATCAGTCCCCTAGAACTTAGAACTACTTAAACCTAACTAACCTAAGGACATCACACATATCCATGCCCGAGGCAGGATTCGAACCTGCGACCGTAGCAGTCGCGCGGTTCCGAACTGAAGCGCCTAGAACCACTCGGTCAACACGGCCGGCCCAACATTTGAAGCGATTTAGGGAAATTATGGGAAACCTAAATCAGGATGGACCGACGCCGGTTTGAAGCGCCATCATCCCGAATGCGATTCCAGTGTGTTAACCACTGCACCACTTCGCTCGGTCATGGAGGTGATCCACAGTAATATTCAAATACTTGTCTCACTCTGCCTTCGATTAATGCCACGTGTCTAATGGAAGACAAGGCCAATGTCGCCCACAGAATAATACTGCCCCTAACGACCTGCATTCGTCGAATAGTGCATGATTCGAGCAGCCATTCGTGGTGATGCCGTCGTATACGCACACGACCATCAACCACAAGTTAATGCTGTTTGAAATAAGTTAATTATAACTTTACATATTAAATGTAAAATCCTATTACGTCCCAGTTATTTAATGATATAACATTTATCTTTATTTGAGTTTCCTGGTACAATAATAAATATAAGTCATCCTACCAAACGAGACATTTTCATCATTTCCCTCGGTCCAATCTTGTTGATCCTGTAGCCACTGCGAGCAAGGGGCAACGTCACTGCGTCAACAGGCCAACACACAGAGGTCGTATCCTGTGGAGCCGCATGTCCAACAACGTGCACTCAACGATGTGCACAGAAACACATGCCCCTGCAGCAGCATTGTACTCTGTCGTCATGTTTACCACAGATGGCCGTATATCCTATTTTACAGAGCGAGCTAGGGGTAGCGTCTTTGATTAGACATCAAATACGTCAGATGTCCAGAGATCGAACGTAGCTCCTGCGTAAATTTGGAATAAAAATCATCAATAATGGCGACAGAAGACTTCCGGCACGTGAAGTCACGATC
This sequence comes from Schistocerca nitens, assembly GCF_023898315.1. Taxonomy (NCBI): domain Eukaryota; kingdom Metazoa; phylum Arthropoda; class Insecta; order Orthoptera; family Acrididae; genus Schistocerca; species Schistocerca nitens. Next base: position 36,485,705 of record NC_064620.1, read on the forward strand.
GCTCTGCCAGCGACCCAATCAAAGAGGATGGAGGAGCGGACAGAGGTTCAGGGCATTCTCTCGTCCTCGGGATGGGGAACAGCCGCTAAGGGCAGAGGAATCAGTAATGATTAACAACATGAGCATTAAAAAGGCAATGCAAACCACAGCGTTAATGACACGGAATATGTATACACAGGGCATATCGCCTTTAAGTAAAAAATGTAATGTCGTGTGACGAGGGCCTCCCGTCGGGTAGACCGTTCGCCTGGTGCAAGTCTTTCGATTTGACGCCACGTTGGCGACTTCCGCGTCGATGAGGATGAAATGATGATGATTAGGACAACACAACACCTAGTCCCTGAGTGGAGAAAAATCTCCGACCCAGCCGGGAATCGAACCCGGGCTCTTAGGATCGATCTTCTGTCGCGCTGACCACTCAGCTACCGGGAGCGGACATCGCCTTTAAGTGAAAAGATGTCTGATGATCTCTCCTTTGGCTAAAGAATACGTACCTCTGGGCACGGACTGCCAAGCGAGGGAATTAAATGTTACGAGTCGGAACATGGAATGCCAGAAGTTTGAACGTAGTTGGAAAATTGGAAATTTGTGGTAAGGACTATGGGACCAAAGTGCGGCGGTCATCGATCCCTAGGCTTACACACTACTTAATCTAACTTAAACTATCTTACGCTAAGGACAACACACACTCACCCATACCCGACGGAGGACTCGAATCTCCGACGGTGGACGGGGGGGGGGGGGGAGGCGCGCGAACCGTACAAATGATTCAAATGACTCTAAGCACAATGGGACTTAGCATCTGAGGTCATCAGTCCGCTAGACTTAGAACTACTTAACCCCAACTAACCTAAGGACATCACACACATCCATGGCGGAGGCAGGATTCAAACCTGCAACCGTAGCAGTAGCGCGCCTCCGGACTGAAGCGCCTAGAACTGCTCGGCCACATCAGCCGGCTGCGTGAACCGTTACAAGACGCCTCGAACCGCACGGGTACCCCGTACTGCGAACATGGTTGGATAGTTTGTAACGCTGCGCTACGGCACACGATATTCTTTAAAGCCTGTACTATGGTAAGTTGACGGGCTTCACCTTAAGAGAAAGGATTTTGGTATAGAAATTGACCGCGTGTACCTGAATGGAGGCAAATCAGACTTACACCCACTCAGTAATAACCATGATACGTCAAACAATTCCGATGTGCAACTACACGTTAGGACGGACAAGAAACAACACAGCAGATGCTACCAATTTCTTAATAATACGGTCGCCAGCCTAATTAGGCATTAACTGAGTTTCTTTCCCGTACAAGTTGGTGTACGTGCATGCAAAACAACACGTAATAACACTGCATAATATGGTAACGTTTAGAACCAGAAAATCTACTGCACTGATAATTTCCCTTTCTGTACAAAAATGGATATGGATAAACATTACACTATAATGTTTACTACAAAACTTCGTACTGTCCATTGATCTGATTAAAATCGGGCATAGGTTACCCTAGAAATAGCACTTTCGAAACACACACACAATATCAATTTTGATAAATGTTAAACACTGATAAATTTTGGTTTTATATTGACTTTAACTTTGCTGGTCAAATCAGTTCAGTACACTTCAGAATTCAAATGAGGGGGGTGACCCTGAAACTGTTATAATCACTGTATTGAAAATTTTGATTATTGAAATCATTAAGCACTCAAGATTTCCAATATATGAGTTACTACTCTTTTTATCTTATTTCCTGCTCATTCAAATACCATTATATCTGCCTCAAAATAATTAAACTTCATTACTAAACCAATTTCAAAATTATCTTCCAACTTTGTCAGACCTTTATTATTTGCCTATAGATTCATTAACAACAAAGTTCTTTAAACATCATTCTAACATAGCTAGGTCTGCAGGTAATTATTATTAACATAAACTTTAAATCTTCATCTCGGGACACTCGGATTGCACAACATGTGGAAAGGACCCTGTCTAGGTTAGTTGTGAGGATAATTAAATGATAGGACAGTGCTGGTAAAATTTAAGTTGTTATTGAACAGTATGGGACAAAAGTAACACTGGTCCACACGAATACAGTACTAAAAGTTTCAACCTGTTCGTATCGACGCGGCGCTCGGCAGGCGGCGAGATGGCGAGGCACAGAGCACACATACAATCACAGCAATGGCTCTTGATGTATCGGCACTTTGCTTCTTCTTAGCGTCGCAATACTTTTCCGTTTAGTGCCTATGGAATATTGCAATGCTGTATAGTCGTCGGGACGGCACATCCGAGGCTCAATGAAACTACGTCTTCCAGGAGAGCCTCCTTGATCCTGAACGTGTGGCTCAGACCAATGCCCAACTCCGACTACTACTGCTGAGCCCGTTATGCCGTGCAGCGCCCGTGTGCATTTTCCCGCGCTCGCCTGCCATCCACCTTTTACCGCTCCCCTACAGACAGGGTATTCACCAGAGGTTTTGCATTCTACATATTCTAATACATTGCCTAAGTATGGACCAGACGCACAATTACAACTTTGACATCTTACAATAGTTTCAACGTTTCTTACATTTCAATTCTGTTACAATATCGTTTGACATTTGACATAAACATTAATATTCACATCGAAATTTTTTTACAGTTTCTTAACACAATGACATGAAAAGAAAAAGAAATGAAATCAGAACATCGATTACACTAATTTATGAAAAATCAGAAGAAAAAAATTATTATATGTACAATAGTACAGCGTTGTTGTTGTTACAAGTTAGAAAATCTGAAAAGAAAACTGCATTGGTTCAATCTAGAATACTGGAGGTTAGTAAGATGAAATGGAAATGAGGGAAAGATTTCTCGTCAGACGAACATAGGGCTATACCAACAACACCAGAAAATTGTGTAACGGGAGTACAATTATTGACGATGGGAAAGCTGGGTAGAGAGTGAGCTACTGTGAACAGTTCACTGACAGGGCTGTTCTCATCAGATTCAACACCAGACCAACTCCGACAACGGTAGTTGAGTTATCAGAGTCCATGCCGACGCCGCAAGCAAGAGCTGAAAAGAAAGAGCAAACATGTAGGGAACACGGAACGGTTAATTCAGAATGGAAAGGGACATGAAAATCTAATAATCATCAGTGATTCGAAGAAATAGAAGAAAGCGTTACGTGACAATACGGGCTACGGAGCAGGAACAAGAGAGCAGAAAGGCTAACTGAGTTCTACTATAAACTTCAGCTAGGAATAGCGACATAGATGAAGATGAGCTGGGAGATAAGATAGTGCGAGAAGAATTTGATACAGCAGCAGAAGATTAACATCTCGATGACAAAAGTCATGGGTTAACGATGTTCTCCATAAACAGATGGCGGTAGAATCGTGTACACAAGATTTAAAAGCCCACTGAAATTTCAGAGCAGTCATTTATACTCAGGTGGATCATGTGAAAATGTTTCCGGCGTGATTATGGGTGCACGGCTAGAACTGGCAGATTTTGAACGCGGAATAGTAGTTGGAGCTAGACGCATGGAAAATTCTTTTTCGGAAATCGTTAGGGAATTCAATATTCCAAGATTCACAATGTCAACAGTGCCCAGGAATACTAAATTTCTTGCATTCTCTCTCACCAGGGACAACGGAGCGGCTGACGACTTTCACTCAACGACCGAGAGCAGCAGCGTTTGCGCAAAGTTGTCAGTGCTCACAGAAAAGCATCACTGGGTGACATAACCGCAGAAACCAATGTGCGACATACGAGGAAGGTATCCGTTAGTACAGTGCGGCGAAATCTGGCGTTAATGGACTAGGGCAGCAGACGGCTGTAGCGAATGCATTTGCTGGTAGGTGTTAGCACTGTATCGCATGCAGCGCCTCGCATGACCCTATTACCATATCGGTAGGACCCTACCCGACTGGATCACCGTATCCTGGTTAGGTGAGACCCGATTTCAGCTGGTAAGAGCTGATGGTTGGGTTAGAGTGTGGTGCAGACCCTACGAAGCCATGGACCGAAGTGCCGGCCGGGGTGGCCGAGCGGTTCTAGGCGCCACAGTCTGTAACCGCGCGACCGCTTCGGTCGCAGGTTCGAATCCTGCCTCGGGCATGGATGTGTGTGATGTCCTTAGGTTAGTTAGGTTTAAGTAGTTCTAGGTTCTAGGGGACTTATGACCTCAGAAGTTAAGTCCCATAGTGCTCAGAGCCATTTTGAACCATGGACCCAAGTCGTCAACAAGGAAGTATTGTGGCTGCATAATGGTGTGGGCTATGTTTGCACAGAATGGACTATGTCCTCTCGTCCAACTGAACCGATCATTGACTGGAAATCGTTCTATTTGGCTGTTTGGAGACCAGCTGCAACCATTCATCGGCTGCATGTTCTCAAACAATGATAAAATTTTTATGGATAACGATGCATGGTGTCACTGGGCCGAAATTGTTTGTGAAGGGTTTGAAGAACAGTCTGGGAAATTGGAACAAATGGTTTAGCCATCCTTCGAACATTTATGGTACATAATCGGGAGGCCAGTTTGGGCACAAAATCCTCCACCCGTCATCCTTTTGCACATATGGATGTCTATAGAGGGAATAATAAGAGTGGACGATCAAGAACGAAGTGCTCGTATTAAGAAGGGTGTAAGACAAGGCTGTAGCCTTTCGCCCCTACTCTTCAATCTGTACATCGAGGAAGCAATGATGGGAATAAAAGAAAGGTTCAGGAGTGGAATTAAAATACAAGGTGAAAGGATATCAATGATACGATTCGCTGATGACATTCCTATCCTGAGTGAAAGTGAAGAAGAATTAAATGATCTGCTGAACGGAATGAACAGTCTAATGAGTACACAGTATGGTTTGAGAGTAAATCGGTGAAAGACGAAGGCAATGAGAAGTAGTAGAAATCAGAACTGCAAGAAACTTAACATCAGGATTGATGGTCACGAAGTCAATGAAGTTAAGGAATTCTGCTACCTAGGCAGTAAAATAACCAATGACGGACGGAGCAAGGAGGACATCAAAAGCAGACTCGCTATGGCAAAAAAGGCATTTCTGGCCAAGAGAAGTATACTAATATCAGATCTCGGCCTTAATTTGAGGAAGAAATTTCTGAGGGTGTACGTCTGGAGTACAGCATTGTATGGTAGTGAAACATGGACTGTGGGAATACCGGAACAGAAGAGAATCGAAGCATTTGAGATGTGGTGCTATATACGAATGTTGAAAATTAGGTGGACTGATAAGGTAAGGAATGAGGAGGTTCTACGCAGAATCGGAGAGGAAAGGAATATGTGGAAAACACTGATAAGGAGAAGGGACAGGATGATAGGACATCTGCTAAGACGTGAGGGAATGATTTCCGTGGTACTAGAGGGAGCTGTAGAGGGCAAAAACTGTAGAGGAAGACAGAGATTGGAATACGTCTAGAAAATAATTGAGGACGTAGGTTGCAAGTGATACTCTGAGATGAAGAGGTTAGCACAGGAAAGGAATTCGTGGCGGGCCGCATCAAACCAGTCAGTAGACTGATGACCAAAAAAAAAAAAAAAAGAGGTAGCATAGTTCAGTATTTCTGCAGGGATCTTCCAACGACATTTTGGTTCTATGCCACATCGAGTTGCTGCAGTACTCCGGGCAACAGGAGTTACGACTCGACATTATGATGTATTCCATAACTGTCGCCTCAGCGCAAGTTAAAAAAAGATTGAAATGGCTCTGAGCACATCTGATGTCATCAGTTCCCTAGACTTAGAACTGCTTAAACCTAACTAACCTAAGGACATCACACACATCCATGCCCGAGGCAGGATTCGAACATGCGACCGTAGCAGCAGCGCGGTTCCGGACTGAAGCGCGTAGAAACGCTCGGCCACAGCGGACGGGCAGCCCAAGTCTGAAGAAGGCGCCGGGAGTTGGCGACATTCCGTCAGACCTACTTGCCTGAGCCAGCCATGACAAAATTAGTCCATCCCGTGTGCCTAACGTGTGAAACAGGCGAAATATAGTCAGACTTCAACAACAATGTAATAATTCTAAGTTTAAAGAAGCCAGGTGCTGACACAAGTGAATATTACGGAACTGTCTGTATAATAAGTCACGGTTGCAAAATACTAACGCGGATTCCTTACAGAAGAATGGAAAACTGGTACAAGCCAACCTCGGTGAAGATCAGTTTGGAATGCGTAGAAATGTAGGAACATGCGAAGCAACACTAACCCTACGACTTATCTCGAAAATTAGTTAAGGAAAGGCAAACCTTGACTGGAATGGAGAGTCTCCTGAAAGGAGTATATAAGATGAACATCAAGAAAAGCAAAACTAGAATAATGATAGTCAGGTGAAGCTGAGGGCATTAGATTACCAAACGAGACACTTGAAGTGGCAGATGAGTTTTGTTATTGGGGCAGCAAAATAACTAATGATGATAGTCAAAGTAGAGAGGAAATAAAATGCAGACTGGTAATGGCAAGAATGGCCTTTCTGAAGAATAGAAATTTTTTACCACCGAATATAGATTTAATTGTTAGGCCGTATTTCGCGGAGGTCTAGCTATTGAGCCTAGCTATTCGAGGAAGGAAAACATGGACGATGAGCAGTTCAGACAAGAAGAGAACTGAAGTTTACGAAATGTAGTGCTACATTAGAATGTTGAAAATTAGATAGGTAGATCACGTAACTAAAGAGGAGATACTGAAAAGACTGGGGAGAAATTAAATTTGCGGCACAAGACGGGATCGAATGGTAGGACACGTTCTGACACATCAACGGATCACCAATTTATTATTGGAGGCAAATGTGTGTGTGGGGGGCGAGGGGTAAAACTTTTATAGGGAGACCATGAGATATATAAATTACTTGCCATTAACATTGTTACACTAAGAAGAAATGCAGATGATAAACGGGTATTCATTGGCCAAATATATTATACTAGAACTGACATGTGGTTACATTTTCACGCAATTTCGGTGCATAGATCCTGAGAAATCAGTACCAGAACAACCACCTCTGCCAGTAATAACGGCCTTGATACGCCTGGGCATTGACTCAAACAGAGCTTGGATGGCGTGTTACAGGTAAATCTGCCCATGCAGTTTCAACACGATACCACAGTTCATCAAGAGTAGTGACTGGCGTATTGTGACGAGCCAGTTGCTCGGCCACCATTGACCAGACGTTTTCAGTTGGTGAGAGATCTGGAGAATGTGCTGGCCAGGGCAGCAGTCGAATGTTTTCTGTATCCAGAAAGTCCCGCACAGGACCTACAACATGTGGTTGTGCATTATCCTGCTGAAATGTAGGGTTTCGCAGGGATCGAATGAAGGGTAGAGCCAAGGGTCGTAACACATCTGAAATGAAACGTTCACTGTTCAAAGTGCCGTCAATGCGAACAAGAGGTGACCGAGACGTGTAACCAATGGCACCCCATACCATCACGCTGGGTGATACGCCAGTATGGCTATGATCAATACACGCTTCCAATGTGTGTTCACCGCGATATCGCCAAACGCGGATGCGACCATCATGATGCTGTAAATAGAACCTGGATTCATCCGAAATAATTACGTTTTGCCATTCGTGCAGCCAGGTTCGTCGTTGAGTACACCATCGCAGGCGCTCCTGTCTGTGATGCAGCGTCAAGTGTAACCGCAGCCATGGTCTCCGAGCCGATAGTCTATGCTACTGCAAACGTCGTCGAACTATTCGTGCAGATGGTTGTTGTCTTGCAAACGTCCCCATCTGTTGACCCAGGGATCGAGACGTGACTGCACGATCCGTTACAGCCATGCGGATAAGATGCCTGTCATCACGACTGTTAATGATACGAGGCCGTTGGGATCCAGCACGGCGTTCCGTATTACTCTCCTGAACCCACCGATTTCATGTTCTGCTAACAGTCATTGGATTTTGACCTACGCGAGCAGCAATGTCGCGATACGATAAACCGCAATCGCGATAGGCTACAATCCGACCTTTATCAAAGTCGGAAACTCTGTTGTTACGCATTTCTCCTCCTCACACGAGGCATCACAACAACGTTTCACCAGGCAACGCCGGTCAACTGCTGTTTGTGTATGAGAAATCGGTTTGAAACTTTTCTCATGACAACACGTTGTAGGTGTCACCACCGGAGCCAACCTTACGTGAATGCTCTGAAAAGCTAATCATTTGCATATCACAGCATCTTCTTCCTGTCGGTTAAATTTCACGTCTTTAGCACGTCATCGTCGTGTTGTAGCAATTTTAATGGCCAGTAGTGTACATTAAGCAGATTCCGAAGGAGATAGGTTGCAGTAGTTACAATGAGATGAAGAGGCTTGCACAAAATAGAGTAGATTAGTGGATTATTTCATTGTCAGGCAGAGATTCGACACCAGATGTTGGATTGTAAGGCGTACCCAGATGCAAATTTAGACTCAGATCACAATTATCTGAAGAATAGACGGAAGCTAAGGAGGAATTGGGATATTGTAGTACTGAGGAATGATGAGACGCCTTTGAAGTTGATTAAAAACATGATACTACGATACTATGATAAGGAATACTAGAGCATGCTGTTAAACTGAAGAGCAGTGAACATATCTAAACAGAGGTGTCACACTTGTTGGAGCGCCAGATTTAGGCACAAGGAAGATAACTTAGAAGAAACCCTGAGTAACACCATAAATAACTCTACTGATCGGCGAAACGAGGAAGTACAAACATTTACAGGGAAAAATAGGCATACAGCAATATAAATCACATAGGAATTAAATAAATAAGAAGTGCAGGGCAGTTAAGGCCAAATGGCTGCAGAAAAGATGGGAAGTAAACATAAAAGTAGGAATGATTGACTCCGTATGTACGAAGTCAAAACAATCTTCGGTGAAGTTAAAAGCAAAGGCTGTAACATTAAGGATGAGATGTGAATTCTAATGTTAAACACAGAGGAAAGAGCAGATAGGTAGAAATGGTACATTCAAGTACTCTACGAGGGGGAAGGACTTTTCTGATCGCATAATATAAAACGAATCTTTAATCTATAAGGAAGACACTGGGAATCCAGTATTAGAGTCGTAATTTGTAAGAGGTATGCAAGACTTGATATCAAAGAACGGAGAAGGGACAGATAACATTCCTTCAGAATTCCTAAAATCATTCGAGGAAATGGCAACCAAACGACAATATTTAATTTTATACATATATGGATATGGTGTCTGTTTTTTCGGACATGTCCGAAAGAACAGATATAATATGCATATATGTATATATTTCTGGCAACACCGGCCATGAGCTTCTTCTTCTGTGTGGATGCACACATATTCACGAACTCTTACGGGACTTGGTAAGAATGTCTTCCACGAGTAACGAGTGTATTGGTGTGGGACACTACGAATGTAGTGTGTGGATATTCAAGGTGAGAATGTGGGTCTCGCGGGAGGCGTGCGCGAGATAGTCCCTGCAGTCGCGCTGTCCTCTGTGCCCTCGGTGGCTCAGATGGGCGCCGGCACGGTACCTCAGCGTGTTCGGCCAGAAGGTTAGCTGCCCTCTGTAATAAAAAACTGAGTTACTGGACTAATGATGAACTTGAACAAGCGTCATGGAACGTCCGCGCTGAACAAACAGAACGAACAGTAAAGAAAGAATATGAGATCACAAAAAAATTAAGAAAAAAAGATGAATAGAGCGTCTGCCATGTAAGCAGGGGATCCCCGGTTCGAGTCCCGCTTGGGGCACAAATTTTCACTTGTCCCCGTTGATATACATCAATGCCCGTTAGCAGCTGAAGGTATTAATATAATCCTAATTTCATATTTAAGTTTGGTTTGTAGAATCTATGCGACTGGAGACGTATCATCGGACTTCCGGAAAAATATCATCCACTCATTTCCGAAGATAGCAAGCACAGATAGAGGCGAAAACTATCGCACCTTTAGCTTAGCATTTCATGCATCCAAGAAGCTGACCAGAATAATGTACAAAGGAACAGAAAAGAAAATCGAGGGTCTTATATGTGAAGATCAGTTTTTCTTTAGAAAAGACAAAGGCTACACAGAGCCAGTTGTGATTTTCAGCATGATAATGGAAGCAAGATGGAGAAAAATCAAGACGCACTCTTAGACTTTGTCAACTTATGAGGAGCGATCAGAAACTTCCCGTTCGATGGCGCAGATGCAGCGTATATGCAACCCAGCGCGACAATGATGCGCATATACAAGAACCAAGGTGGCTTTCAAACGGAAACTTTTTGATCGCCCCTTACAGAAAAAGCATTCGACAATATGAAACGGTGCAAGATATTCTAAAGTCTAAGAAAAATAGGAGTAATCAGCAGGGAAAGACGGATAAAAAAAAAATGGCTCTGAGCACTATGGGACTCAACTGCTGTGGTCATAAGTCCCCTAGAACTTAGAACTACTTAAACCTAACTAACCTAAGGACAGCACACAACACCCAGCCATCACGAGGCAGAGAAAATCCCTGACCCCGCCGGGAATCGAACCCGGGAACCCGGGCGTGGGAAGCGAGAACGCTACCGCACGACCACGAGATGCGGGCAAAGACGGATAATATACATTATACAGGGTGAGTCACCTAACGTTACCGATGGATATATTTCGTAAACCACATCAAATACTGACGAACCGATTCCACAGACCGAATGTGAGGAGAGGGGCTAGTGTAATTGGTTAATACAAACCATACAAAAGTGCACGGAAGTATGTTTTTTAACACAAACCTACGTTTTTTTAAATGGAAACCCGTTAGTTTTGTTAGCACATCTGAACATATAAACAAATACGTAATCAGTGCCGTTTGTTGCATTGTAAAATGTTAATTACATCCGGAGATATTGTAACCTAAAGTTGACGCTTGAGTACCACTCCTCCGCTGTTCGATCGTGTGTGTCGGAGAGCACCGAATTACGTAGGGATCCAAAGGGAACGGTGATTGACCTTAGGTACAGAAGAGACTGGAACAGCACATTACGTCCACATGCTAACACCTTTTTATTGGTCTTTTTCACTGACGCACATGTACATTACCATGAGGGGTGAGGTAAACGTACACACGTGGTTTCCGTTTTCAGTTACGAAGTGGAATAGAGTGTGTCCCAACATGTCAGGCCAATAGATGTTCAATGTGGTGGCCATCATTTGCTGCACACAATTGCAATCTCTGGCGTAATTAATGTCGTACACGCCGCAGTACACCTGGTGTAATGTCGCCGCAGGCTGCCACAATACGTTGTTTCATATCCTCTGGGGTTGTAGGCACATCACGGTACACATTCTCCTTTAACGTACCCCACAGAAAGAAGTCCAGAGGTGTAAGATGAGGAGAACGGGCTGGCCAGTTTATGCGTCCTCCACGTCCTATGAAACGCCCGTCGAACATCCTGTCAACGGTCAGCCTAGTGTTACTTGTGGAATGTGCAGGTGCACCATCATGCTGATACCACATACGTCGACGCGTTTCCAGTGGGACATTTCCGAGCAACGTTGGCAGGTCATTCTGTAGAAACGCGATGTATGTTGCAGTGCTCTCCGATACACACGATCGAACAGCGGAGGAGTGTTACTCAAGAGTCAACTTTAGGTTACAATATCTCCGGATGTAATTAACATTTTACAATGCAACAAACGGCACTGATTACGTATTTGTTTATATGTTCAGATGTGCTAACAAAACTAACGGGGTTCCATTTAAAAAAACGTAGGTTTGTGTTAAAAAACATACTTCCGTCCATTTTTGTATACTTTGTATTAAACAATTACACTAGCCCCTCTCCTCACGTTCGGTCTGTGGAATCGGTTCGTCAGTATTTGATGTCGTTTACGAAATATATCCATCGGTAACGTTAGGTGACTCACCCTGTATATGAAAACAAGAGCCAACAATTAGATCAGAAGACCAAGAATGAAGGGCTCAGATTAAAAATGGTGTAAGACAGCGACGCAGTCTTTCGCCAATACTGTAGAATTATACATCGAAGAACTAATGAGGGAAATAAGAGAAAACCTCTAACAGATGGGATTAAAATTCAGGTTGAAAGAAGGTCTGCGATATTCGCTGACGACATTGGTATCCTCAATGAAAGTGAAGAAGAATTACAGGATCTGTCTTATAAGTACTGAGTATGGATTGAGAGTAAACCGGAAAAAGACAAAAGTGATGAGAAGTGGCAGAAATGACTATAGAAAGAAAGTTAACATCAAAATTGGTACTCACGAAGTGGGTGCAATGTAGGAACTCTGCTACCTAGGAGACAAAACAACGCTTGACGGACGATGCAAGGAGGACATCAAAATCACACCAGCACAGACAAAGAGGACAATCTCGGCCAGGACGAAAGCTACTGCCATTCAACAGAGGCCTTAATTTGAGGATGAAATTCATAAGAATGTACCTTTGAGACGTAGTGCTATAGACGAAAATTGAAAATCAAGTGGACTTTTAAGACAAGGAATGAGGAGATTATCCGCAGAATTGGGAAAGAAGGGAACACATGAAAAACACTGACGAGAGGAAAGGAGAACTCTAAAGCTTAAACAAAGTTATCATAATGGATTGCGATTTAAAAGTATAAAAACTATTTTCGTACTTTCAACATTGCAGCCCAGTCAACAATCGTGATAGTCTAATATATAAGAAAATATCAGCCTCGATCGCGGTAATGAAACCAACCTATAATTGGGTTTCAGCCCAAATAATTGAGTCTTTTTCAGAAGATATATCTGAATCTAAAATTTGTCTAAGAGGACATGGTCTAGAAATAAAACTAAAACAGCCTGAATGTGACTACGCCTATCCAAACTCTACTGAAAATATTGAAACTGCAAAAGACGGATAAGAAAGGAGGTAAGCAGAAAAAAGGTCTAAAATGATTGCCAAACCAAAATACTACTGAAGAGAAAAACAGACTGGTGATGCCAAAAAAGAAAAATACTGTTAATAGATAACCGCGTTCTTCAGATGCAGACATTGTCGAATGTTTCGAAAAGAGCTCTGATGATTGGATGAAGATCAAAGTGTTGGGTATGGTGAGATATATTACTAAACTAATAAAAATGGCGCTTGGGTTTACAGTATTTCCCGTTCATAATGACCACTTGAATGTTTTCCAATTGCTGTGGTGAGAGAAAGGCAAAAGCTTCAACAAAACCAATGACTCATTAGAAAAGCCAGAGTTCACTCAATATTAATTTAAACGTCCCCTTTGAACAATTATACAGGACTGTGCTTAAACTGACACACAATATTTTTAGCGCAATGCAGTCTGACTTTTAATAATCCCTACAAAAGACTGGCCCTGACTAACATTTACCTATACGTTTCACAAATCACTTACCTCACAAAAATCTTGGTTACTCGAACTACTGCAATACAGCCAGCGCCACTACTGCCAGCTAAATAAAAGATTCAAACTACGGAAGGCACTAACTACTGATAGGTATAGTTAGCAAACGAAAGATTTTAATAAAGAACAAACAATGTATTTACCTTAATAGTCATCAAAAGTCATAATATATATAGCAGTTCATAACATCCAATCTTACAAATTTCAAAACTCCGCCATTTCTCTCTCCACATCCACCACTGCTGGCGGCTCACCTCCAACTGCGTAACGCTAGGCGCTGTTAACATCCAGCTGCCCAACACTAAAACGTCAGACAACAATGCAAACCAGCCACAGACTGCACACAGCACAGCCAGTGATTTTCATACAGAGCGCTACATTGCGTTACCAATATAAAAACCTAAACAGTCTACTTACATAGCCCCCATGCTCCCCACAAAAAATTTTACAAATTGTTTTGGGCAGTGGCCAATACAGATTTGAAAAAAATTTTCATAATTACAATAACAAAGAAATCAAATGCACACACTTATTGATACAATGTTGGTCAAAAGCTAAAATTTTCTCACAGTCCATAAAGACAGTCCTGATCATTCATCACATTAAAATTGCAGTGTTTTTTTTCAAAGTCTGAGCAGTAAAAGAGAATGCACACGGAAATAGTCGATATCCATGCAGTCTTGAAGAGGTAGTGTTGTCCTTGCAACGGAAAGACAGTGCTGACTCTCAGACAGGTAATGGGCTACAACAGAGCAAACCTAGAGCAGAGTCAGTCGAAGTTTTGAAGAACTCTGGTAGGTAGGTCATCACAGAGCAGACCAACTGTAGTCCTGGTAGAGATTATGGTATTGTTGGGCCACCAGGGGTGCAGACCCACTGCAGTCCTTGTAGGAATAATGGTACTGGTGAGTCATAAAAGGTGTAGACCCACTGTAGTCCTTGTAGAGATGATCAGCAGCCATCTGCTGCGACTGTGCAGGTGCACAATCACCATCGAAGAGTCTTGCAGACAATATAGCAAGTCCATAAACCACCACTTGTGCACTCACAAATTTTTTGGCATGTCCTTAGAACCAGCAATGCTGTTAACCAGTCCCTTGCTGAATTATCAACACACGTGCAAACACTAACAGTCCTCTTTTTTTCTCACATATTCCGCGTGTACTATGACCAACAAAAACGTGTGCAGTGAAAATGGAACTTACAAGTTAATAATATGATGAACTGTTGTCAATTACAATTTTATAACATAATAATACAATTACAAAGGTACAAAATACATCATTAAGCAACATAACAATACAGATAACATTTGTAGTACAGGCTTTACAAAAGAATCGAAATAACATATACATCAGTGTAACAGGAATTATGACATGAGTACATACATAAAAGATCAGAATAACTTTCGAAATATCAACTTCACACATGGGCATTAAAACAAAACAGAATAAATAATGTCTAAACATCTTTACAAAGTAAATAACATATTATCAGAAAAATTCTACAACATAACTCTCATTAGATAAACACATAAAGACAGGAAGAACACAAATACCCAAGGGTACACCAACACATAATGGGATAACACAAGGAAAGGACAGGATTTGTTTTACTGCAGTATTTTGCAAACAAAACATACTTTACTTCTCGGAGATCTCCCTTCGTTCTACATTATTTCCAAAAAGTCCTATCTACACCTGCTTTCTGTACTTTTTTCGTATAACTTCTCAATGCATTTCTTCCAATTCATCACAACTCATTCTCTTATATAGTCTACACCCTCTTAAGCTAACTTAAATCTACTGAGCTCAGATGCTAAACTAAGGAACGAGGCAATGCAGCAGCACAAAACACTTAACACAAACAGCAATGATAAAATATTCAAATTGGCAAAGCAAGCATAAATATTACAACTAATATAACGCAATTAGCAGCAAACAAGAAAAATAAATCAGTAGTAAAACTGGCTTAACAGAGTAATACAAAGTCAAATTCAGTAACACTATGCCTGGCAAACAGCAGCAGCAAATGCAATAACTTATATCTAAACATGACATAGCTCAAGCAGAAAAAATAGTACACTAAAGACAACAATGCAGATAAGGGAAATGTCTGTTCACATCTAAATACCTATGTCATTAAAGTGGTGCACCACAAAAACTAATTCTACAAAAAATTTCCAAGTATTTGAAAAGAAAATTATATATGCAGTTACTGTTATTAGTCCCTTCTTATTGTTCTTTACATTCCAAGAGCTCCTTTTTTCGAAGAATATGGATCATAAAGTAATTATTTAATAGATCTGTTGACAGAAAGTGCTCACATTAGCAAATGCATTTAATTTTATTTTATAATACCAATGCTGCAACACAGCTGGCAACCAGATATTAAACAAAATGAGCAATCTCTCAACTAGAAAGACAATAGATGTAAAACGTTTCTCATCATTTCATTAGGCATTTTAGTAAATATCATAAATTAAGAGCTCCACAGTGTAATCATATGTTTTCAAGTTTGAGCGTGTCGTACTTGCTTTCTACAAAGAAATGTCAATAGTGAGGATAATGGCCTCTCTTTTTTTTTCTCCACCTGTGCCTCTGAAAGCCACACACTAATGGCTTTTTTCCAGGCAATTGTCGCGCAGCTGGGTGCCCACGATGCATTATGTGAAGGTGGTCACTTAACTTTCTTATCAAAATATTTACGAAAGCAGTAACAGTCTCGTATAAACATTTCACAGGTCGAGAATTTGCATTACAAATGTGTAGAAACAAAATCCTGTAAATATAACAGTGTCCAAAAACATTTCGTCGTTATTGTGGTACATTCACGTATTTACACACATTTCATAACTCTTTAAAGTACGATTCTTGGTTTCCAACCTCCTTTTTCACAAGTCAGAGTCCATAACCACTACTCATTATTCCTTACCTTATTACATATATACATATTCGTCGACACTTCTTCAATATTTCATCATAATAAATATGTAGCATAGTCAAATTCCTCAAATAGCATCAGCTTATTGATCATAAACATACCTCAGCAGCATAATACACATCGTCATCGTAATAATAACATCATAACACCTCAGTCAAATCTCAAAATCGTTGTAGCTTCCTCCAATAATTTCAAAACCTAAAAAAAATTCTCTGCTCATTTCAATAGTGTCATCTACCTCAAACGTACTTTAAAAATCATTATCCCACACCAAATACATCATTCAAAGCCCTCATAGTATCACAATGGTTCTGAAAAAATATGAAGAGTTCACAAAGTACAGACAAAATACAGTTTCATAAGTGTGAAGTTATCCAACTGTGTAATTGCGTTAACATGTCACTGATGTAGTAAAAAAAATGTTTGTTTCTCTGTTAAATAATCAGGTAGCTGTGTATTTTGTGTTGGAGAAATATGGTACCGATGTGTAAAGTTGTATAAGCAAATACCATATTAGCTACGGCTCCTTGTGCTTGCCACACACATGGTACACAAAGTAAGCGTGTACCCCCCTGAGGATTAATGTAATTATACCCTCAGGTGTTACAGATTACAGCAATGGAATGAAATGTATCACGGAAAACCTTTGTAATTCAAAAATCTTGAAAAATAAATGGTTTACGTACAAAATTAATCACTCAAATGCGTGTCCTGTAGCGCTAAATTGTGCGTCTTGTTGTAAGATAATCTCTGCGGAAGTGTCGTAGTTATCGTCCTCCGAAAGCTAAGTTCTGCAGAAGTCAATGTACTTACCTCATGATAAACAAAAGTGAAATGCTTTGCATATACATATCTCAGTTATTACGCTTATTGACCTGATGAAGAAAGTACTGTGCTGTAACGCATTGTTGTGCTATGGAAAAGGCTGTCTCCTTGTAGCTATACCACAAAAGTTACTACTAAAACATGTTTTACTTTCCAGAAGAATTCAGAAAACTGTGCAGATGTAAAACAGATACACCGCAAAAGCAACATTGTAAATTGTCACTCATTAGTAGCGTCGTGATAAAAATCGTGTAGCTGTCACATAAACTAACCTTTGTGTCATCTGGTATCTCTCAGAAAGCACTTTAAATTCAGAATGTATTTTCAAATAAACCAAAATGTTGCATTAAAATCTCATTAGCAGTACTGGTAAATGTTCTAAGTATGTGAGCCTTATAGTCGTTACGTAATCGTGCAACAAACAAGCAAGAATGCACACACACAATAACACTGTGACGTCTGTTCACTATAACAATGCATTCGTAATTTCTGTTTAAAAATGTTCCCTAGGTTCTAGAGTGGGTATTTAACTTCAAACATTGTTGCATGTTAACAGATTCTAAGTCTGACAAAGCATACCAGTAATGTAAAGTGAATAGTTTTATGGCAAAGACAGTTAAAAAGCAGATTATCTCTCAATAAAAGGTTTTACATGTGAAATGTGTTGCAATCTTTTACTCTTCATAGTACTCAGAGTTTCAACTTGAACGCAATTATCATGCAGTATACGTCGGTAAAGAATACTGGAATTTTTCTCAAGGTTAGCGTCTATGTTATTTTTCTCTGAGCCAGCCGCCGCACGCGGCTGCCTGCGGTGCGAGTCATTGTCTGTCTCTTCGTTGGCGCGCGTCGTTATTGGGATTAGGAAACCTAACTTTTACAAATTCACCTTGTCGAGAGGGCCTTGCCCTGTTTGAATCCCACCAGTTCTGATGCAATTCAGGTCTGTCGTTACGATTATATCGTCTGTCGTCATGTCAGTAATTTCTGTAATTAATTTCTTGTCGGTCACGTGGTGGAGAATTTCTCCCTGACCCGTGACTGCGCGGAGGACCGTTGTGTATGAAGTTATTCCGTCTCCCTTGATAATAATATTTCTGGTTGCAATATTGTCTGTTTCTATGACTGTCTCTGTCATATTTATTACTACGGAAATGCGATCTTTCTTTGTAACTATTACTCTGCCAGTGGTTGTCACATGGGTGGTGTCTGTTTTGGTCACGATTTGTGTTGTGAGAATAGCCTTGTCGTGTCCAGTTATTATTTCTTTCATCGCGGAATTGTGACGGATGTGACCTGTAATTGTTGTGTTCCTGTTTTCGCGTTCCGCGATTATCAGTGTCAATTTCTAATTCTTGTAAGAGCCCCTGAAGAGCTTCAATGTCGTCTTTGCAACGTCCTGCCAAAATAATATGTCGTAAATGTTCAGGCAATTTGATTAAGCAAATGCTGATGAGTTCTGAGGGGCTGTATGGGTTTGACAGGTACTGATTCTTGTGCAACATGTCTTCAAAATATTTCACAAGACTGGAGAATTCGGATTGTTCGAAATGTTTCATCATTATGATGCTATGTTTTACTCGGTCTTGTGTAGCTTGAGACCAATATGCTGAGAGGAAGGCATGATAAAAGTCTCCTTCACTGTGACAATCGTGAATGACCGATCGCATTCTTACAGCTGGTTCATTCTCTAAATAGCCACACATAAGTTCTAATCTGTGTTCTAATGACCAGTTCGGAGGAAAACAGTGTGAGAATTGATGAAGCCACGCTTGTAGATGAATGTCGTTACCAGAATTCTTAAATGTTTTGAATTTACGTGTAGTAATGAACAGCTTATTGTCAAAATCATCGTGTCGGCGAGTCGCATGTCGGTAATTGTTGCGCCGTTTCGGCGGTTCCATTTCAAAATTCCGTGCACCTTGCCAATTTCCTACATAATTTCCGAAATGCGATGTGTTATTATTTTGCAGCTTTTCCGTATTTCTAAGTCCCTCTTCCCGTGTTGGAGCGCGAGTGTATTAATTTGATTCTGATTTTGTTTTAAATTGCCTAATTTGTTCGTACTCTTCTGTGTCATTAAAGACTACCGGTCTTGCGTCATTCACATTATCATCTACCTTCGTAGATAAATTATTTAGCTGATCCGAAAGTTCGACTACTTTCTCTGCTAGTGAACTAATTTCTTCCACGTGTCTTTCTGAACCAATTTTCAGAGTATCTACTGTGTCCTTTAAGTATTCCTGAGTTTTTGCAAGTTGCGTAACCGAATCAGTAGATGCAACTGAGTCAATGTTACCTTGCAAGGTCTCATGATTTTCATGAACAATAGTTTGCAGTTCTTTTATGGCTGCTTCGTGATTCTGTAATCCATTTTCATGCCGTGAAAAAATAGGTTGAAAATGCTCACAAATTTGTGTTTTTACGTCGTTACAGACTTTTTTAACATTTCGATTCAATGTTATGTAACTCAGTAGTTAAATCTTCACGTGTTTGTTCAAGTGTGGTGTCTAACTTTTGAAGCTTTTGCTGTGTTTGTCTCTGATTTTGTTCCATTGTGTCTAACTGTTGCTGTGTTTGTCTCTGATTTTGTTCCATTGTGTCTAACTTTTGAAGATTTTGTTCCATTGTGTCTAACTTTTGAAGCTTTTGCTGTGTTTGTCTCTGATTTTGTTCCATTGTGTCTAACCTTTGAAGATTTTGTTCCATTGTGTCTAACATTTGAAGCTTTTGTCCCATTTGTTGCATTTATTGTAATAACAATGCACTGGTGTCTGAAACATGTTCCTCAGTGCTATTCGGCAATGCATTTGAACCGGCAACATTCGCAGTTTGAAAAGCAGAAAATGTGTCTTGACTTATTTGAGAAAACGGGGAGGACGCATAACCTGAATCTACAGTATTTGCAAGATTGTGTCCTGTCATTTCGGATTCCTCAGGCAAGCTGTTGCCGACCGATCGATCGATAATGCTTCCCTGTTCACTAATTGTTTCACTGTCTACACCATTGTTTGCAGCCCGCTCCATTTCCCTATGTACAATTACCAAATTACTACTTTGAACATTAGTTAATTCATTACTCGGTGGCGCTAACATACTGCTTTCGTCTTCACTGTCATTTTTCAGTTTACTTTGGAGCCTAGTATTACGTTTTTCACACGCCATTATTGTCACAATATTTCACACGATAACACAGAAAAGCACAATTTCGAGAGCAAAAATAAGAGAACACATTAACGTAGCACTGAAAATAATATCTCGTTAATTGCAAGCGCAGCTGCGAAATACTTGCTGCAAATCTACATGCATGCCACAACTGTTTTACCGTACAACATTGAAAAACTACAACTACAAAGGAAATTCTCTCTATAATACGCGCTAGCAATAAACAAAAGCTACACTAATTACACAAACTACAAGAAAAAATCATAAGATTCCAGTGAGGTATCCTCGGCTAAGGGTCGACATATGAAACGTCCCCTTTGAACAATTATACAGGACTTTGCTTAAACTGACACACAATATTTTTAGCGCAACGCAGTCTGACTTTTAATAATCCCTACAAAAGAATGGCCCTGACTAACATTTACCTATACGTTTCACAAATCACTTACCTCACAAAAATCTTGGTTACTCGAACTACTGCAATACAGCCAGCGCCACTACTGCCAGCTAAATAAAAGATTCAAACTACGGAAGGCACTAACTACTGATAGGCATAGTTAGCAAATGAAAGATTTTAATAGAGAACAAACAATGTATTTACCTTAATAGTCATCAAAAGTCATAATATATATAGCAGTTCATGACATCCAGTCTTACAAATTTCAAAACTCCGCCATTTCTCTCCCCACATCCACCACTGCTGGCGGCTCACCTCCAACTGCGCAACGCTACGCGCTGTTAACATCCAGCTGCCCAACACTACAACGTCAGACAACAATGCAAACCAGCCACAGACTGCACACAGCACAGCCAGTGATTTTCATACAGAGCGCTACGTCGCGTTACCAATGTAAAAATCTAAACAGCCTACTTACATTATAATAAACTCATAAAATTGTTTTGAACTAAAATATTTAATACTATAATTCTGTATTCATTACAACATATTCCAAATAGAAATATGAAATTTTAATTGCCCTTCTCTTCATGTATATCCATAGTATATGGTCCTTGAAACTCCCTGGCATATTAAAACTGTGTTCTGAGCGAGACTCGAACTCGGGACATTTGCCTTTCGCGGGCAACTACTCTACCATCTTTTTTTTTATCTCATTTTGTTCGGTTTCGTTCGTTGCATCTGCCTGGGACGGACGTCACAAGACACCCGTTTCAGTTCGTCGTTGATCCATTACATCAGTTTTTTTTTTATTACAGAGGGCAGCTAACCCTCTGACCAAACACGCTGAGTTACCGTGCCGTCATCTTCTCTCTCAGTAACTGATCCATGTGACCCATACATCTGTGGGTGAGATGGACTAAACATATATATTTTCATTTTATCGTAGTCCTTGTATTTTAAGAGGCAGGGCCTCAGCAATACATTGTACTTAAGATTATATGACATTCTATATGAACACGCTGTCAAAAGTGAAAACAAAGAAAACACATGATTTTTATGCTGAATAAAAAAAAAAAACATGGTCCGACTCTCCCAAACTTACCCTATTACTAGCGATACATTTTGGGTGGCTTACATTGATGAAGCACACTTTCTACAATCAGGACTGGTGATCAGCTCATTAATATTTGTTCTCCATAAAGTGGTCGATGAAGACTGTCACCTTACTCTCCTTCGAGATTTTACTAGAACCACATTTTGCTGCCGGAAGCCCATCATGTTCCATGATATACTTCGTAACTTTTCATATCGATATCCATTAGACTGCATCAAAATTTAACGGTGTAGTAGAATACTGTTAACCCGTGTACTTTTGGTTCTTATTTTCTACTGTTCCCTTTCCATCAATTTTCTTTTACTGATACGTTCTGGAAGGAAACAACGTATGCTGCCCTATCCTTCTGTGCGCTTTGATGAAACTTTCACGTTATGCAAATTGACCTTTCTAGTAGTATTACCGTGTGATAAATGCACGAACTAACTGTTCACTTTTCATCACGTCCCTCTCAAGCTACTAGTTTATTTTATTTCGTTTCGCACAGCGGCATCAAAAGAACATGAGGTCATTCTTCCAGTTCTCGCGCCGCTTCACGCTAAATTAAAACGTATATTCCTGGCCTGCCGCTTTATTCAAATATTAGCTCTGAACTTGTTCCAAATTTCTCTCATTAGGGATAACTTTCATACCCTGAGGCCTCGCAAATGAAGGCTCCACAGTTATTATACGGTGAGCTAGACGACACGCCACAAAAGCCGCCAACCGTGTCCCCTAAAGTAGAAATAACGGTCCGGTAATTCACCATCTCGTTCCGTAATTGCCCTTCTCACTTAAAGAGTATGGCTTTTCCGTCAAAGGAAATAAAAAGAATAGAGCCAGTGCAGTAGAAGCTAAAGCGATGGCCGCTGTAGCTTTGCGTCGTATTTGCTTAATTGTTTCATTCACAGCAGACAATTTGGCGAGCGGTTTGCACCCTACTGGCTATTCGCTCATTTAATCTGCGCACAGTATTCACGTTAAGACAGAGGCACATCAGCAGCATCTGTGGAAATGCGTTGCCCCAACGACTAACTCAGTTGCCGGACGCTGCGAAGAACAGAATCATTGCCTCTTCGGTCAAATTATTCCTCCGTAGCAGACATCGAATAAACAATTCTTCACTAGACAATTTTCGTGCTCATAGACCTTCTCAAACTGACTAGTTTGGCAAATACAACTGCTCCATATTGCTGAGTGTTATTTCAGGTATTTCAGGTTACGTTGAAATGACTTCAGAGTCCACATTAAGTTTTCTTTGAAGATAGTGGTGATTGTTACAAAAGAGGCAGAATGGTAACGTGCTCTAATGCCATTCCATAGCATTTAACTTTATAAGTTTACGGTAGTCACTGTGTTTCTCTCTGTCCATAGTTATTTAGAAGTTAAAAAGGTCTCTCACATTTAAATCTTATCTGCCTCACAGTCACTCTCCTTAAACGTTCATTTTAAATATTTTTCGCCAACACGTTAAAGTTTATTCCCTCAGTTACTATTGCTATTAATAAATAATACTTTTCCCATAACTTACTCTACATTGTCATTGTTATGAGCCAGATAATGGCCAAGTGCCAATTTAAATTCCTTACTTGTCGTTTTCATCTTTTCTTCCCATACTCTTTCATCTGTTCACTGCGTATTTTCTTCCTATCTTCCGACAACTTCAGACCAATCTTTTGTTCACTCTTCTATCTTGCAATCACTCCATATTCAATGCTCTGTCTTGCATTCGATATAAATTTCCAAACAATACCAAGCTTCTTTACCTCGTTACTTCTGATATGTTTCCTACATTTGAAAAAATTCCATCATTATTATTCTAATTTCCAACTTCCATATATTTTAATCAGTCTCATATTTTCCTTTCGCCTACTAGTACTTCCAATGTATCGAAATTATAGTTCCATACCAGACGTTCGCTTGCATATATATATTCTGGATTTACTAATCTACTGTAAGGTCATTTTTTTTTAGACATACTTCTTTCTTGTAAAAGTCTTTCGTTATACCGTGTGCGATTCCCATTTTATGTATCATCATTTCCTCTTTTTCACCTTTTTCGAACTTTTTCTTCCATTTTTTCACAGAGATATTTATACGAGGGCCGTTCAGAAAGTAACCTCCGGTTGATTTAAAAAAATACACCAAGTTAAATAAAAATATTTTAATATATACATCTTACAACTACATCATTGCACTATTTTTCTACATAGTCTCCATAGCGATTGAGGCACTTATCGTATCTCTTCACAAGCTTTGAAATTCCTTCTGCATAAAAATCACCCGCTTGTGCCTGGAGCCAGCCTGTGACCGCATCTTTGAGCTCTTCGTCGTCATCAAACCGCTGTGACCCGAGCCATTTCTTCAAATGCATGAAGAGGTGATAATCACTTGGCGCCAGGTCTGGCTGCAAGGTGGATGGTTGATAACGTCCCACTTGAAGGACTCAAGAAGGGCCGTTGTTCTGCGAGCAGAGTGAGGACGGGCGTTATCCTGCAAAAAAAAACGATACCGGAAGTCAGCATACCACGGCGTTTGTTCTGTATAGCCCGTCGTAACTTTTTTATCGTTTCACAGTACACGTCTTGATTAATGGTCGTAGCACGTTCCATGAATTCAACCAACAACACCCCTTTGGCATCCCAAAACACCAATGCCATCAGTTTTCTGGCAGAAAAATCTTGCGAGGCTTTTCTTGGTTTGGTAGGCGAATTTGAATGTGCCCACATCTTTGATTGTTCTTTTGTCTCAGGGTTCACGTACTTAATCCAGGTTTCGTCACCGGTCACGATTCTGTTTAACAATGGTTCTCCTTCGTCCTCATAACGTGACGGAAAGTCTAATGCAGAGGCCATTCTTTGAGTTTTGTGGTGGTCGGTAAGAATTTTGGGCACCCATCGTGCACAGAACTTACGGTAACCCAATCTTGCTGTCACTATCTCGTACAAGAGAGTCTTAGAAATCTGTGGAAAACCAGTAGACAACTCCGACATTGAGAAACGTCGATTTTCACGAACTTTTGCATCAACTGTCTGAACGAGTTCGTCAGTCACCAATGATGGTCTACCACTCCTCTCTTCATCATGAACGTTTTCTCGTCGACTTTTAAATAAACGTACCCATTCACGGACAACTCCTTCACTCATAACTCTTGGTCCGTACACGGCACAAAGCTCACGATGAATAGCTGCTGCAGAATATCCTTTGGCTGTAAAAAACCTTATGACAGCACGCGCTTCACATTTGGCGGGGTTTTCTATTGCAGCACACATTTCAAACTGCCACAAAAACTAAACTAGCGCAGGTACGACGTTCACTCGACCACGGCTTGATGCCGACTGACCTGTTGAGTGCGTGAACGCACAGATGGCGTCGCTACTCCCCCCACAACCCGCACTGTGACCAATCGGAGGTTACTTTCTGAACCGCCCTCGTATTTCTCTACCTTTTCCATTAGTTTGCTGTAATTTTATTAGTGTTGGAATACTGCAATACAACTTCGTAATGAATTACATCAGGTAACAATACCGAAAAATGTTAAAAAAAAGACTTATTATAAAAATATAGACAGTTCTAAGGAATACAGAAAATAAATAAAGGTACCTGCCACTGTGAGACTCTACATGCAACTAAGCTGACAGAACTAACGAGACGTTCCAACCACAGTATGTGCATGGTTCAGTCACTTTAATGTGACCACCGTGTATGTTCAGGATAAGTGTGCAAGAAGCACTCGCAGACGGCAAGTAGCAGTACTAGCAGGGGAGGGTAACAAGTCGGAAGGACACGCAAAACAGTGTAGTAGCTGTCGTAATGCAGAAACGGAGCGATTTATCTGACCACCTAAAGGTCGTGAGCGCTGGCTTTCGGGCCGAGGGGGGAAGCATTTGTAAACTGTTTGCTTGCGGCTGTGGTTAACGTATACAGTGCAGTGTGGGGCGGTGGGATAATATTTATGAATAACAATAAGTCATAGGAAAAATATTTGAAATATTAGAATTTTGTTGAACTGCTGTAAATATTGTTCGCCATCTTTTACGAGAACCTGGAAACTATTTCTGAGGTCAGCCAGAAAGCGATGGAGGACATACTGACCATAAGTCCCAGTCTGAAAGTCCACATTCTTGTAAAGCCCACTGAAAGTAATGTTTCTATTCTCTATTCACTCTGCGGGATCAGGACTATGATTGTAAATGAAGATTTTGAGTTCTTTTTGCTACACATATTTGGTAAAGTTTCACATGCACAACATTGCAATATTCATTAAGTTCATAGTGACAGTAAATCTCTCTACCCTAAACAGCACTATTAGCAGTTCAGTGGCGACTCCTGTGGTACGTTCTAGTAATTTGTCTTCTACCCTGAGTACTGATATTCAAAATAAATGCTCTCGACAAAAGTGGAAAATAAATTTCACCACATGCCACGCGGATTTCTTAACCTTACGGGTGGTACACTAACCGTTACTTCCGCAAAATCTAAGAAATCCAGGACGGTGCACAGCCCTCGAGAGTTCACTTTCTATTGTTGTCGTTGTTGTGGTCTTCAGTCCTGAGACTGGTTTGATGCAGCTCTCCATGCTACTCTATCCTGTGCAAGCTTCTTAATCTCCCAGTACCTACTGCAACCTACATCCTTATGAATCTGCTTAGTGTATTCATCTCTTGGTCTCCCTCTACGATTTTTACCCTCCGCGCTGCTCTCCAATGCTAAATTTGTGATCCCTTGATGCCTCAAAACATGTCCTACCAACCGATCCCTTCTTCTAGTCAAGTTGCGCCACAAACTTCTCTTCTCCCCAATCCTATTCAATACCTCCTCATTAGTTACGTGATCTACCCACCTTATCTTCAGCATTCTTCTGTAGCACCACATTTCGAAAGCTTCTATTCTCTTCTTGTCCAAACTAGTTACCGTCCATGTTTCACTTCCATACATGGCTACACTCCATACAAATACTTTCAGAAACGACTTCCTGACACTTAAATCTATACTCGACGTTAGCAAAT
The DNA here is from genome assembly GCF_023898315.1 of Schistocerca nitens. Taxonomy (NCBI): domain Eukaryota; kingdom Metazoa; phylum Arthropoda; class Insecta; order Orthoptera; family Acrididae; genus Schistocerca; species Schistocerca nitens. Next base: position 36,512,475 of record NC_064620.1, read on the forward strand.
TTCTCTTCTTCAGAAACGATTTCCTTGCCATTGCCAGTCTACATTTTATATCCTCTCTATTTCGACCATCATCAGTTATTTTACACCCTAAATAGCAAAACTCCTTTACTACTTTAAGTGTCTCATTTCCTAATTTAATTCCCTCAGCATCACCCAATTTAATTTGACTACATTCCATTATCCTCGTTTTGCTTTTGTTGATGTTCATCTTATACCCTCCTTTCAAGACACTGTCCATTCCGTTCAACTGCTCTTCCAACTCCTTTGCTGTCTCTGACAGAATTACAATGTCATCGGCGAACCTCTAAGTTTTTACTTCTTCTCCAAGAATTTTAATACCTACTCCAAATTTTTCTTTTGTTTCCTTTACTGCTTGCTCAATATACAGATTCAATAACATCGGGGAGAGGCTACAACCCTGTCTCACTCCTTTCCCAACCACTGCTTCCCTTTCATGCCCCTCGACTCTTATAACTGCCAAATGGTTTATGTACAAATTGTAAACAGCCTTTCGCTCTCTGTATTTTACCCCTGCCACCTTCAGAATTTGAAAGAGAGCGTTCCAGTTAACATTGTCAAAAGCATTCTCTAAGTCTACAAATGCTAGAAACGTAGGTTTGCCTTTTCTTAATCTTTCTTCTAAGATGAGTCGTAAGGTTAGTATTGCCTCACGTGATTCAACATTTCTACGGAATCCAAACTGATCTTCCCCGAGGTCGGCTTCTACCAGTTTTTCCATTCGTCTGTAAAGAATTCGCGTTAGTATTTTGCAGCTGTGACTTATTAAACTGATGGTTCGGTAATTTTCACATCAGTCAACACCTGCTTTCTTTGGGATTGGAATTATTATATTCTTCTTGAAGTCTGAGGGTATTTCGCCTGTCTCATACATCTTGCTCACCAGATGGTAGAGTTTTGTCATGACTGGCTCTCCCAAGGCCATCAGTAGTTCTAATGGAATGTTGTCTACTCCCGGGGCCTTGTTTCGATTCAGGTCTTTCAGTGCTCTGTCAAACTCTTCACGCAGTATCTTATTTCCCATTTCGTCTTCATCTACATCCTCTTCCCTTTCCATAATATTGTCCTCAAGTACATCGCCCTTGTATAAACCCTCTATATACTCCTTCCACCTTTCTGCCTTCCCTTCTTTGCTTAGAACTGGGTTGCCATCTGCGCTCTTGATATTCATACAAGTGGTTCTCTTCTCTCCAAAGGTCTCTTTAATTTTCCTGTAGGCAGTATCTATCTTACCCCTAGTGAGACAAGCCTCTACATCCTTACATTTGTCCTCTAGCCATCCCTGCTTAGCCATTTTGCACTTCCTGTCAATCTCATTTTTGAGACGTTTGTATTCCTTTTTGCCTGCTTCATTTACTGCATTTCTATATTTTCTCACTTTCATCAATTAAATTCAATATTTCTTCTGTTACCCAAGGATTTCTATTAGCCATCATCTTTTTACCCACTTGATCGTCTGCTGCCTTCACTACTTCATCCCTCAGAGCTACCCATTCTTCTTCTACTGTATTTCTTTCCCCCATTCCTGTCAATTGTTCCCTTATGCTCTCCCTGAAACTCTCTACAACCTCTGGTTCTTTCAGTTTATCCAGGTCCCATCTCCTTAAATTCCCACCTTTCTGCAATTTCTTCAGTTTCAATCTGCAGTTCATAACCAATAGATTGTGGTCAGAGTCCACATCTGCCCCTGGAAATGTCTTACAATTTAAAACCTTTTTATTATTACAGAAAATATACTTTTAGTAACAGCCTGTCTCTGACGTCACCCGAGGCAGCGCGCACTCCAGCGTTTGGCTAATGCGGATCGTACAGTGGCTGGGTGCGAAGTGACGCCTAGTCTTGCCTCTCGGGCTGTATTTATATATGTGGCGCAGCTGACGGCCAAGGGAACACCTGCTGTTATCCGCTCTATGCCCACGGCCGCTTTCTTGAACTCTGGTGTGTATTAATATAGGATCTTTGTAATTTTTGTATGCATGTAGTTAAGTTGGTTAAGCTTTGCCGTCTAGAATTTTCAGAACGGAACTGACAGTCGAACCTGACCTTTGAACTACAACTTTAAAGGACCAGATATTTATAAATTATTTACATTCAGGCCTTGGAACTTGTTATAAAAATGGTTCAAATGGCTCTGAGCACTATGGGACTTAACATCTGAGATCATCAGTGCCCTGGAACTTAAGACTACTTAAACATCTACATCTACATCTATACTCCGCGAGCCACCTTACGGTGTGTGGCGGAGGGTACTTATTGTACCACTATCTGATCCCCCCTTCCCTGTTCCATTCACGAATTGTGCGTGGGAAGAACGACTGCTTGTAAGTCTCCGTTTTTGCTCTAATTTCTCGGATCTTTTCGTTGTGATCATTACGCGAGATATATGTGGGCGGTAGTAATATGTTGCCCATCTCTTCCCGGAATGTGCTCTCTCGTAATTTCGATAATAAACCTCTCCGTATTGCGTAACGCCTTTCTTGAAGTGTTCGCCACTGGAGCTTGTTCAGCATCTCCGTAACGCTCTCGCGCTGACTAAATGTCCCCATGACGAATCGCGCTGCTTTTCGCTGGATCATGTCTATCTTTTCTATTAATCCAACCTGGTAAGGGTCCCATACTGATGAGCAATACTCAAGAATCGGACGAACAAGCGTTTTGTAAGCTATTCTTTCGTCGATGAGTCACATTTTCTTAGAATTCTTCCTATGAATCTCAACCTGGCGCCTGCTTTTCCCACTATTTGTTTTATGTGATCATTCCACTTCAGATCGCTCCGGATAGTAACTCCTAAGTATTTTACGGTCGTTACCGCTTCCAATGATTTACCACCTATGGCATAATCGTACTGGAATGGATTTCTGCCCCTATGTATGCGCATTATATTACATTTATCTACGTTTAGGGAAAGCTGCCAGCTGTCGCACCATTCATTAATCCTCTGCAGGTCTTCCTGGAGTACGTACGAGTCTTCTGATGTTGCTACTTTCTTGTAGACAACCGTGTCATCTGCAAATAGCCTCACGGAGCTACCGATGTTGTCAACTAAGTCATTTATGTATATTGTAAACAATAAAGGTCCTATCACGCTTCCTTGCGGTACTCCCGAAATTACCTCTACATCTGCAGATTTTGAACCATTAAGAATGACATGTTGTGTTCTTTCTTCTAGGAAATCCTGAATCCAATCACAAACCTGGTCCGATATTCCGTAAGCTCGTATTTTTTTCACTAAACGTAAGTGCGGAACCGTATCAAATGCCTTCCTGAAGTCCAGGAATATGGCATCAATCTGCTCGCCAGTGTCTACGGCACTGTGAATTTCTTGGACAAATAGGGCGAGCTGAGTTTCACATGAACTCTGTTTGCGGAATCCATGTTGGTTATGATGAAGGAGATTTGTATTATCTAAGAACGTCATAATACGAGAACATAAAACATGTTCCATTATTCTACAACAGATTGACGTAAGCGAAATAGGCCTATAATTATTCGCATCTGATTTATGACCCTTCTTGAAAATGGGAACGACCTGCGCTTTCTTCCAGTCGCTAGGTACTTTACGTTCTTCCAGAGATCTACGATAAATTGCTGATAGAAAGGGGGCAAGTTCTTTAGCATAATCACTGTAGAATCTTAAGGGTATCTCGTCTGGTCCGGATGCTTTTCCGCTACTAAGTGATAGCAGTTGTTTTTCAATTCCGATATCGTTTATTTCAATATTTTCCATTTTGGCGTCCGTGCGACGGCTGAAGTCAGGGACCGTGTTACGATTTTCCGCAGTGAAACAGTTTCGGAACACTGAATTCAGTATTTCTGCCTTTCTTCGGTCGTCCTCTGTTTCGGTGCCATCGTGGTCAACGAGTGACTGAATAGGGGATTTAGATCCGCTTACCGATTTTACATATGACCAAAACTTTTTAGGGTTCTTGTTTAGATTGTTTGCCAATGTTTTATGTTCGAATTCGTTGAATGCTTCTCTCATTGCTCTCTTTACGCTCTTTTTCGCTTCGTTCAGCTTTTCCTTATCAGCTATGATTCGACTACTCTTAAACCTATGATGAAGCTTTCTTTGTTTCCGTAGTTCCTTTCGTACATGATTGTTATACCACGGTGGATCTTTCCCCTCGCTTTGGACCTTAGTCGGTACGAACTTATCTAAGGCGTACTGGACGATGTTTCTGAATTTTTTCCATTTTTGTTCCACATCCTCTTCCTCAGAAATGAACGTTTGATGGTGGTCACTCAGATATTCTGCGATTTGTGCCCCATCACTCTTGTTAAGCAAATATATTTTCCTTCCTTTCTTGGCATTTCTTATTACACTTGTAGTCATTGATGCAACCACTGATTTATGATCACTGATACCCTCTTCTACATTCACGGAGTCGAACTAACCTAAGGACATCACACACATCCATGCCCGAGGCAGGATTCGAACCTGCGGCCGTAGCGGTCGCGCGGTCCCACACTGAAGCGCCTAGAACCGCTCGGCCACACAGGCCGGCGAAACTTGTTATAGCTCTATTATTTAATACGTCTCATCACGTCCTGAAACCAAAACTTTCTAGCATTAATATAACAGATGCTTAACCTAATACAAATAAGGACGTTTTTGTTCCAAATTTATTAGAGGTAGTTCAGTGGGGTTTACATAGTTAATGTTTTTATGTTCAACTGAGGCTTCGTAAAAATTTTCATATTTCTAATATTTAGCACCTCCAGTTATTCTTACAAGAGCGGATTCTGGCCAAAATATTTGTTTAATCACTTTGAGACTTCTACCAGTTAATTTGACACACAGTTGCACATCATGAAAAACTTTTGGGTTTCTAGCTTTATTATTTAGTGCCCCTTATTTTCTTCTTGAAGCGATGCATTTAGGGAAAAATATTGACCTGACCATTCTGAGATTTAATTCCATTCTTAGATTATGGTGCAATACTTGTGTGCTACGCACCGACGTTTTGTGGTGAAGAAAAAGTGGCTCTGAGCACTGTGGGGCTTAACATCTGAGGTCATCAGTCCCCTAGAACTTAGAACTACTTAAACCTAACTAACCTAAGGCCATCACACACATCCATGCCCGAGGCAGGATTCGAACCTGCGACCGTAGCGGTCTCGTAGTTCCAGACTGAAGCGCCTAGAACCGCTCAGCCACCGCGGCCGGCTTTTGTGGTGACGTGGCGCCAGTAGCAGTGAACTGGCTTAAGTACTGGCACACCCGCTCGCCTCTGTAACTCTTAATAAACTACTGGCCATTAAAATTGCTACACCACGAAGATGACGTTCTACAGACGCGAAATTTAACCTACAGGAAGAAGATGCTGTGATATGCAAATGATAAGCTTTTCAGAGAATTCACACAACGTTGGCGCCGGTGGCGACACCTACAACGTGCTGACATCAGGAACGCTTCCAACCGACTTCTCATACACAAACATCAGTTGACCGGCGTTGCCTGGTGGAACGTTGTTGTGATGCCACGTGTAAGGAGGAGAAATGCGTACCGTCACGTTTCCGACTTTGATAAAGGTCGGATTGTGGTCTATCGCGATTGAGGTTTATCGTATCGCGACATTGCTGCTCGCGTTCGTCGAGATCCAATTACTGTTAGCAGAATATGGAATCGGTGGGTTGAGGAGGGTAATACGGAACGCCGTGCTGGATTCCAACGGCGTCGTATAACTAGCAGTCGAGATGACAGACATCTTAACTGAATGGCTGTAACGTATCGTGCAGTCACGTCTCGATTCCTGAGTCAACATATGGGGACGTTTGCAAGACAATAACCATCTGCACGAACAGTTCGACGACGTTTGCAGCAGCATGGACTATGAGATCGGAGACCATGGCTGCGGTTACCCTATACGCTGCATCACAGACAGGAGCGCCTGCGATGGTGTACTTAACGACGAACCTGGTTGCACGAATCGTAATACGTCATTCTTCGGATGGATCCAGGTTTTGTTTACAGAATCATGATGGTCGCATCCGTGTTTGGCGACATCGCGTTGAACGCACATTGGAAGCGTGTATTCGTCATCGCCATATTGGCGTATCACCCGGCGTGATGGTATGGGGTGCCATTGGTTACACGTCTCGGTCACCTCTTGTTTGCATTGACGGCACTTTGAACAGTGGACATTACATTTCAGATGGTTACGACCCGTGGCTCTACCCTTCATTCGATCCCTGCGAAACCCTACATTTCAGCAGGATAATGCACGGCCGCATGTTGCAGGTCCTGTACGGGCCTTTCTGGGTACAGAAAATGTTCGACTGCTGCCCTGGTCAGCAAATTCTCCAGATCTCTCACCAATTGAAAACGTCTGGTTAGTGGTGGCCGAGCAACTGGCTCGTCACAATACGCGAGTCACTACACTTGATGAACTGTGGTATCGTGTTGAAGCTGCATGGGCAGGTGTACCTGTACACGCCATCCAAGCTCTGTTTGAGTCAATGCCCAGGTGTATCAAGGCCGTTATTACTGCTACAGGTGGTTGTTCTGGGTACTGATTTCTCAGGATCTATGCACCCAAATTGCGTGAAAAAGTAATCACCAGTTCTAGTATAATGTATTTGCCCAATGAATACCCGTGTATCATCTGCATTTCTTCTTGGTGTAGGAATTTTAATTGCCAGTAGTGTAGATACAGCGCTATTTAAAAGCGACGCCGTAGCAACTGTGGTGCACCACGAGCCATAGATGCAGTGGTGTACAAGGACGGTGGAGATGTGTGCTACCGAATAGACGTGGAACTGTTGAGTAACTGCCACACAGATGAAACAAGGGGCTCCAACAATATCGGCACATCGACCGTTCAGCGAACGTTGCTGTGCATGGCTTCCGCAGAAGGCGCGCGCTTCACGCACCCACGCTGACTGCTGTTCTTCGGCGACGAACGCAACTGGACGACCACAAATAGGCGATGGTAGCTTTTCAAACGAATCACGTTTTGCGCTCGAGCGGGCAGATGGGGATTGACGTTTACGGCGTGCATGTGTGAAGTCAAACACCCTGTAACAATCTTCGGAAGAGTCCAAGGTGGAGGAGGGAGCATTCTGCTAGACAAGCTCAAGTATTGTGGCATGAGTGGGACAGTGCACAAATGGTTTAATTCGTACCTAACTGGAAGAGTGCAGAAAGTTGAAATAAGTAGTGCTCGTAACATGCAAAGATCAGCACATTCCTCAAACTGGGGAACTATCAAGAATGGGGTTCCACAAGGGTCAGTCTTGGGTCCTTTGTTGTTCTTATTATATATTAATGACTTGCCATTCTATATTCATGAAGAGGAAAAGTTAGTTCTCTTTGCTGATGATACAAGTATAGTAATCACACCTGACAAACAAGAATTAACTGTTGAAATTGTCAATACCGTCTTTCAGAAAATTACTAAGTGGTTCCTTGTAAACGGACTCTCACTGAATTTTGATAAGACACAGTACATACAGTTCCGTACAGTGAATGGTATGACGCCATTAATAAATATAGACCTTAATCAGAAGCATATAGCTAAGGTAGAATATTGCAAATTTTTACGTGTGTCCATTGATGAGAGATTAAATTGGAAGAAACACATTGATGATCTGCTGAAACGTTTGAGTTCAGCTACTTATGCAATAAGGGTCATTGCAAATTTTAGTGATAAACATCTTAGTAAATTAGCTTACTACGCCTATTTTCACTCATTGCTTTCATATGGCATCATATTTTGGGGTAATTCATCACTGAGGAATAAAGTATTTATTGCACAAAAGCGTGTAATCAGAATAATGGCTGGAGTCCACCCAAGATCATCCTGCAGACATTTATTTAAGGATCTAGGGATATTCACAGTAGCTTCTCAGTATATATACTCTCTTATGAAATTTGTTATTAACAACCAAACCCAATTCAAAAGTAATAGCAGTGTGCATAACTACAATACTAGGAGAAAGGATGATCTTCACTATTCAAGATTAAATCTAACTTTGGCACAGAAAGGGGTGAATTATACTGGCACTAAAGTCTTTGGTCACTTACCAAATAGTATCAAAAGTCTGACAGATAACGAACAAGCATTTAAGAAGAAATTAAAAGAATTTCTGAATGACAACTCCTTCTACTCCATAGAGGAATTTTTAGATATAAATTAAGAAAAAAAAAACAAAAAATATTAAAAAAATAAAAAAATAAAGAAAAAATAAAGAAAAACAAAAAACACAATAAAATAAAGTTGTTATATTAACTTAAGTATGTTGTTAAATTAACCTAATTATGTCAAGTATTGGAAAATTCGACTCGTTCCACATCATTACGAAATATCGTATTCATGATCCATGGAACTAGTATTAATCTAATCTAATCTACAATGTGGCAAGTGTTTCCGTGCCGTTTCTTGGGTGGTCTCGTCACTCTGGAAGGCTCAGTTGATCAACACAAGTATGCATCTATTGTCGGGGACCTGTTATTCCTCTGCACGAAGGCAGCTACCAGCAGGAAAATGCAACGTGTCACGCAGCTCGGAATGTACGTGGGTGTTTCTAAGAGCAGTAGCACGAGATTACCGAACTCCCCTGGCCACCAAACGCCCCGGATTTAAACCCAGTCGAGAATGTGTGGGTCCACCTCGATAGGGCTGTTCGCGCCAAGGATCGTCAACCGAGAAACCTAACGTAGATGGGACTGATCTGTGGCTGCCGTGGCTCTGCATTCCTGTCGGTGTCTTCCACAACCAAACTGAGTCTTTTCCTACACGTCTCGCAGCCATCGGCCCTGCAAAATGTGTTCATGCCGGCTGCTGACATGTGGTCATATTAATGTGACTGGACAGTGTAGTCCAGGTCGGAGATGGTTTTGTGCTAATATGGAGGTGTTCTTCGTAGCATTGCTTCCATCCACTCATTTAGTTTACTCTGAACGTGGACCAGAATCTCTAGTTGAGTATCACTGGTGATCATTTGTTGACATTTCTCCTCCATATTCAGGATATTATGTAAACATTTTCATCTTCACCAGGCGGCATGCATGCTTTCCAGACTTGAGGAAAATTCAGTCTCCGTATTGCTCCTCAATTGTCCCGCTAAATCATCTGGAACTTAACACAATAATAACAGCTATTACTGTTTGGGACTGTAGGTCATATGTAGAAGCTGTTGCTGAACTCTCTCCGAAGAGTCAAAATGGTTCAAATGGCTCTGAGCACTACGGGACTTAACATCTGAGGTCATCAATCTCCTAGAACTTAGAACTACTGAAACCTAACTAACCTAAAGACATCACACACATCCATGCCCGAGGCAGGATTCGAACCTCCGACCGTAGCGGTCTCGCGGTTCCAGACTGAAGCGCCTAGAAACGCTCGGCCACACCGGCCGGCTCCGAAGTGTCAATTAGCCTCAAATACCCACATAAAATATTGTCAAACATTGAGATATTGCAGTTTATTACTAATTACTATGTGAATCACACAGCAGTTAATAATAAAGTTCTGGTCAGAAGCCAAAAAGAAATCTCAAGAGTATACCAGTTCTAAGTGTACTTAATATCCTAACTCTATAATTGGTACAAGCATTTTTTGTTAATACTGAAGCTGCTAATTAGCTAAATTTTTTTAATGACCACACATGTTCACTAACATTTATAAGTGCCTCATGTTCTGTTCTCATTATATGCAATATTTCATCAAAGTCTCCAGTTTAATACGTAATCAATGTAAAATACTTGCAACATTGTTTGTAATTAATGGGGAATTAGGCAATTTTTTTTGTTACAAATATAAACATACACTGATTTTCAGACTAGCAGTCATTGTGAACTCTGTGGCTACTATTAAACGAGAGCAAATTTAATTTGTAACTCCGGTTTATGTTAGGAAAACGAGCCGGCCGTTGTGACCGAGCGGTTCTAGGCGTTCAGTCCGGAACATCGCTGCTGCTACGGTCGTAGGTTCGAATCATGCCTCGTGGATGAATGTATGTGATGTCCTTAGGTTAGTTAGGTTTAACTAGTTCTAAGTCTTAGGGGACTGATGACCTCAGATGTCAAGTCCCATAGTGCTTAGAGCCATTTGAACCACTAGGAAAATGACGCAACAAATATTTTTCCTATAAATTAATCAAATGAAATTCGCACTGTTAATTTCCATGTTTCACACTTCCGAATTGTTTATTTCACAAATTATCGTTGCATGCTCATTAGGAAATAAAGTACCTAAATTACGCTGTCCACAGTTAATCTATGTGTATTAATTTTCTATTGTAATTTGTATCTTAATGATACTACTGATTGTTGCTCAAAGTACAAATAGACTTGCAACCGCACTGTCATTACGCAGATTGTAACCAGTTTTCAGAGAGTCAATATGTAGTCAGTTTGGAACGCCAATTTTTCATTGTTGCACATCAGTTACGCTGTAATATAAGAACTCACTGCAACTCCTGAACCTTCATTCATGAGCCGGCCGAAGTGGCCGTGCGGTTAAAGGCGCTGCAGTCTGGAACCGCAAGACCGCTACGGTCGCAGGTTCGAATCCTGCCTCGGGCATGGATGTTTGTGATGTCCTTAGGTTAGTTAGGTTTAACTAGTTCAAAGTTCTAGGGGACTTATGACCTCAGCAGTTGAGTCCCATAGTGCTCAGAGCCTTCATTCATGATTTCTACGGTGTTGTTGTGGCCTTCAGTCCTGAGACTGGTTTGATGCAGCTCTCCATGCTACTCTATCCTGTGCAAGCTTCTTCATCTCCCACTACCTACTGCAACCTACATCCTTCTGAATCTGCTTAGTGTATTCATCCCTTGGTCTCCCTCTACGATTTGTACCCTCCACGCTGCCCTCCAATGCTAAATTTGTGATCCCTTGATGCCTCAAAACATGTCCTACCAACCGATCCCTTCTTCTAGTCAAGTTGTGCCACAAACTTCTCTTCTCCCCAATCCTATTCAATACCTCCTCATTAGTTACGTGATCTACCCACCTTATCTTCAGCATTCTTCTGTAGCACCACGTTTCGAAAGCTTCTATTCTCTTCTTGTCCAAACTGTTTATCGTCCATGTTTCACTTCCATACATGGCTACACTCCATACAAATACTTTCAGAAACGACGTCCTGACACTTAAATCTATACTCGATGTTAACAAATTTCTCTTCTTCAGAAACGATTTCCTTGCCATTGCCAGTCTACACTTTATATCCTCTCTCCTTCGACCAACATAAGTTATTTTACTCCCTAAATAGCAAAACTCCTTTACTACTTTAAGTGTCTCATTTCCTAATCTAATCCCCTCAGCATCACCCGATTTAATTTGACTACATTCCATTATCCTCGTTTTGCTTTTGTTGATGTTCATCTTCTATCCTCCTTTCAAGATACTGTCCATTCCGTTCAACAGCTCTTCCAAGTCCTCTGCTGTCTCTGACAGAATTACAATGTCATCGGCGAACCTCAAAGTTTTTACTTCTTTTCCATGAATTTTAATACCTACTCCGAATTTTTCTTTTGTTTCCTTTACCACTTGCTCAATATACAGATTGAATAACATCGGGGAGAGGCTACAACCCTCTCTCACTCCTTTCCCAACCACTACTTCCTTTCATGCCCCTCGACTCTTATAACTGCCATCTGGCTTCTGTACAAATTGTAAATAGCCTTTCGCTCCCTGTATTTTACCCCTGCCAGCTTCAGAATTTGAAGGAGAGTATTCCAGTTAACATTGTCAAAAGCTTTCTCTAAGTCTACAAATGCTAGAAACGTAGGTTTGCCTTTCCTTAATCTTTCTTCTAAGATAAGTCGTAAGGTTAGTATTGCCTCACGTGTTCCAACATTTCTACGGAATCCAAACTGATCTTCCCCGAGGTCCCCTTCTACCAGTTTTTCCATTCGTCTGTAAAGAATTCGCGTTAGTATTTTGCAGCTGTGACTTATTAAACTGATAGTTCGGTAATTTTCACATCTGTCAACACCTGCTTTCTTTGGGATTGGAATTATTATATTTTTCTTGAAGTCTGTGGGTATTTCGCCTGTCGCATACATCTTGCTCACCGGATGGTAGAGTTTTGTCATGACTGGCTCTCCCAAGGCCATCAGTAGTTCTAATGGAATGTTGTGTACTCCCGGGGCCTTGTTTCGACTCAGGTCTTTCAGTGCTCTGTCAAACTCTTCACGCAGTATCTTATCTCCCATTTCATCTTCATCTACATCCTCTTCCATTTCCATAATATTGTCCTCAAGTACATCGCCCTTGTATAAACCCTCTATATTCTCCTTCCACCTTTCTGCTCTCCGTTCTTTGCTTAGAACTGGATTTCCATCTGAGCTCTTGATATTCATACAAGTGGTTTTCTTTTCTCCAAAGGTCACTTTAATTTTCCTGTAGGCGGTATCCATCTTACCCTTAGTGATATATGCCTGTACATCCTTACATTTGTCCTCTAGCCATCCCTGTTAGCCATTTTGCACTTTCTGTCGATCTCATTTTTGAGACGTTTGTATTCCCTTTTGCCTGCTTCATTTACTGCATTTTTATATTTTCTCCTTTCATCAATTAAAATCAATATTTCTTCTGTTACCCAAGGATTTCTATTAGCCCTCGTCTTTGTACCTACTTGATCCTCTGCTGCCTTCACTACTTCATCCCTCAGAGCTACCCATTCTTCTTCTACTGTATTTCTTTCCCCTATTTCTGTCAATTGTTCCCTTATCCTCTCCCTGAAACTCTCTACAACCTCTGGTTCTTTCCGTTTATCCAGGTCCCATCTCCTTAAATTCCCACCTTTTTGCAGTTTCTTCAGTTTCAATCTGCAGTTCATAACCAATAGATTGTGGTCAGAATCCACATCTGCTCCTGGAAATGTCTTACAATTTAAAGCTGGTTCCTAAATCTCTGTCTTACCATTATATAATCTCTCTGATACCTATTAGTATCTCCAGGATTCTTCCAGGTACACAACCTTCTTTTATGATTCTTGAACCAAGTGTTAGCTATGATTAAGTTATGCTCTGTGCAAAATTCTACAAGGCGGCTTCCTCTTTCATTTCTTCCCCCCAACCATATTCACCTACTATGTTTCCTTCTCTCCCTTTTCCTACTGACGAATTCCAGTCACCCATGACTATCAAATTTTCGTCTCCCTTCACTACCTGAATAATTTCTTTTATCTCGTCATACATTTCATCAATTTCTTCGTCATCTGCAGAGCTAGTTGGCATATAAACTTGTACTACTGTAGTAGGCATGGGCTTTGTGTCTATCTTGGCCACTTTAATGCGTTCACTACGCTGTTTGTAGTAGCTAACCCGCACTCCTATTTTTTTATTCATTATTAAACCTACTCCTGCATTACCCCTATCTGATTTTGTATTTATAACCCTGTAATCACCTGACCAAAAGTCTTGTTCCTCCTGCCACCGAACTTCACTAATTCCCACTATATCTAACTTTAACCTATCCATTTCCCTTTTTAAATTTTCTAACCTACCTGCCCGATTAAGGGATCTGACATTCCACTCTCCGATCCGTAGAATGCCAGTTTTCTTTCTCCTGATAACGACGTCCTCTTGAGTAGTCCCCGCCCGGAGATCCGAATGGGGGACTATTTTACCTCCGGAATATTTTACCCAAGAGGACGCCATCATCATTTAATCATACAGTAAAGCTGCATGTCCTCGGGAAAAATTACGGCTGTAGTTTCCCCTTGCTTTCAGCCGTTCGTAGTACCAGCACAGCAAGGCCGTTTTGGTTAATGTTACAAGGCCAGATCAGTCAATCATCCAGACTGTTGCCCCTGCAACTACTGAAAAGGCTGCTGCCCCTCTTCAGGGACCACATGTTTGTCTGGCCTCTCAACAGATAGCCCTCCGTTGTGGTTGCACCTACGGTACGGCCATCTGTATCGCTGAGGCACGCAAGCCTCCCCACCAACGGCAAGGTCCATGGTTCATGGGGGAAGGATTTCTCCGATGTGGAAAAATTTCTAGAATTTGTTACAGCAGCGTATTACAGACAGCAGGACATCAGCAGCAAAGCAGATACGAAGATCGTAAAGTTGAGTAATAAATTCTATCGTCGACTTTACATCTCGTAAGAACTTTATTAACATTTTCATTCTTATCAGCTTCAGTCTAAATTTTCAGTAAAAGCACATCGTGTTCCATACCACGCAGTGATACCCTCGTCTCTCCTCTTCCCTCCTCCCGTCCCTTCCCTCCCCATCCTGCCTTCCCCCTCCCATTCCCTCCCCTCACCGCCCTTATTCATTTTTGGTGAGGTACGCAGTGAGGTTTCAAAGTGAACTTTACTATTTAACACTTTTAAATATTTATATTTACTCGCTATTGGGTAGTTCTCTAGGATGTAATTTTTCTCACTGAAGATCTTCAGCGGAACTCCAAAACTCTGTTTTTCATCTCAAGCCGTCCTCACATGAGACGTGTTTCTCATTGCGAAGCACGCGAGACGTAATGTCCGTCGTGGTTGCTCTGCTCATGGAATGACCTGCTACTTCTCAAGGAACATACTAATCATTGTGATTATCGACCTTAGCGCTCTCGAGCGGTAGTCTGCGGTAACTGATGCTGCATATGGCGGGTAAATCATATACCTAGGTTTTTTTTTTACAAAAATGGACGAGCGCAAAATAGCTGCTTTAACTCTGTCAGGAATTGTCAAAGAACTACGGAGGAAATCGCGAAGAAGATTTTGTAGCCGTGGATGAACCGAACAGTGAATAATGCTGTAGAACTACCTGACACATATAATGTACGAGTAGATGTTATTCGTTAACTCAATACAATCTTCATCGAACTTTATGTTTTAAATTGAAGATAGTTATATCTCTTAATGATAGTTACCGTACGCGTAATATACATGTGCTTGATGTTACACTGACGACCATCACTCAGAAGTAACGTACTTCATCACACAGACTTAAAGGTGGAGATTAGTTTCGTAATTTCATTTGAATGGAAGAGGAGATTTTGTTTTGTAGTTGCTTACCGTAACTGGAAAACACTTATCAAGCCACAAACGTGAGACAGTCCATAAAACCGATAGACAGGTGTAAGTATTTTCCACAAAGTTTCATAAGAGCAAAATCTATAACTTGTCTTTACTTTCAGACAGACTGGCAGTTTCGTTTGGATTTCTATCCACTGGAGAAACATTCCAGGATTCGGTCTTTGCAACAAATACATTAGTTACAGTAAATAACTTTGACTACTGTAAGAAATACTTCTATTAAATTAATAAGAAAGACGAATAATCTGTTGCAGTACAAAAGATGAAAAAAAAAATTATTTCGAAAGAGGTGTTCACGAACACGCTACTCGGCAGTTCACGACTCACGACGCTATT
Source organism: Schistocerca nitens (assembly GCF_023898315.1). Taxonomy (NCBI): domain Eukaryota; kingdom Metazoa; phylum Arthropoda; class Insecta; order Orthoptera; family Acrididae; genus Schistocerca; species Schistocerca nitens. The sequence goes on from NC_064620.1 coordinate 36,527,827, forward strand.
CGCTCATCTGTAACTTCCATATGGCAGCCGGGTCTCCCTACATAGTATACGCTGTGTAAAGACTGTATCTACAAAATGGCATTATTTGATATTTAACTATGACAAATTGTATCAAACCGACGAACTTTTGATAGATCATCACTGTGTCATAGGTCTGAAAAGGTATACTATCATGGCAGACAAGTTTCGACAGTAAGAACATCAGATACAGGAAGCCTTTACTTACAGATAAATAGTTTCCTGTCATTTTATTAAAACAAATCGTAGTTAAAATGACACATTTTCAAGAAATACTCAGTTTACTGATGCTCTGAAAAGTATATATTTGTACCACGTATGAACCACATGGACATTGCCGTTGGTGGGGAGGCTTGCAAGTCTCAGCAATACAGATAGCCAAACGGTGGGTCCAAACGTGTGGTTCCTGAAGAGGGCCGCAGCCTTTTCAGTAGTTGCAGGGGCAATGGTCCGGATCATTGACTAATCTGGCCTTGTAACATCGACCAAAACGTACTTGCTGTGATGGTACTGCGAACGGCTGAAAGCAAGGGGAAACTACAACCATAATTTTTCCCGAGTGCATACAGCTTTAGTGAATGGTTAAATGATGATGGCGTCCGCTTGGGTAAAATATTCCGGAGATAAAATAGTTCCCCATTCGGATCTCCGGGCGGGACTACTCAGGAGGATGTTGTTATGAGGAGAAAGAAAACTGGCGTTCTACGGATCGGAGCGTGGAATGCCAGATCCCTTAATCGGACAGGTATGTTACAAAATTTAAAAAGGGAAATGGATAGGTTAAAGTTAGATGTAGAGGGAATGGGTGAAGTTCGAAGAAACATAACTTCTGGTCAGTTGAATACAGGGTTGTAAATACAAAATCAAATATGGGTAATGCAGGAGCAGGTTTAATAGGGAACAAGAAAATAGGAACGCGTTAAGCTACTATGAACAGCACAGTGAACACATTATTTTAGCCAAGATAGACACGAAGCCCACGACCACCATAATAGTACGAGTTTATTTTCTAGCTAGCTCCACAGAGAGGATGCGATCCAGGAAATACATGGTGAGATAAAGTAAATTATTCAGATAGTTAAGGTAGACGAAAATTTAGTAGCCGTAAGGGACTGGAATTCGATAGTAGGTAAAGGAAGAGAAGTACCAGGTGAATATGGACTGGGGGAAAGGAACGATAAAGGAAGCCATGTGGTAGAACTTGCATCGAGTATAATTTAATCATATTTAACACTTGGTTTAAGAGTCATGAAACAAGGTTGTATACTTGGAAGAGACTTCGAGACACTGGAGGGTTTCAGATTGATTATGTAATCGTGACAGAGATTTTGGAACCAGGCTTTCAGATTTAAGACATTTCCAGGGGCATACGTGGACACGAAAATTTATTGGTTATGAACTGCAGATTAAAACAGAAAAAGCCGCAAAAAGGAGACGAGATTTGAAACCAGAGGTTTTAGAGAGCTCTAGAGAAACACTAGGGAATGATTGACAAGAACAGAGGAAAGGAACACAGTAGAAGAAGAACGGGTAGATTTGAAAGATGAAATAGTGAAGGCAGCAGAGGATCAAGCATGTAAAACGACAGCGGCTAGCAGAAATTATTGGATAATACAAGAGATACTGAATTTAATCGATGAAAGGAGAAAATATAAAAATGCAGTAAATGATGTAGGCGAAAGGGAATACAAACGTCTAAAAATTAGATCGACGGGAAGGGCAAAATGGGCAAGTAGGAATGGCTAGAGGACAAATATAAGGATGAAAAAGGATATATCACTAATGGTAAGACAGATGCTGACTATAGGAAAATTAAAGAGACCTTTGGAGGAAAGAGAACTGCCTGTATTAATATCAAGAGCTCTGATGGAAAACCAATTCTAAGCAAAGAAGGGAAAGCAGAACGGTTGTAGGAGTACAGAGATGGTCTGTACAAGGGAGACGTACTTGACGGCAATATTATGGAAATGGAACAGGACGTAGATGAAGATGAAAATGGAGATATGATACTGCGTGAAGAATTTCACAAAGCCCTGAAAGACTTAAATCGAAACAAGGCCCGGGAGTAGATAACATTGCATGGGGGCTTAATTATTTACTATGCAAATATTTTTTAATTTTTAGTATCGTCTCGTAAAATGTTGGCCCTAACTAGTTTTAGTACGCAATCTGACTGCATAGAATTACAACAAAGAATGAAGGAAAATTTTCATTAACACAATTAATTAATTAAGTCCCCAGCAACTATAAAACGTACGAAACCAAAACAAATGTGTAATTGTTCTGTGTGTGGAAGTGTGATTCAACGTACACATCTGGCACGGTTCTTCTTCAATAAGACAAGAAATTTTAAATACCATTTATACAGAAGTAATAAAAAAAATAGAAATACTATAATTGCGCAAGAAAACCAGAATTACACTCTAATACAAGAACACGAGCCAGGTGCTTTGTTGACTGAACCTGTAATGACGCATTATTTAAGACATTGAAATAATAAAAAGAAAAGGGAATTTTTTTACCTTCATATACACTCCTGGAAATTGAAATAAGAACACCGTGAATTCATTGTCCCAGGAAGGGGAAACTTTATTGACACATTCCTGGGGTAGGATACATCACATGATCACACTGACAGATCCACAGGCACATAGACACAGGCAACAGAGCATGCACAATGTCGGCACTAGTACAGTGTATATCCACCTTTCGCAGCAATGCAGGCTGCTATTCTCCCATGGAGACGATCGTAGAGATGCTGGATGTAGTCCTGTGGAACGGCTTGCCATGCCATTTCCACCTGGCGCCTCAGTTGGACCAGCGTTCGTGCTGGACGTGCAGACCGCGTGAGACGACGCTTCATCCAGTCCCAAACATGCTCAATGGGGCACAGATCCGGAGATCTTGCTGGCCAGGGTAGTTGACTTACACCTTCTAGAGCACGTTGGGTGGCACGGGATACATGCGGACGTGCATTGTCCTGTTGGAACAGCAAGTTCCCTTGCCGGTCTAGGAATGGTAGAACGATGGGTTCGATGACGGTTTGGATGTACCGTGCACTATTCAGTGTCCCCTCGACGATCACCAGTGGTGTACGGCCAGTGTAGGAGATCGCTCCCCACACCATGATGCCGGGTGTTGGACCTGTGTGCCTCGGTCGTATGCAGTCCTGATTGTGGCGCTCACCTGCACGGCGCCAAACACGCATACGACCATCATTGGCACCAAGGCAGAAGCGACTCTCATCGCTGAAGACGACACGTCTCCATTCGTCCCTCCATTCACGCCTGTCGCGACACCACTGGAGGCGGGCTGCACGATGTTGGGGCGTGAGCGGAAGACGGCCTAACGGTGTGCGGGACCGTAGCCCAGCTTCATGGAGACGGTTGCGAATGGTCCTCGCCGATACCCCAGGAGCAACAGTGTCCCTAATTTGCTGGGAAGTGGCGGTGCGGTCCCCTACGGCACTGCGTAGGATCCTACGGTCTTGGCGTGCATCCGTGCGTCGCTGCGGTCCGGTCCCAGGTCGACGGGCACGTGCACCTTCCGCCGACCACTGGCGACAACATTGATGTACTGTGGAGACCTCACGCCCCACATGTTGAGCAGTTCGGCGGTACGTCCACCCGGCCTCCCGCATGCCCACTATACGCCCTCGCTCAAAGTCCGTCAACTGCACATACAGTTCACGTCCACGCTGTCGCGGCATGCTACCAGTGTTAAAGACTGCGATGGAGCTCCCTATGCCACGGCAAACTGGCTGACACTGACGACGGCGGTGCACAAATGCTGCGCAGCTAGCGCCATTCGACGGCCAACACCGCGGTTCCTGGTGTGTCCGCTGTGCCGTGCGTGTGATCATTGCTTGTACAGCCCTCTCGCAGTGTCCGGAGCAAGTATGGTGGGTCTGACACACCGGTGTCAATGTGTTCTTTTTTCCATTTCCAGGAGTGTATATTGACGAAAAGCACTCTGATCATTGCAATATCTCCATTCGAACAACATATGCTGTCTAGCCCATCAAACAACTGCACACAACATGGAACAAGCACTCCCTACTACAACATCAACAGTGACTGTCTACCACCACATCTCAACAAGCACTCTCCACCACGACTTCTCGTCAAGCACTTTTCACTACGACATCTCAGCAAGCACTGCCTACTACGAGTTCTCGACAAGCACTGCCAGTGGAGGCGGAGGAATAATACTCTTTGGCGCAATCTCTGGCGTTGTGGCTCAGTGTAGCCACCTTTCATATGCCCTTCCTCCACAGGCCAGAAGTTGATGGTATTTTTGCCAGCATTGGTGGTGAAAATACCACCAAATTCGTCCACAAAAATACAGACAAAAATAAAAGATAATATTAATACGTGAATATCACATAATTAGATAAAATTTTGGCTTTGCACTGACCTTTCAATAACCTAATATATGAAATACAGTAAGCAATACAAATTCTTTCATACATGTGACTTTACATAATAGTTTACACAATACACAAAAAATCAGTTTATACAAATGTTCACATAAAATGCTTTTAATTATTCAAAATAAACAAGTAGTTGATAGTTCCAGCAGTAGCACGCAGCAATGGTCAACAGGTGCAAACAGCAAGATGTAACATCATTTCAGTAGAAACAGTTTCAACAGTGGCACCCAGCAATGTTGAGTAGGTGCAGACACCAAAAAGTGACATTATTTCAGTAGAAGCAGTCCATCAGTGGCACCCAGTAATGTTGAGCAGGTGCAGACACCAACAAGTGACAACATTTCAGTAGAAGTAGTTCCATCTGTGGCACCCAGTAATGTTGAACAGGTGCAGACACCAAGGAAACTACGAACATCACGTTTTGTGGTAGGAACAGCATAATTACGAATAGCGTCTAGTTTCTCTGGATCAGGAAGAATACCTTCTGTAGAAATAATGTGACCGAGAAATTTCACCTGAGAACGACCAAATTCAGATTTTTCTAAGTACAATGTAATGCCAACTCTTGCAAAAATACGTAATAATGAATCCAAAATTTTGTTGTGTTCACTCCAAGAACGTTTAGCAATAAGAATGTCGTCAACATATGAAGTAATATTGTCACGAAGATAAACAGGTAAGATTTCGTTTAAACTACGAATGAATGCTGCTGAAGATACAGTAAGTCCAAACGGTAATTTCCGAAACTGGTAACAGTTACCAAAGGCTAAAAAGGCAGTATATTTTCTACAATCAGGGTGGAGTTCTATTTGCCAAAAACTTGCGCGCATATCAATCGTGGATAAAACTTTAATTCCATGGAAATGTTGAAGAAGTTCATCTAAATTTTGTGGACGGTCAGTTTCAGGAATGATGATATTATTTATCTGTCTGGAATCCAGAACCAAACGAATTGACCCATCCTTTTTAAGAACGACGTGTAATGGGCTGGTATAAGGACTGACTGCTGGCTCAATAATGCCTTGATCTAACATGTATTGAAGTTCACTATTAACCTTGTCTCTGTAAGCCAAAGGAATAGCATACGGTTTCCCCCGAAATGGTGTGTGTTCTTTTACTTTAAATAAATATTGTAGACCTTGTATAGTTCCTGTGTGATGACTAAATACTGTAGCATGTGAAGTCAAAAAGTGGTGCAGCTCTTCTCTCGCAACGTCATCTGGCACTTCAGCTTTCTTAACCTTTTCATTAATTAATTCTTCGCTATTAATTATATCATCCATCGCGTCTCTGTATCTATTGTCATTGTCATGAATAAACACACTGTCGTCACAATGCTCAACGAAAACATCAGAAGTAAGAAACCTTAAACATTTTGTATCTGATTCAGATCTTGATAACACTCGAAAAATTTCAAACATTTCGGCATTTCGGCAACAGTCAAATTCACACTTCCTTCTTTAAAGTTTAAAATTGCCTTATGTGTGTTAAGAAACTCCATACCTAATATAATTTGTGTACTAAGTAATGGAACAATAATAAAATTAGCAGACAATTCGTATCCTTGACAAATGAAATTTAAGTTGGTCTGTTGTTTGACTTCCACACTTTTTCGAGAAATAGCTCCTCGAATTGTAGTTTCAGAAATAGGTAACACAGGACAAGCAATAGTTCTTACACATATACGAAAAACTGATTCACTGATGACATTCAATGGACTCCCAGAATCTAAAACTGCAGTGAACTTATTCTTACCCACACATACTTCAATAACAGGATATAAAAATGCGTCCACATTATTTTCCTTTTCGTCTAGCAAAATGTCTCTCATGTCTTCCAGGCGTACGTAGTGTAAAGTATTAGTGTCATTACTTTCTGAACCGTCTATATTGCTGCCAGAAGCCTAAGCTGCAAGTCATTGTCGATTGTTTGCGTCACGTCTTTGATTATTCCCGTCATTTCGCGGATCAATTTCTACGATTTGCACTTGTCTCTCTGAAGTTCTGTCACGTGGAGGATGCCAATTAGGTCCCTCCTGTCTGTTAGATGTAAATTCTTGGTTGTGTCTGTTATAAAAATCTCTATTTTCCTGTCTATCTGAACGACTACTTCTTGTGTAATTTCGACTGTCACTTCTGAAATTACTGTTAGACCTACTACCCTGGTTATTTCTGTAGTAAGAATTTCTATTATTGTATGAATAATTTCTGTCTTGATGATACCAATTACTGTTTCCGTATGATTGATCATTCCGGTAGGAATTACCGTTATTATAATTGTCTGTGTAATTTCTGTTAGAACGTCTGTTACTGTCATAAGGCTGGTATCTATTGTCCTGTCTATTTCGTCTGTCATTCTCAAAATTACCGCTATAACGTCCGTTCCGATCACTATCCCTTTTCTCTGAAAATCTATTGTAATTACTGTTACTGAAAAAATTACAAGAAGTCCCGTCGTCGTTGTCATACTCAAGTTCTTGTAGCAAAGTCTCAAAAGTCTCAATGTCGTCTTTACATCTTCCAGCTAAAGCAATTTGTCTTATCGATTGTGGCAGCTTAGTTAAGCAAATGTGAATTAATTCAGTCGGGCTATAAGGGTTGGAAAGGAACTGATTCTTTCGAATCATGTCTTCAAAGCATTCTGCTGGCGTGCGGAACTCAGACTGTTTAAAATTACGCTGCATAATAAGACTATGTTTGATTCTGTCTTGCGTGTTTTCGGACCAATATGCCGATAGAAATGCATGATAAAAATCATTCAGATTATTACAATCTCTAATAAGTGCGCCCACCCGCGTCGCCGGTTCGTTTTTTAAATATCCACACATAAATTCCAGTTTGTGACATAGTGGCCAATTTGGTGGAAGTGCGTACATAAATTGATCTAGCCATGAACATGGATGTATGTCATTCTTAGAATTGCGAAAGATATTAAATTTCCGAACAGTCAAGAAGTGTTTATAGTCAAAGTTTTCTCCTCGTGGCGACAAAGACCTACCGCGTCTGTCCCAGTCCCAATGTCGATTATTGTCAAGTTCGCGCGCCTGGCGCTCTCTTGTTGCTTCTCGTAAATGAAACAAATTATTTTCTTCAAACCCCTTTGCTATCTGTGATTCTAAATTTCCTTTGCTGTCTTTTCCTACAATTTCGCCTTCAATTTGTTTGACTTGCTTTTGTAATGCCTCAAATTCCCTTTTAACGCGTTCATTAAATTTTCCCTGTTTTTCAACATGCTTATTTATGTTCTGGTACTCTTCGGTTTCTGCACATGGCAATGGATCTGTATCATCTGAATCTCTGTCCCCCTTTAAACTAAGACTTGTCAGTTTATCTGAAATCTCGACTCTTTCCGATGAGTAACCTATTTTTTCTTTCTGTTTATTTACGTCTTCCGTAAGTGTCGCGACTCGGGTTTCGGTATTGTCACATTTAGTAGTTAACTGTTCATACTGTTGCGTTAAGTTATCTGTCCTGTCATTTGGTACTGATTCCTCGATTCTTTCAAATATTTCTTCCTTATCGTGTGCACGTTGTAAATTTAGCTCTGAAAATTTTTGTACTATCACGCGATCTCTTTCTTCGTGTTCTCTGTCCTGTTCCTCTTGTCTGATTTCTGTTGAAATTAAAGTATTATTGTGAGCATTCAAAATCGGTTGTACTTCTTCTCTAATTTCTTTCTTTGATTCGTCTTTCATGTTTTTGAAACATGTCCCTGTTCGTGAGCCTAACTGTGTTTCCACTGTTTCCATCTCGGTTTTAATTGTTCCTATTTGTGAGCCTAACTGTATTGTCAAAGTTTCTATCTTCGTGTTAATTCTTCCTATCTCTGTTTTTAATTCAGATCTAAACTGTGTTTCCATTCGTGCTCCCAAATTTAATATAGCACCCATCAACTGCTCCATATCTTCTGTCGTTAATCTCGTATTCTGAAAATTTTTTGATTGTGAAAAATTTTGAATCGGTTCCGGACTATTTTCCCGACTTATTAAATTGTTTTCAACTTCATTATTCATCATACTGTTGTCCTGTGTTGGCGAGTTCGCCATGTCAACAATTTCGTCATTCACCCTATCCATCATTTTTGCCTTTTTCATCGATCGCGTGATCATTTAGAAAATGTACAAAACTCGTCACTGTACGAAAATTACACACAATGACTCTTTATCTCCAACAATACCATTCACACGAAATGTATTCTGTGAATTTTCTGATTGAGAAAAATTTTGAAATGGTTCCGGACTATTTTCCCGACTTATTAAATTGTTTTCCACTTCATTATTCATCATACTGTTCTCCTGTGTTGGCGAGTTCGCCATGTCAACAATTTCGTCATTCTGACTATCCATCATTTTTGCCTTTTTCATCGATCGCGTAATCATTTACAAAACATACAAAACTCGTCACTGTACGAAAAATACACACAATGACTCTTTATCTCCAACAATACCATTCACACAAAATGTTTCCTTCAAACACGATTAACGAACAATTGAAATAATTGCACTAAATTGTCAAACCCGTAGACAAGACAACAAAAATTAAATTTTGCAAAATACCATTAGAAGAATGCCAATTACCAAATCTACACATGCAATATAGTCTACAATTACTAAACTACAAATTACTACAACAATACTACTGTCTACTATTTTTACAATCAGAAGAATTCCAAGGGACGATCCGAAGCAGCGGTCGCCACGTGCATGGGGGCTTAATTAAATAAAGGAAAATAATAATTATTTTTCGTAGCTGTAAGTCCGATTACGAGGTCTCGTAAACGGTTGGCCCTGACTAGTTTTAGTACGCAATCTGACTGCATAGAATAACAACAAAGAATGAAAGAAAATTTTCATTAACACAATTAATTAATTAAGTCCCCAGCAACTATAAAACGTACGAAACCAAAACACAAGTGTAATTGTTCTGTGTGTGGAAGTGTGATTTAACGTACACATCTGGCACGGTTCTTCTTCAATAAGACAAGAAATTTTAAATACCATTTATACTGAAGTAATAAAAAAAATAGAAATACTATAATTGCGCAAGAAAACCAGAATTACACTCTAATACAAGAACACGAGCCAGGTGCTTTGTTGACTGAACCTGTAATGACGCATTATTTAAGACATTGAAATAATAAAAAGAAAAGGGAATTTTTTACCTTCATATATATTGACGAAAAGCACTCTGATCATTACAATATCTCCATTCGAACAACATCTGCTGTCTAGCCCATCAAACAACTGCACACAACATGGAACAAGCACTCCCTACTACAACATCTCAACAGTGACTCTCTACCATCACATCTCAACAAGCACTCTCCACCACGACTTCTCGACAAGCATTTTTCACTACGACATCTCAGCAAGCACTGCCAGTGGAGGCGGCGGAATAATACTCTTTGGCGCAATCTCTGGCGCTGTGGCTCAGTGTAGCCACCTTTCAACATTCCGTTAGAGCTACTGATACCTTTGAGACAGCCAGCCACGGCAAAACTCTTCCATCTGGTGGGCAAGATCTATTACACAGGCGAAATACCCTCCGATTTCAAGAGGAATATAACAATTCCAATTCCAACGAAAGCAGGTGCTGGCAGGTATGAAAATTACCAATTCCAAAATACTAACGCGAACCCTTTGCAGAAGAATGGAAATACTGGTAGAAATCGACATCGGGAAGATCAGACAAATCTACGTTTATAGCATTTGTAGACTTAGACAAAGCTTTTGAGAAAGTTGACTTGAATACTCTCTTTCAAATTCTAAAGGTAGCAGGGGTAAATACAGGCAGCAAATGTCTATTTTTAATTTGTACTGAAATCAGATGTCAGTTATAAGAATCGAGGGACACGAAAGGGAAGCTGTGGTTGACAATGGAGCGAGACAGGGTTGTTGCTTATCCCCAGTTATATTCAATCCGTATATGGTGCAATAAGTAAAGGAAACAAAAGAAAAATTTGGAGTCGGAATTCGATATAAGATTAACATCAACAAAATCAGAACGAGGATAATGGAATGTAGTCGAATTAAATCGGGTGATGCTGAGGGAATTAGAGTAGGAAAATAGACACTCAAAGTAGTAGATGGGTTTTGCTATTTGGGAAGCAAACTAAGTAGCGATCGTCGAAGCAGGGAGGTTATAGAGTGTAAACTGGCAATGGAAAGAAAAGCGTTTCTGAAGAAGAAAATTTTTTTAACATTGAGTGACGTGTCAGGAAGTCCTGTCTGAAAGTATTTGTATGGAGAGTAGCTATGTATGGAAGTGAAACATGGACGATAAACAGTTTAGATAAGAAGAGAACAGAAGCTTTTGAAACGTGGTGCTACAGAAGAATACTGAATATTAGATGGGTAGATCATGTAACTAACGAGGAGGTAGTGAATAGAATTGGGGAGTAGAGAAATTTGTGGTACTACCCAACTAGAGGAAGGAATCAGTTAGTAGGACGCGTTTTCAGGCATCGAGGGATCACCAATTTAATGCTGGAGGGAAGCGTTTGGGGTAGAAATCGTAGAGGGAGATAAACAGACAAATACAGTAAGCAGTTTCAGAAGGAGTTACTCGGAGATGGAGAGACTTGCACAGGATAGAGTTGCATGGAGAGCTGCATGAAACCAGTCTTTGGACTGAAGACGAAATCAACAACAACACTCTACGATAACTGAGAAGGAAGAGCAGATTAGTGGTTAACGTCCTGTCGACAACGGGGTCATTAAAGAACAAGCTCAGGTATGAAAGGATGAAGAAGGATATCGGCAGCGCCCTCTCGAAGGAACAATCCCGGCATCTGCCGTAAGCGACTTAGAGAAACCACGGAAAACCTGATTCCGGAAGGCCGACCGTAGGTTTGGATGGTCGTCCTCCCGGATGAGAGTCGATTGTGCTAACCTGCTCGGCTATGTGATAAAGTAAACTCACCAAATATATATGTGACGCAATACAGTATGGCGGCTCGTAAGTTCTGTTTGTGACGTAAAACAGTGTCACACCTCAGTGGCCACGTTCCTCTGCACGAGGCAAAAACCTCATACGCCACGTCCTTCATTTCACGCTCCGCATTGTAGTGAAACGAGAAATTCCACGCTGTGACGTCACTGGCTCCTCGCCTATGTGCGTTTCCATGTCACGGGGAGAACTGCTTAACAGAGGTCGGTTTCAAGCGTACGGTCATTGTTGGCGGCACTGGCGTGATTTCTCCTAAATCACTTCCTATACACTGTAAGTCGTATAAAGTACGGCCAAGCAGCATAAGTTAAACTTACTGCTGCATATAACGACGGAGCATGACATAAGAGATTCATCAGATTGATCAACACTCTCCTGATAAATTCTGCGAAAAATTTAAACGTCTGTAATAACAACTGGTATATCACTCAGAGCCATTTGAGCCCAACAATGAATAAACAAAATGTACTATTAAACTTTTCAAAATATATTTTGTTGACGGTAAATAAAATTATACGCTTACTTATACCAACTAACATGGAAAATGGTGTTAGCATAAAATGGCCAAGATAGAAGTTCGAGTGACAATTAAAGACTTTTTTACTATCATGCTCCGAGTTGCAGTTTATGTACACAAAAAAATTATACCTTGTCTATGGAAAAATCATCGTGAGCCCACCTTTCACGTCTAAGGCACTGGGTCCATTCTTCATTTCTCTTTAATTTGGTTTATGATTTGAAGCAGTAAATACGAAGGCAATTTTCATTCTCTGCGTCAGATTGCTGCAGGTTATTAAACAAAGGAAGGTAAACTGGATGGGACATTCCATGAGACGAGCGTGCTTGCCAGCAGACGCTTTGGAAGAAGTAATTTGTCAGAGGAGGTTGAGAGGAAGGAGGAGATATAAGGTGATAAACGACATAAGGGTAACTAGAAATTACGCGGATCTGAACGGATGGTAGAATATATAGGAGAGTATGGAGAGTTACCATGTGAAAAACTGCCTTTAGGCAGAACACTAATGACGACATCAAAAGTAGGGCTATCAATACTTTTCCCTGTTATCGCTTTCAACAATTTCTTGCACCTATCAGATTTAGTTATTTCTGATTGAGATTCATTGGATTCAAATAATATACTGCCTTTCATTCTCCTGTGCCTTAATTATCTTTTGGCTGTGTTTCCAACTGCTGTTGTCTCAGAGTTTCCTTCACTGGAATGTCATTTAGGATGGGAGTGGAAAGCTACGCGTGAAGGTGCCCCAATAGAACTGCGTAAACGTGCCCACTCGCCATGACGAAATTAGTTTCTAAACGACAGTAGTAACTTTCAGTTTTCCAAATTATAAAAATGCACCTATTAAAGTAGAATAGTTCCCGGTAAACATATATTTATCTACTCTCAATGCTAAAATGTTTGCTCCCTAGGAGCGTCGATATTTGGGATACAATATTTACTAACCTTGCACGAAAACACAAATATGTTCTTCGCACTAAGATGTTCACTTACCTGGTGCTGTGACGATAGTCAGAGCCCTTGATAAATGGCATCACTAATTTTCCACTATCGATAGTAATCTATCAAGAGTAGTTCCGGAGAAAAGTGTTATGTGTAAACGAGCCCCGTGCGCAAACATGCCTGGATATGCTCTGCATATCTTGAAAATGTAACAAAATAAACTGGGTATTCCATCTTAAGCGACTCACGCCGTATATGACGATACTTTCATTAAACGTTCTGAGAATATCGAGAAATTCAAAATTAAGAGAGCAGTCGGACAAGGTGATTTCATATCAATATAACTGTTTCCAGAAACCTAGTTTAACAGCGCAATTCGGAGAATGCTCAGGAAGCAAAGGCAGCTACACTCGCGGTACAAGAAAGATCGGGAGAATGAGGACAGGCAAAAGTTAGTAGAGATTCGTGCTGCTGTAAAAAGAGCGATGCGCGAAGCATTCAACCACTACCACCGTCATACCTTAGCAAAAGATCTTCCTGAAAGCCCAAGGAAATTCTGGTCTTACGTAAAATCGGTAAGCGGGTCGAAGGCTTCCATCCAGTCACTCATAGATCAGTCTGGCCTGGCTACGGAAGATAGCAAAACGATAGCTGAAATATGAAATTTAGCATTTGAGAAATCTTTCACGCAGGACGATCGTACAAACATACCGCCGTTTGAGTCTCGTACAGATTCCCGTGTGGAGGACATCGTGATAGACATCCCTGGGGTTGTGAAGCAGCTGAATGGGTTGAAAATAAATAAATCGCCAGGTCCTGATGGGATTCCATTCCGGTTTTACAGAGAGTACTCTACTGCATTGGCTCGTTACTGTCCGCAGCTAGTGGTCGTGTGGTAGCGTTCTCGCTTCCCGGGTTCCCGGGTTCGATTCCCGGCGGGCTCAGGGATTTTCTCTGCCTCGTGATGACTGGGTGATGCGTGCTGTCCTTAGGTTAGTTAGGTTAAAGTAGTTCTAAGTTCTAGGGGACTGATGACCTAAGATGTTACGTCCCATAGTGCTCAGAGCCATTTGAACCATTTTTGGCTCCTTACTTAGCTTGCATTTATCGCGAATCTCTTACCCAACGTAAAGTCCCGAGCGACTGCAAAAAAGCGCAGGTAACGCCTGTATATAAGAAGGGTAGAAGGACGGATCCTCAAAATTACAGACCAATATCCTTAACATCGGTTTGTTGCAGGATTCTCGAACACATTCTCAATTCGAATATAATGAATTTCCTTCAGACAGAGAAGTTGCTGTCCATGAATCAGCACGGCTTTAGAAAGCATCGCTCCTGCGAAACGCAACTCGCCCTTCTTTCACATGATATCTTGCGAACCATGGATGAAGGGTATCAGATGGATGCCATATTCCTTGACTTCCGGAAAGCGTTTGACTCGGTGCACCACTGCAGACTCCTAAGGTACGAGCATATGGGATTGGTTCCCAAGTATGTGAGTGGCTCGAAGGCTTCTTAAGTAATAGAACCCAGTACGTTGTCCTCGATGGTGAGTGTTCATCGGAGGTGAGGGTATCATCTGGAGTGCCCCAGGGAAGTGTGGTAGGTCCGCTGTTGTTTTCTATCTACATAAATGGTCTTTTGGATAGGGTGGATAGCAATGTGCGGCTGTTTGCTGATGATGCTGTGATGTACGGGAAAGTGTCGTCGTTGAGTGACTGTAGGAGGATATAAGATGACTTGGACAGGATTTGTGACTGGTGTAAAAAATGGCAGCTAACTCTAAATATAGATAAATGTAAATTAATGCAGATGAATAGGAAAAAGAATCCCGCAATTGTTTGAATACTCCATTAGTAGTGTAACGCTTGACACATCACGTCGATTAAATACTTGGGCGTAACATTGCAGAACGATATGAAGTGGGACAAGCTTGTAGTGGCAGTTGTGGGGAAAGCGGATAGTCGTCTTCGGTTCATTGGTAGAATTTTGGGAAGATGTGGTTCATCTGTAAAGGACACCGCTTATAAAACACTAATAAAACCTATTCTTGAGTACTGCTCGAGCGTTTGGGATCCCTATCAGGTCGGATTCAGGGAGGACATAGAAGCAATTCAGAGGCGGGCTGCTAGATTTGTTACTGGTTGGTTTGATCATCACGCGAGTGTTACGAAAATGTTTCAGGAACTCGGGTGGGAGTCTCTAGAGGAAAGGAGGCGTTCTTTTCGTGAATCGCTACTGAGGAAATTTAGGGAACCAGCATTTGAGGCTGACTGCAGTACAATTTTACTGCCGCCAACTTACATTTCGCGGAAAGACCACAAAGATAAGTTAAGAGAGATTAGGGCTCGTACAGAGGCATATAGGCAGTAATTTTTCCATCGTTCTGTTTGGGAGTGGAACAGGGAGAGAAGATGCTAGTTGTGGTACGAGGTACCCTCCGCCACGCACCGTATGGTGGATTGCGGAGTATGTATGTGGATGAAGATGTAGATGTAGATGTTTTCAGGTATCTAAAGAGGGACACTGAAGAGGTGGTGGCGTAAAGTTCCTGATCACCAGTCTTTGCGCCAGTTGTTGTTTTGGTGGTCTTCAGTCCTGAGACTGGTTTGATGCAGCTCTCCATGCTACTCTATCCTGTGCAAGCTTCTTCATCTCCCAGTACCTAATGCAACCTACATCCTTATGAATCTGCTTAGTGTATTCATCTCTTGGTCTCCCTCTACAATTTTTACCCTCCACGCTGCCCTCCAATGCTAAATTTGTGATCCCTTGATGCCCAAAACATGTCCTACCAACCGATCCCTTCTTCTAGTCAAGTTGTGCCACAAACCTCTCTTCTCCCCAATCCTATTCAATACCTCCTCATTAGTTACGTGATCTATCCAACTTATCTTCAGCATTCTTCTGTAGCACCACATTTCAAAAGCTTCTATTCTCTTCTTGTCCAAACTGGTTATTGTCCATGTTTCACTTCCATACATGGCTACACTCCATACAAATACTTTCACAGTCGACTTCCTGACACTTAAATCTATACTCGATGTTAACAAATTTCTCTTCTTCAGAAACGATTTCCTTGCCATTGCCAGTCTACATTTTATATCCTCTCTACTTCGACCATCATCAGTTATTTTGCTCCCTAAATAGCAAAACTCCTTTACTATTTTAAGTGTCTCATTTCCTAATCTAATCCCCTCAGCATCACCCGATTTAATTTGACTACATTCCATTATCCTCGTTTTGCTTTTGTTGATGTTCATCTTATATCCTCCTTTCAAGACACTGTCCATTCCGTTCAACTGCTCTTCCAGGTCCTTTGCCGTCTCTGATAGAATTACAATATCATCGCAAACCTCAAAGTTTTTATTTCTTCTCCGTGGATTTTAATTCCTACTCCGAAGTTTTCTTTTGTTTCCTTTACTGCTTGCTCAATATACAGATTGAATAACATCAGGGAGAGGCTACAACCCTGTCTCACTCCTTTCCCAACCACTGCTTCCCTTTCATGCTCCTCGACTCTTATAACTGCCGTCTGGTTTCTGTACAAATTGTAAATAGCCTTTCGCTCCCTGTATTTTACCCCTGCCACCTTCAGAACTTGAAAGAGAGTATTCCAGTTAACGTTGTCAAAAGCTTTAAGTCTACAAATGCTACAAACGTAGGTTTGTCTTTTCTTAATCTTTCTTCTAAGGTAAGTCGTAAGGTTAGTATTGCCTCACGTGTTCCAACATTTCTACGGAATCCAAACTGATCTTACCCGAGGTCCGCTTCTACCAGTTTTTCCATTCGTCTGTAAAGAATTCGCGTTAGTATTTTGCAGCTGTGACTTATTAAACTGATGGTTCGGTAATTTTCACATCTGTCAACAACTGCTTTCTTTGGGATTGGAATTATTATATTCTTCTTGAAGTCTGTGGGTATTTCGCCTGTCTCATACATCCTGCTCACCAGATGGTAGAGTTTTGTCATGACTGGCTCTCCCAAGGCCATCAGTAGTTCTAATGGAATGTTGTGTACTCCCGGGGCCTTGTTTCGACTCAGGTCTTTCAGTGCTCTGTCAAACTCTTCACGCAGTATCTTATCTCCCATTTCATCTTCATCTACATCCTCTTCCATTTCCATAATATTGTCCTCAAGTAGATCGCCCTTGTATAAACCCTCTATATACTCCTTCCACCTTTCTGCCTTCCCTTCTTTGCTTAGAACTGGGTTGCCATCTGAGCTCTTGATATTCATACAAGTGGTTCTCTTCTCTCCAAAGGTCTCTTTAATTTTCCAGTAGGCAGTATCTATCTTACCCCTAGTGAGACAAGCCTCTACATCCTTACATTTGTCCTCTAGCCATCCCTGCTTAGCCATTTTGCACTTCCTGTCGATCTCATTTTTGAGACGTTTGTATTCCTTTTTGCCTGCTTCATTTACTGCATTTTTATATTTTCTCCTTTCATCAATTAAATTCAATATTTCTTCTGTTACCCAAGGATTTCTATTAGCCCTCGTCTTTTTACCTACTTGATCGTATGCTGCCTTCACTACTTCATCCCTCAGAGCTACCCATTCTTCTTCTACTGTATTTCTTTCCCCCATTCCTGTCAATTGTTCCCTTATGCTCTCCCTGAAACTCTCTACAACCTCTGGTTCTTTCAGTTTATCCAGGTCCCATCTCCTTAAATTCCCACCTTTTTGCAGTTTCTTCAGTTTCAATCTGCTGTTCATAACCAATAGATTGTGGTCAGAATCCACATCTGCCCCTGGAAATGTCTTACAATTTAAAACCTGGTTCCTAAATCTCTGTCTTACCATTATATAATCTATCTGATACCTATTAGTATCTCCAGGATTCTTCCAGGTACACAACCTTCTTTTATGATTCTTGAACCAAGTGTTAGCTATGATTAAGTTATGCTCTGTGCAAAATTCTACAAGGCGGCTTCCTGTTTCATTTCTTCCCCCCAACCATATTCAACTACTATGTTTCCTTCTCTCCCTTTTCCTACTGACGAATTCCAGTCACCCATGACTATTTGCGCCAGTATCCCAGATTAAATTCTAAAACTCTCCACAGTTCCCCATGAAGTAAGAGTGTGTGGCGTTGTTAATGATGGTCCATCCGGATGGCGAAGTTAAAGCCCGCCACACCGTTGGCGTTATTTGACACGAGTAGGCTATGTGCCTGCTCCAAGTTTCACACTATCCCTTCTCTCATCTAAATCACACGACATAAACGTAACATCACACTGTGGATACGTGTATTATACTCACATACACTCACACTCACCTACACTCAACAATTATATATGGGACCGAATTCTCACACAGCCGCACGGAAAGCGGCTTTTTTGCGCGTCGGAGAAAAGCCGTTTCCGACTCGGTGGCCAACCCCGCCAAAGAAACTGGTACACCTGCCTAATATCGTGTATGGACCCCGCCAGCACGCAGAAGTGCCACAACACGACGTGTCGTGGACTCGACTAATGTCTGAAGTATTGCCGGAGGAATTTGACACCGTGAATCCTGCAGGGCTGTCCATAAATGGTTCAAAGGGCTCTGAGCACTATGGTACTTAACTACTGAGGTCATCAGTCCCCTAGAAATTAGAACTACTTAAACCTAACTAACCTAAGGACAAAAAAATGGTTCAAATGGCTCTGAGCACTATGGGACTTAACAGCTATGGTCATCGGTCGCCTAGAACTTAGAACTACTTAAACCTAACTAACCTAAGGACATCACACAACACCCAGCCATCACGAGGCAGAGAAAATCCCTGACCCCGCCGGGAATCGAACCCGGGAACCCGGGCGTGGGAAGCGAGAACTAACCTAAGGACATCACACAGATCCATGCCCGAGGCAGGATTCGAACCTGCGACCGTAGCGGTCACGCGGTTCCAAACTGAAGCGCTTGGAACCGCACGGCCACACCGGCCGGCTGCTGTCCATAAATCCGTAAGACCACGAGAGGGTGGAGATCTCATGTGAACAGCACGTTGCAAGGCATCCCAGCAAAGCTCAATAATGTTAACGTCTGAAGAGTTTGGTGTCCAACGGAAGAGTTTAAACTGGGAAGAGTGTTCCTGGAGCCACTCTGTAGCAATTCTGGAAGTGTGGGGTGTCGCATTGTCCTGCTGGAATTGTAAAGGTCCATCTGAATGCACAATGGACATGAATGGATGCAGGTGATCACACAGGATGCTTACGTACTTGTCACCCGTCAGAGTCGTATCTAGACGTATCAGGGTTCCCATACCACTCCAAGTGCACAGGTCCCACACCAACACAGAGTCTCCACCAGCTTGAACATTCCCCTGCTGACATGGAGGGTCCATGCATTCATGAGGTTGTCTCCATACCGGTACACGTCCATCCGCTCGACACAATTTGAAACGAGACTCGTCCGACCAGGCAACATGCTTCCAGTTATCAACAGTCGATGTTGATTGGCCCAGGCGAGGTGTAAAGCTTTGTGTCGTGCAGTCATCAAGGGGACACGAATGGTCCTTCCTCTCCGATAGCCCATATCGATGATGTTTCGTTGAATGATTCGCACACTGATACCTGTTGATGGCCAAGCATTGAAATCTGCATAAATTTGCGGAAGAGTGGCACTTCTGACACGTTGAACGATTCTCTTTAGTTGTCGTTGGTTCCGTTCTTGCAGAATCTCATTCCGGCAGCATCGATGTCGGAGATTTGATGTTTTACCGGATTCCTGATCTTCACGGTACACTAGTGAAATGGTCGTACGGGAAAATCCCCACTTCATCGCCACATCGGAAATTCTGGGTCTCGTCGCTCGTGCGCCGACTGTAACACACGTTCAAACTCACTTAAGTCTTGATACCTGCCATCGTAGCAGCAGTAACGTATCTAACAACTGTGCCAGGCACTTATTGTCTTATGTAGGTGTTGCCGACTGAAGCGCTGTATTCTGTCTGTATACATATCTCTGTATTGAAATCGGGCATGCATATACCAGATTTTTTGGCGTTTCAGTGTGTACCGTATCGTCAGTTTTCTTTTCCATTCTTCTGTATATTATTCTGCAGAGGTATTTTTATGAATGCTGTTAAGATGATTGTGCTACAATTCTCGCACTCTTCTGCTTCTGCAGTCTTGGGAAACATGAGAATGATGTTTTTAAGAAAGTCAGATGAAATATCGTCAGACTCGTAAATTCTACGCACAAACGTGAATAGTCATTTTGTTGCCACTTCCCCCAGCGATTTTAGAAATTCTTATGGATTGTTCTCTATCCCTTCTGCTCTCTTAAATTCTAATTCTAATGCTGGATCCCCTATCTCGCCTATATCGGCTCCTGTTTCTCCTTTCACATCCTTAGATATGTCCTCACAATGATAGAGGTCCTCAATGTACTCTTTCCACATATTCGGTCTCTGCCCCGAATATAACATAGGAATTCCCTTTCATTCATAATGCACCAACCTTGCTTTTAGTTTCACCGACGGTTGTTGTCACTTTTTCATATTCCTTCCAACAATCATTTCTCTTTCGATTTCTTCAAGTTTTACATGGAGCTATTTCGCCTTAGCTTCCCTGCATTTTCTATTTATTTCATTTCTAAGATAAAATATAGCGCCGTAAGAGTGGAACTGTCAAATTAGAGTCCCATCGTAGTTAACATTTAATTTTCAACATCTTCACATCATTTACCACTTTATTAAAGCAGTGACAGTTATAAGACAGTCCGCTAACGACGTAATATGGACGTTGCATCTATCTATATGTACTTGAAAATGGCGATAAAGCCGAAACTCTCTGGCGTAAATAAGGATTACGTATTATAAGTAGCTATTTGGTGGGTGTACTGTAATAAGTGACTTGTATTTCTGCATTCCTGAATTTCCCAGAACATTTTTATACTTCCTTCTTTTATCAATCAACTGAACTATTTTTTTCTGTTATCCGTGATTACTTCGCAGTTACCTACTTTATACGTGCGGTTCTCTTTCCAATCTCTGTGAGTGGCCTTTTTAGAGATTTTCGTTCCTCTTCATCTGAACTGCCTACTGAGTTATTGCTTATGGCAGTATCTGTACCCTCAGAGAACTTCCAGAGTACTTTTTTATTTCTTATTACTTCCATATCCCACTTCTATGGACATTGATTCTTCCTGACTAGTCTTTTGAACTTCATCCTACTCATTATCACTACTAAATTGTGATCTCCTTCTATATCTGCTCCTGGGGAGGTTTTACAATCTAGTACCTGACTTCGGAAACGCTGCCTGGCCATGATGTAGTGTGAGATCTTCCCGTATCTTCCGGACTTTCCCAACCTCACCTCTTTCTCTTGTGGTTCTTGAATAGAGTATTCGCTATTACTAGCTGAAATTTATTGCAGAACTCAATCTTTTTCCTATCCTATCCCTAGTACCAATCCCATATTCTCCCATAACCCTTTCTTCTGCTCCTTCCCCTACAACTGCTTTTCAGTCCCCCATCACTGTTAGATTTTCATCTCGTACACGTACTGATTTACCCCTTGAGTATCCTCATATACTTTCTCTATCCTTCATCTTCGGCGTGTGACGTCGGAATGTATACCTGAACTATCGTTGTCGGTATTGGGTGCTTGTCGATTCTGATGACAATCCTATCACTGAACTGTTCACAGTAACTCACTCTCTGCCCTAACTTCGTGCTCATAACGAATCATACTCTATAATCACATTGTCTGCTACTGTTGATACTGTCCTGTACTCATCGGCCAGAAATCTTTGTCGTCTTTCCCCTTCGCTTCACTGAAACCCACTAGATCTAGATTGGGCCTTATAATTTCCCTTTTCAGATCTTCTAGCTTTCCTTACGCGCTTAAACTTTTGACATTCCACGGCCCTACTCATAGAACGTTTTCTTTTCGTTATGAATGGAAAAGCTTGCAGCATGCTTCTATTCAGTTGTTTGTGTCAAATGGTTTCCGTTGTTTTTGACGATGATTATAAGGATGATGAAACTTCTTTGTGGTTTAAGCTCTGTGCCGCACTATGACGCGTACCCAGAGCGTTCTCCTTCGTGGGCAACGCTCTTACAGACTAAGCTATCCATCTACTAGCCACTGTCGTCCGTCACAGCTTTCCTTCTGCCCAGTTCCTTTCTCTCAACTTCCAAAAGCTTTGAAAACTGATCGTGAGCAGTGGCTGGATAGCTCAGTCGGTAACTACACAGCCCATGAAAGGCAAGGTTCTAGGTTCGCTTCCCAGTTTGCCACAGTGATTTAATCTGCGTGGTAGTTTCAAAATAGTGCACACTCAGCTACGGAGTGAAAGATTCATTCTGGTTTAGGATTATACGATACGTATCATTCATTTAGAAACGAGAGTTAGTACTGTAAATGGCTACATGCTCTGTCTGAAATAGAGACGAAATCATTTTTGAACCAATTAAACGTCTATTCGTTGCCAGCTGAGCTGTAATTGCCTATCTTACGCTCTGCAACACTGCAGCACTAAGCGCTGTATCTCAAATGCTGGTCGATTTTCTCTTGCAATTACCACTCTGCGGCGCTTGTTCGACCATTACCGCTTTCGAAAATGCACTGGCCACACTAACGTTCTCTCTGAACGTTTTGTTCTGGTCATATCACTTCTGGGAGCTGCAATTACACTGGTGTTTACAACAGTAACGCAGCAGAATCCCCTTTACGTCCAAACAGAAGACTCATTCACGTATCGGTCCCACGAGATTTCTCCCCAGCCGCTACTGCATACGGACGTCGATATCGCTAATATCTTCTTCCGCTGCATCATCGACCCTCCTGTACTTTCAGTTGGTCCACTGCTATAGAGGTATGCACGTAAGAAGGCTGTTACTATTAGCAAGGGTCATTATTTGTACCTAATATGTGCATAACAATAAAAGGTTGTTTCTCTCTCTCTCAGGGTAAAGCCTTTATCTCACTTGTGAACTGGTTACGCCACCTGATGCGCAATTGTCACTTTAAAGAGAGAGAAAAGGATTTTCCTTGCGAAAAATTACTTTGCTGTATTTGTTCATTCGCTTTCAGCCTCTCTGGAATTCTACAACGCTATTAGCTATCCAAAATTTTATTCTTGAAAATACGTCAATGGGTACTTAACATTGTTTACTTGCAAACTGGGTGCACTTAACTTGGTTCAGCATTGACTTACTTGTTGGGTGAGCTAACGAACAATGCTGTGAAACCTCTCAAAAATACAAACTGAAAAGGTCCTAATAGTTTCTGTTGATGTTACCAAGGTTTGCATTGCCAATTCTTACAACAATAAAGAATAACAATGTCAAATATTAATCTATAATGACATAAAATTAATTTTGTTGTCGCTTTACTACTGCACGTAAACAATGTTGATGATTGCACTTAACATTACTGCCATCACACTGTCAACTAAATACACGTAAATTATCGAAAGGGACATAACATTGTTTACTTGAGTAATTAATTATTCGTATTAACCTGAACAGCAACGAATTTTAAAGCGCAATTGCGTTTAATGAGTACCAATTATCTTCATTACCCTCGCCCATGAAAAGCATTTTTCTGGTACGAAAACCGCACATGTTACTACTATTGGTAACCATGTTTTTGATACTTGCCCCTGTTTACATGCTCACATTCCAACAAAGCTACCATTAGTGAGAATCTGAAATTAGAGATAGAACTACCATTTCTCAGTTTATTGTAGAACTGTCAACTAATGTGAATGACACACACTAAGTACCACATTTTGCTTGAAATATCTCTGCTTCTCATCGAATGTCCCTTACCATTTACTACAGCGGAAGTCTTCATCTATTACTTTTGAATTTCTTAATATGCTCGTGTTACTGAAAATATCTTTTATAATTTCACCTGTCATTCTGTTTTGTGTAGCCATTAATTTATGCCAGTTCTTCGTAATTCCTTTTCTTGGATTATCTCTCCTACACACATGAGCTTTTTGATCTTTTCCGTTTAACCAATACCTCTCTGTAACAATGTGGTGCATTTTTTTCTATTAGTGATAAATTTAGTTTTTTTATGCCCAGATCCTCCAATCTCCTCTACTGGCCACTTTCTAGAAATCAGTGGCTGATGTTTCAGCACTTGCTAGATTTTATGCCAGTAAAGCAAGGTCGCATTCTCCTGCCAGGCTGTTTACTTCAATACAATTATTTATGACAACCGCGCGGGTGTGATTACATATTTGCTAGACTAACGAGTACTTGTTTAACTTCCTTGCACAGAGGGGGCAAGTGGCGTATGCCGACTTACCGAAGTGTTAATGGTCGCCGAGGACAGTCGTCTGTTGGAGGAAGTGCGGACACTGAATCGTGCGTTATATCTGCTAGTGGGACATAAGCGGTCCCTGCTGTGGCCGAGCGGGAGGTTTCTGCTAGGGGCCTTGTTTTTGGTGCTTCTCTTGGAGTTCAGGCGCCTTAATAGGCAAGTAGGCCCGAGTGCATTAACATTCGCAAACGACCCCGAAGGCTATGAAATCGTTATTCCAAGACGGTCAGAGAGGAAAATTATTATGATGAGAACCACATGTTAAATTTAGTCCTTTCGGATCTCGGCGGAGATTGACTTTGAACTAGGTAAAAATTTGTTAATATGATAACATGCGTATACGTGCATATATATTTTAGTCTTGCAACAAGGTCAAAGTTTTAGTAATTTTAATTTTAATAATCAACAGCTTCAGTTGCACCGTTTATCTAGAATTTACCTAGGTTTCAGTCTGGATAACCCTACCTTCTTCATAATAACAGTAACTACCGTTTTTCCATAATGGACTGAGTCTGTTGATTATTATAATTAAAATTAATATTTATACAGTTGCTGACAGGGCCGCGAAAAGTTGAAAATGTCAAAGTTTTAGTATTTAACATTGATTCCGTAGTGCGTGTTGTCACAGAAGGTATTTAAGAGCGAGCATCAGCATGCATGCAGTCTTCTGTCTTTTATGTTTGCTACATAACCGGTCTTCAGGCAGGGTGCCACAGCCCTAGTTAAATACTATAAATTTCCCTAAGAATATTTTCGGGGGAGAGCAGGTTCATACTTTAATTTGCAATGGACGTGGGAATATTTGACTGTGGTTGGCGGTGGTTGATTCTGAGCACCCGTACGGGTTATATTGATATGAAATCTCCGGTAGTTACTTAGGATTATGAAATTTAATTTTAAATCGTGATTACCAGTGAAAAACTCCGATGTCAGAATATGAATGTTTGCCTTAGAATTTCGTAATTAGTGGATATTTAAAATAACTTTTCATGTGTTCAGTTTACATTGCTCTGCTGCGTTACATTAAATTATCTACGTCTGTTTTCATTTGACTCTGCAGTTATGTAAGACCACCATTCGGAAACGTGTGAGTCATTTCCTTTATTTGGTTAAAACGATACGTGTCCTTTTCGACAACTTTATCCATTTATTATTTAGTTATCATTTTTCGCCTTACGTCCCTACACTTTATTATGATTTATGCTCGGTTCTTTAATAAATGCATGGGCTTCACAGCGCTAGTGTACAATTCGACCCCATGACACTGAACCGAGCAATGTTATTGTGTAAGTTGTGAATTTCTCACGCCAAGAGCAGATTATGACAACTGCTGATGCCGTCGCAGTTCACCTATCTAACTCCCCCTTGATATATCTTGAGTATCCATGGTAATGAAGTGGTGCTAATGCAGCTGTTCATTATAATAACAATAATTAAAATGACATTAGACAGCAAGAATGGTTTTACTACTTTTTTATTCCATTATTAATATCGAGATTTCACGCCTCACCTTCAGATGTACCTTAGGACACATCTAATCGAAGTTAAATATTAATTTCCCAGATCGCCAGTGAAACCTTGTTTTGCAAGATATTGTGGTCATAAAGTGTGCGCAATTGCTCTTTTGCTTGACAGCCTGCTTTGATTTGGGAAATTAACACTCAACATTGACTAGATGTGTACTAAGATACATCTGAAGGTTATATGTGAAGCTTGGAAACTGATAACAGAGTAAAAAAGTTGTAAAACCATCCTTGCAGCCTGAGGATATTTTATTTATTGTTATCTCCTTAATGTTTATTTGCTTCTCGGTGTACAGTATCTCCAGTTCTACTCTGTAGAATTATCGACAATACCTTATACGCACCAGGTTGCTAGGTACTGTTGATGACTTCTTTCTCACCTTTCTCATGTACACGATGCACTATTGTGATTTTCCATTCTTTTGGGCTTTTTTCTGATTTCCATATCTCTTCAAAAACCATTTGTATATCTTTTATAGCGTCTATTGGCGACCATCTAGAAGAACAGCAGTTGCGGAATGTTTTCTATTGGCCTTCTTTAATGGATGGAGGCGTATCTTGTTATTAAATCGCCCGCATCTCGTGGTCGTGTGGTAGCGTTCTCGCTTCCCACGCCCGGGTTCCCGGGTTCGATTCCCGGCGGGGTCAGGGATTTTCTCTGCCTCGTGATGGCTGGGTGTTGTGTGATGTCCTTAGGTTAGTTAGGTTTAAGTAGGTCTAAGTTCTAGGGGGCTGATGACCATAGATGTTGAGTCCCAACTGCTCAGAGCCATTTGAACCATTTTTTTTTTGTTATTGAATCACAAAACAGTCTCAGAATTCAAATTTACGAATTGTTTCCGAGCCGTTTACCGATTACCAAAATATTTCACAAGTATCCCACAATTTTTAGTACTATTGAAGCCAACTCTGACCCTTCCATTCTTCAAGCAAACACTTCGTTGTTATTTATTGTTTAAGGTCCGATAAATAATCTCTGAAAATATATTTTGTGAATTTTTCTTACGTTCAATAACGCGTAATTTTTCAAATCTACATTAGATTCGCCACATGCGGCTTCACGCCCCTTTTTAAATAGGTTACATCACCATTATGTGCTCTAGTAATGAACACTTTCGATCATATGTGAAATGTATTAAATCTTGACCTTAACAGACTTCTTTTTCAGAGGGGCGCCACAACGAAAACTGAATTAACTGAAAGGAGTATTATGATTAGTTTTCTGCAAGTTCCTAAGTTAAGAGAGACGAAGATTCAGTTCTGTGCGATTAAAAAATAAATAAAACTCCTTGGCCTTAGCCCAAATTGCACTAATTGCCTGCCTAATATGTCTGCCGGCAACTCTCAGTATATCGGTCGGTTCCCCATATTAATATTAAATGACTTTCCAAGATTCATCCGTCAAATCAGTCACCACATGACGAAGACATACTAAAAATAATCCGCACACATTTTTATGCTATTCGAATGTGTCAGTATTGCCGGCCGGAGTGGCCGAGCGGTTCTAGGTGCTACAGCCTGGAACCGCACGACCGCTACGGTCGCAGAATCGAATCCTGCCTCGGGCATTGATGTGTGTGATGTCCTTAGGTTAGTTAGGTTTAAGTAGTTCTAAGTTCTAGGGGACTGATGACCTCAGAAGTTAAGTCCCATAGTGCTCAGAGCCATTTAAACCATTTGTGTCAGTGCGCTTTATTGAGGAACACGTAGACTTTCACAGTTACGGATGTATTTTTTCATGTCAGAAGTTATACACTAAGAAAGCTGTTCTCAGTATCAAGTTTAAAAAAATCTTATGCTGATTGTGATATTTTTCCATTTGTCTAAATTTTCTTACTAGTGTTTCGTGAAAAGTAAAATGTTGTCTTCCCCCCAAGGATTCCCATTTCAGTTCAAGTGTCTCCGTAGCACAAGCGTGCTGATCTAATCCGCCGGTAACGAATCTAGCGGTACCCTTCCAAATAACTTCGACGCATTTCTTTAACCGGACCTGGTGGGGATCACAAACACTCTAGTAGTGCTGAAAGGTGTGTCACACTAGTGTTCTATACGCAGCTTCGTTTTGAGTTGAGTGACACTTTCCTAAAATTCTCCCATGAAATCGAAGCCGACCACTCGCCTTCCCTATTTGCTGTCGCATTTCATATCGCCTTGCAACGTTACGTCCCCACATTTAACGGACGTGACTGTGCCAAGCACCACACCACGAATGCTGTATTGAAAAATTACGGGATTGTTTCTCCTATTCTGCAGTAACTTACATTTTTATACACTCAGACCAAGCTGCTATTCAACACAGTAATCAGAAGTTGTCTCTAAATTACCTTGTATGCTTGTAACCTCCCCCTCACTTATCGACCTTAATGACAGTGAAAAATTAAACCGCGTGTACCTAATGGAAATTTGGGATAAGCAATCGTCACCGACGTTAATCTGTCGCTAAAGAGGGAGGAAGGGTTACATCTAAATAAAAGGAAAAATGCAAATGAAATTGGTGGAAATTAATTTTGAAAAAGGGTAAAGTTAATAAAGAAAGTAAATGTGCGATCGTTACGTTAACATTTAACTGGCGTTAATTAGATATTTGAGATTTGGGGAAAATTACGGTCGCCAAGCCTATGGACAACTACTATAATAACTGAAAAAGAAAGGTTAATGCACATATAATTAGCACTAAAAGAGTGGCAACTGAAGATTGACACGTATTGTGTGAAAACTGAATGTTGGTCAGAAGTAATAAATTTCGCTACCCTCTGACTTAATTTAGCAAAATAATTAAAAAACCGGAAATTTGAAAGTTAATTTAGTGACTGAAATTGATAGTGAACTTTGTTTCTGAAGCACTACGAAATTCAATAAAATAAGGTTAGTCTTGGGCTACCTCAACAATCGTTTCAAAAGGTACTTGAATCTACGCAATTTAGAAATAAGAGATTTAACTTTGGACTTGAATTAAATGATTCTGAACAATTAACAATAGTAAAATTTAGTACGTACCAAGCTGAGCTGCAGTCACAGGTAAGTTAAAATATGGTAACAAAACTCGCACTCTTAATTTGTGCTTGTGTAATCTAAATATAGTTCTGTTTGTTTGTTGTAGCCAGCTATGAATACTTTAATTGAACTTTGAAATTAAAGCAGTGAAATGGAATGATATTACTTTAATGCTGGCGTTTTAATTTCAATGACACTCGGGTTCATATCGGAAAAGGAAGGCACCCTGCTTGGTAATGCAATTGGGACAATGAGCAACAAAGCTTCATGCTAAGTTGCTGTATTTTAGTGATGCAAATTGAACAGTTTGAAAAGCTGAGCCTGCCATACAGTTCTAAAACTTTACTTGCTTTCAGTCTTCTGTGTTGGTTGATTGAAGGTTTGAAGTCGTCGATCGAGGGGGTGGCGACAATCACTTATTGTCGGCAGTCGCTGTTGCAGATGCTGGATGTTGGCGCGCCATCTTCTCAACATGGTCACCAGGCGAAACGGGGTCTTAATGTGTGCGAGCTAATTTTTCCCGTCCTCGACACCATGCCAGAAACTATTATAGTGTTGTGTACATAGTTCTGCGTAGTCAGCACGTACACAACTTTCCCACTAGAGCGCGCCCCGCTAAGCACAACAGCGCAGGCGCAGCGCTCGTCCGTCTCCGCACTATGAGATGGCGCTGCCACAGAGACGGACCAAATTCTGCTTCCGTCGATCCGTGTATTAATATGTAACGCAGCCAATGAGTTTGTTGCTAACGTAGAACCTTTTCTTCTCGCGGATCACACTCGCGCAGTGATACATGAACGCGCGTGGTATTATAACGAGTGTACAGACCTCCAATTAGTCAGTCTGCATTTGTCTGCACCAGTCTGTACCAGTCTGCATTAGGCTGTACCAGTCTATAGTCAAGTTTCAGTCTGCAACTAATAAGGTTACCATATTCCTGTACATAGCCATGAAGATGTATAGACACTTTTGTCAAGTATCAGAGATATATGTGAGAATAAGATTAACGTACCAATACCAAAGGAACTTCAGGTTGTGAATTGTAAATAGCATCTAGAACCAAGTTAAGTAATTTTTATGCTTGTTATTATTTTAATAAATGTGTGTGAAAATTAATCAAGTTCTGTTTAAAGTTGGTCACCGTCAATCTGCTACTCTAAGCGTGCAAGTGTCATTTCTATCGTCTGACGTTACAGCAGAAGATAAACACGCCACGATAAGACCACGAGACATATTGCTGACACTCGCCTACTTCGTTAGAGCGACAAGTCAAATAATCTGATGGTGTGTGTACTGAGGGTCTTACAGTACACACACCACACATAGCAAGTCGAGCGCAATTACATGCTGCCAAACCCCGAAAGCATGGCAACTCGCGGCATCGTCACTCAACACCCCTGCTCCACCACCCTACTCCAGCCAGACTCCCTCTGCCCACGCTCCATGCGGCAGACTTAACACTACCAAATATCCTAAGCACTTTGGTTCTCCACACGACCTATTGATGTAATCGTTTGATAGCATAGTTTTCCGTAGGCAAGACCCAGCGTAAAAATACAAATAGTATTTACCAAAGAAACCAATTATACGTCGACATAAATGCTTATATATACAGGGTGTTACATAAAGGTACTGCCAAACTTTCAGGAAACATTCCTCACACACAAATAAAGAAAAGATGTTGTATGGACATGTGTCCGGAACCACTTAATTTCTATGCTAGAGCTCATTTTAGTTTCGTCAGTGTGTACTGTACTTCCTCGATTCACCGCCAGTTGGCCCAATTGAAGGAAGGTAATGTTGACTTCGGTGCTTGTGTTGACATGCGACTCATTGCTCTACAGTACTAACATCAAGCACATCAGTATGTAGCATCAGCAGGTTAGTGTTCATCACGAACGTGGTTTTGCAGTCAGTGCAATGTTTACAAATGCGGAGTTGGCAGACGCCCATTTGATGTATGGATTAGCACGGGGGAATAGCCGTGGTGCGGTACGTTTGTATTGAGACAGGTTTCCAGAACGAAGGTGTTCCGACCGGAAGACGTTCGAAGCAATTGATCGGCGTCTTAGGGAGCACGGAACATTCCAGCCTATGACTCGCGACAGGGGAAGACCTAGAACGACGAGGACACCTGCAATTGACGAGGCAATTTTTCGTGCAGTTGACGATAACCCTAATGTCAGCGTCAGAGAAGTTGCTGCTGTACAAGGTAACGTTGACCACGTCACTGTATGGAGAGTGCTACGGGAGAACCAGTTGTTTCCGTACCATGTACAGCGTGTGCAGGCACTATCAGCTGCTGATTGGCCTCCACGGGTACAGTTCTGCGAATGGTTCATCCAACAATGTGTCAATCCTCATTTCAGTGCAAATGTTCTCTTTATGTTATGTTATGAGGCTTCATTCCATCGTGATCAAATTGTAAATTTTCACAATCAACATGTGTGGGCTGACGAGAATCCGCACGCAATTGTGCAATCACGTCATCAACACAGATTTTCTGTGAACGTTTGGGCAGGCATTGTTGGTGATGTTTTGATTGGGCTCCATTTCTTCCACCTACGCTCAATGGAGCACGTTATCATGATTTCATACGGGATACTCTTCCTGTGCTGCTAGAACATGTGCCTTTACAAGTACGACACAAGATATGGTTCATGCACGACGGAAGAGAAGTAATAAAATGAGCTCTAACATGGAAAGTTAGCGTTTCCGGACACATGTCCTCATAACATATTTTCTTTCTTTGTGTGTCAGGAATGTTTACTGAAAGTTTAGTCGAACCTTTTTGTAACGCCCTGTATACAGGGTGAGTCACCTAACATTACCGCTGGAGATATTTCGTAAACCACATCAAATACTGACGAATCGATTCCACAGACCGAACGTGAGGAGAGGGGCTAGTGTAATTGGTGAATACAAACCGTAAAAAAATGCACGGAAGTATGATTTTTAACACAAACCTACGTTTTTTTTAAATGGAACCCCATTAGTTTTGTTAGCACATCTGAACATATAAACAAATACGTAATCAGTGCCATTTGTGTCATTGTAAAATGTTAATTACATCCGGAGATATTGTAACCAAAAGTTGACGCTTGAGTACCACTCCTCCGCTGTTCGATCGTGTGTATCGGAGAGCACCGAATTACATAGGGATCCAAAGGGATCGGTGATGGACCTTAGGTACAGAAGAGACTGGAACAGCACAGTACGTCCACATGCTAACACCTTTTTATTGGTCTTTTTCACTGACGCACATGTACATTACCATGAGGGGTGAGGTACACGTACACACGTGGTTTCCGTTTTCCATTACGGAGTGGAATAGAGTGTGTCCCGACATGTCAGGCCAATAGATGTTCAATGTGATGGCCAACATTTGCTGCACAGAATTGCAATCTATGGCGTAATGAATGTCGTACACGCCGCAGTACATCTGGTGTAATGTCGCCGCAGGCTGCCACAATACGTTGTTTCATATCCTCTGGGGTTGCAGGAACATCACGGTACACATTCTCCTTTAACGTACCCCACAGAAAGAAACATGTCCCTGCAGATGCTGCTCGCCGACCGTGGCCCGTGTTTGTTACAACACGCAACTGAACGTCGGAGGTTTCAAGCGTCAACTTTAGGTTGCAATATCTCCGGATGTAATTACCATTTTACAATGCAACAAACGGCACTGATTACGTATTTGTTTATATGTTCAGATATGCTAACAAAACTAACGTGGTTCCATTTAAAAAGTCGTAGGTTTGTGTTAAAAAACATACTTCCGTGCATATTTGTATGGTTTGTATTAAACAATTACACTAGCCCCTCTCCTCATGTGCGGTCTGTGGAATCGGTTCGTCAGTATTTGATGTGTTTTACGAAATATATCCAGCGGTAACGTTAGGTGACTCGCCCTGTATATTGTAAAACAATTACAATATATAAAGACAAAGAAATGTCGTATATTCAAGTAACAAAGTAAGGAAAAAAATTTATAGTACAATAGATGGAAACAGGGGGATATGCATTTCCGGCGTTACATGCTCCTCACTCAACGTCGTCGTAGTCCCATACACCACAGCATTAGCCAGTCGGTCATGATCCTTTCCCTGTCGATTTTCAGTATTCCTTTGCATTCGTCAGCAGAGTACCCCAGCGCACTCGCTCGTTTATCGGACACATAGAGCTGGCATCAGCAGCAGCAGCAGCGGCGGCAGCGTCGTTACAACCGGCGCTGAGTGGAGCCCGGGGATCAGCAGTTACACAGGGAGCGGAGCGCTCGCCCCCAGACTCCGCGAGTGGCCGGGGCTTATCTCGCTGCCGGACCGCCGGAGGCCCTATCGCCGCCCTAACTTCCTGCAGGTAGCTACGTGAGACTGTCGCCCTGCCCTAGCGGCGCATTCAGACTCGGCCTCGGCCCGGAATCCCGCGACTCCAATGCCGCCGGCCGCTGGACATCTCTTTTCGAGTATCACTGCGGGCAGAAGCTATTTGCAGGGAACAAGCCTCTAGCCCCACACCAGCCTCCGCAAGGAAAAAATACAACACAAATATCTTCGAGGAGGAGTATCCAAGTGTATTTCATATCTAGTTGATTATCCAGAGTCCCCTAATTACACTACTGGCCATTAAAATTGCTACACCAAGAATAAATGCAGATGTTAAACGGGTATTCATTGGACAAATACATTATATTAGAACTGACATCTGATTACGTTTTCACGCAATTTGGGTGCATAGATCCTGCGAAATCAGTAACCAGAACAACCACCTCTGCCTGTAATAAAGGCCTTGACACGCCTGGGCATTGAGTCAAACAGAGCTTGGATGGCGTGTACAGGTACTGCTGCCCATGCAGCTTCAACACGATACCACAGTTCATCAAGAGTAGTGACTGGCGTATTGTGACGAGACAGATGCTCGGACACCATTGACCAGACGTTTTCAATTGGTGAGAGATCAGGAGAATCTGCTGGCCAGTGCAGCAGTCGAACATTTTCTGTATCAAAAAAGGCCCATACAGCACCTGCAACATGCGGTCGTGCATTATCCTCCTTAAATGTAGGGTTTCGCAGAGATCGAATGAAGGGTGGAGCCACGGGTCGTAACACATCTGAAATGTAACGTCCACTGTTCAATGTGCCATCAATGCGAACAAGAGGTGACCGAGACTTGTAACCAATGGCACCCCATACCATCACGCCGGGTGATACGCCAGTATGGCGATGAAGAATACACGCTTCCAATGTGCTTTCACCGCGATGTCGCCAAACACGGATGCGACCATCATGATGCTGTAAATAGAACCTGGATTCATCCGAAATAATGACGTTTTGCCATTCGTGCAGCCAGGTTCGTCGTTGAGTACACCATCGCAGGCGCTCCTGTCTGTGATGCAGCGTCAAGGGTAACCGCAGCCATGGTCTCCGAGCTGATAGTCGATGCTGCTGCAAACGTCGTCGAACTGTTCGTGCAGATGGTTGTCGTCTTGCAAACGCCCCCTCTGTTGACACAGGGATCGAGTCGTGGCTGCACGATCCGTTACAGCCATGCGGATAAGACGCCTGTCATTTCGACTGCTAGTAATACGAGGCCGTTGGGATCCAGCACGGCGTTCCGTATTACCCTCCTGAACCCACCGATCGCATATTCTGCTAACAGCCATTGGGTCTCGACTAACGCGAGCAACAATGTCCGACCTTCATCAAAGGTGGAAACGTGATGGTGCGCATTTCTTCTCCTTACACGAGGCATCACAAAAACGTTTCACCAGGCAACGCCGGTCAACTGCTGTTTGTGTATGAGAAATCCGCTGGAAACTTTCCTCATGTCATCACGTTGTAGGTGTCGCCACCGGCGCCAACCTTGTGTGAATGCTCTGAAATGCTAATCATTTCCATATCACAGCATCTTCTTCCTGTCGGTTAAAATTCGCGCCTGTAACACGTCATGTTCGTGGTGTAGCAATTTTAATGGCCAGTAGTGTACTTAGTTGGCCCTCTCAAACTTTAGATTGGCAAAGGCATGAGACGTGAAACTACCTGCAAGATTAAGGATCGGGTTCCGAGTTCATGTCCCGGTCTGTCTCACAGTTTTAATCTTCTAGGAAGTACCAAATAAGCGCACACTCCAATGCAGATTGAA
Source organism: Schistocerca nitens (assembly GCF_023898315.1). NCBI lineage: Eukaryota > Metazoa > Arthropoda > Insecta > Orthoptera > Acrididae > Schistocerca > Schistocerca nitens. The sequence goes on from NC_064620.1 coordinate 36,562,614, forward strand.
AATTCGTTCTGGACTGGTAACTGTCAATAATGTACAAACTAACTTAGTTTACTTTACTTCGCTATGATTAAAATTTTTCACCCGGAAAATTATGTCATCGTGACACCCGCTACGGAAATCTGCATAGTTATTACCTTCACGCAAGATCTATGAGACAGGTGAAATACCCTCAGACTTCAAGAAGAATATAATAATTCCAATCCCAAGGAAAGCAGGTGTTGACAGATGTGAAAAATACCGAACTATCAGTTTAATAAGTCACGGCTGGAAAAAACTAACACGAATTCCTTACAGACGAATGGGAAAACTGGTAGAAGCTCTCCTCGGGGAAGTTCAGTTTGGATTCCTAGAAATATTGGAACACGTGAGGCAATACTGACCCTACGACTTATCTTATAAGGTAGATTATGGAAAGGCAAACCTACGTTTCTAGCATTTGTAGACTTAGAGAAAGCTTTTGACAATGTTGACCAGAATAAAATTCTTAAGGTGGCAGGGGTAAAATACAGGGAGCGAAAGGCTGTTTACAATTTGTACAGAAATCAGATGGTTGTTATAAGAGTCGAGGGGCATGAAAGGGAATCAGTGGTTGGGAAGGGATTGAGACAGGATTGTAGCCTATACCCGATGTTATTCAATCTGTATATTGTGCAAGAAGTAAAGGAAACAAAAGAAAACTTCGGAGTAGGAATTAAAATCCACGGAGAAGAAATAAAAACTTTGAGGTTCGCGATGATATTGTAATTCTATCAGAGACGGCAAAGAACCTGGAAGAGCAGTTGAACGGAATGGACAGTGTCTTGCAAGGAGGATATAAGATGAACATCAACAAAGGAGAAACGAGGATAATGGAATGTAGTTGAATTAAATCGGGTGATGCTGAGAGAATAAGATTAGGAAATGAGACACTTAAAGCAGTAAATGAGTTTTTGTATTTTGGGAGCAAAATAACTGATGATGGTCGAAGTAGAGAGGATATGTAATGTAGACTGGCAATGGCAAGGAAAGAAGAGAATTTTATTAACATGGAGTATAGATTTGTCAGGAAGTCGTTTCTGAAAGTATTTGTATGGAGTGTAGCCATGTATGGAAATGAAACGTGAACGATTAATATTTTAGACAAGAAGAGAATAGAAGCTTTCGGAATGTGGTGCTACAGAAAAATGCTGAAGATTAGATGAGGAGAGCACATAACTAATGAGGAGGTATTAAACAGAATTGGGGAGAAGAGAAATTTGTGGAACTCGACTAGAAGAAGGGATCGGCTGGTAGGACATGTTCTGAGGCATCAAGGGATCACATATTCAGCATTGGAGGGCAGCGTGGAGGGTAAAAATCGTAGATGGAGACCAAGACATCAAAACACCAAGCAGATTCATAAGGATGTAGGTTGCGGTAGGTACTGGGAGCTGAAGGAACTTGTACATTATAGAGTAGCATGGAGAGCTGCATCAAACCAGTCTCTGGGCTGAAGCCCACAACATCAACAATTACCTTCACAGATCACTGGAAATTAATCTGCTTAGATAGTGCAGCACGTGAAAATTCTGACGATGTACTTTTTGCTCACAAGAATGAAATGTTAGATATGCCTTGAAAGAAAAGTAACCTTTTACACGGCATGGTGTACTCTCTGGAGTGCCGACGTTGCCGAAACCTAACTGAGATCAGTAAATCAGCAGCTAAACAAAAATAATCTACTCTAAATTTTACATTGCTCGTCAGAAACGATCTGTGACTGCCTGTGGCGTTAGGTGCACTTTAAACTTTATTACGAATGATGGAGGAGGAGTTTAGTTTAAGGAAAAGCGTTCTTCAAAAATTAAACTCTTATTACTGTCAAAAGAGATTATGCAACGGAAGAAGCCACTAACCATCATGAAATTCTCTCATCACAAAAATTACACCCATTTCAACCAGTTGCATAATTTGTAACATAATGAAAACAAAGAGATCAAATTTACACAAATTACGAATATTATTAGTTATCTAAGGGACGAAGATTTCGTTCAATTGATAGTTTTGACAAACAAATTTTCGCATGTGCATGGTGTACCTTGAAATGTTGTTCCAAAAATTTTCTCCATCAATACAGTCAATAAAATAGCTTTGTAAATGAGCTTTCATCTTCATAATAATTTCCCCCAAATAAGTTCTCCCAGATGTACAAATGCCACATCTCCTCCTCTAAAACTCAACTATTCGCTACAGTGCTTCTAATAGGAATACCAAAGTCCTGCACAACTGTCTGGCGACCACGTACACCATAGATTACATTAAACACCGAGTCAAGGGTTATCCACTATTTGTGTAGCGCGTTGATGCATCTTTGTCCTAGTAAACTAAAGGGGAATTATTTTCAGTGGCAGAAAACACATGAACACCTCACAACTTAAATAATTTTGAAAGTATCTTCTCCATAAAAGCCTCTGCAATTCACTCTTAAGAGCTTGACAGACAGTCCACAGAACAACTTTCATAGTAATTCACGACAGTTGCACACTTGAATAGAATGTGGGAAAAATGAACGCATAAATCTTTGTGCTCGAGCACTGACTTGTCTTAATTTATCACTATGATCATTGCTCTATGCAGGTAAGAGTCAAAAAGATGGGTTCAGTTCGGAGTAGAAAGTTGGGGCTTGTTATTTCGTGAAAAGATTTCGTCGCAACTGAAAACGCCCTGGTTTTAATAATTGACACGCCAACTGAAGTATCATATCCGTAACATTCAGTACTCTATTAGGCTATAGTGCAAAACGAGTTGCCTTCCCTTGAACTTCTTCGATGTACTCCGTCAACCCTGTCCGCGAAAGCCAGCATACCGCACAGTGAAATTCGGGAAGCGGAAATACGAGAATAGTGTAGGCAGTGTGTTTGGTAGATGCGTTGCATCTTCTGTGCGTTCAGCCAGTTAGACGCAGTCTTTGATTCACCTTCCCCGATGAATGTTCCGTTTGATCATTTCAATTTAAGTTATTCGTAATTACAATCCCTTGCTACTGAGTTGAACTGATAACCTTTAAATGTCTATGAACCAATGTCTTATTCGTGTGCAGGACCTCAAACATTTTACTGATAATGGTCAGCGGCCAATTTTTATCCCATGCATATATCTTTTCTAAGTCATTTTTCAATGTTTCCATCTTCTGATTGCTTTAGCAAATGGTAAACGGTAACATCGTCTGCAAATAATTAAATAGGGCTGCTCAGACGGTCTCCTAAATCGTTTACATAAATTAAGAATAGCAGAGGTATTATAACGCTATCTTGGGGAAACATATATTACTTCGGTTTCACTAGATGTCTTCCCATGAATTACTACGAACTCTGACCTTTCTGACAGGAAAACACGAATACAGTCGGCACAGTTGAGACGATACTTCATGAGCACTCAGTTTGATTAGAAGCCTCTTGTAAACAACGGTGTTTTAATGCTTCTGGAATTCCATAAATATGGAATCAACTTGAGATCCCCTGCTGACAGCACTCGTTACGTCGTGCGAGTGAAAAACCAGCTGTTTTTCACTATAACAACATTTTCTGAACGCGAAGGAGTTATGTATCGTTTTCTTCAAGCTAATTCACAATTTTGGAATACAGTATATGTTTCAGAATCCTACAACAAAACCATGAAAATTCTATGGATCTATAATTCAGCTAGTTATTTTAATTTCCTTACTTGTATATTGGTGTGATCATTAGATACGGGCCTTTCTCCGTTATGAAGTAAAATACCCGTTATGAATTAAAATATTTTACAGACTGAAATATTAATTTAAAATCGAACTAGATTATATACCTATAAATTACGTGCCATTGGTGAGAAAAGCCCAGTTCCAGAGTAAATAATTTTAAATTTGTGGTTGTGTCTATATGGAACGGTCCACACGCAACAAGTGGAAACTTGCATAAAATATGGCAGTTACATTAATATTCATGTTTTACGAGCGGGTCGCTAGTAATGTGAGCACCTCATTAAAATACTTTATTGGGTACATTAAAGTTTATTAAACAAACATTATCAACGCTCTTAGTAGAGCATTACCACAGTATTACAAATGTCATCATGTTTAATGCGTTGCCGGTGATAACATGCACAAATATCTCACAGTTGTATTGGACATACAACCGTGGTTTAAGATTTATGGGCAGATACGAATTCGGTACAGCTACTAGACACCAAGGCGTCATTTACCTCAAATGCAGTCCATCAAGGCTCTGCTAGAGGTGACTGCCACCAAGCCACCGATGGAAGAGAGCCTTACTACGTCTCTCTGGGAAGCGAGAGAGAATAATGAACTGATGACACGTTCTGCCAATTAAAGACTTCTTGATTAACACCATCAAATCACGGAGCAGCAATACTACTACATCTACTCTCCCTATCGCTTTCTTTCATTTCGTGCAGGCCAACTAAGGACCCCATCAAAATAACTGTTTATTCTTCTTTTCCTTCATTATTCAGTAAAACACTACCTTTTTTCGGAAGGGGCTCTTTCCCTATCATCAGTTCATTGTACTCCAGTTGTTTTTCGTTTTGTTTTATTTTCCTGAAAAAACTGGATTTCGGCTCTTCTAATCAGAATTCGTCTCCGTTGAGTAAGGTCTCATGTTACGTCTGTTTTTCTTCGATATCCTTTTTTGTCTTGGCTTCCCACCCATTATCTTTATATGTTTTACTATTTTGAAAGACTGTGTGGATCTAATATGTTCATCTGCAATCTTTAACTCTCTCTAAATATCTATAGAGTGTAACGTGGCCTTTCCTGTACTCAACTGTTATTTTAGGGCAGATGGAATGTATTTCTTACCATATTTATAGTTGACTGGATTCTTCTTTCTATCTTTTCACAATCTTCTGACGCCATTTTTCATCCAGGCAAAAGTAGAGTTTTTGATCTATAGATGACTTATAGAGTTTTATTAAAAAGCCTTAATTTAACATTTTTAGGAAATTATTTTTTGTAGTACTGATTTCTCATTTCATGTGTGTTCTTATTTTTTTCAGTTCTGGTTCTAATTGTTCCTTTTCCTCCCTTTATGTTTGTGTTTTCACTCAGGTACTACCACACCTTATTTTTAAAACTTTTGTCGACTTACTTTCATTGCTCATGTATTCTGCGTTTTCAAAATATATTTTTTTAGACTTGCCTTATGAGCTGTTTCTTTCAAAAATTGCAGTCTTTTCATTATATTCTCTAAGGTCCGATCTGTTATTCAGAGATCGTCCGGAAAGACCAAACGACATATTACTCTTTCGATCTATGCACCTCTATGTACTTATTAACTTTTTTGTTTTTCTTGCTTCATTTTCCATTAACTTGTAATTTTTTTTCTTTTTCCAGCGCACAGTTGAATAATAATGGTGACGAGCTTTTTCCTTATCTGACTCTGAACATTTTGGTAGAGACTAGAAGTTTCTCCCAGAAATTGAACTTAAGCTACTGTGTTTGTAACAGTTTGTTTAGTTATTTTCAGGGTTTCCGCATCTAACGCTTAAATTAAACGTTTTTTTTTTTTTTTAATCCAGTCTCTGATCACAAATGAATTCTTTAGACGATGACCGGTTGCAGCCTGTAGTGAACATCTTCAGATCTAAAATATATAAATATATACATATAGTGAGCAGTGTGTCTTTTAACATAAAACAGCAAATGTATCACAATATACTGTCGTACACCAGGGAAATGTACAGATAAAATATGGTATAACGTACCTTTTTTACACCATGACCTAAAGTGATACGGCCACAATGCCATCGTCAAAGCATATAAATGTAATCAGCATAGAATTAAATTAAATTCCTGCTTTGTGCTGTCAGTGAGTCTTATCTTTGCATGAAACTACTCCATTTCTATTCCAGTCTTTAATTGTAAGTATTGGAGTATTACTCTGATTGTCCCTGTTTTATGGTATGAGGCATAACACCGAGCGGAATGTTGGATGCCTCACTGCTCACGGAAGCACACCTGTGCCTGTACTCTAATTTCTCCCCCCCCCCCCCCCCAAGTGATCAGCATCAAGACTCTGCGGCGTCTTTGATCTGCAAAGCAGTACCGCTCTCTATTTGTACCCTTCCTTCCTTTCATACAAAGAACCTAATGAACAGATTCAAATGGTCCAAATGGCTCTAAGCACTATGGGACTTCAACATCTGGGGTCATCAGTCCCATGGACTTAAAACTACTTAAACCTAACTAACCTAAGGACAGCACACACATCCATGCCTGAGGCAGGATTCGAACCTGCGACCGTTGCAGCAGCGTGGTTCGAGACTGAAGCACCTAGAAACGCTCGGCCACAACGGACGGCCGCATAGATTCCAAGTGCCTGGCATATGGAATTTAGTTTCAATAGTTGACTGGGAGGTTTGTGTCTTGACATAGTTGAGTAAATGTAAACGATAAATTACAGCCACAAATATCTGATTCGAGTAGATAATGGAGTTCAGTTGTTAAATGATAATACTGAATGTGTTAGAAGCAATTTTCCAGATCTTTTAGAATTTTTCTTTTGTTTGCTAAGCAACTCAGTAAGTAAAATTTTCTACTTAAAACGTTTCCAGAGTATCCTTGTGTTGCGTCTGATACTTTTGTACACGGTTATGCATGTTTCATTGCAGTACAATCAAGATAATTAACAGCTGTAAATATACAATGAATTAGTTCCGACACTGCAAAATACATTACATTACACACCTAATCTCAATCGTGTACATCAATCAGATATTTCTGGCAGCAATGTATCGTTTATATTTACGTAACTATGTCGTCCCGTTTGTGTACGGATAACATATGTAAAACGTAAGCAGAAAGTGAAATATAGCACATCATTTGTAAAGCGCCGAACGCATGCTATCACTAACAGTTCCAGAATCTGTTTCAGTCCTCTTCACCTGAAAGTACGTCGAAAAAATTGCTTTCTTTAATCAATGGTGAAGCATGGTGTCATTACTTTTATCTGACAGAAATTGTTTCGGGTGTCACTCAGTCCTTTTCCCTGCTCTGTGGGGAAAAATACCTGGAATTTGGCTCCACAATGACATACACGTCGTGATGCTTATTCTTGTTAGTTCGAAGAACTTAAATAATAATGAAACATGTGTAGTATTGGTATTACTTGTTCTGCAAAGCGTATAATTGTTTATCGACATTTACAATTACAAGGAAAAAGAAAACCGTCTGGCGACAATTTAAAAAATTGTAACGAATTTTTATTGTTTTTACTTCTAGAAATACTCTTAAACTCATGATAAGCAGCCCTGAAAACCAACACGTTTGGTAGTGAGTAATAATGAACAGGAATCAATAGAATTCGTCCACAATATTGAAGTTATTGATTCAAATTTGGGCCCTATGGAGATTGAGTACTTGTTACATCATCATCAAATTTTTTCAGCTAGTCTTTTAAGAAAATGTTTCTGTGGGTAACAGAAAGGATACGTCTTTTATTATTTTTTTTTTTTTTTTGTAAAAACAGGGCGTCGAAATGTGTGAAGCGTAACTTGTTCTTGAGGCAGAGTGGAGTAGTGGAGAAGGAGTTAGAAAATATCGTTTTGAAAATATGAATTATATTAAACAGTCCCCTTTATTTTTCGTTGTAATACCCCCATCATCAGGTGGATTTTTTACCATTAAACGACTCAGAGGCTTTGTACGACTTTTGAGGGTAGCCTGTATCAATGTGTCTCATTGCAGAGTGGCTCCTTTTCCACTATTATTGACTTCACGTACGCTTTTTATAAACTGAAACAAAATATTAACTATCAAAATTTTTGTTAATTATTTGCTTACAACGTCTCAGTGGTTTATGTAAGAACGAAGCGTTAGGATGTGCTATCATTGCTGCAATTATTATTCAGTGTATAATGGTTGTAGGTAGGCAAATTCTGCATCATGATCACAGGCTGTCTGAAGTGCCAGAGCACGTCTGTTGTAAATTGTACGTCCATTTTCGCTGAACTAATAGATGTTATGAGTTGACAGGGAAGAATAAGTAGAGGACAGTGTGGCTCTTACGGACAGAAAAGGAACGGTCTGAAAGCAGAAGTGAAACAGACTCAGAGACAGAGAAAAGCTAGTTCTGGATATGATAAATGTTGCACTTACGGCTGGTGGCAAACGTCGATGAAGATTCTGAATGTTATTTAGAACTAACAGAACCATACAGACATGATGGAAATAGAAGATTCACCAAATGGGAGGATGTTTAAAACAGATTTGGTGGTGCTTACACCTACTGGTAGTATACACGTTACGGACACTTAAGGGTAAGTAAATTCGAACATTTATCTATTTTATTGCTTGTTGAGCTCCGAAGCTTTGATTTAGATTATTTTCAGAAATACAGCAATCAGACAATTCTGTATGTATTTTTATTTATGCCTATACACGTTTCGCCCTTTCATCCATCTTCAGCTGGCGTTTATCTACAGCTTCCAATCTTCAGTTAGTATAGCGTCATAAATATCGACTGTAGTTTGGTTGCTGCAGCTGTCCTGTGCAATATAACAATTTCGTTTGGATACTATACTTCGCGAGTTGTATAATTACAATACATTACTCATTAGATGTGCTTACCTAATACTCTGTTAAACACATTTCCATTTTTATGTTGCAAAGAAACAGCTCAGTATCCGCCATGCTGCCAACTGACATCTTTGTTTGCATTGGAAAATTATATCTAAGGTCAGAGCTAACCCGTAATTCCCAGTTCAGAAAGTACTCGTTCTAATTTAAGCTTCTGTATGACTAAAATGGAATGGTTTAGCATGAGTGTGCCGAGTGCTATGTAGAGCTAGTAATAGCAGAAGCGACACGTTAAATAAGTACATTGAGGCGACGAAAGTCATGAGATAGCAATATGACGGCAGTATGGCGTACACAAGGTATAAAACGGCAGTGTAATCGCGGGGCTCTCATCTGTACTCATGTGACTCGTGTGATAAGCATTCCGACGTGATTATGACCGCCCGACGGGAGTTAATGGACTCTGGACGCGGAATGGTAGTTGGAGCGAGACGTATGAGACGCTCCATTTCGGAAATTGTTAGAGAATTCAATATTTCAAGATCCATAGTACCGACTGTGTACCGAGAACACTAAATTTCAGGCATCACCTCTCACCACGGTCAACGCAGTGGCCGACGGCCTCCACTTAACGACCGAGAGCAGCAACGTTTACGTAGTGTTGTCAGTGTTGACAGACAAGCAACACTGCGTACAGAAACCACAGAAATCAAAGTGAGACGTACGACATACATATCCGCTGGGACAGAGAGGCTAAATGTGGTGTTAATGGGCTATGGCAGCAGACGACGGACGCGAATACCATTGCTAACAGCATGACATTACGTGCAGCGCCTCTGCTGCGCTCGTTACCATATCGGTTGGAGCCTAAGCGACTGAAAAACCGTTGCCTGGTCAGATGACTACCTATTTCAGTCGGTGAGAGCTGATGTTAGGGTTCCAGTGTGATGCGTACCACATGACGCCATTTACCCAAGTTGTCAACAAGGCACTGTACAAGTTGGCGGCGGTTCCATAATGGTGGGGGGCTCTGTTTACAATGAATGTAATTGACCTCTGGTCCAACTGAGACGATCATTGACTCGAAATGTCTCTTTTATGATACTTAGAGAACATTTGCTGTTATTTGCTATAGACTTTTTACGGATGACAAAGCATCATGTCGCTGGGACACTGTTGTTCACGACTGTTTTGAAGAGTTTTCTCGACCGTTCGAGATTGCACGACATGTTGTTGTTGTGGTCTTCAGTCCTGAGACTGGTTTGATGCAGCTCTCCATGCTACTCTATCCTGTGCAAGCTTCTTCATCTCCCAGTACCTACTGCAACTTACATCCTTCTGAATCTGCTTAGTGTATTCATCTCTTGGTCTCCCCCTACGATTTTTACCCTTCACGCTGCCCTCCAATACCAAATTGGTGATCCCTTGATGCCTCAGAACATGTCCTACCAACCGATCCCCTCTTCTGGTCAAGTTGTGCCACAAACTCCTCTTCTCAGCAATCCTATTCAGTACCTCCTCATTAGTTATGTGATCTACCCATCTAATCTTCAGCATTCTTCTGTAGCACCACATTTCGAAAGCTTCTATTCTCTTCTTGTCCAAACTGGTTATCGTCCATGTTTCACTTCCTTACATGGCTACACTCCGAACAAATACTTTCAGAAATGACTTCCTGACACTTAAATCTATACTCGATGTTAACAAATTTCTCTTCTTCAGAAACTCTTTCCTTGCCATTGCCAGTCTACATTTTATATCCTCTCTACTTCGACCATCATCAGTTATTTTGCTCCCAAAATAGCAAAACTCCTTTACTACTTTAAGTGTCTCACTTCCTAATCTAATACCCTCAACATCACCCGACTTAATTCGACTACATTCCATTATCCTCGTTTTGCTTTTGTTGATGTTCATCTTATATCCTCCCTTCAAGACACCATCCATTCCGTTCAACTGCTCTTCCAAGTCCTTTGCTGTCTCTGACAGAATTACAATGTCATCGGCAAACCTCAAAGTTTTTATTTCTTCTCCATGGATTTTAATACCTACTCCGAATTTTTCTTTTGTTTCCTTTACTGCTTGCTCAATATACAGATTGATTAACATCGGGGAGAGGCTACAACCCTGTCTTACTCCCTTCCCAATCACTGCTTCCCTTTCATGTCCCTCGACATAGAGTGATATTTACAAAGAATTAATAATAAACATTTGACTTGTAGTACTACTATGAGCTCTTTTATTTATTGTTAATATAATGTTGTCCAACTGTACTTAGTGTGTGGTTGATAATTAAATTATGCAAGTTTGTTAGAAAAAGAAATTTTTTTTCGATTGTTCTGGTCATTTAAGATGTCATTCCAGTTTGCTCATTTGTGGAAATAATTTTCAGTTTCTTTCACTGAATTCACCCCCTTTCCTTCCTTGGCCCGTGAAATTATAGCCGCTAAATGTTACACGTTTATGTTAATTAATGTCATTTTCATAAAATTTGCAAACGGTTTTTCAAATCTTAATCTGGCAACACTACTCGACGGAGCATATCAGTAGTAGTGTAGTGGGGTTCTCGGTGCAGTTTTCATAACAAATTGATAAGCAAATTAATTAAATTTATCAGTTAATCACATACATACAGAAAACAGAGCAAATGTGCTACAGAGAATATGTGGAGGTAACTGCCGGCGTCCGTCGCCGAGCGGTTCTAGGCATTTCAGTCAGGGGCCGAGCTGCTGCTACGGTCGCAGGTTCGAATCCTGCCTCGGGTATGGATGTGCGTGATGTCCTTAGGTTAGTTAGGTTTAAGTAGTTCTAAGTCTAGTGGATAGGTGACCTCAGATGTTGAGTCCCACAGTGCTCAGAACCATTTGAATCATTATTTGGAGGTGACTGATCGCATTCGAGCACAGTGCTATATTATGCCACCCGACCAGAGAAATAGTGCATTTACACTAGGTGTTGGCAGATGTACTACATTTACAAGCAATTTTCGAACACGGAACGACAAGTGATGTCGTGATCACATGGATAGAGGCGCATAAAATCGATAAAATGGCGGAAAATACGTATAAATTGAGGGAAAATACACCGAAATTCCGGGAAATTGATGGAGTGCTTGCATGTCCTTAGATTTGTGCAGAAAAATTCTTGTACATGGGAACGAGTATACGACAGCAGGAGGAATGCAGGAAATGTTGAGATAGATGCACCGGGAACTGGGGAAACAGTCTTTTATTTTTCATCGAGGCAGCATTCTACAGTGTGTTTATTGAGCTAATAGTGGCACGCGCTAGTTGACTGCTGTCTTTGATGCTTTCCTGGAAAACAGAGAACAATCTGCCACCAAACTTAACTGCATGTGCATTAAAGAATGACAGAGAGTGAATTAAGTGATCGATTGAGATGGAGTTGTAACGAGGTAGGATTTAATGGTAGACTGATGGTGCATTCTAGAGAGAGGGACATGTTGCTGCAGGTCATTTGACCATTTTTTCCATTGCTCTGTCGGGATGTATCTGTTGTGTGATGTATCCTGCGTTCGACTCTCATACAGCTGCGTGTTCTTTGAGTGACTTAGAGCACCGTCTACTTTACATCGTTAACAGCGAACCTCTCGGTCGTCAGAGACTTCCATCCTGTTTTGACACATTCCTCTAGACTAACGAAGATTTATGCGACGTATTCCATCCCCCTGCCGCATCTTGCGCATAAATTCTTGTCTTCAGTTTCATAACTGCGGTGATTCTAAGTTACCGACAGGTTTTCGTGAGGTACTGCAATCCCTGTGAATACATTTGCTTGGCAGATGTGCAGTTTACAGAGTTAGTGGCGGAATGATGTGTAATTTCACATGTCAAACACCGCTGCTATGCATTTGTCCCTTTCTTTATAAGAGATATTCTCCGTTACTTTTATACAGGGTGGTGCATTGATAGTGACCGGGCCAAATATCTCACGAAATAAGCACCAAACGAAAAAACTACAAAGAACGAAACTCGTCTACCTTGAAAAGGGAAACCAGATGGCGCTATGGTTGGCCCTCTAAATGGCGCAGCCATAGGTCAAACGGATATCAACAACGTTTTTTTTTTAAATAGGAACCCCCATTTTTATTACATATTCGTGTAGTACGTAAAGAAATATGAATGTTTTAGTTGGACAATTTTTTTCGCTTTGTGATAGATGGCGCTGTAATAGTCACAAACGTGTAAGTCCGTGGTATCAAGTAACATTCCGCCAGTGCGGACGGTATTTGCTTCGTGGTACATTACCCGTATTAAAATGGACCGTTTACCAATTGCTGAAAGAGTCTGTATCGTGTTGATGTATGGCTATTGTGATCAAAATGCCCAACGGGCGTGTGCTACGTATGCTGCTCGGTATCCTGGATGACATCATCCAAGTGTCCAGACAGCGAACTACTCGCTGTTCAGAGGAATGTCGTTACACGTGTTGCCAAATGCAATGAGGTTGACGGATATCATTTTGAGCATTTGTTGCATTAATGTGGTATTTACAGGTAATCACGCTGTAACAGCATGCGTTTTCAGAAATTATAAGTTCACAAAGGTACATGTATCACATTGGAACAACCGAAATAAAATGTTCAAATACCAACGTTCTGTATTTTAATTTAAAAAACCTACCTGTTACCAACTGCTCGTCTAAAATTGTGAGCAAAATTTTTGTGACTGTTACAGCGCCATCTATCACACAGCGAAAGAAGTGGTCCAACGAAAACATTCATATTTATTTACGTACTACACGAATATGTAATAAAAATGGGGGTTCCTATTTAAAAAAACGCAGTTGATATCCGTTTGACCTATGGCAGCGCCATCTAGCGGGCCAACCATAGCGCCATCTGGTTTCGCTCTTCAAATTAGACAAGTTTCGTTCTTTGTAGTTTTTTCGTTTGACGCTTAGTTCGTGAAATATTTGGCCCAGTCACGATCAATGGTCCACCCTGTATAGGACTGATGTGAGCACAGTACAATTTCTGAACCGTCATCAGATGTGAATAGTGGAGAGCTATACACCTCCGGAAAGCTATACTGTGCGATTATCAAAAGGAATCGATGTTTTAAGGAAGTAGTTTCTTCGTGTTACAGTTTATCACCATACTTCATCGTAGAGAAACCTGCAAGGAGAATGTATCTCATGCCCTGGAAACATATCTCTTACATTGGGATAGTAACAGTGTTGCATTCCATACGACTAATAGGTCGGAAACCGCAAGGATCTAACTTTATAGCGTGTTTTACGTGCAGAACATTGTAGCCTTAGAAGTGCATGTGTTTATGTACTCTTTCACCAGTAGTTTTTTCGTAATGACCCCAGACTCTAGAACAATACTTTAGAATTAATAGGGTAGTTGATTTACGTAAAACGCAACAAACTCCGTCGGTCTGGAGCTCCATCACGCCTGAAAACCAACCGTTTCCTGATCTTAATCGTCTGTTATATCATCACAACAGTTTCATATCTACTGTACACCGATAAGGGGTGCTAACCCCCTCGACATTCGCGCATCTTGGGTGGATGCGGGACAGCAGTTACAGCTTCGGTTCGCACTGTTCCTACACGGTCAGCTGCAGGGAGCGTTGGTCAAAGACAATGCGAAGAGATCGGTCTCTAACTTTGTTCTAAGAATGCGAGAATATCCTGTGACTCCCATCCACATAGAGAAAGAGTGTAAGTTACATACTGTGATGGAAGTGCTAGAGATGTGTAGGTCACTGCCTGGTAGTTTGATGTACAGGGTGATTCAAAAAGAATACCACAACTTTAGGAATTTAAAACTCTGCAACGACAAAAGGCAGAGCTATGCACTATCTGTCGGCGAATTAAGGGAGCTATAAAGTTTCATTTAGTTGTACATTTGTTCGCTTGAGGCGCTGTTGACTAGGCGTCAGCGTCAGTTGATGCTAAGATGGCGACCGCTCAACAGAAAGCTTTTTGTGTTATTGAGTACGGCAGAAGTGAATCGACGACAGTTGTTCAGCGTGCATTTCGAACGAAGTATGGTGTTAAACCTCCTGATAGGTGGTGTATTAAACGTTGGTATAAACAGTTTACAGAGAATGGGTGTTTGTGCAAAGGGAAAAGTTCTGGACGGCCGAGAACGAGTGATGAAAATGTAGCACGCATCCAGCAATCATTTGTTCGCAGCCCAGGATAATCGACTCGCAGAGCTAGCACAGAGCTGCAAATTCCACAGTCAACTGTATGGAGAGTCCTACGAAAAAGGTTGGTTATGAAACCTTATCGTCAACTACCCGAGGCGATGGATCGGCCGCCAGGCAGCCCGTGACAGAGCACTTCATCACTGGCCTCCAAGAAGCCCTGATCTTACCCCCTGCGATTTTTTCTTATGGGGTTATGTTAAAGATATGGTGTTTCGGCCACCTCTCCCAGCCACCATTGATGATTTGAAACGAGAAATAACAGCAGCTATCCAAACTGTTACGCCTGATATGCTACAGAGAGTGTGGAACGAGTTGGAGTATCGGGTTTATATTGCTCGAGTGTCTGGAGGGGGCCATATTGAACATCTCTGAACTTGTTTTTGAGTGAAAAAAAAACTTTTTAAATACTCTTTGTAATGATGTATAACAGAAGGTTATATTATGTTTCTTTCATTAAATACACATTTTTAAAGTTGTGGTATTCTTTTTGAATCACCCTGTATATTGCCGGCCGAAGTGGCCGTGCGGTTAAAGGCACTGCAGTCTGGAACCGCAAGACCGCTACGGTCGCAGGTTCGAATCCTGCCTCGGGCATGGATGTTTGTGATGTCCTTAGGTTAGTTAGGTTTAACTAGTTCTAAGTTCTAGGGGACTAATGACCTCAGCAGTTGAGTCCCATAGTGCTCAGAGCCATTTGAACCATTTGATGTATATTTTCGAGGGTTAACAATGATTGATCGTACTGCACAGTCATCTACTTACATTTCCGATGGTACTCGCAAAGTTGTGTAGGAGTTGTTAAGCGATGAAACAGAAATTGGTAAGCATGCTGCTGTGTCATTGGACGGTGTTGAAATTATGATAAAATTACTAAAATTGATCGCACTATCCACTACGATGCTTATTATTACAGTACATTGACGGTATCTTTTCCATCCCAACAGTCCATTGCTACACTGTTGATCGTCACATAATGATTGACTGACATCGCTTGTTTGAGATGTAGAAAGAGTGTTGGTGGAGGAGGCAACACCTTCCAGGGATGACTAACACCGAACAGTGATAGCCTGCATAGCCCAGAGCCATCGGCTATCCCGTCACTGTGAATGACGAGTTTAAATGTAGAGGTCGTCAATCTCCTTCGGACAGCAGTTTGTAAATGCTCTGCAATGCCTCAAAACTCTTCCACTTTCTTTATGTTTTGACAGCCTTTTATTTAAATCACCCAGTGTGTGGGTGTGTTGTTGTTGGATCAACATGATTTACACCATGCGGTGTCTAGTTTTGAGGGGCGTTCAATGAACACAACATGTTAATGTCAGGTTAGAATCTGACACAGATGTGGAAGTAGTGGCGGAAAAAAAAATAAAATGTATGGCGGTCTACGAAGCGTGTTACAGCAGAAAAAGCCGCTTATCAAACAACAAAACAGGGACCCTCTCCTGTGACATAATCTGTGGGAGAAAGTTCTCGTACAGTACAGGCGACGAAACTTTGCACCGGTGTGTGCAAGCGACGCCGATCACTTGCCACCTGCTCGAATGGATAAATACCTGTATATTTAATAGGATCGCCATGTATGGTTGATGCCGGCACATAGACGGTATTCGTTTTCGATGTATCGGAAGAGAGAGATGCAGTAAAAATCTATCGGACAGATGAAGTTAGCAGAGCATTTACACTTCGTAATTTTTCTCTGTTGGATGGTACATAATAACGATGAAAGGATGTTTGGGTGAGAGATGTGAATGGACCCTGGGGGACGCAGATCTGCTTCGCACAGCAGTACCTAAATGAAGTTGAGGCTTCCTAAATTTCCCAAAAAGAAACACCACCGTAACTATTTGTACTGTCTTTTATACTACGTCGTGTTGCACGGGCAGGCTTCATTTGGCGCTGACCATACACATCGCAAACTGGTGGAGGAGCAGTGACAACATGTTCCCATTTCCACCGAGTGGTGAAAACATGCTCCTATAGCATTAAATCAGCTCACTCTGTTTCTACACAGGTTGCAGAATGTGGTACATTTTGCTCTCTCCGACATCTGGGTAAAATTGATCTCGCTATCAACTGCAGTGTGTATTACAGCTAGGGAAGGGTTTAAATTTTGCACCCACTCCGAAGAATTTGCCGGTAGTTGATTTTATTAGTTCAATTGAACAGGCAGTTTGCAAACTACCTCCTGACGCTGCAGAGGAAGTTAGGAGGAAGGCGTGCCGTGTTTTGACTAGGGCTCGTCCACCCAAGAGTAATGTAACAGCAGCAGAGAGGGCTGCTTTACGCTCTCTCAAAGTTGATCCCAGTATTGTTATTTTACCTGCTGACAAGGGCAATGCCACCGTTGTTTTAAATAAACATGATTATGTACAAAAGATGCAACGTTTACTATCTGATTCAGCGTATCGCAGAATCGATGCTGACCCCACGAAAAGTGTTGAGAGAAAGACCAACAGCCTCCTGAAGAAAAGTGGTTTGTCGCAGGACACAATCAAGAGGCTCAACACCTATAGTGCCGTTCCCCCTAGGTTATATGGCCTTCCAAAGGTTCATAAGGAAGGGGTTCCTTTCCGTCCTATAGTGAGTAACATCGGCGCTCCGACATATCGTGTATCCAAGCATCTTGCTTCTTTGTTGAGTCCACAAGTAGGACGGTGTGAACATCATATCAGGAACTCAGCTAATTTTTTACGTCGTTTGGAGGGACTAAGGCTGAATGACTCTGATATTTTAGTGAGTTTCGATGTGGTCTGTCTCTTCACTCGTGTTCCTCTGTCTGATTCGTTGCGGTTAATTGAAGCCAGGTTTGCTGCTGATTTAACTAATCTCTTTAGGCATGTGTTGACATCCACTTACTTTTTATTTAATGACCAGTATTACGAGCAGACAGATGGAGTTGCGATGGGTAGTCCGTTGTCTCCTGTGATCGCAAATTTATTTATGGAAGACTTCGAGGAACGTGCATTGGAGTCGGCGCCTTTAAAACCCGCCTGTTTCTTTAGATACGTTGACGATACCTTCGTTGTTTGGCCTCACGATAGGGAGAATTTGAATGTCTTTCTAGAACATCTGAACTCGATCCACCCGAACATTCGTTTTACGATGGAGGTGGAAGAGGATGGTTGCCTTCCCTTTCTCGACGTGTTGGTTAGGAGGAAGGATGATGGATCATTGGGACATGCTGTCTACAGGAAACGTACTCACACCGACTTGTACTTACAAGCTAATAGTTGTCACCATTGGGCTCAGCGTGAAGGGGTACTTCGTACCTTGGTACACAGGGCACATGTCGTTTCTGACGCTGAGACTTTGCCAGCTGAGCTGTTCCATCTTGAAGTTACATTTCGTCAAAATGGTTATAGTGATAGACAGATTGAACGTGCGTTGCGCTATCGACCAACTGTACATCGGGTGATTGATGATAATTCTGAGTCAACACCTAAGTCAACTGCCTTTTTGCCTTACGTAGGAAACACGTCCAATAAGATCGGTCGTATTTTACGGAAATACGATGTGAAATGTGTTTTCCGACCTCCATCTAAAATTAGAGCAGTTTTGAGTTCCGTTAAGGATGATCTTGGACTGCGTAAGGCGGGTGTATATCGTATTCCTTGCAGCTGCGGCATGGCATATATTGGTCAAACTATCAGGACCGTGGAGGACAGATGTACTGAGCATAAACGGCACACACGATTACAGCAGCCAAATAGATCTGCTATTGCCGAACATTGCTTGGATACTGGTCACCCCATGTTATATAATAACACCGAGATATTGGCATGCACGTCCAGCTATTGGGACAGTGTCATTAGGGAGGCAGTTGAGATTAAATTAGCGAGCAACCTCGTTAACAGGGATGGAGGTTTCTGTTTAAACTCTGTTTGGAATCCGGCTCTCTCCCTTGTCGAAAAACAGAGGAACACAGTCAATGCTGCCTCACCTGCGAATTCATAGTCTCACTATCGATAGCTCTGACTTCGGTCATCTTTGGTGGCACTAGTGTTCAGTGTGTGTGTGTTATCTTTCCTGCTTCTGTCGGAGAACCGAGGTATTAAATTTGCATGTACGCCGCCTGTCCGCTGCAGTTTGCCTTGAAAATGGCGGGGTGTTCTCCCGCCGAAATATCGGCGGTCGCTGAAAGTGTTACCTGGCTGAATTCCCGGAAGTTATTTGAAAGCATATCACCCATATGAATGGTATCTTTCCCATCCCAACCGTCCACTGTGTACACTGTAGATTGCTGGACGATGACTGACTGACACCACCCCATTGAGATGGAACATGGGATTAAACGTAGAGGTCATCACCTTAATACAGTTGCTGGGAAGCGTGCTACAGACTCGTCCTATTTACGTATGCTGTGATGCCCTACACATGTTCTTTTTTGTTTTTTTTTGTATTTTTTTCACCACTAAAATAACAGTATCTCTTTTTATTTGTGCTACCTCACTTGTGCTGTGAACAGCACCTTCCGGCGATGGTAAACACCGGAACAGTAATTATGTACATGAGTGCAAAATGAAGGAAAAGTGCTTTTCCAGATGGACCACCGAGACATCCGCTACTCTGTCGATGGGAAGATGAGATTAACTGTACAGGTAATCACCTCTGAGTAGCTGTTGGAAGCGCTGTACAATACCGCAAACTTTTCCAATTTCAATACGTTGCGATGTCTTCCACATTTTTGTCAATGAGAAACTCCGCTTTTGTATTTTATTTCTACCAGCCTGTGTTGTGGTAGCTGTATAGTTCATGCCATGTGATGTTCAGTTTTCTGTGAGAGCCAAAGAATCGAAACGTGTTAATGTCAGTTTAGCAATAGCCGACAAGGATGTACACTCCTGGAAATTGAAATAAGAACACCGTGAATTCATTGTCCCAGGAAGAGGTAACTTTATTGACACATTCCTGGGGTCAGATACATCATTTGATCACACTGACAGAACCACAGGCACATAGACACAGGCAACAGAGCATGCACAATGTCGGCACTAGTACAGTGTATATCCACCTTTCGCAGCAATGCAGGCTGCTATGCTCCCATGGAGACGATCGTAGAGATGCTGGATGTAGTCCTGTGGAACGGCTTGCCATGCCATTTCCACCTGGCGCCTCAGTTGGACCAGCGTTCGTGCTGGATGTGCAGACCGCGTGAGACGACGCTTCATCCAGTCCCAAACATGCTCAATGGCGGACAGATCCGGAGATCTTGCTGGCCAGGGTAGTTGACTTACACCTTCTAGAGCACGTTGGGTGGCACGGGATACATGCGGACGTGCATTGTCCTGTTGGAACAGCAAGTTCCCTTGCCGGTCTAGGTATGGTAGAACGATGGGTTCGATGACGGTTTGGATGTACCGTGCACTATTCAGTGTCCCCTCGACGATCACCAGTGGTGTACGGCCAGTGTAGGAGATCGCTCCCCACACCATGATGCCGGGTGTTGGCCCTGTGTGCCTCGGTCGTATGCAGTCCTGATTGTGGCGCTCACCTGCACGGCGCCAAACACGCATACGACCATCATTGGCACCAAGGCAGAAGCGACTCTCATCGCTGAAGACGACACGTCTCCATTCGTCCCTCCATTCACGCCTGTCGCGACACCACTGGAGGCGGGCTGCACGATGTTGGGGCGTGAGCGGAAGACGGCCTAACGGTGTGCGGGACCGTAGCCCAGCTTCATGGAGACGGTTGCGAATGGTCCTCGCCGATACCCCAGGAGCAACAGTGTCCCTAATTTGCTGGGAAGTGGCGGTGCGGTCCCCTACGGCACTGCATAGGATCCTACGGTCTTGGCGTGCATCCGTGCGTCGCTGCGGTCCGGTCCCAGGTCGACGGGCACGTGCACCTTCCGCCGACCACTGGCGACAACATCGATGCACTGTGGAGACCTCACGCCCCACGTGTTGAGCAATTCGGCGGTACGTCCACCCGGCCTCCCGCATGCCCACTATACGCCCTCCCTCAAAGTCCGTCAACTGCACATACGGTTCACGTCCACGATGTCGCGGCATGCTACCAGTGTTAAAGACTGCGATGGAGCTCCGTATGCCACGGCAAACTGGCTGACACTGACGGCGGCGGTGCACAAATGCTGCGCAGCTAGCGCCATTCGACGGCCAACACCGCGGTTCCTGGTGTGTCCGCTGTGCCGTGCGTGTGATCATTGCTTGTACAGCCCTCTCGCAGTGTCCGGAGCAAGTATGGTGGGTCTGACACACCGGTGTCAATGTGTTCTTTTTTCCATTTCCAGGAGTGTATAAGTCGTAGTAGAATAAACAAAGTGTCTGGCAGGGTACACTGACTGCTTGTGTTACAACTGAAAAAAAAAAAACAATGTATTAAACTGCTTATGAGGGAACAATATAGGAACCCTCTAGTGTGATTGACAGTCTGTTGGATATGGTCATCCTACAGTACAGGTGATGAAACTTTACACCAGGCTGTAGAAGTGACTTCGATCACGAACCACCTGCTCCAGTGAACCAATAGCTGTATATTTAATAGGATCGCCACATATGGTTGGGTGATAGACATGAGTGCACCCTGAGAGACTCAGATCTCCTTCGGACTACCTGTATGTAGTTTGGAGGTGTGTCGCAATGCACAAGCATAATCTTCGTCCTTTCTCCATGCCATGTATGATGTGTAGCTTTCCTAGTTTTCCCAACAAGAAACACCACTGTAACTGCTTGTACTGTCTCTTTTACTACCTCGTGTCGCAGGGGAAAGCTTCGTTTGGCACTGGCCTTACACACTGTACACAGTTGGCGGAGCTATGACACCATGTTCCCATTTCCACCATGTGGTCAAAACGCGCTCGTGTTGCATTAACGCAGCTCGTCCTGTCTCCCAACAGGATGCAGAAAGTCTTAGATATAGCGCTCTCCGACTTCTATGCAGGTCAGACGTAAAATGGGACGATCACATCGACTATACTGCACGGCACAGTCTTACAAGATGCAGAGCGACAGTCTAGAAACAGCGCTGGAGTTCTTGGTATACGGTATCCTTATCAGATAGGTTCGAGAAAGAGGTGACTCATTTCGAGATATGAGAGTAACACGAATACGATTCACCAGTGGCTTCAATAATTCAAACACGTCTCTACAGGATCCAATATATCATCGAAGGGATAGACTTGATTCCAAATTGTGACAGCATTTCTGACAGAAAGCGTATCATTACCAGCGACCCGTGTGTGTCTCTGTATACACGTGTCTGCTTTTTATGCAGGGTGATGGTAACATAGGCGTTATTATCGTATTTTTATTAGTGCGGTCCTAACGTGAAATGTAAATTTTGGACTGTAGGATCCCTCTGTGGTCAGCTTATGATGTCATTTCTCAATCGTGTTCCACGAAAAGAACATCGTGTTCCCTCCATGGATTCCCAGTTGTCCTACTTGGCGAATGTAATCCGACTGTCGAAACAAAATTATTCGTCATGCAAAGTTTCTCTCATGGTCAATTTAATTAATTAGCCTATCAAACTGATATCAATGAATGCCACCTGGCGGGTGGAAGAGATAGCTAGGGCGCCACGGAATGATTCTTGACAAGCGGTTTTCTCGTTGTGGCGACATCTTTTAACGAAATTTCAATCTCCCATCTATACAGGGCGAGACAAGTTCTCGCGATTTGTTTCGTAAACGCTAGTATGACATAGCATTTCAGTGATAAAAGGGGACCTGTCATAGTGCACAAAACAGCTACATTCTCTTGAATTATAGCTTGTTGTTGTCAAAAGTAAAATGAATGTGATTTTTTCCAACACGTCTGCGAATTCCGTGAAAGACAGTCTGAAATGTTTAAAATACATACGTGCATGGCAGTTTATTTACAGACACTGAACGCGAGAGACACTCTCAGGTCGTGTAATTTGTTCAACAAGCTGAAAGAAATTGCTAAATATAGATTTTTTCTGCAGTCGAACGTAAAAACTATACCGAGTATGATCATAAAAGCCGGCCGTGGTGGCCGTGCGGTTCTAGCGCTGCAGTCCGGAACCGCGGGGCTACTACGGTCGCAGGTTCGAATCCTGCCTCGGGCATGGATGTGTGTGATGTCCTTAGGTTAGTTAGGTTTAAGTAGTTCTAAGTTCTCGGGGACTGATGACCTAAGATATTAAGTCCCATAGTGCTCAGAGCCATTTGAGCCATTTGCTCATAAAACTAAAAGAAACTTGATTTTGCGTATTTTTGTAGAAGGAGGACATTTTTTATGGTCGCCAATGGGTTTTGTGGTGTCACCGCCAGACACCACACTTGCTAGGTGGTAGCTTTAAATCGGCCGCGGTCCATTAGTACATGTTGACCCGCGTGTCGCCACTGTCAGTGATTGCAGACCGAGCGCCACCACACGGCAGGTCTCGAGAGACGGACTAGCACTCGCCCCAGTTGTACGGATGACGTAGCTAGCGATGCACACTGACGAAGCCTCGCTCATTTGCAGAGCAGATAGTTAGAATAGCCTTCAGCTAAGTCAATGGCTACGACCTAGCAAGGCGCCATTAGCCTTACATAGCTTGTATCTAAAGAGTCTCACTTGTATCGCCACAATCTCCAGATGTAACACAAGGATGGATTAAAGTTAAGTATTCCAGAAGCTACGTACTTTTCTTTATAGCATTCATTACGTATCCTGTTTCAGACCTTCACGCCATCCTTCGTGTGTTTATAGCGTGCATTGCGGTCCCCTCAAATCACACTGTGTCGGCACTTCTGTCGACACATCAGGTTTTCCTTCTTTTAATGCATGCTTGATTAAATATGAGTTGATGTGAAGTGAAAGTGTTTTCCATTGCAAAACGAGACGCCTATTAGAGGCGTTTGGGACCTGACTAGTCTGTATCAGGTCGCCACTGGAGGTGCGCTCCCTAACCATTAGGGGCGGCTGCGTCACTATACTTTAGACGAAAAAGTTGCACTTGAGGCCATCCTTTCATCTCCTATTGTTTAGTTGACTACACACACTACTGTGATGTCGTAGGAGCGTCGCGTCAAGGCAGCGGCCAGATGGAGGGCAGCCGAGTGCTGCGGGCCGCCTCGACCATTCTCCAGGTGGGCGGGGCTATGCTACTTAATTTCCCTTTTGTGTTGTCTAGGACCGCTGCCTGAAGGCATGCCGCATATCGCGAGTGGCACAAAGTCAGCAGCAGAGGGGGCACATCTGTGAGCAGTCGCTGGACGGAGCCACTGTCTGCCTATTCGGCAGTGCATGGGGGCTATCTCCCTATATTTTAGACGAACAAGTTGCACTTTACTGTGTCGTCGTTTGGAGCGTCGAACCAGGATGGTGGCCAGTTGGTGGAAAGCTGAGTACACCCAGCGACTGCAGAGGATGACGGCGAAGGGTGGGCAGCGAGGACGCAGAGAAACGACGAGGTGCTCGGCGGAGCAGTTGGCCATTTCAAGAAGCCTGTTCCCACCCCCACCCCCACCCCGCCCCCCTTGGTGGATGGTGAGTGGGACAGGTGGAGGGAGGGAGGAATAAGACCTCAATTTTTGTCATTTTGTGGACGCCTATCGAGGAGAATGCACGTTCAACTACTGACCCCTCTGCACTCTTTTAGGACGGCGATTTTCCCTAGTGCATGTGTTGCATTATGACCAGTTCATTATGAGTGCTGGTTTTTTTCACAACAATTTTGAAGTCTAATTAAAACTGTGAGGCACTTTTTTCTATCACTTTTGGTATTGTGTCTTGGCTTTGATTACCTGGGCTGCAGGATGGTTTTTGAGCAGGCATCTGTAGCGAATTCTGACGCCAAACAGTGAGGATACTGTATGCTTACATGTAATATACTTTCTAAACATCAGCATCTCGTCAGCTGAACGTATTTACCACCAAAAAGAATAAAGATAGTACCTTACATCCCTGCCTTTTTCCTGCAAGCTTGTAGGTGCAGGGTAAAGTTTGAGTGTCACTGTCGTTAATTTCGAGTCGTATTGCAAAATTTTTCCCAACAGCCTAACACCAGCTGTGTGGTGCCGCCAAGTTTTGAGTTGTACTGGGCTTTTATGCAGTCCTTATGTAGCGCTATACATATCGTTGCGTAATTAGGTATGATCTTTGTGATTCATTATGTAATTACGAGGACAGTTCAATAAGTAATGCAACACTTTTTTTTCTCGGCCAATTTTGGTTGAAAAAACCGGAAATTTCTTGTGGAATATTTTCAAACATTCCCGCTTCGTCTCGTATAGTTTCATTGACTTCCGACAGGTGGCAGCGCTGTACGGAGCTGTTAAAATGGCGTCTGTAACGGATGTGCGTTGCAAACAATGGGCAGTGATCGAGTTTCTTTTGGCGGAAAACCAGGGCATCTCAGATATTCATAGGCGCTTGCAGAATGTCTACGGTGATCTGGCAGCGGACAAAAGCACGGTGAGTCGTTGGGCAAAGCGTGTTTCATCATCGCCGCAAGGTCAAGCAAGACTGTCTGATCTCCCGCGTGCGGGCCGGCCGTGCACAGCTGTGACTTCTGCAATGGCGGAGCGTGCGAACACACTCGTTAAAGTCATGGTTACAGTCTTCTGGGACGCTGAAGGGGTTATTCTGTTCGATGTCCTTCCCCATGGTCAAACGATCAACTCTGAAGTGTATTGTGCTACTCTTCAGAAATTGAAGAAACGACTTCAGCGTGTTCGTAGGCATAAAAATCTGAACGAACTTCTCCTTCTTCATGACAACGCAAGACCTCACACAAGTCTTCGCACCCGAGAGGAGCTCACAAAACTTCAGTGGACTGTTCTTCCTCATGCACCCTACAGCCCCGATCTCGCACCGTCGGATTTCCATATGTTTGGCCCAATGAAGGACGCAATCCGTGGGAGGCACTACGCGGATGATGAAGAAGTTATTGATGCAGTACGACGTTGGCTCCGACATCGACCAGTGGAATGGTACCGTGGAGGCATACAGGCCCTCATTTCAAGGTGGCGTAAGGCCGTAGCATTGAATGGAGATTACGTTGAAAAATAGTGTTGTGTAGCTAAAAGATTGGGGAATAACCTGGTGTATTTCAATGCTGAATAAAACAACCCCTGTTTCAGAAAAAAAAATGTGTTGCATTACTTATTGAACTGCCCTCGTAGGATCAATCTTCACGTCAGTTTCCCGACCAAGATAAATAAAGTACACTAACCTAACCTTACTCTCCCGAATCTGGATAGTTTCCATGTGTTAGGTGGTGCACTTGGACTTACCGCCCAGGCGAACCAGGGTCGAGTCCGAGAAAGGGCACCATCAATTTTAATTTCCTATCAGTTCCAAGCGCCTCTGGGTGTCAGAAAGGGTGCAACTGAGCTTTCCGCCCAGGAGGACCGGGGTTCGAATCCCAGAAAGGATTGCGCCAATTTTAATTTCCAGCCAATTCCTGGGTGGGGGATAGGGTGTCACGTCAGCGCAACTATGGGACAAAAAAATTCCCTCCAAAAATTCGAAATTCCCGCCAAAATTCGTGATACCCGCCAAAATTCGAAATTCCCGCCAATAGGGTAGGTTGGAGGAGGGGGATGGGTGGGGGGCAGGGGGCTGGGGCACACATGCAGGCTAAAAAGCACGTGACGTCATCTGGGGTGGAGTGGGTGTGGTCGGGTGCGGGAGTGGGTAGGGCCGATTAATTGATAAATTCAATGAATTTGCACATCAATTTTATATCAAAATTGCACCTAGAACCCCACTTTACTACTACTCATATCGACTCCCATCAGAATGAAACGTCCACTGTGCTTTAGATACCACTGCTAGATGCATTTATTGTTAACGTGAGCTGTGTGAGATAGAAAAATCAAAATGTCAATCTGTCACAAGGCTGCAGTAAGTGATACAATGAAATTCAAGGCACCACCATTATAATTAGCATTTAAGCGTGCATCAAATGGTCTAGCTATTTCGTGCAGCAGTTCAGATGTAGAAATTACAGCGTCAAATATATTTTAGTTTCACTGCCTGGGTCAGTGATGACTGTACAGAATGACCTCACAATATTTAAGTCAATAAGAAGCGAGCGACTAACAATTACTGTTTTTGACTCGTGGGCGACCGGTCAGTATTATATACATACCAATGTGACTTTAGTTTGTGCTGCGTTTCAGCTGCAGAGTTCTGGAGGGTTAGTTATTTTGCCAGTCGTGTTAAGTTTCTAACACAGAGATAATTTCAGTGAACTTAGAATAAATTCTGATGCTGTAAAGACTTTGAATTGCTTTGTTGAGCTGCGGTTGTTTAGATGCTTCACGGTTCGGAGTTCAGCTGGAACCATGGCCCACCCCCCTCCCGCACCCTTTAAAGAAGCGATCTCCGATGCATTAAGCAGCTTGAAACTCCAGATTACTTCAAAAACGAGTTAATGAGTTAAAAATCTGACGTTAAACATGTAAGAGCGAAAAAGTTTATAATATGCTTGAAGTTATTTTTAAAGTTTCTTTGAAGTCGCTAGTGCTCTCAATATCAAACACTGGATGAGTACACGCCGTGTAACTGACGCTCCATTTTAAGCAACAGCTACTGCTGAAACTTCTCAATATTTATGACGACATATCTCCTCATCTACGTGCCGTGCCTTCAGTGGTATGTGTGGATACGGTCTACAAAATATGTTGGGAATACAGTTAGTAGAACTGAAGTGGTAAACTAAAATGTCATACCCGATGCTGCAGTTTTACCGCATGACAGCCAAAATGTAGCAAGTCACAATCTTTTCTTTTCGTTAATTTGTGGCCGTGTCAACACGAAAATGTTTCATAACCGTTTGAAATTACGTCTAAAGTTCGTTGCAAGTCACGAAGTTATCTCATTCTCAAAAAACAATTGAATATAGTATGGCTATTTGCAAGCGATAACTTACGATGTATCAAGATATACACACAGTTTGCAGCTGTAATACTTTCCGTATTGTGTTCAATATTTAACGAAAGAGTATACCTTTTAATGAGCAGACGACCGTGACAGCACTTTAAATTCTTTAATGTGGTCAAGAACGATGCGAAATACTGAAAATCAAATTTATGTAGTCCTTGAATGCCGTTGAAAAGGCAGCCTACAACTGACTTACATTTTATGATGCAGCTGATAAGAGAGACAGCCGTTATATTTAGGCAGCATACAGCCAGAGACTGTTGTTGAACGATACGTTTCTTTAAATCGGGCGGTTCTAGGCGCTACAGTCTGGAACCGCGCGGCCGCTAAGATCGCAGGTTCGAATCCTGCCTCGGGCATGGATGCGTGTGATATCCTTAGGTTAGTTAGGTTTAAGTAGTTCTAAGTTCTAGGGGACTGATGACCTCAGAAGTTAAGTCCCATAGTGCTCAGAGCCATTTGAACCTTTTTTTCTTTAAACAAAACAGTGTCTAATTCTTCAGTTACATGTTCTAGTATAATTCAGGACATTAATATCGCCTTCCTAACGTAGCTGAACGTAATACGGCTGCTGCTGATTTATTTGGTAATTTTGACATACTGCAGCTGGATGTGGTGCACCATAGACACTTAGCGAGCATCTGAAAGCTAAACACAATCGCGGCGCCAATGGATAAATTAGTGCGGCCTCAAGCTAAAACAAAATGAGGCTCACAAAAGACACGCCCGTGACCATAAATTTATCTGGGGTGGGGAAATTTTTAAATATACATTTTTTGGTGGTTATTCTGAAAATCAGCCTTACGCAAACACAATTAGTTTATTTTTAGACTTACTCAGAAATGTTTCGACACCTATGTGTCATCTTCTGTGGCTCAAATTTCTATTTCTTAAAATTCTTTAAAATTACATCTATTTTAAGAAATAGAAATTTGACCCACAAAAGGAGATCACACAGGTGTAGAAACATGTCTGGATAAATAGAAAAATAAACTAATTGTGTTTGCGTAAGGCTGGTTTTCGAAACAACCCAGCCTTGATTTTTAAATCCATTCTTTAACCTTTCCCCTATTTTCGTCATTGCTTCTTCGACGCTTAGATAGAAAACTAGGAGCGAAAGACTAAATCACTGTCTTACACCATTTTTAAACAGTGAGCTTCCTTTTTGGCCTTCCAGTTCTTATGTTCCGCCTTGGTTCTTGTTTGTATTGTGTACTACCCCTCTTTCCCTATGGTTTACTCCTATTTCTTCCAAGATTTCGAACACCTTGAAAGATTCACAATTTTCTGTCCCTTTCATCTGTGTGATATTTTTGCCAGCAACTTGAATGCATGAGTTCTGAAGCTGGTTGCGCAATTTTCACTTGTCGGCTTTACAGCCTTCGGAGTTGTGTGGTTGATGTCTGTCCGAAAGACTGATGGTATGTAGCCAGTCTCATACATTCCACAAACCAATGTGAATAAGCGTTTTGATACCGTTTCCCCCAATTATTTTAGAAATTCCGATAGTATGTTATCGATCCCTTATGTTTTATTTGGCTTTAAGTCTTCCAACTCCCTTAAATTCGGATTTTTATATTGGATCCCCTATCTCTTTCCTACCGACTTCTGTTTCTTCTTCTATCACGGCTTTATCTAAAGGCCTTCTATGTACACTTTCCACCAGTCTGCTCTCCTCACCTTTTAAAAGTAGAATTTCCATTCTTCAGTTAATGCTACCACTTTTGCCCTTAATTTCACCGAAGGTTGTTTTGACTTTTCTGCCGGCCGCTGTGGCCGAGCGGTTCTGGGCACTTAAGTGCGGAACCACGTGGCTACTACGGATCGAATCCTGCCTCGGGCATGGATGTGTGTGATGTACTTAAGTTAGTTAGATTTACGTAGTTCTAAATCTATGGGACTGATTACCTCAGATGTTAAGTCCCATAGTGCTTAAAGCTATTTGAACCATACTTTTTTTCTATATACTCAGTCAGTCTTTCTGACAATCATTTCTTCACATTTTTCAGGTTGCCGTTTCAGTTTAGCTTCCTTGAACTTCCTATTTATTTCATTTCTAAGCGACTTTTATTTCTGTATTTCTGAATTTCCCTGAACATTTTTGTATTTCGTTCTTCCGTCAATGAATTGGAATATTTCTTCTGTTATCGATAGTTTGTTCACATTTACCTTCTTTGTACCTATGTTTTTATTTCCAACTTCTGTGATTGCCCTTTTTATACATGTCTCTTCTTCTTCAACTGAACTGCCTACTGAGCTACTAACCATCGCAGTGTTTATAGCCTCAGAGAACGTGTCTCTTTATTCGTCACTACTTCCGCATCCCACTTCTTGGCGGATTGATCCTTTCTGACGAGTCTCTTAAACTTCAGCCTACTCTTCACCATTATCAAACTGTGATCTAAGTCTATTTACGTCCCTGGGTACGCTTTACAATCCAATATCTGATTTAGTAACCTCTGTCTGACCGTGATGTAATCTGTCTGCTATCTTCCTGTAACTCCCGGCCTTAATATGTTGATGTTCGAATATGATATAGCCTTGCTGGTCTTCGGTAAGGAAGATTGTGAAGTCATGTTCATGGAATATGGCAGCGTACTTCAATTTATACAAGACTCTGTCAATGTGCATATTGTTTATCAGTTAACAATTTAAGGTGAAAAAGACTCTACAATTGGAGTGTAACGACTAACATAGTAATTTATTTTTTTCTGATATAAAAAAGTGGTTTTAAATAGTTAATATGTGAAGTTTATAACTGTGCAGCAAAGAAGACTTTACGAAATAATATGAATGGTAATATCGTGTCAAGATGAATGTTTAACACGGAGGGCTTGGTAGAAAATGTGAACAAAAGTGAATCTACCTTTGGACACCAAACATGTTGTTTTGTTTATCAGTTAACAATTTAAGGAGAAGAAGACTCTACAATAGGAGTGTAACGACTAACATAGTAATTTATTTTTTTCTGATGTAAAAAAGTGGTTTTAAATAGTTAATATGTGAAGTTTATAACTGTGCAGCAAAGAAGAATTTACGAAATAATATGAATGGTAATATCGTGTCAAGCTGAATGTTTAACGCGGAGGGCTTGGTAGTAAATGTGAACCAAAGTGAATCTACCTTTGGACACCAAACATGTTGTTGTTGTTGTTGTTGTTGTGGTCTTCAGTCCTGAGACTGGTTTGATGCAGCTCTCCATGCTACTCTATCCTGTGCAAACTTCTTCAACTCCCAGTACCTACTGCAACCTACATCCTTCTGAATGTGCTTAGTGTATTCATATCCTGGCCACCCTCTACGGTTTTTACCCTCCACACTGCCCTCCAGTACTAAATTGGTGATCACTTGATGCCTCAGAACATGTCCTACCAACCGGTCCCTTCTTCTGTTCAAGTTGTGCCACAAAATCCTCTTCTACCCAATTCTATTCAATACCTCCTCAGTTATGTGATCTACACATCTAATCTTCAGCATTTTTCTGTAGCACCACATTTCGAAACCTTCTAATCTCTTCTTGTCTAAACTATTTATCGTCCATGTTTCACTTCCATACATGGCTACACGCCATTCAAATAATTTCAGAAACGAATTCCTGACAAATCGATACCTGATGTTAACAAATTTCTCTTCTTCAGAAACGCTTTCCTTGACATCGCCAGTCTACATTTTATATCCTCTCTACTTCGACCATCATCAGTTATTTTACTCCCTAAATAGCAAAACTCCTTTACTACTTTAAGTGTCTCATTTCCTAATCTAATCCCCTCAGCATCACCCGACTTAATTCGACTACATTCCATTATCCTCGTCTTGCTTTTGTTGATGTTCATCTTATATCCTCCTTTCAAGACACTGTCCATTCCGTTCAACTGCTCTTCCAAGTCCTTTGCTGTCTCTGACAGAATTACAATGTCATCGGCGTACCTCAAAGTTTTTATTTCTTCTCCATGGATTTTAATGCCTAATCTGAACTTTTCTTTTGTTTCCTTTACTGCTTGCTCAATATACAGATTGAATAACATCGGGGAGAGGCTACAACCCTGTCTCACTCCCTTCCCAACCACTGCTTCCCTTTCATGTCCCTCGACTCTTATAACTGCTATCTGGTTTCTGTACAAATTGTAAATAGCCTTCCGCTCCCTGTATTTTACGCCTGCCACCTTCAGAATTTGAAAGAGAGTATTCCAGTCAACATAGTTAAAAGCTTTCTCTAAGTGTACAAATGCTAGAAACGTAGGTTTGCCTTTCCTTAATCTTTCTTCTAAGACAAGTCGTAGGGTCAGTATTGCCTCACATGTTCCAACATTTCTACGGAATCCAAACTCCCCGAGGTCGGCATCTACCAGTTTTTCCATTCGTCTGTAAAGAATTCGCGTTAGTATTTTGCAGCTGTGACTTATTAAACTGATAGTTAGGTAATTTTCAGATCTGCCAATACCTGCTTTCTTTGGGATTGGAATTACTATATTCTTCTTGAAGTCTGAGGGGATTACGCCTGTCTCATATATCTTGCTCAACAGATGGTAGAGTTTTGTCAGGACTGGCTCTCCCAAGGCTGTCAGTAGTTCTGATGGAATGTTGTCTACTCCTGGGCCCTTGTTTCGACTTAGGTCTTTCAGTGCTCTGTCAAACTCTTCACGCAGTGTCATAGCTCCCATTTCATCTTCATCTACCTCCTCTTCCATTTCCATAATATTGTCCTCAAGAACATCGCCCCTGTATAGACCCTCTATATACTCCTTCCACCTTTCTGCTTTGCCTTCTTTGCTTGGAATTGGGTTTCCATCTGAGCTCTTGATCTACATCTACATCTACATCTATACTCCGCGAGCCACCTTACGGTGTGTGGCGGAGGGTACTTATTGTACCACTATCTGATCCCCCCTTCCCTGTTCCATTCACGAATTGTGCGTGGGAAGAACGACTGCTTGTAAGTCTCCGTATTTGCTCTAATTTCTCGGATCTTTTCGTTGTGATCATTACGCGAGATATATGTGGGCGGTAGTAATATGTTGCCCATCTCTTCCCGGAATGTGCTCTCTCGTAATTTCGATAATAAACCTCTCCGTATTGCGTGACGCCTTTCTTGAAGTGTCCGCCACTGGAGCTTGTTCAGCATCTCCGTAACGCTCTCGCGCTGACTAAATGTCCCCATGACGAATCGCGCTGCTTTTCGCTGGATCATGTCTATCTCTTCTATTAATCCAACCTGGTAAGGGTCCCATACTGATGAGCAATACTCAAGAATCGGACGAACAAGCGTTTTGTAAGCTACTTCTTTCGTCGATGAGTCACATTTTCTTAGAATTCTTCCTATGAATCTCAACCTGGCGCCTGCTTTTCCCACTATTTGTTTTATGTGATCATTCCACTTCAGATCGCTCCGGATAGTAACTCCTAAGTATTTTACGGTCGTTACCGCTTCCAATGATTTACCACCTATGGCATAATCGTACTGGAATGGATTTCTGCCCCTATGTATGCGCATTATATTACATTTATCTACGTTTAGGGAAAGCTGCCAGCTGTCGCACCATTCATTAATCCTCTGCAGGTCTTCCTGGAGTACGTACGAGTCTTCTGATGTTGCTACTTTCTTGTAGACAACCGTGTCATCTGCAAATAGCCTCACGGAGCTACCGATGTTGTCAACTAAGTCATTTATGTATATTGTAAACAATAAAGGTCCTATCACGCTTCCTTGCGGTACTCCCGAAATTACCTCTACATCTGCAGATTTTGAACCGTTAAGAATGACATGTTGTGTTCTTTCTTCTAGGAAATCCTGAATCCAATCACAAACCTGGTCCGATATTCCGTAAGCACGTATTTTTTTCACTAAACGTAAGTGCGGAACCGTATCAAATGCCTTCCTGAAGTCCAGGAATACGGCATCAATCTGCTCGCCAGTGTCTACGGCACTGTGAATTTCTTGGGCAAATAGGGCGAGCTGGGTTTCACATGATCTCTGTTTGCGGAATCCATGTTGGTTATGATGAAGGAGATTTGTATTATCTAAGAACGTAATAATACGAGAACACAAAACATGTTCCATTATTCTACAACAGATTGACGTAAGTGAAATAGGCCTATAATTATTCGCATCTGATTTATGACCCTTCTTGAAAATGGGAACGACCTGTGCTTTCTTCCAGTCGCTAGGTACTTTACGTTCTTCCAGAGATCTACGATAAATTGCTGATAGAAAGGGGGCAAGTTCTTTAGCATAATCACTGTAGAATCTTAAGGGTATCTCGTCTGGTCCGGATGCTTTTCCGCTACTAAGTGATAGCAGTTGTTTTTCAATTCCGATATCGTTTATTTCAATATTTTCCATTTTGGCGTCCGTGCGACGGCTGAAGTCAGGGACCGTGTTACGATTTTCCGCAGTGAAACAGTTTCGGAACACTGAATTCAGTATTTCTGCCTTTCTTCGGTCGTCCTCTGTTTCGGTGCCATCGTGGTCAACGAGTGACTGAATAGGGGATTTAGATCCGGTTACCGATTTTACATATGACCAAAACTTTTTAGGGTTCTTGTTTAGATTGTTTGCCAATGTTTTATGTTCGAATTCGTTGAATGCTTCTCTCATTGCTCTCTTTACGCTCTTTTTCGCTTCGTTCAGCAAGTGGTTCTCTTTTCTCCAAAGGTCTCTCTAATTTTCCTGTAGGCAGTATCTATCTTAACCCTAGTGAGACAAGCCTCTACATCCTTACATTTGTCCTCTAGCCATCCTTGCTTAGCCATTTTGCACTTTCTGTCGATCTCATTTATGAGACGTTTGTATTCCTTTTTGCTTGCTTCACTTACTGCATTTTTGTATTTTCTCCTTTCATCAATTAAATTCAATATATCTTCTGTTACCCAAGGATTTCGACTAGCCCTTGTCCTTTTGCCTACTTGATCCTCAGCTGCCTTCACTATTTCATTCCTCAAAGCTACCCATTCTTCTTCTACTGTATTTGTTTCCCCTATTTCTGTCAATTGTTCCCTTATGCTCTCCCTGAAACTCTGTACAACCTCTGGTTCTTTCAGTTTATCCAGGTCCCATCTCCATAAATTCCCACCTTTTTTGCAGTTTCTTCAGTTTTAATCTACAGTTCATAACCAATAGATTGTGGTCGGAGTCCACATCTGGCCCTGGAAATGTCTTACAATTTAAAATCTGGTTCCTAAATCGCTGTCTTACCATTATTTAATCTATCTGAAACCTTCTAGTATCTCCAGGGTTCTTCCATGTATACAACCTTTTTTCATGATTCTTAAACCAAGTGATAGCTATGATTAAGTTATGCCCTGTGCAAAATTATCCCAAGCGACTTCCTCTTGCATTCTTGGCCACAATCCATATGCACCTACCACGTTTCCTTCTCTTACTTTTCCTACTGTCTAATTCCAGTCACCCATGACTATTAAATATTCGTCTCCCTTCACTACCTGAATAATTTCCTTTATCTCTTCATACATTTCATCAATTTCTTCATCATCTGCAGAGCTAGTTGGCATATAAACTTGTACTACTGTAGTAGGCGTGGGCTTCGTGTCTATCTTGGCGCCAATAATGCGTTCACTATGCTGTTTGTAGTAGCTTACCCGCACTCCTATTTTTTTATTCATTAGTAAACCTACTCCTGCATTACCCCAATTTGATTTAGCATTTATAACCCTGTATTGACGTGACCAAAAGTCTTGTTCCTCCTGCCACCGAACTTCACTAATTCCCGCTATATCTAACTTAAACCTATCCATTTCCCTTTTTAAATTTTCTAACCTACCAGCCCGAGTAAGGGATCTGACATTCCACGCTCCGATCCGTAGATCGCCAGTTTTCTTTCTCCTGATAACGACGTCCTCTTCTGTAGTCCCCACCCGGAGATCCGAATGGGGGACAATTTTACCTCCGGAATATTTTACTCAAGAGGACGCCATCGTCATTTAATCATACAGCAAAGCTGGATGCCCTCGGGAAAAATTACGGCTGTAGTTTCCCCTTGCTTTCAGCCGTTCGCAGTACCAGCACAGCAAGGCCGTTTTGGTTAGTGTTACAAGGCCAGATCACTCAATCATCCAGACTGTTGCCCCTGCAACTACTGAAAACGGTGCTACCCCTCTTCAGGAACCACACGTTTGTCTGGCCTCCCAACAGAAACCCCTCCGTTGTGATTGTACCTACGGTACGGCCATCTGTATCGTTGAGGCACGCAAGCCTCCCCACCAGCGGCAAGGTCCATGGTTCATAGGGGGGACACCAACCATAGGTAGAAAAGTTAGTGTGTTTTATACAACTGTGTACGTGCGTGTTGCGGACGACGGTACAGGGTTGGAGTTTATGTAAAGTGACTACAAAAGTTCACAGAACATTTTAAGAGAGCTAAAGTTAGCTAGTCACGGAGTAATAAACTGTATAATTTTGTAAATTTGACAGAAAACACATGGTGTCTTGAAAACTGGACTAAAGGTTGCTCGGAAACCTGAATACCTTACTGAACATCGAAACAAACACTCGTGAATGAAAATTGAATGAATGAACTTCTAAGAACTCTCTTTTCCCCCTAACCGGTAACATCTGTTACGGAATTAGTTAACACTAATGATAGTATCTCTTTTCCCCCTAACCGGTAACATCTGTTACGGAATTACTTAACATTATTGATAGTATGGCTTATATCGCGTCACGCGCATTCAGCGGACACGATGCTGAGACGGCTTGCAAGCAGAGGTGAAACAGCTGACCAGGGGGCCAACGACCGCTGCTCAATAATGGCCTGTCCGCGGGTGGTGGAGGGGGGGGGCGTGGCAGCTTCGTCACGTGCAGCATTGCCGCGCCACCATCTTCGTTACATCGGCGCCGCAACTGCGGAGAATCGACTATCGGCGACGTGTATTGCGTGTGATGAGTGCGTGTGTTGTGGTAGCAAGCTCCAATGATAGGAGTCAAAGTGTGCCTGCCACGAAAAATAAAAAGTGTGCTCCGATAGTCACATATGAGAAATTTATGTAATATATGTCAATATGTAACTACTGTCACTGTATTTCCTTTGATTGTACCTTTTCTCTGACCTAATTCACTTGGGGAACATTCTATTAATATGTCCTTAAGCAATAACAATATTCAGATTGTGATTTTATTTATTTGTTTGCCGGCCGCTGGTGGCCGAGCGGTTCTGGCGCTACAGTCTGGAACCGCGCGACCGCTACGGTCGCAGGTTCGAATCCTGCCTCGGGCATGGATGTGTGTGTTGTCCTTAGGTTAGTTAGGTTTAAGTAGTTCTAAGTTCTAGGGGACTTATGACCACAGCAGTTGAGTCCCATAGTGCTCAGAGCCATTTATTTGTTTATTTTTTTTTTTAGACCTGGATAAATTTTGTTATAGTCCGAAGACCCTGGGCTGGTTTTTGACTCCCGGTTTTCCCATGCCCGTGAACCCGAGTGGGGCGGGGTTAACATAAGTCGTTTTCCGGTGAGATTAGTCAACATTTTTCCGGACTGAAACTTCTGTCACACAAATAAGGAGATTACACTTGCTCTCCCTTAACGTTTGAGAAAACACGCATTTTAAATGATCACATGCGCAAACTAATTTTAGAAACTAACTGAATAAACATGCATGTACAATCGTGTGGAAGAACTGAACAGTACTGTGGTATATCTGGTTCAAATATATCCTTTTGTCCTAGCCATACCAGGGGGCCATTGTACTGTTTCTCCTGGGTGGACTTGGGTTCAAAAAACTGAAAAGTAAATATTACGATAAATTATATAAATAATCGACAAGTACGCTAAAGAAGAAGAGGTAGAACTAGAATGGACATGTTATTCCATGGACTCTTGCGCTTCTATGCATGAACTATCATTCCTTTGTCTTTCACTTATCTTGTCTGCTTGGATTCAGACCTAAGAGGACATTCTTGTGTAAAGCTCATCTTGCTGTACCAGCTGATAATGTAAGTTGTACTTAAAACCCAAAAAATATAACGGTTATTTTGTCAAAAGAATTTGTGTATGTGGTCAATCAATTGGTAGTCTGATACTTGGATTGTCTTATGTAGATATGGGCCTTAACAAAGAATTTTCATTGTTAGCCGCCATCTTAGAAAAATCTATAACATTTTTCTTTAAGCTCATATACGAGACGTGCCGTCGGTTAGGACAATTAATTTTATTTCAGATCCCACGAGACCGGAGGCAGCTACTAATAATTTAACAATTATACTTACAGATTTTCTTTTTATACCGAGGTAACATCCCAGACAGAAAAGGTCTAGTCACAGAATTTAAGTTCCATAATAGATGCTACTCTTGTTATATTGAGGAATCGACACGAAACCACGATATTATCTTGCGTATTGCAGTAGTGTACATCGAACAGACTTGGCAAATATTCTCTGGTGCAATAAGCACACTACTTCTCACGAGCCTGGAATAATATCTATAGTGTTGGGTAAATGAGAAAAGGACAATTAACTATCGACGATTACATAACTACCCTGAGAACTGAGCTAGTTTACTGAGTGCTTATACACGTCGGGCTAAATTGAACAACATATTACACTGTTAATAATATTCCTACATTAGTTGTATCTCTTTTATGCTGAGCCATTGCATTAATGTGTGTTTCTTTTTTATATAAGTCTCAGCCCATATTCATTCTATTACATTACACTGACACCAAAGAAAAAGAGTCACAAATAATTTTTATTTTATTACGTTACAGTATCTGTTTTATACCAGCTTCACTTGTTCCAGATCGTCCAGTATGATGCTTCAGACCACACTTCCTTTCTGATAAAACACCTCTTCCATCGGCGTATCGACGACCGCGACGGTGGGGTGTGATGTGGAGACCAGGAGGGTGGTAGGGGGGGGGGGGCTGGGAGTTTCCTATACCGTGTTTGGAAGTTGCTTTGAAGCTGCGTACCCGA
Organism: Schistocerca nitens; assembly: GCF_023898315.1. NCBI lineage: Eukaryota > Metazoa > Arthropoda > Insecta > Orthoptera > Acrididae > Schistocerca > Schistocerca nitens. The sequence goes on from NC_064620.1 coordinate 36,601,117, forward strand.
TTTGGTCTGAATACACTATTCCGCTCACCGATCCTTTTCATGAACCGTTGTCATTATGCTTCAACAACCAGCAACACACACATACAAAACTTTGTGAGGTTGTCTGTCACATAAGCCAAACGGAGCGTGAATATCTGAACTATTTAGGTGCTATAGCACAATGAAATTGCGGCGTACCTTTTGAGATATCCGTACTTCCTATAACTGTTACGGAATATCAAAGAAATTTCCAAAGTTAACAAAACCCTTTGCCGTACCGAAAGAAGTAATGGATGATGTTAAGAATCTTACTTCAACATGAAGTGCATCTCCCATCTACTGCACGTTTCGTTGATTAAGTCCGTACAAGCTATATACTGCTAAGCAAGAATCCCAGTATGAGTTAAGCCACAACATAATTCAGCCTACACGTCTGAATTGTAGTGGCTCAGTCTTCTGGACCGTCATCATCATTTTGGCCTCTGGCTAGGTCTGTGTGGAACATAGGCCTCTCCATCGTCTTCTGTCTCGCCACCATCTCTCTGTCTTCACCATGGTCCAGTCTTCTCCTTTCTTTTGGACGCATTCCTCTACTGCTTTCAGCCATCTGTCCTCGGTCTTCCTCTTCGTCTCTTTCCTTCCAGTTTGATCTCGTGTATCAACCTGGGTATCCTCTTCTCCTCCATTCTCTTTACGTGTCCATACCATCTCAGCCTTGATTTCTCTATCTCCTCCTGTAACGGTTTCACCTTCATTAACTCTCTCATCGTCTCATTTCTTAACCTGTCTATCTTTGTCACTTCAATACTGTTTCTCAAGAATTGCATCTCACTAGCTTGTACATTGTTTTTCTACCTTCCTTTCATAACCCAGGTTTCTGATGCATATGTCAGGATCGAGACATAGTGTAACCTGTAAATAACCTTTTTACTGATTTTCGGTACATCCTTGCTCCATAGCAGGCCTCTGATACTCTTCAGAAATGCTTCTGCTTTTCTTACCCGCTTCTTTATTTCTCTGTCTTTTTTCCATCTTTCTGTATCAGGCTTCCTAGGTACTTTAAACTCTCCACTCTCCTCAATAGTTCGCTACCAACTGTTATTGCAGTTGTTCCTCTCTCCTTCTTTCTTGTTGTGATAATCATCTCACTCTTACTTACACTAAATTTCATCCCTTATTCTTGTACCGTTCGTTCCCATTCGTCCAGCTGCTCTTGTATTTCCTCCTCCTTATTCCATCAAATCATCAGGTCATCTGGAAACACCATAGCTTTCGTCTTCCTTGTGCTACTGTACTCAATATATCATCCATCACTACCATGAAGAGTAATGGTGAAAGTGCATTACATACAAGGGGAGTGGCAACGTTGCAGTAGGAACGGAACTGTAAGCTAAAGATTGGTGCCTGTGGTAATAAATTGCCCCATTAATGTAGTTAAAGGTTAAGGCATAGATCTAACACATGAATGCAATTACATTTTTCTCCAAAGAACCTATTGCTGTTTAAAATATTACAGGAGAAACGGAACCGTTGCACAAATGAAGGCTACAGTTTATATTCATGCCTCAACGAATGCTCCTTAAACAATGACGTTTTCCTCGAAAAACGCTACTGCTGTTAAACCACTGCGGACGCAATTGTGTTTACAAAAAGCAATTTAATTTCGGTGCTATGAAATGCTCCTTATATGTAATATTGCAAGTACAAATTACGCAGTGAAAATCTTTGGCATTCAGTACAATGTTTAACGCGTCAGGTATCGACTGCCAGAAGCAATGTAAATTAACATTGGCTCTGTGCTTCTTTGTTATACGGCTCAATGCCTGGATCATGAAAAGTAAATGAGAAACAGAATAAAATTAACAGAAACAGTTTCGTAGAGAGGAAAACTCTTAATTTTTGTAATACTTTCTTTTCCCTTTACACTTTCAAAAATTCATCGAAACGAAACTATAGAACTAATTCGCTTCAAATCTAAATAGTGTTCTGGGATTTATTTTTTTGCGGTTACAGGGTATAGAAATGGGCTTCTCAATCGCAGGGCAAACTTTGAGACGACAGTCACATTCTTCCCAAACCTTGTTCAGCATTTCGGTGGTGATGGACTCTATGTCTCTGAATGGAAGGGAAGGTGTGACTGCCATTTTGAACAGGGTTCAAAAATGGTTCAAATGACTCTGAGCACTATGGGACTCAACTGCTGAGGTCATTAGTCCCCTAGAACTTAGAACTAGTTAAACCTAACTAACCTAAGGACGTCACAAACATCCATGCCCGAGGCAGGATTCGAACCTGCGACCGTAGCGGTCTTGCGGTTCCAGACTGCAGCGCCTTTAACCGCACGGCCACTTCGGCCGGCCTGAACAGGGTCTTTTGCCTTTTCAAATGCGACGTTTCCTTCAAACTGTCTGTACCATGCATAAGTGCCGGCTCGAATGAATGTCTCCTGCTGGAAGTGTGTGCAAAATGCTCGTTGAACAGTAGTTACCATCTCCCTTTTCTCTAACTGAAGTACACTATAGCTCTTCTCCATTTTGTAGACTAGATGCAGCATGCAACGTAGGAATTCTGTCCATATATAAAGAAAAAAATTTGTAGATACTATTAATAGGTTAAGTGTTGATGCGAATATGTTGTACCGTTTGGTTTGTATAAATTATGGGCCCAACAACATGCCGAAGGGACCGCTCAGGATTGGCATCACATTCTCTTTACCGATGAGTGTCGAATATGCCTTCAACTAGACAATCGTCGGAGATTGTTTGGAGGCAACCCGGTCAGGCAGAACGCCTTACACACACTGTCCAGCGAGTGCAGCAAGGTGGAGGTTCCCTGTTATTTTAGGGTGGCATTGTGTGGGGCCGACGTACGCCACTGGTGGTCATGGAAGGCGCCGTAACGGCTGTACGATACGCGAATGTCATGCTCCGACCGATAGTGCAACCATATCGGCAGCATATTGGCGAGGCATTCATCTTCACGGATGACAGTTCGCGCCCCCATCGTGTACATCGTCTGATTGACTTCCTACAGTATAGTGACATCGCTCGACTAGAGTGACCAGCATGTTCTCTAGACATGAACCCTATGGAACATCCTGGGATGGATTGAAAAGGGCTGTTTATGGACTACGTGACCCACCAACCACTCTGAGGGATCTACCCTGAATTACCGTTGAGGATTGGGAAAATCTGGACCAACAGTGCCTAGATGTACTTGTGGATAGTATGCCACGACCAATACGGGGATGCATAGAGCAAGAGGACGTGCTACTGGGTATTAGAGGTACCGGTGTGTAGAGCAATCTTGACCACCACCTCTGAAGATTTAGCTGTATTGTGGTACAACATGCAATATGTCGTTTTCATGAGCAATAAGAAGGTCGGAAATGATGTTTATGTTGATCTCTATTCCAATTTTTTGCACAGGTTCCGGATCCCTCGGAACCCAAGTGATGCAAAACTTTTGTTTAAAAAATTGATTTATAAAGACACGTTCGTATTCGAATGGAACGTTGTGTCAAAATGCCAACGCAATCGGTGAAAAATTTTCTAAGATTTACGATTGTGTTGAACAAATATTTATATTCTTGTTTATGTAGTTAGATGATAATTATAAATTTTACTTCCTGATCGGATGTCGCAAGCTACTTGCGGCACCTACAGAGGAGTCGGGAACACTACGGTCGGAAAGCCCAGAGGTCTCGCCAAATAAGACTCAGCGCCGCTAGAATTTTATGTGGGCAGATCGCTTGTAATGTTAAGATTTGTCATCACAGCGTGAAAACCAAACAAAACAAACTATACACTGATTTCTAAAGTTATAGTATTTCTCGCCAATACGAGATCTAAGATTTCGTACAATTATAGACAATCGTAAAGCAGCGTGTGAAAGTTCTCTAATGAAGTAAAAGTCTGACACCGGGTTTCCCCCGTCCCCTGATGGGACTGACATGGAGCAAGCAGTTACACAGCTCAGGGTCGAAGAATAGTCAAGTCTTAATCGCTATAAATATTTCAGCAGTAATGGGAGGAATAACACATTTTTTTAATCCATGAGCCCATCTCCAGATTGCAGTGAGAATCTCTTATACGATTTTCACGAAATATCCACGCTGCCGTCTGACGATGGACTCAGACCCGAAACTTGCTAAGGCAAGATAAACCATTCGTCAGAAACTATGGCGTGTTGCGCTATTGTAATCAGTGAAATTTCTATTCTATCCACGAAGTACACTCTAAGACAAAATAAGGCACTCCGTGGAGGACTTATTCGAATGAGACGGAAGTCGGTAGATGTGATGCACATGTACCAGCATACAAATGATAGCAGTTTCAGAAAAATTTGATAGTATATTCAAGAGAAAGAGCTTCACAAATTGAGCAAGACAGTAACGTGTTGGTGCACATCTAGTCCATATGCAAGTAGTTATTCGGCTTGGCACTGATTGTTATAGTTGCTCGATGCCCTCCTGAAGGATTTCGTGCCAAATTCTGGTCAACTGGCGCGTTAGATAGCAAAGTACCAACCTGGTTGGCAGGCTCTGCTAATAAAGCCCCAAAAGGGGCAGATTCGGTGGCCTTGCTACCCAACGTAGGGTTTGGAAAGCACGAAGATGTGACAGATACTCTCGCCGAGTGCGATCGGCCGTCTCTTGCTGAAATGTAAGCCCAGTATGGTATCGTTGTCCTGTAAAGGTGCCGCGGATGACGTCCAAAGTGGTCCTGCTTTGAAAAGAAATGGCTCTGGAGACCACTGCTATAGCGGTCCACAAGTTGCTACCCTACCGCTGTCCGCGATGCCTCCAGATGTATTCTTGGTTTGTAATCTCGTTGACTGTAGTAGAACTGTTTTCAGTGATGAGTCGCGCTTCGAATTCATTTGTTTGGCTGCACATGTACATTACATCTACCGATTTCGGTCCCATACGAATAATTCCTTCGAGACATGTCGCTTTTCTTTTTGTCTTACGGTTATCACAACTGTTTGTCATCAAGATCAGCGATGATGCCATGAGGGTCTACGAAATCATGTTCAAAAAACAAACAATAGGCGAGTGAAATTTTTTTTACGGTAACAATGAGTACTTATTTCACAACGAAAGACATTGGTGGAAATATCAACTGCAAGTCACGTCGTTGCTTCTTTTTAACTCACACAGCGTGGTTTCCTTTCACATTGTCATTAATTCTGGCTCAACCATTGCCACTACTCGCAGCCACATTTCAATATTAGTGCTACGCCTCTTCTTTGTAGCGCTAGACCTTCTGAATGTAAACTACTGGGTCAGTTTGTCATTAATTCTGGCTCAACCATTGCCACTACTCGCAGCCACATTTTAATATTAGTGCTACGCCTCTTCTTTGTAGCGCTAGACCTTCTGAATGTAAACTACTGGGTCAGTTTTCTCTTCCCTTTATGAAAAATTTTCGCTTCTCGATGGCAAATTCATCTCTTATCTCCAGGTCCTTAACAGCGTCAGTCGTCAAACACTCATGTATATTCACTAATGACAAACATTATAAACCCATTCTGCAACTGCCGTAACTTCGGATTTATTTAAGTATACAACATAAAAATTTACACTGCGAGAAACAGTGCATGTGCAATAAGCTTTGACTGGAATACCTTCTAATCCCTAATATATTGAAAAATGAATGATAAACAGAATTCGGAAAGGTGAAAACAGGATCAGAGTTGCAAACTAAATGGTATTACATGACAGTCTTCAATTTGTTGTACCGGCATATGTAATAAAGCACTGTACAAATATGATGAAATTTAACATGAGTTTAAAGTATTTAAAGCCCAGGAAGCTTTTAAGGTCAGAAATGAATTTAGAAACTGAATTTATTCAGGGGTGTTTTACTATTAGTTTCATGTGTGATGCGAGGGCTGACTGGAGATACGAAATAGCTACTGGTGATATGTAGGTATAGAGATGTTTCTCCTTAATTTTTGGGTATCGTTGTTCCAGTTCACAAATATTTAGTAATTTTCAAGATTGCGCTTCCCGTTACTAGGAAGACCTCGCGGGGATCATGGTGGGAACTCGATAGGACCCTCGCGCGTCGATTCAACAGATTTGTGCCTTCGGTAGTTGGAAGACATCACTGTCTGGCTACCTAATGGGACTGTGAAATGTTCGTGAAGCTATTAAAATGACCTCCGGGTGACTCTGAAAAGGAGCACCTCTCTGGACAGCCGACTATCTTCTTCGGGCACACGAAGCTAGGGCTCAATCTCAGTTTGATGGTCGATCTACTATAGAGAAGATGGCGTTTTGTGGTCTGCGCAGTCGGCTTACAGGCCACAACTTAGGCCTCTTAGTGGCAGCAGGTTATCGGAGTGTCCAGGATCTCAGAAGTTCAGGGGGGACTTTTATAGAGCCAAACCGTTTACAGTCTTGTTGCTCATTAGTGACAATTACGTACATACATCGGAACGACGATGGGAACTAGCATCCGGTCCACAGACGCGCGTGTGGCTCTATATGCTAATCTACCAGAGATACCATCACTAGGAATGATGCCTCCAGCTCCCACCCGTCTTTACGTTTGATTTCTGTCTTCGGCTACGTTGCCCCCCCCCCCCCTCCCAAAAAAAAACAACAAAAAACAAAGAGTGTCAATGTATCTTCGGATTTCAGTGGAACTTTTTACACCTACACACCATCGGCGGGTGTGTAAATGACTATAGTTGCAGTTCGCCGTGACAGGTACAACGATCATCAGGGTGCATTAGTGATTAGTGCTTTTTGTATTTTGGTGGTCTTCCTAACTCTGATAGTGTATGTGCGGCGCGAGACTTAAATGACCACCGCAAAGGACACGGAAATGCCGAGTACTCACGTGAGACAGCGTTATCAGCACCTGACAGAGTTTGAAAGGTGCCTCATTGTGGATCTCCATCAGGCCGGCTGGTCGTGTTGTGCAGAATCATGATTTGTACGGCATTCTAATGTGGCGTTACCCCGATGTTAGACTGCATGGGAACGTGAGCGCAAGCTTACTTGACGTGAGGGCTGCGGTAGACCGGGTCTGAACATTGCAAGGGAGGATCCGCTCGACTGTGCACGTAGTACATACATTTCATCTCAGAATGGTGGTGAGTTTTTGGGTTGCTGTACTGAGTCTGGTAGAGCACGCAAGACCAGTTTTTAAGGAAGAGAACGGAGCTGAGCTCAGATGTTTCCATCTTCGTCTTTTGGTCGGCAAAGCTGGTTTTGGTAAGATGGTTGAAGGCACTGTGCGTCCAGAGAGCTTAAATTTTATTTGGACACAGAAATATTTTTGCTTTCTAGCATGTCTCGGGACTAAGAAATATCTAGGAACTCTGATTGCTGACGGAAGCAGACACACACTCGTGTTGCCAGTAACTGAATGTTGTCCGACCGCGGTGAATTTGTTACTGTAAAACGATTATGTGGAGCTGTTTTACTTTGAGGTTTTCGCCACAGTTTTAGAGATTTCGCTGATCGGCCCCTAGTTCCTAGTTCACATTCGCTAGTGCCTGCGAATTCCCTGTTCTCGTAGCAAAATGGATCATTTTACGCCATCTTGAATCTATATCATCATCATCATCATCATCATAATCATCATCATTTAAGACTGATTATGCCTTTCAGCGTTCAGTCTGGAGCATAGTCCCCCTTATAAAATTCCTCCATGATCCCCTGTTCAGTGCTGACATTGGTGCCTCTTCTGATGTTAAGCCTATTACTTCAAAATCATTCTTAACCGAATCCAGGTACCTTCTCCGTGGTCTACCCTGACTCCTCCTAACCCTCTACTGCTGATCCCATGAGTCTCTTGGGTAACCATGCTTCTCCCATGCGTGTAACATGACCCCACCATCTAAGCCTGTTCGCCCTGACTGCTACATCTATAGAACTCATTCCCAGTTTTTCTTTGATTTCCTCATTGTGGACACCCTCCTGCCATTGTTCCCATCTATCGTACCTGCAGTCATCCTAGCTACTTTCATATCCGTAACCTCAACCTTATTGATAAGGTAACATGAACCCACCCAGCTTTCGCTCCCATACAACAAAGTTGGTCGAAAGATTGAACGGTGCACAGATAACTTAGTCTTGGTACTGACTTCCTTCTTGCAGAAGAGAGTAGATCGTAGCTGAGCGTTCACTGCATTAGCTTTGCTACACCTCGCTTCCAGTTCTTTCAGTATGTAGCCATCCTCTGAGAATATGCATCCTAAGTACTTGAAACCGTCCACCTGTTCTAACTTTGTTCCTCCTATTTGGCACTCAATCCGTTTATATCTCTTTCCCACTGACATTACTTTCGTTTTGGACATGCTAATCCTCATACTATAGTCCTTACATTTCTGATCTAGCTCTGAAATATTACTTTGCAAACTTTCAATCCAATCTGCCGTCACAACTAAGCCATCCACATATGCGAGACTGCTTATTTTGTGTTCACATATCTTAATCTCACCCAGCCAGTCTATTGTTTTCAACATATGATCCATAAATAATATGAACAACAGTGGAGACAGGTTGCAGCCTTGTCTTACCGTTGAAACTACTCTGAACCATGAACTCAATTTACCGTCAACTCTAACTGCTGCCTGACTATCTATGTGGTTCATGGTGTGGGTTCCTGTTGTCATCTCTTAGTTCATGAACCACGAGCAACGTATGAGTGGCCAAGTAAGTGGTCCCGACAGTCAGGATACCAGTTACTTTGGAATAAGGCTGGGCATCTTGGACATATTCTGAGTCGTGGTCACCTTTGTGCTCAGACGGCAAAGACTACCAAATCCACTGGTTGGTCCCTCAACAGTTAGGGGTAAAACCCAATGGGACCCAGGGTAAATAAGGCTAGCAACCTGCCTCCCTGGTACTTTAAATATGATGCTGGTAACCATCAGAGCAATCATTGAATCTATATTGTGTTCAGTAAATATTAGGCTAACATTCGAATAAATTTTTGTGTTATATGAATAAAGAAACAGGTGAAGATTCATCCATCAGTTGTACCCCACATTATGATCCTCTCGGATTATATTTTAATGTTATCCTTCAGCGATCTTCATTCATTTATTTATTACGTTTGACAAATTTCCCTAATGTGTTTTGCTAAAATGCTTACATGAGGGCTGAAAGTAACAATGAATGACAGAGCCCCTTTTGAGAAGATGAGCCGTATTTCAACCGAATATTGTGCAGTCACCCCTGCTGGTTAGGTAGCAAATAATTGATGTCATCGGGGAGTAATAGCGTACTGCATTACCGCAAAGAAGATGTAAGTGGTATAATCGAAAAGTACTGTCTTTTTTCGCGTATATACGCGTTACACGTTACGTTCATTGGAATTATGAGATAACATAGAGAAACAGAACAAGAACTGGAAAGTAAATTAGTTTTTAAGGCAATTCAAACTATGTTCGTATGTTTTAGTAGAAGTCTTAATAAAACTACATTGCCTGTAAAAAAAAATCAGTAATCCGTTCACACAAGATTTATCCAAGAAGTGGTCAAATGGCTCTGAGCACTATGGGACTAAACTTCTGAGGTCATCAGTCCCCTATAACTACCTAAACCTAAATAGCCTAAGGACATCACACACACCCATGCCCGAGGCACGATTCGAACCTGCGACCGTAGCGGTCGCGCGGTTCCAGACTTAAGCACGTAGAAGCGCTCGGCCACACCGGCCGGCCAAGATTTATCGTTTCAACAGTGCATATGCAATATCTGAAAAGATTACATTTACAGATCAACAGCGCAAGCAGTTCTGAGGTACCGAGTATTGACCCTCGTTGCAACACTCATATTAGAACGCGGTGTATCCACCACGGGCGCCAATGCCGGCTCTGATTCTGGCATCCAGTCGATCGTACAGACGGCTAATACTGTCCTCGGATACGTTATGCCACGCCTCCTTGACCTGTTCACGTAGTTCTGTAAGAGTTGTTGGTTGACGAGTCGCAGGAGTCACTTATCGTCCCATCATGTGCTACAGGTGCTCGATTGGAGACGAGTCTGGACTTGAAACTGGCCAGGGAAGATGCTGCACTTCTCGCAGAGCATGTTGAAGGTCACTGGCAGTGTGTAGGAGAGCGTTACCTGTCGGAACATCGCCTTCCTGTAGCAAGAACGGCAAAAGAAGGAGTCTAACAACATTCAGTAAGTACCGAGTGCTGGTTAGCGTCCCCTCCACCAACACCAAAGGTAGAGAGTTGTAGTTCATCGAACACCAGACCATAAGGCCTGGGGTTGTTTTTATGTATCTTGGACGAATGCACTCTACGAACAGCAATCATCACGCCCGTCTGTGTAGTACCTGCAAACGATCATCACTTGCGTACGTCTAGGATCTGCTTAGATCGCTGAAGACCAGGGCGTGCCAGTCCAAGATTGACGGCATCAATCGAGCAGTCGATGTCGATGCAATGCCGTGGCATCAGTGGAATACCGACTGGCGGTATCCGTGCTCGTAGACCGGATCGCAAAGTTCGCGTTGACTGGTCTGGGCTCACAAGTCCTTTAATCTGCGCTATCGAAACTGTTCAGTCTACCACTGCTGGCTTCTCATTACGATCCTGGCGAGCGTCTGTGCGTGAATGGTCCAGAATCTCGCCCACGGGCTTGAGAATGTTCACTGATCACTGATACCAGCGTTGGTGAACAACCGACGCAGCACGTCCGTCTCCGAAACGACCATCCCTCCACTCGGAAGGCCACAATTTGACCCCTTTCAAACTCGCTCAGTTGGCTCTTGAAGACTAGAGCGTCTCCGTGGCATGGTTTCCTGCTTGCTTCACACGTTTGCACCATACTGAACCTTCTGGCTGTGAGCATTGCCTATTAAAGGGTAGACACAAATGGCGCTCTGGTAGCTGTCCCACTACTCTATCTGTTGGCGGACGACGTTGAAATTATTATCAGAACATCTACTATCCTCCAAGTGGCATATACCGTGATCGGATTAAAATCGACGTCGTCTTTTCAGGTGTAATAATTCTTTTCCGGCGGTGTTTATGTAACTGCTCTGTCTGTTCCATAGTGTGTGTCTTTTTGTTGAGAATAATTGGTAGTTTGAAGTGAAAAGGTTTTACAAGCGAACGGTACTTCATGTATTCCGTTTCGTGCAAAAAGATCGCTAAAAGTGAAGACCCCGAAGGGCTCAATAATGAACGATAGAAAAATAAACGATTATGGACCCTGCCAATGAAAATTCTGCAGCTCTACGTGAAGTTAACGTGCAAAAGCTCAATGTTAAACAACCGAAATTCGTTAAGAAAATCACCTACAGATAGTTTTGCGAAACTGAAGCACAGTTTAATATAATCACCCTAACAACTGAAACTTCAGCTGAGCTACCCAAGCACGACCCACGGCCCCTCCCCACAGCTTTACTTCTGCCAGTACCTCGTCTCCTACCTTCCAAACTTTACAGAAGCTCTCCTGCGAACCTTGCAGAACTAGCACTTGCCCGCGAAAGGCAAAGGTCCTGAGTTCGAGTCTCGGTCCGGCACACAGTTTTAATCTGCCAGGAAGTTTCATATTAGCGCACACTCCGCTGCAGAGTGAAAATCTCATTCTGTTAACAACATCGTAATTCAATTATCAGCGCAACTAGAGCGACGTTGTGTTGAAATCATTTCGGATTCCCAGTTCTGAGTGTAATAAATATTCGTAAGAGAGAGAGAAAAAAAGACTGAACAGTGTTCTAGGACCGTGAAATAGAAAAATTAACCAGTGAACTGCAGTTAGGCGATCTTAAATTATGTTTACTGTTGAGGAAGTGAAACGTTATGCAGCTGAAAACGTGACGTAGATCCCTATAGTGTTAGAGTCGTATAAATTTCCTGACCATATTCAAAACTTCACTGTTTCTGAAAAAGATATATATGAAATAGCTCTTACGGGAGATTGAATGATGGAAATGCAACGAGTTATTGAAGTTTAGTCAACTCCAATTCAGAACTTGTCGTCGCCTGTAGATCCTATGTTCCTCTTACATGAATTACTCTTGCTAGTCAAACTACAATGTTAACTAAGAGAAAACAGAGATCAGAGATTCCAACGATCTTGTAGCAGAAGACAAAATAGAAAGGCAAGTATTTTCACTACCATTTCTGTCTTGGTGTAAATTGAAGGTCAGAAAAATTTGGTATTTTTCCAGATTCCAACCTATCGTTCGTAATTAGTGTATGTTGACCTATGACGAAAACTTATTCTTCGGTGGTCATTTCTTGTCACATGAATTTCAAATGGCGTATCAGAGGCCGATTTTGTGCATCTTTTTCACTTTCTATTTGACCTTAAGAACTAGAGATTAATTAGCAACAACAGTCGGTTTAAAATGAAAGGAAATGTATCATGTACTTAAAGCAAATGAGACAGTTAGTTCTTGTTATACAGGGTGCCTCAAACGGTACGGTACAAATTTAATGTGTTGTAGCGTACGAACTAATTAAGATATTCGTTTCATGTCTGGCACACTACCTGACGCAGTTTTTACGCCGTTCAACTAATTTCAACATCTGTGCGTTTGGTGGCACGCACAACATCCAACCTGCATTCACACTCTGTGCAACTTATCCGCATCAACTTTAGCAATAGTAGAAACGATTCAGTTCTTTAAATCATTGACTCGTTGTGCCCCTGATGAGTAAATTGTGTGTGTTTACCTAACTACTGACTTGGAATGCTGTTTCGTCAGAAAATGCTAGGTTGTTTAGAAAGTTTTCCTCCTTCTCTAAACGGTTAACAACTATGGCGAATTACGTACGTGGTGGTTTGTTGCCTTATTTTAGTGCGTGCAACAGTTATAATCAGTATTACTAAATCTGTAAATGGGTACGGTCACCCTAGGGATTTGCATCATCTGCGATGTCCTAGGGACAGAATTCTGCGGTGAACGTTGAAAAACCAACCACAATTTGGAGAAAAGGGGACAGCCTGAATTTTGATTGGCTTTTGCAGATGATCTTGCCATCTTTGCTGAATCTGTAGTAGATGCAACAATGCAGATAAATCTACGTGAAACAGTTTCAACAGAAGGCCTACACACATCTTTTGAAAATACAAAGTACATGACAGATATGAAGGAGGTATCAAATTATATGGAAACTGATTATGGTAGAATAAAATACGCTACAAAATTTAAATATCTACGTGAAATAATGCAAGCAAATGCTATAGACAATGAAGCTAACCTATCAAGGGCAAGGAAAATGGAGGTGGCTTTTCAAATAACAAAAATCCTGTATAACAAGAAATCTATTCCTATAAATGCAAAACATCGGCACTACTGCGCTGTCATTAAACCAGTATGCCTTTATCATCACTTAACACTTCCAGGCTGAGATGCCTTGGTCCATACATAAGACTCTCCCCTGACGTTGCGCCTTCGACTGCGAAGGCATCCTCCGAGGACAATTGGCGAACTGCTACGAGAGCCATCCAGAGGGCGCCGCTGCCAATCACGTGACGTCGGCTGTGCTATGATCTCTGATATTGCCAACTTTATCAATTGAAATTAATCGATTGTCACACTGTTGCTGCAATGTTGACATCCATATCTTACCCAGCTTATTGCCTTCATGTTTTCTATTAAAATTATTGCATTTTTTGGCAATCTCAATAGCATCTCTGTACATTCGCGCATAATAATGCGACGCCTTTGCTATGACGGTCGTCTCACTAAACCTTATTTCATGATACCTTCCTGAAACATATGTTCCGCTACAGCCGTTTTATCAATATGTCCGAGGCGGCAGTTCCTTTTATGTTGACCCAGACGGATGTTGACGCTTCTTTTTGTTGTGCCTATATAAGCCTTTCCACAACTGCACGGAATTTTATAGACACCTGGTGTAGCTAGAGGATGTCGTTTATCTTTTGCGGATCTTAAACATTCTTTTACTTTCGTGGTGGGTCTGAAAACAGTTTCCACATCGTACTTGCTTAACATTTTTCCAATGCTACCAATGACTTTACTGATGAATGGTAAGAACACTTTCCCCTTGGGTTGGCGTCGATCCTCGTCCGTCCTGGTTGTCAGTCTAGGACGTAGTGCACGATCCATCTCTCTGTTGGAATACCCATTCTTCTTGAAGGTCGCTCTAAGGTGTTCAGTCTCATCATCCAAGTGAGCTGGTTTTCATATTTTGTCTATTAATGTTTTAATCACCCCTTTTTCATGTCTTGGATGGTGGTGTTTGAAGAAGGTGATCATGAAATAAAGTTTAGTGTGGCGACCGCCATAGCAGATACGTCGCATTATTATGCACGAATGTACATAGAGGCCATTGAGAGTGCCAAACACTGCAATAATTTTAATAGAAAAGATGAAGGCATTAAGCTGGATAAGATATGAATGTCAGCATTGCAGCAACAGTGTGACAATCGATTAATTTCAGTTGAGAAAGTTGGCAATATCAGAGATCATAGCACAGCCGACGTCACGTGATTGGCAGCGGCGCCCTCTGGATGGCTGATATATACGGTGCTCACTCGTGCTCTCGTTGCAGTTCGCCGATTTTCCTCGGAGGATGCCTTCCGCAGTCGAAGGCGAAACGTCAGGGGAGAGTCTTATGTATGGACCACGGTATCTCAGCCCGGAAGTGTTAAGTGATGACAACACCTGCCTTGAAAGCTTTCATTCTATGATCAGTATGCCTTTATTCTTCAAAATGCCTTTCATTAAATACAGCAAAACAATGAGGTGAAATAAAGAAAGAGAAAAAAAAATACCTACAAAATCTTGGGACCAAAATATGAAAACGTGAAATGGAAATTAAGAAGTAATGACGAAGTTTATGAAAAAAATAGAACGAATGTCAGACACGATGAGGAAGAGAAGAGTTGCATCCTATGGTCACCTAAAAAGGCTAGATGAAAACAGAATATCAAAATAAATGAAGTTAAAGCAGACCTGAGGGACAAGGAAATAATGGAGGAAGAAACAGGAGAAAGAGAAAGGTTCAGGAGAAAAGTAAAAGGTTTCGAGGACTTCCAGGAGAAAACAAACAGAAAGACAGGTGCAATATGGACAAAAGGGAAAAGAGAAAAACATAGGGAAAGAATTAAAAAGTTCTGGAAAGAAAGAAGGGAGAAAAGAAGAATACAGAAGTTATTTCATGTGGTCCTTAGTAGACCAAACATATTTAAAAGTAACGTAAATATTCGTTTCTTCAAAATCTCCGGAAGTTCTTTACCGATAACTGTGAAATTTTGACACAACGTTGCATTCGAAAACGAGTGTGTTCTTGTGCACTTACTGGAGCGTCATGTGGAATACAACTATATGTACATAACATGTAAAGAGGAAACGTTTTTAGTAAAAATCGCATATTCTTAAACGGGCAACGGCCTTGCCGCAATGGATACAGCGGTTCTCGTGAGATCACCAAAGTTAAGCGCTCTTGGGCGTGGCCGTCACTTGGATGGGTGACCATCCAGCGGCCATGAGCGGTTGCCATTTTTCGGGGTGCACCCAGCTTCGTGATGCCAATTGAGGAGCTACTCGACCGAATAGTAGCGGCTTCGGTCAAGAATACCATCATAACGACCGGGAGAGCGGTGTGCTGACCCCACGCCCCTCCTATCCGCATCCTCCTCGGAGGATGACACGGCGGTCGGATGGTCCCGGTAGGTCACTCGTGGCCTGAAGACGGAGTGTGCATATTCTTAAACCTCTGAAATTTCTTCACCGTTTCCTCTGAAATTTTGACGCAGCGTTTCACATACGTAGTTTATATACCTAGTGCATACGGGTGAACACGAGTAAAAGTGTATTTTATATTTGTATATTATATTATACTCCCGTCGGTATCTGAAGACACGTCCATATTAGAGTGCGGTGTTGCGTCAAAATTTCAAGGGAATCGGTGAAGAAAGTTCGGAGATGGAAGATTTTGAATAAAAGAACATGTTTATAAACAGAACAGCAAATGTTCGTTTGTTCAAAATCTTAAATCTCCTTAAGTTTTTCACCGACTGCTTTCAAATTTTGACACTACGTTGCATTCGAATACATGAGTGTGTATGTATACCCATTTTAATGTATATTGTATTTTAATAAATATGTAATATATAAGGGGGAAGAATTCAAAAGTATTCAAATCAAAAATGCCAGTAAATCTGAAGAAAGCAGTATTCGATCAGTGCATTCTTCCTGTGATGACGTATGGCTGCGAGAGATGGACACTGAACTCTTTCACAAAAGGGAAACTTAGGACAGCACAGAGAGCCGTGGAGAGATCAATGCTGGGCTATACAAGAAAGGACAGGAAAAGGGCAGATGACATCCGGTCTGTGACGAAGGTTAATGACATCTTAGAGAGAGTAGGTTCCTTGAAATGGCAGTGGGCTGGCCACGTCGCAAGAAGAAAAGACGACAGATGGACGAAGCTAGTACTGGAGTGGAGTCCGAGAGAGCACCGGAGGCCTAGAGGAAGGCTACCAGACAGATGGGACAAAGACATCAAGAATATCGCTGGTAACACCTGGCAGAGAACTGCCCAAGACCGCCCCACCTGGAGAAGACTTCTGAAAGCCTACCTGAATCCACGACTCGAAGAGGCCACATCATCTAATGACTGAATTGGCTGATGATGATGATGATGATATAAGGGGGAAAATAATTACCAAAATTTTCGAAATTTTCTTGTCGGATTTACTTTAGATTCTTTAACAGTACTGTGATGAACATTCGGACAGGCGTAGGTTACATATTTTTAGAACATACGATGTATAAATGTAGGATATGTAATATACAGGGTGAAATTAATAAAACAGAGGAACTGCAGAGACGAATTTCTGGCAAGATATAGAGGAAAAGAGATCCAAAGAACATATGGCCGAAAGTGGACGATGCTCGTGCAACGACAACAAATTGTCCCTGAACACAGTACAGAGCTGCATCGCATCCACGTCACAATAGATGTTCAGAGTGGCCTCCATGAGATTCCAGGTGATAGGGATAGTAGCGGTTTACATGACCGTACTTTGGTTTACACATCGTTGGCGGCCACTTGTCTGGCTTTGTCTCAGTGTCCTGCAGAACCCGGTCCTCCAAATCTAGTGAACGCACATTCCGCGCCTACCTGCACATTCGTCTGTCTGAAAGAACCCGCGATCACACAAATGCCAATAATGTCTTGAAATGTTGTTTGATGTGGTTGGTGTCTATGAGGGTACGTACTTTGGTGCAGGCACGCTGCCTGTCGATCGTTTTCGTCTGCTTGGCTGCACAGAAGCAGCATCTTCCCTCGTTTCCCACACGAACAGCGGACCATTCTGCAGCTTATAGCACGCTGCGTCCATTACATGGCCTGCAACACTTAAGTAACACACGGTCCGTGGCGAGAGGAATTTCATTATGATTTGAATACTGCTACAGAATCTGAATTTGCGATAATGATAATCGTGGCTCAAAGTAAGAGAGATGTGGGATAGGAGATGAACAGAGGAGTGGAGGATATTGCCATAGAAAGCAGAAAAGGGGAGATGGACAGAGAGAAGGTGCAAAAGGAGTTATGGGGACAGGGGGAGAAGAAAATGGGCATAGTAAGGGGGAGGAGGTGATTGACGCAGAGAGAAAGAAACAGGTTCGGGAGGAGTTGCGGGGAGACGGGGAGTGGTGCAGATCGACAGAGAGAGGGGGCTCCTCTCAGAATGCTCCTTCTTCCGTTCCTCTGTCCATTTTTTTACCAAGCTGACGCGATGTTCTTTCCCCAAACTTCAAACTTGTGATTTTATGCTGGCACTCGGTGCGATCTTCGAGATTTTTTACGTTGATCTGCTGTAGATCCCTCTGGACTTCTTTCAGCCATTCCGTGCCACATTTACTCCTTGTTATAATATTGAATAATTTCTTTGCTGTTCTGGAGTCTTCCATCCTGCAGATGTGTGTATAAAATTTGGCTCGGCGCTTTCTGATTTCATCTGTTACTATGTTGATCTTTCTATAGAGCTCGTTTTGTGGTCTCTTCATCCAAATGCCATTTTTGTTGATTGGACCGTAAATCTTCTTGAGAATTTTTCTTTCCTGCTTTTCTATTTCCTTAATTTTAGAATGACCATTATATATATATATATATATATATATATATATATATATATATATATATTATTTTGTTTTTTTTTTAATTTTTGCTGAACTGAATTGAGATGGATGGAAATATTTAAAAATCAGTGAATATATTTAAACCATGATAAGATGGCATCGGACATATACTTTGAGAATTTCGTCGCCGTAAGGAGGAGGTTCGTGGGCCAAGTTATTTCTCAGCTAAAATGAGATAAATACTGAAAATACAGTTTAAATATAATGTTGAAATTTTAGGATCATGGATTAAACAAATAATGAAATCACAATAGTGTTAATCATAACTATAATTACCGAAGAGCACTATGCTACTTACACTGGGAATACAATATTAATCACTAGTGATATGTTGATTATCCGCACGTCTGTATGTCGTCCGTGCGCAGTGGAAATGTCCTTATATAATTACTAGTATGCGCGAGTATGCGCCCTGCAGTACGCACTGACTTTTTATAAAATTTAAGTGTTTAAATTAGAGCGGCCAGTCTAACGCGCGAGGCTCTCCCCTGACTCCATTCCAGAACAGATAACAGAAGAAGTAATTAATAATAGACTGGACATCCTTTCTGTGTCTCACCAGCCATCACATGCGACCGAGCACAAAATAACTTGCATTGGCTTTCATGCTTTATTAAACAGGGTTCTCTGATTAAGAAAAAATAGATTTACATGCTATGGATAAAAATGTACCTTTAAACTGTCTGTCCAGTTCCCTTGACGCTACGGCAGAGAGATGCGCGCGCACAGTGGTGCACCCAGGTCACAACAGGAGTGTCACTTTGTAGTCCTACCAGACACTTTCCGGCTCTGCATACATCACCGCGATGGCCATCCCCATCTGTGGTGACTAAGGAGAGCGAACGTTACCAGACTGTATTCGTCATCGGCATACCGTCCCACAACCTGTTGTAACTGTGTAGGGTAGGGCTCGATTTCGGCCGGAACGATGTTTGGGTAAATCTCAGGAGATTTTATTTATTTATTTATTTATTGAACTGACTGGAACAAGTTGGCACCAGAGATTTAAAATAGTACACACGTATTAAATCCCAACGTAATTATAACTTGCCGTTGCGCCTGTGACAGTGGGTTACCCGTTGTTTTCATCCAGACCCGCTACCGTGTAGCGGCGAACCAAGCTCGAGGCTAACACAGTTCATATTTCACACGTAGATTCTCATGTTAAGTGAACGGAAAAGTAGTGGCTAGTAACATGGAAACTGTCTGTTTAATTTACCACCTACAAATACACACGTGTTGTTAATCAGCCATTTATTTATTTACACGCCATTTCCACCACCTTGCTCATTTTCAACTTAGTGCGAGCGTATTCATTTTACCTGTTGTGCAGTTGTTTTCCTAGTATACCTGTGTAACGAAATAATTTAGGTATACTTGAAAGGAGAGACAGCACTGGTCGTATATTTTTGTGTATTATCGTCTATGTGATCGCCGTAAGCTTATTGACACCAGTGCTTACTAATCTAAGTTATATATTACAGCACTGAAGATGGTCACTAAGTGACCGAAAATCGATTTTGCGATAATAAACAAAAATATACGACCAATGCTGTCTCTCCTTTCAAGTATACCCATTATCTGGTCGTAGTGCACTGGACACTATGGAGTCGCCAATCAATGAAATAATTTAGGGTCTCGTATGCACAGCAGACTGGTTTTTACCAAACATTAATGAAGATATGTGAAAATTACCGAACTATCAGTTTAATAAATCACAGCTGCAAAATACTAACGCGAATTGTTTACAGACGAATGGAAAAACTGGTAGAAGCAGACCTCGGGGAAGATCAGTTTGGATTCCGTAAAAATGTTGGAACACGTGAGGCAATACTGGCCCTACGGCTATCTTAAGGAAACATTAAGGAAAGGCAAACCTACGTTTCTAGCTTTTGTAGACTTAGAGAAAGCTTTTGACAATGTTGATTGGAATACTCTCTTTCAAATTCCGAAGGTGGCAGGGGTAAAATACAGAGAGGGAAAGGCTATTTACAATTTGTAATGAAACCAGACGGCAGTTATAAGAGTCGAGGGGCATAAAAGGGAAGCAGCGGTTGGGAAGGGAGTGAGACAGGGTTTTAGCCTGTCCCCGATGTTATTCAATCTGTATATTGAGCAAGCAGTAAAGGAAACAAAAGAAAAATTCGGAGTAGGTATTATAGTCCACGGAGAAGAAATAAAAACTTTGAGGTTCGCCAATGACATTGTAATTCTGTCAGAGACAGCAAAGGACTTGGAAGAGCTGTTGAACGGAATGGACAGTATCTTGAAAAGAAGATATAAGAAGAACATCAACAAAAGCAAAACGAGGATAATGGAATGCATTCGAATTAAGTCGGGTGATGCTGAGGCAATTAGATTAGGAAATGAGACACTTAGAGTAGTAAAGGAGTTTTGCTATTTGGGGAGCAAAATAACTGACGATGGTCGAAGTAGAGAGGAGATAAAATGTAGACTGGCAATGGCAAGGAAACCGTTTCTGAATAAGAGAAATTTGTTAACATCGAGTATAGATTTAAGTGTCAGGAAGTCGTTTCTGAACGTATTTGTATGGACTGTAGCCATGTATGGAAATGAAACATGGACGATAAATAGTTTAGACAGGAAGAGAATAGAAGCTTTCGAAATGTGGTGCTACAGAAGAATGCTGAAGATTAGATGGGTAGATCACATAACTAATTAGGAGGTATTGAATAGAATTGGGGAGAAGAGGAGTTTGTGGCACAATTTGACAAGCAGAAGGGACCGGTTGGTAGGACATGTTCTGAGGCATCAAGGGATCACAAATTTAGCATTGGAGGGCAGCGTGGAGGGTAAAAATCGTAGAGGGAGACCACGAGATGAATACACTAAGCAGATTCAGAAGGATGTAGGTTGCAGTAAGTACGGGGAGATGAAGAAGCTTGGACAGGATAGAGTAGCATGGAGAGCTGCATCAAACCAGTCTCAGGACTGAAGACAACAACAACAATGAAGATATATTATTCTTACAAAACGAAAACTTTCACCACACTCCAGTGACAGGTCGTGAAACAGGATTCAGACCCCAACGTTGCCCATTAGACTGTACGAGCCTCAGAACATATCCACAAGGAGGAGGAGAACTAAGGTTACCGGACTGCATTCGTCATCAGCATACCGACCCAGTATCTGTTGCAATGGTCTATGGTGCCACTGTATACACACAAAAAAAAAGACAAGTACGCAGGCCAACTCAGAGTGTTGACAAAGTAAACAATTTAAAAATATATGAGGGTCGTACGCAGATCGGATAGTACTGGAGCCAAATTAGGTGCGTGCAGCCTGCCTGGGAAGACATCTCCAGTGAAAGGGTGGTGCTTTACTAATTACACCCAATTGACCACCTCTCGTATTCCTATCCGATTACAGAAGGCAGTGACGAGTGTTTGACAAGCATATAGGCTGCATCAGTGAATTATATAGTTTTAAAGTTAGCACAATTGCTCTATAGTTCTGACAAGCAGTGGGCTCCACATAATTTTAAATTTGGCGTAAATGGATTTTGAATTTCTCGCCATTTAAACTTGGGGCAGCTGAATGTTTTGAATTTCTTCCACTATTTTAAACTTCGGGAAATTGACGTCAAGGGTTTCAAAGTTAAGCCAGCTGGTGGGGCGGAGCTAAATTGTTCAAACTTGGTATAGTTGTTGAAGCTTTAACGTCAGACAGGAATTGTTTAAACACAGGATAAGTGAGGTCCAAACTTACTGTGGCCATTGTGTAACAGTGACAGCAGAGTGAAATATTTTGACACAGTACTAACGGACTTAGGAAAGTAGGTATGTGTTACGTCTGGGGAAAAATACCCAGTGGCAGTGCTGAATTCTGTATTTGTGGACTTACGAGATGCGGTACAAGCCAATTCCGTATTTAGCACGAATGATCTATTTCAGACATCAGGACAATGGACCAACTCGTAGTTCTGAATTCCCAGCTAATTTATACTTCGGACAACAAACCTACTTCCACAATGACATCATAGGCATTGGGGAAAGATCTTGTAGCACAACTGAGCTATTTTTTAATTTCATGTCAAATTTTGAATTTCTCATCAGTTTTCTATTTCCCATCACTGGCCTTTGTCAGAATGGGTGAAGGGAAAGGGAGTCGACAATCTCCCAACAGCACATGACGTCAGCGATGTCATCGATGACTTCATCAGAGATCTGGCTCTGTCATTGTTCTGTCACGAAAAATGGGTTACATATCGTAGTACAAAAGCTTCGTTTTTGTGGTAATGAAGTCCTTACCTATGTTTGTAACTGAGTCAGTCTTAGCATTTGTTTCTGTAGCGTACTTTATATAGTAAGAAACTGGTTCTTAACGTAGCGTTGAAAAAGACATGCATTATGCGCTCGTTGCTGTCAGCGACTGGCTAATAATGAAGTATTGTGTGACTTATACAGAGAAAAGTAGGTGAATCATATTTAGTAGAACAGGGAAGAATACATGTAACAGATGATTACCTCCAAAAGCTTGATGCGACTCATCGTTTGAGAAACTTAATGACTTAGTGGGTACCAACGAATCTATTGAAAGAAATAGCCATTTTCCGCTTCTGATGTATTAATTTTGTTTGTTCGCTACTAGTTTTTCTTTATTTTTCTTTTTAAAAAAACCACAAAATCACTTGAGAATGGCCTATATGGATGAAACTGGTTGTGAGCAAATAAAATTAATACAGCAAAAGTGGAAAATGCCACATTATTTTAATAATAACAACTGTGCACTTGTATCGAAAATGGCATAAAAGTGAACTGACAAGTCAAGAAAAAAAAATCTGACTTCGAAGATAAATAATCGCTGTGTGACTGCGGCCAATGTATGTTGCAAAACTATGGACAGTATTTTTCGCCACACTCATAATAAAAATCAAATTTTTTGTAAAAGCTGTAACTGGAACGCAATTAGTACTGATTTATTTTATGATTTCATGATTCGCTCGTTAGGATAATCCGTAAACTGGATCTAAAACTGAACGATATCGAAATAATAGAGGTATCTGTTGTGAAAAAACTCAGTGAAAGCAGATATTTCCGTTTGTCATTAGAGAAAACGAATTACGCTACATGATTACAAGATTTCGATAGAACATTGCTTATTTAGCTGGCATCGCGAAACTCGAAACTTCTGAAATACCCATCACCTACCGGTGTAATGAAGGATTCAGAATTAAAAGTAAATACTGGAAACTAATGAACGGTATCGTGGGCCAGTGTAATATTATTCTCTCGTATTTGATCTGTAATTACAGGTAATGACTGATAAAATTAACTCCGATATTCGTGTGTAAATGTCCGACAAACGCCTCCGACATTCACCTGTAATTAGGGAAATGAAACAACGAGCGAAAAGAAGGGGAAAATGTATTGCGATACAGATAGAACCTAATTTATTTTCGCATGTATTAATCTCACTTGCAATCGATGGCGGACAATGTGAGTCTACTCTAAATATTGGCCTGAAGTACACTCAGGATATTAGATGCCGTTAGGGAAAGACTATATAGGTTTTTATCGCTCTTTGTTCCCACGCAGATTCCAGTAACTTTGGAGGCAAAATCATAAACGCTGCAAGCGCATCTCGTACGCTCCAGTTTAGCTAGTGTGGCTTACTTCTTTTATTTTCTTCCTTCGTTTTTGGAGCTGCCAGAATGGTAGCGCGAGTTTGAGCTTTCCCAACGCAGAACGGCACTGCAGCGTCGTAATGCGAGGCGCATACGTAGTGTGTGATCAGGGAGTCCACCAACTGATTTCATGTAGTGCAGTCGATGTATGTTAGAAGTGTGGAATAAGAAGGGAGTATCTTTTTTACGATATTTTCATCTTCGATGAAGATATGTATTATGACTCTGTCTACTGATCTGACAGAAAATTCTATATACACTGCTGGCCACCGTAAATGCAACACACTGAAGGAAGCATCCGAATCAAGTGAAATTTACACCATGGGTTTGCAGCGATGAGATATGCAACTGATTAGAATTTCAGCGCAGACGCACATCACGCGCGCCTGTGGCGCCACCTCATAGCGCCATTTAAGGCTTGGCGATTTCGACGAGTGTACGTTCGGCACGTGTGTTTACCTTGTGGTTGTTTCACAAGACGATCAGTTATGCCTCGTAGACAACAGCGAACATCTTTTGATCAAGTATCCGAGTTCAACAGAGGAAGGATAGTGGCTTACCGAGATTGTGGATTATCATACAGAGAAATCGCTAGTCGTGTTGGACGAAACCAAACAACTGTAATGCGGATATGTGACCGTTGGATGCAGGAGGCTACGACGGACCGAGGTGGTCGATCGCATTCACCTCGGTGCACCACTGCACGTGCTGATAGGAAAATTGTGCGCATGACAGTGACGGATCGCTCAGTGACATCCCGAACCATAGCACAGCACATTGCGTCTGTAACGCATCATCCAGTGTCTGCGCGTACCATTCGACGTCGTTTGCAGCAGAGTGGTCTGTCCGCAAGACGTCCATTGCTTCGTCTACCATTGACGCAGAACCACAGACGTCTCCGTCGCCAATGGTGTGATGACAGACGGATGTGGACCGCAGAATGGAATGACGTTGTCTTTACTGACGAGGCACGCTTCTGTCTGCAGCACCACGATTGTCAGATTCGAGTGTGGAGACACCGTGGAGAGAGGATGCTGGACAGCTGCATTATGCACCGCCACGCTCGTCTTGCACCTGGTATTATGGTATGGGGCGGTATTGGATATTACTCTCGCACGCCTCTAGTACGCATTGCCGGTACTTTAAATAGCCGGCGCTACATATCCGCGGTGCTGGAGCCAGTTGTCCTTCCTTACCTTCAGGGCTCAGCCACAGCCATATTTCAACAGGATAATGCGCGACCACACATGGCACGCATTGTCCAAAGGTTCTTCGTAAATAACCAGATTGAATTGCTTCCCTGGCCGGCTCGCTCTCCGGATCTTTCGCCGATAGAAAACATGTGGTCCATGGTTGCTCAACGAGTGACCCAGATTACATCCCCAGCTGCCACACCAGATGATTCTTGGCAACGTGTGGAAGCTGCTTGCGCTGCTGTACCCCAGGAACACATCCAACGTCTCTCTGACTCAATGCCGAGACGTGTGGCAGCGGTGATCTCCAACAATGGCGGCTAATCTGGCTACTGATTCTGGCAGGAACCACATGTCACAGACGTCTGTAATCATTTGATACTTGGTCAACATGTTATCTACAAAATAAATTGTGTTGTGCTACCTCTTGTCTTTCTTGGTGTTGCATTTATGGTGGCCAGCAGTGTAGTTCTGATGTTATGTTAAATCAGTAAACGTATCCAAGCCATCTGTTCAGACACTCTGTGACTGAAATGGCATCGAAATGGTAGACGATGTAAAGAAGGCAGAAATACTAAACGTCTTTATCCAACTCTGTTTCACTAACAAGGGGAGGCCGCCAATTGTGAAATTCAGATTCGATTCATACTGCGCATAATAAAAGCTCATGGCCAGAGGTGTAATGTGGCAAAGCACCAAGATGCACTTCTCAGCCGTTGTCGAGAAAATCGACAGTTAAAAGAAACCGTTACGGTGAAATACTCTTTACAATTAATAATTTTCCACAGCGTCGTGACGCAGCGGTAAGCGCTCGGGTTTGTAATCCGAAGGTCACCGGATCGAATCTCGCACCATGCAATTTTTTTTTTAGTATTTGTTTTTTGTAATTCAAATGTGTATACACACACACACACACACACACATATATATATATATATATATATATATATATATATATATATATATATATATATATATATATATATATAATTCCCGGCAATTCAGAACTACGAGTTGGTCCATTGTCCTGTTGTCTGAAATAGATCATTCGTGCTAATTACGGAATTGGCTTGTACCGCATCTCATAAGTCCACAAATACAGAATTCAGCACTGCCACTGGGTATTTTTCCCCAGACGTAACACATACCGACTTTCCTAAGTCCGTTAGTACTGTGTCAAAATATTTCACTGTGCTGTCACTGTTACACAATGGCCACAGTAAGTTTGGACCTCACTTATCCTGTGTTTAAACAATTCCTGTTTGACGTTAAAGCTTCAACAACTATAGCAAGTTTGAACAATTTAGCTCCACCCCACCAGCTGGCTTAACTTTGAAACCCTTGACGGCAATTTCCCGAAGTTTAAAATAGTGGAAGAAATTCAAAACATTCACCTGCCCCAAGTTTAAATGGCGAGAAATTCAAAATCCAAAGAACAGCAACTCGTTTCGTTACAGGTTTGTTTAGTAAGAGCGGATCGCTCTCCAATTGTACCGCCTCCATTTTTCCGTTTATAAAACTATATAATTCACTGATGCAGCCTATATGCTCTGTTCGTCCTTGATTATAAACAGATGTGCAGATAATCAACATATCACTAGTCATTAATATTGTATTCCCAGTGTAAGTAGCATAGTGCTCTTCAGTAATTATACACTCCTGGAAATGGAAAAAAGAACACATTGACGCCGGTGTGTCAGACCCACCATACTTGCTCCGGACACTGCGAGAGGGCTGTACAAGCAATGATCACACGCACGGCACAGCGGACACACCAGGAACCGCGGTGTTGGCCATTCTTTAACAGGGTGTACCAAAGCTCTCCCGTCCGCACTGATTTTCGAAGATGTTATAAGTTGCGCTAGGGACCGCATCTACCTTCTGTCGAAGTTAGCACGCAACTACGCTGTTATGCGGCGGCTCGTTTCGGCCCATTCAACATCTGTCCTTCAAGTGTAACGAGCGAGTAACGGAGTTTATATTTCATACCTGCCACAGCAAGTTTGTGTTCGTGGGGTCTCTATTCTAATTCGAACGTTTGACTTACGCTATACGTATTCGTTTCGGAATATCGTTTCTGCGTCTTCCGTTAACTATACGTTGTTAACATTATGAAGACAATTAATAACATTTGTGAAATACAACTTTGTTTGCGGAAAACATAATGATGTTCGAAGTCGCCAGTTTTTCCACGACAAACGACTTTCAACAACTTATTATAGGCATAATTGTTGCAACTGATTGCCGGGAATATATATATATATATATATATATATATATATATATATATATATATATATATTATATATATATATTTGAAATGCAAAAAACAAATACTAAAAAAAAGGTTGAATGGCGCGAGATTCGATCCGGCGACCTTCGGATTACGAACCCGAGCGCTTACCGCTGCACCACGACGCTGTAGAAAATTACCAATCGTAGAGAGTATTTCACCGCAACGGTTTCTTTTAACTGTCGATTTTCTCGACAACGGCTGAGAAGTGCATCTTGGTGCTTTGCCACGTTACACCTCTGGCCATGAGCTTTTATTTTGCCCAGTATGAATCGAATCTGAATTTCACAATTGGCGGCATCCCCTTGTAAGAAAGATAGCATTGTAGTTCATCCTTTAAAAGTTGGAACGAAGGCCTAACTGATAATATGGCAATAAGTGACCTTGGGATGGAAAACATCTGAAATCGCCGAACGGAGGAAATGGCACTGTATCTGACCGTGTACCAGTACGACTGTACATACACTATGCGAAAAAAACTTGCTCCTCTTTCAGTAGCAATTTACCGTAGGTCGCTGGAGGGGCGAAGTTATAACAATAGGAAGAAGAGCACAGGTCATTCCCTTTTCAGGAGAGGTCGTCGAACAGACACACAAAATTATGGGCGTATTTCACTGACATCGGTGTTTGCAGAATGTTGGAACATGATTTATGCTCCCGTGTTATGTCATTTTTGGAGACCGAAAATCTCCTGTGTAGGAATCAACATGCATTCCGAAAACGACGATTGTGTGGAACCCAGGTCGCTCTGTTCGTCCACAGGGTGCAGAAAGCAGTAGATACCAGCGCCTAGGTTGATGAATCACTCCTTGATTTCAGGGTGGCGTTAGATATAGCTGCGCACCGCTGCTAACTGAACAAAATACGAGCTTACGAAACGCCAAACCAGCTGTGTGAGTGGGCTGACACGTTTGAAGCAAACAGAACGCGGGATATCATCCTAACCGGAGAAGAACCTTAAGACATAAGTTCAGTTTATCACAAGGGAGTGTTACAGGATCGCAAGTGATTTAGTAGATAACAGCGGAAGTACCATTGGGATTTTCATGGATGATGCTGTTGTACACAGTCAGGCCGCAGCCCTAGAAAATTGTAGCGAAATGCAGGAGGCCCAACCGAAGATCGACGCTTAGAGATGGAACTGAAATTTGAACCACAATATAAGCAAATGTCACGTATTTCGTGTAACAGATTACACCATTGCATAACAGTTACTGGAAGTAATCACATCTATAAAATATCTAGGAATGGAACTGAGTGCAGGAATCCTAAGGAAATGTAGTCGACTCACAGAACCCTTGTTCGACCAATTACTGATTAGTGCTTGTCAGTCTGTTATACGTAACAGAGACGATTCATAGAGGAAACGTAAAAAATCCAAAGAACAGCAACTCGTTTCGTTACAGGTTTGTTTAGTAAGAGCGGAAGCGCCACGGAGACACTCAATCAACTCCAATGGCAGACGGCGCGAGAGAGGAGTTCTGCATTACGTTATGGTCTACTGTTCCGAAAGCACATGTTACAAGAAGAGACCCGATTGCTTCCTCCTACAGATATCTCTTGAAAAGACAATGAAAGTAAATTGACCTGCAGACTTACCAGCGGCGAACCACTGGCGACGGGAAAGGGAAGATGGAAAGAGACAGCGGTGCGCACCTTCCGGCACACACCGAAAGCCGCGCAGGGTAGCCGCGCGGTCTCAGACGCTTTGCCACGGTTCGCTCGGCTGCCCCCCGTCTGACGTTCGAGTCCTTGTAACCTCCCCCTCACTTATCGACCTTAATGACAGTGAAAAATTAAACCGCGTGTACCTAATGGAAATTTGGGAAAAGCAATCGTTACCGAAGTCAATCTGTCGGTAAAGAGGGAGGAAAGGGTTACATCTAAATGAAAGGAAAAATGCAAATGAAACTGGTGGAAATTAATTTTGAAAAGGGGTAAAGTTAATAAAGAAAGTAAATGTGCGGCCGTTACGTCAACAATTAACCAGCGGTAATTAGATATTTGAGATTTGGGGGAAATTACGGTCGCCAGTCCTAAGGACAATTACTATAGTAACTGAAAAAGAAAGGTTTATACACATATAATTAGCACTAGAAGCGTGGCAACTGAAGGTTGACACGTGTAGTGTGAAAACTGAAAGTTTGTCAGAAGTAATAAATTTCGCTACACTCTGACTTAATTTAGCAAAAGAATTAATAAAACCAGAAAATTGAAAGTTAATTTAGTGACTGAAATTAATAGTGAACTTTGTTTCTGAAGCATATCGAAATTCAGTAAAATACAGTTAGTCTTGGGCTACCTCAACAATCATTTCAAAAGCTACTTGAATCTACGCAGTTTAGAAATAAGAGATTTAACTTCGAACTTGAACTAAATGATTCTGAACAATTAACAATAGTAACATTTAGTACGTACCAAGCTGAGCTGCAGTCAGACGTAAGCTAAAATATGCTAACAAAACTCGCACTCTTAATTTGTGCTCGTGTAATCTAAATATTGTAGCCAGCTATGAATAATTTAACTGAACTTTGAAGTTAAGGAAGTGAAATTGAATTATATTATTTTAATGCTGGCGTTTGAATTTCAACGACACTCGGGTTCATTTCGGAAAAGGAAGGGACCCTGCTTGGCAATGCAATTGGGACAATGAGCAACAAAGGTTCATGCTAAGTTGCTGTAATTTTGTGATGCAACAATTTTAAAAGCTGAGGTCTGCCATACAGTTCTGAATCTTTACGTGCTTCCAGTCTTCCTTGTTGGTTGATTGAAGGTTTGAAGCCGTCGATCGAGGAGGTGGCGACAGTCACTCATTGTCGGCCGTCGCTGTTGCAGAAGCTGGATGTTGGCGCGCCTTCTTCTCGACACGGTCTCCAGCCGAAACGGGCTCTTGATGTGTGCCAGCTAACGCTTCCCGTCCGCAACACCTTGTCCGAAACTATAATAGCAACTCGAGCGCAATTACACGCCGTCAAACCCCGAAAGCTCGGCAACTCGCGGGAGCGTCACACAACGCACCTGCTCCACTGCACTACCCCAGCCAGACTCTCTCTGCCCGCGCTCCACGCGACCGAGTTTAACACTACCAAAGATCCTAAACACGTTCGTTCTCCACACGACCTATCGATGTATTCGTTCGATAGTATAGTTTTCCCTAGGCCAGACCCAGCGTATAAATACAAATAATATTCACAAAACAAACCAATTATACATCGACATAAATGCATATATATATATATACAAAGAGTAAAACAATTACAATATATAAAGAGACAGAAATGTCATATCTTCAGGTGACAAAATAAGGAAAAATTTATAGTACAATAGATGGAAATAGAAGGATATGCATTTCCGGCGTTACATCCTCCCTCGGGCATGGGTGTGTGTGCTGTGCTTAGCGTAAGTTAATTTAAGTTAGATCAAGTAGGCCTAGGGACCTATGACCTCAGCTGTTTGGTTGGGGGTTGGGTTGTTTGGGGAAGGAGACCAGACAGCGAGGTCATCGGTCTAATCGGATTAGGGAAGGATAGGGAAGGAAGTCGGCCGTGCCCTTTCAAAGGAACCATCCTGGCATTTGCCTGGAGTGATTTAGGGAAATCACGGAAAACCTAAATCGGGATGGCCGGACGCGAGATTGAACCGTCGTCCTCCCGAATGCGAGTCCAATGTCTAACCACTGCGCGCCACCTCGCTCGGTCAGCAGTTTGGTCCCACAGGAGCTTACCACTACACACCGAAAAGTTGTGTCTGAAGATGACGGGATTTTAGAATGAAGTGCTAGGTTTCTGTGAGTGAACGAGGGCTGTCCTAAACAATCTTTTATTATTTTCAAGCATTAGTTTCCGCTTTGATAAACAAGTAATTTTCGCTCTTGCAGGTCCGACGCGACTTTGGAACACTAGATGTCTTCGGAGTGAACCCAGCTCCAGTCGTCAGAACTTAACCCCAACATGACCAGCGTGGCGTCGATATCAGTGAGGGCGCGAATCCCGAGACTGCTGAGGGTATGAGACACAAGGAAAGCAGAAGCGATTCTGAATCAGAGAGCTGAATAACTAACGCTACCTAATAGAAGCCTTCATGTTCCTGACCACCACGTCTAGACTAACAAACAACTCGCTAGCAAGTTATGATATTTAAAATACACCATTAAGGCTTACCATTAGCCGACAACTTAAGTACTTCATCAGAAAGATATTTACTAATCAGATCGCATTAACCTCTTGAAAAAATAATATCTGGCGTGAATTTAAATACTTGAGCATAAATGTATTCAGTGATCACCGTTACATATTTCTTTAATGAAATAAAATTATGACCTCAATGAATATTATATAATAAAGCAAAGAATCACCTCAATTCGTTATGACATGCCGTTACAATACACCAACATAGCGGCTTTCATAAACAGACAGGTCCACTTGTCACCACAGATAACCAGTAATAAACCACATCCACTGCTGAGAAAGTTACCGATATAACTCAGATATTGCCATGTACCCGATTATTGGTAATGGTTAACATCAAATAGTGAACGGACTAGCTGTCGCTCACCAAGCTACACTCAAGTTGACTCAGCCTAGAGCGCTGATTTGATTTTATTATTTTTAATGACGATAACGTCAATTATAACACAATAGCCGTTTATCGTAGGATATTATTTAGAGCTGTGGGACAAAACCTTCTTATACCAAAATGGCACTTCCCCGTAACATATTTATGTTATCAGTATAATGAGGAAAAGAACCCCTTTATAACTACACTGTTTGAACAGCTCTGGCTTTGGAATTTTGCTGTTAGCCACTCAGGACAGCCACTGAGCAAGGACAGCCTCCATAACGAACGCATGTTGTTCCTTAAAAACAGCTAACAGTAATCAGTACAAGCTAGACAACGATCTACAGACAAACTAGTTGAATTAGACACGCAAACGTGAGTGCCTTCAAAACCAGTATAGGAAAGTCTATTAAACGCGGCCAGAAAAATTCATAAAAGTTCGTAAAAACGGACAG
Source organism: Schistocerca nitens (assembly GCF_023898315.1). Taxonomy (NCBI): domain Eukaryota; kingdom Metazoa; phylum Arthropoda; class Insecta; order Orthoptera; family Acrididae; genus Schistocerca; species Schistocerca nitens. The sequence goes on from NC_064620.1 coordinate 36,633,348, forward strand.
CTAAAGGCAGTCCTCTTCCGGACATTGGCTTCGCAAACTACCCTACGTGCTCATAAAGTCCAGCCAAAGACACCCCCTAGCGAGTAACAATTGAAACAAGATTGGTTCAACCGGTTCTAATTATGACAACCATGTTCAACTACCACTGCTCAAGATTCCATGCAATACACAAGCAAGACTCATTGGTCAACTCCTCCCGAATGACGTGGAAAATTCATTTCTACCATCAAGAAACTCATTATGTGAGTGATACAGTAATCAGTACGATATATGAATAGATGATTGAACGCGAAAAGCATCAGGTAGACAGACTGTTGGCAACTGCTCCTCCAAGCATCTCGCACACAGAACATAACTGTTCCAAATTACCAGCAGCACGTCAGTGTGGAAACCTCGCAAAGCGAGCCAGGACCAGTTTCCAAGATATGATGCAATGAATAATCAGGGACCCATAAGTACACCAAAATCATCGCCAAACTACGAGAATATCAGTTTTCCGGTACTTGCAGCAATAAATAAATACTAAATCAGCTGATAGAAAATGACCAGTGGTAGCGGTAAGACCAACTCACAATTGTGTGACCAAGCCATCTGACAGGTGAGATAAACGATTCCAACACTTCCAGTATCAAGAGAGTATTCAGCAGCGTGTAACTCCACTTTCCTGCACACGGAAGACGTCTTTCCTGCAGACGACGGAGATGACAGATAAACTCCAGTGGAAGACTCTGCAGGAGAGACGCTCATTAGCTCGGTACGGGCTTTTGATGAAGTTTCGAGAACATACCATCACCGAGGATTCAAACAGTATAATGTTCCCTCCTACGTATATCTCACGAAGAGACCATGAGGATAAAATCAGAGAGATTAGACGCCACACACAGGCATACCGACAATCTTTCTTTCCACGAACTATACGAGACTATAGTAGGGAACAGAAGGGAGAACCAATAGAGGTACTCGAAACACCCTCCGCCACACACTGTCAGGTGGTTTGCCGAGTGTAGATGTAGATGGGAACCTGTCACATCGACTTCTTATACGCGGCACTTGAGTACACAGGGATCCAACGAGGAGAAACACCTATCAGCACAGCCGGCCGCGGTGGTCTAGCGGTTCTATGCGCTCAGTCCAGAACCGCGCGACTGCTACGGTCGCAGGTTCGAATCCTGCCTCGGGCATGGATGTGTGTGATGTCCTTAGGTTAGTTAGGTTTAAGTAGTTCTAAGTTCTAGGGGACTGATGACCGCAGATGTTAAGTCCCATAGTGCTCAGAGCCATTTGAACCATTTGAACCATTTGAACCTATCAGCACAACCGCTAGAGGCGGCCAATGCTGCTGGAGAGATCCGCCGTACTGTATATCAGGAGGAATAGGACCTTCTCTCCGACCACTGCAAGTCTTCGACTGTGTTTACGGTCTCCATCTCTCTGCTCGTCGGCATGGCCACAATCTTACCAACCCATTTATCCTACAATATTGCTGCTTGCCCCTCTGCTCACAGCTGTCCTCGCCAGGTAGCACCCTTGTTTGTGTTTCTTTCCGTAGCCATCATCGTATGTCCTGAAATTTCAGCCGTGGTTGGCTGCCTGAAAGTCACTTCCTAGAGTGCCGCATTTGATGCTGCTGGCACTCTGCTTGCTACGTGAACAGCTGTAGGGTAGCCACTCCCAGTAGAAACGCTGAAAATGTTCAGATGTGTGTGAAATCTTATGGGACTTAAGTGCTAAGGTCATCAGTCCCTAAGCTTACACACTACTTAACCTAAATTATCCTAAGGACAAACACACACACACACACACACACCCATGCCCAAGGGTGGACTCGAACCTCCGCCGGGGTCAGCCGCACAGTCCATGACTGCAGCGTAGAATGGCTGACTCTAGGGTAAATTCAGCAGCTCACCTGGCGGGCAGCGAAGTGCCATCAGTGAACAGCGAAGTGTCATAACCGAGCAGCGATGTCCCAGCAGCAAGTATTCAGCATAAACTTACCCTTACACTGCGAAAACGGCTATGAGGCAGCGCCACTCCGAGACAGCGCGATGCGCCTTTGGCGGCAGGATTTCAAAATCCTCGGCAACAATAACCACGCACCTGAATGTGGGTAGTACAGCACAGTTGTAGCTGAAGATGTATATGTATACGAGGGCTATTCGGAAAGTAAGGAACGACAGTCGCAAAATGGAAACCACAGTGAAAATCAAAACTGTTTTATTTCCAATGGTTAGCTACACCTTCCAGCTACTTCTCTACACTGTCTCCGCGCAGGCTTAGACTTCTGTCGTAGCGTTTTACCAATATTTCAATTCCCTCGTTATAGAAGACAGCGATGTTTCGACACTTAACCGGATCATGCAGAATTTCGATATTCGTCTGCGCCACATCTTCGCCAATGATGGCGTCATACTGATCATGTCATGGCCTAAATCTGAATATCTCTAGTGAAGTTTCCATGTTGAATAAAGCGTGTGCACGCCGTAGTTTGTAACTAATTCATGTTTTTTCATATAGTTCAAGAATCCTGTAGCATCAAGTAATAGGTGTTCGCTGCCTTGCATGTAGGAAACTGTTGATATTTACCAGAGACTAGTGTATCATTCTGACCCGAGTGATGGGCGAATGCTGTCGCGACTAAGTTATAGTAACGGCTAACCAGTACTACCTTGTTTCTGGCCTGTAAATTTTCTGGTCCATTGAAAACTTATTTCAAGCAAATGCCGAAGAGTTGGTGGCTCATCCAGCTGAGTCCATTGTCTACTAGTTTAAAGATTATCATCAAGTTTTAAATATTTTTGGCTGTTGAAGATCGAATGGATTGTTTCGTTGTATGTGTGTGTCAACTGTTGGTGATTACATGCATATGTGGCTTTAGAGGTACCTTATTTATTGTACTGTTAAAACCTTGAAACTATAACTAGTTATGTGGTGGCCATGGCATACGGTATAATAAACAAAGGTGTGACTCCATCACAACTGGAGTCTTCACTTTGTACAGCAGAGCTTGCATGACCATGGGTTCTGGAAATTACAGTTGTAAATATCGTGGTTTTTTTTGCTATAAACGACATCTTTTAAACACTGGAGATTTATTATCTTAAAGTTCATTCATCGAGATTAAATTTTACAAATTGGCTGAGAAATTTATTGAAATAGCTTAAAGTTTTTAATAGTGATATTAGTAATTGCCTTTGCTTAAAGTTGTTTCAAATTTTATATATAATGTGTCACAGGAAGTGCCAACATCTTGGTGTACATGTGAAACCTTCAACGATGACTACACATTTTGCTTCAAATAATAATAAAGTGCAACTTGCAGAAAATTGTGAATAAGTTCTCAAATACACTACTGGTCATTAAAAATGCTACACCACGAAGATGACGTGCTACGGACGTGAAGTTTAACCGACAGGAAGAAGATGCTGTCATATCCAAATGATTAGCTTTTCAGAGCATTCACACAAGGTTGGCGCCGGTGGCGACACCTACAACGTGCTGACATGAGGAACGTTTCCAACCGATTTCTCATACACAAACAGCAGTTGACCGGCGTTGCCTGGTGAAACGTTGTTGTGATGGCTCGTGTAAGGAGGAGAAATGCGTACCATCACGTTTCCGTCTTCGATGAAAGTCGGATTGTAGCCTATCGCGATTGAGGTTTATCGTATCGCGACATTGCTGCTCGCGTTCGTCGAGATCCAATGGCTGTTAGCACACTATGGAATCGGTGTGTTTAGGAGGGTAATGCGGAACGCCGTGCTGGATCCCAATAGCCTCGTATCACTAGCAGTCGAGATGACAGGCATCTTATCCTCATGGCTGTAACGGATTGTGCAGCCACGTCTCGATCGCTGAGTCAGCATATGGGGACGTTTCCAAGACAACAACCATCTGCACGAACAGTTCGACGACGTTTGCAGCAGCATGGACAATCAGCTCGGAAACCATGGCTGCGGTTACCCTTGACGCTGCATCACAGACAGGAGCACCTGTGATGGTGTACTCAGCGACGAACCTGGGTGCAGGAATGGCAAAATGTCATTTTTTTCGGATGAATCCATGTTCTGTTTACAGCATCATGATGGTCGCATCCGTGTTTGGCGACATCGCGGTGAACGTACATTGGAAGCGTGTATTCGTCATCGCCATATTGACGTATCACCCGGCGTGATGGTATGGGGTGCCATAGGTTACACGTCTCGGTCACCTCTTGTTCGCATTGACGGCACTTTGAACAGTGGACGTTACATTTCAGATGTGTTACGACTCGTGGCTCTATCCTTCATTCGATCCATGCGAAACCCTACATTTCAGCAGGATAATGCACGACCGCACGTTGCAGGTCCTGTACGGGCCTTTCTGGATGCAGAAAATACTCGACTGCTGCCCTGGCCAGCACGTTAGTGGTTAGTGGTGGCCGAGCAACTGGCTCGTCACAATATGCCAGTCACTACTTTTGAAGAACTGTAATATCGTGTTGAAGTTCTGTTTGACTCAATGCCCAAGTGTATCAAGGCCGTTATTACGGCCAGAGGTGGTTGTTCTGGGTACTGATTTCTCAGGATCTATGCACCCAAATTGCGTGAAAATGTAATCACATATCAGTTCTAGTATAATATACTTGTCCAATGAATGCTCGTTCATCATCTGCTTTTCTTCTTGGTGTAGCAATTTTAATGGCCAGCAGTGTAGTAGCATAAGATTCTGCCTAGCGTGCCGTACATACCGCTCAATGGGAAGAGGCTGCTCATGATCGAATTAGATTTTATAGGTGTATCGAGGAACTGGGTAAATTTGTGTCTGTTATGCTGGATGAGTGCCACAAACATAATATGTGTGTGAAGTTTCATAAACAAAATCTCAGTGAAGATCGTGAATCTTATAACACATCTCAAAGTTCGCCTTGCTGTTTAACACTCTTGTGAAATCAATGTTTTTGGACGGTCTTGGGGTAATTGAGCTTGGATTGCATCATTGCTGTTTATTTAAGACCTAGAACAATTTTCTGAACGTGAAATTGTGTTCGGGTAATTTTGGTAAGACCTTGAATTTTCTTGGAATGAGCAAAATATTGCTACTCACGATATTATACGTACATGTGCACCAAAAAAGTGAACTAGAGTCAGCGTATCTATATTACTGCCAAGTGTGCATGTATGGCCAAGTGATAACTCGTAGCAGACATCACTACATAAGTTGCACTGACTGTCTAAGAAGTGATAGCATTGAATTACATTCTTTTTAAATATGTTATGGATGGAAATATTCCATAATGTAAAAATTATTTGATATTAACAGAGCTATTACCAAATTATAATTATTTTGTCCCTGCTATAATCGTTTAACGACACTCTTCATTACGTTTGGATAGAAAATAAATTACCATCACTCTTCCTTTCGATAACTACTCGAAATGCTCTGTTGGCCAGACGTCTTTCCACACCATTTTGTAGGGCGTAGTGAATGAAAAATATTTTGAATTAAATCTCCGTATGCCGAAATTATTAAATTAGTATAAGCTTTGGGTGTAATAACATACATTCAGGTCTTGTATTGTGCATCAGTAACGAGTATTATACAAAGGCCACTAGAATAGAGTGCTGCAACGCTCAGTGTTTGACCGGTCACAGCTCGCCTGTTGACGGGGGCACCGAGCAGCTCGTGTCCGGCCCCACACGACTCGTCTCAGTCACGCACTCGCCCCATGTCTGATGTCCGGATTCCGGACACGCGCATAACCGAGCATGACCGGTCACCGCTGACGCCTCACTTCACCTCGCCTCGTCCCGGCTCGCTGCACTGCACTGTACAAATCCAACGCGTCTCTCTCTCTCTCTCTCTCTCTCTCTCTCACTCACACACACACACACACACACACACACACACACACACACACACACAGTGTATTTATCTCTCTCTCTCTGTCTCTCTCTCTTAATACAAAAGTAACATTTCCAAGAACGGGTACGTGAGACAGCTAAATTCATAAAGCATCTGGAAAGTAAAATGATATTTCAATACAATCGCGGATAGAAGACGAGTCTCATTTCCAAACAAAAGATATATTTTTCCTTTCATTTATAGGAAACATTAAATAAGTGCTTTCCCTGTAATCTAGAAGACAACCATCTTCATAAAGAAAGCATACAAAGAACATTAAACATTTACAGACGTAAGTAACTTGTCATACTTTTCAATTGTTTGCAACATAAACAAAATTATAGTTATTGTTGATCAGCAGTAAATCACTGTCGCGTTCCGGATTTTATTGGCGGTCGTGATTTGTTAGTAACGTACCGGCTTTACTAAAGCATCTTTCACTAGGTGCGCTTGTTGCTGGGATGCATAAAATACGTCTTGCATCTGCAGCCAAATCTGGCATTTCTGTTTCATGTCTGCTCCACCACTTTAAGATATCATCATCTCCGGGGTGCATTAAAATGTAGAGACCTACTTCATCTGCTGCGGATGATCTGTTGTTTCTCCATTCCTTGAAACGATCTCTCTTTCTGGGTGGTGATGACACAGTACTTGAAGGATCTATGATAATAAACAAAAGAGACAAGTAATACAGAACTGATATGGAAATCGTCGAAACCTTCCCGTAAGAGACCGATGACCTCGCTGTTTGGTCTCTCCCCATAAACAACCCGACCCCCGTTCCCATAAAAACGAGATGTTTTACGTTAATGTAATATTATACGAGTCACAACATTCCCGTTTCTCTATAATACACTTTCCACTAACTATGCAAAAACGATTATGTTAATGATTGCATGTTGTGCCCGCGTACGTAGCACACATTGTCGCACATTGCTAAGAATTTCTTGCTTTTCACTTATTTCAAGCATATTAAGATCACGGAAGGACGGCCAAAGAAACGACCTTTGTGAGGTTTCCTGCAACTGTGTTTCTTTAAATGAGTGGTTCCCGACTGGAAAAACAATAAAGTGGAGCAGTTTATGCACGATACGTACCCAGTAGACGCACTGTTTTCATCTACAACCAACAGAAATGTGCTCCATACTTGGCTTTTTAGACCTTCCCGTTTCTTTAATGTGTAAACATTGGTTTCAATCTTACGTCATACTACACTGGCTTCCTCGCGCTGCTTGATTACAGAGAGAGAGACACCACAAATGAGAAGCCCGTACTGGCTGCGGTCTCACACGGATAATGACACGTGTAATGTGTTTGAAGTTACGTGCTACGTTTTCGGTCACGGCTTCTATGCTCGGTCACAAGAACAAGTGCGGGCAGCCTATCCAGTTAGGGTGTGCTCGCCCCACCTCGTATTTTGTGCTCGCTTACTCGGTCATGCAGCACTCTACACTAGAAGACACTACACCAGGGCTTCACAACATACGTGCTCGCGGAGCAAGCTGTGAGCAGCAAGGTGCGAGCACGGAGCAGCGCGAGCACGCTACCCCCACTACCGGACCAGCGGACTAGAGCGGAGAGTGGGGAGAGTCACGTGGGGCACACAACAGCTGCCGCCAGTCAATGTAAATCCGCGGCCACCTGCAGGGATATCACTCACGAATTATTACTGCGACAAATGAAACAAATAAAGGAGAATGTACACGTGCCACATAATTTTATTAGCTTAGTGTATGCCTCTACCATCTGTAGACACTGAAACTAAAGAATTCCACGACAATCCTATATTTTCAACACTTTCTTCAACACTAATTAAAATATCACCTCCGGTTGTAGTGTTCTTCATGGCTACTACATCAAGGAGCTCCTCCCTCACCTGAAGATCTCTATTAACACCTCTAATAAATATGGCAAGCTGCGCTGTTCCAGTGATATCAACACTTTCGTCCAGAGCTAGAGAATACGCCATAAAATCTTTACAGATATTAGCAAGCTGGCTCTGGACGTCGTCTGCCATGTCCTGTATGCGACGCATAATGGTCATGTTAGATAATGGCACAATCCGAAACCGTTCAACTTGAGATGGACACAAATGTTCCGCTGCAACTACCAAACATTCGTTTATTAAACTTCCTGGCGGATTAAAACTGTGTGCCCGACCGAGACTCGAACTCGGGACCTTTGCCTTTCGCGGGCAAGTGCTCTACCATCTGAGCTACCGAAGTACGACTCACGCCCAGTACTCACAGCTTTACTTCTGCCAGTATCTCGTCTCCTACATTCCTAACTTTACAGAAGCTCTCCTGCGACCTTGCAGAACTAGCACTCCTGAAAGAAAGGATACTGCGGAGACATGGCTTAGCCACAGCCTGGGGGATGTTTCCAGAATGAGATTTTCACTCTGCAGCGGAGTTTGCGCTGATATGAAACTTCCTGGCAGATTAAAACTGTGTGCCCGACCGACAATCGAACTCGGGACTTTTGCCCTCCGCGGGCAAGTGCTCTACCATCTGAGCTACCGAAGCACGACTCACGCCCGGTCCTCACAGCTTTACTTCTGCCAGCATCTCGTCTCCTACATTCCACACTTTTTTAAATCGCCATCAGTTAAGGGGCGCAGGGATTTTGCTAAAAGCAAAGCAATTTTGTAACCCACTCTGAGAGCTGCCTCAGTTGATTTTTCTTCGTCGTCCAGATCTTCTTCGGATAGCTTCCTTTTAAGTTTAATAGCTTCCTGTGCACGATCTGGTCAATCACTTTTCCCACGTCCGTAGTCTTTCGCGTGGTACGACATATAATGTCGCTGCAAATTAAATTTCGTAAAATAAATTCAGCGTTTTGTGACATAGTAAACATTTTGCAACACCATCTTTTTCAGTAAACAGATACAATTCCTCCAAATGGGGGTTGAACTGCCAAAGCATGGTTGGGGTTACACAACGGCGACTTCACATGATTCTTAACCAGCGAAGTGACTGTTAAGAGCTGATCGTTGTACTTTAAACGTTACACAGTCGGCGCGAATTCAATAGGCACGCTGCGGCCCTATTCAAACGTGCGCGCGTATTTCCCCTCCCTCCCCACCCTCCCTACTCCGCGACCTTGCAGCTGCTCGCGAGCACGTGCCTGAGCAGACGGGAGTACTCGCGCTCAAAACCGGCCAGTTGTTAAGCCCTGCACTACACCTATAAAGATTACACAGCTCTTACCTTGTCTCTATTTCTGGCCTAGAGTGTAAAGTCAAAAGCTTAATTTGTGTAGAAAATTACATATTGGATTAGACATTTGTAGTTTTGTTGATACACTTGATACGAAGAGGAACGTTACTGTTGATGTCAGGCATTGTACTGGAAACATTTCACACGGCTCGCATTAACCAGAGCGACAGCGGAGGAATTCGACTGATGAAACCAGGGAAGTCACAGTCGAATTTTTCTATTCCATCAAACGAATTTCCCCTCTGCACTGAGCGTGGAACTGTAGTCGGAAAACCTCCATCCAGTAACGTGTCCCCTTGACACTCGAGTGGGACAGCTGTCTGATACACTAGAAGGTAGAAGGGTAAGAATTTGAAAGGCGGTATTTAACATGGGGATAATGCTTCTCCTTTCCCCTCTTCAGTGTGTGATTGTTTTGTTCACTGTCAGAAAAAAAAGTACGAAACATGCGACATCGGATTCTCTCTCGCTTGGCATTGATACAAAAGTCGCGCGCATTGCGGGTAACCTTTTGGTGGTCCGCTTACGGACCTACTCAAAAGGGACTCGTTTATGACGAGGGTTGGCAGCAGGCCGTTTGCGAAACGCTTCCTGTGTGATTCAGTACAAAGCTACATACTGCACTACCAGTTAGAAAAGCGTAAGTAACCAACTTGTAATCATGCAAATAAAAACATGGTTGGAGACCATAGCTGTTACGTGACACAAATTGCTGACGAATTATTTACTATGACTGCCCTTTTCCCTATTATTTTGTAGACCTCCGCTTAGCACCATACTAAATGAGTCCATTTGTACAAAAACTTCCTGGGTAATGTGAAAAAAATGTTGCGTAGAGGAGTAAAAACGACTGAATGTGCATTTCGAACGGTCCAGAAAAATTTAGTCTTAAAAACTAACCATCACATAGACGCTCTTGAACTCACGGAAAAGAGGAATTATATCCGCTGCCGTGTTGTGGGAGACTGTCGAAGTTCACATCAACTGATTAAGGAATGAAAATGTCCTGTGACCAGTTAACGTGAAAAAATGTCTCGCGAAAGATACAACGAAATGGATACAAAGAATGGCTAAGCACATATTATGAGATGCGTTTCAGCCGTGGCGCGGCTGGCGCCAGGGTTCTCGCACTTAGAATGGCATCGCTGCCATCGATTATAGGGTCACCTACTTTGCCTTCCGCGATTCAGGCCGGTGGTCGGGTGGTTAACGGGGAGAGAAAAGAGACAGCGGAGTGGATATTCGCAGGGTCGGAGGTGGCTTCTTGACGTTTACTGTGAGGCCTGTGGTACGACGCCTGTACGCTATGGGCAGGGTCAGCGACAGATCCCAGCAGTGACTTGATGGGACCTCGGTTTTGGTATCGTGGTGGTGCACTGTTGTGTTTTGGGGCTTTTCTGCTGCGAGGGCATGTATATGAAATTGAGATGTGTCTGTGGCGTGACGGAGGAAATGTTTGGTGCTCGCCGCTGTTGCATGTGAGAGCGCTTCGTGGCTCTGAGCACTATGGGACTTAACATCTATGGTCATCAGTCCCCTAGAACTTAGAACTACTTAAACCCAACTAACCTAAGAACGCTTCGTCTGCATTGTTTCTGTGCAGGAAATTATGTGAAGTAAATAGCTAATACCACGGCGACGTCTTGCTCTCATGCGTTGTTGAATTTATTTCGGAATTAATGAATGGTGAAGATATCACACGTGTAAAGCAAATGAAGCCATTTGCTTCATACTACAGGTATTGTTTTATTCTGCTTAAATCTGTGTCAGTTATTTGTGCATTTATATGCCCTTCTTCAGTTGCAGAAGCTATAGAAGTGTGTAAAGAGAGAGCTATGTGGAAAGGGATGTAAAGTTGAAACCCTTCCAGTAAGTGAATACACTCGAACTCTGTATTACCAGCCGGCCGAAGTGGCCGTGCGGTTAAAGGTGCTGCAGTCTGGAACCGCAAGACCGCTACGGTCGCAGGTTCGAATCCTGCCTCGGGCATGGATGTTTGTGATGTCCTTAGGTTAGTTAGGTTTAACTAGTTCTAAGTTCTAGGGGACTAATGACCTCAGCAGTTGAGTCCCATAGTGCTCAGAGCCATTTGAACCATTTGAATCTGTATTACCAAAGGTGCCTTTCGATACCAGCACCTACCTTGGGTAATAAGTGTTATTCGAAGGTTGTCATGGTACTGTAAGTAATTATTATACACAAGATTGTTTATTCTGATTATACTAAATTGGAGATGTAAGGTCGGCAGCCTAGCATTGTCAGTGGCTTCAATCATTATTCCTGTCATATTTGGAGTTTTGTATTCCAGGGTTTGCTTAAGCTGACACTGTTAAGCTGAGTTGTGAGACCTATAAGCAGGCCGGCCGCGGTGGTCTCGCGGTTCTAGGCGCGCAGTCCGGAACCGTGGGCCTGCTACGGTCGCAGGTTCGAATCCTGCCTCGGGCATGGATGTGTGTGATGTCCTTAGGTTAGTTAGGTTTAAGTAGTTCTAAGTTCTAGGGGACTGATAACCACAGCAGTTGAGTCCCATAGTGCTCAGAGCCATTTTTGAACCTATAAGCAGGCAAGTCAAACTGAGTTTCCTATGAGCTCAAGACGATATTTTATTACGTGGTACCTTAGTTTGTTATAGGTAAGAAGGATTTTACGTGTTATTAATATTCTGCTGTTTGCTTTGTCTAAAGAGGAGCTAGTTCTGTGAAGTAGTGGTTTATATTATATTAGTGTGTTACGCGTTGCGCTTTTTCATGTTAATTGTTTTTAAGGGGCTATAAATGACTCTGTGTATGTTGCAGGTAGCTGAAACTGACGTGTTCAAGGGGGTGGCGTCCGGACGGGGTTGATAGGGGACCTTTCTACTACGGCACATCCGGCTATCCTTCTGCAGTACATTTGTCTCGCTTATGTAGTTACTAAGTCTGTCGAGTGGAATTAGAGTTTACTGTAATCACCTTAGTTGTTGAAGTTAAGTATCTCCATTGCCAGGGCGCGAACCTTCGTGGATGTAGTCGTAGTCTCTTCTGTAAAGATCGATAGTGTTATTCATTTGTTCTTGTCACATGTATGATTATTTATCTTGTTATATTTAATGTCAGTAAAATGTGTTAGCGAGGCCCGAACTGGGACGTTGTATTCTCCTCTTGTGGAAACAAATTTAAGTGATTTTATTCCTTTTTTAAGTAGCTTTTAGATGCGTACATTTTGCCTCCACGTTTGGTGTTTTCATGGCTTCCACGTTAATTAAAATTACAATAAAGGTAAATTTGGTAACGGAGGGTTTCGTGTATTTATTAGTTGCTAAGTGGATCCTAAGATAAGTGCAGGAACCCTACCAGCGTTGTTGGTGAAACGAAAGACTTCCAGGGATATCACTAGAAACGAGTTCATAATGCAAGTCATCGATGATGTGAGTTGCGGCAGTTATGTCGACATGAAGAAGAAAACTGGCAAGCGTCAGGAAGGGAGGAGAGTAGCTTCAGACCAGCCTTATTCCTGATCACCCAAACAACAGCTGTACCTGCAGTCTTCGCAGTAAACATCTTCCTATGCCGGTAGCACGCTTGTCCTCGTCTATCAGCTTTGACAAAAGGGGATAGAACAACTAGTTGTACGATGTATTGTCACGTACCTCACAATTGCTTACCACTGCTTCACTCTCGTAGACTGTATGGCCAGTAGAGATATTTTTGGTTTGTTTTTTATTTAGTCTAATTTTTATGTTGTCCCCAAATTGCAACCAATTCTAAGGTTTTCACCCGAATTAAGGCCATACAGACATGGTCTCTTCTGCATACACTTCTGACCAAAAAGTGATTCTCATAGCTGGAGTCCTAAGGTTATTTGAACATGCCTTTTGCGTCCTTGTGGAGATATTTCCATATCAACATTCATCCCCTAACAAATATTTCTTTGTAGTTAACTGAGAAGTGAAATATCAACTATCATAAATATAGCTTTAAAATTTTTTAATGTAACGAAATATTTTCTTAAAAATTTTGTCCCCCAATGCACTACCTTAGAGATTGGATTACCAGAAACACTGAAACACGTTTCTTTAATTATTATTATTTCCAACCGAGAAATCAAGTATCAATTGTCATAGATGTAGCCTTAAAAATCTTTAGTAGTTCGTTAGTAGTTATTTATTTTCAAAAAAATTCTCACCCACTGTTTTGCCCCTTAGTAGTTGAATTTCCAAAAACAGTGATATGCGTATCTTTTATTTCTAACAGAGAAGCCAAATACAAATTTTCATAGATTTAGCGTCAAAAATACTTGCACAACGAAATATTTCCATACAATTTTTCATTCCTGTTTCATCCCGGTAGGGGATGAATTTCCAAAACAAGTGAAACACTATTTTTTTTATTTCTGACTGAAAATCCGAATTTAAATTTTTATATAATTGGCTTTAAAATGCTTTCATAATAAAATATTTTCATGAAAAATGTCATCCCCTTTTTCACCTTCTTAGGGGTTTAGTTTCCAAAATCACTGAAACACGTATTATTTTTATTTTTAACCGAAAAGTCTAATACCAATGTTAATAACGTAGCTTTAAAAGTACATTAGAAGTCTTTAATAATGATATATTGTCAAAAATACCTGTCACCCACTATTTAACCCCCCATAAGGTTAAATTTCCAAGAATGCTGAAACACGAATGTCTTTATTTCTGATCGGAATACTAAATACCAATTTTCGTAGGTCTAGTTTCAAAATCGCATTAATAGCGACACTTTTCAAAACAAACCATCTCCTATTGACACCACCTTACGGTTTGAATTTCGAATAATCCCGTCTTGAACGACGTCTACGGTATGAGGTCCACACCTCCAATTACAAGTTTCCATCATTAACAGTTTGGGCTGGGCGGTGATGAGTCAGTCAGTCAGCACGCTGCCTTTTATAAACTGTGTGATCAAAAGTATCCGGACACGGACTTCGAACGTGGTCAGGTAATTGAGTGTCACTTGTGTCATACGTCTGTGCTCGAGATTTACACACTCCTTAGCATCCCTAGGTCCACTGTTCCCGATATGATAGTGAAGTGGAAACGTGAAGGGACACGCACAGCACAGAAGCTTACAAACCGACCTTATCTGTTGGCTGACAGACTGCCGACATTTGAAGAGGGTCGTAATGTGTAATAGGCAGACATCTATCCAGACCATCACACACGAATTCCAAACTGCATCAGGATCCACTGCAAATACTATGACAGTTAGGCGGGAGGTGAGAAAACTTGATTTCATGGTCCAGCGGCTGCTCATAAGCCACACATCACGCCGGTAAATGCCAAACGCCGCCTCGCTTGGTGTATGGAGCGTAAACATTCGACGATTGGACAGTGGAAGAACGTTGTGTCGAGTGACGGATCACGGCACAGAATGTGGCAATCCAATGGCAGGCTGATGGTATAGCGAATGTTCGGTGAACGTCATCTGCCAGGTTGTGTATTGCCAATAGTAAAATTCGGAGGCGGCAGTGTCATGGTGTCGACGTATTTTTCATGGAGGGCGCTTCCACCCCTTGTTGTTTTGCGTGGCACTATCACAGGACATTGATGTTTTAAGCACCTTGTTGCTACCCACTGTTGAAGAGCACTTCGGGGATGGCGACTGCATCTTTCAACACGATCGAACACCTGTTCTTAATGCACCGCCTGTGGCGGACTGGTTACACGATAATAACATCCCTGTAACGGACTTGCGTGGACAGAGTCCTGAGCTGAATCCTATAGAACACGTTTGGGATATTTTGAAACGCCGACTTCGAGCCTCACCGACCGACATCGATACCTCTCCTCAGGCTAAGGGTGGGTCAACACCATGTTATTCCAGCATTACCGACAGAGGGCACAACATCACAGCAGCCGAGAAGAGTGCTCCACCTACCATCTTCGAAGGATGGCATGGGTCTGATGATGCTCGTGTGATATGACCGAAACCGGTCAACTATGTTCTTGTAGCATACGTGGTGAGATCAAGACTGAATTTTAAAAAGAAATTTTTTGTAAAGAACTTGTAAGTAATTTTCATCCAGGTGTCCTGATACTTTTGATCACATTGTGCATATAGAGATTACAACCTGCAGCGAAAGAAAATGACCGTAATGCGGTTGGTTGCAGATTAATGTTTTTTTATTAGAAAATAGGTACCAAGTATGTCCTAAAAATCTTAGCATTTGATTGAACCTCGAATATACGTTTCGAGTGCACAAAAAAAAATGGTTCAAATGGCTCTGAGCACTATGGGACTTAACATCTGTGGTCATCAGTCCCCTAGAACTTAGAACTACTTAAACCTAACTAACCTAAGGACATCACACACATTCATGCCCAAGGCAGGATTCGAACCTGTGACCGTATTTTGTGCACTCGAAGCCGGCCGCGGTGGTCTAACGGTTCTAGGCGCTCAGCCTAGAACCGTTACACCACCGCGGCCGGCTTCGAGTGCACAAAATAAGCAGGAATTCTGAAGAACCCATCTAGAAAAAGAAATATCCATCACGAGAAAAACTCTGTAATGTCTTACTGACAAGTTTAGTGCTCTCACTATCTTCTCTTATACTTATAAGACAATAACAACATGTGGAAACAATACTACGAAGAAGAAAAAAAACTGGTTCTTTAGTTAAGATGGCAGACGGTGTAATAATAGGCGACAGGGATAAAATACCGTACAAGCATTCCAAGACTTCTTTAAACGATTGACGACTGGAGAGTCCAAGAGAAGAATCACAAGCGCACTAGTTACTGATAAAAACAACGGTATCCTGTATGTGCAGGGGTGCATATAGTTATTGAAACACTAAAAATACATCACATTACGACGCCTAACTCGCTGTAGGAAACCTGTTCACATTCAAAGAAGCTTTCAGCCGTCTCGCAATCGACAAATACAGGTCTTTCATGGTTTTCAAGGGAATATTATACCACTCTTCCTTCAAAATAGTGGCAATATCAGGTAACAGTGATAAAGGCGGGTAGCGATCACGTATACTTATCTCCAAAGACTCCATGATGTTGAGATCTGACGTCTGTGATGGAAATGGCTGAGAGGCATCAGTATCTTCTCGTGCTCACAAAACCAGTCCTGGACGATGCGACGTGTGTGCGCAGGGGCCCCGGTGTTATAGGACACGGCTTCACTATAGTGGAACAAACAATGTACCATGGGATGTATTTGATCAGCCAAGATTGTTACATAATTCTTGACACTAATAGGAATGTCGACTTGTAAAAAATTGTTCGACAGTGTAAAATGGTGCAAGATGTTCGAGATTCTGACAAAAATAGAGTTAAGCTCTAGGGAGATGGATGGATGGATGGAGAGGGTTGTATGGGCACACGACGGCAAGGTCTTCAGCGCCCGCTCAGTAACAGATTGAGACGCGTGTCAAGAAAATACTCACAACAGTAAGTTAAAACAGAATGTAAAACTCAGGTAACAAGGTTGGAAAAATATGTGCCTACCCACACCGAAACGTGGGGCGAAGCATGCCGTCAGCAGTAAAACAAGGACAACACAAGAAGAAAGTGGTAGAGGGAGATAAAACAATATAGCAGATGGAAGTGGCTGGCTGACCGCAAGGAAAAAAGGGAGGAGCCAGCCACTTTGCAGTACACTAAAACCTCCAGCCTAAAAGTTTAGGCCAGAGTCCAGACACATCAGAAAAGTTTAAAACCCTAGACACACACGTCTCATCATTAGCTAAAACACAGGGCAGATCCCCAGCAATTTGTGCTTATGCCATTGCATCACGGTATAAAATGCAGTGTGTTACTCGTAAAATGTGCCGGACAGATGTGCACACCACAAGCATCACAAAACGGGGGATCCTCCCGCCGTAATGGAAAGCTATACGTGACAGGACAGTGCCCAATCCGAAGACGCGTGAGGGTCACTTTCTCCCGCCTGAGAAACCCGCTGGAGGATCGCCACGGCCGAGTTATTGACTTCACCAACCGCAGTTTATTGGCCGTCACCACCAGCCATTCTTCCTCCCACAACTCCATGCCCTTCCTGTGGAGTGCAGAGATGACAGACTGCAAGGGAATAGGACACTGGACCACATCCTGCTCTCTGCAGGCCTCCTTCACAGCCCGATCGGCCTGTTCATTGTCCCATATTCCTACATGACCAGGCACCCAGCAGAAGGACACCTCCTTACCCCGCAGTTGGAGCAATTACAGTTGGTCATATATCAGTTGGAACATCTCCTCAGTTGGGTACAGATTCTGCAATGATTGTAAGGCACTAAGAGAATCGGAGCAATCGATTTCCCCGAACATGATTCATCTTCTCCAGACGGGTAATATACAATATGCACAAAAGCCAAGCGGGAGTAATAAGAGTAGACGACCAAGAATGAAGTGGTCGGATTATAAAGGGTGTAAGACAAGGATGCAGTATTTCGCCCCTACTGTTCATGCTATACATCGAAGAAGCAACGGTGGAAATAAAAGAAAGGCTCAGGAGTGCAGTTACAATTCGAAGTGAAAGGATATAAATGATACGATTCGCTGATGAGCTATCCTGAGTGAAAGCGAAGAAGAAATACAGGACCTGCTGAATGGAATGAACAGTCTAGTGAATACAGAATATGGATTGAGTGTAGCTCGAAGAAAGACGAAAGCAGTGAGAAGAAGCAGAAATGAGAACAGCGAAAAACTTATCATCGGAATTGATGGTCACGAAGTAGATGAAGTTATGGAATTCAACTACCGTGGCAGAAAAATAACCAACGACGAACGGAGCAAGGAGCACATCAAAGGCAGACTAGCACTCGCAAAAAGAGAAGTCTACTAGTATCAAACATAGGCCTTAATTTGAGGAGCAAATTTCTGAGTATGTACGTTTGGAGTACAGCATTGTATGGATGTGAAACATGGACTGTGGTTAAACCGGAACAGAAGAGAATCGAAGCATTTGAAATGTTTTGTTATAGGAGAATGTTGAAAATTAGGTGGACTGATAAGGTAATAAATGAGGAGATTCTGCGCAGAATCAGAGAGGAAAGGAATATGTGGAAAACACTGATAAGGAGAAGGGACAGGACATCTGTTAAGACATGAGTGAATGACTTCTATAGTACTAGAGGGAATTGTAGAGGGCAAAAGATGTAGAGGAAGACAGAGATTGGAATACGTCAAGCAAATAATTGAGGAGGTAGTTTGCAAGTGCTACTCTAAGATGAAGAGGTCGGCACAGGAGAGGAATTCGTGGCGGGCCTCATCTAACCTGTCAGAAGAGTGATCGCAAAAAAAAAAAAAAAAAAAAAAAAAAAAAAAAAAAAAAAAAAAAAAAAAAAAAAAAAAAACCAGTGTGGGGGACCGCTCGAACTCGGGACCTTTGCCTTTCGCGGGCAAGTGCTCTACCAACTGAGCTACCCAAGCACGACTCACGCCCCGTCCTCACAGCTTTACTTCTGCCAGTACCTCGTCTCCTACCTTCCAACTTAACAGAAGCTCTCCTGCGAACCTTGCAGAACTAGCACTCCTGAAAGAAAGGATATTGCGGAGACATGGCTTAGTCACAGCCTGGGGGATGTTTTCAGAATGAGATTTTCACTTTGCAGCGGAGTGTGTGGTGATATGAAACTTCCTGGAAGATTAAAACTAAGTGCCGGACCGAGACTCGAACT
Organism: Schistocerca nitens; assembly: GCF_023898315.1. NCBI lineage: Eukaryota > Metazoa > Arthropoda > Insecta > Orthoptera > Acrididae > Schistocerca > Schistocerca nitens. The sequence goes on from NC_064620.1 coordinate 36,652,094, forward strand.
CGGGACCTTTGCCTTTCGCGGGCAAGTGCTCTACCAACTGAGCTACCCAAGCACGACTCACGCCCCGTCCTCACAGCTTTACTTCTGCCAGTACCTCGTCTCCTACCTTCCAAATTAACAGAAGCTTGCCCGCGAATGGCAAAGGTCCTGAGTACGAGTCTCGGTCCGGCACTTAGTTTTAATCTGCCAGGAAGTTTCATATCAGCGCACACTCCTCTGCAGAGTGAACATCTCATTCTGGAACCAAAAATATGGCTGCCAAAATCATCACTTGCCGTGTTTCACTCTTGGGTCGTGAACTTGGGCAAATGTTGGAAGCACTGCGAAACCAGACTCATCCGATCAGAACGCTTTGCTCCATTGCCCCATAGTCCAGGTTTTATGGCATTGGAGCCATGTTTTCCTCTTAGGGGTATTAGCGTAGTCTTGTTTTGGAGTTGATAGGGTTTCCGAGTTCGCACTTCTGCAGTGACATTTGCAGCTGTCGTTCGTTTATTTTTCTTCAAAATTCTCTTCAGTGACTGCCCGTCACTACCACTCAAACACACGCTTCACTTCCGTTCGCTTTGTGGCCTGGCGGATGACGTTTTTCCTCTTTCCCTGTAAGCGTTATAAAGCCTCGATATGGTACCTACTGAACCAGCGAAGTCTTCGGTTCTCTTTGTTACGGCAGAAATCACCATACGATCGTCAACAATTAGGCCACGTCCTACATAGTGTACTCACAACTACACAGATGGCTGTTATACGCGCGACTGACTCCTGCAAAGCATTGAGGACACGTGAAAGCGCCATTCGTGGTCAGATACTACAGCAAAATCTGCAGGCTTGGCTTACACATGCATTTGTGTTGAAGCCATGCATTTCCCGCCGTGTTTCCAAATATTGGTTCACCCCTTATAATGGCTCGCGAGGCCTTAAAGAACATTCGAGTGGTGAACAAAGGAAAAGCGCTATTTTGTGTTCTTCACGTGTTTCTGGTACTGATTTTGTTAATAAAAGTCCGTTGACTTTTAATACAAGGTCTCAATGCCAGTGCCATCATGTTACTGTTAGAATTTTACGATTGCTAGTCTTTGTAATAGCAATACACGGTCGTCAGTTGAACAATAATATACCACTTGGCACAATACTAAGTATCAAGTGCTATGCTCTGGAGTGTCAACTTGTTTGTTACTGACTGTAACTATGTTTGCTCTTAACATGGTATGTATAAGCTGGGCAATCACAACGGCTGTGATGTTTCTGACAGATAATGTGACTTTTTTATTGGCCTTGGTGTATACGTCTCGCAGCCATCCATAGAAATAAATCAGAATTACAAACAGCTGGTATAGATTACAAAAATAAATTGATAAAACAAACAATAATGAAGGAGGCAAAGGGCAAAAATAACATATTACATAAAGTTATTTAGTTTGTGTGAGTTAATTCATACGAGGTGCGGCTAGAAAAAAACCGGACTGATGCTGGAAAAAACATTTATTTACAATTATTTACAATTTCATGTTATCTCCTTCAATGTACTCTCCTCCTCGAACTCTACACCGCTCCATACGAATTTTCCACTGTTCATAGCAATGCTGCAGATCATTTTCGGTAAGTCCATACATTACTTCCGTCGCTTTTTCTTTTACTGCTTCAACAGTCTCAAATCTAGTTCCTTTCAAAGCTGACTTGACTTTAGGGAAAAGAAAAAAGTTACAGGGGGCCAAATCAGGTGAGTAGGGTGGATGATCTAAGATGGGAATCTTGTGTTTTGCTAAAAACGTCTTCACTGACAACGCACTGTGAGCTGGGGCATTGTCTTGGTGAAGGATCCATGACTTTTTTCTCCACAAATCGTTCCGTTTTCTCCGTACTCGCTCACGTAGGGTAGCCAGGACGCTAATGTAGTAATGCTGATTCACTGTTTGTCCCTCTGGTACCCAATCAATGTGCACAATCCCTTTGAAGTCAAAAAAAAACAATCATCATTGCCTTGAATTTCGATTTTGACATTCGTGCTATTTTTTGTCGTGGAGAACCAGGAGTTTTCCAATGCATCGATTGGCGTTTAGTTTCGGGATCGTAAGTAAAAAACCACGATTCATCGCAAGTAATAACATTTTGTAAGAAGGTGGGATCACTTTCAATGTTTTCCAGGATTTCAGAACAAATCATTCTTCGGCGTTCCTTCTGTTCAATTGTGAGACACTTTGGAACCATTTTTGAACACACTTTGTTCATGTTGAAACTTTCATGAAGAATCTGCCTAACACTTTCCTTGTCAACTCCTGTTAACTCAGACACTGCTCTGATTGTTAAACGGCGATCTTGTCGAACAAGTTTACCGATTTTTTCAATGTTTGCATCAGTTTTTGCTGACAATGGTCTGCCAGTGCGAGTGTCATCACTGGTGTCTTCGCGGCCATCTTTAAATCGTTTAAACCACTCAAACACTTGCGTTCGCGACAAACAATCATCGCCGTACACTTGTTGTAACATTACAAACGTTTCACTTGCAGATTTTCCTAGTTTGAAACAAAATTTGATGTTAACACGCTGTTCTTTCTGTACACTCATTTTCCGACGCACAGACAAAACGTCAACTACTTAAAACAGACGCCACGGGCAGACTGAGTGCAGGAGGCAGATGAAACTCGAGCAGTAGGCGGAGCGAGAGTCACGTGACAGGCCACGCGACTTTCAGCCTTATTGCATTCGTTTTATTGTTTCACCAGTACTAGTCCGGTTTTTTTCTAGCCACACCTCGTATTTCTCTTTTCAACTCTAATGGAAAGGAGAAACATTCTTTATACAATGCTCTGTTGAGGCCAATAATCTTATCACATATGTTGGTAACTAATTTTTGTTACTCACAACATTGGTTAGCAATTTGAGATGACATCCCACAGGTTGACAATACAAAACCCAAATGTGATATGCCTCTTACACTTCACTGCGGGAAAATAGTGGAGAGATATTCTTATGATGGACCATATCGGGAACGCGCAAATAAAACTTTTTCGACAACAACTACACTTTTGCATTAGTGGTCAAATGGCGGTAATAAGGTAACGCTTTGTATTCAGTTAATGATTGCAGGCCCCTTACACGACTTCTTGTCGTTAAATTAAACGGATTGGTTTAACATGTGTCAGTATTCTAAAGACAGTATACGTTAGAGTTCTACAAGAAATTGCAAACTAGTATGAGGTTGGGAGATTCGAGGTATGTTGAAAACCATTCTCAGAAGCCTTCGTTTTCACGTACCGGGTGGTTGAAATTAAAGTGTAGCTAGTCACACAGGTCGAGTATGGGCTGTACTTATCGTATGCCAACGAAAGATATTCTAATGCATTAAGATAGAACCAACTTATGCTGGAAAATAGATCCAGTTTTTTGCCATCAGCTGCAAATCTGGTGCTGTGAAGGCAAGAAAGATGCATAGAAATGTTTTTTTTACGTAATGGATTAGGAACAGGACATTGCCAGAAAAGGTCAAACAAGTGAGAAAGGCATAATGTTTATTTTATTAACAACCGCCACTTACACAATTTGTTCAATATGAGCACCGGAGACGTCAACAAGATGCTGCATCTGTAAAACAACGTGATCAATAGTTGGTCGCAGCAGTTCCAGTGGAATCTGTGCAGCGTGTTCTAGTACACTGGCCTTCAGTCAGGTTGAGACAGAAAGTGTCTCTAGCAAACACGTTGTCTTATATATCCCCAGAACCAAATCTCATATGAATTCGGATCAGGTGCGCTGAAAAATCCTTCAGACAACACGTTCGTGGAAGGTGGTACGAAGCAGACCTTCAACAATGCGACATGAACTACTGGCCCATCTTGCATGAAAACAGTGGTTTCAACACGGCTGTGCTCTTCCAAAACAAGAATCACATGCTATAATGGAATGTCTCGGTAAGATGCGTGCGTAATGTTGCACCTGACAGGCCTTCTGAATGTATTCTCTTCAAACAACAATGGAGTGAGAATAACGGTGCTTGTGAATCCACATCACCCAGTCACATGCAGCGAGTACAGTGGCTCCTCATGTACAATGCGAGGTTTAACAGTAGTACCCCAGATTCGACAGTCCTGAGTATTCAATTCACTCTGTAGTGTAAAATGTGCCTCGTCACTCAACAGAATATTGCTCAGTCACATGTCATCATCTGCACCCAAGCCGAAGAGCAAATTCAGAACTTGCTGCGGATCATGAGGTTTCAGTTACTGCACATGCTGGATCTTGTACAGTTATCAGTGTAAAATACATGGAAAAACTTTCAGTACTGTTCACCAAGGTATGGAGAATTCTCGTGACACTGTACAAGCACTACGACTGCCCGTGGCCCGTGACGCACGATCAGTTACAGCAACAGAACCTAATCAATAACTTCCACCAGGATAGGACGACAACACCAAACTCACCCGTGTTTTTGAATTTCATTATAGTCTTCTTTAAACCATTCAAATGGTCCAAATGGCTCTTAGCACTATGGGACTTACGATCTGAGGTCATCAGTCCGCTAGACATAGAACTACTTAAGGGGCTCCGGAACGCCCTATACTTGCAATGTTAAAATATCGCTTATAAATTACATCTTTCCTCACAAAGTATTTGAGGTAGGAAGTTGAACTTTTTACAGATTATTTATTGGAATATGGGCTACAACTTAACACAGGGATTTTACAAAATTTTAGTTCAGTTATTAAAGATGATTTTTTTTCCATTGTAATGAAAATTCACAACATTTTTTTTGCAATTTTTTATTTATATATTCAAAAATATACAGTTTTTTGGAAAACGGCTGTGTTAAATTATGCCGAAGGTACTGTGTAACATTTACTGAAAGTTTGAAACAAATGTTTGGAAGATCCTTAGAAAATATGTAATTAGTATGAGAAAATAAAAGTTTTGGGAATCGAGCGACAAAGATTGGATTCACTTTTTAGTGCATTCCAGGTCCATAGAATGGATTATCTTCATCCTCTGCAAACTCCTCCTCCAGCTTCCCCTTGTTCCTCCTCCTGTTTACTCTTGCTTGTATTTGTAGACTCTTTACAGCCCTGTCTGCAGCCCGAAGGCGTTCCTTGTCTAAAGCAATCATCGCTCGTTGTTGTGTTCGTAGATTTTGCTACCATTTTCTTCAGTTGCAGTTACTGCAACACTGTTCCAAAAGGTGGTCATGTATGAACACTTATCACATTTCAGTTGTATTTCACTAGTAAGTCCTACATGCTTTATTATGGAGAGTTCCAGACCAACTTCACTACAATGAATACATCTTACACAGTTTGAAAAAATTCCTTTGAGAACCGACATATCAAATATTTCATTCACATCCGATTCGCCCATAAAACATTCATAGTTTTCACTCATTGAACCAAGCTTCTTCTGTGAAGTATTTTCTTTCCCACTTTGACTGCTATGGGCAGGTGTACTTGAGAGGTTAGGTTCACTCACTTGGTTAGCGTCTTTATTGTTTACAGTAATAACACATACCTTTGGTTTTCCAACATTTCCCTTTTTCTTAAAAGCCTTCAGGGGATTTCTAATAACTTTACTTTTACTCATTATTATACTTCAACAAAACAGAGACTTAAGAAACAGAATTAATTACGAATATTTTCGAGATAACGACAGAGTAAATAAACATGAAACAATCGACAATCACACCAGCGATATATATTGAACCATCACAGGTTAGCCACAACACATACTTTATCTCACATCACTAAAATGTACCTGATGAACACGGACGTTAATAATAACACCATTTGACAGCAGTTTAACAGCGCCACAGTGAGTCACGCCCATGTAGAACACATTTCAAAAAAAATTAAAAAATAGTTGTAGTCTTCGGAATTGAATAAATTATATATCTACACTCCTGGAAATTGAAATAAGAACACCGTGAATTCATTGTCCCAGGAAGGGGAAACTTTATTGACACATTCCTGGGGTCAGATACATCACATGATCACACTGACAGAACCACAGGCACATAGACACAGGCAACAGAGCATGCACAATGTCGGCACTAGTACAGTGTATATCCACCTTTCGCAGCAATGCAGGCTGCTATTCTCCCATGGAGACGATCGTAGAGATGCTGGATGTAGTCCTGTGGAACGGCTTGCCATGCCATTTCCACCTGGCGCCTCAGTTGGACCAGCGTTCGTGCTGGACGTGCAGACCGCGTGAGACGACGCTTCATCCAGTCCCAAACATGCTCAATGGGGGACAGATCCGGAGATCTTGCTGGCCAGGGTAGTTGACTTACACCTTCTAGAGCACGTTGGGTGGCACGGGATACATGCGGACGTGCATTGTCCTGTTGGAACAGCAAGTTCCCTTGCCGGTCTAGGAATGGTAGAACGATGGGTTCGATGACGGTTTGGATGTACCGTGCACTATTCAGTGTCCCCTCGACGATCACCAGTGGTGTACGGCCAGTGTAGGAGATCGCTCCCCACACCATGATGCCGGGTGTTGGCCCTGTGTGCCTCGGTCGTATGCAGTCCTGATTGTGGCGCTCACCTGCACGGCGCCAAACACGCATACGACCATCATTGGCACCAAGGCAGAAGCGACTCTCATCGCTGAAGACGACACGTCTCCATTCGTCCCTCCATTCACGCCTGTCGCGACACCACTGGAGGCGGGCTGCACGATGTTGGGGCGTGAGCGGAAGACGGCCTAACGATGTGCGGGACCGTAGCCCAGCTTCATGGAGACGGTTGCGAATGGTCCTCGCCGATACCCCAGGAGCAACAGTGTCCCTAATTTGCTGGGAAGTGGCGGTGCGGTCCCCTACGGCACTGCCTACGATCCTACGGTCTTGGCGTGCATTCCGTGCGTCGCTGCGGTCCGGTCCCAGGTCGACGGGCACGTGCACCTTCCGCCGACCACTGGCGACAACATCGATGTACTGTGGAGACCTCACGCCCCACGTGTTGAGCAATTCGGCGGTACGTCCACCCGGCCTCCCGCATGCCCACTATACGCCCTCGCTCAAAGTCCGTCAACTGCACATACGGTTCACGTCCACGCTGTCGCGGCATGCTACCAGTGTTAAAGACTGCGATGGAGCTCCGTATGGCACGGCAAACTGGCTGACACTGACGGCGGCGGTGCACAAATGCTGCGCAGCTAGCGCCATTCGACGGCCAACACCGCGGATCCTGGTGTGTCCGCTGTGCCGTGCGTGTGATCATTGCTTGTACAGCCCTCTCGCAGTGTCCGGAGCAAGTATGGTGGGTCTGACACACCGGTGTCAATGTGTTCTTTTTTCCATTTCCAGGAGTGTATTAAAAGGTAATAGTCTGCAGATTCAGAAAACGCAAAAAAGTAAAAATTGAACTTTTCATGATTTTGAACCTTTCCGGAGCCCCTTAAACCTAACTAACCTAAGGACATCACACACATCCATGCCCGAGGCAGAATTCGAACCTACCACCGTAGTAGCAGCGCGGTTCCGGACTGTAGCGCCTAGAATCGCTCGGTCAGAGCGGCCGGCCTTTAAACCATTTAAGGGCATCGGGCATCTCCTCAGGCCTTTCTGTTGGCGATAGTCTCCCAGTGCACCATTGCAATTGCTGCTGTTCACGTAAATCAATATCACTGGCAGTGCACACTCTCTCATCTGGACTGCCATACTGTTCACTCACGTTACGGCTTATCAGATGACAATGTGGATGTCATACCGTAGTACAAATAGTGTACAGAGCCAGATTTGCACCTGGTGGCAAAAATTAGCTTAAATCGTTTCCCTATTGACGCATTAGCATACCTTACCGAGTTTCACTGCTATACGATAATTACTGCCCACACTGGATCTCAGTGACTAACAGCCCTTTAATCATAACTATGCGGTATTTAAAATTCAAATATGAAGAAACAGTGCTTGTTAACGAAATACATCTGCTCCTTTGTTTCAGGTATGGCACTGTATTGTCTGCCTCTCACGCAGGTGTCAACAAGCTGATGAATTGTTCTGTTTAGAAAAGATGAAGACAGTTACTGGATGACTAGAAGAAATATATCAGTTTCACAAATGTTTGATACAGTTCCCCACAGTCGTTTAATGAACAAAGTAAGAGCATATGGACTATCAGACTAACTGTGTGACTGGATTGAAGAGTTCCTATATAACAGAACGCAGCATGTCATTGTCAATGGAGAGAAGTCTTCCGAAGTAAGAGTGATTTCAGGTGTGCGGCAGAGAAGTGTCGTAGGACCGTTTCTATTCGCAATATATATACATGACCTTGTGGGTAACATCGGAATTTCACTGAGGCTTTTTGAGGATGATGCTGTAGTATATCGAGAGGGTGTAACAATGGAAAATTGTCCGGAAATCAGGAGGATCTGCAACGAATAGACGCATGGTGCAGGGAACGGCAATTGAATCTCAATGTAGACAAGTGTAATGTGCTGCGAATACATAGAAAGAAAGATCCTTTATCATTTAGCTACAATATAGCAGGTCAGTAACTGGAAGCATTTAATTCCATAAACTATCTGTGAGTAGGCATTAGGAGTGATTTAAAATGGGATGACCGTATAAAATAAATCGTCGGTAAAGCAGATGACAGACTGAGATTCTTTGGAAAAATCCTAAGGAAATGCAGTCCAGATAAAAAGGAAGTAAGTTACAGTACACTTGTTCGCCCACCGCTTGAATACTGCTCAGCAGACTGGGATCCGCGCCAGATAGGGTTGATAGAAGAGATAGAGAAGATCCAACGGAGAGCAGCGCGCTTCGTTACAGGATCATTTAGTAATCGCGAAAGCGTTACGGAGATGATGGATAAACTCCAGTGGAAGACTCTGCAGGAGAGACGCTCAGTAGCTCGGTACGGGCTTTTGTTGAAGTTTCGAGAACATACCTTCACCGAGGAGTCAAGCAGCATATTGCTCCCTCCTACGTATATCTCGCGAAGAGACCGTGAGGATAAAATCAGAGAGATTAGAGCCCACACAGAGGCATACCGACAATATTTCTTTCCACGAACGAGACTGGAATAGAAGGGAGAACCGATAGAGGTACTCAAAGTACCCTCCACCACACAGTGTCTGGTGGCTTGCGGAGTATGGATGTAGATGTAGACGTTCTGTAGTGCCTGTAGTAAAGAAACAGTGGTCCCAAAATAATATCTCATACGTATATATCTTGAAAATGAGGTTACAAATAAGTGCGTATCACCCTTTTTGACTGAAGAGAGTAAGAAATGGATTTTTTATGCGAAAACCCTTTAAAAATTGGGATTGCTCAATGTCGATACGCATGTTGGGAATTATTGTGAGTGAGAGAAAAGCACACAAAACAATCAGGAAGCATACTAGATTAAAAGTCTTAATTATCACTGTTGTGAGAAAGATACGAATGTTCAGTGGGCAAGACATGTAGCTATGGAAAGGACAGATGCCAAGAGATAACAAAAGATCGAGACAGATACGTAACTGTATTAGAAAAATATTTAGGAGGAACGTGGATTCGTATTGTCAAAGACCACAATGAATGGTAAACGCAACGTATTCATCCGCAGTGATCCCGGATGGCTGATGGTGATGTTCGTTATTCACTGTATTACTTTAAAGCAAGGAACGGGCTGCAGCTACTGGTAAATAAAGTACGTAGCAGCACTGTTAAACGAGTCGGAAGTACGTTTCGATTTGAAAGTGCAATGAAAATGTAGTAAATATCATTTCAGTGTTGAAAAAAGTGCTGTTGAGTGCTGTAAGATCATATTTTCAGATTTCCGAAAAGCATTTGACACGGTGCCCCACTGCTGACTGTCCTATAAACACAAATGACCTGACGCACCGGGTGGCCAGCAGTTTGCTGTTGTTTGCTGATGTTGCTGCGGTGTTGAGTAAGGTGTCGTCATTGACTGTCAGTAGGAGACTTAGACAAAATTTCTAGTTCGTGTGATAAGTGGCAGCTATTCCAAATGTAGAAAAACTCTAAATTAATGAAGATGAGTAGGAAAAACAACCCATAATGTTCGAATACAGTGATAAACTCATGTGCTTTAAGTATCTGGTCGTAGCATTGTAAAGCGATATTAAACGTAACAAGCATGTGAGGATTGTGGTGGGGATAGCGAATGGGTGATTTTTTTGTTGGAAACGTTGTTCATCTCTAAAGGAGACAGCGTGTAGGACGCCAGAGCGACTTACTCTTGATTAATGCTCGAGCTTTTGGAATCCTCACCAGGTCGGATTAAAGGAAGGCATCGAAGTTATACGGAGGCGGGTTGTTAGGTTTGTTACCGGTAGGTTCAAACAACACGCCAGTAATACGGAACTGCTTCGGGATCTCAAACGGGAATCGGTGGAGGGCAAGCGACGATCTTTCCGGGGAACACTACTGACAAAATTTAGGCAGTCGGTATTTGAGGCTGACTGCAGAACGATTCTACAGCAGCCGGCATACATTTCGCCTATGAGCAACGAAGATAAGATACGAGAAATTGAAGCTCACATGTAGGCATATACAGGGTGGTTCATTGATCGTGACCGGGCCAAATAACTCACGAAATAAGCGTCAAACAAAAAAACCCGAAACTTGTCTAGCTTGAAGGGGAAAACAAGATGGCGCTATGGTTGGCCCGCTAGATGGAGCTGCCATAGGTCAAACGGATATCAACTGCGTTTTTCTAAATAGGAACCCTGATTTTTATTACATATTCGTGCAGTACATAAATAAATATGAATGTTTTAGTTGGACCACTTTTTCCGCTTTGTGATAGATGGCGCTGTAATGGTCACAAACATATGGCTTACAATTTTAGACGAACAGTTGGTAACCGGTAGGTTTTTTAAATTAAAGTACAGAACGTAACTACGTTTGAACATTTTATTTTGGTTGTTCCAATGTGATATATGTACCTTTGTGAACTTATCATTTCTGTGAACGCATACTGTTACAGCGTGATTACCTGTAAATGCCACATTAATGGAATAAATGCTCAGAATGATGTCCGTCAACCTCAATGCATTTGGCAATACGTGTCACGACATTCCTCTCAACAGCGAGTAGTTCGCCTTCCGTAATGTTCGCACACGCATTGACAATGCGCTGACGCATGTTGTCAGGCGTTGTCGGTGGATCACGATAGCAAATATCCTTCAACTTTCCCCACAGAAAGAAATCCGGGGACGTCAGATCCGGTGAACGTGTGGGCCATGGTATGGTGCTTCGATGACTAATCCACCTGTCATGAAATATACTATTCAATACCGCTTCAGCCGCACGCGAGCTATGTGCTGGACATCCGTCATGTTGGAAGTACATCGCCATTCTGTCATGCAGTGAAACATCTTGTAGTAACATCGGTAGAACATTACGTAGGAAATCAGCATACATTGCACCATTTAGATTGCCATCGATAAATCGGGGGCCTATTATCCTTCCTCCCATAATGCTGCACCATACGTTAAGCCGCCAAGGGAGCTGATATTCCACTTGTCGCACCCATCGTGGATTTTCCGTTGCCCAACAGTGCATATTGGGCCGGTTTACGTTACCGCTGTTGGTGAATGACGCTTCGTCACTAAATAGAAAGTGTGCAAAAAATCTGTCATCGTCCCGTAATTTCTCTTGTTCCCAGTAGCAGAACTGTACACGAAGTTCAAAGTCGTCGCCATGCAATTCCTGGTGGATAGAAATATGGTACGGGTGCAATCGATGTTGATGTAGCATTCTCAACACCGACGTTTTTGAGATTCCCGATTCTCGCGTAGTTTGTCTGCTACTGATGTGCGGATTAGCCGCGACAGCAGCTAAAACACCTACTTGGGCATCATCATTTGTTGCAGGTGGTGGTTGACGTTTCACATGTGGCTGAACACTTCCTGTTTCCTTAAATAACGTAACTATCCGCCTAACGGTCCGGACACTTGGATGATGTCGTCCAGGATACCGAGCAGCATACATAGCACACGCCAGTTGGGCATTTTGATCACAATAGCCATACATCAACTCGATATCGACCTTTTCTGCAATTGGTAAACGGTCCATTTTAACACGGCTAATGTATCACGAAGCAAATACCGTCCGCACTGGCGGAATGTTACGTGATACCACGCACTTATACGCTTGCGACTATAACAGCGCCATCTGTCACAAAGCGAAAAAAGTGGTCAAACTAAAACATTCACATTTCTTTACGTACTACACGAAAACGCAATAAAAAATGGGGGTTCGTATTTTAAAAAAACGCAGTTGATATCCGTTTGACCTATGGCCGCACCATCTAGCGGGCCAACCATAGCGCCATCTGGTTGCCCCCTTCAAGCTAGACGAGTTTCGTTCATTGTAGTTTTTTAGTTTGACGCTTATTTCGTGAGATATTTTCCTGGTCACTATCAATGGACCCCCCTGTAGACAGTCGTTTCTTTCTTCACGTTATTTGCGAATAGCGCAGGAAAGTAAATGAGTAGTAGTTGTACAGGGTAACCTCCTCCACTCACCGAACGGTGCCTCAAGGAATATGTATGTAGAAGTAGATGTAGATTCCAGGCAAAATGGTTTACTACCATTGCAGTCAATTCATTAAAGAAGCAACTGTTATGGATTGTTGGTGGTGGAAGATGTTTTCTCATGTACGCACGGTTACCTTTATCGCTATCTGGCTTTGCTCTGGGGGAAGGACGTTTTCTTGAGCGGTACATTGGACGTTGTGGTGGCATAGTCTCGAAGTTACGAAGTACGTCGTTGTTGTAAGGGAAACCATATCGGATAACGTAGTGCCACTGCGGTTTTTGATGCAACGCCTAGGAACTCCTTGCATAAAAGTTCCCAGGTGGCGCTTTTTTACAGCCTCCTGACTGGTTATGAGGCCCGCCACGGCTTTCTGACCTGCGCCATCCTCTTCATTGCGGAGTACCACTTACATCCAACGTCCTCGATTATTTATTGGATGTCTTCCAATCTCTACCTTCCCCTACATTATGTGCCTTCTATGGCTCCCTTTAGCATCACAGAACCTATTTACTGATTTCTTATCACGTTCTGATATGTGATCCTTTATCTAGTGCGTCTTTCGCATACTTTCACTTCAAATATAAAATCGTACAAATTTAAAAACTTGCTAAAAAACTTTTTAAAATTTTCAAAAACACTGTATGTTGTCTCAGTCAAAGTTAACATTGTAATTTTTTTTTAAGTGATGACCACTTTCGCTAGCTTAACTATCATCTTTAGGTCTGAGAACAGACATACCAAAAGAAACATCGCCTTAAATAACAATTAAAGAAAATATTGCTATTCTTTTATTTTAAAAGTTTACAGGGAATTAACATACCACATGTACTATTATAAATGCAACTAGCATTGTACAACAGCGTTGCATCGTGTATACCATCCTTTATTTATATCTTCAGGTCAAATTTGTTAAAGTCAGTCACGCTGATTGTGACAACAATTGAAACGTAGAGCCTGTACAGCGTTGTAATTTCTTTTTATTTGAAGCGTCTACGTAATAACTTCCGTTACGATCAGTCGATGAAAACGGAGATTTGCCACATACAGTATTATAAGTGCATCTAGCGGAGTACAACAGCGTGCATCGCCCAGAACATTTTCATTTTAAAATCTGTTATGCACGGATAATTTTGTCATAACAAATCTTCAGATAGAACCTGTTGCGTATCGAAAATTTTAATGTAACATATTCACCTGATATTTTTAACAATGAGAATCTTCTGGGCGACAGCAAACTGCTAACGGCATTTATAATACTACATGCTGTATACTAATTCCCTGCAGATTTTTAAAATAAGCCAGTAGCACTTTTTACAAAACTTGTTGCTTAAAGCTGTTTTTCTTTTGGTTTGTTTGCTGTCAGATCTGACGGTGGTAGCTAAGCTACCGAAATTAGTCAACACTTTATCAAAATTTTTAATGTTTAATGCAATTGAGACAATATATAGAACATTTCTGAAGCTTTTAAAAAGTTTTATAGTAAGTTTTTAATTTTTTTATCTTACATTTGATTATCTACTTACGATCGCTTTCTCCTGTTCTGCAATGTGAGACATATACATACTCATTATGTAAGGTGTCAGGCAAATCCAACACGTTCCATGAAAACCCTGACATGGTAAGCAAATCCAGTAGTCTGTCACATAGCTCCGAATAAATCGTGACATTAAATTAACCAAAGTAATACGAGTAACGAGTGAGCAAATGGAATACCACAGACTAACACAAGAATGCCTAAATGCATATCATACCTTCCCACCGTGAGACAGACGCAGTTCCGAGGGGAGAAACGAGAACAGAACAGAACCGTGTTAAGCTGGAAGGCCCTACGATAAGGGACGGGCACCCACGTTGCCAGCTAACCGCTAGGACCACCCCCAGCCCATGTTAAAAGCTACAGCCGTCCAGAAGAACAGTATAGATCTTACGATAACACTAAAAGGACTACACCAGCTGCAAGTTTTGCCGGCCGCAGTGGCCGTGCGGTTAAAGGCGCTGCAGTCTGGAGCCGCAAGACCGCTACGGTCGCAGGTTCAAATCCTGCCTCGGGCATGGATGTTTGTGATGTCCTTAGGTTAGTTAGGTTTAACTAGTTCTAAGTTCTAGGGGACTAATGACCTCAGCAGTTGAGTCCCATAGTGCTCAGAGCCATTTGCAAGTTTTAGCGTGAGACTTTTTCGCGTCACTGTTACGTTGCAAACTTTAAAAACATTGCCCCACCACGAAAAGTATAACGTTTCTCATTGGATAGACAGAATTTTTGTAGGCGGAGCTTAAGGTTAACATTGAGACCCTGATTGGTCAGATGAAAACACAGCCAGATAGATTTTTTAAACCAACTTCGGTAAATTGTAGTAAGGAGAAGTTAGGTGAGAGTTGCTTCTGAGACGGCGAGGTGAGCAGAGCTGTGCTGCCCGCCGCCCCCTGACGAACACCGACAAGGTAATGAACACAAGCGATGCCGCATAACAGCGCATAAAGCTTCACTCAGAACTGCACAAGTCTCATCTGCTACACCCCCTTTCTGCGTAATACTAGTGTCGATCGTCAATTAAAGCTCATGGTGTTCACATTTGCCACTTGAAGTATAAATCTGAAACGCGATGTTTTTTCTGTTATATAGTTTTTGAGAAGCTACATCAGCCACTGTAATTTACGACAAGTTAGATAAGTAATTAAAGATAATTGAGGGTCACTGTAGACCATTTTGATAGTTTTCTCTCTTGTGAAACTTAATTTAAACCTAGATTATAGATGTGATATGGCATAGGTCATCCTTCGATCCATTGTAGAACTTGGAAACCCACTCAGGGAATATTCGTTCACATTTTTGTTGAACGCAGTTGGTTTTTATCATCCTGTATTAAAACATTTCCTTTTATCAATAGTGCAATTTATAAACAATGTTTTGTGAGTAGAATAAAATTTCCAATGGTAAACTTAACTGCTTTTTCGACGTTATTTTACCAGCTAACTAAAAATAGGAAAGCCTTGAACCCCTTCCACTAAATTTAGTTAGTATTAAGATTCTTTTACAGGAAGTGCAGTGGAGCTGACGCTGAAATCATTAAGTATTTGGTTATATCATCGCTACTCTCATTGAACTCTTCTGAACTCTACATGTCATGTGTGGTCTGGTGTCTCCTTACCAGCAACAGGTCCCAGGTTCAAACTAGTCAATTCCCTAAAAAACACGCTCAGAGTGTCGTTGCGCGAAAGTGGTAGGGAGACACGATACAAAACAAACAGACACCATGCCGAATGTTAGAATTACACTGCAGATTTTGAAGGGGACTTCCTCATTTCTAACGTTGTAGACCTGCTTACATTTCAGTACCCTTCAGCCACATCACGTATGAAACTTTTTTATTCTACTCTTTTTAGAAATTACTGTCGTCAGCAATGCACTTTCATATAATGCGAAGTGTCATAAGTCTTTATAAAACTGAAGTCTTATGGTTTGCCCTGGGCGATTATTAGTCAGTGAATTAGTTGGAGCATTTATATATAGAGAGACTAGCCCATCACCCGCTGCTTCGCTCGCGTAGACTGCATGGTCTGCGCAGTCTTCTTCCTCTTTTAATTAAATTTTTATATTATTCACAAATTTCAACACCTTTCAGACTTTTCACGCTGATTAAGGTCATAAAGGCACGGTCTTTTCCGAATCTGCTTCAGACCAGAGAAACGATTGTGGTAGCTGGAGACGAAGTTTTAGTTACCATGCCTTCTGTGCTGTTGTAGTGATATTTCCATAAAAACTTTCGTCCCATAACACCTTCTTAGCTTTAAAAATTCTTTAATGTAACGAAATATTTTCCAAAAACTTTTCATCTCCTGTTTCACCCTCTTAGGAGCTGAGCTTCCGAAAACACTGGAACAAGGATTTTTTTTTTCTATCCGGGAAAACAGATACCAATTTTCATAGACGTAGCTTTAAAAATGCTTTGGTGATTTTTTTCAGAAACAACTTTCACCCACTATTTTATCCCCTTAGTAGTTGAATTGTCAACAATGCTGTAACACGGATTTTTTTTTATTTCTGAGAAACCAAATACCAATTTTCGTAGTTCTAGCTTCAGAATTGCATTAATAACGACATATTTCCAAAATGGTTTTCATCCCCTGTTGCACCACATTAGGAGTTCAGTTTGGAACAGTCTTTCCTTAAAGATTCACACCCCCTCCAAATTTCAAGTTTCTATCGTTAGTAGTTTGGGCTAGGCAATGGTGAGTGTGTGCGTCAGTCAGGCCATATTTAGCTTAGCCCCTTAGGGGTTGAATATCCTGAAACAGCGAAACACATATTTTTTTCAGTTCTAACCGAGAAGCCAAAGTCTAGTTTCTGACGATTAAGTTTTAAAAACGTTTTCATAATGAAATATTTACGCTCACTTTTCACCACCTATTTCATCCTTTTGGGGGTTAAATTTCCAGGAACTGTGATACATATATATTTTTTTTATTTCTATCCGAGTAACCAAACACTAATTTTTTTAGGTTTAGCTTTAAAAATTCTTTCATAATGAGATACTTAAAAAAAAATTTTCATTCACTGCTTGATCCACTTATGAACTGAATTTCGAAATGCACTGACATTCATATTCTATTATTTCCTCTTAGATGTCAATGACCTACTTTCACAGACGTAGCTTTAAAAATGCTTTGGCAGCACTTCCACAATGATTTATTTTGAAAGAGAGTTTCTCTTACTGTTTCACTCTCTGGCTGATCGAATTTCCAAAATCTTAAAACATATAGTTTTTTTATTTCTGATCAAGAAAGCAAATGTCAATTTTCGTGGTTCCAACTTCAAAACTGCCTTAATAACGACATATTTCTGAAAAACGTTTCATTCCCTATTGCACAGTTCTCCAGGGGGGGGGGGGGGGGCAGTTTCGAAACAACACATTCTTAAACGACGCCTGCAGTATAAAATCAACATCCTCTCCAAACTTCAGGTTTCTCCTTAGCGATATGTCCTAGCCGATATGACTCAGTAAGGAGTTTGCCTTTAGCGTATATGGATTCGTCTTTCACTGAAACATTTAACCCAAATGTAGATAGAGTTTCTGTGAGAAAGCCAGTAGGTGAGTCCAGTACAGAAGAGTAATAACTGTTTGTGATGGTGTGGTTCTGATATGACTTCGCTTGTGTAACTATAGGTAGCTTATGCACAATTTTTTGGAGGCTGCAGCTGCCTAATTCAAGCGGAACACCAATACTCGCAGGAACTCTGCGACTAGAGCTTATTGTCAGATTTTGAATTTTACCGTGTCAGTGATGGTGTTACTGCGGGGTGTACTCCGTTCCATGGCGGCCAGCTGGCTCCTTCAGTCCCAATTACTAGAAATACCGATTCATCTGCAAAATGTCAGTGGTGACAAGTCATTCATCTCACTCCATTTCCTGTCAGCAAAACACACAGCAAGTAATTGTTACATTTGATTGATACGAGCATTACATTCTACTTCAAGGACACCTGAGAAAGAGGTTGTGACTAAGACCGAGAATGGGGAGGCCAGAAGTAGTTTATCTGCCATATGGTGTCCCAGTATTCGGAAAAATCGGTAAACTGCTGGGGGAACATGGTATCCAGTGTATTTCGCTGCCTTCAACTAAGATGAAGAGTTTCTTTGTAATGTGCAAATGGCTTTGAGCACTATGCGACCTAACTAACTTAAGGATATCACACACATCCATGCCCGAGGCAGGATTCGAACCTACGACCGTAGCGGTCGCTTGGTTCCAGACTGCAGCGCCTAGAACCGCACGGCTACTCCGGCCGGCTCTTTGTAATGTTAAAGACGATCGAGATCTCCGAAAGCCAAATGTGTACTGCATTCTTTGCAAATGTGGAATGTCTTACGTGGGGCTGATTATTACAGCAGTCTAAGAGAAATGCGAGGAACAACAGCGACTCGTCGGACTAAAACAGTTAAGCAAATGAACTGTTCCCTAGCACTGCCTTGAATATAATCATAAAGCGAATTGCTTTGACAGTTTACCATGGGGCGAACAGTGACAGCATAGTTAAGGAGTCCATCGAAATAAACATGTCAGGAAACGACATATTTCCGAAAAACGTTTCATTACCCATGTCACAGATCTTCAGGAGAGGGGGGGGGGGGGGCAATCTCCAAACAATACATTCTTAAACGACGCCTGCAAAATAAAATCAACACCCTCTCGAAACTTCAGGTTTCTGTCCTTAGTAGTATGTCCTGGGGGATATGAGTCAGTAAGGAGGTTTCTTATTTTATATAATACATATATACGAGGGGCGTTCAGAAAGTAAGCTCCGATCGGTCGCGAAATGGAAACGACTATGAAAATCCGATAAAGCTTTGCACAGATGTGTTGGGTAGTGTCTCTAGTATAACCCCAGTTAGCATCACGTCGCTCTTCTCATTTCTGAGCTCGCAGTGAGTGCGTAAAGATGTCTAGAAAATAGTGTCTGCCGCCAAGTACGAGGGCCTGGTGAGAAATTTCGCCTGAAGCTATGCAGCTAACATTACATAACTGTCGTGCAGTTTCTTCTTCAAGACAATTCTCAGCCGCATTCTGCAGGGGCAATGAAGATGCTCCTGCACCGTTTTCAAATGGAAATGTGAGATTACCCACAATACAGTGCGCAATTGTCTCCCCCTGAGTTTCATCTCTGGTCACATGAACCGCTGTCTTTGAAGACAACATTTTGACACAGACAACGAGGTGTAGGCCAGCGTGGAGAATTGGCGGAAAGCACTGGCGGCTGCCTTCTATGACAAGGCTATTGAAAAGTTGGTACAACGCTATGACAAAAGTCTAAGTCAGAACGGCGACTACGTAGAGAAGTAGCTGAAAGGTGTAGCTAATTGTTACAAGTAAAACATTTCTGATGTTCACTGTGGTTTCAATTTGGCAATGAATCGGAGCTTACTTTCTGAACAGGCCTCGTATATATATATATATATATATATATATATATATATATATATATATATATATATATATATATATATATATATATATATAACCCAAATGTAGAGAGAGTTTCTGTGAGAAAGCCAGTAGGTGATTCCATTACAGAAGAGTAATGACATGGGCAAAGGTTTCTGTTTAAATAAGGTTTTCGCTCCGACCAGTTATTAGCATCTCACCAGCCATCACTCCACCACAGCTGCAAACCGCTGAGAGGACGTGCTTTTCACCGACTAGCGGTACAGGCTCTGGAAAACAAAATAACGCGAATGTGGATAGTGTGCCTTGGGAATCGAGCTCAGCTACAAATAGCGGCGCAGTTGCTGGTAGTATTATCGGCAGCGATCAAATATAACACTAAAATTCGCAGCACTTTAAGAAGACGGGTGGGTCGATCATGGAATTATAGTGCACAAAATGGAAACAACAACGCGGCATGAAACCCAGAAGCACGCCATCTGACCTATTCACGCCAGTCGACTGCAGATGACGATAGTCGATTGATCGGACGAAGTTCAGCATCCAGTTCCCTGCATGAGGTCGCCCCTCAACACGCTGTGGCCGTTCCCTGGCACCGTTCAGAGGGTCCCAACCGCTCGCCTAGCCACCAAATCCAGGAATATCATGCGAGGCGACAATCTAGGAAAGTGATACCGCCACAGATGAAAATCCTCAATGGGTGACAGTCTTCAACATGTCAGGTAATCTCATGAATGTCATTATCGACGGTCAACCTGTCCGGACACTAGTTGACTCAGGGAGGTTTTTTTTTTTGTGATTTTAAACGCTTATCGTCGCCACTTAAAGAAGGCTCTTTCTCGTTTTGGGATAGCGGTTGCGCTGAAAGTCAGCAATGGGTAATACGTCCTGCCGACATGAACACGTATTGCAAGAATAGCTATTACTGACAGAACACAGCACTTTGATTATGTCGTTCTAATAGCATTTAGTCACAATGGTATTCTTAGATGCGACTTCTTGCAGGCATCAAAAGCAGTCGTAGTTGTAAAATATCAAAGCTCCAGACTGTAGAAGCTATTCCAAGAAGCACGCGTAACAAACACAGCCTTGCGAGGTCTTTTGCGATTGAAGACATAGTTATCCCGCCGTAACCATCGAGACGATTTTCAGTCGTCAGTATAAATTCTCAGTTACAATGGGAAGCCTATTGCAGTTTTAAAAAGCCACACAGGCTCACAAAGGACATCTATGCCCCAGCGATCAGCACATGCATTGCAGTAGCTCAAGAAGAATTTCGGATCACTAAATGTCACCAGCAGCAACAACTCATCCGCAAGGATAAGCAGCTCCAAGCCACCGACGAGGAGTCGTGATCCTGTACCACTACAGGCAACGCAGTGGAGGAAGTTATCGAACTACTAATGCTATCTGGCCTGACCAATGAACAACGTCGGCTAGTGTTAACCATTCTGCGCCAGTTTGCGTTTCGTTGCAAATCCGTTGTGGAGGAAAGACAGATCATACGGTCCATCGTGAAACAGCATATCAACACTAGTTCATAAAATTGAAACAAATCAGAAGGATGCCTGTGCACGCTGTTAATTATCTTTGGTTACGTAGACTCGTTAATCGCGTAATTCACAGATGTTTCAACTACAGAGATTGCCGTCCCTTTCTCTATTTCAAAGTTTATTATATCTTTGAAAAACACCAGCACATGATTATCAATGCTGCCGCTTTTCATGCAGTGATCGATAAAAGCGTCGTCTAGACTATTTCAGTTGTTACTCGTTTCAGCTGTATACATTCCATGGTATCCCTACATGCCTTACAACGTCATCTACTGACCATCATCGTAGAGGACTTTCCTTACACTCCTGGAAATGGAAAAAAGAACACATTGACACCGGTGTGTCAGACCCACCATACTTGCTCCGGACACTGCGAGACGGCTGTACAAGCAATGATCACACGCACGGCACAGCGGACACACCAGGAACCGCGGTGTTGGCCGTCGAATGGTGCTAGCTGCGCAGCATTTGTGCACCGCCGCCGTCAGTGTCAGCCAGTTTGCCGTGGCATACGGAGCTCCATCGCAGTCTTTAACACTGGTAGCATGCCGCGACAGCGTGGACGTGAACCGTATGTGCAGTTGACGGACTTTGAGCGAGGGCGTATAGTGGGCATGCGGGAGGCCAGGTGGACGTACCGCCGAATTGCTCAACACGTGGGGCGTGAGGTCTCCACAGTACATCGATGTTGTTGCCAGTGGTCGGCGGAAGGTGCACGTGCCCGTCGACCTGGGACCGGACCGCAGCGACGCACGGATGCACGCCAAGACCGTAGGATCCTACGCAATGCCGTAGGGGACCACACCGCCACTTCCCAGCAAATTAGGGACACTGTTGCTCCTGGGGTATCAGCGAGGACCATTCGCAACCGTCTCCATGAAGCTGGGCTACGGTCCCGCACACCGTTAGGCCGTCTTCCGCTCACGCCCCAACATCGTGCAGCCCGCCTCCAGTGGTGTCGCGACAGGCGTGAATGGAGGGACGAATGGAGACGTGTCGTCTTCAGCGATGAGAGTCGCTTCTGCCTTGGTGCCAATGATGGTCGTATGCGTGTTTTGCGCCGTGCAGGTGAGCGCCACAATCAGGACTGCATACGACCGAGGCACACAGGGCCAACACCCGGCATCATGGTGTGGGGAGCGATCTCCTACACTGGCCGTACACCACTGGTGATCGTCGAGGGGACACTGAATAGTGCACGGTACATCCAAACCGTCATCGAACCCGTCGTTCTACCATTCCTAGACCGGGAAGGGAACTTGCTGTTCCAACAGGACAATGCACGTCCGCATGTATCCCGTGCCACCCAACGTGCTCTAGAAGGTGTAAGTCAACTACCCTGGCCAGCAAGATCTCCGGATCTGTCCCCCATTGAGCATGTTTGGGACTGGATGAAGCGTCGTCTCACGCGATCTGCACGTCCGGCACGAACGCTGGTCCAACTGAGGCGCCAGGTGGAAATGGCATGGCAAGCCGTTCCACAGGACTACATCCAGCATCTCTACGATCGTCTCCATGTGAGAATAGCAGCCTGCATTGCTGCGAAAGGTGGATATACACTGTACTAGTGCCGACATTGTGCATGCTCTGTTGCCTGTGTCTATGTGCCTGTGGTTCTGTCAGTGTGATCATGTGATGTATCTGACCTCAGGAATGTGTCAATAAAGTTTCCCCTTCCTGGGACAATGAATTCACGGTGTTCTTATTTCAATTTCCAGGAATGTATTTCTGAAAATCAAGTAATACATACCTCGTCCAGGTGACATCCATTCGCTTAGCTTCATGTCCCTCCCTCATCATTTTAATTTCATCACAGTCATAATTACGTCTTCCAATTTTATCTGCTTACAGAAAGACCGCCCGGCTAGCCGTGCGGTCTAACGCACTGCTTTCCGGGCTTTCCGGCACGAATCCGCCAGGTGGATAAGGCCTACTGTCGAGGTCCGGTATGCCGGCCAGTCAGTGGATGGTTTTTAAGGCGATCTGCCTTGGCGAATGCCAGCTGGTTCCCCTTATTCCGCCCCAGTTACATTACGTCGGCGATTAGTGCGCAAACACTTTCTCAACGTAGGCGTGCACCATAATTACTCTACCACGCGAACATTTTCGGTTACACTCGTCTGGTGTGAGACATTCCAGTGGGGTCCACTGGGGGCCGAACCGCACTATATCCCTGGATTCGGTGTTGGGCGGCGGTGGGGTGAGTGCAATGCCGTAGCCTGTTGTGGGATTGTGAACCACTGACGGCCACGACGTTGACGAACCCTTTCCGTCGTTTCTAGGTCCCCAGTTACATACAATAAAATACAATACAATCAGCTTATAGATCCATTTGTTCATTTTACTACCTCACCCAGTAAATTCCCAACATCGATATTTCCATTTCACAGATGGCTCTGAGCACTATGGGACTTAACTGCTGTGGTCATCAGTCCCCTAGAACTTAGAACTACTTAAACCTGACTAACCCAACGACATCACACAACACCCAGTCATCACGAGGCAGAGAAAATCCCTGACACCGCCGGGAATCGAACCCGGGAACCCGGGCTTGGGAAGCGAGAAAGCTACCGCACGACCACGGGCTGCGGACATTTCACAGAGAGGAAACCTCAGTATGTTTTTCGAGTGAAGAGTCCGTTCCACTCATATCAAAGCTTTGTATTCTTTGTTTTAAGAATTGTTCTGTTTACTAAAACCACTGAAGGCCAGCGGTTCTACCGTTGAGTATTTTCAATCGTAATTTTCCTCGCGTCCACGGACGCCCCCACCCCCATTCCTTTCCTCATATTATATACATGGACACGGCAAGTGGCGAAATTAAAAGACAGGTTAGTTATAAATCGCTCTATAAATATTGGGCAGAGGTGAATGTTTCTGTGATGAAAACAAGAGCATTTTGTAAAATATTAGTACTCTCAACATCCTACCCTAGCGAAACCAGATTTTCTGCGTTCGCTACTTTGAACACAAAATATAAATTTAGCTAAACGTAGAAGAAGAACTCAGATCGTCTATTTCTAAAGGTAAAACCACTTTCGAAAAGCTTTGCTCTGCATGCCAGGCCCAAGGGTGTCACTCATAATTAATAAACTTTTTAATTCCGTGCTTCATCGATTTAGAAAAGGCATTTGACAATGTGGTTTGGGACAAGCTGGCGGCTATTATGAGGGAAAAGAGAGTGGACTGGAAAACCAGAAGACTTATAAACTCATTGTACCTTAATCAAAAAGTTTCAGTTAAAGTGAGAGGAAAAAGTACAAACTGGATCAGACTAGGGAAAGGAGTAAGACAAGGATGCTGTTTATCACCTACTCTTTTCAACCTTTACTTGGAAAATATGATTGACCAATGCTCATTAGATGACAAAGGAGTAGAAATTGGAGGAAGAAGAGTAGGGTGCTTGAGATTTGGTGATGACATCGTCCTTCTAGCCACAGGGGAAAAAGAATTACAGGACTTGGTGGACACCATTGCAACTAACGGAAAAAAATATGGAATGAAAATTAACACAAATAAAACAAAAGGATTGGCAATAGGAGGAAATAAGGAAATAAAAATTGTGCTGAATGGAGAAACACTAGAACAGGTGCAAAATTTTAAGTATCTTGGAAGCAGGATAGACACCGACTGGAAGTGCACCACAGAAACTAAAACAAGGATAGCAATGGCAAAAGAGGCGTTTTATAAGAAAAGGAGAATCTTCTGCAGCGGTATGGACAGAGAACTCAGAAAGAGACTCATAAAATGTCTTGTATGGAGTGTTCTTCTATATGGCGCTGAAACATGGACTATGAGGAAAAAAGACAGAGAAAGGCTGGAGGCTTTTGAGATCTGGACATGGCGGAAGATGGAAAGAATAAGTTGGATGGACAGAGTAAAAAATGAAGAGGTACTGAGAGGAGTGGGAGAGAAAAGGCAGTTATTAGATGTAATAAAGAGAAGAAAAAGAAATTGGATTGGGCATATGTTAAGAAAGAATGACGGACTGATAAAAACAGTTTTAGAAGGTTATGTAGAAGGGAAAAGGAAGCGAGGAAGGAAGAGATTCCAGATACTGGATGACATGATGGACGGTACAACATACAGCAGCCTTAAGAAGGAAGCAATGGATCGCAGAAAATGGGGAGGCAAAGGACCTGCTAATATAGCAGATAACTGATGATGATGACTGGAAACCTAATTACTAAATGCATTGTACAGTGCCGATACAGTCCTACTTACAAGTGCATTATTTCAGTGTAACTTCGTATTATCTCAACTGTATTCCACTTTGCCTTCCTTTCAAGTAAATTAATTATTGTTTTTTAATTCTTATTGTTTTATTTTCAGTACGTTCGCCCCTGTCCCCAAGTTAGAATTATCACTCCCCCCCCCCCCCCAACAGGCGCGGGCCACAGGATGAGAATCGCTGCTGTAGGCTATTTTTTTTTAACTCTTTTACCTATGCTTCCAGTCATTTTCTTCAATTGTCCGCAATAGAAGAACCCGTCATTTAGTATCACTGTTGATAGTAAACAAGTATTACTTTCTTTTTGATGGATTCGCTGTAAATCATTTTAGTTTCACTGTTATTGATTTTTAGGCATACTGTAACGGACTGCCTCACGTTTTGTAGTTATATATGTGCTAGAAGCAAAACCGCAGCCGGCCGAAGTGGCCGAGCGGTTCTAGGCGCTACAATGTGGAACTACGCGACCGCTACGGTCGCAGGTTCGAATCCTGCCTCGGGCATGGATGTGTGTGATGTCCTTTAGTGTCGCGGAATAGTAAAGAGTTGTAAACGTGGAATATTGTCAAAGATTCGTTGCCTATGCTGAGAGCCAGAGGCAGTATGTTAGCCAAGAGGTAAGAGGATTGCGCACGTATGGAATGTGTCGTCACGCAGGGGCAATGGCCGGGTTACACACAACAGGCGAGAGAGAACTGCTTAGAATGCGGGCTTGTGTTAGACGGAGACTTTCGTAGAGTGCAAGACAGAGGTATAGCGTCAGCTGTACTGCATTTCACAACTTGGCGTAAGTCTGTCGTAACAACACGTAACTCTGTCGCAAGAACACCTAAGGGGCGAGTACGACAGATGAATCAGCAGTATAAGTGGAACGAATGCGGTCATTACAAACGAGCATGACGTCAGGACGTCGCTCGTGCTTCCTTTAAATACGCCAGCTTTGATAGCAACAAGGCACTCGCACTCGCAGTTAAACTTGCAGTTAGATGTGTACTGGGGCCCGCATCTCGTGGTCGTGCGGTAGCGTTCTCGCTTCCCACGCCCGGGGTCCCGGGTTCGATACCCGGCGGGGTCAGGGATTTTCTCTGCCTCGTGATGGCTGGGTGTTGTGTGCTGTCCTTAGGTTAGTTAGGTTTAAGTAGTTCTAAGTTCTAGGGGACTGATGACCATAGATGTTAAGTCCCATAGTGCTCAGAGCCATTTGAACCATTTGTGTACTGGGTCACTGCATAGCGCTCGGCTCAGTGATCGACATGTTAATCTTTATTAAGGGGATGTTGCAGTAAGGGCGGCCCATCCAACAGCAGACGTTAGGGGACAGTACCAGCTCTGGTCCTCTCTGCTGCCGCTGTCAATCATCGACCCAGGATTGGCAGACATCGCGGCAGACTCGCTCGCCGCCAATGCTGACCACATCTGTGAGCCGTCGTCGAGATCGTGCGGGGCCTAGGCCCTGTGCATCCGCCGTCACAACCGGGTGAGCCGACGACGCTGGGGGACTGCAGCCCGTTCCGCCCGTCCACCGCGGCCGAACCACCAGGAGTAGCAGGGAAGAAGACGGGGTGGGATAGAGTACACTCCGCACTACGAGAACGCTTCTCGTGCCGACAGCGCCGGGACTCCAACCCGGAGCCTCCTTCGCGCAGCGGCTTGCTGTCCGCCGCCGAGTCGGCCGGCCAGCCGGACGCCGCCATCCACGCGCGGCCGAAGTAAGGGCATTCCTCCGCTACGTCACAGCACGTGGCGCTGCGCTACCAAGACTGCGCGGCCCGGATCTGGTGTCATCGCTACGAGTCAGCGAGGACTCGGGGAAGGTCGTGGATATCACCAAGCCACAATGTACTCGGCAGGAATAAAGGTGTCATGAATTAATAATGTTTCTTTGGCGTTTCTGACGCTTCCACAGCAATTTCCTAGCATCCTGACAACTGGAGAGGTCACCGCTCGGCCATCCAGTCCACCGTAAGCGACCGGGACCACTGGGGCGCCTACAGTCCTTAGGTTAGTTAGGTTTAAGTAGTTGTAAGTTCTAGGGGACTGATGACTTCAGATGTTAAGTCCCATAGTGCTGAGAGCCATTTTTTTTAGAAGGAAAAAGTAAAATGCTATTGGCAACACAAAGGAGGTTCAGTAATGTCCAGCTGACATGTATTCCTTCTTCGGTTTCCCATTTCCAGGCACTATAATGCCATTACATATGTTTACCCAAACTACACTCATTTTACTTTGAAATTATAATTGTCTTGTAACTACAGATCATTCGACATGTTTTTAATAATTTACACAACGAAATTCTGTCTCGAAATCTGGCAGAAAACCCAAAGAGATTCTGGTCATACATAAAGCTCACCAGTGGCAAGACGCAATCAATACCTTCACTGCGCAGTAAAAACGGTGAAGTCACTGATGACAGTGCCACTAAAGCAGAGTTATTAAACACGGTTTTCCGAAACTCCTTCACCAAAGAAGACGAAGTAAATATTCCTTAATTCCAATCAAGAACAACTGCCAAGATGAGAAACATAGAAGTAGATATTCCCGGTGTAACAAAGCAACATAAATCACTTAATAAAGGCAAGACCTCCGGTCCAGATTGTATACCAGTCAGGATCCTCTCAGAGTATTTTGACAAAATAGCTCCATATTTAGCAATTATATACAACCACTCGCTCACAGAAAGATCCGCACATAAAGACTGAAAAATTGTTCAAATCACATCAATACCCAAAAAGGGAAGTAGGAGTAATCCGCTGAATTACCGGCCTGTATCACAAACGTCGATTTGCTGTAGGGTTTTAGAACATATACTGTATTCGAACATTATGAAGTACCTCGAAGAAAACGATTTATTGACATATAGTCAGCAGGGATTCAAAAATATCGTTCTTGTGAAACACAACTAGCACTTTTTACTCATGAAGTAATAAGTGCTTTCGACAGGGGATGTCAAATTGGTACCATATTTTCAGATTTCCGTAAGGCTTTCGACACCGTTCTCCACAAGCGTCTTCTAACCAAACAGCGTGCCTACGGAGTATCGCCTCAGTTGTGCGACTGGATTCGTGATTGCCAGTCAGAAAGGTTACAGTTTGTAGTAATAGATGGAAATTCATCGAGTAAAACAGAAGTAATATCCGGCGTTCCCCAAGGAAGTGTTATAGGCCCTCTATTGTTCCTGATCTAAATTAACGATATAGGAGACAATCTGAGTAGCCGTCTTAGATTGTTTGCACATGATGCTGTCATTTACCGTCTTGAAAAGTCATCAAATGATAAAAACGACTTGCAAAATGATTTAGGTAAGATATCTGTATGGTGCAACGGCCTTGCCGCAGTGGCTACACCGGTTCCCGTGAGATCACCGAAGTTAAGCTCTGTCGGGCGTGGCCGGCGCTTGGATGGGTCACCATCCCGCCGCCATGTGCTGTTGCCATTTTTCGGGGTGCACTCAGCCTCGTGATGCCAATTGAGGAGCTACTCGACCGATTAGTAGCGGCTTCGGTCAACGAATACCGTCCTAACGGTCGGGAGTGCGGTGTGCTGACCACACGCCCCTCCTTATCCGCATCCTCCTCGGAAGATGACACGGCGGCCGGACGGTCCCGGAAGGGCCACTTGTGGCCTAAAGACGGAGCTTTTTTTTTTTTATCTGTATGGTGCGAAAAGTGGCAATTGACCGTGAATAAAGAAATGTGTGAAGTTATTCACATGAGCACTAAAAGAAATCAGCTAAATTTTTATGATGCGATAAGTCACCCAAATCTGAGGGCTGTAAATTGAGCAAAATACTTACTGATTACAATTACAAATAACCTAAAGGAACGATCACATAGACAATATTGTGCGTAGAGCAAACCAAAGACTGCGATTCACTGGCAGAACACTTAGAAGGTGCAACAGGTCTATCAAAGAGCCTGCTTACACTACGCCTGTCCGCCCTACTCTGGAGTACTGCTGTGCGGTGTGGGATCCGCATCAGGTGGGGCTGACGGATGACATCGAAAAAGTACAAAGAAGGGCAGCTCGTTTTGTATTATCGTTAAATAGGGGAGACAGTGTCACAGACATGATACGTGAATTGGAGTGGCAATCATTAATACAAAGGCGATTTTCGTTGCGACGGGATCTTCTCATGAAACTTCAATCACCAGCTTTCTCCTCCGATTGCGAAAACATTCTGTTGGCACCCACCTACATAGCGAGAATTGACCATCACGATAAAATAACAGAAATCAGGGCTTGCACAGAAAAATTTAAGTGTTCGTTTTTCCCGCGTGCCGTTCGAGATAGGAACGGTAGAGAGACAGCATGAAGGTGGTTCAGTGAACCCTCTGCAAGGCACTTAATTGTGAATAGCAGAGTAATTACATAGATGTAGATGTAGATGTAGATGGCAGTCTGTACTACAGGAACATCAACATGGGCTGTAAAAAATGAAACGAATGTAGAGGAGAAAGTAACTCGATGACGAAAGTGGACGACTTATTCGTAGAAGATACTGGACGAGAAGTGTTTCTGAACATTGTGGTGTGCTGCATTCAACAACGCAGAAATACGCCTTTGGTAGCGTAAAAGCGGAGAGCCAGCACGGCCCAGACTAACCACATCCGTCCACAAGACAGTCTGGGCCGGATGTGGCGCGGAAGGACTACTCCCGGGTAAACTTGTTACACCGATATCACGGAGGATACTCTGCTGCCCGGAAGTGCAGCAGGAGGAGCTGCTAGAAAGTTAGTGGCTGAGGCAGGGCGTGGGAAAGAGAAGAGGGGTAACCAAAGGAAATTTGCGTCCTTTTTAATCCATCGGTTTTTCAGAAAATTGCACATTACGAGATTAAACATGGATACCTGCTTGTTAATTCTGATACTTTACGTGTCTATTAACCAAAATATCTGAGTACTCCGTTGAATGAACTGTGTTTCAGCTACCCGAGACACCCTTAACGCTCATGTTGGTCCATTATAGGAGAAGGGAATCTTAGCCGTTAAAGAATCTTTCTGACGGTTACGGCTTGGCAATAATTTTGGAAAGCGCCGTCCGATCACTCTCAGTCCCATAACATACTGACGTACTGTGATAATATGGCTTTTGAGAAGTTGTCCAGGCGGAATGTAGTCGTTAATAATGAAAACATTATTATTACGTAATGATTTACTAGAGCTGCTCAAATTAAGGCCTTAAGGTCCAGAAATTTGCACATAATTGAACATAAAGGAAATTATGACCGTAAAATCATAAAGAATAAAAACAGTAATAATTAATGTAATAATAATACTGAAACGATGATATGAATCAGATTTTGACATATAAGAAAAACGAGTTCTAGAAATGCCACTGTTACTTTAAAATAATTAATGTCATTTGGAATTACATGACTGTCTAAAAACTTATAATGGCACTACTATAACTAATAATGATGGAAACTGTATAAAATGCTGATGTTAATGTAAGTAACTGTACAGAAGTGACGTATTACTCTACAGTAATTGTGAGACACACAAATGCAGGTTATTAGCGTCAGCTAGGGGATACGGTCAACTGGAGGCTGTGAAGTACGAGGTGCGGCTATAAAAAAATCGGACTGATGCTGGAAAAAACATTTATTTACAATTATTTACAATTTCATGTTATCTCCTTCAATGTACTCTCCTCCTCGGTCTCTACACCGCTCCATACGAATTTTCCACTGTTCATAGCAATGCTGCAGATCATTTTCGGTAAGTCCATACATTACTTCCGTCGCTTTTTCTTTTACTGCTTCAACAGTCTCAAATCTAGTTCCTTTCAAAGCTGACTTGACTTTAGGGAAAAGAAAAAAGTCACAGGGGGCCAAATCAGGTGAGTAGGGTGGATGATCTAAGATGGGAATGTTGTGTCTTGCCAAAAACGTCTTCACTGACAACGCACTGTGAGGTGGGGCATTGTCTTGGTGAAGGATCCATGACTTTTTTCTCCACAAATCGTTCTGTTTTCTCCGTACTCGCTCACGTAGGGTAGCCAGGACGCTAATGTAGTAATGCTGATTCACTGTTTGTCCCCAATCAATGTGCACAATCCCTTTGATGTAAAAAAAAACAATCATCATTGCCTTGAATTTCGATTTTGACATTCGTGCTTTTTTTTTTTTTTTTGTCGTGGAGAACCAGGAGTTTTCCAATGCATCGATTGGTGTTTAGTTTCGGGATCGTAAGTAAAAAACCACGATTCATCGCAAGTAATAACATTTTGTAAGAAGGTGGGATCACTTTTAATGTTTTCCAGGATGTCAGAACAAATCATTCTTCGGCGTTCCTTCTGTTCAATTGTGAGACACTTTGGAACCATTTTTGAACACACTTTGTTCATGTTGAAACTTTCATGAAGAATCTGCCTAACACTTTCCTTGTCAACTCCTGTTAACTCAGACACTGCTCTGATTGTTAAACGGCGATCTTGTCGAACAAGTTTACCGATTTTTTCAATGTTTGCATCAGTTTTTGCTGACAATGGTCTGCCAGTGTGAGTGTCATCACTGGTGTCTTCGCGGCCATCTTTAAATCGTTTAAACCACTTGTGTTCGCGATAAACAATCATCGCCGTACACTTGTTGTAACATTACAAACGTTTCACTTGCAGATTTTCCTAGTTTGAAACAAAATTTGATGTTAACACGCTGTTCTTTCTGTACACTCAACATTTTCCGACGCACAGACAAAACGTCAACCACTTAAAACAGACGCCACGGGCAGACTGAGTGCAGGAGGCAGATGAAACTCGAGCAGTAGGCGGAGCGAGAGTCACGTGACAGGCCACGCGACTTTCAGCCTTATTGCATTCGTTTTATTGTTTCACCATTACTAGTCCGGTTTTTTTCTAGCCGCACCTCGTATGGAATAATTGTGCTGGAAAAGAAGGTTTATCAGTTTAAATGTAGTGAACAATGCGTTCACAGCGAAGAACGAACATTATCGTAATTTTAGGTAATGATTCATTAGCTGTCCTTCCAAGCAGGAGATGTTTTTAGTTCTTTGATATTAATAGTATGTGGCAGATCAATTCAAAACTGGATTCCTAATATGCAAACGATTTCAGAAATTAAGCAGAACAGAAGTGGTTCTTATCTGTTGGGAACGAGTGCGTCTCCTCCACATTTCAGGACAGTGTTTTAATCGAGAAGAGATGGGAGAGGCAGTACATATTAATCAGATGTTAAAACAGACAGCTAACCACACATCGTATAGTTGTGCATAAAATGGTACAATATGACGAAACGGCGAATGTCAAAACCATTTAGCACGTGTTGATTCACTGCCCGTGTGATTCTCTGACAATGTTCTTGCACGAGAACATCGTTGTATGTAACAGCTGGAGTGCTTGTAGAATTTATTATTTCAGGAAAAAGACAGGAGCTGCCTGTATTTCCCTCGTGCGTGGAAAAAAGCTGATGCTCTCTCGGAGGTTGTAGGTGTGCTTTAGATCCAGTTTAGGATTTTGTCTGCTACACTGCCAAAAAAATATCGGGACGACCTTTCAGGGGTAACCAATTCTCTCAAGATATTGTTGCAACAGTCTATATAGAGTACATAAAATGAGTGCATTTACAGATCAATAGCTCGAGGAGTTCTAAGGACTAGTTACCACCCATGCTGAAACACTCATACTGATACGCGGTGAAGTCTTTACAGACTACAATGCAGGCACAGACTCTAGTGTCCAGTCGGTGGTACAAATAGCGCATACTGTCCTGGGAGATGTCACGTGACAACTGCTCGACGTGTTCATGTAGTTCTGTAAGAGTTGTTGGTCGACGAGTTGCACGAGATCGTGCTGCCGAGGGAAGTTGCTGCACGCTTTGCAGAGCACGTCGAGGTTCGCGTAAAGTGTGTAGGCGGGCGTTATCCTGTTGGAACGGCAAGTCATCTTCCTGTCTAACAACATAGTGTACATACCGAGCGCTGATCAGCATCCTCTCTTGAGACATGAGAGTTGTAGGCTATCACACACCAGGCCATAAGGTCTGGAATGGTGTCTGTGTGTCTTGCACTGTCTACGAGACAGCGCTCATCTAGTCTAAGTCGTACGAGCAACAGACCGTCACTTGTTTGCAAGTAGAATCTGCTTTCGTCGCTGAAGAGAACGGCGAAACATTCAATCTCCCTACAGTTCTTCTGAGGCACCAGTCGTTCCGTGCACGCCGATACTATGGCGTGATATGAAGACAGGCTAGAGTTGTGCATACTCACGGTCGAACTGCAAATAGCCGGTTCGCAACAGATCGTGTTGACGCGTCTGGGCTCACAACCTCTTTTATCCGTTGTGGCAGTACGGTCTCTGACTGCTGCCCTTGCAGTGTGAAGATCGTGGCGGGCGTCTGTGCTGCCTGGACGTCCACAACCTCGTCTACATCTGCATCTACGTGATTACTCTGCTGTTCACAAGTAAGTGCCTGGCAGAGGGTTCAATGAACCACAATCAAGCTATCTCTCTACCGTTCCTCTGTCGAATGGCGCGCAGGAAAAACGAGCACTTAAGTTTTTCTGTGCGAGACCTGAGTTCTCGTATTTTATCGTGATGGCCATTTATCCCCATGTAGGAGGGTGCCAACAGAATGTTGTCGCAATCGGAGGAGAAAACTGGTGATTGGCATGTCATGAGAAGAACCCCATATTGCTGACACTTGTGAGGCCTGCTGTTTCTGTGCACATTTGGCTGAAATCGATTCAGGGCCTTGGGAGGAGATCCTGGACATACACACACATACACTCTGCATTATATAATAGATTTATTACTGTTTTGTTTCGTTTCAGGAGTGAGACAATTGTTCTTGTAGTATTAGGTTATTATTTGTTGCATCTTGGTAAATTGATCATGGATAATATTATATTCTAGAATCTTTGATCAACCCAGAATAACACTAATAGAGTGTGGGATGACAAGTCCCTGCTACCATCGTCCTGGGAAGACGACAACACTGAAGTGGCATTGTAATGCTATCGTGCCTAGTAGATGCTGATCTGATATGTCTCATGCATTCTTTGACTGTATTGTTATCATGCTGAGGGAACAATTTTTCACGGCTGTCGTTTGCACCTCTGAAATAACCAGTAAATCTTTTTATTGGCAGTTGTGTGATTATGCCGGTAAAGTGAAACATTGATTCAGTTCCTCGATGGAAACAATAGACTCAGTACCAGTTTTTACTTTCTCTACGCCTAGGCGATGTATACCTTTCCATAGCATAGCTGGTATGGGTTTATTCTCAGTTAATGTAAGAGAATATTTCAGTTTAGCATTTCTCACGAACAGATTAACTATTATCCACTGCTGCTCGTAGGTAATACGATTTTCTATTGTGGGGCTTTTTATATATAGCTGGTGTTTAAGCTACGTATTTTTCTCTCTAATTTACATAATAACAAGTGAAAAAACTATTTATGTAGACAGGTAGACGTAAGAAACACTTCTCTTTCTGCCGAGCTATCAGATTAGTTTATCTAGTTGATATCCTCAGAGTCAATGGATGAGTCATAATTTTTAAACAAAACATTAATTTTTCTATCATCTAGCTGACGTATTTAAATAAGTTCTGTACAAGACACTTTAAATCAAATTTCTATTAATTTTACCTAGAGAGCTTGTAACGTGCAAATTTATTTTTCGGGTGGATGCAATATGGTGTACGTAAATGGCTGTATCCTGATGGATGTTCTGATAACGAAATATTTATTTAAGTGAGGTCTTCAAGCGAGTGCCCATTTTCCTGATTATACGAGGTGTGGCTAGAAAAAAACCGGACTAGTACTGGTGAAACAATAAAACGAATGCAATAAGGCTGAAAGTCGCGTGGCCTGTCACGTGACTCTCGCCCCGCCTACTGCTCGGGTTTCATCTGCCTCATGCACTCAGTCTGCCCGTGGCGTCTGTTTTAAGTAGTTGACGTTTTGTCTGTGGGTCGGAAAATGTTGATTGTACAGAAAGAACAGCGTGTTAACATCAAATTTTGTATCAGACTAGGAAAATCTGCAAGTGAAACGTTTGTAATGTTACAACAAGTGTACGGTGATGATTGTTTATCGCGAACACAAGTGTTTGAGTGGTTTAAACGATTTAAAGATGGCCGTGAAGACACCAGTGACGACACTCGCGCTGGCAGACCATTGTCAGCAAAAACTGATGCAAACATTGAAAAAATCGGCAAACTTGTTCGACACTTTCCTTGTCAACTCCTGTTAACTCAGACACTGCTCTGATTGTCAAACGGCGATCTTGTCGAACAAGTTTACCGATTTTTTCAATGTTTGCATCAGTTTTTGCTGACAATGGTCTGCCAGTGCGAGTGTCATCACTGGTGTCTTCGCGGCCATCTTTAAATCGTTTAAACCTTCAAACGCTTGTGTTCGCGATAAAAAGTCATCGCCATACACTTGTTGTAACATTACAAACGTTTCACTTGCAGATTTTCCTAGTTTGAAACAAAATTTGATGTTAACACGCTGTTCTTTCTGTACACTCAACATTTTCCGACGCACAGACAAAACGTCAACTACTTAAAACAGACGCCACGGGCAGACTGAGTGCAGGAGGCAGATGAAACTCGAGCAGTAGGCGGAGCGAGAGTCACGTGACAGGCCACGCGACTTTCAGCCTTATTGCATTCGTTTTATTGTTTCACCAGTACTAGTCCGGTTTTTTTCTAGCCACACCTCGTACAATGCAATGTGCCTTGTATAACACCTGGGGACAAGGTCTACCTGTAGTTATAAAGTCATGGAGCGACAAGCTTCCGTGATGCGTTGTTTGAAGTCATCTGCGGTTGCAGATCCGGTGAGATAAAGACCACTCTTTAGATATCACCACAAAAGAAAACGCCTGGTGTCATATCGGACAAGCGTGTGGGCCATTGTTAAGTACCATCCAGAATATAAGTTGTTCAGTTTTCGCGCAACATATTTCACAGAATAGGCAGGGTGGTCGTCGTGGTGCGTCGATTAACAGCTTCTAACTTCTACACCGACATTTTCAAGGAGAGCATATGAATTGTTGACGATGATAACTCGATACATCTGACCTGTCATACCA
This sequence comes from Schistocerca nitens, assembly GCF_023898315.1. Classification (NCBI taxonomy): domain Eukaryota; kingdom Metazoa; phylum Arthropoda; class Insecta; order Orthoptera; family Acrididae; genus Schistocerca; species Schistocerca nitens. Next base: position 36,688,362 of record NC_064620.1, read on the forward strand.
CCTGCGCATTAGTGTGGACCAATGATTATATCTTTAAAGGTTCCCTTCAGATATTAATGGACCACCTCCTATGACGATCGACATGACATACACTCCTAGGAAGTTCTCTGGCCCAGTAACTCATATTGTGATGGTCCACAGCACCATGATTCGTCAACGAGGATTCATCAGAGAACATAACACTTTGTAAGGTGTCCAAAGCGAAATTATTCACAGTCCATTCGCATAAGCAGCTGCCAGTTGAAAGCGACCCCATGGAGCTGATGCATCAGCTACAGGGGGTACATGTGAAACTTGTGGCCATTCATTGCACAGATGTACAGCTGGTACCAATGACTGTGGCAACTTTTCGTAAGCTGACATGATAATCTTAACAAGTTGCAGCTAAATGAAAACAGATGAGAAAAACTTCCATATCTTATTTCTGGTTTGGTCTATTACCGCTGTGCCTTCTCAATGTGCTTGTTTCTCGAAGGCGTTAATCTGCAAGTAAAAACGTTTCGCTGTCTCTGCTTTGTTATTGCTCGTGTAACAACTAATATATGAGATAAAATATGTTGCTACGAAAAGAGCCCTGAAATACTTTTTTAGGGGTGCTGTGACTTTCTTTGGATCATTAATTGTCAACTAAACAAAGTATATTATGTTCTTATTATTCTGAATCTGGCTTTCTACAAAAGGAACATTGTTTCGTTACTGTAACTCCTTATAAAGTTCACCATATCTTCCTTATTTCATAGTTATTGAAAAGGTTGCTGAAAATTATTTCGTTATCAATACGCAATGTTTGTTCAACATGAAAATATTGCGCTGGACTTTTGTTAACAGTAAAACACCAATAAGTACCACGAGTAAGACGAGAACATGAGACAATTATCAGAGAAAAAACGTTTTTACTATAATGTTTACCAGACCAGAACCACGCACAGCAAGATTTCTTTTACGTCATGAAGATAAATTATCCTTTTGCACTGTTAGTAATATATGATCCGCAGTCCGCGTCCACCTGTAAAACACATCATAAAATCTGCTGCCTTGCCCTGCAATCCCGAAAGCTGAAAGAACTAATTTCAGTTCTTTATTACCTGTCCGCATCTTTGCGGCATGATTGCTTTCATGTAATGCAGTTTGAATGCGCCACGGCAGCGGCTCGTTCGTTCGTAGCACAGCTCTGCATCACGAATGATATTTAAATAGCTGAAAATGTCTTAAAAGGATGGGATAAAATACCAGGCAAGCTTATTACAAATCATAATGCAAGTTTTCACTAAGTAACTATTCAAAACATTTAGACAGATTAAATTCTTACACACCTTTACAAATGAATACCTAATGGCGTCCTTCTCTCAATCTTGACAAACAGATGCTGTGAAGCATACAATATAGCGTCACAGGCTCTTCCTACTCACGTAACTCCAACAACACGACAGAGACAAATGGTTCAAATGGCTCTGAGCACTATGGGACTTAACATCTGTGATCATCAGTCCCCTAGAAGTTAGAACTACTTAAACCTAACTAACCTAAGGACATCTCACACATCCATGCCCGAGGCAGGATTCGAACCTGCGACCGTAGCGGTCACGCGGTTCCAAACTGATGCTCGGTCACTACTGTTTATAGGTTGACATATTCTCATTTTTGTTTGATATTTAATAAGTATCGTCTGCGGCGGTTTCAGTACTCGCCGACACAGATATTATCTTTAAAAAATCGGTACATAATGCTAAACAAGTACAAAACATGACACATAATGGTTTCTCTTTATTACATAAAGTTCACACAATCATTGTCCACGCATAAATAAAATTACAACTATCCAGATCAATAATTTTTTCATTTTTACCACATGGTTGGTTGGTTGCTTGGAGGTGGAGACCAGACAGCGAGGTCATCGGTCTCATCGGATTAGGGAGGGTTGGGGAAGGAAGTCGGCCGTGCCCTTTCAAAGGAACCATCCCGGCATTTGCCTGAAGCGATTCAGGAAAATCACGGAAAACCTAAATCAGGATGGCCAGACGCGGCTTTACCACATGTCATGTGTGTTTTGCCAGGAGACGTTACAAACATAATGCCTGATGGAGCTCTTCGACCAGGGTTGTAACAAGATTACATAAGCTTAGCTCTGAGGAAGTGGAGGACTAAGCCTCAAATAAGTATTATTTGAAAACAAAATACTTAGTACAAATTTTACAATATAAATATAGCTATGCGTCCAGATGTCAACTTGGCTACAATAATCAAAACAAAGCTTGGTTTTAGTTTATTTGAATGAGATCGAAAAATGGAGCAGGACACAAACCCGGCCAGCAGTTCCAGGGACAAAACGACATGTAACAGGAGGCAGACCAATTTGACGCAGTAGGCATTAAAAACACACAGCTAAACTCTTAAACAATATTAATAAACATAACACATTGTATGGATTGACTATAAACACCGGATCGCGCAAATATACACTCCTGGAAATTGAAATAAGAACACCGTGAATTCATTGTCCCAGGAAGGGGAAACTTTATTGACACATTCCTGGGGTCAGATACATCACATGATCACACTGACAGAACCACAGGCACATAGACACAGGCAACAGAGCATGCACAATGTCGGCACTAGTACAGTGTATTTCCAACTTTCGCAGCAATGCAGGCTGCTATTCTCCCATGGAGACGATCGTAGAGAGGCTGGATGTAGTCCTGTGGAATGGCTTGCATGCCATTTCCACCTGGCGCCTCAGTTGGACCAGCGTTCGTGCTGCACGTGCAGACCGCGTGAGACGACGCTTCATCCAGTCCCAAACATGCTCAATGGGGGACAGATCCGGAGATCTTGCTTGCCAGGGTAGTTGACTTACACCTTCTAGAGCACGTTGGGTGGCACGGGATACATGCGGACGTGCATTGTCCTGTTGGAACAGCAAGTTCCCTTGCCGGTCTAGGAATGGTAGAACGATGGGTTCGATGACGGTTTGGATGTACCGTGCACTATTCAGTGTCCGCTCGACGATCACCAGTGGTGTACGGCCAGTGTAGGAGATCGCTCCCCACACCATGATGCCGGGTGTTGGCCCTGTGTGCCTCGGTCGTATGCAGTCCTGATTGTGGCGCTCACCTGCACGGCGCCAAACACGCATACGACCATCATTGGCACCAAGGCAGAAGCGACTCTCATCGCTGAAGACGACACGTCTCCATTCGTCCCTCCATTCACGCCTGTCGCGACACCACTGGAGGCGGGCTGCACGATGTTGGGGTGTGAGCGGAAGACGGCCTAACGGTGTGCGGGACCGTAGCCCAGCTTCATGGAGACGGTTGCGAATGGTCCTCGCCGATACCCCAGGAGCAACAGTGTCCCTAATTTGCTGGGAAGTGGCGGTGCGGTCGCCTACGGCACTGCGTAGGATCCTACGGTCTTGGCGTGCATCCGTGCGTCGCTGCGGTCCGGTCCCAGGTCGACGGGCACGTGCACCTTCCGCCGACCACTGGCGACAACATCGATGTACTGTGGAGACCTCACGCCCCACGTGTTGAGCAATTCGGCGGTACGTCCACCCGGCCTCCCGCATGCCCACACTATACGCCCTCGCTCAAAGTCCGTCAACTGCACATACGGTTCACGTCCACGCTGTCGCGGCATGCTACCAGTGTTAAAGACTGCGATGGAGCTCCGTATGCCACGGCAAACTGGCTGACACTGACGGCGGCGGTGCACAAATGCTGCGCAGCTAGCGCCATTGACGGCCAACACCGCGGTTCCTGGTGTATCCGCTGTGCCGTGCGTGTGATCATTGCTTGTACAGCCCTCTCGCAGTGTTCGGAGCAAGTATGGTGGGTCTGACACACCGGTGTCAATGTGTTCTTTTTTCCATTTCCAGGAGTGTAGTTTGCAAAACCGATAATGTCTTTGAATAAATATCATAGTCGCAGTGGTTCTTCTTCATCAACATGCAGCCTTAATAAAAACAAAGCGAATCACAAAAACTGTAAGAAACAAGTTAAGAACCTCCACAGGCAGCAGGTAAGACCTCACTCCAATGTGTATGTAGCCTATATAGAAGGCTGGAACACACTGTCACAGGTATAATTACTCTTTAACTCAGCACGTTGGTAAAATCTACCAGTTTCCGTCCCATTTGGATAATTCATTCATGTGCGTCGTTTCTTTTGTCTTACTGTATTTTTCAACATTTCTGTTAGACTCAATCGCCAGTCAAACAAGACTGCGAGCATATGCACTGCCCTTTCACTGATATGTAGCCAAAAAGGAGTTTGAGTATGGATTTTTTTTTTATTTTCACACGCAGGAAATATATGTAACCAATATAAGGCACTTTGTGATGAAATGAGAGGTACTTCGTACTTTAGGCAGAGTAGTGAACCGTGCACACATTCGTAAACTGATTCAACTGACTATACAGGGTGAGTCACCTAACAATACCGCTGGATATATTTCGTAAACCACATCAAATACTGACGAATCGATTCCACAGACCGAACGTGAGGAGAGGGGTTAGTGTAACTGGTTAATACAAACCATAAAAAAATGCACTGAAGTATGTTCTTTAACACAAACCTACGTTTTTTAAATGGAAACCCGTTGGTTTTGCTAGCACATCTGAACATATAAACAAATACTTAATCAGTGCCTTTTGTTGCATTGTAAAATGATAATTACATCCGGAGATATTGTAACCTAAAGTTGACGCTTGAGTACCACTCCTCCCCTGTTCGATCGTGTGTATCGGAGAGCACCGAATTACGTAGGGATCCAAAGGGAACGGTGATGGACCTTAGGTACAGAAGAGACTGGAACAGCACATTACGTCCACATGCTAACACCTTTTTATTGGTCTTTTTCACTGACGCACATGTACAGTACCATGAGGGGTGAGGTACACGTACACACGTGGTTTCCGTTTTAATTAAGGAGTGGAAAAGAGTGTGTCTCGACATGTCAGGCCAATAGATGTTCAATGTGGTGGCCATCATTTGCTGCACACAATTGCAATCTAAGGCGTAATGAATGTCGTACACGCCGCAGTACATCTGGTGTAATGTCGACGCAGGCTGCCACAATACGTTGTTTCATATCCTCTGGGGTTGTAGGCACATCACGGTACACATTCTCCTTTAAAGAACTCCACAGAAATAAGTCCAGAGGTGTAAGATCAGGAGAACGGGCTGGCCAATTTATGCGTCCTCCACGTCCTATGAAACGCCCGTCGAACATCCTGTCAATGGTCAGCCTAGTGTTAATTGCGGAATGTGCAGGTGCACCATCATGCTGATACCACATACGTCGACTCGTTTCCAGTGGGACATTTTCGAGCAACGTTGGCAGATCATTCGGTAGAAACGCGATGTATGTTGCAGCTATTTGGGCCCCTGCAATGAAGTGAGGACCAATGAGGTGGTCGCCATTGATTCCGCACCATACATTTACAGTCAACGGTCGCTGTCGCTCTACCTGTCTGAGCCAGCGAGGATTGTCCACGGACCAGTAATGCATGTTCCGCAGATTCACTGCCCCGTGGTTTGTGAAACCCGCTTCATCGGTAAACAGGTAGAACTGCAACGCATTCTCTGTTAATGCCCATTGACAGAATTGCACTCGATGATTAAAGTCATCACCATGTAATTACTGACGTAGCGACACATGAAACTGGTGAAAGCGATGACGATGCAGTATGCGCATAACACTACTTTGACTCAGTCCACCGGCTCTCGCAATGTCCCGTGTACTCATGTGTGGGTTCATGGCAACAGCAGCTAACACACCAACTGCACCCGCTTCTCCTGTGACGGGCCTGTTACGGACCCGTTTGCGTGCTACGACCATACCTGTTGCATACAGCTGGCGGTAGATGTTTTGCAATGTGCGGCACGTTGGATGCTCTCTGTCCGGGTACCGTTCTGCATACACCCTGCAGGCTTCAGCTGCGTTTCGTCGACACTCGCCATAGATGAGTATCATCTTCGCCTTTTCAGAGTTCGAATACACCATGGTCACAGTTCCTACAACACTACACTATCACAGACGTCTGGCAACACGGTGTACTACAGTTGGTCTGGGTGCGGAGACGAATGCAGAATAACAATAGCAGCAAGCGCTACATGCGGACACTGCGACAGCTAGACCAAACCACAACAGTGCACTACAGCCACACTCGTAAACACGGTCGTCATCGTAAACACGTACCTGCAGATGCTGCTCGCCGACCGTGGCCCGTTTTTTTTACAAGACGCAACTGAACGTCGGAGGTTTCAATCGTCAACTTTAGGTTACAATATCTCCGGATGTAATTAACATTTTACAATGCAACAAACGGCACTGATTACGTATTTGTTTATATGTTCGTATGTGCTAACAAAACTAACGTGGTTCCGTTTAAATAAACGTAGGTTTGTGTTAAAAAACATACTTCCGTGCATTTTTGTATAGTTTGTATTAAACAATTACACTAGCCCCTCTCCTCACGTTCGGTCTGTGGAATCGGTTTGTCAGTATTTGATGTGGTTTACGAAATATATCCAGCGGTAACGTTAGGTGACTCACCCTGTATACTCACTACTAATGGTAGTCACACAGCTTTCCTGATTGTAACTACTCTTATGTTGGTTATGGAAGGCCGACGTGTGAAGACAGGGTTAATGTCGTGGCCTTAACACACACAAGCAGCTGTAGTGGTCTTTCCCCATTCAGAGTTGTCTGTCTGCAGAGGTTTCTATTCACATCTGGGGCGAAGAGATTTTGGAGTGTGTAGAGATAACAGTGACGACAATGTTTCTGCATAGTTGTGATGTTCATCACAGCTACAGCCAGATTGTGCACTGTTTTCTGAATCATGTTTCGATTTCGTCGCGTAAGGTAGGTGGCATATGTTCACGGATTTCAGAACTATGTAGGACACTTGTCTTTGGACGATATATTTCCACTGTCACCTTTATACCCAAATGCCGTGCCCCTTAGGGCAAATTCATCATTAGTAGGAACGTTATCAACATGTGCATCCTGAAGTTTCACACCAAAGTAAAGTTGGAGGAACATAAGTGGCTTTTATAGACAGACGGCACCGATGAGGTGTCTTTGAAACACAGGAAATACAGAAATGGTCCCAAGACAGAATCTTGTGGTATTCCAGAGAGATCTCGGTTCCTGGGCGAGCTTATGTTACCACACACAGTACCTTAGTGTTCTATAACGGTGATTTAATTACTACAAAATGAACAACCTTAGATGCTTACAGGCGTTGTCATGCGTCAACGGGGACAGATGAAACTGTGTGCCCCGACCGGGACTCGAACCCGGGATCTCCTGCTTGACCATCTTCTTCTTCTGTGCGAATGCACAACCATTGCCCGAACTCTTACTAGAGTCGGCAACGCGCCACGAATAATGAGTAAAATGGGCGGGGGCACTACGAATGTAGTGCGGGACAATACGTTGAGAATGTGGGTTTCGCGGGAGGCGTGCCAGAGATAAATCCCTGCATTCGCACTGTCTTTTGTGTCCTCGGTGGCTCAGATGGATAGAGCGTCTGCCATGTAAGCAGGAGATCCCGGGTTCGGGTCCAGGTCAGAGCACACACTTTCATCTGTCGCCATTGACGCATGTCAACGCCTGTAAGCAGCTAAGGTTGTTCATTTCATTGTAATCACATTCTAACAAGCTACTTGGTCACCGTTGGTATCTGTTCTTTCGGACATGTATATCTATAATGGTGACTAAGACATAATTTACATTCCCTTTTCAAAATGCAAATGTCCCAAAAAGAAAGAAAAACAACAGGCTGCTCCAAATCTAAGGGACCAAATTATACAGGGTGATTCAAAAAGAATACCACAAATTTAGGAATTTAAAACTCTGCAACGACAAAAGGCAGAGCTAAGCACTATCTGTCGGCGAATTAAGGGAGCTATAAAGTTTCATTTAGTTGTACATTTCTTCGCTTGAGGCGCTGTTGACTAGGCGTCAGCGTCAGTTGATGCTAAGATGGCGACCGCTCAACAGAAAGCTTTTTGTGTTATTGAGTACGGCAGAAGTGAATCGACGACAGTTGTTCAGCGTGCATTTCGAATGAAGTATGGTGTTAAACCTCCTGATAGGTGGTGTATTAAACGTTGGTATAAACAGTTTACAGAGAACGGGTGTTTGTGAAAAGGGAAAAGTTCTGGACGGCCGAGAACGAGTGATGAAAATGTAGCACGCATCCAGCAAGCATTTGTTCGCAGCCCAGGAAAATCGACTCGCAGAGCTAGCAGAGAGCTGCAAATTCCACAATCAACTGTATGGAGAGTCCTACGAAAAAGGTTGGTTATGAAACCTGAACGTCAACTACCCGAGGCGATGTATCGGCCGCCAGGCAGCCCGTGACAGAGCACTTCATCACTGGCCTCCAAGAAGCCCTGATCTTACCCCCTGCGATTTTTTCTTATGGGGGTATGTTAAGGATATGGTGTTTCGGCCACCTCTCCCAACCACCATTGATGATTTGAAACGAGAAATAACAGCAGCTATCCAAACTGTTACGCCTGATATGCTACAGAGAGTGTGGAACGAGTTGGAGTATCGGGTTGATATTGCTCGTGTGTCTGGAGGGGGCCATATTGAACATCTCTGAACTTGTTTTTGAGTGAAAAAAAACCTTTTTAAATACTCTTTGTAATGATGTATAACAGAAGGTTATATTATGTTTCTTTCATTAAATACACATTTTTAAAGTTGTGGTATTCTTTTTGAATCACCCTGTATACTTTGCAGTGGATTCTAACTCGATGATGTGATACAAAAAACAAAGGTTGAATTTAGTTCTTTTATTGCTTAAACAAACTGCGTCTTATAACAACAACTTATTCGCATGGTTATGACGATTGTTGTAAGTGGCCATTGTTATTTATTATGTATTCATTAAACGAGTGTTTTAAACTTAGCTGCACTCTCCCAAATGTCCATATCAACAATGAGACACGCTGGCAGTTATAAGAGTCGAGGGACATGAAAGGGAAGCAGTGGTTCGGAAGGGAGTAAGACAGGGTTGTAGCCTCTCCCCGATGTTATTCAATCTGTATATTGAGCAAGCAGTAAAGGAAACAAAAGAAAAATTCGGAAGAGGTATTAAAATCCAGGGAGAAGAAATAAAAACCTTGAGGTTCGCCGATGACATTGTAATTCTGTCAGAGACAGCAAAGGACTTGGAAGAGCAGTTGAACGGAATGGATGGTGTCTTGAAGGGAGGATATAAGATGAACATCAACAAAAGCAAAACGAGGATAATGGAATGTAGTCGAATTAAGTCGGGTGATGCTGAGGGAATTAGATTAGGAAATGAGACACTTAAAGTAGTAAAGGATTTCTGCTATTTGGGGAGAAAAATAACTGATTGTCGAAGTAGAGAGGATACAAAATGTAGACTGGCAATGGCAAGGAAAGCATTTCTGAAGAAGAGAAATTTGTTAACATCGAATATAGATTCAAGTGTCAGGAAGTCATTTCTGAAAGTATTTGTATGGAGTGTAGCGATGTATGGAAGTGAAACATGGACGGTAAATAGTTTGGACAAGAAGAGAATAGAAGCTTTCGAAATGTGGTGCTACAGAAGAATGCTGAAGATTAGATGGGTAGATCACATAACTAATGAGGAGGTACTGAATAGGATTGGGGAGAAGAGGAGTTTGTGGCACAACTTGACCAGAAGAAGGGATCGGTTGGTAGGACATGCTGTGAGGCATCAAGGGATCACCAGTTTAGTATTGGAGGGTAGCGTGGATGGTAAAAATCGTAGAGGGAGACTAAGAGATGAATACACTAAGCAAATTCAGAAGGATGTAGGTTGCAGTAGCTACTGGCAGATGAAGAAGCTTGCACAGGATAGAGTAGCATGGAGAGCTGCATCAAACCAGTCTCATGACTGAAGGCCACAACAACACATTGAAACGTAGTCTATCAAGTCCGCTCCTCAACCCATGTAAGTCTGTAATAGAAATTGTATAAAGGTATGATCAAAAAGTTTCCATTTGGTAGCTGTAGAGTCCAGAATCGTCATGCCAATAAAAAATCTCTGGGAACTTCCTTCTGCACGCGTCCTGCTGCATGAAGAGATCATTAACTGCCTGCTGCTCATCCTAGTCCGACAGGAATCTTCAGCACTTCAGCCAGTTTTTAAGGGACCGAAGTCGTGATAATCACGTGGGGAGATCAGTACTATAGGGCGGATGCTCCAGTGCCTCCCACTTGAGTAGGCGTAACTTCTGCGTCATGACATTTGCGATATGGGACGTGCTTTATCATAAACTTGACGCACCATTCCATAACTATGGCTTTCAGCGAACATGGTGCCTCATACACGTTCTTCATTCTCTGGTGAATGTTTAACGGTATTTATTTTTCAGTAGCCTAGAAGAGAATGATAATACATTGGTCCCATTTGGGCGCATTTGGTAATACCATCTCCATAGTTCACGTTTCCGTTTTCACCGTACGCATGTCGGAAAGACGCGAATATCACATTAATCCCTTGCCTTCATGTCAGTGCTTATATACCCTCATTACAGATGCGTTGTATTTCATACGCGGTGCAGCAACAGCCTCAAACATCGTGTTCGCCTCATTGTAAAGTTAAGGATGTCTTCCTAAAGGCTATCCTCGGCAGGAATGTGGGAGAGCAACCATTTCATGATCAACTACAACATTTATTCGCCGTTTCCCTCCAGCCTGAGGGCTGATAACAACAGAACGTCTTGCTGTAACGGAGCTGCAAACTTTGGGCACCACAGTTTGCGGTAATCGATTGTGAGCCAGTGTAAGCGGTTCGGTCTCGAGGGAACTCGCCTGAAGGTCAATTAGGGAGGTCGTGACCAGAATGGAAACACCAGGATTTCCAGGGATGCCGCAGCGATCCGCAGATCACCGTCTGCGGTTGCATGTGAAGTGCCTAAGTACGGTTAAACCAGGCGGTGCTCCCGCTGCACCACTGGGCAGATTAACTGCTGCAGTTGTGATCTCATCCGTAGAACCTACCAGATAACTTACTGCTTTCGTGACTTCCTAGCATGATGGAGCGACCACCGAGAGCGCATTAGTGGTACTGATTATCTTTCCTCACTGTTACAAGTGATATTTTATGAAAACTGGGCTATGAAGACATTATGGCATTGTTGGCCGGGAGGCCCCATTCGTCGGAGTTCGGCCGCCGTATTGCAAGTCCTTTTTAGCCGACGCCACTTCTGCGACTTGCGAGTCAATGATGATGGACACACAACACCCAGTCACATGCCGGGAATCGAACCTCGGCCCCCTGAATCGTAGGCGGTACGCTACCGCTACGCTACGGAGGCGGACATAATATTTCAATTCAATGCAAGTAAAATTTGGTTGGTTGTCAATTTCTTTTATTTTCCATTTGTCTAAGTAACATGTTTTCGCATATTTACAATATGTCTTTTGCAATTTTCAATACTGATTTTTGCATTTAAAAAAATGTTTATCATTGCAACGTTAATTGAATATCTTAATGACTTCAGTTCTTCTCATTTTTCTAGTCTGAAGAGTTCATTAAATCGTAAATTGTGTACTACATTATTATGCAATTCTTACAAATCTTAAATGCTGCGTTATAGAACTTTAATCCAAAAGATATTCTAAAATGCTATTTTTGCGGGTTAGTTGCCACGAAATTTTCTCTGGTGATGCCCACAACACAAGTTTAGAATAGTAACCCGTAGAACACAATTGTCTCTGAACGTTCATACATTCTGCACCTAGGCTACTCTGCCATTTCGTGGTCGAATGGCAAATTTTCCTTCTGTTAAAGGCTTCATCTGTACCTCAATTAAACTAAATTTATTTGTTAATCACTAGTCAACACCTGTAAGTAGGCTGTTTAGGTTTTTTTTATTGGTAACGCCACCTCTGTATAGAAAATCATTGGCTGTGCGGTGTGCAGTCTGTGGCTGCTTTGCATTGTTGTAATACTCGCCATTGTAGTGTTAGGCAGCTGGCTGTGAACAGCGCATAGCGTTGGGCAGTTGGAGGTGAGCCGCCAGCAGTGGTGGATGTGGGGAGAGAGATGGCGGAGTTTTGTAATTTGTCATGAACTGCTATATATATATGATGATATCAAGGTAAATACATTCTTTCTTCTCTATTAATATCTTTCATTTGCTAACTATCCCTATCAGTAGTTAGTGCCTTCCATAGTTTGAATCTTTTATTTAGCTGGCAGTAGTGGCGCTGGCTGTATTGCAGTAGCTTGAGCAGCGAAGATTTTTGTGAGGTAAGTGATTTGTGAAAGGTATAGTTTAATGTTAGTCAGGGCCATTCTTTTATAGGGAATTTTGAAAGTCAGATTGCGTTGCGCTAACAAAATGTTGTGTGTCAGTATAAGCACAGTCCTGTAAAATTGTTCAAAAGGGGACGTTTCATATGGCGACCCTTAGCCTAGGATACCTCACTGGAATCTTCTGATTTTTTCTTGTAGTTTGTGTAATTAGTGTAGATTTTGTTTATTGCTAGCGCGTAATTGTAGAGAGAATCACCTTTGTAGTTGCAGTCTTTCATTGTTGTACAGTAAAACAGGTGTGGCACGCATGTAGATTTGCACCAAGTATTTCGCAGCTGCAATTAACTAGATAATATTTTCAGTGTTATGTTAATGTGTTTTCTTATTTTTGCTCTTCAAATTGTACTTTTCTGTGTTGTCGTGTGAAATACTGTGACAATAATGGCGTGTGAAAAACGTAATACTAGGCTCCAAAGTAAACTGAGAAATGACAGTGAAAACGAAAGCAGTGTGTTAGCGCAACGCAATCTGACTTTCAAAATTCCCTACAAAAGAATGGCCCTGACTAACATTAAACTATACCTTTCACAAATCACTTACCTCACAAAAATCTTCGCTGCTCAAGCTACTGCAATACAGCCAGTGCCACTACTGCCAGCTAAATATAAGATTCAAACTATGGAAGGCACTAACTACTGATAGGGATAGTTAGCAAATGAAAGATATTAATAGAGAAGAAAGAATGTGTTTACCTTGATATCATCATATATATAGCAGTTCATGACAAATTACAAAACTCCGCCATCTCTCTCCCCACATCCACCACTGCTGGCGGCTCACCTCCAACTGCCCAACGCTATGCGCTGTTCACAGCCAGCTGCCTAACACTACAATGGCGAGTATTACAACAATGCAAAGCAGCCACAGTCTGCACACCGCACAGCCAGTGATTTTCTATACAGAGGTGGCGTTACCAATAAAAAAAACCTAAACAGCCTACTTACAAACTACAAGAAAAAATCAGAAGATTCCAGGTTCGAATCCTGGCAGGGTCGCCATATGAAACGTCCCCTTTTGAACAATTTTACAGGACTGTGCTTATACTGACACACAATATTTTGTTAGCGCAACGCAATCTGACTTTCAAAATTCCCTACAAAAGAATGGCCCTGACTAACATTAAACTATACCTTTCACACAGGTAGAGAAAAAAAAAAGGGAGGCCATTATCCTCGCTATTGACATTCGTTTGTAGAAAGCATCGTAAATACGACACGTTAATAATAACTTGGAAACATTCTTACATCTGCACACCTGATTAGGACAAGTGTCTATCTACGAGAATTGAGAGGAATGCCATATGGCTTGCTTTATGTATTTATTTACTCATTTTGTTTAATATCTAGTTTCTAGCTGCACTGCAGCACTGGTTAAAATAAAATTTTATAGATGTACTAATATAAATATTTTCTGTCTCCAGATCCAGTAAATAATAGTTTTGTGATATATTTCCAAAAAATGAGGGAGTATAAAAAGACATTTCCCTTCACAGGGATTGCATAAACAATTTCTTTACGATTTGGTAACTTATCTGCTAGTGTAAGTTCTCGTGATGCATCACTCTAGTGTTAAGATGTGACGTAAGTTTTAAACATGGCCATTTTTACTGTAATATTTTTTCTGCTTGAGCTATGTCATGTTTAGGTATAAGTTGCTGCTGTTTGCCAGGCATAATGTTACTGAATTTGACTTTGTATTACGCTGTTCAGCCAGTTTTACTACTGATTTATTTTTCTTGTTTGCTGCGCATTGCCTCATATTAGTTGTAATGTTGAATTGCTTGGTAATTTAGATTTACTGTAGGTTGCTTTGCCAGCTTGAAATTTTTTTCATTGATGTTTGTTACTTGATTTGTGCTGCTGCATTGCCTCGTCCCTTAGTTTAATATCTGAGCTCAGTAGATTTAAGTTAGCTTAAGAGGGGGTAGACTATATAAGAAACTAGTTGTGATGAATGGAAAGAAATGCATTGAAGGTATATGAAAACGTTTTGGGCCAAAATGAGTATTGTACAATGATCCGTAATTATTTTGAAAGAAATATGAACAGAGTAGAGAAAGCCAGTATTGATAGGACTTTTTGGAAATAGTGAGGAACGGAGGGAGATCTCCGAGAAGTAAAGAAAGTTTTGTTTGCAAAATACTGCAGTAAAAGAAACCCTGTCCTTTCCTTGTGTTATCCCACTATGTGTTTGTGTTCCCTTGTGTATTTATGTTTTTCCTGTATTTATATGTTTATCTGATAAGACTTATGTTGTAGAATTTTTCTAATACTAAGCTACATTCACTATGATGAGGAATACTGTTATCCTCAAATATAATTGGCATTAATAATATGTTATTTACCTTGTAAATATGCTTAGACTTTATTTATTCTATTTTGTTTTAATGCTCATGTGTGAAGTGGATGTTTCAAAATTTATTCTGATCTTTTATGTATCTACTTATGTCATAATTCCTGTAACACTGTTGTATATGTTATTTTGATTCTTTTGTAAAGCCTGTACTACAAATGTTATCTGTATTGTTATGTTCTTTAATGATGTATTTTGTACCTTTGTAATTGTATTCTTATGTTATAAAATTGTAATTGACACCAGTTCATCATATTATTAACTTGTAAGTTACATTTCACTGCACACGTTTCTGTTGGTCATAGTATATGGACAATATGTGAGAAGTAGGGACTGTTAGTGTTTGCACGTGTGTTAATAATTCAGCAAGGGACTGGATAACAGCATTGCTGGTTCTAAGGACAATTAAAAAAACTTTGTGAGTGTACAAGTGGTGGTTTATGGACTTGCTATATTGTCTGCAAGACTCTTCGATGGTGATTGTGCACCTGCACATTTGCAACAGATGGCTGCTGGCCGTCTCTACAAGGACTACAGTGGGTCTGCAGCTTTGATGACCCACCAATACCATTATTTCTACAAGGACTACAGTGGGTCTGCTTCTTTGCTGACTCACCAGTACCATTATTTCTACAAGGACTGCAGTGGGTCTGCGGCTCTGGTGGCCCACCAGTACCGTAATCTCTACAAGGACTACAGTGGGTCTGCTCTGTGATGACCTACCCATCAATACTCTTCAAAACTTCGACTGACTCCGCTGTGGGTTTGCTCTGTTGTGGCCCATGACCTGTCTGCATGTCGAGAGTCAGCATTGTCTTTCCGTTGGAAGGACAACGATACTTCTTCAAGACTGCATGGAAATTCACTACTTCCGTGTGCATTTTCTTTTACTGCTCAGACTTTGAGAAAAACACTGCAATGTGATGAACGATTAGGACTGTCTTTATGGACTGTGAGAAAATTTTAGCTTTTGACCAACATTGTATCAATAAGTGTGTGCATTTGATTTCTTTGTTATTGTAATTATGAAAAATTTTTTCAAATCTGTATTGGGCACTGCCCAAACCAATTTGTAAAATTTTTTGTGGGGAGCATGGGGGCTATGTAAGTAGGCTGTTTAGGTTTTTTTTATTGGTAACGCCACCTCTGTATAGAAAATCATTGGCTGTGCGGTGTGCAGTCTGTGGCTGCTTTGCATTGTTGTAATACGCGCCATTGTAGTGTTAGGCAGCTGGCTGTGAACAGCGCATAGCGTTGGGCAGTTGGAGGTGAGCCGCCAGCAGTGGTGGATGTGGGGAGAGAGATGGCGGAGTTTTGTAATTTGTCATGATCTGCTATATATATGATGATATCAAGGTAAATACATTCTTTGTTCTCTATTAATATATTTCATTTGCTAACTATCCCTATCAGTAGTTAGTGCCTTCCATAGTTTGAATCTTTTATTTAGCTGGCAGTAGTGGCGCTGGCTGTATTGCAGTAGCTTGAGCAGCGAAGATTTTTGTGAGGTAAGTGATTTGTGAAAGGTATAGTTTAATGTTAGTCAGGGCCATTCTTTTGTAGGGAATTTTGAAAGTCAGATTGCGTTGCGCTAACAAAATATTGTGTGTCAGTATAAGCACAGTCCTGTAAAATTGTTCAAAAGGGGACGTTTCACACCAACTGAATTTATTAATATTTTAATTTTAGTTACTGTTGTCAGGTGAAAGTTGCTTGGCATTGGCATCGCTCTCTTGATCGTTGCAGAGGACAGCCATTGCGTAAACCGTAAACTTCCTGTGTGGTTTGAAGTGGTACAGAGACGTATTTCTTGCTACAACTAGCAAGGAATTCTCTGGAACCATTAATCTGAGTAACTTGCTGCAACGTGGAGTTCGAAATTCCTCATATTTACTAGGTTCAACAGTAAATCCAGCAATCTGAATGAAAGCCAAAGCAAATAAATGTTGCTGAAGGAAAATGAATGTATGTTTCACAACTAGCTCTCATTCAGTTTATGACTTTGTGAATAAATGATGCTAAACAACGTGAACCGGTAAACGTAATAATTATTCAGCAAAACAAGTTAATTTTACAAGTGGCTGAACTGCATCTAACTTAGTCTCTCCACGTGGTCTGTTTAGTGGTTTATGAATTATTTAATGAGTTTTTACAACTGTTACCATTACATTTGTACAAATATCTCCCATCAGAGAACAAAAAAATGGCTCTGAGCACTATGGGACTTAACATCTATGGTCATCAGTCCCCTAGAACTTAGAACTACTTAAACCTAACTAACCTAAGGACAGCACACAACACGCAGCCATCACGAGGCAGAGAAAATCCCTGACCCCGCCGGGAATCGAACCCGGGAACCCGGGCGTGGGAAGCGAGAACGCTACCGCACGACCACGAGATGCGGGCATCAGAGAACATTATCGCTTATTTGTGAAGTTATCATTACTATGACGTTCTGGTGCGAATTACGTATACTGCCACATAACACTGTACAGGTTCCACTCTGCACCAAAGAAGTATTCCTGTAACTTGAACTGTTGCGAGACACGTGGATCAGTCTCCACATCATATGCAAATGAGTTTATTCTCATTTCCTACGTACCTCATATAGGACCTGAAGAGTCGATAAGAACATTATTTAACTTTAATTAATTAGTTTTCCGGATACCATCTGAGCCAAATGTACAATTTTTGGTCAAGGAGCGAGCCACTACATAATTAACAAACAGCTGATATTAATATCTGAAAAAGGCCACAAAAATTTAAAAAAAGGCAAAAGGTTTTCAATATTACTTAGGTTGACTAACATGTTGCAACGCAAGAGTCTCACGTACAGAGAGAAACTCTTCTACAGATCAAACGGATTGCACGGAAACGAAGACCAAATTGCCATATCTGGAGTTTACCCACTCAAATATTACAGTTCCATAGAAAACCAACTGGAACTGAAACCTGCAGAACAAAGAATACCTACCTGTGCGATGGTTTCTGAAAATTTATCCAAGGGAAAAAAATTTTTTTCCTATTGTGCGTCACTGAATGACTGTTGCATTTTGTAAGAGCACCATGTTGCGGTTTCTAAGGCTAACATTGTCGATACCCTTACCGAATAATCGATTATTAACTCTTTTTTTCGGTGGATATCATTTCGCGGGCTTACAGGAAACTTCCAGAACACATCGGCTCGCGCTAACTGACAAGAAATACGGCTAGGCAGGTATATGACCCAGTTACCAGCGGCCAATAACAACGGTCGGGATGCGGTCCCATTGTCGGCCGGTTGCTGCTAACGAGAAAGACTATCCGTATGAGTGGCTCAGTGAATGGAGGAAGTAAAACTGTGGAAGAATTCTGATCAAGTTTATCGCAAGTAATCTGAAGTCATGCGTAGAAGTGAAATCTTGAATATTACATGTGTTGTCACCATTAATTGCCAAGTGTGTATTTTAACTACGATGAAGCGACCACTGATATTATCGGATCTGGGAAAAAGTTATACTGTGGATCAGACAACCATGTAACCTTTCTAAACGTAAACGTCAAATTAACTTTTACATTACGCCTAGACGGAGTGGGTACTGTGCACTTGCATTTGAGACAGCTTAGGAAACATTTATTTGTCTTGAGAGTAAATAAATCTTGTTTCGATTGAATGATTTTCATCATTTCAAGAATATCGTTAAGGATTTCCTATAATCATAGGAAGCAATGCGTAGGTTAATTTCAGGCACACGGTATAATACGGTAATCGCCTACGTATTGGGAAGTAATCGCCACCCCTACTATCTTCTTTGTAAGATAGCCTAGAGACTTGTTAAATAAATGAGGGGACGGTTACATACCGGTATGTCCACGCTTGAGAGGACCGAACTAACGCAGTTTTCCAACAAAGTGGTGGAAAAGTGAACAGAGTACTGTACGTTTGTCGTAGTGTAAAAGTATTCTGTTTCTCGGCAAAAAGCTGTGGACAGAAGTAGGATCTGTGATATCTAAGTGATGCCACATTTTACGATAAAACTTCAGCGGATCAGACTATGCAAGATTGAAATATGATAAAACTTGACTGACAAGAGGCCTACACACGTTACATGAAAAGACAGAAAATGTCGGTACAGAAGTAATCGTGAACGCTGAATAATGATGATACGCCACAAGATAAAATTAAGAACTAAGATGCAAACGCTGATTTTGAACATAAAGTGTCTTCCATCACAGAAGGGTACAGAATCGACACATTGCAAGGCACTGCATCAGAGTACTTGGCTATGAAGGCCAGATCTTCGCCACGGACGACTAAAGCGACTGACGCACATAATTGAGCAATGTACGTAATATTTCTTGGCACTGCATTGCTGCTTGGCACGATTAACAGTATAGATTGATGAGCTGCAACTGAAAAAGGAATGGGGATCCAATTTATGTCGAGTAGTAATAAATATCAACAAAAGCAAAACGAGGATAATGGAATGCAGTCAAATTAAATCGGATGATGCTGAGGGGATTAGATTAGGAAATGAGACACTTAAAGTAGTAAAGGAGTTTTGCTATTTAGGGAGTAAAATAACTGATGATGGTCGAAGTAGAGAGGATATAAAATGTAGACTGGCAATGGCAAGGATATCGTTTCTGAAGAACAGAAATTTGTTAACATCGAGTATAGATTTAAGTGTCAGGAAGTCGTTTCTGAAAGTATTTGTATGGAGTGTAGCCATGTATAGAAGTGAAACATGGACGATAACCAGTTTGGACAAGAAGAGAATAGAAGCTTTCGAAATGTGGTGCTACAGAAGAATGCTGAAGATAAGGTGGGTAGATCACGTAACTAATGAGGAGGTATTGAATAGGATTGGGGAGAAGAGAAGTTTGTGGCACAACTTGACTAGAAGAAGGGATCGGTTGGTAGGACATGTTGTGAGGCATCAAGGGATCACCAGTTTAGTATTGGAGGGCAGCGTGGAGGGTAAAAATCGTAGAGGGAGACCAAGAGATGAATACACTAAGCAGATTCAGAAGGATGTAGGTTGCAGTAGGTACTGGGAGATGAAGAAGCTTGCACAGGATAGAGTAGCATGGAGAGCTGCATCAAACCAGTCTCAGGACTGAAGACCACAACAACAACAACAGTAATAAATACAAGATGGATGAGAAGGATAAGGTGGCTGATATGACGAGTCAACGTTTAATTAAAGTTGCGAATACCACGAATAAGTTCCAGCAGCTTCAGTTTCTGGGAAGTATAGTAGAACTGACGATAGCATTGATACAAATTCTACTCTAGAGGTTTGAAGACCAAAATTTGTCTACACCACTGCCAAAGACCAGTCAACAGGAAAGAGACATAAACAGTCTAGGGGTTGGGAATGTGTCTATTATGACGAGATTGGTTTTGAAAGGCTAAAACTGAATAGAGTGAAGCTAATCTTCAGACTGGTCTTGCAAAAGAGATTGCTGTTAAAATAGAAAAAAGTGAGGCTAATCTTGCTGAAGAATTTGCTGTTAAAATCGGAGAAAATCAAAAATGTGCTAATCGACAGTTCAAAGAAATGCAGAGTAATACAACTAACCATTTCAAAGAAGAAAGACAACTTTTTGTTCAATATCAGAGGGAGATAGTAAATAATCTGCGAAATGAGATACTAGAAAGTCAAAAGGACGCTGTTGGTGATGTTCGTCAAGAGCTTGCGGATTTCAAACAACAACAAAATAACAAAAACCCTGAGATGTCTGCCAAAATAGACACAACGAAACAGGAGCTTCGAAAACATATTGAGAATGATTAAAGTATTTGGGAAGAACAGGGCAATAGGATCACAAATCTTGATTTGAAGGTGCAAGAAGTGGCTACGAAACAGGGACAGCTAGCGACACATATGCCTCAGATTACAGAGCTCGTAATTCCAGGCAGTCGTTGTTTGGCCATTGAGGAAAGCTGCACGTCAGTCCCTGGAAACACTGGAAAACAACCCGAAATGGCCCGAAGTGCCACTCCGGAGTCGATCGAAGTTGTCATCTTACCATGCAAGCGTCACGGTGACGTAAGTGATATTGAGCGAAGACAGGCGCGTTTCCAACAGATTACACAGTTAAACGGATTAAAACCTAAAGGGGTTGTATGTCCTATTTTTTGTTAGGAGTTTATACTGTCATCAGAATGGACAGATGCTGAAAAAATATCCTTTGTTGCCAATCGTTCGGATGGGGGATGCCTACAACAGGGGAATGCAACGACATAAAGGAAGAATGACGTACGCTCAATTTCAGACAGCATTTTTGTGAAAGTACTGGTCAAAACGCAAGTGGTATTGCGTTGTAGATGGATTGTATAATAAAGAATATTCAACCAAATTTTTGGAAAAGAAGTTGGGTACTAACTAGTATTTAGATAAGGAATTTGAGAAACAGGATGTTGTGAAATGAGTCGTAAAGCGGCTACCTTCAGAAATACGCGAACGGTTGGTGGCAACTTATACACTGCTGGCCACCGTAAATGCAACACCCTGAATGAAGCATCCGAATCAAGTGAAATTTACACCATGGGTTTGCAGCGATGAGATATGGAACTGATTAGAATTTCAGCGCAGACGCACATCACGCGCGCCTGTGGCGCCACCTCATAGCGCCATTTAAGGCTTGGCGATTTCGACGAGTGTACGTTCGGCACGTGTGTTTACCTTGTGGTTGTTTCACAAGACGATCAGTTATGCCTCGTAGACAACAGCGGACATCGTTTGATCAAGTATCCGAGTTCGACGGAGGAAGGATAGTGGCTTACCGAGATTGTGGATTATCATACAGAGAAATCGCTAGTCGTGTTGGACGAAACCAAACAACTGTAAAGCGGATATGTGACCGTTGGATGCAGGAGGGTACGACGGACCGACGTGGTCGATCGCATTCACCTCGGTGCATCACTGCACGTGCTGATAGGCAAATTGTGCGCATGGCAGGGACGGATCGCTCAGTGACATCCCGAACTATAGCACAGCACATTGCGTCTGTAACGCATCATCCAGTGTCTGCTCGTACCATTCGACGCCGTTTACAGTAGAGTGGTCTGTCCGCAAGACGTCCATTGCTTCGTCTACCATTCACGCAGAACCACAGACGTCTCCGTCGCCAATGGTGTGATGACAGACGGATGTGGACGGCAGAATGGAATGACGTTGTCTTTACTGACGAGGCACGCTTCTGTATGCAGCACCACGATGGTCGGATTCGAGTGTGGAGACACCGTGGAGAGAGGATGCTGGACAGCTGCATTATGCACCGCCACACTGGTCTTGCACCGGGTATTATGGTATGGGGCGGTATTGGATATTACTCTCGCACGCCTCTAGTACGCATTGCCGGTACTTTAAATAGCCGGCGCTAGATATCCGAGGTGCTGGAGCCAGTTGTCCTTCCTTACCTTCAGTGCTCGGCCACAGCCATAGTTCAACAGGATAATGCGCGACCACACGTGGCACGCATTGTCCAAAGGTTCTTCGTCAATAACCAGATTGAATTGCTTCCCTGGCCGGCTCGCTTTCCGGATCCTTCGCCGATAGAAAACATGTGGTCCATGGTTGGTCAACGAGTGACCCAGATTACATCCCCAGCTGCCACACCGGATGATCTTTGGCAACGTGTGGAAGCTGCTTGGGCTGCTGTACCCCAGGAACACATCCAACGTCTCTTTGACTCAATGCCGAGACGTGTGGCAGCGGTGATCTCCAACAATGGCGGCTACTCTGGCTACTGATTCTGGCAGGAACCACATGTCACAGACGTCTGTAAACGTAATCATTTGATACTTGGTCAACATGTTATCTACAACATAAATCTTGTTGTGCTACCTCTTGTCTTTCTTGGTGTTGCATTTACGGTGGCCAGCAGTGTACTATCAACACAGAATATCAGGTGAGACAAATTTTCGGACAGATCGAAAACGAAGAAAGAAGAGATAACAACAGGAATTTTGGAGATTCACTCCGGCGAAATTCTATGGTAATGGGCCAAAACGAAATCGGCGCAGAGATCATTACAGACCTATGTATAGACATAACTAGAGACCGCAATGAAATAACCGACGACAGTTTCACGAAAGAAGAATCTGTGATCGCAGAAATGATGAACTTCAGCGTAGACCTTGGAGAGTAATGGCAATGAAAATCGATCACAGTTCGAGTACAAACAATTTCATGACAGAAGACCGCTTATTAGACAGAGACAAGAGGTGAATGACGTGTCAGAAAACGAACAATAGTTCGAAATAGATCTCGTTTCGGAACTTCGCACAAACAACCACCATTTTCAAGCCACTACACAGCTGAAGCTATGTAAACAGGAGATTAGGAGCCAGACAGAAACAAATAACCTTGATTAGAGCCTGCTGAGCGATCAACAGATAGAATGACAGCAGAAACTCACTGATCCCACCTCGGATGTTCCGACTCTCCGCTTAGTCCAACCATCACGTTTCTAATGGTTGAAATGGCTCTGAGCACTATGGGACTTAACTTCTGTGGTCATCAGTCCCCTAGAACTTAGAACTACTTAAACCTTACTAACCTAAGGACATCACACACATCTATGACCGAGGCAGGATTCGAACTTGTGACGGTAGCGACATTTATAATGTTTGTTTACCTGCACGGCCGTTGCTACAATTAGGACTGGACTTGTCGATGTCTCATAGAATGCGATTTGCATTACTAGACAGCTGACCGTAGCTAGAACCGATAGTTTGATCACTTTTTGTATCGTTTCTAACTCGATCAAAAAGTGTTATTTTGCACACACTTTTTTATAAATTAGTTACAATGTTCTTACTGGATATTAAAGTGTGTAAAACTAAATTATGACGCCAACTAAACGTAAACATGGGATACTGTCTTTACAAGCGGACGTTGAGCCCTGAGACGTAAATGAGAAGATCAGTGCAGCTGATGTTGACTGCACAATGAAAGCAGAATTAGCTGAGGGCCAGCTTATTGACGGTGTAATTCAAACCACCCATGAGAACGGGGAAGATGATGACGGCAACGAAGACAATGAACCTGCGGCTCAAGTATCACATACGGATGTGAACAGTGCATTTGATACAGACCTTCACTACATCGAACAAAGCTCTATGTCTACCCGAGGAGGTATTTTGTGAATTAGGAAATGGCTGAACATGACAAGAAAATCAAAGCAAACGGACATTACAAACTTGTTTCGGCCTCCTACTTAAGAACAGAAGAGTTTTATTTATTTGTTACCATGTGACTTCTCATGTTTTAAACAGTTATGTGCAAATCAGTCACGTGTGAATACATTGCTGTAGTAAGGTGTGTACAGAGGTTGAACTTTCACTCACACTTAACAATGTATGTTACAGACGTGTTTGTACGATACAGACGTATTTTACAATACATGCGCTACAGTATCATACAGTTTCGTGTAAGAATTTCTAGCATGATAATGTTTTCGATTCGTTACTGTTTTAATATAGAACAATATTTCATACAGTACTTGCAGATGAACATTAATGTTGTGCTGCATTGTAATGTGATATTATGGGTCAATAAAAGTGTTCCTCTGATTAACTGACCATTTTTGCGTTCCTATCACTCTCCCAAACCCGTAGGGCACGGAGTTGCGAGGTTCTACTGCGATCTGTGAAGAAGGAAGAACAATTAAGAACTAAGCTACACTCCTGGAAATGGAAAAAAGAACACATTGACACCGGTGTGTCAGACCCACCATACTTGCTCCGGACACTGCGAGAGGGCTGTACAAGCAATGATCACACGCACGGCACAGCGGACACACCAGGAACCGCGGTGTTGGCCGTCGAATGGCGCTAGCTGCGCAGCATTTGTGCACCGCCGCCGTCAGTGTCAGCCAGTCTGCCGTGGCATACGGAGCTCCATCGCAGTCTTTAACACTGGTAGCATGCCGCGACAGCGTGGACGTGAACCGTATGTGCAGTTGACGGACTTTGAGCGAGGGCGTATAGTGGGCATGCGGGAGGCCGGGTGGACGTACCGCCGAATTGCTCAACACGTGGGGCGTGAGGTCTCCACAGTACATCGATGTTGTCGCCAGTGGTCGGCGGAAGGTGCACGTGCCCGTCGACCTGGGACCGGACCGCAGCGACGCACGGATGCACGCCAAGAACGTAGGATCCTACGCAGTGCCGTAGGGGACCGCACCGCCACGTCCCAGCAAATTAGGGACACTGTTGCTCCTGGGGTATCGGCGAGGACCATTGGCAACCGTCTCCATGAAGCTGGGCTACGGTCCCGCACACCGTTAGGCCGTCTTCCGCTCACGCCCCAACATCGTGCAGCCCGCCTCCAGTGGTGTCGCGACAGGCGTGAATGGAGGGACGAATGGAGACGTGTCGTCTTCAGCGATGAGAGTCGCTTCTGCCTTGGTGCCAATGATGGTCGTATGCGTGTTTGGCGCCGTGCAGGTGAGCGCCACAATCAGGACTGCATACGACCGAGGCACACAGGGCCAACACCCGGCATCATGGTGTGGGGAGCGATCTCCTACACTGGCCGTACACCACTGGTGATCGTCGAGGGGACACTGAATAGTGCACGGTACATCCAAACCGTCATCGAACCCATCGTTCTACCATTCCTAGACCGGCAAGGGAACTTGCTGTTCCAACAGGACAATGCACGTCCGAATGTATCCCGTGCCACCCAACGTGCTCTAGAAGGTGTAAGTCAACTACCCTGGCCAGCAAGATCTCCGGATCTGTCCCCCATTGAGCATGTTTGGGACTGGATGAAGCGTCGTCTCACGCGGTCTGCACGTCCAGCACGAACGCTGGTCCAACTGAGGCGCCAGGTGGAAATGGCATGGCAAGCCGTTCCACAGGACTACATCCAGCATCTCTACGATCGTCTCCATGGGAGAATAGCAGCCTGCATTGCTGCAAAAGGTGGATATACACTGTACTAGTGCCGACATTTTGCATGCTCTGTTGCCTGTGTCTATGTGCCTGTGGTTCTGTCAGTGTGATCATGTGATGTATCTGACCCCAGGAATGTGTCAATAAAGTTTCCCCTTCCTGGGACAATGAATTCACGGTGTTCTTATTTCAATTTCCAGGAGTGTATTTCTTATATTATTCAAGCGAAAGTGTATGGAGAAGAACATTGTATTCTTCTCATAGTCAAGTCAGAGCGGTTTCGAAGAAGTTATATGATAAATTTTTTGAAGAAATATGCAGATATTTCTGAATTTCCGGTTAGTGGATTCGAGATTGGAGAACATTGGGAGAGCAAAGTAAACCTATTAAGAAGCACGTGTTATTGAAAGCTGGAGTACGAGAGTCGAAAGATGATGTGATGGTCGTTCCTAATTCGACGTTGGAGCAAGGAAAGAGTTTGAATTTAGTTAACGTGATGATGGAAATAGATGATGAAGATTATCCAGTTTGGCAGCAAGATGACTGCGGCTACCTGTTAAGTTACGAGGCAAGATTAAGGGACCACATTATAACATAAAGATAATACCACTCAAATGAAACTATTCTCACCCATATTCCACACCCCACGTAAATACGGTAGCTGTAGAAAAGGAATTACAAGCGATTTTATCGACAGGCATAAACGAAGACAGTGACAGTCAAAGCTGCAACAGTGATGAAGGCAGTGACAGTCAGTAACGTGTTTGCTTGCAGGGGTTTGAGTCACGAACACTCATTACAGTGACGCTGAACTCTCAAAGTTTTGTAATTAGATTTAACAGCAATGTGTACGTTAAGTACGTAAGAAATTTTAGTGCACCTGAATAGGAACGTGTATCGATGTAAGGTGCGACATTTAAGTTTTTTTTTTTTTTTTTTTTTTTTTTTTTTTTTTTTTAGTGTAGTTTGTGTGCGCCGCGCAAGATGCTCCATGAGAATGTTGCAGAGACCACGCATGGTTGTTGCATGTGTGCAGGTGAACGTCGTGTCGGTGGCTGGCTTCAGCCGACAGAGACCTAGTGGTTACCCGTCGTGGCAACCATGGTCTCTTAGCTGAATGATCACTGCTGACACGAAACCACCATTACCTTCACAAGTTGCGACACTGTCGTGGATTAAAACGGTGATCCTGCAAGTTTAGGATAAAATTCTTTTATTTCCGTCACTGATCGCAAAACGTTTGTTCCTCAGACTACCGGTTTCGGTCAGCAATGACCATCTTCCGATCCGTTTTACAATATGCCCTAATAATATAAAGATATTATGGCTTTTTTATATTAGGACATGTAAAAAGGATGTAAAGACGGTCATTTGTGACCGAAATCTGTAGTCTGAGAACCAAACGTTTTGTGATCATTGATGGACATAAAAGAAATTTATTCAATATCACCTTGACTACCATCATCTGCTTAATATCCACTGGTGGTCATTGGCCCTTCATGTACATCATGACTTTAAGCCTAGGCATTTCGGTCCTATACGTGTCCATATGTCATTTAGCCAACTGAAATCTGTTCGTTTCCTCATCTCACTGAATCCAGTGAAGAATTTCCCTGGTCCATTATCACACACTTGCCTGAATACATGACCCCTCTACGTCCATATGGATTTTGTTCCCATCATAACTGTATCTTTCACTTCAGTCCATCCCGTCCCTTTTGTTGTTTTCCTGTCTTGATAACGTGGAGAGACAGGAAAACAACAAAAGGGACGGGATGGACTGAAGTGTCTTGAAAGTGTCTTGAAAGGAGGATATAAGATGAACATCAACAAAAGCAAAACGAGGATAATGGAATGTAGCCGAATTAAGTCGGGTGATGCTGAGGGAATTAGATTAGGAAATGAGACACTTAAAGTAGTAAAGGAGTTTTCCTATTTGGGAGCAAAATAATTGATGATGGTCGAAGTAGAGAGGATATAACATCTAGACTGGCAATGGCAAGGAAAGCGTTTCTGAGGAACAGAAATTTGTTAACATCGAGTATAGATTTGTCAGGAAGTCGTTTCTGAAAGTATTTGTATGGAGTGTAGCCATGTATGGAAGTGAAACATGGACGATAACCAGTTTGGACAAGAAGAGAATAGAAGCTTTCGAAATGTGGTGCTACAGAAGAATGCTGAAGATAAGGTGGGTAGATCACGTAACTAATGAGGAGGTATTGAATAGAATTGGGGAGAAGAGAAGTTTGTGGCACAACTTGACAAGAAGAAGGGACTGGTTGGTAGGACATATTCTGAGGCATAAAGGGCTCACAAATTTAGCATTGGAGGGCAGCGTGAAGGGTAAAAATCGTAGAGGGAGACTAAGAGATGAATACACCAAGCATTTTCAGAAGGATTAGGTTGCAGTAAATACTGGTAGATGAAGAAGCTTGCAAAGGATAGAGTAGCATGGAGAGCTGCATCAAACCAGTCTCAGGACTGAAGACAGCAACAACCACGTTATCACAACATACACCTCTCAATTCATCAGTATACAGTTCTAAGTTATCTGGTGCACATTCCTAGTGTCTGTGCCAAATTCATCAATTCATTGTTGCAGTTTATCTACTCTATAAGCTAGCAACAAGCAGTATTACAGGGGGGATTAAGTATCTCCCATCATCACATATTCGTTTGTCGTTTTACCATTTAATGAACGCATAAACTTCATGTAAGGCTGATAAAAATATTTTTGGTTGTATTTAATCTGTCTACGAGTCTCTTGTTTCAATTATGAACATTATATGAACATTACAAAATCTCGATGAAGTCTGATGGTGGCTATAGCACTGATAGAGGTGTATCACAATTGGTAGTGAAAACTGAAACAGGAGGACGTATATAATATCAAAAGAAAAACATTCCCTTTAACATGTCTACCAGAAAGATGACAGCGTGGTTATTGTCGGCACTGACTTCAGTGAGAAATACTGTCCAAGTTAGTATACATTATTTACTTCGGTTCAAATTTGACTACTCACTGAGATGACGGCCGAGAGTGTGGTGCATGCCCAATGAAGCTATGGATCCTTCATGTCAACAAGGTTGCGCCCAGCAACAGATGAGTTATTTATGGTCTGGCTGTGTTCACATGCAGGCAATTACATCCTATTGTCTGGATGGCAGGTCAACGTAATCTGGACATTCTAGCAGACCACTCGCATTCCTTTCTAGCATCAAAGTGTCCTGATTGTGATGCCGTCAGTGTGAATGTTCATTAGAGACATGGAGATCGTCAGGAGTGGCCCAGTTAAGTGTGATAAGACCGCACTTATCATCTATACACGTTAATTATATGCCGGATAGGTTAAGCAGTCTATGGCTGTTTGCTGATGGAAGATGCAACATGATAGACAAAATTAATTGTTTGTGTGAAAGATGGTAGCTTAATATAAATGTAGAAAAATACAATGTATTGCAAATAAGTAGGATAAATAATCCCACAATGTTCAAATACAACACCGGTAGTTTCCTGCTTGCCACAGGCACATCTATAAAATATATAGGTGTAACATTCTATAATGGAAATAAGAAATTTTGTGGTACGATCTTATGGTACCAAACTGCTCTGGTCATCAGTCCCTAAGCTTACACACTACTTAATCTAGCTTTAACTTACGCTAAAGACAACACACACACACCCATGCCCGAGGGAGAAGTCGAACCTCTGACAAGGGGAGCCGCATGGACTGTGACAGGCTGCCTAGACTTCGCGGCTACCCTGCGCGGCTATATTGCATAAAGATCTGAAACAGAAAGAGCACCCAAGAGCGGTAATAGAGAAGGCGAACGCTCGACTAGGGTTTATTGGGAAAATTTTAGGAAAGTGAAGTTCATGTGGAAAGGAGACAGCGCACAGAGCACTAGTTTACCGTCTCTTCAGTATAACTCGACTTTTTGGCATCCCTGCCAGGTCAGATGGAAGGAAAACATTGCAACAATACACAAGCGAGGCATTTGACTTGTTACCCATAGGTTAGATCATAGGTATTACGGAGAGGGGTCGTAAATTCAAATAGGAACCCCTGCTGGAAAGACGGCATTCTTTTCGCGAAACAGTATTGAGAAAATTTAGAGAAGCGGCATCTGAAGTTGACTGCTGAAGGGTTCTCAGCTGTGTTGCGGCTCATGTTGGTACTATTGGTGAGTTGGAATCCTGTAATAGGGATAGTGGCGTCTCGTTTTCTTCTTGTGTTTACTGGCGCCACTACAAGCGTTGTCTGTCCGCGAGTGGCAGCAGCAGCTGTTGTCGATATCTAGTACCATGGTACTATCTTTGGAATGACGTCAAGTAATTTCCAGGTCGGGTGTGTCGGGAGTTCGGTTGGGACGGAGCAGCAGTGACGTCCGGCAGTGCGAGGACATGCCGGGACCACTGGTGGCACACAGCCACTGCCGGATCGAGGGGCTGTAGTGGCGAGGGCCACAACCTCGTTGTCCGCCGGACCCAGGACGTTTGAGCTGAGTGAACATTAAGCCAGTAGTGAAACCTCCACTACTTTGAGATCAGGCCGTTTGTTCGCGCGTTGCTGCTCGCAGGGTGCACGGTCGCTGAGACGAAGAGCAACGAGTGGAGTGTTTGGAGTTGGCGAAATTAATTAGCCATCTCCACTTCTTATTATTAATCATTGAAATCCTTGTGCTATTAGTGGTGAAGTTCAACCAGCGGTATTTTTTCTGCCTGGTGGCCGCTAATGCCCCAGTTACCTGCCCTGGAGGTCACGTATTTTCGTGGCAGTGTACCTTTCCTTGCTTTGCCACTGCTGTCTTGTGTCCGCGTAGTTCGACAGCCTCCTTGATTGTGGTTCAGATGTTTTGCTTCTTTTGGTCTACTTTGGTCTTAGTGGTTCCTTCTGCTTCTGGATGTTCTAAACACCGGATTCTAAAGACGCAGTGCTGTCCGCCGGTTCTGCCTTGCCTGGGTTATTCCATCGTTGCAGTGGTTATCAGACAATAATTAGATTTATGGATGAGTGTTGGTCTGCGTTTAAACTGTCACTAGTTTGAGCTGCCATACGGTTAGGTGAATACAACTCTTGGCTGCCTGTCTCATCGCTTACGAAGTTGAGCGACTTTCCCAGATCGATTCTTGGAGCACTGTCTGAGGCCCACTCCTCTCTTGATTTGGTCCAAATGTGATGACTGTTTTTCTTTTAAATACTTTAATTTTGAATTATTACTGTTTCAGCCTTCAGCAGACAAAGAGATTGAATTTATTGTTAATAAGGCCTTGAGCCATGAGTGTAACTTGTCTTAAGAAATTTTATTTAGACAAAATACTCGTATCTTAACACTGAAATGTTGATTAAATATCCCTAGAAGAAGTTTAACTGCTTCTCAAAAATTTGCTTTCCAGGCCTTCAGCCGTCCAACTGTCTTTTTTTTTTTAGTTATTACTATTGGGGCCTTCAGCCGACAAATAATTTGAATTTCTTGTCAATAAGGCCTTCAGCCGTGAATACAGTTGGTCTTAAGAATTTTTAATTAGATATTGTCCCTCAAAAGTGAAATTTTGATGATTGTCTTTATTTTTAAATATTTTAGTATCACTTGGAGAAGTTTAACTGGTTCTTAAGGATTTGCTATCCAGGCCTTCAGCCGACAAACAGGTTTTTTGAGTTATTACTATTGGGGTCTTCAGCCGACAAATAATTTGAATTTCTGGTCAGTAAGGCCTTCAGTCATGAGTGCAACTTCCTTAAGAATTTTTTTTATTAAACATTGTGTCTTAACAGTCAAATTTGATAATTGTTCCTTATTGTCAACTTTATTTGCAATTGTTTCGAAATAAAGTGTATGTGATTAAAAAAAACTGAGCAACCACCGGTAACTATGGCCCCGTTCACACCGAATCCTGAGTTTCCCTAAGTATCACGTCTCAGGTTCTACTGCTGCAAACGTAAATTTCGCAAAAGGATCACGAAGATAAAACAAATTAGGGCTTGTGCAGAGCCATATGGGCTGTCGTTTTTCCCCGTCGTATTTTCGAGTGGCCCAGGAAAGGTGCCCTCCATAATGTGTACCGAGTGGAGCCGTGCGGATTATATACGAAGGCTATTCCAGAAGTAAGTTCCGATCGGTCGCGAAATGGAAACCAATGTGTAAATCCGCTGACGTTTTGCACAGATGTGTTGGTCAGCGCGTCTAGTATGCCTGTCGATGGCGGCACATCGCTCTTTTCAATTATGAGCGCACAATGAGCACGTAAGGTTGCCTACAAAATAGTGGCTCCCGCTAAGTATGATGACGTGGTGAGAGATTTCGCCTGATGCTATGCAGCCCACATCACGTAACTGTGATGCCTTTCGTTCTTCACGACAATTCTTGGCCGCACTCTCCAGGGGCAATGAAGATGCTCCTACAGGGTTTTCGATGGGAGGCGTTTGATGACCCACAATACAGCCCGTAATTGGTTCGTCCTGAGTTTCATCTCTGCTCACATGAACAGCTGGCTATGAAGACAACGTTTTGCCACAGAAAAACGAGCTGTAGATGGGCGTAGAGAATTGGCTAAAAGCACAGGCTGCTGCCTTCTACGACGAGGATATTGGAATGTTGGTAGAACGCGACGGCAAATGTCTCAATCGAAGTCGTGACTTTGTAGAGGGGTAGCTGTAAAGTGTAGCTAACATCTTTGAGTTTCGCAGTGGTTTCCATTTCGCTACGGGGTGGAACTTTCTTTATGAATAGCCCTTGTATGTGTTTGTAGATATACAGGGTGATTCAAAAAGAATACCACAACTTTAGGAATTTAAAACTCTGCAACGACAAAACGCAGAGCTAAGCACTATATGTCGGCGAATTAAGGGAGCTATAAAGTTTCATTTAGTTGTACATTTGTTCGCTTGAGGCGCTGTTGACTAGGCGTCAGCGTCAGTTGATGCTAAGATGGCGACCGCTCAACAGAAAGCTTTTTGTGTTATTGAGTACGGCAGAAGTGAATCGACGACAGTTGTTCAGCGTGCATTTCGAACGAAGTATGGTGTTAAACCTCCTGATAGGTGGTGTATTAAACTTTGGTATAAACAGTTTACAGAGAATGGGTGTTTGTGCAAAGGGAAAAGTTCTGGACGGCCGAGAACGAGACATGAAAATGTAGCACGCATACAGCAAGCATTTGTTCGCAGCCCAGGAAAATCGACTCGCAGAGCTAGCAGAGAGCTGCAAATTCCACAATCAACTGTATGGAGAGTCCTACGAAAAAGGTTAGTTATGAAACCTTATCGTCTGAAAATGGTTCAAGCACTGTCTGCAGCTGATAAGATTAAAAAAATCGATTTCTGTGATTTTATCCTTGCTCAAATGGAAACAGATGAATCTTTCGTTTCAAAGATTGTGTTTAGTGATGAAGCGACTTTCCACGCTAACGGGAAAGTCAACCGTCACAATGTCTGTATATGGGGCACTTAGAATCCGCGGGAAACAACTCAGTATGAACGTGACTCGCCTAAGGTGAACGGTTTCTGTGCCATTTCAGCCAATAAAGTTTTTGGTCCCTTTTTCTTCGAAGGTGCTACTGTAACTGGACTACAGTATCTGGAGATGTTAGAGAATTGGCTGTTCCCTCAGCTCGAACAAGAAGCACAACAATCCATATTTCAGCAGGATGGAGCGCCACCACATTGGCACTTATCTGTCCGTAACTACCTCAACGTCAACTACCCGAGGCGACGGATCGGCCGCCAGGCAGCCCGTGACAGAGCACTTCATCACTGGCCTCCAAGAAGCCCTGATATTACACCCTGAGATTTTTTCTTATGGGGGTATGTTAAGGATATGGTGTTTCGGCCACCTCTCCCAGCCACCATTGATGATTTGAAACGAGAAATAACAGCAGCTATCCAAACTGTTACGCCTGATATGCTACAGAGAGTGTGGATCGAGTTGGAGTATCGGGTTGATATTGCTCGAGTGTCTGGAGAGGGCCATATTGAACATCTCTGAACTTGTTTTTGAGTGAAAAAAAAACCTTTTTAAATACTCTTTGTAATGATGTACAACAGAAGGTTATATTATGTTTCTTTCATTAAATACACATTTTTAAAGTTGTGGTATTCTTTTTGAATCACCCTGTATTATAGCTGCTTGGCTGGACGCAGATTGATTTTATGAACACATCAGTGAACTTACGACCATGGCTTAACCCAGCTGTGCATTATCCGATCCAAACGTGTGCTCAATGAACCCAGCACCAATCGCACAGGAGCTATTATGGGCAACACTGCAAGATGCTTGAATCAATAGGTCTCCAGGACGACTCCAGCGCCTCGTAGAGGACAGCCTCGAGGAGAAGCAATTCGATCACAAACCAGTACTTCCAATGTCTTTCTGCCACTTCTCGTAATTACGTCATTTTTATTTTATTTTACGAATATTGCGCAAATAATTGTTTTGCAACTTCCTTAACTCTAACGTTCCGTCTAGATTTGTTTCTATTGAAACACCATCTCCCCGTGACTTTCTTTGATTCATAAGGACGCTGAGAAAAACTCACTCCGGCAGATATTAAGTTAATGGCGTGTGACACCTCCTCTTTCCTTGATAATTGTCTCTATTTGAGGAGGAAGAGCATTCACAAAAGCCTTCAAATATGTCATATTGCGGGCTTTCCTTAACGACTACGCAACCTCCGACTCAGAGTTGCAATATTAAGGGGCTCCGGAAAGGCTCAAAATCATGAAAAGTTCAATTTTTACTTTTTTGCGTTTTCTGAATCTGCAGACTATTACCTTTTAATAGATATATAATTTATTCAATTCCGAAGACTACAACTATTTTAAAAATTTTTTTGAAATGTGTTCTACATGGGCGTGACCCACTGTGGCGCTGTTAAACTGCTGTTAAATGGTGTTATTATTAACGTCCGTGTTCTCAGGTACATTTTAGTGATGTGAGATAAAGTATGTGTTGTGGCTAACCTGTGATGGTTCAATATATATCGCTGGTGTGATTGTCGATTGTTTCATGTTTATTTACTCTGTCGTTATCTCGAAAATATTCGTAATTAGTTCTGTTTCTTGAGTCTCTGTTTTGTTGAAGTATAATAATGAGTAAAAGTAAAGTTATTAGAAATCTTCTGAAGGCTTTTAAGAAAAGGAGAAATGTTGGCAACATTGTAAGGTGCAAGGTATTTAGAAATATGGGAATGAAGATAGGTTCTAACATGGTACGAGCGATGCTTGCTTTAGACAAGGAACGCCTTCGGGCTGCAGACAGGGCTGTAAAGAGTCTAGAAATACAAGCAAGAGTAAACAGGAGGAGGAACAAGAGGAAACTGGAGAAGGAGTTTGCAGAGGATGAAGATAATCCATCCTATAGACCTGGAATGCACTAAAAAGTTAATCCAATCTTTTTCGCTCGATTCCCAAAAGTTTTATTTTCTCATACTAATTACATGATTTCTAGGGATCTTCCAAACATATTTGTTTCAAACTTTCAGTAAATGTTACACAATACCTTCTGCATAATTTAACACAGCCTTTTTCCAAAAAACTGTATATTTTTGAATATATAAATAAAAAATTGCAAAAAAATGTTGTGAATTTTCATTACAATTGAAAAAAAAATCATCTTTAATAACTGAACTAAAATTTTGTAAAATCCCTGTGTTAAGTTGTAGCCCATATTCCAATAAATAATCTGTAAAAAGTTCAACTTCCTACCTCAAATACTTTGTGAGGAAAGATGTAATTTATAAGCGTTATTTTAACATTGCAAGTATAGGGCGTTCCGGAGCCCCTTAAAAGTTTTGGCTTGTTTCGTGCTCTAGGGGTTGGGATACGTAGTTGCCGCATTACATGCCAAATACTGCTGAGTCTATAGTATACCATAAGAATACACGATAAGAATACACACATGAATCGAATGGTTGAAGTTCCTATCACTCGGCAATTGCGAATTTTGAACATAACACAGACGTTTACAAATGAAAGATTGCAATTAAATAAAATGTGCAGGTACTATATTAACGACTTTAAATAATGAGTACGATAGTAGAGGTTCTTTCGAGAATGCGGTATATTTCTGCCAAACACTTAATGGTGTCGATGGTCCAGCAATTAAATAACATGTAGGTTGAATAACAGGGAAACAATAGATTCCTACAGCACGTAATTAGTTATGAACAACAAACGCACACTACGTCTTCACTGTAGAAACCTCGGAAGTCTCACAAGTTCACAAGTCCGCACTGCGAAGTATTTCTATCTGCCGCGACCACGCGCAAAACGCTCCACATTCTCCCAGTCTCTGCGGCGGCCGAGCGTCCGCCGCGCAGCCGCCTCCAGCACCTTCTCCTGTCCAGTGCCGTACCGTCCAGTACTCCCCGAACTACCAGAACTGTCCTGTCCTCCCCGGAAGCGAAGCCCCCATCCAGTCTCCCCATTTACGGGCGCCGTGATTGGCTAGAGCGCTCGCGCCGTGTCTTCAACCAACGCACACATTTAAGCACATATGAAATACTGGATCTACATTAACTACTTGAAATTAAATAAATATTCCTACGGCTGGACCATAAACACGCTCTAACACACATTATTAAATACATGTTGTTGTTGTTGTGGTCTTCAGTCCTGAGACTGGTTTGATGCAGCTCTCCATGCTACTCTATCCTGTGCAAGCTTCTTCATCTCCCAGTACCTACTGCAACCTACATCATTCTGAATCTGCTTAGTGTATTGATCTCTTGGTCTCCCTCTACGATTTTTACCCTCCACGCTGCCCTCCAATGCTAAATTTGTGATCCCTTGATGCCTCAAAACATGTCCTACAAACCGGTCCCTTCTTCTAGTCAAGTTGTGCCACAAACTTCTCTTCTCCCCAATCCTATTCAATACCTCCTCATTAGTTACGTGATCTACCCACCTTATCTTCAGCATTCTTCTGTAGCACCACATTTCGAAAGCTTCTATTCTCTTCTTGTCCAAACTGGTTATCGTCCATGTTTCACTTCCATACATGGCTACACTCCATACAAATACTTTCAGAAACGACTTCCTGACACTTAAATCTATACTCGATGTTAACAAATTTCTCTTCTTCAGAAACGATTTCCTTGCCATTGCCAGTCTACATTTTGTATCCTCTCTACTTCGACCATCATCAGTTATTTTACTCCCTAAATAGCAAAACTCCTTTACTACTTTAAGTGTCTCATTTCCTAATCTAATCCCCTCAGCATCACCCGATTTAATTTGACTACATTCCATTATCCTCGTTTTGCTTTTGTTGATGTTCATCTTATATCCTCCTTTCAAGACACTGTCCATTCCGTTCAACTGCTCTTCCAAGTCCTTTGCTGTCTCTGACAGAATTACAATGTCATCGGCGAACCTCAAAGTTTTTACTTCTTCTCCATGAATTTTAATACCTACTCCGAATTTTTCTTTTGTTTCCTTTACTGCTTGCTCAATATACCGATTGAATAACATCGGGGAGAGGCTACAACCCTGTCTTACTTCCTTCCCAATCACTGCTTCCCTTTCATGTCCCTCGACTCTTATAACTGCCATCTGGTTTCTGTACAAATTGTAAATAGCCTTTCGCTCCCTGTATTTTACCCCTGCCACCTTCAGAATTTGAAAGAGAGTATTACAGTTAACGTTGTCAAAAGCTTTCTCTAAGTCTACAAATGCTAGAAACGTAGGTTTGCCTTTTCTTAATCTTTCTTCTAAGATAAGTCGTAAGGTCATTATTGCCTCACGTGTTCCAACATTTCTACGGAATCCAAACTGATCTTCCCCGAGGTCCGCTTCTACCAGTTTTTCCATTCGTCTGTAAAGAATTCGCGTTAGTATTTTGCAGATGTGACTTATTAAACTGATAGTTCGGTAATTTTCACATCTGTCAACACTTGCTTTCTTTGGTATTGGAATTATTATATTCTTCTTGAAGTCTGTGGGTATTTCGCCTGTCTCATACATCTTGCTCACCAGATGGTAGAGTTTTGTCATGACTGGCTCTCCCAAGGCCATCAGTAGTTCTAATGGAATGTTGTCTACTCCCGGGGCCTTGTTTCGACTCAGGTCTTTCAGTGCTCTGTCAAACTCTTCACGCAGTATCTTATCTCCCATTTCATCTTCATCTACATCCTCTTCCATTTCCATAATACTGTCCTCAAGTACATCGCCCTTGTATAAACGCTCTATATACTCCTTCCACCTTTCTGCCTTCCCTTCTTTGCTCAGAACTGGGTTGCCATCTGAGCTCTTGATATTCATACAAGTCGTTCTCTTCTCTCCAAAGGTCTCTTTAATTTTCCTGTAGGCAGTATCTATCTTACCCCTAGTGAGACAAGCCTCTACAACCTTACAGTTGTCCTCTAGCCATCCCTGCTTAGCCATTTTGCACTTCCTGTCGATCTCATTTTTGAGACGCTTGTATTCAATTTTGCCTGCTTCATTTACTGCATTTTTATATTTTCTCCTTTCATCAATTAAATTCAATATTTCGTCTGTTACCCAAGGATTTCTATTAGCCCTCGTCTTTTTACCTACTTGATCCTCTGCTGCCTTCACTACTTCATCCCTCAGAGCTACCGATTCTTCTTCTACTGTATTTCTGTCCCCCATTCCTGTCAATTGTTCCCTTATGCTCTCCCTGAAACTCTCTACAATACTCTCTAAATACATAAACAATTAAATAAACATATATCAAAGAAAAGAAGCAAAAGGTAAGACAGTAGCCTAATGTCTCTGTGCTTTCTAACACACAATAAATATTTAACCTATGTCATCATGAATAGCATATATCGTATATTAACAAAGACATGGATGAATCAATATATTTAAAAGCCTGCTGCCACCGTTCTTTGTGTAACTGTGGAGTACCTATGACCTGACGCGATCGAAAGTAATCGGCCACTTTGACCTCCAATAACTCATGTACTATTTAAGTTACATGCCTGTAATTCACACCAATTTAAATTTACACTAATAGCTTTCTAAAGACATGCCGATCGACAAAATCGGATGAAGCGTTTATATTTTGGAAATTCGTTGCTGGGTGTTACTTGCATAATTTACCGTCGGATACTAAACTGTGAACCAATAAAGATATTGAAAATCTGATTACAACTTCAGAATTGTTGTGCAAATAATTGTAATGTACATATTTCCTTTTGAGGTATCATGATTCATCCGGCTATTATTAATTTCTATACGGACTGTGAAATGTCTGCCATGATGGCTTTACAAAGTCCGCCATCTTTGGCACTCCAAGCGTAGACGTCTCCTTCTTCGATACAAAGCACCGTCCTCGTCACAGCTGAATTCCCAGCCACGCGGCTGGACCATGCGCTGGGGCTGCCCCTCACGTCCGGCTAACGTACGCCACCACGTGTTTGCTGCCGGGCGTCCTTGCGGCCACTGCTTCCTCAGAACTTTGCATATTTCCAGGGCGCGGCGACTTGCCCGTTACCTCACAATACCCAGGAAAGCAACTCACTGAGAATTATATCCTGTAGAGCTACCAAATTTTGAGGGCGTTGACTGCTCACGTTTCACCCACTGTTCCAAATCCCGGTCGGCATTAAGACAAAATGACTAGCGATCCCATCGCGGTGCGGTAGGTTGATGAGTTCGCATCTCGGAAAGTGGAAGTATCCACAGCATTCTCATCAGGAAGATGTATGGACAACATTTGCTCTCCCAAGTCTTGGAAATTAAAATCGAGGTTTATGTTAAAATAACTACACGGTCCAGGCAGATTAGCGTGAACTGTTGTGGACTGGCACGAGACCAACCTACTAAATTGAGAGGAAGCCGAAAGGCACGCGTTTTAGCTCACGCAGGCTGGCGTGAGGTCTGGAACAGAACAAGGAAATTAGAACTAGAAAAAAAGGATGTAGCTCGTGGAATACTTAACTTTAATTCATTAATGTTGAACGTAGCTCTTGTCTGTACATCCTTTACAATATCAATAGCAACTGATAATGGCGCCTTGCTAGGTCGTAGCAAATGACGTAGCTGAAGGCTATGCTAACTATCGTCTCGGCAAATGAGAGCGTCTTTTGTCAGTGAACCATCGCTAGCAAAGTCGGTTGTACAACTGGTGCGAGTACTAGGACGTCGCTCTAGACCTGCCGTGTGGCGGCGCTCGGTCTGCAATCACTGATAGTGGCGACACGCGGGTCCGACGTATATTAATGGACCGCGGCCGATTTAAAGGCTACCACCTAGCAAGTGTGGTGTCTGGCGGTGACACCACATTCCTCCCGCAAATCGGCGGACGGTGGTGTTGTAAGGCTTCCGCCCGCCGTGAGGAGGACCCCATGTTGACGTATGCGACTAGGTGGGGAGCCTAACAACAGGCGAGGCTGTGCCACCCGCACCCGGCCATTCGGTCCGAGGGGAGCTAGGAAACGCCTGAAAACCTGTCCAGGGTGCACGCCAACATGCGGTGTATGCGCCCGCAGAGAGACAGGAGGGGCCGAAGGGACGACCTCCATCGGGCCGGGGCACCCGACGGGCGAAGACGACATATGCTCCGGAGCGGGCAAGAGTTCCATGTCGGAGGACAACTGGTCACGGGAAGCGATCGGCGGCGCGTGACCCAGGGAGGCGCCCGGCGGTTGCAGCGACGCGTCGACTGCGGGCGTCGCCGGCGGGAGAACAGGCGGCGGCGGCGGCGGTGGCGGCGGCGGGTCGCCATGGGGCAAAATGGAAGGCAGCGTCGGTAACATCTGGGGCTGAGGCGAGCCAGTAGATGGGTCCCCAGGGCGCTGACCTGACGGCACCGTCGCTGAAAGCAGACGGGGAGCGGCAGATCCCGTGCGACGACAGAGGCGCAGCTGATTGAGATGCCGACGCACCTCACCAGAGGCCCCCAAAACCAGATACATAGCGCGGCCGAGGCAGCGAAGAATGCGCCCTTCGAGCCAACGCCGTGAACCTCGATAGTGACGATAGTAGGCAACGTCGCCTGGGGCAAAAGCAGGTGTCTGCCGCTGCACAGGAACCTAATGCGGCGGATGTAGCAAAGGAGCGGGCAAGAGTTCCATGTCGGAGGACAACTAGTCACGGGAAGCGATCGGCGGCGCGTGACCCAGGGAGGCGCCCGGCGGTTGCAGCGACGCGTCGACTGCGGGCGTCGCCGGCGGGAGAACAGGCGGCGGCGGAGGCGGTGGCGGCGGCGGGTCGCAATGGGGCAAAATTGAAGGCAGCGTCGGTAACATCTGGGGCTGAGGCG
Organism: Schistocerca nitens; assembly: GCF_023898315.1. NCBI lineage: Eukaryota > Metazoa > Arthropoda > Insecta > Orthoptera > Acrididae > Schistocerca > Schistocerca nitens. Next base: position 36,729,170 of record NC_064620.1, read on the forward strand.
AGCCAGTAGATGGGTCCCCAGGGCGCTGACCTGACGGCACCGTCGCTGAAAGCAGACGGGGAGCGGCAGATCCCGTGCGACGACAGAGGCGCAGCTGATTGAGATGCCGACGCACCTCACCAGAGGCCCCCAAAACCAGATACATAGCGTGGCCGAGGCAGCGAAGAATGCGCCCCGCGAGCCAACGCTGTGAACCTCGATAATGGCGATAGTAGACAACGTCGCCTGGGGCAAAAGCAGGTGTCTGCCGCTGCACAGGAACCTGATGCGGCGGATGTAGCAAAGACATCAAGGTTTGATGAGGACGACCGTGGAGCAACTCAGCCGGCGAGCGACCATGTCGGGGCTGAGACCGATACGAGGACAAAAAGAGCAATAACGCGTCCTCCCGAGAATGCGACTCTGTTAACTTCAACATCTGTGACTTGAAAGTCCGGACCAATCGTTATGCGGCACCGTTTGAGTGTGGCGAAAACGGCGCGGTTGTCAGATGTTGAATACCATTGGCCTTGCAGAATGACTGAAATTCTGCAGACCTGAATTGTGGGCCATTGTCGGAAACAATAGTCTGTGGAAGACCTTTAATGCAAAAAATAGCAGATAACGCTTGGATGGTGGCTTATGACGTCGTGGAAGACATCCGGACAACAAAAGGAAAATTACTGAATGAGTCTACCACAACCAACCATCGAGAATTCCAGAATGGACCAGCAAAATCGGTGTGTAAGCGTTGCCAAGGGGAAGTGGCTTTTGGCCATGCAAAGAATTTCCGCGGTGGGGCGGATTGTTGTTCAGCACACGCCATGCAAGAAGAGCACATATTCGTAATCGCAGCATCGATTCCGAACCAAGTACAGTGCTGACGAGCAAGTTGTTTCGTTCTCACTATACCCCAATGTCCTTGGTGGAGAAGCCGTAAGACAGAAGGCTGTAACGAACGTGGGACCACGACCCTGGACTGATCATTATCAGAACGCAACAGCAAAACACCACGTCGAACAAAAAGTCTCTCCTTGTGAGCAAAAAATCGGCGAACCAACGGGTCCTCGATCCGTGACTTTGACAAGGGCCATTGCGTAGCAACAAAATGCAAAACGGTAGCAAGGACAGGGTCAGCAGCTGTGGGTGTCGCTACACGACGAAAATCAATCGGAAACGATTCGACCACGTCATCGGTTTCCGCATCAATGAACATGCAAGCAAGTTCGGAGGAATCGAATGCTCTATCCTCAGCAACAGGCAAATGGGGCAGCGCATCGGCGTTTCCGTGCTTAGCAGTGGACCGATACAAGATATCGTAGCGGTACTGCGAGAGTAAAATAGACCAGCGAATGAATTTCTGCGCTGTACGTGGAGGTACAGGCTTGTTCGGATGAAAAAGCGATGTCAAAGGTTTGTGGTCTATGATGATGGTAAAGTGACGACCATACAAGAAATCATGAAACTTAGTAACACCAAATACGAGAGCCAATGCTTCTTTCTCGATCTGTGAATAATTTCTTTGCGCAGACGAGAGCAATTTGGACGCAAAGGCAATAGGGCGATCATGCGATCCATCTTTGTGCGCAAGCGCAGCACCGATCCCGAAATCCGATGCATCTACCATCAACAAAAAGAGTTTCTGGGGATCGAATGGCGTAAGGAAATTATTTGAAAGCAACGACGATTTCAACTGGCGAAAGGCGCGTTCGCATTCCGTCGTCCAGACGAACGGAACACCTTTACGGCGTAAGCGATGAAGCGGAGCTGAAATGGAAGAGGCATGCGGCACATATTTGTTATAATAATTAATTTTTCCCAGAACACTCTGTAGCTGCTTCAAATTCTGCGGCGAAGGCAAGTCTTGCATGGCACGGAGGTGCTCGGGACTGGGATGTATGCCTTGGGCATTGAGTACATGTCCCAGGTAGGGTAAGTCACGAGCAAAAAACACACATTTGTCCTTCCGCAAGCGAAGACCATTTTGTCGCAAGACCTGAAATAATGTTCTGAGATTGGCCAAATGTTCTTCTTCCGTCTGTCCGGAGATCACAATATCGTCCAGATAGTTCGCTGCAGTAGGGACCGACGCACAAACAGTTTGCAGATATTGCTGAAACAATGCAGGGGTGGATGCACACCCGAATGGCAGTCGTTTGAATCGACACAAACCAAGATGCGTGTTAACCACCAAAACGCGCTGGGATTCTTCGTCTACCGGTATTTGCAAGTACGCATCTGCTAGGTCCAACTTCGAAAAAATATTTACCCGGGCACAGTTTGTCAAAACGATCTTCCGGGCGGGGTAAAGGAAAAGTTGCAATCACTAGTTGTGGATTCACTGTTGCCTTGAAGTCCACACAAAGCCTCAATTTTCCCGAAGGTTTTGGCAAAATGACTAACGGTGATGCCCAGAGAGAAGCCTGCACACGTTCAATTACACCTTGTGATTCCAAGTCGTTTAATGTTCTTGCGACCTCATCACGCAATGTGTGGGGAACATTGCGCACTCTGAAAAATTTCGGTTGCGCGTTGACTTTCAGTTCCAAATGTGCTTTATAGTTCTTAGCGCAACCAAGGCCCGGTGCAAAAATGTCTGCAAACTCTTCACATAGACGAGAAACACTGTCTGAAGGCACAGTCTGGTTCACTGATGGGACCTGATTGACTATAGGCAAGTTAAACAACTGAAATAAATCGAAACCAAACAAGTTCACTGCAGAAGAAGAACGAAGGACGTACATTGACACAAGTTTTGTTTGTCCCTTGTATGTTGCAAGAAGGCTGCCTTGTCCTAACACAGGGATTGCTTGTCCTGAATAGCTATTTAACTTAACATTTACGGCACGCAACGGAGGTGTGCCCTGCTGTTTGTACATGTCTTGATTGATCAGTGAAACTGCAGCTCCGGTATCGAGCTGGAATGGTATCACTTTGCCGTTAATGTCCAAGTCTACAAAATGTTTATAGTCCTGCTGACGACAAGAGCGACTGTCTCGTGCAACATGAACTGACACTGGTACAAAATCACTTGCGACATGACGGGATTTCCGGCGACGTCGACGCACAGTATTTGTGGGACGAACACAGTCACTGTTAGAGAGAGTGGCACTGGGCAGAGTCGAATGAACTACATGAATTTCCATGGGCGAAGGTTCACGAGCCTTAGTATCCTTGGCTCGATTCCGATTCCGGCGCAAAGCAAAGGGCCGGGTATGGTTGTAAGTGTCTGATCTGAACTTTTTCTGGCAAACACTCTGAACATGTCCTATTTTATTACAGAAAAAGCGGATAGCTTGGCGTGATGGGCAATTCTCACGCGAATGTCTAGTAGCACACCGCGGGCACGATTTTAGCACTGCATTTGCTTGCCTGCGCGGCACATGTGGCTGAGAGCCAGGCAGCCGTTGCGCGGCCAGGCGCGAGGGCTGTTTACTGCTCTGTGCAGCTCGCCCGGCGGGCCGGTTAACGTGACACACGGCTGGTGAAGTTTCAAATAATTGCTGTGCAAAGTCAAGTGTGTCCTGCCGATCCAATATGTCCATCACTTGTTGAAGGGAGGGACTGACTAGTTTCAAAATCTGTTCTCTGATATGAACATCAGAAAACTTCTGTGCAATTGCATCATGTACCATAGTATCTGAATAAGGGAGTCCACATTGACACTCAAAAGCACAATCCCAAGTAAGGCCTTGCAAGGTTGCAACCCACTCCCAATTAGTTTGACCGGCCGTACGTTTAGTACGAAAGAAGGTATACCGTTATGCAACTACATTGACTGAGTCTTTGAAATATGCATCTAATGCAGACAAAATTTCGTCGTAAGACAGAGTTGCTATTTCGCATCGGGGAAATAATTTCACTATCACACGGTACGTTTGGACTCCTATGGAGGAAAGGAGAAAAGGCTGGCGCTCATTACCTTGAATTCTGTAGGCGGCGAGATGGAATCCAAATTGACATGACCACTCCATCCAGCTTTCCAGTGCAGCATCAAAAGGACGAAAAGGTGGTGCAACTGCGTGTTGTGGCTGCGGTAGCGGTGGAGCGGCGGCCGCCGCATCGTATTGCATTGCACATTGACCCTGGACGAGCTGTCCAAGGGTATCCAGTAAGGCCTGCGTCTGCTGATTCTGTAAGCGATAAAATTCGGACAGTACATCTGGAGATTGTGGCGAAGCCATTACACAAGTAAATCAGGGCAATATCAATAAGAACGCGGAAAACCTCGTCGCCAAAATGTTGTGGATTGGCAGGAGACCAACCCACTAAATTGAGAGGAAGCCGAAAGGCACGTGTTTTAGCTCACGCAGGCTGGCGTGAGGTCTGAAACAGGACAAGGAAATTAGAACTAGAAAAAAAGGATGTAGCTGGTGGAATACTTAACTTTAATCCATTAATGTTGAACGTAGCTCTTGTCTGTACATTCTTTACAATTTCAGTAGCAACTGATAATGGCGCCTTGCTAGGTCGTAGTAAATGACGTAGCTGAAGGCTATGCTAACTATCGTCTCGGCAAATGAGAACGTATTTTGTGAGTGAAAAACCGCTAGCAAAGTCGGTTGGACAACTGGGGCGAGTGCTAGGAAGTCTCTCTAGACCTGCCGTGTGGCGGCGCTCGGTCTGCAATCACTGATAGTGGCAACATGCGGGTTCGGCGTATACTAATGGACCGCGGCCGATTTAAAGGCTACCACCTAGCAAGTGTGGTGTCTGGCGGTGATACCACATGAACACCACCTATTTTGGACATCAGCGTGCACTAACCACTTACAGACGGCAGGAGACAGCACTAGCAGTTGAGGGTATACCAAGCGTGTCGAGTGGATGCAGAAATCAGTATAGTCGTTGTCGTAGTGCGGAAACGGACCAATTTATCTAACGTCCAAAAGGGCCCGATCATTGGCTTTCGTGCCGTGGGTGGAACAATTCTAAGCAATAGATGACAGGGACAAACGATGGCTGTGGAAATGTGTACGGACGAACAGACGGGTAGCTGTTGAGCAACTGACCGCCCAGATGAACGTTGCAGCTGTAACAACTAAAACGGCTTCTGATACCAAATGTAACAGTTGTGTTACTAAATGTGACACTTCTGTCACTAAATGTAACTGGGTTTTCTCTTTTGATGCAAGACAATTGTCAGGATGAGCATGCTATAGCATTCTGTCAGGGTGAAAATATTAAATAAATTAACTTTTCTCTCTTAACAACATGTGGGCAGGGTGGGTTCTTCCTTGGCTCGGGTATGAGGTCGAATGAAACATCATTTTTACATAAGATAACTTTTATTGAAGATTTGTACAACTGTATCTTACGGGATGTTCTGGTTCGGAGAGCGGCAGCTGTGTCGTTTGTGAAGTCTTCTGCTGCGGCAGCGGCGGCGGCGGCGGCGGCGTCTGATTACGCGTAGCGGTGTGTATCTCGTGTCGCCGTCTCGCCCAGTTGACTGGAGACGCGCAGCGCGAGGTGGCCCGTTTAATTATTGCGAGCGAAATCGTGCATCGGATGATACCTTGGGTGTCGCGTCCCAGTGTTTCTCTTCTCTAAGCGGCGGCGTGTGTTCTGCGTCGGCCAGCGGAGCGGCGCGGCGGGGGAAGGCCAGTGTGGCGGACTCGAACCACGGACTCCCGCTTGCCAGTCTTCGGCTGTCAGGTCTTCATCCCAGCTCACAGGTGACTGCTGATGTGAGGCCGTTTCCTTCCCGTCCTCACGAGTCACCCGGGTATGTAAAAATCCGACTTCAAATACCTTTTAACTTCTGTCTTCTGGCGCCGCGGCTGCTGCTTGCTATTCCATTACAGCGGCGGACTTGGTGCGTCTGTGCATGATGTAGACTCTTCTTGCATGACGGTCTTCAGCACCGAAACTGACTGAAAACTTCTTCGTCTTCTTCGTCTCTCCTCTTCGTCTCCGTCTTCGTCTCCGTCTCCGTCTCCGTCTCCGTCTCCGTCTTCATCTGACTTCATTAGTCTGGCCCACTGCGTCTCGCGTATTTATTCACTTCAGTTTACTGGAGGTGAACGAGTTCACGGTCATTGCCTCGTCTGTCACGTTGAAAAGCTTCTCGGAGAATCTTCTTAACGTCGGTCGTTGGCTCTTGGAATGTAGGTGAGGGCCTTTGATCACATGTGACGACTGAGAAACACGTGAGCCGGTCATTGCCTCTTCTGTCACGTTGAAAAGCTTCTCGAAGAATCTTCTTAACGTCGGTCATTGGCTCTTGGGATGTAGGCGAGGGCCTTTGCTCACATACGACAACTGAGAAACACGTGAGCCGGTCGGGCGATGCCCTGACGGCTGAATCGACAGTGCCCGCTTATGTGGAACTTGCTGACTTCATGGTCATTGTCTCTTCTGTTCTGCCGTTTTGCCCGCTGAATGCCAGTATGTAACTCTCTAAACTAAACCAAGTTTTTCATTTATATCCTAATTTCTAGTTCACTTTGATTTCACTAATTTATTTACTTAAGTACCACTCAACATTCCTCCACCCTTCGGAGAAATTCGCCCTCGAATTTACCACTCAACATTCCTCCACTCTTCACACGGCAAAAGCACTAACATAAGCAATGAAAACTCTCGACTTAGAAGATTACACACGCTTCACATTAAGTATGTTGAAAATACTTTAGTACTTTACTAAAGCACTGTATGCTCAAGAATCACATAGTTCATACATAAATGGTTATAATAAGTGTAACAAATCTTGATGACAATGAATAAACAAAAAATAGATTATTCCTTAGAAATTTACATAGCAACACCTGTTTAATCAACCCTATATGAATGCAAGAATATTTATTCTGCAGTATTGTTTATTTTAACATGAGTCTGTTTAATAAAGAATGAATTCCAATAAACAAAATTAATACACTAATGCTGAAAAGTAACCACTGAAGTACACCAGTTAAGAGTGTGGTATCCAATGAACAGGTATTTGATGAAGTGGTATATTATAATTAGTTTATTTTTTCGTCTTAAACAAAAGGAAACTGTACAAGGCAGAAACACCAACACAAAGGTTCCAGATATACCTGTTCCTAGCATTATAATTTTAGTATTGTGTTCACTTTTTAATTTTAGGACATGTTGCATCATAACATTGGCATCAATTTTGCCTTGCTCTGAGTTTATGAACATATCTAATGACTTCAGAAGGGAACTGTCAAGGGAGTCATTGAGGTAGGACAGGTTTTGTGTAGGAAATGCTTGCATGGCGTTTTCTGAAAAGAGCAAACCACATGGTTATGGACCTACCAACCTAGTAAAAACAAAAACAAAGAAAAGAAGGAATACATTGTTAACTACAAGATCTACCTGTTTCTACGTTCAACTTTTTTTTTCTTAAAAAAGAAACCATTATCATTTATGAATTATTTACATATGTATACTATCAACAGTCTACTATGAGTCAACTAGGACATTCGCACCCTTGGTCGAAGATTGTATGGTGCCATGTCTGTATGTTGTGCTGGCGTGGCCACTCTTTTTTCTTTACGGGAACTTCCTCCACACTTCGGAAAAGCAGACACTATTGTTGAAGGAATTACATCTGGAGCCCCCTTAAAAGGTTTTAAACGACTTGCATGGACAATGGTAGTTCGGGTGGGCAGTTGCAATTTAACGTTGACTGGTGACGTGATCTCAATAATTTGATAAGGACCTCTGTAGTTTGTTACAAATTTCTTCGTTTTTCCTTTAGCAATGTAAGGAGTTGAAAGCGTAACCCACTGACCGATTTTGTAATTTGGATATTTAGCTTGGGTATTACCTAATCTTTCCTGTCGTTCCAAAGCCTTTGTATTAGATTTTTGAACCTTTTTCCATACATCGTTCATCATTCGACTGAAATCTCTTTCTGTTTCTCCGTCTTTTCCGTTTTTCTGCCTGATTACATCAAAAGGGGACGGCATTTTTCTGCCATAGACCACTTCATAAGGAGACATGCCAGTTGCTTCATGCGTTTTGGCGTTGTATCCCGACACGATTATTGGTAAATACGTATCCCAATTAGAATGTTGTTCGTTAATATAATAACTAAGCATCTTGCCAATTGTCCGATGAACTCTTTCTGTGCGCCCGTTGCACTGAGGGTGTAACGGAGTTGTGCGTAATTTGCGTATTTTTAATAAGTGGCATAGCTGTTTCATTAGTTCAGACATAAAATTAGATCCCTGATCTGTGATAATAGCTTCAGGTACGCCAAATTTAAGTATCCAGTTGTTAACTAAAGCTTGGGCAACTGTATTTGCTTGCTGATCTGGGAGACTCACCATAGCTAGGTAGCGTGAAAAGTGATCTATAATTGTAAGAACATACTTATTACCAGCAGGTGTTTTATGATATGGCCCGTAGAGATCCACTCCGCAGATTTGATATGCACATGAAGCCTCGGGGAGCCTCTGTAAGGGTATTTTTGAACGAGAAAGTTCAGCTCGTTGTGCGCACGCAATGCAATTACGAACGTACTGCGCAACATCCTGCTTTCTGGTTTGCCACCAAAATCGCTCTGCTACACGTCTTTCGGTTGTCCGCTGTCCACCGTGTCCTGCAAGGATATGATCGTGGGCCTCTGCCATTATTTCTTGTCTAAGGTGTTGGGGAACAACAATTCGCGGTCCAAGTTTTGTTTTACGGCATAATACACCATCTTCAAAGCAAAATTGTTTTTGAGTTGCGTATTTTTTGCATTCTGTATCCTCATCTTGTGCCTTTCTCCAGTCCTCAGTATCTCGGCCTGTTGCTTCCAAAAGTGCTATTTTCCGACTTAGGCAATCTGCATTCGTGTGTTTTTTGCTTGGTTTATGGATAACTTCGAAATCCATTTCGGAAAGACATAGGGCCCAACGCGTGAGACGACTAGATGGATCCTTAAACCCAAGCAACCATTTTAAAGCTGCGTGGTCTGTAATAACCTTGAATTTCTTACCATACAAGTAGCATTTAAAGTATTTGATACCATAAATAACACTTAACAATTCTTTCTCCGTTGTGGAATAATTTCTTTCTGCCGTTGTTAGTTGTCTCGAAGCGTAGGCTATGGGGTGTTCCGCGCCATTAATATTCTGACTCAAAACAACTCCTACTGAATGACCACTTGCGTCACAGGATAAAATAAATTCTTTATTATAATCTGGGTAAGCTAATACTGGACTGTGTGTTAACTTATCTTTAAGGGTTTGAAATGCTGATTCACAATCTTCAGACCAATGAAATTTTGCACCCTTTTTCAATAATTGGGTTAAGGGTCGGGCAATTTCAGCGAAATTTTGAACATATTTCCGGTAGTACGATGCGAGACCAATGAAACTTTGTACTTCCTTAACACGTTGTGGTGTTGGGAAGTCCTTAACTGCCGAAATTAATCGAGGATATGTTTTAATTCCTTTTTTACTAATGACATGCCCTAGGTATGTAACCTCTGTCAATGCAAAAGTACATTTTTCCATATTTAATGTTAATTTAGCTTTTCTAAGTCTCTGAAAAACATTACGCAGACGCACAGCATGTTCATTAATGTCTTTGGAGAATACAATAATATCGTCTAGGTATACACAACATTGCTGAGTTTTGAGTCCTCGCAATACTCCATCGAGTAGTCTTTGAAAAGTTGCTGGTGCATTTTTCAAACCGAAAGGCATTCTTTTAAATTGCCAATGGCCTCCAGGGGTAGAAAATGCTGTTTTATGCCTATCTTCAGGAGCAACTTCCAATTGATGATATCCGCTACGTAGATCGATTGTTGAAAAGTATTTACTGTTACCTAAACTGTCAATGATATCTGTAATGTTTGGAAGAGGATAAACATCTGAGATAGTTTGTTTGTTAAGGTGTCTGTAGTCACAACAAAATCTATATCGTTTCGTACCGTCGGGAGACTTCTTTGGAATAATTACGATATTTGAATTATAAGGCGAATCAGAATATTCTATAATTCCATCTTTTAGATGCTGTTCTATAAATTCATCCAGTACTGGCTGTAAGTGATGCGCAACTCTATAAGGCTTCCTATAAACTGGGGGGCTATTTCCTGTTGGGATCCTATGCTGTGTGATATCTGTTGCTGGCAGTGGACCTTCTGCATTAAATAAATCTTGAAACTCAACTAAAACTGCTTCTATCGTGTCTCTATCATTTCCTTTCAAATGCTCAATCTTCTGGCGTAATGCGGTTTTATAGGCGTCTGGTTTCTGATCATCATTATCTGACCAAATGAAATCATCTTCTTCAAAAGTACTGACTGTAGCTACTAATATTCCCTTATGCAACTCTTTGTCCTCCACTCCGAAATTGTCAATATGTACCGGTACTTTTCTTTCTCCTTCAACGTCTTGAACCCGTACAACACTCCTTCGTACAAAACAATGTGATACATCTAATTCCTCATTTTCCTCTAAAGGCTCTATTAGACACACTGTATCTGTAGGTACTTCGGGGTCAACTGTCATCCAGAAAAGTTTTCCTGATCCAGATGGTATCTGATCCCGCGAATCAACCTTCAAGGACGTTGCACGCAGTGTAGTTGATTTCGCCTTCCGGTTAGGGAAATCTTGCGGCAGAGGGCCCTTTGCAGCGGTGTCACCTAGCTGAAACACTATTCCGCTAAGTTCGACAGTTTGCTGTCTGAGGTCGATTTTAGCGTGATGTTTATTCAGGAAATCCAGTCCTAGGATCGCGTCGTACCCGTCAGTTACCTTTGTTACCACTTCTACATTTTCCTTAAATTGTACACCGTGAATATAGAAAATCAGTGATGTACATCCTAATGACTTCACTGTACCTCCTCCTACTCCACTCAATCTATACCTTGGAGGGTCATATTTCTTTTCTCCAATACATTCGTTACTTACTATTGATACGTTTGCGCCTGTATCCACTAGTATCCTTGCCTCTTTATCCTGTATGGTAGCAGATAACCAGCATTCCGCCTTCACATTCGCCTTAATGGCATGAAATTTTATTGGGAACGCCTGGCGGCGGCTCCGACATTCCCGTTTGAGTTTAACTGGTTTCTATTTCCAAAAACTTTCTTAGACCTGCATTCCTTGAATGTGTGACCTATTCTTTGACAATTAGTGCATTGAGGTTGTCTGCAGTTTTTTGCTATATGTCCCTGTCGATCGCACCTAAAACATCGTACTCCTGCTGAAAATACATTCCGCTTCTCCTTGTATCTGGTGGCAATGTCTATTTCTTCGAAAGCTGTCGCCACAGATACAGCTTCTGCTAAATTTTTAGGAAACTCTGCCCTGACACGACGGGACGTTTCAAGAGGTAACCCACGTAAAAATGTATCCAAAGCTCTATCTTCTGCCTCTTGTAAAATAACTTTATTTGCTTCATCACTAGTTGTCAACTGATAGGTGTTAATATTAACTTTTCTAATCCTATCTACAAAGCTTTCTAACGACTCGTTTTGCCTCTGACTGATAGTGTTTAACTGTTCCCTATAAAATCTACAGCTGTTCTGTTTTTGAAAACGTTTAAGTAATCCTTTCTTCAATTCCTCAAATGTTGGAGCATTCCGTAATTCTTCATTGTATAATACGTGTGCTTTAGCCTCTCCTAGCAATCTTAACTTTGTCATTTGTAAGAGCTGTTCATCTGACCATGATCCTAACTTTGCAGCTAGTACTAAATCATCAAAAAAGGCTGTTATGTCCTCGCCAGGTTTACCTGAAAAAGGAGTTACCAAGGCTGCTGCTGAGGAATCTAGGGTGGGAGGGATTGAACTGGTTTGCCTAACCTCACTCAACTGTTTAAATAATGCATCATTATCACTTTTAAGCTGTTCCATCTGATTAACTAAGATCTGAATAGCTTCCTCAGTAGAAACCGCTTGTGGTGCTGACTCTGACTTTGTACGATTTCGTGTCATCATTTTACAAACTATTAGTTACACAATATTACCACACTGAATTCAAAAGATGTTTAAATATTTTCGACAAACCCTTAAAATTATGAGAGAGAATACACCTCTAAGTAAAGGAAATATTACGACCGCTATGCAAACCTCTATCCTTTCACACATTAAACAATACTAACTGTGGACCTTTAGTGACTGTCATTCACACCTCATATTGAGCCAAGGGTTTTTTCTCTGACACCAAATGTAACAACTAAAACGGCTTCTGATACCAAATGTAACAGTTGTGTTACTAAATGTGACACTTCTGTCACTAAATGTAACTGGGTTTTCTCTTTTGATGCAAGACAATTGTCAGGATGAGCATGCTAAAGCATTCTGTCAGGGTGAAAATATTAAATAAATTAACTTTTCTCTCTTAACAACATGTGGGCAGGGTGGGTTCTTCCTTGGCTCGGGTATGAGGTCGAATGAAATATCATTTTTACATAAGATAACTTTTATTGAAGATTTGTACAACTGTATCTTACGGGATGTTCTGGTTCGGAGAGCGGCAGCTGTGTCGTTTGTGAAGTCTTCTGCTGCGGCAGCGGCGGCGGCGGCGGCGGCGTCTGATTACGCGTAGCGGTGTGTATCTCGTGTCGCCGTCTCGCCCGGTTGACTGGAGACGCGCAGCGCGAGGTGGCCCGTTTAATTATTGCGAGCGAAATCGTGCATCGGATGATACCTTGGGTGTCGCGTCCCAGTGTTTCTCTTCTCTAAGCGGCGGCGTGTGTTCTGCGTCGGCCAGCGGAGCGGCGCGGCGGGGGAAGGCCAGTGTGGCGGACTCGAACCACGGACTCCCGCTTGCCAGTCTTCGGCTGTCAGGTCTTCATCCCAGCTCACAGGTGACTGCTGATGTGAGGCCGTTTCCTTCCCGTCCTCACGAGTCACCCGGGTATGTAAAAATCCGACTTCAAATACCTTTTAACTTCTGTCTTCTGGCGCCGCGGCTGCTGCTTGCTATTCCATTACAGCGGCGGACTTGATGCGTCTGTGCATGATGTAGACTCTTCTTGCATGACGGTCTTCAGCACCGAAACTGACTGAAAACTTCTTCGTCTTCTTCGTCTCTCCTCTCCGTCTCCGTCTTCGTCTCCGTCTCCGTCTACGTCTCCGTCTCCGTCTCCGTCTCCGTCTCCGTCTCCGTCTCCGTCTCCGTCTTCATCTGACTTCATTAGTCTGGCCCACTGCGTCTCGCGTATTTATTCACTTTAGTTTACTGGAGGTGAACGACTTCACGGTCATTGCCTCGTCTGTCACGTTGAAAAGCTTCTCGAAGAATCTTCTTAACGTCGGTCATTGGCTCTTGGGATGTAGGCGAGGGCCTTTGCTCACATACGACAACTGAGAAACACGTGAGCCGGTCGGGCGATGCCCTGACGGCTGAATCGACAGCGCCCGCTTATGTGGAACTTGCTGACTTCATGGTCATTGTCTCTTCTGTTCTGCCGTTTTGCCCGCTGAATGCCAGTATGTAACTCTCTAAACTAAACCAAGTTTTTCATTTATATCCTAATTTCTAGTTCACTTTGATTTCACTAATTTATTTACTTAAGTACCACTCAACACAGCATATGGGCCTCCGCAACAGGTAACGAGGGCTGGAATTTGGGCTCCAATACCGCTACTGGACGTACAGTGGGTGGTGACAGGTGACATTTTCAGATAAATCACGTTTTATGTTCTGTCGGAAAACAGGCCATCGGCGTATATGGTGTGAAACGTCTGAAAGCAAACATCTTGCTACGGTTGGGTGATGCCATTGAGGAAGGCACAATCGATAAACACATCTACGCTAGGGGACCCATTTTCCACACCACGTGGTATCAACCTACAGGATAATGCAACGTGTCACACAGCTCGCAGTGCACTTGCATGATTCGAAGGGCACCTGGACGAGTTCATCATACTTCTCTGGTCACCAAACTCCCCGGATTTAAACAGAATGGAGAATCTGTGAGACCACCTCAATGGGGCTGTGCGCCCTTTGGATCCTGAATCGGAAAACCTACAGCAGTTCTTCAAGGTACTGGTGTGGGCATGGCTCAACGTCCATATTGGTACATTCCAGAACTGAGTTACTTTCTGCGTGTCTCGCAGGGAGCGTCTTGCAAAAGTTGACTGTTGAGGCTTTTCACAGGTGGTCACATTAATATGAGTGGACAGTGCAGGATGAATCATCCATCTCTGGCCACAGTCTGTTAGGATAATTTAACGACCGTTGTTCTTACGACGTGCTAGGTAGGTCTGATACCATTCCTTGTAGACAAATTGGACAGTGCGCGTTGACACACCAACAATTTGGACAACTTTATTAATATTGTGGTCATGGACACGTCTAAATACGATTGCTCCTTTCTGCCATTGAGTCACGTCTTCATGTCGAAGCATCTAACTTCACCAATTCCACACAATGGACTATCACACACACACCGCTTATTTGTCTTTGCTAACATGAGCGACAGGGGAGGAGGGGGGGCTGGATGCAGGGAGAGAATCTGGTGTGTCAAATTACCAGTCCCGCAGCAAATACAGTACCCTAAAGCAACCACTGTGTTCTTTTACAGGCACGAGTGATTTTTTTAACGAGAGATTATCTCGAACGGCTTCGACGAGATGTGGTCAAAAAATACGGAGAATGAATTTTTTTGGCAGTTACTGCTGACACTACAATCAGTAGATGCAATTTGTCCGATAACCCGATCCGCTGAGACAACCAGCGTCAAACTGGATCACGTTCTGACTTGTCGGTGAGTGTCCAGAATCGCTAAAGTGAGATTGTGTTTACCATGTCTCTCGTGCACCATGGACTTCGAACGAAGCGTGAAAATTAAGTTATCTTTAAAATTACAAAAAAATTACAAAGTCACCCTTCAAATGTTTGAAACTGCTGTATGGTAATAACGTTGTAACTCTGGGGACTGGTCAGGACTCCATGCCAAAAATTGTAACTTGAGATGAAAATAGTGTCTATGGATATGAACCTGGGATGAAAATTTAGGGCTGTCAATGGGAAACCAGTGAATGTCCTCGCCCTAAAAAGGAACGTGAGTCAAAATCGAATATCAAAGTCATGCTTACTATTTTATTCGATACTGAGGGTAGAGTGCGATCAGAGTTAGTTCCAAGGGGAACAACTTTAAAAGCCGAATTTTAGAAGGGCGTAATGTAACTTCTGCGAAACGGTATACGAAGAAAGGGACAAGAAATATGGACCAGACTTCATCACGACAACGCGCAGTACTACACTTCGCTTTTGATTCACGAGTTTTTGGCAGGAAGAAGTATTCCTGCCTGTTCATATCCTCCTTACTCACCAGATTTAACACCATGCAACTACTGGCTCTTCCCAAAACTTAAAACCGTGCATAAAGTAAAACGTTTCACCACCATTCCTGAAATCTGCAGAGCCGTGACAGAGCAGCTGAAAGCCCTTCTAAAAAAAGCCTTCCAGAAATCCTTCCAGTCACAGATTCGACGTTGGGATAAGTGCTTTGCTAACCAAAGACACTAATGTGAAGGAGATTAAATAAAATCACATGGAAGCTTATTACTTTCTTTCTAATAAAATTATTGGCCGTTTTCCTTGATCACACATTGTACACCACATCCGACATTATTTGCGGAATCTCATTACTTTCACTGTATTAAATATTGGAACCGAACTGAAAAAGAATACAATATGTGTTCATCTTGAGGAATGTGCTGTATAGAAGTGGAACAACATGTGATAACCCTTTTTTTCCTTTTCATCAGCTGCGTCCCAATCGCAAATCCACGTCAGACCCACGAGATGACGATTCGCAAGGCAATAGTACCTCTGACGATGAGGGAACTGTTAATCAATGGGCTTGGATTGACTCTCTGTCCCACTGAATTACATTTCTTACGCTTCGCAATTGCCTTTAAGAAAAGTTAAAATTCACAGAACCGCGACTACTGTTGATATAATTGCATCTTACAAGAACAAAGTAATACCTTTCCTATCAGAAAATTTATAGGCCTGGAATTGCGTACCTGTCTTGTTTTTGGCATCAGCTTATTATTATCACAGAGAAGAATATTTGTGAGACAAGAGAAAACCGTGACTGATCTCATGAAATGACCGAGATGAACTCAAAGCTGTAAATGCAAGACCTCTGGGTAAAGGGGATACATTTTAATGCCAATAAACAAGTTGTTGCAGTGTGTAGACAGTATCTTCGTACACACTGTAATCGGTAATATGCTTAGTTCCGACGGAGATTCGATAATACAATCAAAGCATTGACATATTCATTGGTTATAACTGATCTACTAATGTCGGACAATAAATATTCAGTTGTTCTCTCCATCAGTCTAGAAGTTAGTGGTTCTAGTCAGCAAGAAAGTGACGTTCTTAGGCATGAGTTTCGATACGTGCTGTACCTGAATCAGCATCGTTGAAAAAATTAGAAGCAAAATGGGAACGTTGTTGACCATTATGAAATCAAATTACGATAGTTTGTGGGAGCTGGTTCCAGTACCATTTCAGTTTTGCATAATCTCTAGTTCGATGAGTCTATTATTACAACTTTTTTCTTTTTAGTGGTGATTCGAAAAACGTATTCACAAAAATACACGCTTATCAGTTCATACCGCTTATTCCTGCACGTTCCCACCACGAAACGAAGCGTTCCACCCACAAATATCTTATCGACAGATGCTATGAATAAGCCTTTAACAACGTGAAGTAAGTTGTGGGTTGAGATATTCCTTCTAACAAGAAAAGTATCGGAACACAATGCACAACAGCTACGCTCTGCACAACGTCCTGCACAAATACGCTTCGATATCAAGTACGTTCACAACATATAATGGTAGAAGAACCTATAAATGTACAGAGGTGCTTGATAAGACCGTAAAAAGTGGGATTTCCTTTCGATGTCATCAGTTAAAATACACGGACCTGGAATTATGTAGCGATGTACTGATTAAAATTCTTTTATCCAAATTAATCCAGTCACCAACTTCTACTTTCTACTAAAACATCCGTAGCTACTGCAAAGGCTGTAGCTATAAAAAACCAAGTGACATTCGTGAGATTTGTGGAGTATCTTATTTTAATCGGAAATGATTCTAAGAGTTACATTCTCTTGGATTTTTTTAAAAATAACTTTTTATTCTTAATTGACTGCACTGTTTATTTCAGAATCCGGTATTGCCATTTCGACCTTAGTGAAAGTATAGAGAACGAGGTGTTTGGAGTGTAAAGGCTGAACAGAAAAATATATTTAGCTCAAAAAAAAGCTTTTTTATTTGAGGCTAGAATCTGCAGGATGTTATTTCCGTGAGGTTTCAATCAGAAATACATACTTATACATTACGTGTTCTTGTGGTACAAAATAAATTTGCAAAACCGTGCATTAGTGCACTCTATATACACCGGCTGGCCTCCGTCATCGGCTTTCGATCTCATTAAACAAGCCGTACAGGATTGCTGCAACATTTGGAAATGTCTTAAAGAAAATGCAAATAGATAAGGCATACACAATAAAAGGAATCTACAAAAAAAGGAAGATTTAGAACTACGAATTTAAAAAATATCTACATCAATAAGGTTCCTATTATAAGGTTAAGGAACAAATTATCTTTGGAAAAACACCTTCTGAAACCCAATAATAATTTAACAATGATAGAATCTCATGATATAATAAATTTCCAGATTTTTTTTTTTTTACTTCATTCTATCAGGGGAGCTATAATCATTACAAAACACCGCCAAGGGCCAACAGTCTTGCAACAACGTTGGCTGATCGAATGATACTTGACAGTTTAAACAACAGCCAAATTAGGTCATATAAGGCACTTGACAGAAACTTCTGCTTCAAAACATTCCTGAAACGAACGAAAGGAAGCGACAATTAGCGTTGCCCGAGCACATGATTTCAGTGTGCGAGTAGCAAAAGCCTTCGGGGTCTTCTCAGTTGCAGTGTCTTCAGTGCGTCTCCTTCAACAATGCCTTATGTTAACAGTCATCGCCTGCAAACAAAAGGCGAACACCACTGCCTCAGTCATACCAATTGAGCCACAGTGGCTTTAGTCGCTCCGAGAAACACACAGTGTGATAGCGAAACCGCTGCGCTCTCCAACGGGACGCCATAGCACTCGTTTCTGTGTAACGACGTTCAAGCATTGCAAAAAGGAAATACCTCTATCGGTAATCGTTGCATGAGCCGACATACGCCTCACCTAGGTAACTTTAAAGCGTTTATAGCCGCTGAAAACACAGCAGTAGTCAGCATTAATAAAAGACGTAAAGATGACAAAAGCCTGTATGGCTCTTGTCAGCCTTTGTCACATGCATTTGATTTACTTTCACCGTGATCTCCCTAAACCATTTCAGCAAATGCAGGAATGGTTTCATTGAAATGGCACGGCCGACATCCTTCCCCATCTTTCCCTAACCCGATGGGGCCGACGACCTCGCTGTTTGGTCTCTCTCCCGCATCACCCAACCAACCAACGAACCACACAACTGACTATAAGAAGGACAGAAGGAATCATCCATAGAACTACTATAAAATTAAAATGAAACCCATCTGCTATAGAATCTTACGAGTTGGTCGAAGTCCAAATGTAATGACGTACGTTAGGAGAATGACCTCCTCCATGCCTACGAGAAAGATTTCTGTGAATAACATTCGGGCGAAATCTAGCTCGCACTTTTCCCACACGACTTCCTCTAAGCTATGGGTCGAGACAAGGTGGTGCAAGGCGTATTTCGTAACTTCCAAAAAGCATTTGACATAGTATCTTAGCAATGCCTATTAACAAAGCAAGATCGCATTTATAATCAAATGCAATTTGTGGGTAAACTGCGCATTTGTTGCCAGCGAGGGCGCTGCATGTAATGTTGGATAGAGGCTCTTCGGAAGCTCCATTAAGTAACTATAGACTTGCCGTAGAGTAATTTGTTGGGACGCTTGCTATCCGTGTGATATATTAATGACTTGGCGGACAATATTTTGGGTAACCTTAGACATTTAGTAGATGATGCTGTCATCTCTGACGTAGTACTCTCTGAAAACAGCTGCACAAATATGTCGTATCTTGATAAAATTTTGAAGTAGTGCGAAGACTAGCTGCTTGATTTAAGTGTTCAGAAAGAAAAAGTCTTCACTTCACAAAACGCATAAAAATCATATCACGTGACCACAGTACCAGTCTCTGTATGTGCATCATTTCAGAGACGGTTGAGGGACTTGGCGGTGCGCCACAGGATGACAAATCAAACATCTTTCAGCCTTCTGATTTCCGAACTTATTTTATTTGGGAACCAGTTTCGACGATTTACTACGGAGATGATGATTGAAGCGAAAGGCTGTAGCAAAAATCTACACATACCAGTGCTTTAAAGTTGGCCCCTGTTTTGACCGGAACCGAGGTGGGATCTTCCTGCACGTTGGTCAGGGGCCTGAATATGTCGTAGTAAACCGCCCAAACTGGTAGCCAAATGAAGTAAGTTTGGAAATTAGACGGCTGAAAGGTGTTTTATTTGACAATGTCGATATGTTAGTGTTCAACTCAGTGAACTCATACAATTACAGGGTGACAACAGTTAATGGGGACATGGAATGATCACGCAGGCTCAATAGTAGGTAAAGCGGAGAGTTAACTTCGGTTCGTGGCCAGTATGTTGGATCATGCAGTCAGCTTTATAAAGGAGACTGTTGACAAAACACTCGTCCATAAAATCCTAGTATATTTTTCATGTGTGTTGGACCAACACCAAATAGGAGTAACAGAAGATACAGGAAGTATAGAAAAATTAGCCTCAAGGAAGGTCACATGTTTCTGTAACTCATGGAAGAGTGTCATGGAAGTACTGAGAAACCCTATTTGGTAGACACTTGTAGAAGCAGGCCAATGAGTCCCCTCTACTTTCGAGAACCTTTATAAGGGGAAGAATATATGAACACACTAAAGCGTCCCACATGTCACTTCACTAGAGACCAACAAGAAATGTTGCACAGAAATGCACAGAAGCATTTACACAATTACTAGCTGAATACCTGGCGTTGCCCGGTTATGTATTTATTCCAGTCCTCTCCTCCCCCCCCCCCCACACTCTGTCCATCTCATCCTCCCTCCACTCTCAGTAGATGTCCTCGTGCCCTTCTCCCTGTCCATATGCATCTCTCCCCTTTCCTTCCATCTGCTCTTTTCCCATTCTCTGCCCATCACCTATTGCCCCACTATCTCCTCTTCCCCTCGAAGTTCATCTCCTGCACTTCTCCCTGTCCATCTGCTCCTTACCCACACTCTGTCCATTGTCTCATTCCCCCACTCCAATCTCCTCTTCACTCCTCTGAGTTCATCAGCTCACCCACTCTATGGCAATCTCCTCCTCCCTTCCTCTCTGTCCATCTGGTCTCCACCTGTCTCTGACCATTTTCTACCCACACTCTCTCATCTTTATACTGGACTCGCATTCGGGAGGACGACGGTTCAATCCCGTCTCCGGCCATCCTGATTTAGGTTTTCCGTGATTTCCCTAAATCGCTTCAGGCAAATGCTGGGATGGTTCCTTTGAAGGGCACGGCCGATTTCCTTCCCCATCCTTCCCTCACCCGTGCTTGCGCTCCGTCTCTAATGACCTCGTTGTCGACGGGACGTTAAACACTAATCTCCTCCTCTCTCATCTTTTTCTCTTCATTTTTCCCTCTTCCCCACTCTCCTCCATTCCCCACTCTCTGTGCCCATTGGCCTCTCTGTACATCTTCCCCTTCCCATCTTCCATCACGAAGTTGTCAGCCTCATCCTGATATCAGGTACCTGGTTCTTATCCTCACAGTATGTCTTTTCATGTAGTAAGTTATGCATGTACCAAGTTTGGTTGAAATCCATCTAGGAGTTTAGAAGGGGCTTTTTACAAGCGGTTTTGACAGAGTACACATATGTCAAATGTATTTAGCATACTTCACACATATGTTTACACATATTTCACCTGTATCTGTAGCTAATTTACACCTTCAGTTTGGTTTTCACGCTACTCAATATTTATGTAGTCATATCTCATGAACAATGTTTCGCACACCGATATAATTCTGAAAGTACATTCAGCGGCATATTTGGATACTGGGAAATGTGTTGCGAATAGAGTAAGAAGCAGAGAAGTAATAAATTTAAACATCATGCATGATGCAGCTGTTTCCCACGCATCATATTTTCTTATCTATATGTCGTACAATGATATAATTATGCAGGTACATTCAGTGTTATATGTCAATACTGTCTGCAACATTTATCTTGAACACAGTCAGAAGTAAAGAAGTAATATTTTAAAATGTCATAAACTTTTCCCCTTTCGTCATTCCGTTGGGGTTGTCAATAAAAAATAGTTTCGTAAGAATTTGAAATTATGTGCAACGGCTGTTGGAAGTTACTAAGTAGTCTTACTCTCAAATACTGAACGAATAAAGTCTGGGAACTCGAGTGTCGTTAGCTACACTTCTTTTCCACCCCGCACCCATCCCTTGAAAGGTACATGGTTCTTACCTCCATAGCGATTCTTTCCAGAAAGTACGTGAAATGTGTATCAATTTGGGTTAAAATCCAAACAGAGGTTTAGGAGATGTGGAGCATACATACAATATTTTTATTTTTATTTAGTTATTTATCTATTTTTCTTAGTTGCCAGTTGTCTAATTGGTTCGATGCTGCCGGCCACGAATTCCTCTCCTGTGCCAACTTCTTTATCTCAGAATAATACTTGCATTCTACATCCTCAGGTATATGCTGGGTTGAGTCCAATCTCTGCCTTCCTATGCAGTTTTTTCTGTCTACAGCTCCCTTTAATACCATGGAAGAAATTCGGTGATGTCTCAACAGATATCCTACCATCCTGTCCCTTCTTCTTATCAGTGTTTTCCGTATTTTCCTTTCCTCGTCCATTTTTCGTAGAACCTCCTCATTCCTTACATTACAAGTCAACCTACATTTCAATATTCCTCAGCAGTACCACGCCTCAAATACTTCGATTGTCCTCTGTTCCGGTTTTCCCACAGTCCATGTTTCACTAGCATACAATGCTGTGCTCCAAACGTATATTCTCAGAGTTTTCTCCGTCCAGTTCTATGTTTGATATCAATAGACCAGAAATTCTTTTTTGCCATCTCTAGTCTGCCTTTATGTGTCCTCCTTGAGCCGTCCGTCATAGGTTATTTTACTGTCTACGTAGCAAAATTCTTTAACTTTAGTTACTTCGTGATAACCAAACCTGATGTTCAGTTTCTAGCTGATATCATTTCTTCTACTTGACATCACTTTCGGCTTCTTTAGATTTACTCTCAGTCCATATTCTGTGCTCATTAGACTGTTCATTCCATTCAACAGGTCCCGTAATTCTTCGTCACTTTCACTGAGGATGGCAATTCCTTCAGCGAATGTTATCACTGCTATCCTTTGACACTGAATTTTAATTCCACTCTTTAACTTTTATTTCCGTCATCCTTGTTCGATATATAGATTGAACGGAAGGGGCGCAAGGCTATATCCCGCTCTTACACCCTACTTAATCCGAGCATTTCGTTCTTGGTCTTCCAGTCTATTTTCCCTTTTTGCTCTTGTGGGTAACGTATATTACCCGTCTTACCCATAGCTTATCCTAGTTTTGCTCAGATTTTCGAACATGTCTCGCCATTTTACTTTGTCGAACGCTTTTTTCCACATCAAAAAATCCTATGGATGTACACTCCTGGAAATTGAAATAAGAACACCGTGAATTCATTGTCCCAGGAAGGGGAAACTTTATTGACACATTCCTGGGGTCAGATACATCACATGATCACACTGACAGAACCACAGGCACATAGACACAGGCAACAGAGCATGCACAATGTCGGCACTAGTACAGTGTATATCCACCTTTCGCAGCAATGCAGGCTGCTATTCTCCCATGGAGACGATCGTAGAGATGCTGGATGTAGTCCTGTGGAACGGCTTGCCATGCCATTTCCACCTGGCGCCTCAGTTGGACCAGCGTTCGTGCTGGACGTGCAGACCGCGTGAGACGACGCTTCATCCAGTCCCAAACATGCTCAATAGGGGACAGATCCGGAGATCTTGCTGGCCAGGGTAGTTGACTTACACCTTCTAGAGCACGTTGGGTGGCACGGGATACATGCGGACGTCCACTGTCCTGTTGGAACAGCAAGTTCCCTTGCCGGTCTAGGAATGGTAGAACGATGGGTTCGATGACGGTTTGGATGTACCGTGCACTATTCAGTGTACCCTCGACGATCACCAGTGGTGTACGGCCAGTGTAGGAGATCGCTCCCCACACCATGATGCCGGGTGTTGGCCCTGTGTGCCTCGGTCGTATGCAGTCCTGATTGTGGCGCTCACCTGCACGGCGCCAAACACGCATACGACCATCATTGGCACCAAGGCAGAAGCGACTCTCATCGCTGAAGACGACACGTCTCCATTCGTCCCTCCATTCACGCCTGTCGCGACACCACTGGAGGCGGGCTGCACGATGTTGGGGCGTGAGCGGAAGACGGCCTAACGGTGTGCGGGACCGTAGCCCAGCTTCATGGAGACGGTTGCGAATGGTCCTCGCCGATGCACCAGGAGCAACAGTGTCCCTAATTTGCTGGGAAGTGGCGGTGCGGTCCCCTACGGCACTGCGTAGGATCCTACGGTCTTGGCGTGCATCCGTGCGTCGCTGCGGTCCGGTCCCAGGTCGAAGGGCACGTGCACCTTCCGCCGACCACTGGCGACAACATCGATGTACTGTGGAGACCTCACGCCCCACGTGTTGAGCAATTCGGCGGTACGTCCACCCGGCCTCCCGCATGCCCACTATACGCCCTCGCTCAAAGTCCGTCAACTGCACATACGGTTGACGTCCACGCTGTCGCGGCATGCTACCAGTGTTAAAGACTGCGATGGAGCTCCGTATGCCACGGCAAACTGGCTGACACTGACGGCGGCGGTGCACAAATGCTGCGCAGCTAGCGCCATTCGACGACCAACACCGCGGTTCCTGGTGTGTCCGCTGTGCCGTGCGTGTGATCATTGCTTGTACAGCCCTCTCGCAGTGTCCGGAGCAAGTATGGTGGGTCTGACACACGGGTGTCAATGTGTTCTTTTTTCCATTTCCAGGAGTGTATGTTGCTTCCATTTTCAACTGCAGCGTCAGAACTGTCTTTCTGGTGCCTTTACCTTTCCTAAAGCCAAACTGATTGTCATCTAATACGTACTCAGTTTTCTTTCACATTTTTCTGTATATTATTCCTGTCAGCAACTTGGATTCATGAGCTGTTCAGCTGACTGTACGATAATTTTCGCTCTTGTCGGCTCCTGCAATCTTCGGATGTCGTTTTTCCGAAAGTCAGATGGTATATTGCCAGACTCATATGTTCTACTCACCAACGTGGTTAGTGATTCTGTTGCCAATTCCCCCAAAGAATTTAAAAAATGTTGATGGAATGTTATGTATCTCTTCTGACTTATTCGATCGTAAGTCTTCCAAAGCTCGTTTAAATTCTGGTTCTAACACGTAATCGCTATCCCTTCTATACTGACTCCTGTTTCTTCTTCTATTTAACTTAAGACCTATATCTTGCCCACAGTCCTTATTATCTATCACAAATCCTTAAAATTTTCTACAGTTACCTATTTTCAAAGGATCAAAATCCTGTTGGTGCCTAGTACTGCGTCTAAATTAATTTCGTGAAACATTAGTTGCAAACTAGATTACGGGGCACGTAATAGGGTCTTGATCCTTCGAAAATGGATTAGTGCCCAAACGCGTAAGTATTAATGAAACATAATAAAGAACTGTGTTCAATACGTAAGTGTTATTTTAAGATCGGAATATGACAGCATCCTGTTACAGAGTTTTTATGCTACATGTATCTGTCGTTCCTAATTGCTGTCAGGCTTTGCAGAGAAGCTAAATAACATCTTCCAGCTGTGGAACATCTGATAACTCCTGTTACGTTTCACATATTTTCTCCGTACAATATCTGCTGTACAACTGCATACAGTGGGCATTTGATGAGATTTTTACTTATGCAACTGGCCATTTTCATTCTTTATTACCTACATCTTGCGAGATTACCGTACGTCCACGTTTTTAGCATTACATTGACATTCGATGTTTTTTGGATTTGACAGCTACATAGGGTTTTTCTTTTACACGTGACACGTCGCCAGCTAACTATTTGAGACAACCCCCTTGTCTTCTAAATTTAACTTCATTCCCTTGAGTCTAGGTACAAGATTTTTAAGACTTTTTGTCTTGAATTATTCCGGCAGGTTTTCAACCTGTCTAGTTCTCGATGATGCTTTTCACAGCGCACTGTCCTAGTGTTGTAGGCCTCTAATGCACGTAATTGCATGACTGTTGCTAATGATGATGTTTTCAATTGCATGTTCAACTCGTTTTGACGATTTGAACGATAGGTCATCTTAAACGGAGCAGTGTATTACCTATACAACAGTATTAAGTTGATTTGTTTTATGTTAATTTTTAGTACTGGAGTTGGCTTTTCTTATATAGTTTGTTCAGCTTCTTAGTACGCCGTACAAAATTTTCTTAGGCTATCTTTTCCTCTGCTCGTTTAGAGATCTGAGAGATGGTAGTTGAAAGAAACAGCAACTAGTCATGTTTTAATTGTATAATGTAAATAGTCTAGTCAGTAAAAGTCTTTTATATTAAAAAAAGTTATTCCATATATTCCAGATAAATAAAGTGTTTTACTTCAATTACAATGAACAGCAGTGTTTCATTTTATTGCTGTACCCAACTTTGCGAAATCTAGCTCAAGCGCTGTGATGGTGTTGTAATAATTAGAGTCCACTTCACACCGTGCGTGCTATAAAGGTATTCTTTATCTAAGAAGTGTACGTATATTCGAGAGTTCCGTTATATATGGCGTTCCTTTCTTACTTTTATAACCTGGCTATTAGCCTGTGAAATACAGAGTGGAGTCATCAACTAGCGCAATCAGCATGCATCGCTGTGTAGGAGGCGCTGGGGTCGGAAGGGAGGAGGGTCGGGGTGGGGGGGGGGGGGGGGGGAAGAACTATCAGTACACGCATTTGGATCGGAATATTCAACGAGCGTGTGCATAGATCGAACGTACTTGTTTTCCCCAAGGCGTTTACTTTGTCACTGCTGCAGCCATTAACGATAATTTAGTGCAATAACTGTTTATTTATCTAGACGCAGTTTCAGGGAGCATGCACATAATGAGGACCACAAATATCTGGTGCACGTCCTCGTAAATTCCACCAGTAAAACACACTGACGGGGTCTGCACTGTTCATACACTGTTTTTGTCACACAATAGACGTAAGTTGTAATGAGCACTTCGGCCACGCCCTAACGACGCTATGAATCACTTTCACGAGTGCACCCGTAAGCGCTTCGTGACGCGGCCAGCTGATGCGCACTCGACACAATATACGAACGAAAGTGTCACCACTCGTGGAATTTGGTTGCGAAAAGTTCATAAGTCTCTCTTTCAATTAGGGTGTTCACTGATTTGTGGCCCAGTCCACTCTTGTCGGTTTCGTAATCGTCGCGAAGCGGCTGATTGTTATCTCGCCGACGCGGCACACGAATGTAGAAAGTACACTGTTCATAATAATTTGTAAATAGTTTTACTGATGAACTCCGATGTAACATGTACAACTCTATGGTGAAGATTTTAATGCTTTTTGACAACGCAATAATTCGGCATTTGAAGGTTACTCGTCCGGCAATACTCTCCCACTACGAACTTTATGAAAGATTCTCGAACGGTCTAAACAAGTGACCGTCGAACGACAGACAGCGGGTCGGATGCAGCCGCAATCAAGGATTCGTGCGACGCGCGATTCTCAGTCGTGTTTTATAATAACATGCAATTACCAACTATCAGCCGAATACCAAAACGTCAAATAACGTTAAGAACTCGTACAGCTTAAAGTTTTCCTTTTCAGTAACAAACAAAAACTTACAGAAAAAGTAATACTTTAAGATGTGCTTCATTTTAATCGACGTTGGTGAATTCGGCCGTCTCCTAAGCAAATTCAGGAGCTCATGTCAGGGGCAGAGTCGTAAATAGCGTGGCCACTGAGGGATTAGAGGAGTGGCGGATGTACTGTCATACCCAAAAGTATCCGAACAATCTGAATTGCGTTTCACCTGATTTGCGTGCAGTTCACATAACGGAGCTGCCTTACAGGTCCTCCCATCCCTTGCAGTAGTCATTTGGCTATATAAAACAGATACCGCAAGATATCACTAGAGAACACTGTTCTTTAAGGTAATCAGTCGACACCACAATATAGCAAATACCGGAAACTCAATTATATCACAGTAATTGACATTTCAAAATCACCACCACGCTCATTAGTATTAGACTTAACTAACTCCATCACCTAAGTCGTTCCAGCAGTCTTTAGGCAAAATTATGTGCAATAGATTTTGAGACAATATCTGGTTTCCTAAAGTTCTATGACAATTCGAAGTATTTATGCAATTTAAAAGGTTTTCCCACACCTGCGAAACGTCGTTACTGATACGAGGGATTGGTCATAAACTGGATGTTGAACAGACTAGTTAAAAGCAACGCTATTAATAGCGCCAAGCGCTCTATGGGAACTACAAAATTAACAATGTATCTGTCTATTCTCTGTACTCGTGACTGAGCAATTATTTGTGAACATTTTTTTCAACTTTAAACGACATGACGAACTTTTTCATTCCTGATCTGCATTGAAACCAAGCACCTACAGCCATTGTAGCTAACCAAACCTTTCGTGCCTGACAGACTCGACCACAGAAACGTTTATCACGGATGACCAGGCATAGAGAATCGTGAAATATTTAAGTTTTCACCAGTATCAGATAGGAAATCTGAAACTGGAAATTTTTGGGCTCTGCCTGGAATCGTATCAACACCCTTATCTCCCTGTTAACGAACCACGAGAAATGTTTAACTAATTTCAAGTAACAAAGTTTGCACATTTTCAGAACGAAGTGCCGTGATCTAAAGTTTTGTGACATGGGCTCGAACTCAGCGTGTAAACAGATTGTTGACTAAGTAAAATCAGATGTTAAGTAGCGATTTTTATCGCCAGCAGTGAGTGTCGGTTGGTCACAGCCAGTGTGCTCCCTGCCGCCGTTGGATAAGCAGCTGCAGCAGCAAGTCGTATACACCTAGCTTACTTATTTGTTACATAGTTTGATTCTTAACTTCTTTGCCTGTTTTTGGTATTTGCATTGTTTAATTCATAAATTTCGGGCGTATTATAGTATTTGAGAGTTGTAGCATCGCGTTTTAGTACCTGAATAGTGTAAAATCGCGTAGTCTCCTTCCGCCGCCGAGCAGTGTGTCAGCAGTGCGCAAGTGTTTGTTTTGAATACAGTCAGAGAGAGTCCCTTTAGTCAACCATAGTGCCAGTAGTGCTAGTGTTTGTTTTCAATACAGTCCAGAGACAGGTAGTGCTATTTTCATTGTTTTCTACAAGTCGCTAGCAATCGCAATTTAGTCAATAATCAGCCGCCTTTAGTGAATTAGCTGTCTAGTTAAAAGTTGATTAACTCTCTTCAGTAAATTGATTCCTTAGGATGGATAGGATCTGTGACTGCTGTGCACGGACGCAGGAGGAGCTGGCCACTGTTCGCGAACAGATGAACGTGTTGATGGCCGCGGTCAGCCGTCTTCAGGCTGCTGCCTCGGAGTGTAGCGGCAGTGGGGAGTCTGGTGTGTCGCAAGCTACACCCCAGGTGTTACATGCTTCACCCACTGTCCCTGCTATCGAGACATCTTCGCGGGTACCGGGCGCAGTTGGGCCACCCTGTCCCCAAGGGGAGTGGCGGGTTCAGCGGCGTTCGCGGCGCACGAGGCGGAGGGTAAATGTGGAGGCTGGCCGTGTGGCATCGCCCGCTCTGCCTGTGAGTGGACATGTGGCTGCTCCTTCAGCAAGGTCCGAGCAGGCACACGGTGGGAGGGGTTTATTAGTTATTGGGAGCTCCAACGTTAGGCGGGTGATGGAGCCCCTTAGGGAGGTAGCGGAAAGGTCGGGGAAGAAGGCCAGTGTTCACTCTGCTTGCCAGGGGGTCTCATCCGAGATGTGGAGGAGGCCCTACCGGCGGCGATAGAGAGCACTGGGTGCATCCGACTGCAAATTGTTGCTCATGTCGACACCAATGACTCCTGACGTCTGGGTTCAGAGGTCATCCTCAGTTCGTACAGGCGGTTGGCGGAATTGGTGAAGGCGGAAAGCCTCGCTCGCGGGGTGGAATCAGGGCTAACTATTTGTAGTATGGTTCCCAGAACCGATCGCGGTCCTATGGTTTGGAGCCGAGTGGAAGGCTTAAACCAGAGGCTCAGACGATTCTGCGGAGATCTGGGGTGCAAATTTCTTGACCTCCGCTATCGTGTGGAGAAATGTAGGGTCCCCCTGAATAGGTCAGGCGTGCACTACACGCCGGAAGCGGCTACAAGGGTAGCGGAGTACGTGTGGAGTGCACATGGTTTTTTTTTTAGGTTAGATAATTCCCTCCCTAGGCCTGACAAGACGCCTTCTGAGACGCGGCAAGTTGGAGTAGGCAAAATGCAACAGGGAATAACAACATTAATGTGCTAATAGTAAACTGCAGGAGCGTCTATAGAAAGGTCCCAGAACTGCTCTCATTAATAAACGGTCACAACGCCCATATTGTACTAGGGACAGAAAGTTGGCTGAAACCAGAAGTAAACAGTAATAAAATCCTAAACTCAGATTGGAATGTATACCGCAGAGACAGGCTGGACAGTGAAGGGGGAGGCGTGTTTATAGCGATAAGAAGTGCAATAGTATCGAAGGAAATTGACGGAGATCCGAAATGTGAAATGATTTGGGTGAAGGTCACGGTTAAAGCAGGCTCAGACATGGTAATTGGATGTCTCTATAGGCCCCCTGGCTCAGCAGCTGTTGTGGCTGAGCACCTGAAGGATAATTTGGAAAATATTTCGAGTAGATTTCCCGACCATGTTATAGTTCTGGGTGGAGATTTTAATTTGCTGGATATAGACTGGGAGACTCAAACGTTCATAACGGGTGGCAGGGACAAAGAATCCAGTGAAATTTTTTAAAGTGCTTTATCTGAAAACCACCTTGAGCACTTAAACAGAGAACCGACTCGTGGCGATAACATATTAGACCTTCTGGTGACAAATAGTCCCGAACTATTTGAAACAGTTAACGCAGAACAGGGAATCAGCGATCATAAAGCGGTTACGGCATCGATGACTTCAGCCGTAAATAGAAATTTTAAAAAAGGTAGGAAGATTTTTCTGTTTAGCAAAAGTGACTAAAAGCAGATTACAGAGTACCTGACGCCTCAACACAAAAGTTTTGTCTTAAGTACAGATAGTGTTGAGGATCAGTGGACAAAGTTCAAAATCATCGTACAATATGCGTTAGATGAGTATGTGCCAAGCAAGATCGTAAGAGATGTAAAAGAGCCACCGTGGTACAACAACCGAGTTAGAAAACTGCTGCGGAAGCATAGGGAACTTCACAGCAAACATAAACATAGCCAAAGCCTTGCAGACAAACAAAAATTACGCGAAGCGAAATGTAAAGTGAGGAGGGCTATGCGAGAGGCGTTCAATGAATTCGAAAGTAAAGTTCTATGTACTGACTTGGCAGAAAATCCTAAGAAATTTTGGTCTTATGTCAAAGCGGTAGGTGGATCAAAAAAAAGTGTCCAGACACCCTGTGACCAAAATGGTACTGAAACAGAGGATGACAGACTAAAGGCCGAAATACTAAATGTCTTTTTCCAAAGCTGTTTCACAGAGGAAGACTGCACTGTAGTTTCGTCTCTAGACTGTCACACAGATGACAAAATGGTAGATATCGAAATAGACGACAGAGGGATAGAGAAACAATTAAAATCGCTCAAAAGAGGAAAGGCCGCTGGTCCTGATGGGATAACAGTTCGATTTTACACAGAGTACGCGAAGGAACTTGCCCCCCTTCTTGCAGCGGTGTACCGTAGGTCTCTAGAGGAGCGTAGCGTTCCAAAGGATTGGAAAAGGACACAGGTCATCCCCGTTTTCAAGAAGGGACGTCGAACAGATGTGCAGAACTATAGACCTATATCTCTAACGTCGATCACTTGTAGAATTTTGGAACACGTATTATGTTCGAGTATAATGACTTTTCTGGAGACTAGAAATCTACTCTGTAGGAATCAGCATGGGTTTCGAAAAAGACGGTCGTGTGAAACCCAGCTCCTGCTATTCGTCCACAAGACTCAGAGGGCCATAGACACCGGTTCACAGGTAGTTGCCGTGTTTCTTGACTTCCGCAAGACGTTCGATACAGTTCCCCACAGTCGTTTAATGAACAAAGTAAGAGCATATGGACTATCAGACCAATTGTGTGATTGGATTGAGGAGTTCCTAGATAACAGAACGCAGCATGACATTCTCAATGGAGAGAAGTCTTCCGAAGTAAGAGTGATTTCAGGTGTGCCGCAGCGGAGTGTCATAGGACCGTTGCTATTCACAATATACATAAATGACTTGGTGGATGACATCGGAAGTTCACTGAGGCTTTTTGCAGATGATGCTGTGGTGTATCGAGAGGTTGTAACAATGGAAAATTGTACTGAAATGCAGGAGGATCTGCACCGAATTGACGCATGGTGCAGGGAGTGGCAATTGAATCTCAATGTAGATAAGTGTAATGTGCTGCGAATACATAGAAAGAAAGATCCTTTATCATTTAGCTACAATATAGCAGGTCAGAAACTGGAAGTAGTTAATTCCATAAATTATCTGGGAGTACGCATTAGGTGTGATTTAAAATGGAATGACGATATAAAGTTGATCGTCGGTAAAGCAGATGCCAGACTGAGATTCATTGGAAGAATCCTAAGGAAATGCAATCCGAAAACAAAGGAAGTAGGTTACAAAATGGTTCAAATGGCTCTGAGCACTATGGGACTTAACATCTTAGGTCATCAGTCCCCTAGAACAGATCTACTTAAACCTAACTAACCTAAGCACATCACACACATCCATGCCCGAGGCAGGATTCGAACCTGCAACCGTAGCAGTCCCGCGGTTCCGGACTGCAGCGCCTAGAACCGCGAAAGTAGGTTACAGTACGCTTGTTCGCCCACTGCTTGAATACTGCTCAGCAGTGTGGGATCCGTACCAGATAGGGTTGATAGAAGAAATAAGATCCAACGGAGAGCAGCGCGCTTCGTTACAGGATCATTTAGTAATCGCGAAAGCGTTACGGAGATGATAGATAAACTCCAGTGGAAGACTCTGCAGGAGAGACGCTCAGTAGCTCGGTACGGGCTTTGTTAAAGTTTCGAGAGCATACCTTCACCGAAGAGTCAAGCAGTATATTGCTCCCTCCTACGTATATCTCGCGAAGAGACCATGAGGATAAAATCAGAGAGATTAGAGCCCACACAGAAGCATACCGACAATCCTTCTTTCCACGAACAATACGAGACTGGAATAGAAGGGAGAACCGATAGAGGTACTCAGGGTACCCTCCGCCACACACCGTCAGGTGGCTTGCGGAGTATGGATGTAGATGTAGATGTAGAGTTGTTTGAATCTGAATTGAGGATACAAATCTTTTGCCTGACCAGAAATCGAAACCGGTACATACGGCCATTGGTTTTGTTGAATCCTGCCTAGTCTTCGAATATACTGTGTCTAGCAAAACTGCTTTCTCGGATCACTAGACAACATTCAGAGTAATCGGATTTTATTACAAAATGGAAAATATTACAATACCTAACTTCGAGAATATAAAATAGTCCAAGATGTTAGAAATTCTGAGAAAAATAGGAGAAAGTTATAGGGAGAGACGGATAATATACAATATGCACAAGAGACAAGAGGGAACAATAAGAGTGGATGACCAAGAACGAAGTGCTCGGATTAAAAAAGGTGTACGACGGGAGGTGTAATCATTCGCCCGTACTGTTCAGTCTGTACTTCGAATACGCAATGATGCAAATAAAATAATGGTCCAAGAGTTGGACTAAAAAAAAGGAGAAAAGATATCAATGATACGATTGGCTGATGGCATTGATATCCTGAATGAAAGAGAGGAACAATTACATGATCTGCTGAATGGAATGAACAGCCTAATGAGTATAGAATATGAATTGTGAGTAAATCGAACAAACACGAAAGTAATGAAAAGCAGCCGAAATGACAACAGCGAGAAACTTAACATCTGAACTGACAGTCACGAAGTAGATGAGCTCAAGCAAATCTACTATCTAGGCAGCAAAATATGAAATGACGGATGTAGCAAGGAAGACGTCACGAGCAGACTAGCACTGGCAAAAAGGGCATTCCTGGCCACGAAAAGTCTACTAGCACCAAACATAAGCCTTAATTTGAGGAACAATCTTCTGAGAATGTACGCTTGGAGCACAGAATTGTATCGTAGTGAAACATGCAGTGTGGGAAAACAAAGAACAAAAGAGAGTCGAAGCATTCGAGGTGTGGTGCGACAGACGAATGTTGAAAATTTGGTGGACTGATAAGGTAAGGAATAAGGAGGTTTTGCGCAGAATCGGTGAGGAAAAGAATATGTGGAAAATACTGACAAGGAGAAAGGATAGGAAGATGTTTAAGCCTCTAAGCCAGGGCTATAAAAATATGCTGCCATTATTTGATACTCGCAAACTCACTCATCAGAAGTTGAAAGTGTGGTATCGATAGCAACGACACCACGGCATAGTTTCAAAGGTTGGCACTGTGCAGCTCTACGAGCTCCGCTACAGATTCAGCCAATTTGATCAGGTGCAGCAAGCCAGGACACTTCGCTTCAGCATCGCACCTACGTACAAAGTTATGTAATCGTTTATCGCCTTGTTTTTGCACCAGTAAACCACGATCTTGCAGTACCGACTTGTATTACCTTTTCCCGTTCCTACCCACGCGCCGCCTCCCAGGCGGGATACAAAAATGAGGTTATTCCCCCTTGACCTAGGATCATGAAATTCGGCAAGAAGCAAGGCCGCGTAGCACAAGTAAAGGAAAAAAGGATCCTGAAATTGTTAATTTGCAATGATATCTCATAAAATAATTTTTTGCGATAAGGAACTTACACTGCATTGGTAATCCGTCAAAAATCTCAGGAACTACTGCAGGAATTTTTATCTGGTTTTCAGTACTAGGTGGATTCACAAGGAACCTTTGTGTATATAATTTACAAATATTTCTTGGCAACTGGCTGAGCTACAATGGAGTGAAGACGTCCGCTTTTGTGAAAACGATGCGTCGCCACAGGTCACAGTGGAAAGTTCGTATGGGACCAAACTGCTGAGGTCATCGGTCCCTAGGGTTACACTCGACTTAAACTAACTTATGCTAAGGACAACACACACACCTATGCCCGAGGGAGGACTCGAACCCCCGACGGGGAGGGGGAAGGCGCGCGAACTGTGGCAAGGTGCCTGATGCCTGAGACAGCGCGGATACCCCTCTCGTCTAATGCCGCGCCATCTAGCGAAGATATGCGTAAGGCCACCCAACTTCCGCATCTGTAATGTTCCAAGGCCAAGTAATACTCGTAACTGATGCACGATTGCACTTCCACCGTTTTTATGAGATTTCAGTATTCCATTAAATGTGCATTGAAACGTTCCACAGGACAATTCGACATTTGCGCAACAACAATATTCTTATGGCTGGATGTACCACTTTCTTCGCTCGACACTTAAGTCAAATCGTACAGTAATCGGAAAAGGGACGAGAGCAGGCGAAATCAAAACATTTGCAGCTGCAAAATTACAGAGAATGTTAATATGGCTCTAATATTATTAAAATAGGTGAAAAATTACAATACCGAATCCGAAATAACACAAAAAATTCAAACTTAAAACGGAAATTTAATGCTTTGTCGAATGTCTTGGAACACCTTGGACAGTTATCTTGCCAGTATCGATATCGATAACAGAGAAGAACTGTCGAGATTCTCGATTCTCGGATGGATGAAGTGTTTCATCGGATCACGCGTCCTACTTGCACTTAGCGGTTTTAATTTCATCATATTGTTGATTCTTATGTGATTTGCATCCTCTACATAGAGATCAAGGTTTTCAGATTGACTGAAGTCAAGTTTGTCAACAGTGTACAGCCATTTATGACGACTCGTGACATCAAGACTATGCAGCAGTTCGCCGCTATTTCTTTTTTTCCCTTGAATTACGATCCAATTTTATACCATTCCGCTTTTCAATAATAATAATAATATTAATAATAATTTTAACTCTTATATTATCTTCTATTTTATTTCAAGTTGTTGTCATTCATGAAGGCTCACCTGAATGTTTCTGTTGTATGTCATTTATTATAGGTTCGACTGCTATAATATGACTACATTCGGTCATACTCATGAATATTTTAGCCTGCTATGGTTGGAAACTCATTATTTCACAATTTACATTTT
Organism: Schistocerca nitens; assembly: GCF_023898315.1. NCBI lineage: Eukaryota > Metazoa > Arthropoda > Insecta > Orthoptera > Acrididae > Schistocerca > Schistocerca nitens. The sequence goes on from NC_064620.1 coordinate 36,764,511, forward strand.
ATTTTATTTTCTGGTCTACATCAGTTTTACGTTTACACTGTGCTACATCAGGTACGGTTGCAAATATGTCTTCTTTTTTTCATTATTAACTAACCACTATCTCTGTTACGTTGTTCTCCATGGTACCGTGCAACGCACATTTCATTCTATGTCAATTTTATCTAGTGTCGTTATGAACTTCTTCTCTGTTTAAATACCATAAAGATATCTCTGTCAAGTTGTCCACGATATTCTCACATGTAGTTCGTTGCTGTGTATAGTTTTTTTGTATAGTTGTTATTTGACGTCATTTCTCTGGTCAATGCTAGCGCCACCTGCCAGCCTTCTTCTATTTCTTAAATAGCTTAATCGCCTCAGTTAAACTGGCATTGGTTCTCTTCGAACAGACAACGACACTCTCATATATGCCTATACAAAACGAAATTTATCTTATATTCAATGTCCTCACTTTCGTGAGCCTTGAACTAAAGTTTGATTTAAATGTAATAGATTCATATGGATCACTAATACGCATATTTAATATGTATGTATTTGCTATCGTTAATTCCTTTGTACGCTTTGTCCCACAACTTCTGTCTCATGATGCAATTTTGGAACTCGTAATGCTTAATGAAGGATTTGCGATCAAGATCTTTCTATGTCTCAGAATTGTGCCAATTGCCAGTTTGTTACCCAGGTACTTGTTCTAGATATCAAAATTACGATAAACGTCATGACTTGGAACGCTCAACAGGACAAACGTCGCACATTAGTATACAAATAAATTAAAGATAATATTTACACCGATTCATGCTGCGGACGGGGCACCACCTTGGCGAAGATATGGACTGTAAATGGGGAAATCCATTGAGATAAATGACTTTGAAAAGGGAAGATTATTATTACGCGGACCCTGTGAACGAGTGTCTGGTAAACGGCGAAGCTGGTTGAATGTTGAGGTGCTATTGTCGTGAGGATCTGCGGAAAGAGACAGAAGCACAGCGAAACTACCACTAGGCGCTAAATGTTTGGGCATCCCAGACTTTTTACAGAACGTGGCGTTAGAAAGCTTGTCTGCTCAGTAAAGTACAGTAGACGGTAATCCGTGGCATCTCTACCGAAGGAGCACAATGCTGGTGCACGCACAAGTGTTTCGGAGCACATCGTTGGTCGTACGTTGTTGAACATGGAGCTTCCCAATGACCAACCCTATTCTACACTAGGTCAATGGTCGTTTCCACAAACGCCGTCACCGAGATGAACGGCAGCTTGAAACGTGCAGCGCGCTATTGGCGCAGGCTTGGGGAGCATTGTTCTGCCATGGGAGACATGCGCTTGCATGGGACCTGTGTTAGTGGTTGGAGACATGCTGACAGCTGCGAACCATCACATCCCTTCATGCTTGATGTCTTCCCAGACGGCAATGTCATCTTTCAGCAGTATAAATGTCCGTAACTCGGAACCAAAACCGGCTACAGGGGTTTGAGGAGCATTGTAGAGGACTCAGGTTGACCAAATACGCTTGAAGCATATCCTGTGGAAGCCATCTGGGTCACAATCGGGCGCCATGGCCACGTACGCAAATCAGCGGTCCGTTATTTACGCGAATTACATGACCTGTGCGTAGGCATCTGTTGCAACGTACCTCCACACACCTATCAACAAACTGTCGCATCCCTAGGCCTCTGTTGCAACGTACCTCCACACACCTATCAACAAACTGTCGCATCCCTAGGCATCTGTTGCAACGTACCTCCACACACCTATCAACAAACTGTCGCATCCCTAGGCATCTGTTGCAACGTACCTCCACACACCTATCAACAAACTGTCGCATCCCTAGGCATCTGTTGCAACGTACCTCCACACACCTATCAACAAACTGTCGCATCCCTAGGCATCTGTTGCAACGTACCTTCACACACCTATCAACAAACTGTCGCATCCCTAAGAATCTGTTGCAACGTACCTCCACACACCTATCAACAAACTGTCGCATCCCTGACTCGCAGTATCAGTGATGTATTTCGTTCCAAAGAAGAACAAACAAGATACACTACTGCCCATTAAAATTGCTACACCACGAAGATGACGTGCTACAGACGCGAAATTTAACCGACAGGAAGAGGATGCTGTGATATGCAAATGATTAGCTTTCCAGAGCATTCACACAAGGTTGGCGCCGGTGGAGACACTTACAACGTGCTGACATGAGGAAAGATTCCGACCGATTTCTCATATACAAACAGCAGTTGACAGGCGTTGCCTGGTGAAACGTTGTTGTGATGCCTCGTGTAAGGAGGAGAAATGCGTACCGTCACGTTTCAGACTTTGATAAAGGTCGGATTGTAGCATGTCGCGATTGCGGTTTACCGTATCGTGACATTGCTGCTCGAATTGGTCGAGATCCAATGACTGTTAGCAATATATGGAATCGGTGGGTTCAGGAGGGTAATACGGAACGCCGTGCTGGATCCCAACGGCCTCGTACCAATAGCAGTCTAGATGACAGGCATCTTATCCGCATGGCTGTAACGGAACGTGCAGCCACGTCTCGATCCCCGAGTCATCAAATGGGGACGTTTGCAAGACAACAACCATCTGCACGAACAGTTCGACGTCGTTTGCAGCAACATGGACTATTAGCTCGGAGACCATGGCCGCGGTTACCCTTGACGCTGTGTAACGACAACTGTACATATAATAATTTTTTTCTTTATGAATTTCGATAAATTAGTGTGAACAATGTTTGATTTCATTTATTTCTCTTTTCGTGTCGTGTTGAAGAAACAGTGAGCAACTTTTGAAATGAATATTATCATTTATGTTGGATTTCAAATAATGTGGTAATCAAAGAGAAGTGTACTATTGTTAAAACTATTGTAAGATGTGAAAATTGTAATTTAAACACTTGGTCCATACGTAGGTAATGCAGTAGGATATGTGTAGTAGAAAACCTGTGGTGAATACCCTACCTGAAGGGGAGCGGGAAAAGGTGGAGGCAGGCGAGTGCGGGATAACGCACACTGGGCGCGGTTCGGCACAACGGGCTCAAGTCAGTCGGAGGCGAGCAACAGTAATAGTCGGAGTGGTGAATTGGTCAGAGGAACACGTACTGTACCGAGGCGGCTACCCAGGAAAAGTGGATTCCATTGAGCCTCGGATGCACCGATTCCGACGACTGATTGGCATGGCTATATTCTGAGGCACAAAGTTGGAAAGATTACGACGCTAAGAAGATGGAAAGTGCCAATATAGTGTGAGCCTTAGCCGTGCTTGTGTGTGTGCCGTGCTGCCCGCTATCTCGCTGCCCGCCAACCGCCGCACCGACTTGCACAGGTCAAACATTTATTTCATCTTTAGAAGTGTATCTGTGTGGACCGGTGTCGAAAATGTTTCTAATTGTTCAATAATAACGTGACTTTTACCAGAATTGCTTTAACCATGACTTATCCTGATCACTGACCTGGACAGGATCCTTACCTCGTATTGTGCAACACGAGTACCCTGAACTGAAAGATTAAAACTAGTGTTAATAAGAATTATCAGTAAACAAACTTATGCTATAAAGAAATTTAAAGTTCTATGTGTTATTGCAAATGTTGGTAAAGAGCAAAAGTATGACTAACTTGGAAGAGATTTTTTGAATTGAGTTAGCGATGTTATTTAATTACTCTGAGACAGAAATAATGACAGTTAAATTATTCAGAAGTAAGACAAAAGAGTAGTTATCCATAGATTGATAATTTTGAGTGTTAATTTGCCTTTTAGTACTTAACAGTTTCAGTATAACGACCATAACAGTTTCAGGCCCCCCCCCCCCCCCTTTCTCTTGCCCATTCTTTCAAACATTGAAATGTGTTGATCAGATTTGACCAGTAAAGTTAAGTTCTATATTAATCCTAAGTGTATTAGTGTTGTTTTCCAATTTTAATAGTGACATTGTATGTGTGCTTTCAAAACGGCTTATCTTAGGACAATCTATGCCCGATTTCAGTCTGATCAATATACAAAATGCAGTTCGTAGTAATCACTGATGTGTGGTGTTGTGTGAATTTAGCTCGTCCAAATTAGTACAAAAAGAGAAATCTTTAGTTCAGTGGATTTTTCTGGCGCCAAACTTTGCCGTATAACGCATCTTTACTACGTGTTACTATGCTTGTACATGCACCCACTTGTACAAGGAAAAACTCACTCATTGCCTAAGTAGGCTGGCGACCGAATCATTAATTATAGGTAGCATCTACTGTGTGTACTTCTTGTCCATGCGAAAGAGTAATTATACTTTACATTTGCTTGATGCATCACTGTAGTTATTGGCTGAATACAAGTCCGATCTTGCTTCCATTAGGTACACGCGGTCAACTTATGTACTAAAATCTTTGTTTATAAGGTGAAGCCCGTGAACTTATTACAGTACAGGCGTTATAGAGCTAACGTACGTCCGAGTGGGGCGGGAGCGTTACAAGTGGCGACCGTGACAGGACATCCAGTTGTTATTGATTACAAATTAACGTGAAGATCGAACAGTGGATGTTCAGTGGCACGAATAGCAATAAAAGACAGTAAAATAAACTGCAGTGGGAGTCAAGTATAATAGTGTGGTGTAGTTGACATTCAATATGGACAGAAACGTAGGCAGGGTAGATGCGCCAAGCGAAATGGAGAATGCGGCTGGCAGTAGCAGGAGTTTACGCGGCCAGATAACAGATGGCGTTAGTGGAAGACAATTGGCGTACATACAGTACCATGAACACGTCAACGAACAGATTGAAATGTCGAGATCGTCTCGAACACAGCAAGGGACAAAACAGGAAGTAGAGGGTGACTTGGTAGATGATAGTGGGTACGTGAACGAATCCACTGACATGTTTGATTCACCACAGATAAAGAAAGAACCGAAAGAAACTTCTGAAGTAGAATCGGAACACATCGATCCTGTAGAACAAAACAGTATAAAAATTTTAAGTATGAACGACTTATTTGAACAATTAACCAAACAAATTGCAGGACAGAATGAGCAGCTTAAAACACATGTTGACGAGCAACTCAAAACACAAAATGAGCAACTTCAAAAACAAGTCGGCAATCAGGTTAATCAGCTTAAAACGCACGTTGACGAGCAACTCAAAACACACGTGGATCGAATTGAAGCACAGGTTGAAGGACAGGGAATTAAAATTAGTAAACAAATAGAACAGGTAGAACAAAAAGTGGGTAATTTAAATTCTGTGGTAAATACTCTGAAACTTGAAGTTGATGCCATTAACAAGAATATGGATACTATGCAGGGGGAAATTGTTAACATTAACAGTAGGTTCGATGTTGAAATTCTCAACATCCAAGAGAAATTAGAGCCCCTGGTGGAAACAAAAGAAGACGAAAAAGTTTTCGGTCCCAAATCTGAGATCGTAAACGAATGTCAACACGGAATTTCACAGTTGAAAAGGGCAGTTTCAGACACTGAAAAAGATTTAGGCGAGAGAGTTACCGAATGTGAACAAAATTCTTCGAAAATTCAAGGCAAAATTTTTGACCTTGAGAATAAAATTAAAGACAGGCCTGGTGTTGTCTGTAATGGCACACCGATTACGAAGCTGTTAGAAGGCGAGGAACGCTTTGATCCCGCCAAGAAACACAACGGATGGCATCCGTTAGATTTCATCAAAAATTGCGAGAGAATATTTCCTGAACACTTGTCTAATCAGGAAAAGATAAACGTTGTAATTAGCGCCTTAGCAGGTGACGCTAAGCGCTGGGGAATTAATTTGGACACCGAACGAATGACGTTCGAAGAATTTAGGCAAAGATTTGCGGAAGAATATTGGTCTGAACAAAAGCAGGACCATTTATGGCGGGAGTTCATCATGGCCAAACAGAATGATAACAGGGGCAGAAATTCTTTGAAAGATTTCTGTGAGTACTGGTACCGGAAATTGACGCATTTAAGAGGCAGAAGATCAGATTCAGAAATTATCTGGGAGTTATATAAAAACCTCCCAGAAGATTCAAAGAGGTATGTAGGAAGCAATCATCGTAGCTTCCAAGCATTTCTGGAAAGGGTCGAAGACGAAGACCATTGCCGCGAAAGTCGTGCCAATTATCGAAATTTTGGTAACCGTAATAACCAAAACAATGACGAAAGAAATGACGGCGAAGGATTTCGCGTCAATATGTTACAAAGAGGTAGAGGCAGAGGTAGAGGAAGAGGAAATTATTCAGGTCGCGGTAGAGGGTATACCGCGCAAAGTAATAACGACGCGGGAAACTACACTCCTGGAAATGGAAAAAAGAACACATTGACACCGGTGTGTCAGACCCACCATACTTGCTCCGGACACTGCGAGAGGGCTGTACAAGCAATGATCACACGCACGGCACAGCGGACACACCAGGAACCGCGGTGTTGGCCGTCGAATGGCGCTAGCTGCGCAGCATTTGTGCACCGCCGCCGTCAGTGTCAGCCAGTTTGCCGTGGCATACGGAGCTCCATCGCAGTCTTTAACACTGGTAGCATGCCGCGACAGCGTGGACGTGAACCGTATGTGCAGTTGACGGACTTTGAGCGAGGGCGTATAGTGGGCAAGCGGGAGGCCGGGTGGACGTACCGCCGAATTGCTCAACACGTGGGGCGTGAGGTCTCCACAGTACATTGATGTTGTCGCCAGTGGTCGGCGGAAGGTGCACGTGCCCGTCGACCTGGGACCGGACCGCAGCGACGCACGGATGCACGCCAAGACCGTAGGATCCTACGCAGTGCCGTAGGGGACCGCTCCGCCACTTCCCAGCAAATTAGGGACACTGTTGCTCCTGGGGTATCGGCGAGGACCATTCGCAACCGTCTCCATGAAGCTGGGCTACGGTCCCGCACACCGTTAGGCCGTCTTCCGCTCACGCCCCAACATCGTGCAGCCCGCCTCCAGTGGTGTCGCGACAGGCGTGAATGGAGGGACGAATGGAGACGTGTCGTCTTCAGCGATGAGAGTCGCTTCTGCCTTGGCGCCAATGATGGTCGTATGCGTGTTCGGCGCCGTGCAGGTGAGCGCCACAATCAGGACTGCATACGACCGAGGCACACAGGGCCAACACCCGGCATCATGGTGTGGGGAGCGATCTCCTACACTGGCCGTACACCACTGGTGATCGTCGAGGGGACACTGAATAGTGCACGGTACATCCAAATCGTCATCGAACCCATCGTTCTACCATTCCTAGACCGGCAATGGAACTTGCTGTTCCAACAGGACAATGCACGTCCGCATGTGTCCCGTGCCACCCAACGTGCTCTAGAAGGTGTAAGTCAACTACCCTGGCCAGCAAGATCTCCGGATCTGTCCCCCATTGAGCATGTTTGGGACTGGATGAAGCGTCGTCTCACACGGTCTGCACGTCCAGCACGAACGCTGGTCCAACTGAGGCGCCAGGTGGAAATGGCATGGCAAGCCGTTCCACAGGACTACATGCAGCATCCCTACGGTCGTCTCCATGGGAGAATAGCAGCCTGCATTGCTGCGAAAGGTGGATATACACTGTACTAGTGCCGACATTGTGCATGCTCTGTTGCCTGTGTCTATGTGCCTGTGGTTCTGTCAGTGTGATCATGTGATGTATCTGACCCCAGGAATGTGTCAATAAAGTTTCCCCTTCCTGGGACAATGAATTCACGGTGTTCTTATTTCAATTTCCAGGAGTGTAATTTCCGCGAACGTTGCGGGCCAAACGGAAGCGGACAATACATACCGGCCCCGATTTGAGAAAAGATACCGGACCGACCGTAATGTAATGAGACAGGCTAGGGACAGGCACGGAACGCCGCGACGTGTTGTGGCGAAACAAGTGTCAGCTGCGAGCCAGAATGAGTCATTTCAGCCGCACAGAACGCTACATGTTAACAGGCGAGTGGAGCATCAGAGGGCAACGGCCCAGCGTAGCAGAACATCTGTTAGGAAAGAAGCCGCTAGAAATACAGCAGCAGTAGATACGAACATAGCCGTCAGGGCTAATGATAATTTTACTAGTGATAATTCCGTGGCAAAGGAAACGATAAAGGAAACTGTGAATACACAGAGAGGTGCGGTTAGCAGTGTTTGCAATGAGAGAAAAGGCGAGGATGAATTAGCAGAAGTAACTCATTGGCGTGTGCAGATCGACGATCTGTACAAGGGCCTAAAGCAATGTGAGTGGGAGGATTTTAAGAAGGAGTGTGAGGCAAAGAAATTAGTTGGTGAAAAAGGAGATAGTAGGGACGTCGATAAGGTGACGTGGCCCGAATTGGAAGAGGAGAGAATAAATAGCGCCGCGCAAAGTACGCGTGCCGCCAATATGACGCAGATTAAGGGTAGGAAGGATTTGGAGGATGAAATCCTCAGCATTGACGAAGAAATAACTTCTGCTAACAGCCCGCCAATAGTACAAGCTGCGACCGAGAGGCACCGTGGAGAAGGGGCAGATGATTATCTGAAAGTAATCAAAGTCCACGAGGATTACACCGAATATGAAGTCACAGTGGAAGTGAATAAAGCTGAGGATGAGGCCGTATTGCCAAAAGAGGAGATTGAGTTAGAATCCAAGCCTGACGACAATACAGAGGAGGAACTTAGTGCCTGTCTCAGAAAAGCTTTTATGTTGGAACCTGAAAGCGATCCGGAATGGTCGGATTCCGACGATAGTTCGGATGATGGAAGATACGCAAATACAGACGAAAATGAATGTACTAACTTTACCTATTGTTCAAAAGTAGCGTACTTAAGTGAATTTGATGGTGAGGAAGAGAGTAATGATGACTCTAGTGACGATGAATTTGCAGGTGTAAACGAAAATGAATATACTTTTACTGAAAGAGGGTATGAGAAAATTAGTGACATTTTTCCAAAGGAAGATACAGAAAGTAGAACGGGGCCAAAACGGAATGAATTCTTCAGTAATGTAAAACAGGGGCATAATTTGCAGGAACCTCCAGATGATACTATACTGGGGCACGCCTTAATAAATGTTTTGAAGGAGTGTGAATTACAGGAACAAAAAGAACCACCTGATTAAATGATAGAACAGGGAATGTTGTACCTTGCTAAAGACTTCGAAATTTCAAAACCTAAAAAGCCACCTGATGAAACGAAACGTTGGCGAGATCTGAATGGCTTAGTGAAAGATGTAGAAAATGGGAGGCCTAAAAAGCCACCAGACTTAAGTGACTGTTTTATGAACCAAAATATGAAGGACTGCCAAAGGGCAGGATACTGTGTTTGTATATATTATTAGTATTATGTATGACTTTATTATTACTGTATCTCAGTGTTACCTGAAAGTGAATTATTGTTTAGTTGATTTAGAATCTGGGGCAGATTTATATCGGATTTTGAGAACGTCATGAACACATTAGATCATGAAACTACAGGATTCCCACCGGAAGAAATTTTGTTAGGCAGAAGTAGTACAAGTTTAATTGAAGAAAAACTAGAGTTCCCACCTTGTACAAGTTTGGGATTGGATCAAAAGAAAGAATTGGTGACAAAAAGGGCAAAACAAAAAGCTGAATCTAGATCTAAAAGACACAATAAAAATTTAAAAGTTTCAAAATTTAAAATTTGAGATTATGTTCTTTTAAAAACCCACGAAAAGTCTAGTGAACTAAACCATGAAATTTCTAAATTTAAATATATTTATAATGGACCATATATAATACAGAATATTCCACACAACAATGCTTACTACCTGATCTACCCAAAATCCAAAAGACCTTTAGGTGTAAGAAATATTGTGGACCTGAAACTGTATGTTCCTAGGAATGAGTGATATAAGGATAATCAGAAAGCGACTTGCAGTAAATGTGATGTATCTTATGCTGAACCCAAGTTATTCTAAATATAACTAATCTTTGTGAATGTCTGTATACCCCTGAAAGTGTGCTAATGTAGTTATGTGAGTTTCAGATTCCCAATTGTACTGTAACTATAAAAATGTATGGAGGAAGGGACTGAAATAAAAGGATAAATGCTACCAGCCTGATAAAAGATGGAACTGCCAAAAATGAAAATGGGCAGTGTATGAACCATAATATGAAGGACTGCCAAATACCAATGAGGGCGGCCGTGCGGTTAAAGGCGCTGCAGTCTGGAACCGCAAGACCGCTACGGTCGCAGGTTCGAATCCTGCCTCGGGCATGGATGTTTGTGATGTCCTTAGGTTAGTTAGGTTTAACTAGTTCTAAGTTCTAGGGGACTAATGACCTCAGCAGTTGAGTCCCATAGTGCTCAGAGCCATTTGACCAATGAGGGCAGATAAATAGTCGATGGAAAATTATAAATGTGATCCAGGAGATGTGACAATATGAAGTGAAAAGGACTGCCCAAATCCGCATAATAGGCAGCAAATATGTGTAGTTAATTTTCTGAATATATGTGTGTGTATTTTAAACATAGCTGCGCTACAGCAACAGTTCCACGTCATAAGAATAAATAACAGCCAACCAGTTGCGAAAGATAAAGTAATCTTTACCTAGGTTTCAATAGTTATAAAACTATCTTCTTCAGAAGATGGCAGTGTTAAATTGACATGGAGTATTATATCTTAGTCGTTTTTACAACCATCTACGTAACTCAGTTATATATATTAACTGAGTTACGTAGATGGTTGTAAAAACGACTAAGATATAATACTCCATGTCAGTTTAACACTGCCATCTTCTGAAGAAGATAGTTTTATAACTATTGAAACCTAGGTAAAGATTACTTTATCTTTCGCAACTGGTTGGCTGTTATTTATTCTTATGATATGTGTGTGTGTTTTGTTTAGTAAGTAAGGAAATGGACTGCTGTTCAGAGCAAGCAGCGACAAATTATCTTATAGTGTGTACAAAATATGCAATTGTTTTTGTAGTTAAATGTTTGTATTCCAGAATTTTAAATTATTTCTTTGAAAAAAAAAATTGATTAAATTCCTATTTTAGTAATGTTATGATGGGAAGTTGGACTGTGCGAAAGGCACTGGAGAAAATGACTAATAATTATTCTTGATGTGTTAAAGGAGTGTAAACCTATATACAGGGAGTAGAAGGACATATGTAGTGTAAACCTTTTTGGACATTTAAGTAAAGATTCAGAACCACTGTATAATTGTAAGATTTAGTGTTCCCATAAAATTTGGACTTAAGCAAAATTTTCTGGAAACAGGGGCATGTGTAACGACAACTGTACATATAATAATTTTTTTCTTTATGAATTTCGATAAATTAGTGTGAACAATGTTTGATTTCATTTATTTCTCTTTTCGTGTCGTGCTGAAGAAACAGTGAGCAACTTTTGAAATGAATATTATCATTTATGTTGGATTTCAAATAATGTGGTAATCAAAGAGAAGTGTACTATTGTTAAAACTATTGTAAGATGTGAAAATTGTAATTTAAACACTTGGTCCATACGTAGGTAATGCAGTAGGATATGTGTAGTAGAAAACCTGTGGTGAATACCCTACCTGTAGGGGAGCGGGAAAAGGTGGAGGCAGGCGAGTGCGGGAAAACGCACACTGGGCGCGGTTCGGCACAACGGGCTCAAGTCAGTCGGAGGCGAGCAACAGTAATAGTCGGAGTGGTGAATTGGTCAGAGGAACACGTACTGTACCGAGGCGGCTACCCAGGAAAAGTGGATTCCATTGAGCCTCGGATGCACCGATTCCGACGACTGCTTGGCATGGCTATATTCTGAGGCACAAAGTTGGAAAGATTACGACGCTAAGAAGATGGAAAGTGCCAATATAGTGTGAGCCTTAGCCGTGCTTGTATGTGTGCCGTGCTGCCCGCTATCTCGCTGCCCGCCAACCGCCGCACCGACTTGCACAGGTCAAACATTTATTTCATCTTTAGAAGTGTATCTGTGTGGACCGGTGTCGAAAATGTTTATAATTGTTCAATAATAGCGTGACTTTTACCAGAATTGCTTTAACCATGACTTATCCTGATCACTGACCTGGACAGGATCCTTACCTCGTATTGTGCAACCCGAGTACCCTGAACTGAAAGATTAAGACTAGTGTTAATAAGAATTATCAGTAAACAAACTTATGCTATAAAGAAATTTAAAGTTCTATGTGTTATTGCAAATGTTGGTAAAGAACAAAAGTATGACTAACTTGGAAGAGATTTTTTGAATTGAGTTAGCGATGTTATTTAATTACTCTGAGACAGGAATAATGACAGTTAAATTATTCAGAAGTAAGACAAAAGAGTAGCTATCCATAGATTGATAATTTTGAGTGTTAATTTGCCTTTTAGTACTTAACAGTTTCAGTATAACGACCATAACAGTTTCAGGCCCCCCCCCCTTCTCTTGCCCATTCTTTCAAACATTGAAATGTGTTGATCAGATTTGACCAGTAAAGTTAAGTTCTATATTAATCCTAAGTGTATTAGTGTTGTTTTCCAATTTTAATAGTGACATTGTATGTGTGCTTTCAAAACGGCTTATCTTAGGACAATCTATGCCCGATTTCAGTCTGATCAATATACAAAATGCAGTTCGTAGTAATCATTGATGTGTGGTGTTGTGTGAATTTAGCTCGTCCAAATTAGTACAAAAAGAGAAATCTTTAGTTCAGTGGATTTTTCTGGCGCCAAACTTTGCCGTATAACGCATCTTTACTACGTGTTACTATGCTTGTACATGCACCCACTTGTACAAGGAAAAACTCACTCATTGCCTAAGTAGGCTGGCGACCGAATCATTAATTATAGGTAGCATCTACTGTGTGTACTTCTTGTCCATGCGAAAGAGTAATTATACTTTACATTTGCTTGATGCATCACTGTAGTTATTTGCTGAATACAAGTCCGATCTTGCTTCCATTAGGTACACGCGGTCAACTTATGTACGAAAATCCTTGTTTATAAGGTGAAGCCCGTGAACTTATTACAGTACAGGCTTTATGCAGCTAACGTACGTCCGATTAAGGGCGGTAGCGTTACAGCTGCATCACACACAGGAGCGCCTGTGATGGTGTACTCAACGACGAACCTGGTCGCAAGAATGGGAAAATGTCATTTTTTCGGATGAATCCTGATTCTGTTTACAGCATCATGATGGTCGCATCCGTGTTTGGCGACATCGCGGTGAACGCACATTGGAAGCTTGTATTCGTCATCGCCATACTGGCGTATCACCCGGCGTGATGGTGTGGAGTGCCATTGGTTACACGTCTCGGTCACCTCTTGTTCGCATTGACGGCACTTCGAACAGCGGACGTTAGATTTCAGATGTGTTACGACCTGTGGCACTACCTTTCATTCGATCCCTGAGAAACCCTACATTTCAGCAGGATAACGCACGACCGCATGTTGTAGGTCCTGTACGGGCCTTTCTGGATACAGAAAATGTTCGACTGCTGCCCTGGCCAGCACATGCTCCATATCTCTCACCAATTGTAAACGTCTGGTCAATGGTAGCCGAGCAACTGTCTCGTCACAGTACGCCAGTCACTACTCTTGATGAACTGTGGTACTGTGTTGAAGCTGCATGGGCAGCTCTACCTGTACACGCCATCCAAGCTCTGTTTGACTCAATGCCCAGGCGTATCAAGGCCGTTATTACGGCCAGAGCTGGTTGTTCTTGGTACTGATTTCTTAGGACCTATGCACCCAAATTGCGTGAAAATGTTATCACAAGTCAGTTCTAGTATAATATATTTGTCCAATGAATACCCGTTTATTCCTCTACGGCATAGAAAAAAGTTGTTAAGGAAAGAGGTTCTTAGCACTTTGAGTGCACGACCGTTGTTTTCTGTATTTTCGGTCCTAACTAGGATGTCGCTCCCTAAATACCAATGACTTGGGGTTCTTTCCAACGTTGAAAACAATAATATTATGGGCATGGCACTCATTGTGTTAATCTACATTTGAAAACATTTTGCCTATATTTCTGACATGTTATTTCCGTTGGTATATTGTCACAGAGTTTTACAGCTTCATGTTTGACCCCTTTCTCTGTCAAAGTTGTGTTTATTAAAGAGTAATGTAGATGATTTTTCCTTCTCACTTGAGAATATCTATGTTACTTTCTAACTTAGATGGACTGTTGGCAGCAAATTTTGTAAACGAATAAATGTACTGTGAGGCTATGGTTAATATTCCCAGCTGCTTAAAGAGATACGTGGAAGCTGTGCTTGTGTCAGCGCCTCACATAAGTCTATTTACTGTCTGTTATGTAACGAATACTTTTGCTTAAGCCAGGAGTTACCATTGAATATTACCCTATAAGACATCAATGAACGAAGATACGCGAAGTATGTTAACTTAGCGGCTTCTACATCCCCAAAGGTGGAAATTATTCTTATGGCAAAAGTATCCGAACCTAAACGCTTTATCTGGTCTGCTATATGGTTTTTCCAATTTACGTTTTCCTAGATATACGCACATAAGAACTTCCAATTTTTTACTGACTGTTGGGATAGTCCTTAGCAGTCCAAAACTGGGACAACTGCGTTTTATTTCTCGAAGTTTAAATCTACCCTATTTGTACAAACCATTCAGAAACTTTCATAAAAACATAATTTCCTGTTTTCGCTGTTGGTGCTTCTTTCCTCAGCTTCACAACAATGCTTGTATCATGTGCAAACAGAAGTAATTCCGTCTCATGATTCATATAAAGTGACAGATAATTAACACAATGCAAGAACAGTAGTGGGCCAGCGATTGAACACTATGGAACTCCCACTTAATTTGTGCCCATGCAGATGATGTGGAGAAACTCTTTCTATTATCCAAAAACCTAAGGAAACTTCCAACATTCTGTTTCTCAAATAAGAACGAAACCAGACATTTGCTGTACTATGTATTCCACAAGAACTGAAGTTCTCTAATGGGATATTATATAATTATGACTTCGGAAAGATATAGAAGATCCCAGTTTGTGATGTTCTCTCATTAAAAGGTTTTATTATGTAGTCAGTAAATATGTAAGTAGCTGACTCATATATATGGCTTCGATGGCAGAAGAAGCAGAGAATCTCTGCGGCAGGGAACGTAGAGGAACTTTCTCCATTATCATACTGAGCTTAAACCAGATGCAGGACCTACGGTGATGACACAGTGCTGTAATGGAACATAGTTGATCGAACGAGCTAATCTATGTTGAGGGGTAAAAAGGGGGTGGGGGAGTTGATGCAAAAGGCGCCACCTCCGCATTATTGGAGCGGCCTGTATAGAGGACGTGGATGAAACAATGTGTGATATTCACTACATCACAGTGGACAATGTGGCGTAATTTTTGATACTTGTTACTTACTGGAATTAAGGAAAACATGGAAGAGAGGATCCACCAATATAACTTTCTTTTCACACAACATGCTTATTTAACAATATATAAACTGTGTTTTACTAATAATCGAAGTATTTAACCATAAAAGTTTCTTTAAAAAATGAACAAATTTGCAAAATTCTTTTGACCTTAAACCTCCAGTTGAATAAGCTTTTAATCTTTGCAGAAGAAATCTGAAGTGCTGTGTTGCAAAACAGCAAACAATATGACAATGATTGCAAGAGTGCCGGACCTGCAGCCCGCCCATTACCGGTGAAACAGCGGTGTTTACTACCGCGCTGGACCCAGTCTGTCTTATTAAAAGCCCTTCTGCAACACATGAAAACTATATAAGAATCACTGATGACAAGAGAGATTCACATACTCGAAACAGATGACTTAACTTTTAAGTTGAAAGCTGTATGTCAAAAGGTGCCGGTTTAAGATGCGCACCTGTGCTTAACGGTTCAACAGATTAGCAAACAATATGACAATGTAAGGCTTACTTCAAACCTCTTAATTTCAGTCGGCAACCAAGGTGCGAATGGATCCCAACCCGCCCTTCCGACAACTGTACGAGGTGTGGCTAGAAAAAAACCGGACTAGTACTGGTGAAACAATAAAACGAATGCCATAAGGCTGAAAGTCGCGTGGCCTGTCACGTGACTCTCGCTCCGCCTACTGCTCGAGTTTCATCTGCCTCCTGCACTCAGTCTGCCCGTGGCGTCTGTTTTAAGTAGTTGACGTTTTGTCTGTGCGTCGGAAAATGTTGAGTGTACAGAAAGAACAGCGTGTTAACATCAAATTTTGTTTCAAACTAGGAAAATCTGCAAGTGAAACGTTTGTAATGTTACAACAAGTGTACGGCGATGATTGTTTATCGCGAACACAAGTGTTTGAGTGGTTTAAACGATTTAAAGATGGCCGCGAAGACACCAGTGATGACACTCGCACTGGCAGACCATTGTCAGCAAAAACTGATGCAAACATTGAAAAAATCGGTAAACTTGTTCGACAAGATCGCCGTTTAACAATCAGAGCAGTGTCTGAGTTAACAGGAGTTGACAAGGAAAGTGTTAGGCAGATTCTTCATGAAAGTTTCAACATGAACATAGTGTGATCAAAAATGGTTCCAAAGTGTCTCACAATTGAACAGAAGGAACGCCGAAGAATGATTTGTTCTGACATCCTGGAAAACATTGAAAGTGATCCCACCTTCTTACAAAATGTTATTACTTGCGATGAATCGTGGTTTTTTACTTACGATCCAGAAACTAAACGCCAATCGATGCATTGGAAAACTCCTGGTTCTCCACGACAAAGAAAAGCACGAATGTCAAAATCGAAATTCAAGGCAATGATGATTGTTTTTTTTTTTTTGACATTAAAGGGATTGTGCACATTGATTGGGTGCCAGAGGGACAAACAGTGAATCAGCATTACTACATTAGCGTCCTGGCTACCCTACCTGAGCGAGTACGGAGAAAACGGAACGATTTGTGGAGAAAAAAGTCAAGGATCCTTCACCAAGACAATGCCCCAGCTCACAGTGCGTTGTCAGTGAAGACGTTTTTGGCAAAACACAACATTCCCATCTTAGATCATCCACCCTACTCACCTGATTTGGCCCCCTGTGACTTTTTTCTTTTCCCTAAAGTCAAGTCAGCTTTGAAAGGAACTAGATTTGAGACTGTTGAAGCAGTAAAAGAAAAAGCGACGGAAGTAATGTATGGACTTACCGAAAATGTTCTGCAGCATTGCTATGAACAGTGGAAAATTCGTATGGAGCGGTGTAGAGACCGAGGAGGAGAGTACATTGAAGGAGATAACATGAAATTGTAAATAATTGTAAATAAATGTTTTTTCCAGCATCAGTCCGGTTTTTTTCTAGCCGCACCTCGTATTTTGACCAAAGTTAAACTGACTCTGAGTTACTAAGACCGCTCTGAAGGAACGTCTTAAAACCTTATTCTTGAACACTTATTACAAGAGAACTCACTCGGCAAAACCACAAGATCCAGCTAAAATACACCAATAATGACCCGGTCTTTCAAACACAGGAATGAATATCTTAGTACAACAGGTTGTTCAGATTATAACCAATGACTGAAAAATGCAATTACAACGAAGGAATTGAACTGGTTAACACCTAAATCTAGCCACAAATTCCCTCTTTTGTTTAACGGCAGCCTCTGCCTTAGTACAGTTGTTCCGGCTGTATTTACGACCAAGAGCTGATTAATTAGAACATTAATGATCGGGTACAAACCAGAAAGGAAAGGCAATATGACAGCTAGACAAATTTTTAACTAGTGTCTTAGTACAATACTACTGCCTATATTTGCGACCAAAGAGCCGACGCAGTAAAACTCTGAGGGTCGGGTACAAACCGGAAAATAATGAGGGCAGGTAGACAGTGAAACAGATGACCACGAGGATTACAGAATGTTTATCAGCAAGCAGTTCCACGGATCCACGGTGCGTTGCAGCGGTTACTGACGGGTGCCGATGAAAACCAGATAGAAGAGGGCAGCCAGGACACGAGCGGTCGTCCGACACGAATGATGACAACCAACCGATGGGATGTCGGCCTGCTGCTTGTAGTCGACGCTGACATCGGGGAAGCAATGCGGTATCTTCGCTCTGCGCAGGCCCTCCTTCGGCCGCTCGGACCTCGTGACCACCTGTTGTTGCGACGCTACCGCCAATCCCCAAATTTCGTGCCTCCCTCTGGGGCCAGTGAACCCCACATAAATACGAGGACTATCCACAAAGTACATTACGTTTTGGAATTAAAAATAAATAAAGTACTGGAAATTTTTTTATTATATACAGATGAAAGCCACACTTAAATACTACACTCCTGGAAATGGAAAAAAGAACACATTGACACCGGTGTGTCGGACCCACCATACTTGCTCCGGACACTGCGAGAGGGCTGTACAAGCAATGATCACACGCACGGCACAGCGGACACACCAGGAACCGCGGTGTTGGCCGTCGAATGGCGCTAGCTGCGCAGCATTTGTGCACCGCCGCCGTCAGTGTCAGCCAGTTTGCCGTGGCATACGGAGCTCCATCGCAGTCTTTAACACTGGTAGCATGCCGCGACAGCGTGGACGTGAACCGTATGTGCAGTTGACGGACTTTGAGCGAGGGCGTATAGTGGGCATGCGGGAGGCCGGGTGGACGTACCGCCGAATTGCTCAACACGTGGGGCGTGAGGTCTCCACAGTACATCTATGTTGTCGCCAGTGGTCGGCGGAAGGTGCACGTGCCCGTCGACCTGGGACCGGACCGCAGCGACGCACGGATGCACGCCAAGACCGTAGGATCCTACGCAGTGCCGTAGGGGACCGCACCGCCACTTCCCAGCAAATTAGAGACACTGTTGCTCCTGGGGTATCGGCGAGGACCATTCGCAACCGTCTCCATGCAGCTGGGCTACGGTCCCGCACACAGTTAGGCCGTCTTCCGCTCACGCCCCAACATCGTGCAGCCCGCCTCCAGTGGTGTCGCGACAGGCGTGAATGGAGGGACGAATGGAGACGTGTCGTCTTCAGCGATGAGAGTCGCTTCTGCCTTGGTGCCAATGATGGTCGTATGCGTGTTTGGCGCCGTGCAGGTGAGCGCCACAATCAGGACTGCATACGACCGAGGCACACAGGGCCAACACCCGGCATCATGGTGTGGGGAGCGATCTCCTACACTGGCCGTACACCACTGGTGATCGTCGAGGGGACACTGAATAGTGCACGGTACATCCAAACCGTCATCGAACCCATCGTTCTACCATTCCTAGACCGGCAAGGGAACTTGCTGTTCCAACAGGACAATGCACGTCCGCATGTATCCCGTGCCACCCAACGTGCTCTAGAAGGTGTAAGTCAACTACCCTGGCCAGCAAGATCTCCGGATCTGTCCCCCATTGAGCATGTTTGGGACTGGATGAAGCGTCGTCTCACGCGGTCTGCACGTCCAGCACGAACGCTGGTCCAACTGAGGCGCCAGGTGGAAATGGCATGGCAAGCCGTTCCACAGGACTACATCCAGCATCTCTACGATCGTCTCCATGGGAGAATAGCAGCCTGCATTGCTGCGAAAGGTGGATATACACTGTACTAGTGCCGACATTGTGCATGCTCTGTTGCCTGTGTCTACGTGCCTGTGGTTCTGTCAGTGTGATCATGTGATGTATCTGACCCCAGGAATATGTAAATAAAGTTTCCCCTTCCTGGGACAATGAATTCACTGTGTTCTTATTTCAATTTCCAGGAGTGTACTTTTCTACATAGTTGCCATTTAAATTAAGGCACTTATCGTAGCGATGGACGAGCTTGGAAATTCCTTCGTCGTAAAATTCGGCCGCCTGCGCCTTCAACCACGTGGTTACCTCTTCTTGAAGCTGTGCGTCGTCATCAAAACGCTGCATAGCCAACCACTTCTTCATTGCTGGGAATAAGTTGAAGTTGCTCTGTGCCAGGTCGGGACTGTACGGCAGATGAGGAAACAACTCCCACTTAAAAGATTCGAGAACTTCACGAGTGGCATTTGCCGTGTGGGCCCGGGCGTTGTCGTGAATCAGCAAGATCTTTGAGCCCAACTTTCCCCTGCGCTTGTTTTGTATTGCTCTTCTGAGGTTGTGCAGAGTTTGGCAATACCTTTGAGAGTTTATTGTAGTGCCTCTTTCCAGGAAATCCGCAAAAATCACAGCTTTTCTGTCCCAAAAGACAGTCATTACGTGGTTGAAGGTGCAGGCGGCCGAATTTTACGACGAAGGAATTTCCAAGCTCGCCCATCGCTACGATAAGTGCCTTAATTTAAATGGCAGCTATGTAGAAAAGTAGTATTTAAGTGTGGCTTTCACCTGTATATAATAAAAAAATTTCCAATACTTTATTTATTTTTAATTCCATAACGTAATGTACTTTGTGGATAGCCCTCGTATATCGGCAAACAAAGATCTACTGAGGACACAACCCACAGATACCAACTCTTCCTCATTGATATTGTCAATGGGGCCACAAGAGGGATAGTCCATACTACACCTGAGCCAATGTCGCCACACAGGTCTGCTAATTCAATGGCACCACTGCTCAATTTTGACGTCCATAACTGCAGAACTGTAATACTGAGCGTTTTTTTTAACTTATTCTGGTGCTCAGCTTGAGTTGTCAGTTTGACTTGTAATTTGTGATTTTATCTTTCTAACTTCGTATTTGTAACCTGCCCAGATATAAATATCTTATAGCGTTTTCTCCATGTACTGTTCCATATAGTTAGTAACTCGCCACAGTTTGTGAAATTCAACCGAGAGTCTAGAGAACTTCGCTCTCTTTTAACTTCTTGTGAATTGTGTCCATTTATTAGAGCAGATAAATATCTGTTATAAATATACCAGCTGCTGAGAATTCTTCTGGGTTGCATGGCTGTGCTGTGGTCCATGGAACTCTTCTATCAGTGACGTTTCGTCCAAAGCTACGTTGGACATTTTCGGAGGTGCTCTTGGTTGTGCTGAGTCTTGCCGACTGACGAATCGGACGTCGAAGAGCGGCCTAAATACGGTGGAAAGTGGGCTTGGTCTGGATTTCACGTGATAGCAGAGATAAACCCTGTCAAAGATAAACTATAACTATCGATCATAGTAAGTCAAAGATAAAAACTTCTCATCGATTCTGTAGCACCACAGTTCATATATCGCTGAGTTTCAAAGCTCCTTCTTTTCTGTTATAATTATCCCCATGTTTATATATTTCGATAGATTCTCTATGTAGCCATAGACAATAGTTTGTCATAGTACATAAAACCAGTTTCCGAAAATTTCACTACGTGATCACCTGACTGAAGAGCATGTTCCGCCACGGCTGACTTGCCTGTTTTCCCTAGGCGGCAAAGACTTTTATGTTCCTTCAACCGTATATTCACACTTCTCTTTGTAGTTCCAATTTAGACCTTACCACACTCCGTTGTACCCGGTCTGTCCGAAACATTCTGTTCAGTTTCAAGACTTTCAGGATGGACGACGAGTCTCTGCAACGCAACAGAAAGGTTAGAGTACAAACTAAATGTGCTTTCTCCGTACGTGAAACTCCCAGACATCTGACTGATTTGGTAACATTCTCCCCGTAGAGTCGTCTAATGATACAAACGCGAAACTTTTGATGTGAACCAAAGAAAATTTGAAGATATTGTGTTTCTCTCATAACAGTGGGTAAATAATAACAGTATCTGTTTCCACGTTTCCTGAAATTGTCAAGTGTTTTGTGTCATCTATGGAGAGTTGTAAAAGTCATCAATAGAAATATAGACAACAGGTAACTCGTTCACTTCCATAGTTTGGAGTCCCTTGTTGTGTGGGTGGACAAAATATTAGTACAAAAACTAAAAAGTAGATAAACTACCTCACTACCACACCAGAGTAAGGTCGTTGTTCATCCACTCCACTCAGCCAGCATGGATTTTCAACTGATCAGTAGCGCATGCACCTAAGATTGATTTTTACATCGTCTGTCACAATGCTTCATGTCTAAACAATGTTTGTAGACATAACTATACCGATTTTGTAAGTCATTGCCACTGTGATCTTGATGGAGAGAAATGTCGAAAAGATTAAACGCGTCGGAACACACAGCTCCCGAGCGAAGAAAATCTCTGACCATGCCGGGCATCGAACCCGCAACACTGCAATCTGGAGGCAGCGACACTAACCACAACACCGCAAATTGCGCACATTATTATTATGAATGTGTTGTAATAGTTTTTGATCTGGTGTAAGACTGGGGCTTAAAGCTATGATCTGGGCAGGCTAAAGGAACAATGGCGAAATAAAACTTCCTGGCAGATTAAAACTGTGTGCCGGTCCGAGACTCGAACTCGGGACCTTTGCCTTTTGCGGGCAAGTGCTCTACCAACTGAGCTACCTAAGCACGACTCACGCCCCGTCCTCACAGCTTTACTTCTGCCAGTACCTCGTCCCCAACCTTCCAAACTTTACAGAAGCTCTCCTGCGAACCAGTAAAGTTTGGAAGGTAGGAGACGAGGTACTGGCAGAAGTAAAGCTGTGAGTACCGGGCGTGAGTCGTGCTTCGGTAGCTCAGTTGGTAGAGCACTTGCCCGCGGAAGGCAAAGGTCCCGAGTTCGAGTCTCGGTCCGGCACACAGTTTTAATCTGCCAGGAAGTTTCATATCAGCGCACACCCCGCTGCAGAGTGAACATCTCATTCTGATTAGAAAAATAAGTAGCATATTTCCTATAGTGAGGCAGAGGTTCGTGGGACTTCTCCGCCTGACAGTGGGAGAGTGGTTTGCGGTGCTGTTATGTTGTTACTGTTTGAAAATGTCCACACATACTATGCCATTGAAGTGCACTTTGAAGGATCTTTACAATCTCACAACATTGGTATACAGTCCCGTTTAAAAAAGAGGGAGTCGGTACCACAGTTCTGCAGCTATAACCCTAGCAGTAACAACAAATTTTAAACAACGCGCATTATCAGGTCTTACGGAGGGTGAGGGGGGGGGGGGGGGGTTGGGAATGCTTTACGCCCACCCGAGAATAGACTAGAAAAAATTCATTAGCTGATATTGGATTATATTAACAACATACTTTTTGAGGAGGTACTGATATGGAAGTAAGGTCCAGATGCTCAAAATGCCTTTTATCGCACTGTTAACAATACCAAAACACTTTCAATAACGTGTGCTACTGACTTCGTGATACCACAAAAAATTAAAAAATGCAAATTTCGCTCAGTGTTATTGAATTTAACTCCTCGACATACTTTTTAAAGAGATTATGATGCGTAAGGAAGGTTCTGAACAGCGAAACATTCAATACGACATTCACTGGGGAAAGTGACATCTGCTACTGAGACTTAAACATTTCGGCTAAATTTTCTTGACAATATAAGGGATGAGGAGGTTCTCTGCACAATCAGTGAGGAAAGGAATATGTGGAGAACACTGCAAAAAAGAAGGGACATATGTTAAGACATCGAGAAATATCTTGTATTCTACTAGAGGGAAATGCAGACGGTAAAAACTGAAGAGGAAGGCAGAGACTGGAATACATCATCCGATGTATATGGGTTTACTGTGTTATGGCCATGCAGCAATTAAGAAGAAAGGGAAAGTCGAAAGTGACTTCAAAATCGTTCACTCAGGGATTGAAAAGGATTTCCCATTGGCTCCTGCTGTAGGGAGAGAAAAGGTAAGGCAGCTAAACTCCGGACGTAATACTCAACATCCAATTTTTTTTAAAGTCATTAAGTAAGTGGAAAGCAGCAAATGAGGCGTCATTCTGAGTTTCGAATAAGAAACCATGCAAAGAAAGTAATTGAATCAAAGCTCCTTTTTTGAAGCTGGATATTTATTATTTAATATTTTTAAACTGGGATAATATCTGCTGTTAACGTTGTGTACCTTTCTGCTAATAAACTAATGAAAAGAACTGAGGTTAGGAGTTTTGGCGTTACTTCACAACTGAAAGCAGACTTTGATATCAGAAGCTAGTTTTCTTTACAACTTGACGAATCGACGAATATATCTGGTAGAGCTCACTTGATCATTTTTGCAACAATGGTTTTTGATCATTTTAAAATAAGACAGGAGACGATAGGGATTGTATAACTAATAGAGTGAGGGAAAGGACTACATATTTTTAACAGTAAAAGAAAGAGATGTTCACTCGAAATACCAGTGTGACTTTTTTTTCCAGTATCAAATTTCCAAACAAAACAAGCATCAAACTTCCTGGAAGATTAAAACTGTGTGCCGGACCGAAACTCGAACTCGGGACCTTTGCCCTCGGGACGTGCTTCGGTAGCTCAGATGGCAGAGCACTTGCCCGCGAAAGGCAAAGTTCCCGAGTTCGAGTCTCGGTCGGGCACACAGTTTCAATCTGCCAGGAAGTTTCCTATCAGCGCACACTCCGCTGCAGAGTAAAAATCTCTTTCTGAAAAGAAGCATGGTAACAGAGTATCTCATGAATGCTTGGGCAAATGTATTCAAATGGCATACTTTGCCTACTCCATGAACATTAAAGAACTATTTTGTGTCAATGAAGTGTGCAATCCGCCTCATTAACGTTAATAAATCTCATAAGAAAATTTGTTCTTATATTTCTAATTTATTACTCACTTAAATTCAGTATCTTTGTACTGTACAATTCAATTTCGGTATCTTTTCCATGTATAGAGTTTAATTATGTAAGTTTGTTGGGAATAGAAAAGTAAGATTTATCTAAAAGGTTACTTCTGTCCCAGTTTCTTTGGTAGATCAAAGTAGAATTTAAAAAAAATTATTTTGGCTTGCATTTGGCTTCATAAGTCTAACATTAACGTTACGTACGGAGACATTATTCATGCAGCGTTAATACTGATTATTAATATAACACAAATGACTGTCTATTTTTATGAGTGACGATGTAATTTTTTACTATTTGACAACAATGACAAATTCGGAAATTTTTTGTTAGAAGACATTGATTTTATCTCCTGGTATGAAGCTAGGAATGTGTTTACCACTGATGATGGACTGTGGATCTAAACTGGTTGTAGAAAAGTAGTGACTTTTTTTTTAATGGTAGGCACGAAGTACACCTCCCACCACCACCCCCCCTCCCACACACACACACACACACACACACACACACTTGGTAAAGCGAGATTTAGACGTATAAAATTAGTTCCGTACGTGAGAAAATTCACCTCATTCTCTGCTATCACTTACCCTTGGCAAATATCACACATTAGTATATGTAACCGCTCTGTATATATTTTGCGTGGCATGGTAGTCTCAGCTGGCTCATCTTGCATATGTCCGCTGGTACCCACTACCTCAGTTGTGATGGCACCACTACTATCGCGATAGGTCAAGTGATACTTCGTCTTTGCGAGTAACTACGGATCACACGAGTCTAGTTTTTATACAGTTAAAAGACTCTGGATAACTCTGCCAAGTTCTTTGGGATGGACAGAGATTCGGCAGTCGGCCCGAGGACTCCGTTCCACTGGCGACTGCAGACCTGTCATCCACTGCCGCGGGTCTGCGTGACAGAGGACGTGTAGGTGGACGGCGGCAGGTGGGGGAGGCGGGCGAGGAGGTGAAGTGTGAGGGACTGCCGCACGCAGGGCGAGGCCTCCGGCGGTCGTAAATCTGCTCCCCGTCCAGCCGCCGTCTGCAGGATATCGGAGGGCGGGCCGCGCCACACCACGCCACACCTCACCGCGCCGGCCGAGCGACCTAGCCGCCCCTGCCCTGTCCTGCACTCTGCACGTCAGGCAGACGTGTGAGCCAGCGCGGCCTAAAGCAGAGCTGGCATCTGTCCGACTGCAGTTCCTTATGTCGGGTCTTCTTTTCCAGCAAATATTGTTCAACAGTCAAATAACGTACACAGTAATACAGGATGGCGCACGAAATGTGTTACCATTTTGTTTTTTGATATAAACTTTATTGTCAATACAATCTGAAAGGAACATATAATACAATGAAGCGCCGTCCATGGAGATTTGTTCTAACTCAGCACATGCTCAATATGTCCACCATTTCGTTTCCTAACTTCCTAGCCGGCCGGGGTGGCCGTGCGGTTCTAGGATCTACAGTCTCTAACCGCGTGACCGCTACGGTCGCAGATTCGAATCCTGCCCCGGGCATGGATGTGTATGATGATCTTACGTTAGTTAGGTTTAAGTAGTTCTAACAAGGGAACATCCCCATCGCACCCCCCTCAGACTTAGTTATAAGTTGGCACAGTGGATATGCCTTGAAAAACTGAACACAGATCAATCGAGAAAACAGGAAGAAGTTCTGTGGAACTATGAAAAAATAAACCAAATATACATACTGAGTAGTTCATGCTTAAGATAAGCAATATTAAGGGAAGTGTGAGCTCAGGAGCGCCGTGGTCCCGTTGTTAGCGTGAGCAGCTGCGGAACGAGATGTCTTTGATTCAAATCTTCCCTCGACTGAAAATTTTACTTTCTTTATTTTCGCAAAGTTATGATCTGTCCGTTCGTTCATTGACGTCTCTGTCCACTGTAATAAGTTTAGTGTCTGTATTTTGCGACCGCACCGCAAAACCGTGCGATTAGTTGACGAAAGGACGTGCCTCTCCAATGGGAACCGAAAACATTTGATCGCAAGGTCATAGGTCAACCGATTCCTCAACAGGAAAACACGTCTGATATATTCTATACGACACTGGTGACGGCATATGCGTCACATGACAGGAATATGTTGTCGACCCACCTAACTAGTACACTTGGCGAATGGGTAAAATGATTCTTCTACCTTGCCCGATTTAGGTTTTCTTGTGGATGTGATAATCACTCCCAAAAAAGTGATGAAAACATAAGAGTTTGTCACATAAACTGAAAACAAAAAGTTAAATTTTTCACTCGAGGGAAGACTTGAATCAAGGACCTTTTATTCCGCAGTTCATTACGCTAACCACAGGACCACGGCGCTCCTGAACTCGCAGTCTCCTTGATGTTGCATATCTTCCACATGGACCTCTGTTTGTATATATTGCTTATTTTTTCATAGTTCCACACAACTTCTTTCTGTTTTCTCGATCGATCAGTGTTCAGTTTTTCAAGGCCTATCCACTGTGCCAACTTATAACTAAATCTGAGGGGGGTGCGATGGGGAGGTTCCCTTGTAAGTTCTAGGGGACTGATGACCCCAGAAGTCCCATAGTGCTCAGAGCCATTTGAACCATCTGAACCTAACTTCCTTCAAACGAACACTGGTGGCCAATATTGTCCGTCCCTTCGGCACATGTCTTCCGTAATTTCACTGCAAGCTTGAAGAATAAGTCTTTTGAGCTCCATTAAATCAAGTGGACGTTTCGGGAACACATTCGTCTTGGTGACATATTTAACTGATTAACACTGTAGATCACAGGTTAATGTAAGCACGAGATAGCCATTCGTTAAGTGAAATGTTGGTACATAAGTAATCGCTGTAACTGCTACGATGTTGAATACAAGTATGTAAAAATGTGTTACACAGGTCGTTTTCTGGGACAGAGCACCATGCGTGTTGCACTTGGTTGATCACTCAAGGGACGGTTGGTACTGGTTGTGTATAAAGTTGGAGTTGTCGTCCAATCATGTCCCACGTGGGAGACAGATGTGGTGATCGAGCAGGCCAAGGCAACATGTGAACACTCGGTAGAGCATGTCTGGTTACAACAGTGGTTGGGGTCGAGTGTTGTCCTGTTGGAAAGCACCCCCTGTAATGCTGTTCATGAATGGCTGCCTAAGACGTCAAATCACCAGACTGCCGTACAAATTTGCAGTCAGTGTCCGTGACATAAGTGCTGCTGGTATCACACGAAATCAGGCCCCAGACAATAATTCCAGTTGTAGGTACACTACGTCTAATCAGCCAGACAGTTTGCTTGCAGGCTCTTCTTCTCACCAACACATGGCCATCAATGACACCAAGGCAGAACCAGCTTTCATCAGAGAACACGGCAGACCTCCAGCCTGCCCACCAATGAGTTTTGGCCGACCGGTGTGGCTGAGCGGTTCTAGGCGCTACAGTCTGGAACCGCGTGACCGATACGGTCGCAGGTTCGGATCCTGCCTCGGGCATGGATTTGTGTGATGTCCTTAGTTTAGTTAGGTTTGAGTAGTACTAAGTTCTATGGGACTGATGACCTCAGAAGTTAAGTCCCGTAGTGCTCAGAGCCATTTGAACCATTTGAACCTAACTTCCTTCAAACGAAACCTGAAGTTAGTCATTACCCTACGGCACATGTCTTCCGTAATTTCACTACAAGCTTGAAGAATAAGTCTTGTCCATTAAATCACGTAGACGTTTCGGGAAAATATTTTCCTTTAGGTACTCCCAAAGCAAAAAGTCACATGGATTGAGGTCTGGACTATTGGGGAGACAATTTTGTCCGTCACTGAAGCGACCTGGAAACCTGAGTGAAATGATCCGCATGTCGAAATGCTCGTGTAAAAACTCCAACACAGTGTTTCCAGTACGTGGCCTTACTCCATCTTGCATGAACCACTGCGTGTTGAAGGGCAAGGCAGTAGCAAGAAGCTGTGGAATGAAGCTATTGCGAAGCATGCTCAAATAACGTTCGCTGTTCACAGTTTCTTCAAACAAAAAGGGTCCAATAAGTCCGTGAATGGAAATTGCTGCCCACGCTGTAATCCTCGGAGCATATTGTTGTCGTTCATCAAGCACTTGTGGGTTTTCAGTGGCCCAAAAGCGTACATTCTGTTTTTTAACCACACCGTCTAAATGAAAATTCACCTCGTCTAAAAATCAAACGTTGTTGAGAGTTTCTACCCTATCCTCCACCCACTGAGCAAACAGTACTTTCTGCTGCTTGTGTTCTTCAGTGAGCTTCTGTGCACAGGTCATCTTGTATGGGTACATATGGAGGTCACTTTTAAGAATGCGTTGAACAGAGCGTCTGGATATTCCCAGTTGCACTGCTGCCTTTCTACACGATTTCTCTGTACAGCAACTCGTACTGCTTCAATATTCTCCGGCGAACAAACAGGCTTAGGCCGAGGTCGCGTCGCTTCCAATACTGTTCCTTCCTTTTACAAATTTATCGTACAGCCTGTGGATAGTCTTCTTGCAAGGGACCCACCGTGTGTTAAACTGTTGTCGAAAACGCCTCTGAGTCACAACAAGGCTTTTCGTTTCATGAAAAAGTAACACACTTGCTGATCGTTGGTGTGTCGTCAGTCTTCCATTGTCAGCCATTGCTGCTTACTAGTCTCCTAGCGGCAGCATCGTGAATTACACGTCATTTCGTAACTCATTTGTTTTTCCAAGCTCTGCTGGTACTGCTGAAGAGATCCCAGCAGGATATCTAACGTGCGTCGTAAATTGTGAAAGAAACAATTGGTAACACATTTCGCGCGAAACCCTGTATTGCAGAAATTTGAGCATACCATTCTAACTAATTTTTGACACTGCAAAGTAGTAATAACTAAGCCGACGATTGTGAAATACCAGTATCTCGCGTCGACATTTTCGGCAGATTGTCGTATCGCTCGGGCTGGCCAGCCCTACCGTGCTCCACTGAGCTCAGATATGCTCATGACCATAACCGCTTGGTTCAAGAATTATGAGAAAAGGTTGTATACATGGAAGATACCTGCAGGTACTGGAAGGTTTCAGATATGTTATATAATGGTAAGATAGAGATTTAGGAACCAGGTTTTAAATTGTAAGACATTTCCAGGGCGAGATGTGGACTCAGACCACAATATACTGGTTATGAACTGTAGATTCAAACTGAAGAAACTGCAAAAAGGTGGGAATTTAAAGAGACAGGACCTGGATAATCTGACACAACCGGAGGTTGTAGGGAGTTTCAGGGAGAGCATTAGGGAACGATTGACAAGAATGTGGGAAAGAAATACAGTAGAAGAAGAGTGGGTAGCTTTGAGAGATGAAATAGTGAAGGCAGCAGAGGATTGAGTAGGTAAAAAGACAAGGGCTAATAGAAATCCTTGGGTAACAGAAGATATTTTGAATTTAATTGATGAAAGTAGAAAATATAAAAACGCAGTAACTGAAGAAGGCAAAAAGGAACACAAACGTCTCAAAAAATGAGATCGACAGGAAGTGCAAAGTGGCTAAGCAGGGGTGGCTAGAGGACAGATGTAAGGATGCAGAGGTGTATATTAATAGGGGTACGATAGATACTGCCTACAGGAAAATTAAAGAGACCTTTGGAGAAAAGAGAACCACTTGCATGAATATCAAGAACTCAGATGGAAACCCAGTTCTAAGCAAAGAAGGGAAAGCAGAAAGGTGGAAGAAGTACTTGGGGACAATATTATGGAAATGGAAGAGGAGGTAGTGAAGATGAAATGGAGATACGATACTGCGTGAAGAGTTTGACAGAGCACTGAAAGACCTGAGTCTAAACAAGGCCCCGGGAGTACATTCCATTAGAACTACTGACGGCCTTGGGAGAGCCAGTCCTGACAAAACTCTACCATCTGGTAAGCAAGATGTATGAGACAGGCGAAATACCCTCAGACCTCAAGAAGAATATAATAATTCCTATCCCAAAGAAAGCAGGTGTTGACAAATGTGAAAATTACGGAACTATCAGTTTAATAAGCCACGTCTGCAAAATACTAACACAAATTCTTTACAGACGAATCGAAAAACTGGTAGAAGCCGACCTCGGAGAAGATCGGTTTGGATTCCGTAGAAATGTTGGAACACGTGAGGCCATACTGACCCTACGATTTATCTTAGAAAATAGATTAAGAAAGGCAAACCTACGTTTCTAGCATTTGTAGACTTAGAGAAAGATTTTGACACTGTTGACTGGAATACTCTCATTCAAATTCTGAAGGTGGGCGGGCTAAAATACAGGGAGCGAAAGGCTATTTATAGTTTGTACAGAAACCAGATGGCAAATATAAGAGTAGAGGGGCATGAAAGGGAAGCAGTGGTTGATAGCACCGGAACAAGATTTAGAAAACGACGGCTTTCGACTTCTAGACGTAGATTGCCGAACAATTCTTCCAATAAATACAGAAGGACGAGCATTAACAAGAGCTTCATACGTTCTTCACTCATGAGCACCGAAGGGAAAGGGTTGTAGAATATCCCCGATGTTATTCAATCTGTATATCGAGCAAGCAGTAAAGGAAACAAAAGAAAAATTAGGAATAGGTATTAAAAGCCATGGAGAAGAAATAAAAACTTTGAGGTTTGCCGATGATATTGTAATTCTGTCAGGGACAGCAAAGGACTTGGAAGAGCAGTTGAACGGAATGGACAGTGTCTTGGAAAGAGGATATAAGATGAGCATCAATAAAAGCAAAACGAGGATAGTGGAAAGTAGTCCAATTAAGTCGGGTAATCCTGAGGGGATTAGATTAGGAAATGAGACACTTAAAGTAGTAAAGGAGTTTTGCTATTTGGGGAGCAAAATACCTGATGATGGTCGAAGTAGAGAGGATATAAAATGTAGAGTCGCAATGGCAAGGAAAGCGATTCTAAGGAAGAGAAATTTGTTAACATTGAGTATAGATTTAAGTGTCAAGTAATCGTTTCTGAAAGTAGTCTATTTGTATGGAGTGTAGCCACGTATGGAAATGAAACACGGACAATAAATAGTTTAGACAAGAAGAGAATAGTAGTTTTCGAAATGTGGTGCCACAGGAGAATGCTGAAGATTAGATGTGTATATCACATAACTAACGAGTAAGTACTGAATTGAATTGGGGAGAAGAGAAATTTGTGGCACAACTTGACTAGAAGAAGGGTTCGGTTGGTAGGACATATTCTGAGGACTCAAGGATCACCAATTTAGTACTGGAGGGCAGCGTGGAGGGTAAAAATCGTAGAGGGAGACCAAGAGATGAATACACTAAACAAGTTCAGAAGGATGTAGGTTCCAGTAGGCACTGGGAGATGAAGAAGCTTACACAGGGTAGAGTAACATGGAGAGCTGCATCAAACCAGTCTCTGGACTGAAGACCACAACAATAACAACAACACAACCGCAGGTTTCTCCCGCACAGCTGTCATTGTCCACAAAAAGTCTACATTGTCATCCTTATAGTTGAAGGTACACATGTGAGGTTGACCACGTTTGTCGTCTTCATATTAGACTTGGCCGAATAGTTTGAACAGACTAATGAGTGCAGAATACGGATTGAGAATAAATCTGAGAAAGACTAATGTAATGAGAAGTAGCCGAATTGAGAGCAGCGAGAAACTCAACATCAAAACTGGTAATAACGAAATAGATGAAGATTAGGAGTTCTGCTACGTAGGTAGCAAAATAACGAAGTAGATGAAGTTAAGGAATTGTGTTACCTATGCTAAAAAAAAAACCACGACGGACGGAGCAAGGAGAACATAAAAAGCAGACAACCGCTGGAAAAAAGGACATTCTTGACCAAGAGATGCCTACTAGAATCAGACATTCTGACAATGTACGTTGGAGTACAGTATGATACGGTAGTAAAACATGGGCTGCGGGAAAACCGGAACAGAAGACAGTCGAAGCATTTTGGATATGATGCTGCACAATAATGTTGAAAATTAGGTGGACTGACGAGGTAAGGGATGAGGAGGTTCTCTGCACAATCGGTGAGGAAAGGAATATATGGAAAACACTAACAAAAAGAAGGGACAGGATGATAGGACGTATGTTAAGACATCAAGAAATGTATGCTACTAGCGGGGAGCTGCAGAGGCTAAAAACTGAAGAGGAAGACAGAGACTGGAATACATCATCCGATTACTACTTTACCCAGGTAAGGACAGATGTATATGGGTTTACTGTATTATAGTCGTGCATCAATTAAGAAGAAAGGGAAAGTCGAAAGTGACTTCAAAACCGTTCACTCAGTGATTGAGAAGGATTTTCCACTAGCTTCTGCTGTAAGGAAAGAAAAGGTAAGGCAGCCAAAGTCCGATCGTAATACTCAACAATCAATTTTTTTAAAATCATTAAGTAAGTGGAAAGCAGCAAATGAGGCGTCATTCTGAGTTTAGAATAAGAAACCGTACAAAGAAGGTAATTGAATCAAAGCTCCTTTTTTGAAGCTGGATATTTATTATTTAATATTTTCAAATATAGAACTGGGATAATATCTGCTATTAACGTTGTGTACCTTTCTGCTAATAAACTAATGAAAAGAACTGAGGTTAGGAGTTTTGGCGTTACTTCACAATTTAAAACAGACTTTGATATCAGTGGCTAGTTTTCTTTACAACTTCACAGGTCGATGAATATACGTATCTGGTAGAGCTTACTTGATCATTTTTGCAACAATGGTTTTTGATAGTTTTAAAATAAGACAGGAGCTGATAGGGATTGTGTAACTAATAGAGTGCACAAAAGGATTACATATCTTTAACCGTAAAAGAATGATGAAATACCAGTGTGATGTTTTCTTTTCCAGTATGAAATTTCCAAACAAAACAAGCATGGTAACATAGTGACTGATGAATGCTTGGACAAATGTATTCGAATGGCAGCCTTTGCCTACTCTCTGAACATTAAAGACCTATTTGTTGTCAATAAAGTGTGCAATCCTCCTCATTAACGTTAATAAAGCTCATAAGAAAATTTGTTCTTATATTTCTAATTTATTACTAACTTAAGTTCAGTATCTTTGTTCTGTACAATTCAATTTCAGTTTCTTTTCTATGTATAGAGTTTAATTATGTACGTTTGTAGGGAATAGAAAAGTAAGATTTATTTAAAAGTTTATTTCTCTCCCAGTTTCTTTGGTAGATGAAAGTAGAGTTTAAAAACATAATTTTGGAATGTGTTTGCCTTCGTAAGTCAAACATTAACATTACGTTCACAGACATTATTCACACAGCGTTAAGACTGATTATAAATATAACACAAACGACTGCCTACTTTTATGAGTGATGATGTAATTTTTTACTGTTTGACAGCAATGACACTTTCGGATTTTTTTGTTTTTGTTTGAAGACATTGCTTTTATCTCCTAGTATGAAGCTAGGAATGTGTTTACCACTGATGATGGTATGTGGACCTAAACTTGTTGTTCAATAAGGAAATTCAGTTCACTTTGGAAGGAACTATGTGTCCTTTAATCAACATGTTTCACGGTAAAACCCTCTTAGCAACTCTGGATATGGTTAAGATGCAAATACACTATTAGCACCACGAGCACCTGAAATTACGACTCCATCGTGCTAAGGCGGTAAACGTTGTAGTATTGCCCCTGTCTACGTGTTCATATTACATGACTTATCATAGCTAACCACTTTCTTTCGTGATTCTCAGTGCCCAAATCTCATTTAGGTTGCTTTCCGATCATCACACTTCCTAGGGACACTACGAGTTACCACTGTTTCTCAACTGATACTCATTGTTTTTCATGTGTACTTACCTTGTCCTGCAGCATGTTGGCAGCTCGTCATGAGCCCTGAACTGTAGTTTGGCTTACGAGGGCAGTTCAATAAGTAATGCAACACACTTTTTTTCTGAAACAGGGGTTGTTTTATTCAGCATTGAAATACACCAGGTTATTCCCCGATCTTTTAGCTACACAACACTATTTTTCAACGTAATCTCCATTCAATGCTACGGCCTTACGCCACCTTGAAATGAGGGCCTGTATGCCTGCACGGTACCATTCCACTGGTCGATGTCGGAGCCAACGTCGTACTGCATCAATAACTTCTTCATCATCCGCGTAGTGCGTCCCACGGATTGCGTCCTTCATTGGGCCAAACATATGGAAATCCGACGGTGCGAGATCGGGGCTGTAGGGTGCATGAGGAAGAACAGTCCACTGAAGTTTTGTGATCTCCTCTCGGGTGCGAAGACTTGTGTGAGGTCTTGCGTTGTCATGAAGAAGGAGAAGTTCGTTCTGATTTTTGTGCATACGAACACGCTGAAGTCGTTTCTTCAATTTCTGAAGAGTAGCACAATACACTTCAGAGTTGATCGTTTGACCATGGGGAAGGACATCGAACAGAATAACCCCTTCAGCGTCCCAGAAGACTGTAACCATGACTTTACCGGCTGAGGGTATGGCTTTAAACTTTTTCTTGGTAGGGGAGTGGGTGTGGCGCCACTCCATTGATTGCCGTTTTGTTTCAGGTTCGAAGTGATGAACCCATGTTTCATCGCCTGTAACAATCTTTGACAAGAAATTGTCACCCTCAGCCACATGACGAGCAAGCAATTCCGCACAGATGGTTCTCCTTTGCTCTTTATGGTGTTCGGTTAGACAACGAGGGATCCAGCGGGAACAAACCTTTGAATATCCCAACTGGTGAACAATTGTGACAGCACTACCAACAGAGATGTCAAGTTGAGCACTGAGTTGTTTGATGGTGATCATCTCGAACGAGTGTGTTCGCACGCTCCGCCATTGCAGGAGTCACAGCTGTGCACGGCCGGCCCGCACGCGGGAGATCAGACAGTCTTGCTTGACCTTGCGGCGATGATGACACACGCTTTGCCCAACGACTCACCGTGCTTTTGTCCACTGCGAGATCATCGTAGACATTCTGCAAGCGCCTATGAATATCTGAGATGCCCTGGTTTTCCGCCAAACGAAACTCGATCAGTGCCCGTTGTTTGCAACGCACATCCGTTACAGACGCCATTTTAACAGCTCCGTACAGTGCTGCCACCTGTCGGAAGTCAATGAAACTATACGAGACGAAGCGGGAATGTTTGAAAATATTCCACAAGAAATATCCGGTTTTTTCAACAAAAATTGGCCGAGAAAAAAATGTGTTGCATTACTTATTGAACTGCCCTCGTAATTCCATTCTTTGTTATAAGCCTACCTCGCATTTATATATCTTTTCATGAGTATATTTGATTTAATGACAGTTCATTTCCTGTAATTGGTGTCTAGTTTTCTCTTTGTACCCTTCATTAATTAACTCATTTATCTAGAATCTCTTGCTATAGGTAATGAACATTGAGGTCTCCATTGTCCAGGGAAAATAAGATTAACAGACAGCATTGTTTATCTACAGATAGACAAACAGCGGCCGACAGTACATCTCAGTAGTAGGACTACCTTCACATGTGTGCATTTTGTTAGTGTGGGTTGCTTACATCAGGGGTAGGTATGCACTCAGGGGCAAAACTCCTTTGATTGACAGGTACTTAACCTATTGCTCTCCTTCAATTGACAGGTAACTAACCTATTGTTCTGTTAAGTGCATTTCCATGTCACCCCAATTTCCTTTTGATTGACAGGCACTTGACCTACTGTACTCAATGCCCCCTCCCACACCCCCAACCCCTTCACCCCCCGCTGCTACAGGTACACTTTCACGTCTGAATTATTGGAATAGGCCCCTCTCATACTTATCAGTTTGATTGACTACTTAATTGAAATGATCAAATAATTAACCTCTCTGGTGGGGAATTGCCATGTGCCATTGCCATGCCCCCCCTGGCAAGAAGTTCAAATTCCATCAGGACAATGCAACCTCTACTAACCTAAGAAAATGGTGTGAAGATAGGTGTCTTGGGCTACCTCCACTAACTTAAGTCAGCCAACCGCCACCTCTTCCTAGGAACTGGTGGGAAGTTTGAATTTTGAAGGGAAGATAGGTCAATTCAACTATCTCTACTAACTTTAGAAAATAGTAGGAAAGAAAGGGCACTTGGGCTACCTCCACTAACTTAAGTCATCTGACCGCCACCTCTTCCTAGGAAATGGTGGGAGGAGGACTCGACCTGTGCTGGACTTAAGTCATTATTATTTTGTATGCACAATTAAAGGCAATACCTCCATCGAGTGTCTTAATCATGAAGTCTGGAGTCCAACTGAACTAGTACGCAGTACTGCCACCAGAGCATGCCATTGTCTGTTCTGTGATGTAATCCAAGATAGTGGGGAAAATGGCAGGAAACAGTGTGGTCACCATGGGCTCCAGAGTCCAACTGACCTAGTACACAGTACCACCACCAGAGGGCACTGTCTTCTGTTCCACGGCGCAATCCAAGATGGCGGTCTCATGGTGGAGAGGAAGGGCCTCATAACAAGAAATTCAAGGGTATATTATTTATATATAAAAAATCTGTTTGTGGGGGTTTGATTTCTCATGTACATCATTCTCTGCTGTTTGGAAACATGTAGGTCTTGTAAGATGTAATTACATGGAGCAAACATGTTGCATAACCTAATGTTCAGCACTGTACTCTGGGTGTCTTAACCTAATGTTTGGCCCTTTGTCAGCACTTAACCTATTATTCTGTTAAGTGGTTTTCCATAACTAAGAAATTAGTTACATCCTCCCACCATGCTTTTGAACGCCATTTTATGTCCTCCCACCATTTTCTGGTACACCTTTCGAATTGCACATGCTTTTGAACGCCATTTCTGGCGTATTCTTCTTTGTCACCATCCTCCTTAAACTATTGCACTGCATTATACATAAAAATAATGCAAATTAACCTATTGCTTAGCACCTAACCTGCTGTTGTGCTCCATGTAACCCGCTCACATACACTGTCCCCTTAACTACTGTACCGCTAACATCATATTGATATAAAAAATTTATGGAAATTAATTAAATCGGTATTCTTCACATGTATGGAGTTGTGTTGTTGTTGTTGTGGTCTTCAGTCCTGAGACTGGTTTGATGCAGCTCTCCATGCCACTCTATCCTGTGCAAGCTTCTTCATCTCCCAGTACCTACTGCTGCCTACATCCTTCTGAATCTGCTTAGTGTATTCATCTCTTGCTACCTTCTACGATTTTTACCCTCCACGCTCCCCTCCAATACTAAATTGGTGATCCCTCGATGTCTCAGAACATGTACTACCAACCGATCCCTTCTTCTAGTCAAGTTGTGCCACAAACTTCTCTTCTCCCCAATTCTATTCAATACCTCCTCATTAGTTATGTGATCTACCCATCTAATCTTCAGCTTTCTTCTGTAGCACCACATTTCGAAAGCTTCTATTCTCTTCTTGTCTAAACTATTTATCGTCCACGTTTCACTTCCATACATGGCTACACTCCATACAAATACTTTCAGAAACGACTTCCTGACACTTAAATCTATACTCGATGTTAACAAATTTCTCTTCTTCAGAAACGCTTTCCTTGCCATTGCCAGTCTACATTTTATATCCTCTCTACTTCGACCATCATCAGTTATTTTGTTCCCCAAGTAGCAATACTCATTTACTACTTTAAGTGTCTAATTTCCTTATCTAATTCCCTCAGCATCACCTGACTTAATTAGACTACATTCCATTATCCTAGTTTTGCTTTTGTTGATGTTCATCATATACACTCCTTTCAGGACACTGTCCATTCCGTTCGACTGCTCTGCTAAGTCCTTTGCTGTCTTTGACAGAATTAAAATGTCAACGGCGAACCTCAAAGTTTTTATTTCTTCTCCATGGATTTTAATTCCTACTCCATACTTTTCTTTTGTTTCCTTTATTGCTTGCTCAATATACAGATTGAATAACATCGAGGATAGGCTACAACCCTGTCTCACTCCCTTCCCAACCACTGCTTCCATTGCATACCCCTCGACTCTTATAACTGCCATCTGCTTTCTGTACAAATTGTAAATAGCCTTTCGCTCCCTGTATTTTACCCCTGCCACCCTCAGAATTTGGAAGAGAGTATTCCAATCAACATTGTCAAAAGCTTTCTCTAAGTCTACAAATGCTAGGAACGTAGGTTTGCCTTTCCTTAATCTTTCTTCTAAGATAAGTCGTAGGCTCAGTATTGCCTCACGTGTTCCAACATTTCTACGGAATCCAAACTGATCTTCCCCGAGGTCGGCTTCTATCAGTTTTTCCATTCGTCTGTAAAGAATTCGCGTTAGTATTTTGCAGCCATGACTTATTAAACTGATAACTCGGTAATTTTCACATCTGTCAACACCTGCTTTCTATGGAATTGGAATTATTATATTCTTCTTGAAGTCTTAGGGTATTTCGCCTGTCTCATACATCTTGCTCACCAGATGTTAGAGTTTTTTTCTTAATTCTCAGATCGTACTGGTCGGTGTAATCGATGGAATACAGGTTAAACAAAAGATCACTAAAAAAAAACATATCCCCCCCCCACTCGACGCCACCGTCAGTTGCCAATTATCTCCTAGGAACTGCCGGGGAGCCATCCGCGACACGCGCACATACACAGACATACAGAAAACAGAGCAGACGCTCTCCAAATGTGGAGTGCAGTGCTATACTTCGCCTCCCGATCAGTGCATTTGGACTTGATGTGGGCAGATGTACCAGATTTACAAGCAATTTTATAACACAGAACGAAAGGTTATGTCACGATCGCATGGATGGAACTGATATAAAATCGATAGAACGAAAAATGACGGGTGGATAGGTATAAATTTACCGAACATCCACCGAAATGCGGGGAAATTGTGGAAGTACTTGCGCGTCTTCTGCTTGGCGCAGAACAATTTGTGCATGGGAACAAGCTTGCTCTGCTACAGCAAGAGGTATTCGAGAAAACATCGACATGGAAGTGAAGGGAAGAGGGGAAACAGTCACTTTCTTTCTGTCAAGGTCGCATTCTACTGCATGTCTATTGAGGTAACAGTGATACGCGCGAGTTGACTACTGTATTTGACGCTTTTCAGGAAGACAGAGAACCATGTGCCTCTAAATTCACTTGCATCTGCGTTAAAGGACGACATAGAGTGGACGGATTGGTCGATTGAGATGGGGTTGTAACGAGGTGCGATTTAATGGTATTCTAGAGTTCGACCGTTTTTTTTTTTTTCCTGATGTTCCGTCAGAATGCATCTGATGTGTGACATAGCTTGCGTTCGACTTGCATATAATCAGTTGGTTCTGTGTAGGTCTTAGAGCAGTGTCTACTTGCGATCATAACAGTAAACCTCTCGGTCATCAGACGACTTCCATCTCACGTGTGATGAAACGAATGAAGATTTATGCGATGTACTCCATTCCCCTATCGCATGTTAAATGTAAAATCGATACTTCAGTTTCATATCTAAGTTAGCGATAGGCGTTTGTGAGACTCTGCAATCGCCGTGTATACATCTGCTTGGCAGATGTTCTGTTTACGGAGTTAGTGGCAGCAAGACTTGTAATTTCACATGCCGGACACTACTGCTATGCGTTTATCTGTTTCCGTGTAAGAGGTATTCTTAGTTATTAACGATCGTTTTACGTAGAACTGATGTGGGCATAGTATAATTTCTGAACCATGATCGGATGTGGACAGTGGACGGTATACATCTCTGGAAAGCTATATTGTCCATGTATCACACAGAGCCAGTGTTCTACAGTTTATTACCATAGTTTATTGTAGGGAAACCTGCAAGAAATATGTGTCATGCGCTGGAAATATATTTCTTACATTGGAATATTACACTAGTGATGGAGTGTTATGCCGAGTGCTCTCAGTCAAGCAGTGGTCATGTACCAAATAGTTTTATCTTGTGACTTCGGTTTTACATATCTTATGGAAAAGAGCAAGATGTATGAAACATGCGAAATACCTTCAGACTTCAAGAAGAATATAATAATTCCAATCCCAAAGAAAGCAGGTGTTGACAGATGTGAAAATTACCGAACCATCAGTTTAATAAGTCACAGCTGCAAAATACTAACACGAATTCTTTACAGACGAATGGAAAAACTAATAGAAGCCAACCTCGGGGAAGATCAGTTTGGATTCCGTAGAAACACTGGAACGCGTGAGGCAATACTGACCTTACGACTTATCTTAGAAGCAAGATTAAGGAAAGGCAAACCTACGTCTCTAGCATTTGTATACTTAGAGAAAGCTTTTGACAATGTTGACTGGAATACTCTCTTTCAAATTCTAAAGGTGGCAGGGGTAAAATACAGGGAGCGAAAGGCTATTTACAATTTGTACAGAAACCAGATGGCAGTTATAAGAGTCGAGGGGCATGAAAGGGAAGCAGTGGTTGGGAAAGGAGTGAGACAGGGTTGTAGCCTCTCCCCGATGTTATTCAATCTGTATATTGAGCAAGCAGTAAAGGAAACAAAAGAAAAATTCGGAGTAGGTATTAAAATCCATTGAGAAGAAATAAAAACTTGGCGGTTCGCCGATGACATTGTAATTCTGTCAGAGACAGCAAAGGACTTGGAAGAGCAGTTGAATGGAATGGACAGTGTCTTGAAAGGAGGATATAAGATGAACATCAACAAAAGCAAAACGAGGATAATGGAATGTAGTCGAATTAAGTCGGGTGATGCTGATGGAATTAGATTAGGAAATGAGACACTTAAAGTAGTAAAGGAGTTTTGCTATTTGGGGAGCGAAATAACTGATGATGGTCGAAGTAGAGAGGATATAAAATGTAGACTGGCAATGGCAAGGAAAGCGTTTCTGAATAAGAGAAATTTGTTAACATCGAGTATAGATTTAAGTGTCAGGAAGTCATTTCTGAAAGTATTTGTATGGAGTGTAGCCATGTATGGAAGTGAAACATGGACGATAAATAGTTTGGACAAGAAGAGAATAGAAGCTTTCGAAATGTGGTGCTACAGAAGAATGCTGAAGATTAGATGGGTAGATCACATAACTAATGAGGAAGTACTGAATAGGATTGTGGAGAAAAGAAGTTTGTGGCACAACTTGACCAGAAGGCGGGATCGGTTGGTAGGACATGTTCTGAGGCATCATGGGATCTCCAATTTAGTATTGGAGGGCAGCGTGGAGGGTAAAAATCGTAGAGGGAGACCAAGAGATGAATACACTAAGCAGATTCAGAAGGATGTAGGTTGCAGTAGGTACTGGAAGATGAAGAAGCTTGCACAGGATAGAGTAGCATGGAGAGCTGCATCAAACCAGTCTCAGGACTGAAGACCACAACAACAACAACAACAACAAATGGAAAAGAATGACCAGGAAAGCAGTTGTTTCTTAATTTTGTGACAGTGATTTTATATCAGCTGGTCTGCCTCATGTATCGTTATATCCGAATTATGAAAATTAAGCTACACTCAGATCCGATGATTGCACCTTTAGTCTATTGAAACCGGTTATCCAGCAAATAGTATTTAAGTGATTTCGCTTTTGAATTATTTCTACAACAGAGTCATTGCCCCACTACGCACTGTGTGTTCACAGCAAAAGAAAAGAAAAGAAAGCAGTAGCGTCAGTCTTTGGGCTCTCTTGGAAGATGGCCTAACGGTATATGGCCGAAATGTTAGGAGAAGTGGAAGTCATGTGGCTGCACATCCGAAATTTAATAGAGCAATTATTACGTCACGAAAACATGAAGATATACTACATTTCACTTCCATTCGATAAAACTACAGCTCCAAACCAAACCAAAGGCCGGTATATACGTGTGGAACTGGTGAAGAAGGAATATGCGATACAAACATAGCAGCAAGGACTAAACAATCGAGAGTGCTTTTTGTAAAACAAAATCACTGCTAACATCTTAAAACATACAGGATGTTAGGGGTATAGGTACAGTTACTGTGATCTTTGCTACTTTAATATGCACCAACTTCAGTGTGAAAGTTGTTGTTTCTCATCGTGTCACAGTCGTCCCACAAACACATCACTTAATGTACTAATTGATGTTTTCTGCACGTGACTGCACCGCGAAGTGTACTACGCCTGTCAGTATGGAATGTCCTTTTGCCTTCCGAGATTCACACTTGGGTGTGCGACCTGCAGCCCCGGGGGAAATTAACTTCAAGTCGCTTGCTTGTTCCACACGTATTGATCAATCTAAAAAATACTACCCATAATAGTTATAATTATCAGTCTGCTAATGAAATGAATACTGATGAAGAGTAGATGGATAGACTGTGCTCGATCTTCACTGGCAGTTGAAAATGGTTAAAATGGCTCTAAGCAGTATGGGACTTAACATCTGAGGTCATCAGTCCCCTAGACTAAGAACTACTTAAACCTAACTAACTTAAGGACATCACACACATCCATGCCCGAGGCAGGATTCGAACCTGCGACCGTAGCAGCAGAGTGTTTCCGGACTGAAGCGCCTAGAACCGCTCGGCCATCACGGCCGGCTCACTAGAAGTATCTGAACTTGTACCCCTATGTACAGTTCGATATATACGAAAATTATTTGTGAACAATTCTGTTCTTAGTTCTATATTGGGACGAAGTGTGGCCACTGGGGAAGACCGCAATGGGATGTTTAGGAGCGTTTGAAAAATGTCATTACGGGAGTTTGATGGATTGATCGAGATAGGCATGAAAACCACGGCTACAACATGCCAGTCAGAAAAGATGCTATATGATGGACGTAACGAATAGAAGTGACAGAATGTCTGGACAAATGCGGCCTGAGTTGTTGCTGAAAGTTGTGATTCAAGGGTTGATGGAAGGGGCAGGACCAGATATGAAAATAAGTTG
The DNA here is from genome assembly GCF_023898315.1 of Schistocerca nitens. Taxonomy (NCBI): domain Eukaryota; kingdom Metazoa; phylum Arthropoda; class Insecta; order Orthoptera; family Acrididae; genus Schistocerca; species Schistocerca nitens. Next base: position 36,807,627 of record NC_064620.1, read on the forward strand.
ATGAGCCGAAATATTATGGAACCTGTTTAGTAACGCAATACAGAAACATTCTGTGTGGCTGGCATTGGACAAGTTCTTCGCAGGTTTCCGTAGGTATGTGGTACCAAATCTCTATGCGCAGGTCAAGCCATTCCCATAAATAATGGGCTGGTAGTTTGTGAACATGGAGTTCGCAACCTTATGTGTTGTCCCTGTTTCAGATCAGAGGAATGAGGTGGCCAAGACATGAACGTGCGTTCTATTGGATGACTCTCGAGCGGGTGTAACAAGAAACGTCAATCATCCGACCACTTGACACGTTTACATTAATCCACAGACGTATCCCGATGATGCCGTGCCCGTTGCTGCTGCAATTGTCGAAGTGCTCTGAAACACTTTTGTCTGCCCCAGCACGGTACTCTGACACAGATCGCCGCGTATAGTACACTGCTGGCCACCGTAAATGCAACACCCTGCAGGAAGCATCCGAATCAAGTGAAATTTACACCATGGGTTTGCAGCGATGAGATATGCAACTGATTAGAATTTCAGCGCAGACGCACATCACGCGCGCCTGTGGCGCCACCTCATAGCTCCATTTAAGGCTTGGCGATTTCGACGAGTGTACGTTCGGCACGTGTGTTTACCTTGTGGTTGTTTCACAAGACGATCACTTATGCCTCGTAGACAACAGCGAACATCTTTTGATCAAGTATCCGAGTTCGACAGAGGAAGGACAGTGGCTTACCGAGATTGTGGATTATCATACAGAGAAATCGCTAGTCGTGTTGGACGAAACCAAACAACTATAATGCGGATATGTGACCGTTGGATGCAGGAGGGTACGACGGACCGACGTGGTCGATCGCATTCACCTCGGTGCACCACTGCACGTGCTGATAGGCAAATTGTGCGCATGGCAGTGACTGATCGCTCAGTGACATCCGAACCATAGCACAGCACATTGCGTCTGTAACGCATCATCCAGTGTCTGCACGTACCATTCGACGCCGTTTACAGCAGAGTGGTCTGTCCGCAAGACGTCCATTGCTTCGTCTACCATTGACGCAGAACCACAGACGTCTCCGTCGCCAATGGCGTGATGACAGACGGATGTGGACGGCAGAATGGAATGACGTTGTCTTTACTGACGAGGCACGCTTCTGTCTGCAGCACCACGATGGTCGGATTCGAGTGTGGAGACACCGTGGAGAGAGGATCCTGGACAGCTGCATTATGCACCGCCACACTGGTCTTGCACCGGGTATTATGGTATGGGGCGGTATTGGATATTACTCTCGCACGCCTCTAGTACGCATTGCCGGTACTTTAAATAGCCGGCGCTACATATCCGAGGTGCTGGAGCCAGTTGTCCTTCCTTACCTTCAGGGCCACAGCCATATTTCAACAGGATAATGCGCGACCACACGTGGCACGCATTGTCTAAAGGTTCTTCGTCAATAACCAGATTGAATTGCTTCCCTGGCCGGCTCGCTCTCCGGATCTTTCGCCGATAGAAAACATGTGGTCCATGGTTGCTCAACGAGTGACCCAGATTACATCCCCAGCTGCCACACCGGATGATCTTTGGCAACGTGTGGAAGCTCCTTGGGCTGCTGTACCCCAGGAACACATCCAACGTCTCTTTGACTCAATGCCGAGACGTGTGGCAGCGGTGATCTCCAACAATGGCGGCTACTCTGGCTACTGATCCTGGCAGGAACCACATGTCACAGACGTCTGTAAACGTAATCATTTGATACTTGGTCAACATGTTATCTACGAAATAAATCTTGTTGTGCTACCTCTTGTCTTTCTTGGTGTTGCATTTACGGTGGCCAGCAGTGTACTTTACAGAGCGGGCAGGTCTCCAGCTTCCACGATCTGAGATGAAGCGTGGAGGTCAAACAGCTTGTTACCTACTCGTGGTTTCACCACCCTTCAGCCAACTTCCATAGACGCTCACGAGAGTAGCACGCCACAGGCTTCGACGAGATGCTCATTCCCAAGATACGATCCGTAGCAACCTGCCTATTGTCGAAGCCGCTTATGTCAGTGCATTTCCCAATATCCTATCGTCACTAAAATTATTCCCAATTCGTCCTTCTTCCGCTTACGTACTTTTCTTGCCACTTCACATTCCCACAACACCATCATGCTGCACTCAATCTAGTAGCTGGCAGGGGTCTTAATGTTTTGGCCTATCACTCTACATGGCAGATGGCTGTTAGTGCAGTTGTTGTACGGGTACAAAGAGGCTACAGAAATGCAGAACTTCAACGCACCTGCGTTAGTAGCGAAAACTGAAATTAGAAGTGAAAACTGAGGCGCGAATAGTAGTGAGTTAAATGATTAGTGTTGTAACCTCCCCACAGAAAATTTCAAAAGGACAATACTTAATAGAAATGGAGCCAGGTGTAACCTCCCGCAAAAATATTAATGACGAAGACAATTAAGCAGAAATTAGCTATCTGACCCAAGTATAAGTTCTCCACACAAAAGAAACATGATCCCACGACAATGGAAGTACAGAGATAATCAAAACTCAATTTAACCGAAATGTCGGTCTTTGGCCCTGTGCAAAAATCAGAATTAATTTCTTACCTTAGTAAAACTGCATGTCAAAATTCTGCTCTTATTCTGCGCCACAGCTTGCAGCAGATGCATCGCAATAACTAATTTTTTTTGAAGTTAATTGAAAAATTTTTTTGTTTAAAGGAAATGGAAGGAAATCAAATGATTCTTTGTTGAAAAATTGCTTTTAAATAAAAATTATTATTGGGGGCGATTCTTACAGAAATTACACTTAATTAACATCATTAGCTGATCGCAAAGCTGCTTAATAATATACCTTGTCCTGAATCTCGACCATTGCGGTGCCGACGCCCGCCGACTGCTCACACACAACTGAACTCTCTCGCATCTAGACCGCGACTGCGTCATCTCCGACGCGCTACTCGCAACTAGGCTCTCTGGTCAAAGACCCTACCATGCCTCACCATCGCTGCCAACGAGTACATACGTCTTTCAGTGTTTGCAGTGATAGGTTATTGCTCTAGTGAACAGGATCGATATGACTTTTGTATATGGTGGAGCGGGTTGTAATGAACGCAAGGCATACAGTTGCAGGGAATCGATTTTTTAAACAAATCACACCTCAGTGACTTCAACATTAGATGCTGTTTATAGTTCCGTATAGAAGTAAAATCACCCATACGCTTATGCAGGAAAATCACAGTAAATGCAATCGAAGAAGATCCCAGCATCTGTTCATTACACGTAGCTGTAGAATTTCACTTCATGATAGCTAGATCATTGGCTGTTCGTGTACGTATACTATCTTCTATACGTAGATGGTCTTCAGCCACCTGTCCAAGCCATCGATCTACAGGGTTATTACAAATGATTGAAGCGATTTCACGGCTCTACAATAACTTTATTATTTGAGATATTTTCACAATGCTTTGCACACACATACAAAAACTCAAAAAGTTTTTTTAGGCATTCACAAATGTTCGATATGTGCCCCTTTAGTGATTCGGCAGACATCAAGCCGATAATCTAGTTCCACCCACACTCGGCGCAGCATGTCCCCATCAATGAGTTCGAAAGCATCGTTGATGCGAGCTCGCAGTTCTGGCACGTTTCTTAGTAGAGGAGGTTTAAACACTGAATCTTTCACATAACCCCACAGAAAGAAATCGCATGGGATTAAGTCGGGAGAGCGTGGAGGCCATGACATGAATTGCTGATCATGATCTCCACCACGACCGATCCATCGGTTTTCCAATCTCCTGTTTAAGAAATGCTGAACATCATGATGGAAGTGCGGTGGAGCACCATCCTGTTCAAAGATGAAGTCGGCGCTGTCGGTCTCCAGTTGTGGCATGAGCCAATTTTCCAGCATGTCCAGATACAAGTGTCCTGTAACGTTTTTTTCGCAGAAGAGAAAGGGGACGTAAACTTTAAACCGTGAGATTGCACAAAACACGTTAACTTTTGGTGAATTACGAATTTGCTGCACGAATGCGTGAGGATTCTCTACTGACCAGATTCGCACATTGTGTCTGTTCACTTCACCTTTAAGAAAAAATGTTTCTTCATCACTGAAAACAAGTTTCGCACTGAACGCATCCTCTTCCATGAGCTGTTGCAACCGCGCCGCAAATTCAAAGCGTTTGACTTAGTCATTGGGTGTCAGGGCTTGTAGCAATTGTAAACGGTAAGGCTTCTGCTTTAGCCTTTTCCGTAAGATTTTCCAAACCGTCGGCTGTGGTACGTTTAGCTCCCTGCTTGCTTTATTCGTCGACTTCCGCGGGCTACGCGTGAAACTTGCCCGCACGCGTTCAACCGTTTCTTCGCTCACTGCAGGCCGACCCGTTGATTTCCCCTTACAGAGCCATCCATAAGCTTTAAACTGCGCATACCATCGCCGAATGGAGTTAGCAGTTGGTGGATCTTTGTTGAACTTCGCCCTGAAGTGTCGTTGCACTGTTATGACTGACTGATGTGAGTGCATTTCAAGCACGAGATACGCTTTCTCGGCTCCTGTCGCCATTTTGTCTCACTGCGCTCTCGAGCACTCTGGCGGCAGAAACCTGAAGTGCGGCTTCAGCCGAACAAAACTTTATGAGTTTTTCTACGTATCTGTAGTGTGTCGTGACCATATGTCAATGAATGGAGCTACAGTGAATGTATGAAATCGCTTCAATCATTTGTAATAGCCCTGTATCATTTCCATTGTCAACCATACTTACATGTGAAGTAACATTTGAAAGAAGTGTAACAACAAATTTACACAAACACAATTTGTAGACGGATGATTGCAGGTGGCTTTCTTCTTACGTCTACAAGTTCTAGCAACATATACTACAGACTCTGCCTAGAAGCAATTTATACAAAACACTCTAACAAATTTATCAAAGAATTTTCATCTGAAAATCAAAGACTGAAATTGCAATGAGTTTACCTTTTTAAATTTTTTATGGTAAATCTATTTCGATCCGAGCCTCCCCAATAAGCCTATTTTGATAACATTGCTTCTTAAAATAATGCACAACAAAAAACTAAAATCTGAGTCTACAGTAGGAGTTGAAGTTTAATAAATCTTGGCCCTCTGATGGACAGCAATTGATTAGATTGTTTTCAAGATATTATTTTAGAGTTTATCCACATGTGCTAATTCTTTACGGATTATCTATGTTTTTGATCAGTGGTTGCTATGAGTCTCGTAGACTGTATCAGTAGAACTGATGAGTCAGATTTTTTAAATGACGTTAAATAAGGTGCTTAATCGGTTGCGGTGGATTTAAGAAATGTTCAGTGACATTTGAAATCCAAGTTATTCATTGGACTAAAATTTTGTTTCAGTAATTAAAGTAAGCTTGATATTTTTTAACAAAATACTGTAAGCTTCCATAAATTACATGTGATAAATTCTCTCATTAGAGCTAATTTTCTGAGAAAATCCTCTCAAAGCCGAACGCCTTAATTAAGCTTCATCCCTCTCCAGGAAATGAGCTGAGCTGGAAGAAGAATAGCTAATTTGATTAAGGGTTTTTATGTGGCTGACTTGAAGCGCAACAATAACAAGCGTTCGCTTTGGTACAACACATGCAGAGAGGGTGATTTGTTTTACACAACGCGAAAGGAATGGTCGGAATGTATACCTATAATATATGCATACCACTTCAATAATGGTTTTCACCCATTATACTATATGTAGTATCGTGAAAGTGCATTACAACTTTCCAAGTAACAATAGTAACCCACAGAGAAACACTTATAGATCCAATTTCAATTATTACAAATTTATCTAAGTTTAATTAAAATATCTACTTACCAGTTTTGTACAAGATACACAATTTCGGTACTGTACTAAATTAATGCAGGGAGGTCGTAGAAGTTCGTGAGCTAATCATTTTTTCAGCTTGCAGTTCAAAACAAACTTCTTTTTGTTATAGTTCGTCTTAGTCTGTCAGACTAGTTTCAACACGTAACTTTGTGCATCAAGCTATTTTAGTTAATGATGGTGAATCTGATACCGCTTTTTTCCATTTCTCATCTTCATTTGGTTACTATTAAACACACATTTTGTATAAACGTGTGATGTCGAAACTGTCTTTGGAGGCAGTACATGGCTTACTTTGGCAGTTGTATGGGGCACCCAGGCAGACTGTGCTGGCCTTGCAGCCTTTCCAGATGCTAATAGCTTGTGTTGGAAGACGTGGAGTATAGCAGAGAGTACAGGACTCCTTGCTAAGATTGGGGGGACTTTCGTGCCAGATAAGCCGTCTACTCTGTCTAAAAGAAGAAAGAAGAAGCTCAATGCAGACGAGGGAACTTGTTTTCGCTATGCTTAAACATTTGACCAAGAAAAGAGAAAATAGTAATGACAAGAAAATGTAATTTTAAGAATCTAAACTAGAAAGTCGTAGGGGGTTGGAATACGGTTGTAGGGGAGATCACCATAAGAAACAGATTGAATAATCAACGAAAGGATGACATTCTTTTAGTCGGGGGATGGAATGTAAGAAGCTTAAATGTGGTTCGGAAGGTATAAAATCTGAAAAAGGAAATCCAAAGGTTAAATCTAGACATGGTGGGAGTCAGTGAAGTGACATGGAAAGAAGACAACAATGTTTGATCAGATGAGTATAGGGCAATATCGACACCAACAGAAAATGATATAACGTTAAAGGAATTCGTTATGAATAGGAAGTTAGGGCAGAGAGCGTCTCACTGTAAATAGTTCAGTGCCAGGGCGTTTCTCATCAGAATAGACAGCAAACCAACACCGACAACGATCGCTCAAGTATACATGCCGACGTCGCAAGCTGAAGATGAGAGACAGAGAAAGAATATTTGAATATTGAATGACCCATGGACATCGCCTTTGACTGGGAGGCTTTCATACCTCAGCGGTATAGATAGCCGTAACGTAAGTGCAACCACAAGGGAAGGGTACTTGTTGAGAGGCCATACAAACGTGTGGTTCCTGAAGAGGAGCAACAGCTTTTTCAGTAGTTGCAGGGCCAACACTCTGGATGATTGACTGATCTGGTGTTTAACATCAACCAAAACGGCCTTGCTCTGCTGATACCGCGAACGCCTCAATGCAAAGGCAAACTACAGCCGTAATTTTTCCCCACGGCATGAAGCTTTACTGTATGGTTAAATGATGATGGCGTCCTTTTGGCTAAAATATTCCGGAGGTAAAATAGTCCCCCATTTTACTGGCAAGCCCTAGTTGTTCGTTACGAAAACGGGCCCCAACGCTGAACGTGTCACACATCACATCCATCAAGATCTTGCAAGTTCTCCATGATGCGTTTGGTAACCGCTTAATTTCCAAATGTGCTGGTGCCTAATGGCCACCTTGTTCGCCTGATTTAACAGTACCAGACTTTTATATATCGCGTTATTTGAAGGCGAGAGTGTAGTCCGACCGCTAGAGAAGCTTGGAACACTTAAAAGATCGTATTCTCGATGAAGTTTCCAGAATTCATACAGCAGTTACGAAAGATGTGTTTAAAAACTGGATTAAGTGGCTCGAGGATCGTGTAGCTGTGAATGCTCGTCATTTGGCCACAGTAGTATTTTACGAGTAGACGTCAATAATATATTTTTTTTGACCTTGTGTAAAATGTTCTACTTTGTTTCGCCATTAGTTTGCGTGTTATTCAAGTCTGAAATCATCAAAACATTGTAAAACACCTTGTATAACGAAATATGATACCAATGGTATTTGTTCTCATTCATCTGGCATAACGTGTGCCTGTGTGTTATGCGTATGTTGTGTTGCCACTTTAATTGCTAGTTTTGCTTTTCAATTTGCTTTAAAATGAAATTTTGATGTATGATTTTCTATATGGGTATTACGTTTATCATTAACAGCTGCTATTTGTTACCGTTGTATATAACAGTTACCTGATACCGAGAGTAGGCGAAGTAAGCTATTGACACGCAGTACTATTGGTAAAGAACGTGACAGAAGGGAAATCGCAGATTCTTTCTGCTTGGAATTAGGCCAGGGTCTCGGAAAGAGACGCAAGCCTGTCGTGGTATCAGCAAATCATTCGCATTTAATCCGGTAGTGAATACGCTAATGTAATTACGTCCCTCCTGCATAATGCATGTCGGACATTACAGCGCGCAATAATGCTCCAATTTAAATTCAGATTTTCTTCCCGTGCACCGGTTGAACAGTTGCTGGTCCACCGAAGCTCGCTGCCATTGCGCTAAGAGCTGAGGTTACTCCTCTAATGAATTTGTGCGCGCTCAAATCTGTTTCCCGTTGTCACTGTGTCGCTGGCTAGAGGATTTATAATGGCGTCCGTAAAAATGCGGCAGAACGCATTTCCTGCAGCGTCATGTAGAATGCCTATGTGTATACGGAAAAAGATTCATGTACAAATCTAGTACAATGTGTAAGGGGTGCTAAATGATAAATGACACCCAACTTATCTTGACCATCCCAAATAACTTTTTCTCCAAGACCAAAATAAAAAAGGTTGTTTTAGGTACCAGGGTATACCAATCAGTATGATTACTTTCCCTCTTTGTTCGCTGCGAAGATATGAAAAGCGGTACATCTACCTCTGCATCTACATGGCTACTCTGAAAATCACACTTAATTGACTGGCAGAGGGGTTCATCGAATCACCCTCACAATAATTCTCTGTTATTCTATTTTCGAACAGTCCGCGGAAAAAAACTAACACGTACATCTTTCTGTGCGAGTGCTAACTTGCTATGCAGGTGGGCGTCAACAAAATATTTTCGCATTTGAAGGAGAAAGCTGGTGATTGTAATTTCGTGACATCCCGCGGCAACGAGGAACGGCTTTGTTTTAATGCTGTCCACACCAAACACTGTATCATGTCCGTGACACTCTCTCCACTATTTCTCGACAAAGCAAAACGTACTGTCATTCTTTGAACATTCTCGATGTACTCCGTTAATCCTACCTCGTAAGGATCACACACAGCTCTTTAATAGATATGAGGCATCTTCTAAGTGTTCTGCAAGTATAACGCAGTCTTTGATTCGGCTTCCCCACAACACTTTCTACGTGTTCTTTCCAATTCAAGTTGTTTGTAATTGTACTTCCTAGGTATTTAGTTGGGCATCTTCTAAGTGTTCTGCAAGTAAAACGCAGTCTTTGATTCGGCTTCCCCACAACACTTTCTACGTGTTCTTTCCAATTCAAGTTCTTTGTAATTGTACTTCCTAGGTATTTAGTTGACTTTACGGCATTCATATTTGATTGATTTATCGTGTAACTGAAGTTTAACGGATTCCTTTTAGCACTCATCTGGATGACATCACACATTTCATTATTTCTGTTCAGTTTTGAATTTTTGCACCATACAGATATGTTATCCAAATCGTTTTGCAATTGGGTTTCATCTTCTGATGACTTAACTAGACGATAAACGACAGCATCATCTGCAAACAACCCAAGAGAGGTGCTCAGATTGTCTCATAAATCGTTTTCATAGCTAAGGAACAGCGGATGGCCTATGACACTACATTGAAGGCGGCAGAAATCACTTCCGTTCTACTGGATGTCTTTCCGACAATTACTACAAACTGTGACCTCTCTGACAGGAAGTCACGAATCCAGTTACATAGTTGGGACGATATTCCATAAGCATGCAGTTTGATTACAAGCCACTTGTGAGATATGGTGACAAAAGCCTTCTGTAAAACTAGAAATACGAAATCAGTTTGAAATTCCTTGTCGATAACACTCAATACGTCGTGTGGGTAAAGAGGTAGGTTTTTTTTTTTTTTTTTTTTTTTTTTTTTCAAGCAAGATGATATCTTGAATCAATAGAGTCTCGCGGGATTAGCCGAGCGGTCTTAGGCGCTACAATCATGGACTGTGCGGCTGGTCCCGGCAGAGGTTCGAGTCCTCCCCCGGGCATGGGTGTGTGTGTTGGTCCTTAGGATAATTTAGGTTAAGTAGTGTGAATCCTTAGGGACTGATGAGATTAGCAGTTAAGTCCCATAAGATTTCACACACATTTGAACATTTTTTTGAGTCAATAGAGCGTTTTCTTAGATATAATTCATAATGTTGGAACACAATATACGTACATCTTAAACAACACTCCTTCCATGGCTTGGTCAGAACGTATCACAGTGTACAACTGAAGTGAACAGGGCGTCATTAAAAATGTAACACACAAGTGGGACCCCTGTACCAGCACACAGTGAATGTACAGGAGCGACGCAACTCGTCGACATGCTGGAGCTGACAGTAAACAAATAGAAACACAAGAAAATACATCCCGATCACTCAATTAACCATCTTCAGTTGCATGTATATGTGAGTAGAACATTCATCAAAAGAGACTGTAGAAAAGCTACTGACCTGTTGAGAACGTAAATTATGAAAACTATAATTTTTTCTTGTTGACAATTCGGATACATATAGCGCAGTACTGTAGTACTTTTAAACGGCACGTTGTAGCACAATAAAGGTGGTCCTTGATGAAAAATTGCGTCATATTTCCTGTTCCATCACATTCCGGACGGGTGTTTTCTCGTCTTGCTGTGATGCTTCAGGAAACAGGGAGATTCAGTCAAAAATATTAAAAAGATGCCGGATATAGCTTTGATCTGTAACTTGTGTGTATCTTACCCTGCCACGCAAGCAGCCAGGTTCGAGAACTGCGACGACTGTTTGTGTTTTTACTTTGCATTAAGAACTTGTCTTTGTAAACGACACCGTTGTCCAGCTTCCATTTATACGTTTTTGTGTATGTCGTTCTCCTTTGGAGCCGAAGCCGTTGGAACCCTGGTCGTATATATTGTGAAAACTGCAGTTATGTTAACTTGGCAGTGTTGTAGCTACTTCTGGCTGTTTAATGTTCGTCTTTTAGTGTTTTAGCTTACAGTAAGACTTTATGTTTGTACATCGAACTGCAGTCACGTTAATATGGAACTTTCCTAATTACCGTTATCCGTATGATCTTTGCTGTCCAAAAAAGTAGAAGATAGATAAATAAAAAAAAACAAAGGGAATGCAGTCGGTGTGGAACTCGCAGAGACGAAGCCCCGAAGTTGCAGTACAGCCACAGTGTCAATACGATAGCTTGTGCAAGGAGACCGGCATTCCTTAATTCTTTTTCTGGGATTGAAAAAAAATTTATTCATTATTATTTACACTAAACATCTGTACATGTCCTGTAAACTAACTCGCTCCACACCATTTCCATAAAAGAATCATTCAAATGATATAACGAACATGTAACTAACTAATTACCCAACTAAAAACCAATGTACGTCACTTTCTAATTGAACTGAGTAGGAGTACTTTCCGGAATCGTCTACAGTTCTGTCGGTGGGCACAGCAGCAAATCCTCTACATCCACAGCTTCTTCTTCAGGGTCCTCTTTATTGATGACAGCTCTTATTAAGCGAACGCTAGATAAATACAAAGAACCTGTGTTATGGGGCAAAGAAAAGACCCGTGATGCGTCAGACAAGCGGAACATCAGCGTCAATGGAAAGTTAATGTCTCGTGTGGCACGCCTAGTATTACTCTCATAGGCACTTACACTGAACATTATGACCATCTACCTAACAGCCGGTATGTCCATCTCTGACACGAATAACAGTGGCGTCTCGTAGGAAATAATGCCTTTGTAAGTAGCTGGAGGGAGCTGGTACCACATCTGCACATACAAGTCACCTAATTACCGTCAATTCCAGGGAGGGGAGCGAAGAACTCTGACGCCACGTTCAGTCACATCCAGAGGTGTTCGATCGGGTTCAGGTGTTCAGGTGTAGCGAGTTGGGTGGAAAGAACATCAATTGCAACTCACGACTGTTCTCCTGGGACTACTACGTCACACTTCTGGCATTGTGGCATTGCGCGTTACCTTGTTGAAAAATGCCACTGCCATCGGGGAATGTAAAGGCGTGTACGTGGTCTGCAATAATCGTACGATACTCCTTGGCCGTCATAGTGCCTTGAATGAGTTCCAGTGGACCCATAGGTGCCCATATGAATGTTACCCAGAGCATAATGGAGCAGCCTGCAGCTTGTCCCCGTCCAGCAGTACAGGTATCAAGGAGTTAATAAATAATCCAATAACAGTCTTAATCGCATTTATTATTGTTATAATACCGCCAACCGGTTTCAACCCAACGCAGGGCGTTTACACCATTGGTAGACTGCTGGTGGTGTCACTCCTGTCTACATAACGGCAGGACCCCTACGTCGGGTTGAAGCCGGTTGGCGGTATTACGAGGGCAGTTCAATAAGTAAAGTTAGCACACTGGACTCGCATTCGGGAGGACGACGGTTCAATCCCGTCTCCAGCCATCCTGATTTAGGTTTTCCGTGATTTCCCTAAATCGTTTCAGGCAAATGCCGGGATGGTTCCTTTGAAAGGGCACGGCCGATTTCCTTCCCAATCCTTCCCTAACCCGAGCTTGCGCTCCGTCTCTAATGACCTCGTTGTCGACGGGACGTTAAACACTAACCACCACCACCAATAAGTAATGCAACACATTTTTTTCTCGGCCAATTTTGGTTGAAAAAACCGGAAATTTCTTGTGGAATATTTTCAAACATTCCTGCTTCGTCTCGTATAGTTTCATTGACTTCCGACAGGTGGCAGCGCTGTACGGAGCTGTTAAAATGGCGTCTGTAACGGATGTGCGTTGCTAACAACGGGCAGTGATCGAGTTTCTTTTGGCGAAAAACCAGGGCATCTCAGATATTCATAGGCGCTTGCAGAATGTCTACGGTGATCTGGAAGTGGACAAAAGCACGGTGAGTCGTTGGGCAAAGCGTGTGTCATCATCGCCGCAAGGTCAAGCAAGACTGATCTCCCGCGTGCGGGCCGGCCGTGCACAGCTGTGACTCCTGCAATGGCGGAGCGTGCGAACACACTCGTTCGAGATGATCGACGGATCACCATCAAACAACTCAGTGCTCAACTTGACATCTCTGTTGGTAGTGCTGTCACAATTGTTCACCAGTTGGGATATTCAAAGGTTTGTTCCCGCTGGGTCCCTCGTTGTCTAACCGAACACCATAAAGAGCAAAGGAGAACCATCTGTGCGGAATCGCTTGCTCGTCATGTGGCTGAGGGTGACAATTTCTTGTCAAAGATTGTTACAGGCGATGAAACATGGATTCATCACTTCGAACCTGAAACAAAACGGCAATCAATGGAGTGGCGCCACACCCACTCCCCTACCAAGAAAAAGTTTAAAGCCATACCCTCAGCCGGTAAAGTCACGGTTACAGTCTTCTGGGACGCTGAAGGGGTTATTCTGTTCGATGTCCTTCCCCATGGTCAAACGATCAACTCTGAAGTGTATTGTGCTACTCTTCAGAAATTGAAGAAACGACTTCAGCGTGTTCGTAGGCACAAAAATCTGAACGAACTTCTCCTTCTTCATGACAACGCAAGACCTCACACAAGTCTTCGCACCCGAGAGGAGCTCACAAAACTTCAGTGGACTGTTCTTCCTCATGCACCCTACAGCCCCGATCTCGCACCGTCGGATTTCCATATGTTTGGCCCAATGAAGGACGCAATCCGTGGGAGGCACTACGCGGATTATGAAGAAGTTATTGATGCAGTACGACGTTGGCTCCGACATCGACCAGTGGAATGGTACCGTGCAGGCATACAGGCCCTCATTTCAAGGTGGCGTAAGGCCGTAGCATTGAATGGAGATTACGTTGAAAAATAGTGTTGTGTAGCTAAAAGATTGGGGAATAACCTGGTGTATTTCAATGCTGAATAAAACAACCCCTGTTTCAGAAAAAAAATGTGTTGCATTACTTATTGAACTGCCCTCGTATAACAATAATAAATGCGATTGAGACTGTTCAATCATACTGATTAATCATATTAATCGCTGCTTCTCTCCACAACCATGTTGTCCAAACATCAAGGAGTTGCTGTCCTGAAAGGCGACGGATTCGCACCCTCCCATCGACGTGATAAAGAAGGTATCTGGATTCATCAGACCACTCAACGCTCTGCCACTGCGCCAGCTTCAAATGCCGATGGTCGCGTGCCCTTTTCAGTTGCCGTTGCCGATGTCGTGGTGTTAACATTGGCTCATGCATGGGTCATCGACTGCGGAGGCCTATCGTCAGGAGTGTGCGGTACACTGTGTGTTCAGACACACATGTACTATGCCCAGCATTAAAGTCTGATATTAATTCCACCGTCCGCCCCTCGTGGTCTCGCGGTAGCGTTCTCGCTTCCCGAGCACGGGGTCCCGGGTTCGATTCCCGGCGGGGTCAGGGATTTTTCCTGCCTCGAGATGACTGGGTGTTGTTGTGTCGTCTTCATCATCGTCATTCATCCCCATTACGGTCGGAGGAAGGCAACGGCAAACCACCTCAATTAAGACCTTGCCTAGTAAGGCGGTGCGGGTCTCCCGCATCGTTCCCCTACGCTCTGTAGAGAAGCATGGGACTTCATTTCCGTTTCCATTAATTCCACCACAGTTCGCCGTCTGTCCTGTTTTACCAGGCTGCCCAGCCTGCGACGTCCGACATCTGTAATTAGAGGTTGCCACTAACCCCACTACGTCTGCACGTGGTTTCACTATGATTTTTCCATGTGTTGAAGACACTCACCGCACCATTCCTCGAACACCCAACATTACCTGCCGTTTCCGAAATCACAATCTTCCTTCGGTCAAACTCAGATAGATCGCTCGCCTTCCCCGTTCTGAACACGGACAGCACGCCCACTGATACCACATGCACCGTCCGTGTGTCTGATTGGCAGTCATTCCTAGACAGGTGAAGCTGCTATCGCCTGGTCGGGTTTATATCGATAGTAGATCGGTGGTCACAGCGTGCTGGCTCATCAGCGCATTTTATCGATGTTAACCTAAGCAGCAGGGCTTACGCTGACTTTCTGACACGAATTCTTCCTTGTCATCTAGATGAACTGCCGCTCAGAACCAGAATGCTTACGTGGTACCAACATGACGAGTGTACGGCATATAAAGCCTTTCGATCTCGTTCTGTTCTGAACCATAAAGATCCTGCAAGTTGGATTAGTCTTGGAGGAACAATGAATTGTCCTGGTACGTTTCCGGACACATCGTCTGGATTTATTTCTTTCGACATGCTTAGACATCTACATCTACATTTATACTACGCAAGCCACCCAACGGTGTGTGGCGGAAGGCACTTTACGTGCCACTGTCATTACCTCCCTTTCCTGTTCCAGTCGCGTATAGTTCGCGGGAAGAACGACTGTCTGAAAGCCTCCGTGCGCGCTCTAATCTCTCTAATTTTACATTCGTGATCTCCCCGGGAGGTATAAGTAGGGGGAAGCAATATATTCGATACCTCATCCAGAAACGCACCCTCTCGAAACCTGGCGAGCAAGCTACACCGCGATGCAGAGCGCCTCTCTTGCAGAGTCTGCCACTTGAGTTTGTTAAACATCTCCGTAACGCTATCACGGTTATCAAATAACCCTGTGACGAAACGCGCCGCTCTTCTTTGGATCTTCTCTATCTCCTCCGTCAACCCGATCTGGTACGGATCCCACACTGATGAGCAATACTCAAGTATAGGTCGAACGAGTGTTTTGTAAGCCACCTCCTTTGTTGATGGACTACATTTTCTAAGGACTCTCCCAATGAATCTCAACCTGGTACCCGCCTTACCAACAATTAATTTTATATGATCGTTCCACTTCAAATCGTTCCGCACGCATACTCCCAGATATTTTATAGAAGTAACTGCTACCAGTGTTTGTTCCGCTATCAAATAATCATACAATAAAGGATCCTTCTTTCTATGTATTCGCAATACATTACATTTGTCTATGTTAAGGGTCAGTTGCCACTCCCTGCACCAAGTGCCTATCCGCTGCCGATCTTCCTGCATTTCGCTAAAATTTTCTAATGCTGCAACTTCTCTGTATACTACAGCATCATCCACGAAAAGCCGCATGGGACTTCCGACACTATCTACTAGGTCATTTATATATATTGTGAAAAACAATGGTCCCATAACACTCCCCTGTGGCACGCCAGAGGTTACTTTAACGTCTGTAGACGTCTCTCCATTGATAACAACATGCTGTGGTCTGTTTGCTAAAAACTCTTCAATCCAGCCACACAGCTGGTCTGATATTCCGTAGGCTCTTACTTTGTTTATCAGGAGACAGTGCGGAACTGTATCGAACGCCTTCCGGAAGTCAAGAAAAATAGCATCTACCTGGGAGCCTGTATCTAATATTTTCTGGGTCTCATGAACAAATAAAGCGAGTTGGGTCTCACACGATCGCTGTTTCCGGAATCCATGTTGATTCCTACATAGTAGATTCTGGGTTTCCAAAAACGACATGATACTTGAGCAAACAACATGTTCTAAAATTCTACAACAGATCGACGTCAGAGATATAGGTCTATAGTTTTGCGCATCTGCTCGACGACCCTTCTTGAAGACTGGGACTACCTGTGTTGTTGTCTATCACGATATTCCAACAATTCCAGAGAAGATTCAGAACTATATTCTGTTTGTTGTAGTTCACTTCTACAGGAAACACTGGAAGCTGTAATGAATTGTTACACCCAACGCGAGGAACAGTGTACCATTGTCCATGTTTACCACTTGAAGTATCTTTGGTATTCTATACCTGTTTGCGCGCAAAATGAATTATTGTACTACGAAACGATATTCGAGGTGCCTATTTGTGTGTCTTATTAAGTTCAGTCTCCTGATTACGAGAATATGTGATGCCTTTTCGAAGAGGCCTTGAAGAGGGAAGAGGGCTACTGAATAAACATTTTAGGGTACTATTTGAATGAGACGTACGGCAGTTCATACTTTAGTACGAAAAGTTGCAAGAAAGGTAATTTTATTTTTCTTCTACACAAAGTTATTTGGAGTGAGAAAGATAATTAGGACATCATGTTATTGGTATCCTTCAATAAAATCATTTTAAACAATGGCTGGGGTACTGGAATAAATCGTATTTACCGACCAGCACTGAAAAGCTGTTAACAGTTACTCAGATTTTCAGCCTCTTAGCATGACAACAGTGACTGATGTTGCTTTTGTTATCAACCATAATTTTGGTATGATGCGGTCCTCCAATCCTTGCGTTTTCCAGCGATACACATCGTATCAGCATATAAGTAGATGCTGCATCCAACGTTGTCCACGATTTTCCTTATATCCAGGCAAGCCCAAGTGATGCCTTTCTTCCACTATCGCTTAAGCTACAGTTGTCTGAAACAATTGTCTTAATGTACCGAACCATTTCATTTCTTCGATCCATTACGAGTTTTTTATTACGCTTTTTTATTTCTTTCACACGCTCTTAAATCCATGCTCGGTAAGCTTAACTAATCAACAGTCTCCCTTAATATCTCAAAGGCTTCTAACGATTTAATTTCAGTTTGCCTTGTTATCGATGTTTCAAACACATACAGAGCTGAACTCCAAACACAGCTTTTCATTAACATTTTTCTGGTTTCAAAGATGATATTTTTTGATCTTAGTAGCTCTCTCTCTCTGCATATAAATCACTTTTTCTAGTACAATCCTTCTTAGTATTTTTGCCTTATTTTCATCTTATTTTGTATACCTTACTTACGGCAGGGAGGATTTCAACCACTAGATTCTATTGTCCAAGTCAAACATTTAGAAGTATATCTGTAATAACGCTGGAAAGACGGTGCCATAACACAGATGAAACCGAAAGGACCAACCCATCAGATTTTTAGTCCCTGGTTCTCTGACAATGAAAAAAGACATTCAGGAACGTGTCGTTTATGTAGAAGAAACTTGGATCACACCAGCATTTTCAAGAGGACCCACTGTTGAAAACTGGTACGAAATGGTGTGTTAAGACATTCTCAGAAAATTAATACGAGAATATTGGGTACAATTTAAGTCTAAAATAACACACGGTCGAAATAAATTCGTCGTAGATAGTTAAAAAGAAAAAAGTTGAAGAAATAAGTATAATAATAAAATCATCAATAACATTTATGATAATAAATGCGGATGGCCTTGAAACTCAGGAGATTTCGGCCAAGAGATACATTTTTCAGCGTGATCCGCTTAGACCTTTGTGGCTGGTATTATATATGTACCCAGTGTCAAACCTTCTGAAATGCACCACTATAGAATTTGCAATAAACTTTGGAACTAAAATACTTTACTCTATGCATCATGGCCTACACTCATGACAATACGCTACACACAGTATATCGAGGACAACTAGAGATATTGTTAAGTTTTGTTAAATACTGCTAAAATTCTTTTAATAAATATCAAGGCAGAGTTCGGACGGACAAAGTGCAAGACTCTTGATGTTGTAATAGGGCTAGTGTAACGTTCATATTTCGAATAGACATGACAATTTGTGTTGTCTTACGCATCTGACGCTGCTTGTTTAGTGATGTCGTAGGTCACAAGGCAGAGAGAAACAGATTAAAAAGCAGTAATAGTGTTGTTCAGCATGAACTTCAACTAAGAGAAACTGTCGCTTGTCCAAGATGACACAGACTGTTGTAAACCACTTGGTTCACCTACTATCTTCTTACTATATCCGCTAATAATAAAATGAAGAACGTCTCACCTACCATTCACTACCTACGTGTCCTTCACTATTGACTTTGGAATTTATTTTACTATTACTGACGGTAAGAAAAAAGGGGAGCCTCAGATTGTTTGCTAGTGCTTAGCACCCGTTTTCTCACAGTAATGTATAAACACACACCTCACTTATCGCTATCAGAAACTAGCAATCGAACAATCGAAGTATGCAAGTACAACGCCTTTTTGCAGAGATTTAACACAGGAAATTGTAGAGACAACATACATATACAAACACTTTCAGCTAAATATAATACGAAAGACTGACTCTCAATCTTGAGATTACACTGCTTTTAATTTAGAATACCTCACATGATTACGACTTTATGCAGAAGAAATGGTAAAAGGTTTCTTTAAATTAACTACAACTAACTTACTGTAAACACTTCATTCACAACTGTTCTTCTTGATAGGAGATCCGCAGCTATTACGTATACATTATTCATGATTGACAACGTCCGCTACAGTCGTAATAAATTTTTATTCGCCAATAAAAAGAAAGCGCAACCAGGTTTCAGGTGAACAGCCCCATCTTCAGGTGTATCTGAATGCGTTGGATTGTTGATTTGAGGGAAGGGACCAAACAGAGAGGTCATCGGTCCCATCGGGTTAGGGAACGATGGCGAAGAAAGTCGGCTGTGCCCTTTCAAAGGATCTATCCCAGCATTTACCTCAAGTTATTTAGGGAAATCGCGGGATACCTAAATCAGGATGGCCGGATGTGGGCTTGAACCGTCTTCCTCCCGAATGCGAGTGTAGTGTGCTAACCATGCGCCACCTCGCTCGGTGGCACAGTCGTGGACAAAACGAGCGAGACACCTCGCCTTTTCGTTATGCTGATCCGCACAGCTTTAAAGTCTGCAACACAACATAACAGGCAAGGCGACGAAGTGCTTCCAACATACTATGCACAGGCGTGAAATTGCAAAACTAGCCGAAATTAGTCAGACTGTTTTCAATCATGTGTAAGACTATATTAATGCTGATTAGTGTGTTAACAACACCTAAATATAAGATATAAATGAAAGAAGAAACGCTAATTAGTATGAACTGTACTAATAAAAATGAATTTCAGCTTATCGAGATTACTGTTTGAGAAGACAAAGTGCCCCATATCGTTACGAATTAGCAAAATATTATGCACATTCCGCCACGAAATTGTCTGTGTCAACCTTCAGACCAGTCATACTGGATTACCGTTGCTGACCTACCATGAAAGTGTGCAAATTTAGCAATGCGTGAAGATTATAACGAAATTCAAGTAAAAATCATTCAGTGCTACACTTAAGTCAATTTAATTATTGACAGAAGCGGAAAAAGTAGACAGTAACTAGTATGAAATTATACAAGATTTTCATATCGACATCCACAGGGCGCCGATGCAGAATGAAGTTACCAATAAAACGTATTGGGGCTGCGAGAATTTCTTAAAATTCCTTTACTGATAGTCTATCTGCCTCCATCGAGATTAGAACCGAAGGCAAACCAGACCTCCCTTGCAGTAGCAAACACCATTCACTACGCTAGAAAACAACCCAGGCAAACAGCCCTCTATTATTACCCCCGACATGAATAAGCCGGCAATGTCGCAATGAAAATGGCAAAATGATCTGCAGTTTCTGTTGCATAGAGCTTTCTGGACTCAAAAACATGAATTGTCTACCTTTATGTCACCGCTCATGTGACCATCATTCGACATGTTTATCGAAATAACAAAAAAACTCTTATTAGCGAGTAAATTTAGTAGGATAATTCTGCACCACCCCAGGAAATAAACGGCTACGTAGCTGCCAAACGAATTCTATCATGTTTCGAATTCTCCATTAGACGTGCCACAGCCAGAAAACGTTCATTAGCCGAAGTGTTACTTAAGGTAGCTAGCAATGGGAATGCTCGCACATCTAAAACGCGGTGCCATAAATAGTGGGATCCGAATTACCACGTGTATAGGCAAATGGATTTTATTTGTATTCCTGTAAACGTGATTTGGATCGAAAGCGTAGATACGATTTATATGCTGATGTATCGACTGCAACTGGAACATTTAGAATAAAGAGTAGGGGAAATTATTATGCGGCCATCATCTTCAGTGACTTTCGTAGCTATTTTCGTTGTTAGGATTTCGTCACGTAAATCGGTAAAAATGGAACCCTACTAGTCTCACTTTCTTGACCGTCTATCTGTCTACCCAACCCTTGGAACCCGTTTACCTCGAGTGCGGGTGGACATAATAAGCAGAAATGTATCGCACTTCCTGCGGTATACGGTCCTTTGGTGGTGTAAAAAAGTGAGCTATGTCAACGCAATCTAAAGATACGGTTGTTTATGTAAAGAAAATTTACGCGAAAGGTCAAAAAATGGCTCTAAGAACTATGCCACCAAACTGCTTAGGTCATCAGTCCCCTAGCTCTAGAACTACTTCAACCTACCTAACCTAACACACATACATGCACGGGGAAGGATTCGAACTGACGGCGCAAGGAGCCGCGCGGTCCGCGATGTGGCGCCGTTGAAGGCACGACTAACCCGCGCCGGCAAGCTGTTAATATCATCTGGTGTTACTAAAAGTTATTCACTTCTGGTGAATGATTTTCTGCGCAGTCCATTTAAGAAAGAATAACTATAATATATTTGATGTTACGGAAGAGGAAGGACGCCTAATTCATTTCCCCTTGTCTTCATTCGTGATGTTAGATTTGCAATCTGGACATACGTACTATCCATGACCAAACTTTAGATTCAAGTCATAGTCACAGATATGCCAGTACAACAGAATGCCTTATACTTGAGGTATTTCGTTTCCCACGAAGTGGTGGCAGACGATGCTGTGGCGTCTTCGAAGCGCGAGTTTCTCCAGTGCTAGCTATCTCAGACATCAGCTGAGCGAACTTGCATAGTATGTTGGTAGCACTTCGTCGCCTTGCCAGTTATGCTGTGTAGCCGACTTTAAAGCTTTGCGGATCAGCATAACGAAAAGGCGAGGGGTCTCACTCGTTTTGTCCACGACTGTACATCTGGAAAATTAAAACTAAAATACGTCGATTATAAAAACTACCTCGAAAAAACCCAACAGAACTTCGTGTAATATTACAAAAAGAGTACGAAATTTATGTACAGAATGTTCATATGATTCAACTAAGAGGCGTTAATATAATAATTCTCTGATACACGGCAGGTAAGCAGAAAATCCATGTGATAAATTTTAAGCCGAACGAAAAACTTGTCCAAGAGCAGAGCCTATACAAAACAATATGGAAAAGCGCAACCACCGGAATGAAATCGGAAGGTAAACTATTAATGACCTCTCCTCTGGCAATATACTTAAGATTACAGGTTTAAAGGTGGTACTAACGGACTTCCGCATACTCAAACCAGAAGAAGAAGTGATACATAGTTTCTGCAGATACAGGTGTCAGTTAGTACACGAAATATTCACTTACGATAACGCTGCCAGTATTTCATATTTATTTCAGAAGAGCAGCACTAAGTTTCCTCTATCCCTTTCTCTCTGTCTCTCTCTCTCTGTCTCTGTCTGTCTCTCTCTCTTTGTGTTTGTGTGTGTGTGTGTGTGTGTGTGTGTGTGTGTGTGTGTATGAATTAATATAGCTCCCCAGCAAGTAACTGTGAAAAACATTATGACGTAACTTTCTTGTTAGCAACCGACGTTAATTTTAAGACAAAGCAGCACATGAACTGGACAAGCAGTTTGCAACAAAACTTTATGCAGTGAACCAGAAAAAAATAACGAGAAAATCGGCATGGTGTTAATCATCGTGGGACTATGCTGTCCAGAAGATTTATAGACAAGAAAGAAACAAATAGTGCTTCTGACTAATAGATAGCAACGTTTGGGATATCAGGCTTAGTCAAGAGCAGCTCGTTGCTACAACTCGGAGTGGTATGGACTCAAAATGTCCTTGGAAGTCCCCAGGAGACATTTTGGAAAAAAAACGACATTTTTTTCAATTGAGTGAGTGATTGATTATTTTGTAAAAATTTTTTGTTTATTTATAGACGCAGTCACATTCTTACGACACAGTCATAACCGGTTTCGGTCATACAGTGACCATCTTCAGATTTTATAGCAAAAGAAAATTTATATTAAAATCTAAAAATAAGTGCAATATTTAACCAGGCTTATCAGTAATCTAACTGAATTTATGCGAAATACATATAGTTCATACCTAAAGGCGGCATACACTGAACATAGATTCATGCGTTGCCTAACTATAAAATGTAAAACACCGGTCTTATATATATATATATATATATATATATATATACAGGGTGTTTCAAAAATGACCGGTATATTTGAAACGGCAATAAAAACTAAACGAGCAGCGATAGAAATACACCGTTTGTTGCAATATGCTTGGGACAACAGTACATTTTCAGGCAGACAAACATTCGAAATTACAGTAGTTACAATTTTCAACA
Source organism: Schistocerca nitens (assembly GCF_023898315.1). Taxonomy (NCBI): domain Eukaryota; kingdom Metazoa; phylum Arthropoda; class Insecta; order Orthoptera; family Acrididae; genus Schistocerca; species Schistocerca nitens. The sequence continues at coordinate 36,830,665 of NC_064620.1, forward strand.
ACAGATGGCGCTGCGGTCTGGGAAACTCTATAGTACGATATTTTCCACATATCCACCATGCATAGCAATAATATGGCGTAGTCTCTGAATGAAATTACCCGAAACCTTTGACAACGTGTCTGGCGGAATGGCTTCACATGCAGATGAGATGTACTGCTTCAGCTGTTCAATTGTTTCTGTATTCTGGCGGTACACCTGGTCTTTCAAGTGTCCCCACAGAACTAAGTCACAGGGGTTCATGTCTGGCGAATACGGAGGCCAATCCACGCCGCCTGCTGTATGTTTCGGATAGGCCAAAGCAATCACACGATCATCGAAATATTCATTCAGGAAATTAAAGACGTCGGCCGTGCGATGTGGCCGGGCACCATCTTGCATAAACCACGAGGTGTTCGCAGTGTCGTCTAAGGCAGTTTGTACCGCCACAAATTCACGAAGAATGTCCAGATAGCGTGATGCAGTAATCGTTTCGGATCTGAAAAATGGGCCAATGATTCCTTTGGAAGAAATGGCGGCCCAGACCAGTACTTTTTGAGGATGCAGGGACGATGGAACTGCAACATGGGGCTTTTCGGTTCCCCATATGCGCCAGTTCTGTTTATTGACGAAGCCGTCCAGGTAAAAATAAGCTTCGTCAGTAAACCAAATGCTGCCCACATGCATATCGCCGTCATCAATCCTGTGCACTATATCATTAGCGAATGTCTCTCGTGCAGCAATGGTAGCGGCGCTGAGGGTTTGCCGCGTTTGAATTTTGTATGGATAGAGGTGTAAACTCTGGCGCATGAGACGATACGTGGACGTTGGCGTCATTTGGACCGCAGCTGCAACACGGCGAACGGAAACCCGAGGCCGCTGTTGGATCACCTGCTGCACTAGCTGCGCGTCGCCCTCTGTGGTTGCCGTACGCGGTCGCCCTACCTTTCCAGCACGTTCATCCATCACGTTCCCAGTCCGTTGAAATTTTTCAAACAGATCCTTTATTGTATCGCTTTTCGGTCCTTTGGTTACATTAAACCTCCGTTGAAAACTTCGTCTTGTTGCAACAACACTGTGTTCTAGGCGGTGGAATTCCAACACCAGAAAAATCCTCTGTTCTAAGGAATAAACCATGTTGTCTACAGCACACTTGCACGTTGTGAACAGCACACGCTTACAGCAGAAAGACGACGTACAGAATTTAGTAGGATAATTCTGCACCACCCCACGAAATAAACGGCGACGTAGCTGCCAAACGAATTCTATAATGTTTCGAATTCTCCATTAGACGTGCCACAGCCAGAAAACGTTCATTAGCCGAAGTGTTACTTAAGGTAGCTAGCAATGGGAATGCTCGCACATCTAAAACGCGGTGGCATAAATAGTGGGATCTCAATTACCACGTGTATAGGCAAATGAATTTTATTTGCATTCCGGTAAACGTGATTTGGATCGAAAGCGTAGCTACGATTAATATCCTGATGTATCGACTTCAACTGGAACATTTCGAATAAAGAGTAGGGAAAATTATTATGCGGCCCTCATCTTCAGTGACTGTCGTAGCTATTTTCGTTGTTAGGATTTCGTCACGTAAATCGGTAAAAATGGAACCCTACTAGTCTCACTTTCTTGACCGTCTATCTGTCTACCCAACCCTTGGAACCCGTTTACCTCGAGTGCGGGTGGACATAATAAGCGGAAATGTATCGCACTTCCTGCGGTATACAGTCCTTTGGTGGTGTAAAAAAGTGAGCTATGTCAACGCAATCTGAAGATACGGTTGTTTATGTAAAGAAAATTTACGCGAAAGGTCAAAAAATGGCTCTAAGAACTATGCCACCAAACTGCTTAGGTCATCAGTCCCCTAGATCTAGAACTAGTTCAACCTACCTAACCTAACAGACATCCATGCACGGGGAAGGATTCCAACTGACGGAGCAAGGAGCCGCGCGGTCCGCGATGTGGCGCCGTTGAAGGCACGACTAACCCGCTTCGGTAAGCTGTTAATATCATCTGGTGTTACTAAAAGTTATTCACTTTTGGCGAATGATTTTCTGTGCAGTTCATTTAAGAAAGAATAATTAAAATATATTTTATGTTAGGGAGGAGGAAGTTCGCCTACTCCATTTCCCCTTGTCTTTATTCATGATGTTAGTTTCGCAATCTGCGCATACGAACTATCCATAACCACACTTTAGATTCAAGTCATAGTCACAGATATGACAGTACAACACAATGCCTTATACTTGAGGTATTTCGTTTCCCACGAAGTGGTGGAAGACGATGCTGTGGCGTCTTCGAAGCGCGAGTTTCTCCTGTGCTAACTATCTCAGACATCAGCTGAGGGAACTTGCATAGTATGTTGGTAGCACTTCGTCGCCTTGCAAGTTATGCTGTGTAGCCGACTTTAAAGCTGTGCGGATCAGCATAACGAAAAGGCGAGGGGCCTCACTCGTTTTGTCCACGACTGTACATCTGGAAAATTAAAACTAAAATACGTCGATTATAAAAACTGTCTACCTCGAAAAAAACCAACAGAACTTCGTGTAATATTACAAAAAGAGTACGAAATTTATGTACAGAATGTTCATATGATTCAACTAAGAGGCGTTAATATAATAATTCTCTGGTACACGGCAGGTAAGCAGAAAATCCATGTGACATGTTTTAAGCCAAACGAAAAGCTTGTCCAAGAGCAGAGCCTATACAAAACAATATGGAAAAGCGCAACCACCGGAATGAAATCGGAAGGTAAACTATTAATGACTTCTCCTCTGACAATATATACCTAAGATTACAGGTTTAAAGGTGGTACTAACGGACTTCCGCTTACTCAAACCAGAAGAAGAAGTGATACATAGTTTCTGCAGATACAGGTGTCAGTTAGTACACGAAATATTCACTTACGATAACGCTGCCAGTATTTCATTTTTATTTCAGAAGAGCAGCACTAAGTTTCCTCTATCCCTTTCTCTCTGTCTCTCTCTCTCTGTCTCTGTCTCTGTCTCTGTCTGTCTCTCTCTCTTTGTTTTTGTGTGTGTGTGTGTGTGTGTGTGTGTGTGTGTGTGTGTGTGTGTGTGTGTGTGTGTATGAATTAATATAGCTCCCCAGCAAGTAACCGTAAAAGACATTGTAATTTCTTGTTAGCAACCGACGTTAATTTTAAGACAAAGCAGCACATGAACTGGACAAGCAGTTTGCAAGAAAACTTTATGCAGTGAACCAGAAAAATATAACGAGAAAATCGGCATGGTGTTAATCATCGTGGGACTATGCTGTCCAGAAGATTTATAGACAAGAAAGAAACAAATAGTGCTTCTGACTAATAGATAGCAACGTTTGGGATATCAGGCTTAGTCAAGAGCAGCTCGTTGCTACAACTCGGAGTGGTATGGACTCAAAATGTCCTTGGAAGTCCCCAGGAGACATTTTGGAAAAAAACGACATTTTTTCTTCAATTGAGTGAGTGACTGATTATTTTGTAAAAATTGTTGTTTATTTATAGACGCAGTCACATTCTTACGACACAGTCATAACCGGTTTCGGTCATACAGTGACCATCCTCAGATTTTATAGCAAAAGAAAATTTATATTAAAATCTAAAAATAAGTGCAATATTTAACCAGGCTTATCAGTAATCTAACTGAATTTATGCGAAATACATATAGTTCATACCTAAAGGCGGCATACACTGAACATAGATTCATGCATTGCCTAACTATAAAATGTAAAACACCGGTCTTATATATACGAGGGTCGTTCAGAAAGTAACATCCAGTTGATTTAAAAAAATACACCAAGTTAAATAAAAATATTTTAATATATACATCTTACAACTACATCTTTGCACTATTTTTCTACATAGTCTCCATAGCGATTGAGGCACTTATCGTATCTCTTCACAAGCTTTGAAATTCCTTCTGCATAAAAATCACCCGCTTGTGCCTGGAGCCAGCCTGTGACCGCATCTTTGAGCTCTTCGTCGTACAAGAGAGTCTTAGAAATCTGTGGAAAACCAGTAGACAACTCCGACATTGAGAAACGTCGATTTTCACGAACTTGTCCTTCAACTGTCTGAACGAGTTCGTCAGTCACCAATGATGGTCTACCACTCCTCTCTTCATCATGAACGTTTCCTCGTCCACTTTTAAATAAACGTACCCATTCACGGACAACTCCTTCACTCATAACTCTTGGTCCGTACATGGCACAAAGCTCACAATGAATAGCTGCTGCAGAATATGCTTTGGCTGTAAAAAACCTTATGACAGCACGCACTTCACATTTGGCGGGGTTTTCTATTGCAGCACACATTTCAAACTGCCACAAAAACTAAACTAGCGCAGGTACGACGTTCACTCGACCACGGCTTGATGCCGACTGACCTGTTGAGTGCGTGAACGCACAGATGGCGTCGCTACTCCCCCCACAACCCGCACTGTGACCAATCGGAGGTTACTTTCTGAACCGCTCTCGTATATACAGGGTGATTCAAAAAGAATACCACAACTTTAGGAATTTAAAACTCTGCAACGACAAAAGGCAGAGCTAAGCACTATCTGTCGGCGAATTAAGGGAGCTATAAAGTTTCATTTAGCTGTACATTTGTTCGCTTGAGGCGCTGTTGACTAGGCGTCAGCGTCAGTTGATGCTAAGATGGCGACCGCTCAACAGAAAGCTTTTTGTGTTATTGAGTACGGCAGAAGTGAATCGACGACAGTTGTTCAGCGTGCATTTCGAACGAAGTATGGTGTTAAACCTCCTGATAGGTGGTGTATTAAACGTTGGTATAAACAGTTTACAGAGAATGGGTGTTTGTGCAAAGGGAAAAGTTCTGGACGGCCGAGAACGAGTGATGAAAATGTAGCACACATCCAGCAAGCATTTGGTCGCAGCCCAGGAAATAGAGAATTGGCTGTTCCCTCAGCTCGAACAAGAAGCACAACAATTCATATTTCAGCAGTATGGAGCGCCACCACATTGGCACTTATCTGTCCGTAACTACCTGAACGTCAACTACCCGAGGCGATGGATCGGCCGCCAGGCAGCCCGTGACAGAGCACTTCATCACTGGCCTCCAAGAAGTCCTGATCTTACCCCCTGTGATTTTTTTCTTATGGGGGTATGTTAAGGATATGGTGTTTCGGCCACCTCTCCCAGCCACCATTGATGATTTGAAACGAGAAATAACAGCAGCTATCCAAACTGTTACGCCTGATATGCTACAGAGAGTGTGGAACGAGTTGGAGTATCGGGTTGTTATTGCTCGTGTGTCTGGAGGGGGCCATATTGAACATCTCTGAACTTGTTTTTGAGTGAAAAAAAACCTTTTTAAATACTCTTTGTAATGATGTATAACAGAAGGTTATATTATGTTTCTTTCATTAAATACACATTTTTAAAGTTGTGGTATTCTTTTTGAATCACCCTATATATATATAAATTCGTTAGATTTTGTTTCCAATATTTGCGCTGGATGCAAGCGTCCTCTATAAGATGGTCTTTATTTTTTAAAAGCCAAAAATTTGACAAATTTACTATTAATATTTAGGTCAAATGTATATAAAATTTAAAATTACAGAATCAGTGAAATAACATTTCAGAACAAAAAGAAAACATTGCACTTATTCTTAGGTTTAATATAAATTTTCTTTTGTTATAGAATCTGAAGATGTCATTGTATCGCCGAAACCGGTTATGACTGTGTCATAAGAATGTGATTGCGTCTATAAATAAACAAAAAATGTTTACAAAAAATTTTTACCCATCAGAAATATTGAGCCTTGCCGCCTCTCTAGCTGTTCATAATTGCGGAGGCGTTGCCGGTGCAGGACTCTGTATACGAACTGAACTCCCGATTATGTCCCATAAATGTTTGATGTGACTCATGTCAGGCGATGTGGGTGGTCAAATCATTCACTCAAGCTGTCCAGAGGATTCTTCAAACCAGTCGCGAACAATTGTGGCCTGGTGACATGGTGCATTGTCATCCATAAAAATTGCATCTTTGTTTGGAACATGAGTTCTATGAGGCTGCAAAGGGTCTCAAAGCAGCCGAACGTAGCAATTTCCAGTCAGTGCTCGGTTTAGTTCGGACAGAGGGCGCAGTCCGGTCCTTGTAAATACAGCCAATACAATTTTGGGGCCACCACCAACTTGCACAGTGCCTTGTTGACAACTTGAGTCCCTGGCTTCGTTAGGTCTGCACCACACTCTCACCCAGGGCTTAACAACTGGCCGGTTTTGAGCGCGAGTACTCACGTCCACTCAGGCGCGTGCTCGCGAGCAGCTGCAAGGTCATGGAGGGGAGGGAGGGGAAATGCGCGCGCACGTTTGAATAGGGCCGCAGCGTGCCTATTGAATTCGCGCCGACTGTGTAACGTTTACAGTACTACGATCAGCTCTTAACAGTCACTTCGCTGGTTAAGAATCATGTGAAGTTGCCGTTGTGTAACCCCAACCATGCTTTCGCAGTTCAACCCCCATTGGGGGGAATTGTATCTGTTTACAGAAAAAGACGGTGTTGCAAAATGTTTAGTATGTCACAAAACGCTGAATTCTTTTACGAAATTTAATTTGCAGCGACATTATATGTCGTACCACGCGAAAGACTACGGACGTGGAAAATGTGATTGACCAGATCGTGCACGGGAAGTTATTAAACTTAAAAGGAAGCTATCCGAAGAAGATCTGGACGACGAAGAAAAATCAACTGAGGCAGCTCTCAGAGTGGGTTACAAAATTGCTTTGCTTTTAGCAAAATCCCTGCGTGCATTAACTGATGGCGATTTAATAAAGAAATGTTTGGTAGTTGCAGCGGAACGTTTGTGTCCATCTCAAGTTGAACAGTTTCGGATTGTGCCATTATCTAACATGACCATTATGCGTCACATACAGGACATGGCAGACGACGTCCAGAGCCAGCTTGCAAATATCTGTAAAGATTTTATGGCGTATTCTCTAGCTCTGGACGAAAGTGTTGATATCACTGGAACGGCGCAGCATGCCATATTTATTAGAGGTGTTAATAGAGATCTTCAGGTGAGGGAGGAGCTCCTCGATGTAGTAGCCATGAAGAACACTACAACCGGAGGTGATATTTTAAGTAGTGTTGAAGAAAGTGTTGAAAATATAGGATTGTCGTGGAATTCTTAGTTTCAGTATCTACAGATGGTAGAGGCATACACTAAGCTAATAAAATTATGTGGCACGTGTACATTCTCCTTTATTTGTTTCATTTGTCGCAGTAATACTTCGTGAGTGATATCCCTGCAGGTGGCCGCGGATTTACATCGACTGGCGGCAGCTGTTGTGTGCCCCACGCGACTCTCCCCACTCTCCGCTCTGGTCCGGTAGTGGGGGTAGCGTGCTCGCGCTGCTCAGTGCTCGCGCCTTGCTGCTCACAGCTTGCTCCGCGAGCACGTATGTTGTGAAGCCCTGCTCTAACCCTACCATCCGCACTTACCTACTGAGATCTGGACTCATGTGACCGGGCCGTGGTTTTACAGTCGTCAAGGATCCAGCCGATATGTGACGAGCCCAGGAGAGGCGCTGCAGGCGATGTCGCGCTGTTAGCCAAGGCAGTCGCGTCAGTCGTCTGCCGCCATACCCCATTAACGCCAAATTTCGCCGCACTGGCCTAAAAGACACGTTCCTTGTGTGTCCCACATTGATTTCTGCGACTATTTCTCTCGTTGTTGCTTCTTTGTTAGTACTTGACAACTCAATGCAAATGCCGCTGTGAAGCGTGCATTTAATTTCAAAATCTTTTCTTAATGAATTTACTTTATTTACTAGCGATTCATCAAGAACATTAACACATTTACTGACACTTTGTGAGCGTGGAAGTAGTTGCCAATGGGTAACTGATGAACAATTAAAAAATTTTTTAAAAATGGAAGTGTTATTCCTAAAAGCCCTTTTTTTTTAAACAGATTTAAAATTATAATCAGAAAGCACTCTGTAAATACCAAGTTACAATCTATTCAGAGGCAGAAATAAAATTTTTTTTTTATAGTATGAGCTTTCGGGCTGAGAACCTTGCCGCTTCCCTTTAACAGGGCCGTAGTCACGACCGCTCACAACAAGCTCTGAAAGACTACACTGGTGCTAATCTGCAACACACTAGATTACTTTAAACTAAAAATTTTAACAACTCACACAAACACATAAACTATGCACCCCGTAAGAGGTATGGAAATGGTACAAAACACAGGGACTAAAAATTATTTGCCAGCGAAAGTGCAACTTGTTTTAATAGAACTCTTACGGTGGAAGGGTGGCATCTTTATATACTAAAATGACCATTTAAATAAAATCCATGAAATGCAGTTTTACATAAAATGTACAAAGATGCTCTAAATTACACATATACCACCTCTCAAGATGACAGGCAAGATAAAAACATATTTCAGGAATTCGGCATTTACACCTTAAGCAATTAATTCGTTAATACCGAATACGACAGACATGACAGAGACAGCTATTAACGTACGGCAGACCGACAGACAGACAGAGAGATACTAACTGCCTAACAAATGTGGACGAGAGACAAACGAGCAAGCTGGGGACGAGAGACTGACCAAGACTACAAGTAGAATTTAACAAGTAACTGAAACAACATATCACGAATCACTTAACTTCTAATAACTGCGATTTCTGGCGAAGACCTGGCGCAGCCCCCCCCCCCCCCAAAAAAAAAAAAAAAAAAAAAAAAAACGCTCTCCCGGACCGTCCGCTGCCAGCCTCTTCAACGGACGCAGGAAGACGCGCCGATCTCCCGTCTTAGGGCGTCGCAGCTCGCTCCGGCCAGACCGACGTCGTGGGTTGACTCCTGTTGCTCTCGTGTCGGCCGCGAAGCCACTATCCCTCGCTATACGGCGCGGCCCACTGGACTCACGTGGCGACCTCACATGCGCCGACGCTCAAGGCGGACAAGTCATCTTGTGTCTCAGTGCGCGACCGACCAACAGATCGATCCAACCGCCAATGACCGTTGCCCGAGCAACTGGAGCAGACTGGCGGCCTAACACATAGTAGCACTCCGGACGACAGACGGACACTGACTGCCCCACACTGACCCGGCTGACCAACTGACTAGACTCACCGAGATTGAGAGACTGACCGACTGCCGAGCTCATAGCGCCGCTTAAATGCAAGTGAACAGGCAACTTTTCCCCTTTCCCACCAGAGGGAGACACCAAAGCTGCGATTGCCACAGCGGCGCCACCGCCAGAAACGGAAGGCGACTGCTTTACTCTACGCGCTGCTGCGCGCTCTTCAGAAGGGCACTTTTTACCACGGCTCACGCTGCTCTCGGTCATTAAGTGAAAGCCGTCGGCAGTGGAGAGAGGTGATGCCTGGAAGTTTGTATTCTCGGCACAGTCTTGTCAATGTGTTCTCGGAATACTTAATACCCTAACCATTAGGCAAGTGGAATGTTCCACGTTTGTACCTCCACTTACCATTCCACGTTCGAAGTCTGTTAATCCCGTCGTGTGGCCATAATCACTTCAGAAACCTTTTCGCATAGATCGCCCGAGCACAAAGCACAGCTCCACCATGGCACTCCGCTTTTGTAACTTGTCTACGCGATACTACCTCCACCTGTATACGTGCTTATCGCTGTCACATGACTTTTGTCTCCGGTGCACTTGCCAAAGCCGTACCGGTACACCCCAACGTCAGAAGGGTAGTGGTTAGTGGGTGTCGTACCCACGGACTTCAGTGCACTGTGCATAGACGTGATGCAGCCGGCTGTTGCTAGGATTAGCCCAGCTTAGTGTCAAGGATACCTTGCGACATGTGCATACCAGGCAGCTAGCGGTACTCGTACGTCGTCCGACTAACGGTGTCTGGCGCTAACCCCTGCCCAGTGGCTCATTAGCTTGGAGAACCTCAGTTATACCTGTAGCCCCATGAGTGCTGCATCTGAACACTGTGGCGGGTGGTCTTCACAGGATGATGGTTGATTGTGCAATCTCATAGCAGAAACTCATTCTACTTCAGACGCTAACTCGATGATTCGCTGATTCGATTGCTGGCCTGGCTGGATGGCAAGTGTTTATACGTGCCCAAGCAGGTATTGTTTTGGTGTGGTAAGCGCAGATGTCAAGTTCGCCGCAAGCTGAAGTGTTCATGGTTTCAGTAACTCGTTGATCGGTGCCTATGTGAGTGTTGTGGCGTAACGCTGCTCCAGCATATTACATGAGCTGGATGTCTCACAGGAACAGGCCCTGTCGCCATTGGCTAGCACCATTAGAAAGTCTTTTTGATTTACCAATGCTACTACGTTTCCTTGAGTCTCAGCCAGTGTCACTTCACTTTTTTCTGTTGAACTCTGTTTAGTGAGAGGCACATTTTAAGTTCTCTCCTTTTTTTTTCAATTAAGCACTAGGGAGCGCGTTGGGATTTGATGTCATTACTGTTTCAAAACTGATCTGACGTATAGTGTGAACAACAATTGATGGCTTCTTACTGATGACGCTGTGTTGCAAGTGAAGGTGTCACCGTTTAGTGACTGTAGGAATGTACAAGTTGAGAGACAGAATTTCTAGGTGGTGTGGTGAATGGCAGCTTGCTCTAAATGTAGAACGATATAAGTTATGCGGGTGAGTAGGAAAAACAACCCTAAAACATTCGAATTCAGCATTAGTAGGGTGCGGCTTCGCACAGTATCTTCGATTAAATACACTCCTGGAAATTGAAATAAGAACACCGTGAATTCATTGTCCCAGGAAGGGGAAACTTTATTGACACATTCCTGGGGTCAGATACATCACATGATCACACTGACAGAACCACAGGCACATAGACACAGGCAACAGAGCATGCACAATGTCGGCACTAGTACAGTGTATATCCACCTTTCGCAGCAATGCAGGCTGCTATTCTCCCATGGAGACGATCGTAGAGATGCTGGATGTAGTCCTGTGGAACGGCTTGCCATGCCATTTCCACCTGGCGCCTCAGTTGGACCAGCGTTCGTGCTGGACGTGCAGACCGCGTGAGACGACGCTTCATCCAGTCCCAAACATGCTCAATGGGGGACAGATCCGGAGATCTTGCTGGCCAGGGTAGTTGACTTACACCTTCTAGAGCACGTTGGGTGGCACGGGATACATGCGGACGTGCATTGTCCTGTTGGAACAGCAAGTTCCCTTGCCGGTCTAGGAATGGTAGAACGATGGGTTCGATGAAGGTTTGGATGTACCGTGCACTATTCAGTGACCCCTCGACGATCACCAGTGGTGTACGGCCAGTGTAGGAGATCGCTCCCCACACCATGATGCCGGGTGTTGGCCCTGTGTGCCTCGGTCGTATGCAGTCCTGATTGTGGCGCTCACCTGCACGGCGCCAAACACGCATACGACCATCATTGGCACCAAGGCAGAAGCGACTCTCATCGCTGAAGACGACACGTCTCCATTCGTCCCTCCATTCACGCCTGTCGTGACACCACTGGAGGCGGGCTGCACGATGTTGGGGCGTGAGCGGAAGACGGCCTAACGGTGTGCGGGACCGTAGCCCAGCTTCATGGAGACGGTTGCGAATGGTCCTCGCCGATACCCCAGGAGCAACAGTGTCCCTAATTTGCTGGGAAGTGGCGGTGCGGTCCCCTACGGCACTGCGTAGGATCCTACGGTCTTGGCGTGCATCCGTGCGTCGCTGCGGTCCGGTCCCACGTCGACGGGCACGTGCACCTTCCGCCGACCACTGGCGACAACATCGATGTACTGTGGAGACCTCACGCCCCACGTGTTGAGCAATTCGGCGGTACGTCCACCCGGCCTCCCGCATGCCCACTATACGCCCTCGCTCAAAGTCCGTCAACTGCACATACGGTTCACGTCCACGCTGTCGCGGCATGCTACCAGTGTTAAAGACTGCGATGGAGCTCCGTATGCCACGGCAAACTGGCTGACACTGACGGCGGCGGTGCACAAATGCTGCGCAGCTAGCGCCATTCGACGGCCAACACCGCGGTTCCGGGTGTGTCCGCTGTGCCGTGCGTGTGATCGTTGCTTGTACAGCCCTCTCGCAGTGTCCGGAGCAAGTATGGTGGGTCTGACACACCGGTGTCAATGTGTACTTCTTTCCATTTCCAGGAGTGTATGTAGTCCTAACGTTGCAAAGCGGTGTGAAATGGTGTTAGCACGTCGGGATGGTAGTAGGAAAGGCGAATGCTCGACTTCGTTTTACTGGGAAAGTGTAGTTCATCCGCAGACGAGACGGCGTATAGAACGCTAGTGCGACCTATTCTTGAGTTCTCTGTTCGATGGTACGGAATAATGAAGATAGCATGTTGGGGTGACATATGTCAATGGGCCCTGTGGGACGCGGATCTGCAGTACTGGTACGTAATTTGGGGATGCACCACAGTGCAGTAGCAAAACTCCTCGTCCTTCTCCCAGTTCCCATTTCCATCGAATGGTCAAAACAAACTGCTGTTGCAGTAACGCAGGTTAGCCTGTTTCTACGTGGGATGCAGAAGGTGGTAGATATAGTTTTCCCCTACTCCTAACCAGTTCCGTCTTAAACTGGAACGATCAGATGCGTAAAGCTGCAGAAATGGCAACAGTTGGAAGATGCATAGGGAATACCTTAAAACGGGGTTGGAATTTCACTGTAGCAGGTAGGTTCGAGAAAAGTCACTCGTTTCAAGATATGAGTGTACCAGAAATATGATTCACAAGTAGCTGTAATCATTAAAGGACTTCTCGATAGGATCCAATTCGGGTGTGTGCTTGAACGGGGGTCGTAATTCCAAATCCCAGACAACATTTATAGCGGACAGCGTAGCACTAGAGATCTGAAAAGCTAGTGTACATTTGTTACGACCTCAATCAGCACACCATCTACTGTTTGTGATCCTTCTCATCCACTATCGCCTATATCGTAGTCCATATAGCACCGAACCTCTGATATGGAATCGAGACAGAATGCGTTACAAATACTGGTGAAGTATCTAGCTGCGGTGGCGTGAGGGAGTTGCAAATACCGGTTTCATACCACGTTTCTTAGCTGGATCACTTTCTAAATTGACTAATTTTATTACGAGTTTCCACTATCGGCGACGTGTAATCGCACTGCTGGTCTGATACTATACACCCCAGCGATCAGCATCTATATTCAGTCTCTCGGTATTTTTCTGGACAAAAAATCACCTCATTCAGAGGTAATGCCGTACCTCGGTTTATAAAGCCAGTATAGCTTTTAACATGGATGCTTGTATCCACCTGTAGAACCAGGACCGCTTCTGATGGTAATATGGTTGTGTTTTTTAACGTCTGACGGTTTGTAAGACGATTACGCCTCTCTTTCTGACACACAGTGGTACCACTCACATGAAAACCTTATGAGACATGGCCACCAATCGTTGATTTTCGGTCATTATTATTTCATATCATCAGCAATCAGTTATTGATGTCGTATTATACTTAGCAGTAGGGGATGTGTGATAGGTTCGCCACGAGCCTAAGGTTTACGAAGTATGTGTATGTGTTCCGCTGTGTGCAAAGGAGATGACTTTGTCCAGTCATAAGAAAGATATGGATTTGACGTGGAATACTGTGATAGCAAAGGGAAGAGTATGTCAAGTCATAATAATGGTACAGACATTTCTCTTTCCAGGGCTGTCAGCAGGGTGTATTTCTGAAACATCGCTAATTCTCGATGTCATTCAACTTAAACCGCAATCGTAACATTTAATTGTAAGTATAGCGATAACATATATATGTGACCGACTTCGTAGGATGATTCAGTCTATGTATGGCCTGTGGCAGGAATGATTCACGTTTCCCACTAACGGCAGGGGCCGTCCGAATGGAGAGGGCTGTTGCAATGCAGGAATGTAGTTGACTTAACTGTGTAGTCCTCTAGACGGCCGAAAGGCGAACTAATACTTAGTATATGTAGGACAGCTTTCGTGATCAAATGGAAATTTAAGAAGATCCAATGTGAACGTGTGTTTGCACTGGGCTATTGCTCCCTCCCATGTAAATTGTTCCGTTGACTGCTTCTTCGCATTTCACATCTTTATTTAGTTGAGAGAAGATCGATTGTGGTGTGTACATCTTACATGCGGAAGACACATTTGCTGGTTCTCTAGGTACGAGAAACACCTTATTTGACTTTGTAAATTATAGGGGTGATTTGGAATCTGCCACATAGCTGACATCGGTATTCGCGAGTGAAGATATCGGTTTCCTCTATTTTTCGCGTTTCGAAGTAAATGTCTTAGCAGACGTGATACGTTTCTCAGTTGAATAGTAAAAACTATACCGATTTTGCTCATAAAACTAAATGAAACTGGACTTTGTCTGTTTTCGTAGAAATTGGACATTTATTATGGTCGCAAATGTTTTTTTAATAATTGCTTTATAACATGAGTCGAGTTGATGTTAAATAATCGCTCACAGAACAGTGGGTCAATTCTCTACGATACTGTGGCTCTCGTCCGGTCCCTGCTGGATTGTCCTGCATGATGTTAAACAAAAGTGTTTTCCACTCCAGAACAAGAGGTGTTGAGGACCTGTCTAGTCTGTGACAGCGGCGCCTCCTAGCCATTAAGGATGGCTGCGCCACTGCACTTTAGACAACCAAGATGCATTTGGGAAATCCACCCTTTTATCTCTTACTTAACTATACGTGCTTTTGTGTTGGTGAAGTGCGATCATATCAGGGCAGGCGGGGGTCAGCGCGAGGCTGTCGACAGAGTAGCTCCATCTTGTAGTTTGTGATTGTACAGGGAGGAGAATTCACATTCAGCTGCAGTCTTTTAAGAGGACGATTTTCCCCAGTAAATGTGATGAATGTGATGCATTGTGACCCGTTCAATAAAAGTCCTGTTTTTTATGTGACAATTTCGAAGTATAATTATAACTGTGATGCATTTTTTCCATCAGCTGTGACGGTGTGTATTGGCTTTGGTTAGCTGTAGTTTAGGGTGATTTTTAGCAGGGGTGTGTAGTGAACTCTGACGTCAAACAGCGATAGATGCTACATGCTTCCAGGTAAGACACTTTTTAAACTCCTCTCTGTCCAACTCCAGCATCTAGTCAGTTGAACGTCTTTCCCACCAAAAAGAATAAGGATTGCACTTTACACCCCAGGCTTTTACCCCTAAGCTTGCATGTGTAGGGTGGAGTCTGAGTGTTTCTGTAGCTGGTTTCGAGTGGTACTGCAGGATAACACCAGTAGCGTCGTATAGTCACTTTTTGCGGCCTATAGCGCTTTTTTGACATCCTTGTGCAACGCTATTAATATGGTTGTGTAATTAGACCTGATCTTCATGATTAATTAGATAACTAGGATCTATATTAGCATAAGTGTCGAGTGGTATTGCGAAATCTTTTCCCTGCATAGTAGCACTAGTTCTATGGTATCGTCAGTTTTTGCATTGTATTGCGATTTTAGGCCGTCCTTGTGCAGTGCTGTGCATATAGTTATGTAATTAGGACCGATCTTTGTGGTTAATTATCTTATTAATATCCATATTTGAGTCAGTTTCTCCAACAAAATAAATAAAGTACACTAAGCTAACCTTCCTCTCCCGCATCTGGAAAACTTCCATGTGTTAGGGGGTGCACTTGGTCTTTCCATCCAGTAGAATCAGGATGTGGGTCAGTAAAACGTTGCGTTTTTTAGTGTACTGAGTGGATGCGCACTGCATTATTTTCGGGTGTTTAAGCATTGTGAGCATGTTGGCATGCATTATTTCGGTAGTTTCGAGTAGTTTGAATGTCTCTATGCTGTGTACTGGATTATTTCGGTAATTTACGAGTTGTTTGCATCTCGGTACATCAGTGTACTGAATTATTTAAGAGTAGTTTCCAGGTCTGTAAACTGTATATTGTGAACTCAGGCACATCAGGATGAGTGTTATGTATCAACATAATAAATAAACTACGTGAAATTCGTCGCTAAATAAATTGTTGCACAAATAAATAAAGAACACTCCTTCCTCTCTCTCTAGCAGCCCAGAAAAGGCTGATTCGATTTCCCACCAGCTTTATCCTCCAGACAACCAGCAGGGTGGGTGATTTGTATCAGCATAATAAATGAACTAGCTGAAATCCACCCCTAAATAAATTGTTCAAGAAATAAATGAAGTACACTCATTCCTCTCTTCAGGAGCCCAGAACAGGCTGATACCATTTCCCACCAGTTTTCCCCTCCAGACCGCCAGGGGGGGGGGGGGGGGGGGCGCGAAGTGGGGAGGGAGTGAGGAGGCTGAGGCCAACATGCAGCTGAGGAAAACACATGATGCTGTGCTCCTATGGACTAAACTGCATGATCACGTGACCTGTCACAGGACACTTTAGGGGTGAATTCGCCATCTACCTCAGTTCTTTGGTCTGGTGGATCGGAAGCAGTTGTATCTTGTGTGGTGGGACCTTATACATAGGTTTTAGCAATGAGAGACAATTCCACGAGAGACAGATGTTTCTATGCATTGTGTAATGCATCTTTAATGGAAAGCATTTATTTGGAGGACCGTATTCTTCCTCTTCATATGTTCAAGCATTGAAGTTCGCTTCCATTCCTCAGCTGAACGAGTGCATATACTACAGCTATTAAAACACCCCCTGTCCAGCATCATGCCCGTTCCACACCAACAACTGATATCTCAGCCTCTTGTGGCGGTAACACGACACTAATGCTGTAGGTAGATAGTAAATTTGTACAAATTTATACAAATTTGTGCAAATTTATACAAATTATATTCGAATTGAACGGCATCATCAGCAGCCTCTAGTGGGTGACAACACCATACTAACACCCCTCAGCTGCAGGAGTAAGCTCTTAGAGCAAAATTCCCTCCAACATTTGAAATTCCCGCTCATTTTCGAAGAGGATGGCGCTCCACGACCCCATGGCGAACACACTTGATGGTGGTACTGCCTCTAATTTTTTTAAATAATGACTGAAAATAAAGACTTATGTCCAATACAGGCTGAGTCCTTTTTCTGCAAGTTTCTAGGAAGAGGTGGCGGTCGCGTGACGTAGGTTAGTGGAGGCAGTACAAGTGCCTTTTTTACCAACCATTTTCTTAGCTTAGTAGAGGTAGCCCAAATGACCTATCTTCCCTCCAAAATCCTAAATTCCTGCCAGGAGGTGAGGGCACTTTCCCGCCAAAATACGCCATTTTGGATAGTGGTACTCGCGTCATCAGATTACGTCATGGCAGCCATCTTGATGGCGTCACTGCCCCTCAAGTCTAGGCAACCCGCATGTTTGGGGTGACTCTCTTGTCACCCCACTACTCTGTACGAGTGTTTGGGATCCCAACAAGGTCCAACGAAAGTTGTAGTGATAGACCTGTTACCAACAACTTCGAACAGCACACAACTACAACGGAGATACTTTTTGAACTCAAATTTGACTTCCTGCAAGGAAGATGACGCTCTTTTCCCGATGCGCTATTTCACTTAAGAGTTTTCACTGGAAGATCCTCTAGGAGTTTAGCAAGGACGAAAGATTTTAGCAGACGCTAAAATCGCTTTCTTCAACATTTGGTAATAAACCACTTTTAAAGATACTGTTCACAACTGGTTTCTCTTGCGATAAATTTCTTGAAGGTTGATTAAAATAGATTTTTGTTTTAAAAGAATCGATGCTACCGTAAAACGATTGAAGTGAATCTGTATGGGATGTATCATGAGATAGACATCATAAATTGTAGACGACAGCAGTATATTGGACCTTGGAAGAACATTTAGAGACGAAAGGAACTTTTGCCAATGGATACGCACAATCTGAAAACAAGTTCATGTTAGTTCCTGTAAGAAATCGGTCAAAAAATTTCACTAAAGCATTGCAAATCCACATACAACTTTAGATGAAACTTGGCCATGTTCATGCATATCAGAAACTAAGTACGTGACAAGCGTTTGCGTGTCTCAGGATGAACCGAAGTAAAACATGGTGGTGCGTCCCCAAAGCCCTTCTAACAATATAATTATTTCTTTCTGTGGTTAACGTGGACATGTCGCAACCGTTAAAATCGAAGAATTGTTGATTCTGAATGGTAAACTACAGTTTGTTGCCGCAAATGGTCGGTAAAACCGGGAAAAACAATTGAAAGTTTGGAATGTCGGACTCCATGTCGTTCCCAAGTCGTTCAGCGACCGTAAACCATGAAATTACCAAATATGCAGCAACCAGTCGCAAAATCATGTATTATTTATTCACTTTTGCAAAGCAGAGGTCTCGCTGTATCACTTTATGGCTCAAATGGTTCAAATGGCTCTGAGCACTATGGGACTTAACTTCTGAGGTCATCAGTCCCCTACAACTTAGAACTATTTAAACCTAACTAACCTAAGGACATCACACACATCCATGCCCGAGGCAGGATTCGAACCTGCGACCGTAGCGGTCGCGCGATTCCAGACTGTAGCGCCTAGAACCGCTCGGTCACCCCGGCCGGCTATCACTTTATGTTTGACAGTATTACTACTCAGGGCACATATTAGTTGAAAGCACTGATGATGGCTGTTAATAAGTTGAAATCGATTTGCAAAAGTGAATAAATAAAACATGAATTTGTGACTGGTTGCTGCATATTTCGTAATTTTAATTGAAAGTTTCGCACCATTCTTTTTCAGGACAAATTGGAGCTGTTACGCAGCACACCAAATAGATGATTACTTAATGGAGTAAAATGTCATATTAATGTCTCATTTCATCTACTCACCGGTTGCATCGCTTAGCGATTTAGTTTTGTTCCCTATGTCAAACAGTACATACGAGGTGTGGCTAGAAAAAAACCGGACTAGTACTGGTGAAACAATAAAACGAATGCAATAAGGCTGAAAGTCTCGTGGCCTGTCACGTGACTCTCGCTCCGCCTACTGCTCGAGTTTCATCTGCCTCCTGCACTCAGTCTGCCCGTGGCGTCTGTTTTAAGTAGTTGACGTTTTGTCTGTGCGTCGGAAAATGTTGAGTGTACAGAAAGAACACCGTGTTAACATCAAATTTTCTTTCAAACTAGGAAAATCTGCAAGTGAAACTTTTCTAATGTTACAACAAGTGTACGGCGATGATTGTTTGTCGCGAACACAAGTGTTTGAGTGGTTTAAACGATTTAAAGATGGCCGCGAAGACACCAGTGATGACACTCGCACTGG
The DNA here is from genome assembly GCF_023898315.1 of Schistocerca nitens. Taxonomy (NCBI): domain Eukaryota; kingdom Metazoa; phylum Arthropoda; class Insecta; order Orthoptera; family Acrididae; genus Schistocerca; species Schistocerca nitens. The sequence continues at coordinate 36,849,777 of NC_064620.1, forward strand.
CAGACCATTGTCAGCAAAAACTGATGCAAACATTGAAAAAATCGGTAAACTTGTTCGACAAGATCGCCGTTTAACAATCAGAGCAGTGTCTGAGTTAACGGGAGTTGACAAGGAAAGTGTTAGGCAGATTCTTCATGAAAGTTTCAACATGAACGAAGTGTGTTCAAAAATGGTTCCAAAGTGTCTCACAATTGAACAGAAGGAACGCCGAAGAATGATTTGTTCTGACATCCTGGAAAACATTGAAAGTGATCCCACCTTCTTACAAAATGTTATTACTTGCGATGAATCGTGGTTTTTTACTTACGATCCCGAAACTAAACGCCAATCGATGCATTGGAAAACTCCTGGTTCTCCACGACAAAAAAAGGCACGAATGTCAAAATCGAAATTCAAGGCAATGATGATTGTTTTTTTTTTTTTTTTTTTTTTTTTTTTTTTTTTTTTTGACATCAAAGGGATTGTGCACATTGATTGGGTACCAGAGGGACAAACAGTGAATCAGCATTACTACATTAGCGTCCTGGCTACCCTACGTGAGTGAGTACGGAGAAAACGGAACGATTTGTGGAGAAAAAAGTCATGGATCCTTCACCAAGACAATGCCCCAGCTCACAGTGCGTTGTCAGTGAAGACGTTTTTGGCAAAACACAACATTCCCATCTTAGATCATCCACCCTACTCACCTGATTTGGCCCCCTGTGACCTTTTTCTTTTCCCTAAAGTCAAGTCAGCTTTGAAAGGAACTAGATTTGAGACTGTTGAAGCAGTAAAAGAAAAAGCGACGGAAGTAATGTATGGACTTACCGAAAATGATCTGCAGCATTGCTATGAACAGTGGAAAATTCGTATGGAGCGGTGTAGAGACCGAGGAGGAGAGTACATTGAAGGAGATAACATGAAATTGTAAATAATTGTAAATAAATGTTTTTTCCAGCATCAGTCCGGTTTTTTTCTAGCCGCACCTCGTATGTGTATAGCGATCTTGTTACCTCATGCAGCTGCGGCTTCCTTCAAAATTCGTGTTTTTGAGATATCTAAATCAAAGTGGGAATATGTATTTCCAGGATTAGTAGTCTTGCAAAAAGAATGCACATTTTTAATACAAATATTTTGAGCAACAGTGAAAGAATGAGTATCGTAACCTTTCTAGGATACGGAATCGCTTCCGTAGTAGTTACTGCGCAGGCATCGTGACTGTGTTCTGTGCCCAGCGAAATATTGCACGAAGGTGTGGTCTCACGAGTTGCCTTGGTGAACGCGCTAACTCAGTCAATTTCGTGCAGAATAGACCACAGGCGTTGCGTGGACGGCTGGAGGCGGCCGGTTCCACGCGGGGAATTCTGGGTAGAATGGCAGCGGGGCCTGACAAGGCTGTCAGAGACGCCAGCGTGGAGGCGGCTTTGGCAGCAGGAGTCCGACCATAACACTCCTATCAAGCGTGATGAACAGAGGAACTCCTATTAGCTTCTAGTCTCACGCGTGGCTGAAATCGCAGCAACTGCCCGTGGAACGCTTGGCGCCACACATTTCCATTCGGGGCAAAAGGCATTCACTGACTGCCCTCGCCTCAACATTCATCCAAACTCAGCTGAGTTCACCCACACAATGTATCATACATGTTGATGGGGACGAGCATTACGAAACACAAATACTTGTTTTTAGTTTTATCGTGTCATAAAGTTTCAAGGTAGTTGCACTCTCAATCGTTAATCCATTAAATGTTCTAAAATTTCGTTTGGAAAATATACGATAGTTGAAAATATTGATAGGTTACATATTGAGGCTAAACATAAAATGTTCAACTAGAGCTTATGTGAGTTACTTATAATCCGTCTTGATTGCAAAATGCTTATTCCGGTTTGGGTTCATCTAGAACCATCTGTAACGATAATGATACTAACTTACTATTTCACGAATGCAAATGTTTTTGAATTTACTGAATACAGTATGTGCATATGTAATGTAACAAATGTACCAGAGCCACCTTTCGGTAATAGTGTTCAAAATGGTTCAAATGGCTCAGAGCACTATGGGACACAACATCTTAGGTCATAAGTCCCCTAGAACTTAGAACTACTTAAACCTAACTATCCGAAGGACATCACACACACCCATGCCCGAGGCAGGATTCGAACCCGCGACCGTAGCAGTCCCGCGGTTCCGGACTGCAGCGCCAGAACCGCTAGACCACCGCGGCCGGCTGGTAATAGTGTCATAACTAATATAAATTACGTGCCTTCTGCCAACCAATTTTATGTGACGCAGCATGTGAAAGTTGCTATATTTGGACGGGTTACTCCTGTAACCGAAATATCAGGTACGTTCTGGTACATTTGATGTTGATTAAATAGGATGAAAAAGATTCGCATTCGTGAAATAGTAAATTAGTATCATTGTCGTTATAGAGTTGAAGATGGTTCTAGATGAACCGAAACCGGTGATATGAACAAACATTTTGCAATCAACACGGATTATAAGTAACATTGTAAAATCACTGATTGCGGCTATCCCATGAGACATTACGTCTGTTTTAGCAAAGCTTATGTGAGTGATAAATTACTTTAATTTGATAAGCTAACTTGTTTGGTAAGTGGATTGTTATACTGCCACCTCGTGACGCTACTTCATACTGGATAAATTAATCTGCTATAACAACTGCCTCTGAGTGTGGCATTTGCCATCAGTATCAAACAGAAGGATTCAGTGCAGCAGCTGGAAAAATGTAGTCGAAGTACTCAGCAATATCTCTTATTTTCTCAATATGATCCTATTTTGAACTACAGCTTATGTGATAGGAGTTATACTTTACAGAAAATATTTCAGAAATATTTAGCATCTATCCATCACGCAATAAGGTTAAAGATAAGACAGTAACATCAGTTTTAATATCTATGAAGGTGGCTGAAAAGTAATACCTCCGAATATTTTATTCATAGACGCAAGCTTTTTAAGTAAAACAAACGTTATTAACATTCTACATCTTTATTCTTCATGTCTACGTATTTGTTTCTCAACATGTTGACGCATGCGACGAACACATTTCTCCCGCCGAGAGACCAATTTGTTGATTCCGTTATTGTAGAATGTCTGACTTTGTTGATGGACTCACAACATCGCCTCTGCTTGCACCACTTCATCACTCTCAAAGAGAAATTCTGGAAGGTGTTCATTAAGTTGAATAAGATGTATATCGGATGGTGCGAAATCGGGACTGTGCGGAGGATAATCGATGGCGGTGAACGCAAGACGTCGAATGGTTGCAGATGTTGCAATGTTCGTGTGTGGTCTGGCACTGCCTTGCTGAAGAAAGAGTCCTCCATGTGTGGACGAACTCTGCGAATTCGAAACTCGATTACAACACACTGTTTCACACGCACAGACATAGATACGTTAAACACCGTCATGTTGTACGCTATAATTCAGAGTGTTCTAGGTGTATAGGGATGAAAACATGTAGACATCAAGAGTAAAGATGTAGAATGTTAATAACGTTTGTTTTGTTTAAAAAACTTTAAGAAAACATTGGGAGGCATTGCTTTTCAGCAGGTCTCCGTACCTCAGGGCTGCTGGCCTAGGTGTTAGTTGTTATTTTGAGACAAACAGAACTTTGAGATGCACACTCGGACGAAAATACTTTAGCGCATATTATTAGCAATCGATGAGAGAATTGCCACACAATCAGAAGAACACACTGATAACCGTCACGCCCTGTAACCCGATTTGGTGCCTCAGATGTGTGGTGATATTGTTCCAGTACAGTTAAAAAAACAGCCGAGGAACACAAGGAGATTACAGGAAACGCACTTTATCTTCAAAAAAAAATTCTCAAAAAGCATTCGCAGAGATACAAAAGTATATGCCGTTTTCTACATCTGAAGCCCGTTGAAATTTATTCTGTACTAGGTATTTCCCTAACGCCCTTCTGTCAACATACGGGGTGGTCCATTGATAGTGACCGGCCCAAAATATCTCACGAAATAAGCGTCAAATGAAAAAACTACAAAGGACGAGACTTGTCTAGCTTGAAGTGGTAAACCAGATGGCGCTATTGTTGGCCCACTAGATGGCGCTGCCATAAGCCAAACGGATATCAGCTACATTTTTTTAAATAGGGACACCATTTTTTAATACATATTCGTGTAGTGCGTAAAGAAATATGAATGTTTTAATTGGACCACTTTTTCGCTTTGTGATAGATGGCGCTGTAATAGTCACAAACATATGGCTCACAATTTTAGACGAACAGTTGATAACAGGTAGGTTTTTTAAATTAAAATACGTAACGTAGGTGCGTTTGAACATCATATTTCGATTGTTCCAATGTGATACATGTATCTTTGTGAACTTATCATTTCTGAGAATGCATCCTGTTACAGCGTGATTACCTGTAAATACCACATTAATGCAATAAATGCTCAAAATGATGTCCGTCAACCTCAATGCATTTGGCAATACGTGTAACGACATTCCTCTCAACAGCGAGTAGTTCGCACATGCACTGACAATACGCTGACGCATGTTGTCGGCGTTGTCGGCGGATCACAATAGCAAATATCCTTCAACTTACCCCACAGAAAGAAATCCTGGGACGTCAGATCCGGTGAACGTGCGGGACATGGTATGGCGCTTCGACAACCAATCCACCTGTCATGAAACATGCTATTCAGTACCGCTTCAACCGCACGCGAGCTATGTGCCGGACATCCATGATGTTGGAAGTACATCGCCATTCTGTCAAAGTGAAACATCTTGTAGTAACATCTGTAGAACATTACGTAGGAAACCAGCATACACTGCACCACTTAGATTGCCATCGATAAAATGGGGGCCAATTACCCTTCCTCCCATAATGCCGCCCATTCATTAACCCGCCACCGTCGCTGATGTTCCATTTGTCGCACCCATCGTGGATTTTCCGTTGCCCAATAGTGCATATTATGCCGGTTTACGTTACTGCTGTTGGTGAATGACGCTTCGTAGCTAATTAAAACGCGTGCAAAAAATCTGTCATCGTCCCGTAATTTCTCCTGTTCCCAGTGGCAGAACTGTACACGACGTTCAAAGTCGTCGCCTTGCAATTCCTGGTGCATAGAAATATGGTACGGGTGTAATCGATGTTGATGTAGCATTCTCAACATCGACTTTTTGAGATTCCTGATTTGTCTGCAACTGGTGTGCGGATTTGGCGTGACAGCAGCTAAAACACCTACTTGGGCATCATCATTTGTTGCAGGTCGTGGTTGACGTTTCACATGTGGCTAAACACTTCCTATTTCCTTAAATATCGTAACTATCGGGCGAACGGTCCGGACACTTGGATGATGTCGTCCAGAATACCGAGCAGCATACATAGCACACGCCCGTTGGGCATTTTGATCACTATAGCCATACATCAACACGATATTGACCTTTTCCGCCATTGGTAAACGGTCCATTTTAACAGGGGTAATGTATCACGAAGCAAATACTGTCCGCACTGGCGGAATGTTACGTGATACCACGTACATATATGTTTCTGAATATTACAGCGCCATCTATCACAAAGCGAAAAAAGTGGTCCAACTAAAACATTCATATTTCTTTACGTACTATACGAATATATAATAAAAAATGGGGGTTCCTATTTTAAAAAACGCAGTTCATATCCGTTTGAACTATGGCAGCGCCATTTAGCGGGCCAACAATAGCGCCATTTGGTTTCCCCATTCAAGCTAGACGAGTTTCGTACTTTGTAGTTTTTTCGTTTGGCGCTTATTTCGTGAGCTATTTGGCCCGGTCACGATCAGTGGACCACCCTGTATATCTATCTCAAAGTGACAAATTATGAAAGCTTGAATATTAATTGTCTTTGAACTTAAAAATTCTGTCAGCAGAGGGGTGAAGATATTCTTTTTAATTACTGCGCACTTTATAGATACATTTCTTGCACAAAAGTAAGGTTGTTCATTTCTTTAAATTCTTTTTAATGCTTGTTTGATTTCCCGTTGAACAGTACTGGCGTAGTCTCGTTGTTCTTTCGGCGACGTTTCCTCTCACAGACATGTCACGGAACAGGTACAATGAGAAAATTGGAAAAACTGCGTCTAATACAGAGGATTACCGACAATCGTACTTTCCACGCGTCATTCGCAAGTAGAACAGGGAAGGAGAGATCGGTTATAGTACTAGAAGTAAGTTCCGTCACACACCATCAAGCGGCTGGCGGAGTATGATGTAGATGCAGATACTGAAGCCATGAAATGTCTGTTTCTGAAAGCTTCGTAAAAATAATAAGTTTTACCTTCATAGACCGCTTGTAACCAGCACGTGTGTTAATACGGCACTTGATAGTCTTCGTGATGCCGTGAATTAAAAACCGTAGAAAAGAAGAATGTTCCCTAAAAAGAATATGATCATGTTTACCGGATCTAACTATCCACCCACTCTACACTGATCCTCACGATCTACGAATCACCGAGGTATCTTGGATCCTAAGATTCGATAAACCAAGTAAAAAATCCGACATACTGCCACGAGTAATTAACAAAAATTTATTCTGGGAGAAGCAGTAAACGTCTGCCCTACACCTTCGAAGAGATTAACATGAATTGAAAATTATGTAATGGTGCCTGCCAACATGGCCTAGACTATACAAAAGAATCTAGTCCCGAAACATCGACTGTCTAGCTCAAGCTCTCGAACAGAAGTGAGTCTGTCTCAGTTCCAATTTGGTGAACTGTCACTTCACGGCGTAAATGCCGTAATGCAAAGTGCACCAAGCTGTCCCATAAGCGAATCGACAGAGTCCATCACATCTCTCACGAAACTAACTCGCGTGGACATTGTAAGAGTATTGTTCGTCTTTTCCGCAGGGGCGTTAAATATCATTTTAATGTTAACGTAAAATACACGAAGTACACTATCGCACCCGTTAAATGACCACCTATCAGGAGCCTCAATAACAAACATCTTTAGCGCAGACTGCTGCGAAATGAGCAGGAAGAGAGTGAATGAGATTTTGGTAAATAACGACATGGATCTGGAGCCATGAAGACTCGTGTCGTGCCAGCTGCGCTCGTCTTCTCAGTTGGACAGCCATGACCCTATAACACTCCCGTCCACTACTGCTATACCATAACCTCAAAGTTGGAGGCAGTTTGTAAAATGGAACTATTCTGTTAAAGTGATCATGGTATAAAGCAACAGAGCAGTGTTACCCTCTGAGAGGAATTCTTTTATATTGTGTTGTACCTAACGGAAGTGGCTTCTCGGAAGTGAAAGTCAGAAGTACGTAAATATTTAAATAGTAATAAATAATACTTAATCTATCCACACTGTTCAAAGGATGAAGAAAACGGTCTCCAGTCTAATTAGGCAAGAGAATGATTAACATTCGTGTTCAAGAAAATAGTTATTAGTAACTTTAACGGACAAACACAACCTATACTTTACCACACGCGAGTGCAATGAACTCTGACACCTGCATATGTTATCGTTAAGGTTGTAACTAACAGCTAGAGCAGCACAAACTATTTGCAAAAATATAACATATAACGAAACATACTATTACTTTCCGGGCTTATTCAAACTGAATGGTCTTTATAACATTACTATTAATATTCACTGCAGAATCATTAATTGGACATAGGTTCAGTATCACTCTTCAAACATTTTCCAAGTTGACATAATATTATAAATGTAGTTCACTGCAAAATTATGAACTGGTCACAGGTTAAGTATCTCTCAACTAAATACTATTCTATTTGTAATGAAAGTTAAATGTAATTCACTTACAGGTTACTTCTCTCTGTCTTTTGAATAAAGAAATTATTGTTTTCATAAATAGTGGTCTTTCTATTAATTGATATTTATCATGAGCATAAAGGATAACCTGTGGATCTTCTTACACTTTTAATATGAACTTTCAATACTCAAAAGAAACAAGTGCTTAGCAAGCATGAGTATATAACTTTTCAAAACTGCAGTTCTCCACATTTAATTCAGTGTGGCACAAAATTAACATATTTGTAAGATACTCACTCACCTTTTGCGATTTACAAGACGCAACAATGTGATCATTTACAAAGCAAAACTTTATAAACCTCCGTCTTAATAACTTTTAATTTTGAAGTTGGCGACAACATATTAATAATCAGTTTTAATAGGAAAATTATTTTCAGCAAGCATCATTTACTTTAACTCACTCTCTTGCCACATTAACTTTAACTTGCTTTTTACTATGTTCAAGAGGCACTAATTACCAAAACACTGGACTTTAATGTTCTTTCAGTAAGGACACTCGGTAATCACTTTAGTTCATACGGAGAGGAACCTGAGAGGTGTTACGAAAAGAAAAAAAATCAAGGTAGGTACGTAAATTCAGTTATAAATTACCTTATATTTAAGCACACTAACACATCCAATAAGCTGATCCTTCACTGTACATTACTATAGCGTTCCATTACAGTGATTGCGCAATGTGGTGGCAACTGCATGTTGGTAGGAAGATTTGCCGGTAGAATTGCCGGAATCTGTAATTTCTTGGTGGCGATGATAGACATCAATTCCAGAATAGCTCCAGTTCTTTATCCATCCATCCGAGCCATTGGAAATTGGCCGGAAAGCATCTCTCAGCACCAGCACAATATGCAGCCTTTACATGAGCAACTGGCAGTTTGGTAGCTCGTCCCCGACTGACTCTTGTTCCACCTTTTCTACCTAGGCCAACCACAATTTGTGTTCGCTACTAAATTCCGTTCCTGAGCGGAACCACACTACCTTTTCCATACAGAATAATTAAGAATCCTAAGTGAAGGTCAGCAGTTTACATAACAGCAAACAATCATTTTAAACAAAACATATCATTTGCACATATAGGTAGTTGTAAACAAAATTATTTAAATAAATTTATTTAATTTTAAAGATAACCAAAGAGATTATATGAGGAAGACGGAAGATCATTTGCTCATATTGTGCATATTACAGAGATTACACTTCATTACAGTACCGAATTAATCGTACACTAATTACAGAAGTTCAACGATGGGATGTTGAACAAAATAGAAAGCTAAATGAATCAACAAAAGGTATGTAGTGTCTAAGCTATGGTGTTACAACCCGAACGCCCGATCGAAGTAGTCTCACTGATTCTCGATTGGGCTTAAAGCCTGACTGTTCGGTGGCCAGGGGAGTATAGTAAACTCATCGAACCACGCCTCTATACAGTGAGCTATGTGACATATTGCATTGTCCTACTGATAGATGCCATTGTGCCAAGGAAAAACAAACTGCTTGTTGAGGTGGACCTGGTCCCCAAGGATAGATGCACACTTGTGTTGATCCATTGTGCCTTTCACAATGACGAGACCCCGAATGAATGCAACGAAAACATTCCCCAAACCCTAACGCTCCGTACTTGAATACTTCCACACCGTACCCGCCAATGGTCATTTGTCCTATGGACGTCCAGTAGCAGTATTGGCTTACAAATGGCAGCCTTCGTCACCGATGAACAGCAGTAAGCATGGGTTCATCAATCAGGCAACTGCTTCGGAGCCCCATACGCAGCAACGTTCACTGAACAGTCGTTGAGGAGACACTGTTGATACCCCCTGGTTCATAAGGGCGATCAGTTGCTCAACAGTTGCGTGTCTATTCGCCCATACACATCTCTACAGTTGTCGCTCACCCGTATCATCTATGGCCCCTTGTCCGCCACGGTTGACTCGGCCCCGGTTTTGCATAGCGCCAGTTTGACATGCACAATATACTTTAACCACGGTGGCATGAGAACTATGCTCTTTCGGAAATGCTTCCACCCTTGTCCCGAAATCAAATTATCCATGTCCTTCGGACGCCAAATAAATCGCTCCGTTTGCACTTTACAATGACTGCGCTGTGTTCCGCGTTCTACCAACGCGCTTTGTATACCTCCCCCCCCCCCCCCCCCACTGCTAGTGCTGCCATTTGCTGTCTGTGAGTGGTTATTGCACGCTGATGTTGAACATAGTTGGTGGTAAAAAAAAATGTTCAAATGTGTGTGAAATCTTATGTGACTTAACTGGTAAGGTCATCAGTAGCTAAGCTTACACACTACTTAACCTAAATTATCCTAAGGACAAACACACACACACACACCCATGCTCGAGGGAGAACTCGAACCTCCGCTGGGACTAGCCACACTGTCCATGACTGCAGCGCCTAAGACCGCTCGGCTGATCCCGCGCGCAGTTGGTGGTCACATTAATGTGACTGACTCGTATATTACAATTACACTAAAGAGCCACAACTATGTGAGCTCTTGCTTACAAGGGAACCTCCCCATCGCACCCCCCTCAGATTTAGTTATAAATTGATGCAGTGGATAGGCCTTGAAAAACTGAACACAGATCAATCGAAAAAACAGGAAGAAGTTGTGTGAAACTATGAAAAAATAAGCAAAATATACAAAATGAGTAGTCCATGTGTAAGATAAGCAACATAAAGGACAATCACAGGTCAGGAGTGCCGTGGTCTCGCGGTTAGAGTGAGCAGCTGCGGAGCGAGAGGTCCTTGGTTCGAATCCTCTCTCGGGTGAAAATTTTACTTTCTTTATTTTTGCAAAGTTACGATCTGTCCCTTCATTCATTGACGTCTCTGTTCACTGTAATAAGTTAAGTGTCTGTGTTTTGCGACCGCACCGCAAAACCGTGCGATTAGTAGACGAAAGGACGTGCCTCTAAAATAGGAACCGAAAACATTTGATCGCACAGTCATAGGTCAACCGATTCCTCCACAGGTAAACACGTCTGATATATTCTATACGACAATGGTGACGGCATGTGCGTCACATGACAGGAATATGTTGTCGACCACCTAACTTGCACACTTGTCGAATGGGTAAAAAGATTCTTCTACCTTGCCCGATTTAGGTTTTCTTGTGGATGTGATAATCACTCCCAAAAAAGTGATTAAAACATAAGAGTTTGTCACATAAACTGCAGCAAATGAATGCAACAGTTTCACAGTCGCACAGTTTTCCCTGTGCTCTCTCAAAACATATGTTTTTTACGTTTTCAAATGTTTCCGTGTGTAGACCGTCAAATCCTGAATATGTCCAAGCAAATCTAAACATGTCCTGGAATTTTGGAGAGCGAAGTTGACTATGTGTGAGTGCCTGAACTTTAATAATTGTCGGAAAATAAAACATTAAACTTTTCACTCGTGAAAAGATTTGAACCGAAGACCTCTCGTTCTGCAGTTGCTTACGCTAACCACGGGACCATGGCGCCCGCAAGCTGATATTCTCCTAGATGTTGCATACCTTGTGCATGGCCTACTCAGTTTGTATATTTTGCTTATTTTTTTCATAGTTCCACACAACTTCTTCCTGTTTTCTCGATTGATCTGTGTTCAGTTTTTCAAGGCCTATCCCTGTGCCAACTTATAACTAAATCTGAGGGGGGTGCGATGGGGAGCTTCTCTTGTTAGTAGCGACCACCTTCTGAACGAAATACAGCAGCAATTCGGCTTGGCGTGGATTAGACAACTGCTTGGTAGATTTCGAGAGGTACAGAATGTGTTACTAGATTATGGGACTTCACTGAGTTTAAACGAGGTCGTGTAAAGGGCTACGAGAAGCTGGGTATTCCTTATGCGATATTGCAGAAAGACTTGGTAGGGAAGTAACTACTGTGCACGATTGTTTGCAGTGGTGGTCACGAGAACGTACGGTCGCAAGTAGAGTGGGACCCAGACGTGGCACTGCCGACATGGGCAACCGTCCTGTTACACGTGGGGCTTTGGCTCGACGTACTGTATTTCCAACAGCAATTTGACACAACGAACTGTACAAATCTGTTACTTTGAGGACAGCTCTGAGCCAAATGCCCAGTAGCATGCATTCCACTGCTCCCGAACTACCACCATTTGGAACTTCAATGGTGTCAAGCGAAAACTCATTGGAGGGCAGGCTGGAGGTCTGCCCTGTTTTATGATGAAAGCTGGTTCTGCCTTGGTGCCAGTGATGGCCGTGTGTCACGCACTTTGACTGCAAATTTGTACGGCTATCTCGTGATTTGACCTATTGTGCGCCCATTCATGAACAGCATTCCAGGAGGTGCTTTCCAACACGACAACGCTCGACCCCATACCGATGTTGTAACCCGACATGCTCTACAGAGAGTTAACATGTTGCTTTGACCTGCTCGATCACCAGATCTGTCTCCAATCGACCACATGTGGGACGTCATTCGACAACAACTCCAACTTTACGAGTACGCAACCAGTATCAACCGTCCTTGAGTGACCGACCAAGTGCAACACACATGGAGCTCGATCCCACAAAACCACCGATGTAACACACGTTTACATACTTGCATTCAACATTGTAGCAGTTACACTGATTACTTATGTACCAACATTTCACTTCTCCAATGGCTTATCTCGCACTTACATTAACCTGTGATCTACAGTGTTAATCAGTTAAATATGTCATCTAGACAAATGTGTTCCCGAAATTTCATTACTATACATTAAATATTTTCTGATGTTGCGTTTTTTCCCATCAGTGTACATTAATGATCCAAACCATAATTACCACTCCATATCGCGAGTCTGAACGTCACCTGGTGTCACTGTGGGAACGATGCAATAATGAGTCAAACTGTTATTACCACTGTATCGCGAATCTGAATGTCCCTTGGAGTGACTACAGGAATGATACATGGTGAGAAAAGTACGAGGTGCGACAATAAAGTAATGAGACTGATTTTCTTTGCAAGATGTGGCAACCCTGAAGGCATGTGTAAGCACAATATCTTTGACCTTGGTCTATAAGCTGCTTCTAGTCCAAGCAGCATATCGATGCAACTGCTCAGTTGTGAGTTGTGCTGTAATAAGTTTACTCATGTTTGTGTCTCTCGTCACGGAAATGGAACAGCATAATATTGCGCAACGGTATGCCACTCCCTTTTTCGTTAAATTGGGTGAAAACGCGACAACAAACTACGGTAAGCTTCATAAGGCTTTTGGAGAGAAGTTTATGTCAAGAGCTCAAGTTTTTCGTTGGCATAAAATGTTTAGTGAAGGCAGAACGAATGTTGAAGATGAAGACCACAGTGGACGACCATCAAACTCACGGATGGATGTCAACTTGGCCAGGGTGCGTGAATTCGTACGATCTGATCGAAGATTATCCCTGAAAATGATTGCAGAAGAACTGAACATCAATCGAGAAACGGTTCGTCTAATAATAACTGAAGATCTTGGTATGAGGAAGACATGTGCAAAAATGGTCCCCAAAAATCTCATGCCACAACAGCTAGAAACACGGCAAAATGAGGCAGCCGATCTGTTGAGCCAACGGAAATCAATGCAGAATTGTTGAGCCGTCTTATCACTGGTGATGAAAGTTGGTTTTTTCAGTTCTATTTAGAGACAAAACGTCAAAGTTCACAATGGTGCTCAAAGAGATCAGCCAGACCAAAAAAAGCACGCATGTCAGAGTCAACAATGAAATGCATACTTCTTTGCTTCTTTGATACCAAGGGAATTGTTCACAAAGAATGGGAGCCTCCTGGACAAATAATTAACTACTATTACTACAAAGAAATTTTAGAAAGACTTCGTAAAAGAGTTCTTGTCCATGCCAACATTGCTAAGAACTGGATTCTGCATCACGATAATGCGCCATCCCATACTGCTCTGTCAGCACAGCAATTTTTAACGTCAAAACAAATTTCAGTACTGCCACAGCCATTTTACTCATCAGATATCGCTCCGTGCGACTTTTTTCTATTTCCAAGAGTCGAAACGGCGCTCAAAAGACACCTTTTTCAAACAACACAAGATGTGCAAAAAGCTGTGACGAGGGTCTTGGAGGATATTACAGAAGATGAGTTCCAGAAATGTTACCATAAATGGCAGAAGCGCTCGAAAAAGTGTGTGCAATCAGAAGGGAACTACTTTGAAGGAGACAACACGAAATTTGACTAAAACGGTAAGCAACATTTTTTTTTGTCACATTAGTCTCATTACTTTACTGACGCACCTCGTATATAAGGGGACAAGAGACGCATGGGGGATCACGGTAGTGACCAAACAGGCAATAAATGGGGAAATCCACTAACATACGTTTCTTTGACAGAGAGAAGATTATCATCCCCTGCACTTGACAACGAGCATCTCCGAAACAGCGAAGCTGTTCGGATTTTTGTGCGCTGCTGAGGTTCTTTTGAAAGTGGTTGAAAGCACGAGTAGGCAAGATGTTAGATAATCAAAATTTCCACGGGTGTACTGCCGGTCTACAGTGTCCAACGGGCACAATATTTCGGCGATCATAGATGTCGCCATCATCAGGTGAACTGACGGACTGAGCTCCCGTGAACGTGCCGGCACGGAGATCCGTACGCTATGGCTGCTCAAGGGGAACTGGGTTCGGTCGCGGCGGCGGCCGATTTAAATACCCTCCGCCCGCGGCGCGCTCACTCCGCCGTCCGCGCCCCGCTGCTCCTTCTCTAATACGAGGGTGATTCGGAAAGTAACGAACGATCGGTCGCGAAATGGAAACCACAGTGAAAATCAGATGAAGTTTTGCACAGCTGATTTGGGCAGTCTCTCTAGTATGCCCGTCGATTGCATTACGTCGTTCTTTTTACACTCCTGGAAGTTGAAATAAGAACACCGTGAATTCATTGTCCCAGGAAGGGGAAACTTTATTGACACATTCCTGGGGTCAGATACATCACATGATCACACTAACAGAACCACAGGCACATAGACACAGGCAACAGAACATGCACAATGTCGGCACTAGTACAGTGTATATCCACCTTTCGCAGCAATGCAGGCTGCTATTCTCCCATGGAGACGATCGTAGAGATGCTGGATGTAGTCCTGTGGAACGGCTTGACATGCCATTTCCACCTGGCGCCTCAGTTGGACCAGCGTTCGTGCTGGACGTGCAGACCGCGTGAGACGACGCTTCATCCAGTCCCAAACATGATCAATGGGGGACAGATCCGGAGATCTTGCTGGCCAGGGTAGTTGACTTACACCTTCTAGAGCACGCTGGGTGGCACGGGATACATGCGGACGTGCATTGTCCTGTTGGAACAGCAAGTTCCCTTGCCGGTCTAGGAATGGTAGAACTATGGGTTCGATGACGGTTTGGATGTACCGTGCACTATTCAGTGTCCCCTCGACGATCACCAGTGGTGTACGACCAGTGTAGGAGATCGCTCCCCACACCATGATGCCGGGTGTTGGCCCTGTGTGCCTCGGTCGTATGCAGTCCTGATTGTGGCGCTCACCTGCACGGCGCCAAACACGCATACGACCATCATTGGCACCAAGGCAGAAGCGACTCTCATCGCTGAAGACGACACGTCTCCATTCGTCCCTCCATTCACGCCTGTCGCGACACCACTGGAGGCGGGCTGCACGATGTTGGGGCGTGAGCGGAAGACGGCCTAACGGTGTGCGGGACCGTAGCCCAGCTTCATGGAGACGGTTGCGAATGGTCCTCGCCGATACCCCAGGAGCAACAGTGTCCCTAATTTGCTGGGAAGTGGCGGTGCGGTCCCCTACGGCACTGCGTAGGATCCTACGGTCTTGGCGTGCATCCTTGCGTCGCTGCGGTCCGGTCCCAGGTCGACGGGCACGTGCACCTTCCGCCGACCACTGGCGACAACATCGATGTACTGTGGAGACCTCACGCCCCACGTGTTGAGCAATTCGGCGGTACGTCCACCCGGCCTCCCGCATGCCCACTGTACGCCCTTGCTCAAAGTCCGTCAACTGCACATACGGTTCACGTCCACGCTGTCGCGGCATGCTACCAGTGTTAAAGACTGCGATGGAGCTCCGTATGTCACGGCAAACTGGCTGACACTGACGGCGGCGGTGCACAAATGCTGCGCAGCTAGCGCCGTTCGACGGCCAACACCGCGGTTCCTGGTGTGTCCGCTGTGCCGTGCGTGTGATCATTGCTTGTACAGCCCTCTCGCAGTGTCCGGAGCAAGTATGGTGCGTCTGACACACCGGTGTGAATGTGTTCTTTTTTCCATTTCCAGGAGTGTAGTTCTGAGTAACAGGGAGAACATAAAGATACCCAGAACAATACTGTGTCCCACCAAGTAGGACAGCCTGGTAAGACATTTCGCCTGAAGCGATGCAGCCAACATCACATAACTGTCGTCCGTTTTCTACTTCAAGACAATTCTCAGCCGCATTCTGCAGGGGCAATGAAGATGCTCCTGCATCGTTTTCAATTGGAAATGTTTGATTACCCGCAATACAGCCCGTAATTGTCTCCCTCTGAGTTTCATCTCTGCTCACATGAACCGCTGGCTATGAAGACTACATTTTGGCACAGACAACGAGCTGTAGGACAGCGTAGAGAATTGGCGGAAAGCACTTGCGGCTGCCTTCTATAACGAGGGTATTGGAAACTTGGTATAACGCTACGACAAACGACGTAACTGGAAGTTGTAACTAACTGTTGCAAATAAAACAGTTTTGATTTTCTCTGTGGTTTCCATTTCATGACCTATCGTTTCTTACTTTCCTAACAGCCCTCGTAGATTCCCAGTTACGATATTTTGAAATGACATAAGAGATTTATGGTGAAAAACGGAATGGACACCACTGTGTAATGCGGAATTGACTACTAGATATCGCGGGAGGTGGACACTCCAGTAAAAAGCGAGGCGGGGAGACTACAGTGTTGCCAGGAGAGTAGCAGTAACAGCTGAACAGGTAGGTCAGGGGGGCTCAGTGACTTCGAACATGTGTTAGTCACTGGATGTCACTTGAGTAACAAAGCCATCAGAGACATCTGGACCGTCGTAAGGTTGATCAGGTCGACTGTCTGTGATCCCACTGTGAAGTGGAAACGCGAATCAACAGCCATAACTGATCCAAGACCAGGCAGACCTGATACGCTGATGGACAGGGACCATCGAGCAATGTAGCAGATCGAGAAGTAACTCAAAGCCACACATTTGTGAAGTCAATGCTACGAGTTAGTGGATGTCTGTAGACGAGTGATTTCGGGCTACTCCTTGTGGCTAGCCGATGGAAGGGGTTTGGGTGTAGTGTATGTGAGGGGCGCATTACGTGCTATCATATGCTACTGGCCATTAAAATTACCACACCACGAAGATGACGTGCTACAGACGCGAAATTTAACCGACAGGAAGAAAATGCTGTGATATGCAAATGATTAGCTTTTCAGAGCATTCACACAAGGATGGCACCTACCACTTGCTGACATGAGGAAAGTTTCCTACCGATTTCTCTTACACAAACAGCAGTGGACAGGCGTTGCCTGGTGAAACAATGTTGTGATGTCTCGTGTAAGGGGGAGAAATGCGTACCATCACCGTTTCCGTCTTTCATAAGTGTCAGATTGTAGCCTGTCGCGATTGCGGTTTATCGTATCGCGACATTGCTGCTCGCGTTGGTCGAGATCCAATGACTGTTAGCAGAATATGGAATCGGTGGGTTCAGGAGGGTAATACGGAACGCCCTGCTAGATCCCAACGGCCTCGTATCACTAGCAGTCGAGATGATAGACATCTTATACACATGGCTGTAACCGATCGTGCAGCCACGTCTCGATCCCTGAGTCAACAGATGGCGACGTTTGCAAGACAACAACCATCTGCACGAACAGTTCGACGACGTTTGCAGCAGCATCGACTATCAGCTCGGAGACCATGGCTGCGGTTACCCTTGACGCTGCATCACACACAGGAGCGCCTGTGATGGTGTACTCGACGACGAACCTGGGTGTACGAATGGCAAAACGACATTTTTTCGGATGAATCCAGGTTCTGTTTACAGCATCATGATGGTCGCATCCGTGTTTGGCGACATCGTGGAGAACGCACATTGGAAGCGTATATTCGTCATCGCCATACTGGCGTATCACCCGGCGTGATGGTATGGGGTGCCATTGGTTACACGTCTCGGTCACCTCATGTTCGCATTGACGGCACTTTGAACAGTGGACGTTACATCTCAGATTTTTTACGACCCGAGCCTCTACCCTTCATTCGATCCCTGCGAAACCCTACATTTCAGCAGGATAATGTACGACCGCATGTTGCAGGTCCTGTACGGGCCTTTCTGATTACAGAAAATGTTTGACTGCTGCCTTGGCCAGCACATTCTCCAGATCTCTCACCAATTGAAAACGTCTGGTCATTGTTGGCCGAGCAACTGGCTCGTCACAATACGCCAGTCACTACATTTGATGAACTGTGGTATCGTGTTGAAGCTGTATGGGCAGCTGTACCCGTACACGTCATCCAAGCTCTGTTTGACTCAATGCCCAGGCGTATCAAGGCCGTTATTACGGCCAGAGGTGGTTGTTCTGGGTACTGATTTCTCAGGATCTATGCACCCAAATTGCGTGAAAATGTAATCCCATGTCAGTTCTAGTATAATATATCCGTCCAATGAATATCTTTTATCATCTGCATTTCTTCTTGGTGTAGCAGTTTTAATGGCCAGTAGTCTATTTAGTTCCAACAGTCAAGTAGGGAGGAGGTATTGGGTTGTTTTTCGTGGCTAAGTTGTAACACCCTTGTTGCACCTGAGGAACTGCTAACTATGGTTCGACCGGAAAACGTTTTACAACATCCTCTACTGCCAACAGTACAGGAACAGTTAGCGGACAAGGATTTTTGGTACAAGAATGACAATGCACCTTGCCATAAAGCACCAGTTACGAGGAAATGGCTTGTGGGCAATAACAATCATGAAATGGCCTGGCCTGCTCAGAGTCCTGATCTGTACCCTATGGAACACTTCTGAGAGGAATTATGACATCAATTTCGCTCCAGATTCCAGCGTCCTTCGCCACTATCTTCTCTTGGGTATGTCCATCCTTTTGACTGGAGGTCTCAGGGACCATGGCGATTCATTACTGTAAGAAAATGAGACGTCTGTAGCTGTCCTTATGATATTATTTATTGCGTAGTAACCTATTTCGGCGCTTCATGGTGTTATCACGATCCATACAGGGTGCTCCACTGATCCTCACTAAATAAGCGTCAAACGAAAAAACTACAAAGAACGAAACTTGTCTAGTTTGAAGGGGGAAACCAGATGGCGCTATGGTTGGCCAGCTAGATGGCGCTGCAATAGGTCAAACGGATATCAACTACGTTTTTCTTAAAATAGGAACCTACATTTTTTATTACGTATTCATGAGGTACGTAAAGAAATATGAATGTTTTAATTGGACCACTTTTTTCGCTTAGTGATAGATGGCGCTGTAATAGTCACAAACATATGGCTCACAACTTTACACGAACTGTTGGTAACAGGTAGGTTTTTTAAATTAAAATACTGAACGTAGGTACGTTTGAACATCTTATTTCGGTTGATCCTATGTGATACATGTAGCTTTGTGAACTTATCATTTCTGTGAACGCATGCTGTTACAGCGTGATTAGCTGTAATTACCACATTAATGCAATAAATGCTCTAAATGATGTCCGTCAACCTCAATTCATTTGGCAATACGTGTAAAGACACTCCTCTCAACAGCGAGTAGTTCTCCTTCCGTAATGTTCGCACATGCATTGACAATGCGCTGACGCATGTTGTCAGGCGTTGTCGGTGGATCACGATAGCAAATATCCTTCAACAGTCCCCACAGAAAGAAATCCGGGGACGTCAGATACGGTGAACGTGGGGTCAAGGTATGGTGCTTCGACGACCAATCCACCTGTCATGAAATATGCTATTCAATACCGCTTCAACCACACTCGAGCTATGTGCCGCACATCCATCATGTTGGAAGTACATCGCCATTCTGTGAAAGTGAAACGTCTTGTAGTAACATCGGTAGAACATTACGTAGGAAATCAGCATACATTGCACCATTTAGATTGCCATAGATAAAATGGGGGCCAATTATCCTTCCTCCCATAATGCCGCACCATACATTAACCCGCCAAGGTCGCTGATGTTTCACTTGTCGCAGCCATCGTGGATTTTCCGTTTCCCAATAGTGAATATTATGCCGCTGTTGGTGAATGACGCTTCGTCGCTAAACTGAAAGCGTGCAAAAAATATGTCATCGTCCCGTAATTTCTCTTGTGCCCAGTGGCAGAGCTGTACACGACGTTCAAAGTCGTCGCCATGCAAATCCTGGTGCATAGAAATATGGTACGGGTGCAATCGTTGTTGATGTAGCGTTCTCAACACCGACGATTTTGAGATTCCCGATTCTCGCGAAATTTGTCTGCTACTGATGTTCGAATTAGCCGCGACAGCAGCTATAACATCTACTTGGGCATCATTATTTGTTACAGGTCGTGGTTGACGTTTCACATGTGGCTGAACACTTCCTTTTTCGTTAAACAACGTAACTACCCGGCGAACGGTCCGGACACTTGGATGTGGTCGTCCAGGATACCGAGCAGCATACATAGCACACGCCCGTTGGGCATTTTGATCACAATAGCCATACATCAACACGATATCGACCTTTTCCACAACTGGTAAACGGTCCATTTTAACACGGGTAATGTATCACGAAGCAAATACCGTCCGCACTGGCGGAATGTTACGTGATAGCACCTACATATACTTTTGTGACTATTACAGCGCCATCTATAACAAAGCGAAAAAAGTGGTCCAACTAAATCATTCATATTTCTTTACGTACTACACGAATATGTAATAAAAAATAGGGGTTCCTATTTTTAAAAAATGCAGTTTATATCCGTTTGAACTATGACAGCACCATCTAGCTGGCCAACCATAGCGCCATCTGGTTTCCCCCTTCAAGCTTGACGAGGTTCGTACTTTGTAGTTTTTTCGTTTGACGCTTATTTTGTGAGATATTTGGCCCGGTCACTATAAATGGACCACCCTGTATATGCGATGTTTCAATGGACAACCGTAATTGGTTTACGGAGACTATGTGTAGTTTTGATGTCGACTCTCCAACTGAGTTGACAGTTGATAATTTGAGAGACGACATCACAGTTAATTGATCGTGATAAGCCATTCACCATCAACTAAGGCCTGAAGATAACGCATTGAGGCGCCGAAATTTAGCTACACAATAACTAAAATCATAAGGACGGCTGTAGACGTTTCATTAGCTTACAACCTTCCCTGGTTTTCGTTCTTCAGGAAGAACAAGCTACAATTTGTCTTATAAATTACTTCCTGCAAAGGAAGAAACATTCAACTTGATAGTGAAGATGAATACAGGAGAACATTTTGTCTGTTGCATAATATTGAATTTCGTCTACCAGTCAGACGTCTTGTGATAGACTGCACGTTATGCTTATCTGCCCACTGAGCTCTGAGGACGAGGACGTAGAGGCACTTAAGGAAAAAGAGCTGCAATTGAGAGGGACTGAAGCATTGAGGACGAAACTTTCGAAATTGATTGCCAAAGCTGAAGAAAACACATAGAAAATGCAATCGATTTATAAGGACCTGCAGCAAAAGTTACCCGAATTAAAATTTTCTTGTGGGCTTGCTTTTTATTCGTGCAAGGTATACACAAATAAAGTGAACATTAACGCATCTGCCGTAGATGGCGGATTTATTTTTAAGTAGGATGGGAGTGTTGCTATTTGGAGAAGTCACGGATGAGATTGTAGCTTCCTATAGTAAGTCCACAATATGAAGATAAAACATAAGTTCACATTCTCAGTCAACTTGTGGGGAAGCAAGCCAGCGCTGCTGAAGCTAGCAAAGTGCTAGTTTTTCCCAGCCGCTCATTCAAGGTCAGGCAAACAGAGCATCTGATGTATACTGTTAGGCGCTAACAAAGGGATTTCACTGTATTCTTATACAAAACTAAATATTTAAATATTGTTTCAGAACTTGATCAGATTGTGTAAAACTATGAAAAGGTAAAATGTTGTGAATCTTTAGATGCTTCACTAATTAATTACTTCAAAAATTCACTTCTTGTAATATTTTAAGAGGCGTGTAATATCGACGCTGGGAAGTTTTACTTTTGGAGTTAGAAGCGGTTTATCAGAAAAACAAATGACAAAGGTTTCCAGAAAGCTATCGCTTTTATTCTTTGAATTATTTCACTTTCTTCAAAATATCAGAAGCATGTAATATTAAAGCTATACTTAAGTTTTTGGAATTGTTAAGAAAAAAAAATTCGTATTTAAATTTCTTGAAACCAGGTAAATTAACTAACCTTTGTTTTCCAGCTACAAACCCAAGAGGACAGCACAATATTAGTTATATGTAATAACTACGCTATGCCACGTTTCAACATAAGATTGTAAATTTTAAAAGGTACAAAGTTAAGACAGAGACAGTTGTAATGGATCTGGGAGATGTGTTATTTGCTACCGGATTTGTCGATACCAAATTGTAAATGTTTTCTTATATTTTTGTCAGATTTTTTTATTGTAATTTGCCTTATCTTATGTTAATTTACTTAAATTTTTGAGAGTGACAGCATATTGTTTACTATTAGTAGATGTGACGAAGAATATCAAAGAGACTGGTTACAAGTGGAAGCTTGTGTGTTGTGTAAAATGCCTTTGACGCTGGAGTCGTCTTTGACTGTAGTCAGTCGGCAGTTAACTCTTGGTGTGTGTTGACGGTAAAACAATGTGCAGGTCGCCGTCATAAATAATTTGCTAGTGAACAAAAAAATATGAATTATGTTACTATTTTTTATATGAACTTTAAGAAGGAACCACATTCGAAGAAATGGTATTTGAAGCACCAAAAATGAGGCAAACACATTGAACCAGGTCATCTCTGCAGCCGACAAAGATGCATTGTGGAATCATACTTCCACTAGACAACTGAAACCAAGACCAATATCGCCTTGTAAACATCTAATGGAAAAGGTACTGTCACGAAATATGCCAAATTTAAGTCAATAAAAATAGTGAGGATATTTCAACTGGGGACTGTAGCCGGGATATTGTGTTCACATGATCTTCGACAGTGCTACGAGGAAGAAACTTTTTGTGTGTTAATATCAGTTTTTTTCAGAATGTGTGTTACAGTATTTGTGTTCATCGGGAAGTAAAAGTTTTGTCGAAGAAATGTTTCGGCAAAAAATATAATTTTCGACAAAAGAAAAAATTTCAAGAATTTTTTAAACAATCACATGGATGGAAAACGTGGATTTGAAACAGTAGAAGAGTGTCCCAGATAAGTCACGAAACCCTCGTATTTTGTTAAAACAATATTTTTATCTTGTTTTGTATTGTTGTGTATAAATTTCTTTTTTCACAATGACTTATGAGATTTTCGAGAGTATTGTGCCTAAAGTAGAAAGTAGTAATTTAATAAACTTCGAAAATCCGGGCAGGTCAAATGAAACAGAAAGAACCGATCAATTTGATTTAAAAAGTTTTCTTGTAAATTTCACAAAAGAGATTAAACAATCAGTTGACGACAATAAGACTAACTGGGATGAAAAAATTGATAATATTTGGTGCAAGTCCAAGCAGTCAATACCCAAGTGGGTGATCTTTCGAACAGAGTTGACAGTGTTGAGGAAAAAATTGAATGTGTGGAAGCAAAGTAAATGAAATTGATGCTAAATTGAGCGATGAAATTAATACTGTAAAACATGAGTTACTGGCAGATAGGGAAAGAAATGTAATTGATTATAATGAGATAAAACTGGAAATTAAAAATTTGGATGAGAACACAAAAGTTTTAGTAAAAAATGTAGAACAAGAAACTGACAATCGTTTGGTTGCTCTAGAAAAAAAGTAGAATGCAATGATTTAGAAAACAAAAAATGTATCAGAGAATAAAAGTTTTGACATTGAATTTCAAAGCAAAAATCACAATGTCAACATATGCAATCTTGTATCTAATATTCCAGTGAAGCACTTTTCGGTAGATGGACCCTTACATCCGGTTGATTTTATACAGTATTGTAAGGATTGTTTTTTACCTCACTCACCAGATGAAATGAATATAAAATTTGTGAAATAATTCTTGGAAGGGGAAGCTTTGACTTGGGCAAACCAGATTGTAACTGTGGGGACGACCTTTTCAGAATCTGAATCAAAATTTTTGGGTTGATCTTAAACAAACTAGAATCAAAAGTGAATTTTTGAATGGGAGAAACTATAGAGAATCAGATGGGAGCCTGAAACAATTTTGCAAAAGTGAACTTCAAAAACTAATTCATTTAACAAACCCTTTGGATGACTTGATCAAAATTGATACCTTAAAGAGAAGATTGCCATCAGCAATGCAGTTGAGTTTAGTTCATTGTCCTGATAGTAATGTCGAGCAGTTTCTCAATTATATTGAAAAGTTGGATGGTGTAACAACAAGAACACACAGTGGGTTTACTCAGAAAGGTAATGATCAAAATTGGGGAAATGATAACTTTCAAAAAAGCTAACAAAACAATTATTATGGTTTCAGTCAAAATTCAGGAGGATATAACAATTTTCAAAAGAATAGTTTTCATCCAAAACAAGAACAACATTTTCACGGAAATAATCAACAAAATAGAGAACACTTTAGGGATCAAAATCACAGAAATTTTGCTAGAGATCAGTACAATAGAAACTACCAACAATCAGGTAATGTTTGGCATAGGAATGGGAACAGAAATGTTGATCAGAGACATTGGCAGAAGCACAATAAGCAGTTCAAACAGGAACCAGTTGTAATTCAGGAAATAAAAAACGAGTAGACGCCCCCTTGAAGGTCCGCAAGGTTGAGGCAGGTGAGCATGATGAAAGGACCAATGGATGTGATTATCATAAACCCAAACATGACAGTTACAAACCTAAGCTATCACATGAGATTATTAGATGTTACTTATTGAAAAAATTTGAAGAGGAAAGTAATGATGATATTAATAAATATAAAATTTTCAGTACACAAGAACATACAGTAGATAAAAGTAATTGTGGTTCACTTAATTTAACAGAATTTTACACTTCGGCGGAAAAGATCAACACTTTGTCAGATGATGTAATTTGTAGTAGTTCAGAGACGTGTGTGAATGAAAGAGAGAACACATGCTGTGAGAATGAAAATATTGCTGAAAGGGATCTGGTAACTTTAGAAAGGGGAAATTATATTTTGGGGGATAGTTTGAATGTGTATGACCTGAATATGTATAATGATAATGATGTTGATGATATAGTTGATAATGGTGGTAATGGTATTGATGATAATGTTGAGGAAAGGTGTTTCATTAGTTTAAATAGGGAGTTGGATATACATATGGTTCAAAATGGATTAAATAGTGAGAATATTATAGAAATTCGCAGGGATGTTACCAGGATGGAATAAGGCTCGCAAGCAGGATGTATGTATAAATGTGAATTTTGATGTTGTTGGTAAAGAATCTGACTTCACAAATAATGATGACACATGTATAACTTCTAGCCTAAGTGAAATTTTTACAGATACTAATGACACACACACATTTCTTAATAATCTATGGCTGAACAGTGAAACTATTTCTTTTGACAAGAACTTTAGAAAGATGCTTATTAATGTATGTGAAACTATATGTCCTGAGTGGTGGAAAAAGATGAGATATTTTATTTTTCAAAAGCTGAAGGATAAGTACTTCAATAGTATACAATGTGATTTGGATGAAAATTCTTGGCTATTTGAGATAATAGAGAGTACTAATGACAATTTTGTATCGTGTGCAAATTTTATAACTGTGACAAATAATACATGTAATGATATACCATATGATCCTGATAAGTATAGGTTTGGGGAAATTGAAATTGATTTATTACATGAGGATACAGGTTCTGAGAAAAGTGATCAATTTTGCAGTCCTTTTATAAAAGTTCAAATTAGGTCATGGATTGGTTAATGTTTAATTGATACAGGAAGTGAGGTCTCGGGAATATCTGAAAGGTTAAATAAGAAATTGAAAGCGGGGAAAGATTACGTTGGAATGCCAGTTGTTGGGATAAAGAAGAAAGGTGCTACTGGGAAGAGCAGTAAATTGGTAAAAAGCCAGGCTTTAGTGACATTTTTAATTGAAGGCAAGTTGTTCACACATGGATGTTTTGTAATTCAGGAATTTAATGAGGATTTTCTTTTGGGTATGAATTGGATACTAAGAGTAAATACAGCATTTGATTGGGTTGGAAGAAAACTTTTGACAGAAACTAGTGCAAGGGAATACATTCAGACAAATTTTGTGAACACACTTGGTGATCAGAGTAATGGAAATTTTGACAGTATCAATTTACTAAAAGAAAATTGACTGGAGAAAATTGAAATTCATAGATTTGATACTGATGAAGTTGAATTTGGTAATTTAGTACATTTGAAAATTTCGGAAACACAAAATTTATCTGGGGAGCAAAAACAACAGTTAGAAAGTCTGCTGTGGGAATACAGTGATGTTTTCAGTGACATACCTGGTAGGGTAAAGGGTTATCAGTGTGAGCTTCAGGTAAAACCTCATGAACCATTTTTCATAAAACCATACAGTAGTGCAATATCAAAAAGTCCTGCTGTTGAGAAAGAGTTGAAAAATAAGGAAGGATGTAATATAATAGAAAGGAGTATCAGTGCATATAATAATCCTTTAGTAGTAGTTTCGAAAGAAGATGGAGGATTAAGATTGGTTTAGTACTCTAGACACTTAAACAAAACTTTGTTCAGACAGACAGACCATCCCGAAAATATTGAAGAGTTACTCTATAAATTTACAGATATAAAATATACGTCAAGTTTGGATCTAACTTTGGGTTTTCATCAGGTACCACTTTCGGTTAATTCTAGAAAATATACTGCTTTCTTGTACAATGGTAAGAGTTACCAATATTGTGTTGTGCCATTTGGGTTAAATTCTTCTGTTTCCGAATTTATAAGAGCTTTGGATCATGTACTGGGGCAAGAACTTGCCTCTAAACTGATAATTTATGTAGATAACATTTTGGTTACAGGGCAAAATTGGGAGGAACATTTTTCGATTTTGAAGTCAGTTTGTGAAAAACTTAGAAAAGGGGGGATGACATTGAAATTCGAGAAATGTAAGTTTGCAGTTTCTGAATTAAAATTTTTGGGTCATGTTGTCACAGACAAGGGAATTTTGGCAGATCCTGAAAAAATTAAAGCGATTTCCGAAATTCCTATTCCTAAGACTAAAAAACAATTAAAGTCGTTCTTTGGGTTATGCAGTTATTACCGAAAACATATAAGTGATCAGAGTCTGAATGCAACATGTTTAAGTGAGTTACTTAAGAAAACACTGTTTGGGTTTGGGTTAAAAGTTGTCAGGAAGAGTTTGATAAAATTAAGCAAGAGTTGAGGAAGCAACACTTATTACACAGACCTGATTTTAATTTACCATTTTGTTTGAACACTGATAGCAGTAATTATGGGCTTGGAGCAGAGTTATTTCAAAAAAGAGTAGAGAATGCAGTTAAGATACATTGTACCATAGCATTTGCAAGCAGAATGTTGCTCAAGCATGAGAAAAATTACACAGACACAGTGAAGGAACTTTTGGCAATTCATTGGGCTTTTACAAAATTTGGAATTTACCTTATTGGACATAAAACCATAGTATTTTCGGTTCACAAAGCATTGAGTTACTTACAAGAGTGCAAATTATACCACAGTAGATTGACCAGATGGGCAATATTTCTGCAACAGTTTGACTTTGAAATCAAGCACATAAAAGGTTCTGAGAATGTAGTAGCTGATTCACTTTCAAGGTTACCAATTGGGGGGAAAAAGGGGATTTTTGAAAACGAGGAGGAAAAGGAATTCAAAATTAGATACCTGAAAGAAGTGGAAAATGAGAAAACAATTAGAGCTATGTGTAACAAAATTAGAAAAAATCAAATTTAGATCAAATTGGAAATTAATCAAGGAATGTCTAGGCAAGAAGGAGTATGAGAAACTTGATAAATTTTACAAATTACATAAGGGGATTTTATTTCGGAGAACAGATGTAGATTCTGATAATTGGAAACTGTGTTGGCCAGAGGCAGATGCTGAAAAGCTGATCATTTACATACATGAAAGTTTTGGTCATTGTGGGATACAGAAGTGCATTCAAAAGATAAAGTAAACGTTTATTTTTACAATATTGGAAAGAAGGTAAGAAAAGAATTGGCAACCTGTGACAAATGTGAGAGAGTTAAAGTGAGCAATCAAAGACGTGGTGGAGAGATGCAAAACATTATGCCGGAAAAACCTTTAGATCTTATCGCTGTTGACTTATACGGAATTTTACCAAAGAGTAAAGGTGGTCACTGTTACATATTTGTTATGGTAGATGTATTTTCAAAATTAATTAAACTATATCCAGTGAAAAAAGCTACTAGCCATGAAATTATAATAAAAATTGAAAGAGAGTATTTCGCACAAGTGGGTAAACCAAAACTATATTATCAGATAATGGTTCACAGTTCACCTCTAAAATTTGGAAAAAGTTTATTGAAGATCAAAATTGAAGCATATACTTATATCTGTTTATTCTCCATCCACCAATCCTGCAGAAAGATATATGAGGGAAATTGGGAGACTTTGTAGAACCTATTGTAGCCATAAACATCCAACCTGGTTTCAGCACATTCGAAATTTTGAAGATATTATGAATAGCCTACAACATAGTTCCACAGGATTTTCACCGTATGAGATAACGTTCAATATCAGACCTCCAAATCTTATATCAGAACTTATTAAATTTCCTAAATGTACACCTTTAACCAAGCAAGAGAGAGAAGATATTGTCAGTGAAATTATGAGGAAACAAGGGGTAAAGAGGAATAAAAGACATAACAATAGGGTAAAATTAACCACTTTCATAATTGGGGATCTTGTTCTGGTCAAATCCCATGAAAAATCAAAAATGTCAACTTCAGAAATTAAAAAATTCTTTGATATCTATATTGGGCCTTTTGAAATCATAGAAAATCCACACCCTAATGCTTATCGTTTGGTGTACCCTAAGTCAAAGAAATTATTTGGTCTCAGGAATGTTGTCTGTTTGAAACTGTATAAACAGAAATCATAATTTCAAAAATTTAAATAACCTATTATCATCTAAAACAAAAGTCCTCCACTGTAATATGCTTGCTGGAACAAAAAACTACCTGTACAACTAAGTATGTATATTTGCATGTATAAATTAATAATTTGAAGTCACATGTTAATTGAGACTGATGAAAAAACACTGTTGTAACAAAGAATGAGAGAAAGATTTATTTTTACTTTTTTACAAAAAAAAGTCTCCATAGTGAGCATTTCCGAATTTTTTTAATTTTTGGAAGCTGTCTTCCCTGTGGGTGAAGGCATGCATGTGAGGACATGCATGCAAAGGCATAAGTTTCAAAACCAATTTTAGATAAAGCCTCATGATACATGAGCAATTTATTGTTCTTTATACTGATGTTGTGGGAAGTGAAAGTACTCTTCACAAGAATGTGACTTGTAGTAATATTGTAGTAGAGAGGCAAGTGTACATAAATAATTGCAAAAAATTTAGATAATACTGATGTATCTTTAGCTGTACTAAAAGAAGAAAATCATAAGCAAAAAAATACAAAGAAATGAGTAAAAAATAAAAAATAAAATCAAAAGCAAAAAAATTATACAAAGTAAGAAAAAACCATGACTAAAAATATATACAATTCAAAAAAATCGGACGTAAAAAATATATATAAAAGGCAAATATACATAAAAAACACTACACTACATATGTTCATGAGCAAGTTGGCACAGTGTGACCAAAGAAGTGGTTGTAGATATCTTATTCTAGCAAAGGAGTTTTATCTTTCTATTATTTTCAATCTGTATGCTGTCTTTTAGAATATTTCTCATGTATGTTTTATGCCATGTATATTTGCCATGTTAAATAATTACTTTACTTGAATTTTTTGTGTATGAGATTGATGGGGAAGTATCATTGCAACAACAGCCAGTAACAAGTCCACAGATTCAAAGAGTCCAAATTTGGAAGAGGTTATCAGACTGCATCATTAATGTACTAATTGTGTAATACAGATCCATTACTGAGTGTGGTCGGGATTTTGTTGTATATGTTCATAACAACAAAAGCCCTGGGGAGCAGTTGTAATGGATCTGGGAGATGTGTTATTTTCTACCGGATTTGTCGATACCAAATTGTAAATGTTTTCTTATATTTTTGTCAGAATTTTTTTTATTGTAATTTGCCTTATCTTATGTTAATTTACTTATATTTTTGAGAGTGACAGCATATTTATTACTATTAGTAGATGTGACGAAGAATATCAAAGAGACTGGTTACAAGTGGAAGCTTGTGGGTTGTGTAAAATGTCTTTGATGCTGGAGTCGTCTTTGACTGTAGTCAGTCGGCAGTTAACTCTTGGTGTGTGTTGACGGTAAAACAATCTGCAGGTCGCCGTCATAAATAATTTGCTACTGAACAAAAAAAAAATTATGTCACTATTTTTTATATAAACTTTAAGAAGAAACCAAATTCGAAGAAATGCTACTTGAAGCACCAAAAATAGGGCAAACGCATTGAACCAGGTCATTTCTGCAGCCGACAAAGATGCATTGTGGAATCGTACTTCCACTAGACAACTGAAGCCAAGACCAATATCGCCTTGTAAACATCTAACGGAAAAGGTACTGTCACGAAATATGCCAAATTTAAGTAAATAAAAATAGTGAGCATATTTCACAGTCCAGGGGCCACCATGGCCCATAGCATCCGACTGAAAAATTTTGGAGTTCAAAAATTAAAAACCCTGATGCTATGGATTTTATAGTATGCAAATGAAAGTGCTGAGATAGTTATAGAATACCTGGAGTCGTCATTACAGTTTAGCTAACAACGACATAAATAATTTTGTAACCGAAAGGTTGCTTGGTGCACAATGTTGCATGAGACGAAAACAGTATTGACGCAAGCGTTCCCTTCGCTTTCCGCTCCGAGCACGAACAAATAACGAGATGTCTGCACCTGAGAAGTTATTTGATCAATGTCAGTCATATGAGATTGTGCTACGCTCCGCTGTTCGTGTCCGCTTAAGCCTCGGATGACGTTAATAATGGCTGACATTATTGGGTTTTGGTCGAATGATACATCGCGTGTAACTCGTGACACTGTGTGAAAGTGAATTTACTTGGATTATGAATTTATGTGGAAAGCCTGTGTTTCGTTCTCCATGTTCTGAGTGCAACCGTTGTATCATAGAAAACTGCGTGGTAAGTGTCCCAGGCTATTCTCGAATTTTAAGGCGAACACTTAAATGGGATCAAACTGTAGAAATCGTGTCCGAAATGTTTAGAGTGCTGACAACGATAGGACAAGCAGTAATCTTTTCCATACTTATTCTTGTACATGTGAACCTTGACCATAGTATAGCCTTTCGTTGAACGACAGTAGACTTTTATTTGTTGTGGTTGCTGAATCCTTTGCATTATTCTTAGAGAGTTAGAACATTTTATTCCAGTTTAGGTGAACAGAAAAGTGGACATTGGAATGAATACTGTGGCCAGTACTTCTTCCTCGCTTTCACGCTCTCCACAGAAATAGTTTTAAGACCTGTGTAAAATGCTGTGGTATCAAAAAGTCGCACAAAACTACCAGACATTTTGACTTACCAAATTAGACAACATACATCTTAATTTTAACCGCCACCCCACAAACTGTGGTTGTTGTTGTTGTTGTATTCTTCCAGAGACTGGTTTTATGAGCTCTCCATGCTACTCCATCCTGTGCAAGCTTCTTCATCTCCCAGTACATCCTTCTGAATCTGTTTAGTGTATTCATGTCTTGGTCTCCCTCTCCGATTTTTACCCTCCTAGCTCCCCTAAAATACTAAATTGGTGATCCCTTGATGCCTCAGAACATGTCCTACCAACCAATCCCTTCTTGTAGTCAAGTTGTGCCACAAATTTCTCTTCTCTCCAATTCTATTCAATACCTCCTCATTAGTTATGTGATCTACCCATCTAATCTTCAGCATTATTCTGTAGCACCACATTTCGAAGGCTTCTATTCTCCTGTTGTCTAAACTATTTATCGTCTACGTTTCACTTCCATACAAGGCTACACTCCATACAAATACTTTCAGCAACGACTTCCTGACACTTAAATCTATACTCGATGTTAACAAATTTTATTCTTCAGAAACGCTTTCCTTGCCAGTGCCAGTCTACATTTTATATCCTCTCTACTTCGACCATCATCAGTCATTTTCCTCCCCAAATAGCAAAACTCATTTACCACTTCAAGCGTCTCATATCCTAATCTAAATCTCTCTGGATCACCCGATTTAATTCGACTACCTTCCATTATACTCGTTTTGATTTTGTTGATGTTCATCTTATATCCTCCTTTCAAGACACTGTCTACTTCGCTCAGTTGCTGTTCCAGGTCCTTTGCTGTCTCTGACAGAATTGCAATGTCATCAGCAAACCTCAAAGTTTTTATTTCTTCTCCGTGGACTTTAATACCTACTCCGAATTTCTCTTTTGTTTCCTTCACTGCTTGCTCAATATATAGATTGAATAACATCGGGGAGAGGCTACAACCCTGTCTCACTCCCATCCCAACCACTGCTTCCCTTTCATGTCTCTCGACTCTTATAACTGCCATCTGGTTTCTGTACAAATTGTAAATAGTCTTTCGCTCCCTGTATTTTACCCTTGCCACCTTCAGAATTTGAAAGAGAATATTCCAGTCAAAATTTGCAAATGATTTCTCTAACTCTACAGATGCTTGAAACGTAGGTTTGCCTTTCTTTAATCTATTTTCTAAGATACGTCGTAGGGTCAGTATTGCCTCACGTGTTCCAACATTTCTACGAAATCCAAACTGATCTTTTCCCAGATCGGTTTCTACCAGTTTTTCGATTCGTCTGTAAAGAATTTGTGTTAGTATTTTGCAGCCGTGAATTATTAAACTGATATTTCGGTAATTTTCACATCTGTCAACAGCTGCTTTCTTTGGGGTTGGAATTATTATATTCTTCTTGAAGTCTGAGGGTATTTCACCTGGCTGATATATCTTGCTGACTAAATGGTAGAGTTTTGTCAGGACTGCCTCCCAGGGCATTGTTTCGACTTACGTCTATCAGAGCTTTGTCAGACTGTTCACGCAGTATCATATCTCCTATTTCATCTTCACCCACATTCTCTTTCATTTCCAAAATATTGTCCTCAAGAACATCGCCCTTGTTTAGATCCTCTATATACCCCTTCCACCTTTCTGCTTCCCCTTCTTTGCATAGAACTGTGTTTCCATCTGAGCTCTTGATATTAATGCAAGTGGTTCTATTTTCTCCAATGGTCTCTTTAATTTTCCTGTAGGCAGTATCTGTCTTACCCCTAGTGATATGCGCCTCTACATCCTTACATTTGTCCTCTAGCCATTCCTGCTTAGCTATTTTGCACTTCCTGTCGATCTCATATTTCAGACGTTTGTATTCCATTTGCCTTCCTCATTTACTGCATTTTAGTATTTTCTCCTTTCATCAATTAAATTAAATATCTCTTCTGCTACCCAAGGATTCCTATTAGCCCTCGTCTTTTTACCCACTTGATCCTCTGCTACCTTTACTATTTCATCTCTCACAGCTACCCATTCTTCTTCTACTTAATTTCTTTTTCCCATTCTTGCCAATCGTTCCCTAATGGTCTCCCTGAAACTCTGTACAACCTCTGGTTCTTTCAGTTTATCCAGGTCCCATCACTTCAAATTCCCACCTTTTTGCAGTTTCTTCAGTTTTAATCTACAGGTCATAACCAATAGATTGTGGTCAGAGTCCATATATGCCCCTGGAAATGTCTTACAATTTAAAACCTGGTTCCTGAATTTCTGTCTTACCATTATACACTCCTGGAAATTGAAATAAGAACACCGTGAATTCATTGTCCCAGGAAGGGGAAACTTTATTGACACATTCCTGGGGTCAGATACATCACATGAGCACACTGACAGAACCACAGGCACATAGACACAGGCAAGAGAGCATGCACACTGTCGGCACTAGTACAGTGTATATCCACCTTTCGCAGCAATGCAGGCTGCTATTCTCCCATGGAGACGATCGTAGAGATGCTGGATGTAGTCCTGTGGAACGGCTTGCCATGCCATTTCCATCTGGCGCCTCAGTTGGACCAGCGTTCGTGCTGGACGTGTAGACCGCGTGAGACGACGCTTCATCCAGTCCCAAACATGCTCAATGGGGGACAGATCCGGAGATCTTGCTGGCCAGGGTAGTTGACTTACACCTTCTAGAGCACGTTGGGTGGCACGGGATACATGCGGACGTGCATTGTCCTGTTGGAACAGCAAGTTCCCTTGCCGGTCTAGGAATGGTAGAACGATGGGTTCGATGACGGTTTCGATGTACCGTGCACTATTCAGTGTCCCCTCGACGATCACCAGTGGTGTACGGCCAGTGTAGGAGTTCGCTCCCCACACCATGATGCCGGGTGTTGGCCCTGTGTGCCTCGGTCGTATGCAGTCCTGATTGTGGCGCTCACCTGCACGGCGCCAAACACGCATACGACCATCATTGGCACCAAGGCAGAAGCGACTCTCATCGCTGAAGACGACACGTCTCCATTTGTCCCTCCATTCACGCCTGTCGCGACACCACTGGAGGCGGGCTGCACGATGTTGGGGCGTGAGCGGAAGACGGCCTAACGGTGTGCGGGACCGTAGCCCAGCTTCATGGAGACGGTTGCGAATGGTCCTCGCCGATACCCCAGGAGCAACAGTGTCCCTAATTTGCTGGGAAGTGGCGGTGCGGTCCCCTACGGCACTGCGTAGTATCCTACGGTCTTGGCGTGCATCCTTGCGTCACTGCGGTCCGGTCCCAGGTCGACGGGCACGTGCACCTTCCGCCGACAACTGGCGACAACAGCGATGTACTGTGGAGACCTCACGCCCCACGTGTTGAGCAATTCGGCGGTACGTCCACCCGGCCTCCCGCATGCCCACTATACGCCCTCGCTCAAAGTCCGTCAACTGCACATACGGTTCACGTCCACGCTGTCGCGGCATGCTACCAGTGTTAAAGACTGCGATGGAGCTCCGTATGCCACGGCAAACTGGCTGACACTGACGGCGGCGGTGCACAAATGCTGCGCAGCTAGCGCCATTCGACGGCCAACACCGCGGTTCCTGGTGTGTCCGCTGTGCCGTGCGTGTGATCATTGCTTGTACAGGCCTCTCGCAGTGTCCGGAACAAGTATGGTGGGTCTGACACACCGGTGTCAATGTGTTCTTTTTTCCATTTCCAGGAGTGTATAATCTATCTGACATCTTCCAGTAACTCCAGCCTTCTTCCACGTATACAACCTTCTTTCATGATTCTTGAACCAAGTGTTAGCTATGATTATGTTATGCTCTGTGCACAATTCTACTAGGCGGCTTCCTTTCATTCCTCACTCCCATTCCATATTTACCTACCACACTGCCTTCTCTTCCTTTTCCTACTATCGAGTTGCAGTCACCCATGACTATTAAATTTTCGTCTACCTTCACTATCTGAACTATTTCTTTTATCTCATCATACATTTCATCAATCTCTTTATCATCTGCGGAGCTAGTTGGCATATATACTTTTACTACTGTGGTAGGCGTAAGCTTCGTATTTATCTTGACCACAATAATGTGTTCATTATGTTGTTTGTAGTAGCTTACCTGCATTCCTATTTTCCTATTCATTATTAAACCTACTCCTGCATTACCCCTATTTGATTTTGTATTTATAACCTTGTATGCACCTGACCAGAAGTCTTGTTCCCCCTGCCACCGAACTTCACTAATTCCCACTATATCTTACTTTAACCTAACCATTTCTCTTTTTAAATTTTCTAACCTACCTGCCCGATTAATGGATCTGACATTCCACGCTCCGATTCGTAGAACGCCAGTTTTCTTTCCCCTGATAACAACGTGCTCCTGGTAGTCCCCGCCCAGGGATCCGAATGGGGGACTATTTTACCTCCGGAATATTTTACCCAAGAGGACGCCAAGATCATTTCACCATACAGTAAAGCTGCATGCCCTCGGGAAAAATTACGGCTGTGGTTTCCCCTTGCTTTCAGCCGTTCACGGCACCAGCACAGCAAGGCCTTTCTGGTTAGTTTTACAAGGCCAGATCAGTCAATAATCCAGACTGTTGCCCCTGCAACTACTGAAAAGGCCACTGCCCCTCTTCAGGAACCACACGTTTGTCTGGCCTGTCAACATATAACTCTCCATTGCGGTTGCACCTATGGTACGGCTACCTTTATCGCCGAGGCACACAAGCCTCCTCACCAACGGCAAGGTCCACAGTTCATGGGGAGGGAGGACTGTCATTATCAAAATAAAAATAATAAAATACGATATTTCAGAGCTTGTGTTATTCTGATTACTATGCAAAGTTCCTTTGGATATGCATGCATGTCCAAAGGAACAGGCACTGCGGCGTTCACAGCCATTACGAAACACGTCAAATAAATTCACAATTGCGAATAAGAACTACGATCGGCTGTAGAATGGAACAACGACAGTGAAAATTTGTCTCTCTGACTGAGCTACCGTGCTGGCACCATTTGGTTATCCGTGCATGACTCACGCCCAGACCCAAACTTCGATACGTGGTCCATACATGCATCTGAAGAATTTGCACATTATTTTCGGATACCTAGCCACACTTTCCTTTTACCCGATTAGAATTTCGAAAGAACTTAGGAGTATTGAAGGAAACATCTCTGACTATCAAATGCAGACGTAAATATTACTTTTTATGAATTTGTTTATTAATTACTTATCTGCTACCATTCACGACTTTTATTTGCACATAAATATAAATAAGAGGAAATCGTGACGTAAACAAACCAATTTTCACTGCTGCGTGCTTACACAACCCATTTGTAATCGATAATTAGCTTTTAGTTACAATGCTAAAAAATTAAGACGTGATTCATATTTTCAAACTGAAAACGAAGGAGAACGTAATAACGAACAACTGCGATGGTGACAAAGACATCAACTGCAAGTTACGATTTTATTTCAGACGTGATGTTTACCTTAAACTGAAGCACAAAAACATCTTGTCTGTGAGCATCGACCATCGGGTAAATGAAGACTTTTCAAGTGTTTCGTTACGAGAAGGGGGACTAGAGTAATTCTTACCACCTCAGAGCCACCAAAAAAATAAAATAGACGCTATCCTAGGTACAGTATAACAGGGATATGAAACGGTTGTATTAAAACGTACCATCCATGCATCATTAATATTTTGAAAGTCGGTAAGTACATAATGAAGAAAATGAAGATACAGAATGGCTTTATTAGTGTTCTGCATAGCGTTAATAAAACATCACATAGCTCGTTATAGAGTTTTTATACACATTGAATTCTATTTTATTTATAGGAGAAGTTTTGTGTCTCTAATATTCAGTTTCCTAACATTAAAAAAATTAAAACAAATTTTTGAAACACTTGATCACTTAGTGTAGTCAGTACAGAAAAACTCACATTGTTACTCACTGAAACTTTTACTGTCATTATGTAACACTCATATCAATTAGAAGTAGGTTTATATTATGTAACTGTGAGAGGTGGTATGAGCCCCCTCTCATATTTCTATCTTAGTCTGAGTAATTCGATCTTCGTCTCTAATTGCATGCAGTGAAAAGTCGCTATTCCTTCACACGCGGACTTCCAACGCTGCCTCTCTCGACGCCCGGGTGGTCCGGTGACGGGCGGGCTCTGCTGATCTTGAAAGTGTTAACCCGACTGGTGTGAGGGAGTCGAGTGAATGCTTTCCAGACGCCGACATTGTCATAAGAGCGGCGGAGACACACCTACAGAGGACTGAAGGAGCGGCTGGGCTAGGGATTCCGTTACTTCGCAGAAACTTAGCGAAAACACTTTCTGGCGGGCTACCAGAGTGGCGTGTGTATGACTTGTGTTCCCAGGCAGTCTTGGCGTTTTCTGCAGAAATCGTAACTGTGATTGGCTTGCTCAGGGCATAGGTCCGCGACATAGCAAAATCGGCGCAGAAATTTGGCGCCAAGGATCTCCATTGGTGGAATGGTAGTGCTTCGGCAATAGAGT
Organism: Schistocerca nitens; assembly: GCF_023898315.1. Taxonomy (NCBI): domain Eukaryota; kingdom Metazoa; phylum Arthropoda; class Insecta; order Orthoptera; family Acrididae; genus Schistocerca; species Schistocerca nitens. The sequence continues at coordinate 36,887,782 of NC_064620.1, forward strand.
GGAATTTTCCGTCGGTTTTCGAGTTGCTGATTGGAACGTTTAACCACGGCCACTGTCGTGGGGGCGGGAATATTCTGTGTTCGGTTTTGTATGGGTGCTCTTGTGGGAGTCGGCTATTGCCTTTCGGTCGGAGTAGGTTAGAAGACTGAGCTCTCACTGCTCTGGACAGCCTGCCTTCTGTTGGCTGTGTAATATACTTTTATTTAATTGTAACTGTTTGACTAAGTTGCTGAAGTTTCGACTTCAACGTAACTTTCTCAGTACAGCTGGCAATTGAGTGTTCTGCGTACAAGCGGCCTATGTTGTCTGTCTTGAGCAGTTTTGGCTACAGTTGACTGTATTGGAGTTACTGTTTGACTTCGCTTGTTAAAATCAATCACTGTACTGTCAGTGTGTGGCGAGCCTTCTTCGTCTCCCTCAGAGGCGCATTTGTATTGTTGGGAAGTCTTTAGTCTGGAACAACCAGACCAGGATAATTTGTTTCGAGCTATACTCGCGACATTATCATCACCACGACGGGACGTCGAAGCAACCAGCCATTGCCTCCGGTATGCCAGATCGTGTCCTTGCAGTTAAGAAGACAGCTTGGTAATGTACGTCCACAGCACTGGCAAAGCAGGCAGTTTTGCTAGGTGATAATCAGAGCTCAGCAGAGTGCGCCTGTTCGTCTTTTCTAACTTTGTTCTGTCTTGGGTGTGAACTGTCTGAGTTCTCACTACTGTAGCAGCAATTAATGTTGGGTTGGCTGTGTGTTTCTCTTAAGATTTGAGTTGCAAAGAATTGGCTCCAGATACCACTTTGTAATGAATGTCACAAACTAGTTTAGGGACAACTTCACCTTCACAGCATTTATTTGAGTATCCACTATGAGCCAATTTGATGTATTGAAATGTTTCATGTGTTTTGTTTATTATTTTGAGTTTAGTCATAGTAAATGATATTGTTATTTTGGGACAGAACTTTCATTCTGTTAATCGGTGCCGGCCGGAGTGGCCGTGCAGTTCTAGGCGCTACAGTCTGGAACCGAGCGACCGCTACGGTCGCATGTTCGAATCCTGCCTCGGGCATGGATGTGTGTGATGCCCTTAGGTTAGTTAGGTTTAATTAGTTTTAAGTTCTAGGCAACTGATAACCTGAGAAGTTAAGTCGCATAGTGCTCAGAGCCATTTGAACCATTTTTTGTTAATCGGTAGATCAACCTTTTCATTTCTCACTACGTTATTGGAGCTTTTCTTTATTTAACTTATTTATCAAATTAAATTATTTCAAGTGCCAAACTCTTTTCTACTCCACTTGCAGGGTCGATTACAGTCAGTTCGCATTTCTTTTTAATCCATGTGCAACAGCAAAGGTCAGAATAGGCGGGGCTTAGAGCATCATTTACATATGAAGATTCTAGAAGAATTTAGTGTTAAATACACTGCTGGCCCCGGCACCTCTCAACTGTGTATCTGTAATTATGAAGTGTATATTCTGTGTAATTTAAACTCTTTCATCTATGGCGAGAAAATTGGAGTTTTGTATCATATATATGAAAAAGCAAAAGGGTATTTTAAAAAAATGATAAATTATTATAATATGTGTATGTTCATAAAAAGGAAATGTTTATTGAAGGTTGATTCATGCTTAGGGCACTTGTATTTGTAACATTTGAAAGCTGTACGGAAGTCCCTCTGCAACAGAAATGGCATGGCGCGATGTAAAAGGTGGTTTTGGTGATCGAACTGAGCGGTCCCTTTGTGTGAAGGGCAGGCAGTTTGTGGCTTGCCGTAGCACCGTACACCTCGACAGTGCTAAGAGAGAAAATTAGAAGCTGCTTTATAAAGGATTTACCTATGATGTGGATCTGGCTATTATTTGGTATTCTCGGCATAAAGGAATGGCTCTAGTATGTTGAAAATCCAACGCCAAGAAGAGATTTTATAGAGCATTCGAACATCAAGGGCTGTGAGTACAGTTAGCTGAAATGTGGCTTCCCACCAGTCTCCACCACTGCTTAACTATTCTGTAATGTATATGGGCTTGGTCCAGTTTATTTTTGTGTTGATTTAATAATAATCACAAAAACATAAATTCATGTCCACAACTATATTTCCTATCCTGATCACAAACCTATGCAGGGTCCTCACCTAAGTGTTACTAAAATCGAGTATCTTGATTTAAATGAACAATTCTTGCTGTAAAGTGTTAAAAGTGATTTTTTTCTAATGTAAAAGGAGTAGTAAAAGTTAAAGCTTAAACCACAAAAGTGAAGTTGGATAGGCTTTTGTTAAAGTATCCTTAGTTTATTACAAAATATTGTTTTGTTGGATTATAGTGCTAGATTAAGTAAATATTATTGTCTAGAATACCTGCTTTCATAGATGATAAAAAGGCAAATACGTTAGGCTCATTTTAAAAAATAGTGTGGTTTTGATTTCTGTCATGAATGGTTCCTTCTTTTAAGTTAATTAAGTCCAGTGTTGTATTGCATTGTCTTGCAAAGTAAATTATGTACTACCCCTAGTGAAGTGAATGGTTAGCTTTTTGAATTAGTCTTTTCTACTGTAATAATCAAAGAGCGTTAACTAGTGAAACTATACTAGTTTATGAGTCCCCATCATATTCTCAACCTACAAGGAAAGAATGAACTGTTACTGTTGCTAAGGAAACCTGATATATGTAGAGGAGCGTAAACAGTGTATTTCTGATATTATTCACCTTTACTTGTTTCTTTCTTTTTGCATGTCAGTTAGGATAAAACAGCCTCCTGTCCAAATTTAGTTGTGTACTTCATGCAGTAACATTTTAGTATTTGATTAAGTAATGCTCTTGAGTGTAGCTGTCATTAGTATGAGCTTGGTGCAAATTTACTTCCTATAATTTACTGGTGTGGGCGTTATTGGTAACTGCTGCTACACAATTTTCAGAGTGCACTGTGTCAGTTTGTATCCTGTGTGCTATTCAAAGGGAAATCTCAACGAAAGTAACTTCAATAACCAATATTCAATTTTTTAAACTTATATTTCCAAATTAATTTGCCTAATTGGGCTGGCGAACGTCCATTTGTTTTCATTCACTTATGATTTTACCACTTCCATTAACTCTCAAAGTTAATTTCCGTTTGGTTTTTCTGTTAATTTCACCAAATTCAAAATTACAGTTCGATGCCTTTGTCCATTAGATATATGCACGGTCAATGTTCGAAATCCTCTCAGAGGGTAACACTAGCATGTTGCACGTTAGAGTGATATACGTTAGTGTTTATGTGCCTTTTCCGTGACAGGACTAAATGTTCGGTTGTTAGGGAAGAGAGTGAAATAGTGTTATAATTACTATAATAAATATTCTCCTTATTTTAGAGACACTTGTAGTCTGCGATGTGTGGTAGTAAACGTCACATATTTGCTTTCAAAATTTTTCCACATAAAGAACAATGCTAACCTGACAGTTGTAGGAACTATGTTGCAAGTAAGCAGGTTTCTAGGACTTATTAATATGTTTTTACCTATTTAACAAATTACATGTCTAAAAAAATAGTGTAACAATTCGTAGATACAGTTAAAAATAAGAAAATTGTGATTTGCTGTTTGCAGATTTATTCAAACATATAGGATGCAGTATATGAAACTATACTCTCGTTGGTTAATATTTTCTTCCTCAGATCCTTTCAACGAGGTAATAAAAAGATTTTTGAAGGGTCACCAGTTTTCTTACTGCTTTAATGCGGCCTGCCTTCAAAACTGTTCTTCTTCATCTCAGAATAGCACACTCGCACCCAGTGTCCTCTATTATTTGTTTGATGTGCTCCAGTCTCTATCATTACCTGTAGTTTTTATCCTCTACAACACAATCAAGTTCCATGGAAGTTATTCCTTGATGTCTTAACACATGCCCTACTCCAGTGAGTTCTTATTAGACTATTCATTCACTGGACTATTCCATTGAATAACTCTTTAATTCTTCCTCACGTTCATTTAGAACAGCAACGTTATCAGTGAATCTTATCATTGATATCCTTTCGTCTTGAATTTTGATCCCATTATTTAATCTTTCTTTTATTTCCATTCTTGCTTCTTTGCTGTATAGATTGAGCAGTAGGGGTGGAAAACTGGATACCTGTGTTGCACTATTTTTAATCCAAGCACTCCTCTCTGGGTCTTCCATTCATATCTTCCTTCTTACGCATTTTTCGTAGGAGTTTGACAACGTTGAACCCTTTTTCTATGTCGACAAATCCTGTGAACGTGTCTGGATATGTCTTAAGGCCAGATTACAACCTAAACTTCAATTGAAAAGAAAAACTTCTATTTCGCGCCTTTGTCTCTTTACTCTTAAAAGCCAAAAGAATGTGACTTTATTAGAATTTCAAGTACTAGGTAAGGTACCCCGACCTCACAGAGTTAATATTCACAGTCATCTTAGTACGGATGTTGTATTCAAGATAGTACCTGTCTGTCAGAGACCTTCATCTGATGTACTACTGGAAAAATGCGGTAATGGCAAGACACAAAATGCAAATTTTGCACAGTGTAATCCGGCCCAAGTCTTCCAAAGGAATACTTATGTCTGAAAAACATGAAACTTCTGGCTATTGCAGAAGCTGTTTCTCAGTTTAATGTGGGATGTGTGAAGACTGAACAGAGCAGGGGTCTCTGCACTCCTTTATTATCAGGATCAGCTTACCTAGAGATCAATGAAAGAGTCCACAAAATTCTGGCTGGAGAAGGAAAAATTCAAGGAAAAGGTCTTGAAATTACAACAACAAGAAGCCTTATAGCAGCAGGAATGGAAAACATATGATACTAGTGTATTTTAATGCTATGTATCTTGCACTAACATTTATTTTTTATTGTTGTTGTTGTGGTCTTCAGTCCTGAGACTGTGTTTGATGCAGCTCTCCATGCTACTCTATCCTGTGCAAGCTTCTTCATCTCCCAGTACCTACTGCAACCTACATCCTTCTGAATCTGCTTAGTGTATTCATCTCTTGGTCTCCCTCTACGATTTTTACCCTCCACGCTCCCCTCCAATGCTAAATTTGTGATCCCTTGATGCCTCAAAACATGTCCTACCAACCGATCCCTTCTTATAGTCAAGTTGTGCCACAAATTTCTCTTCTCCCCAATCCTATTCAATACCTCCTCATTAGTTACGTGATCTACCCACCTTATCTTCAGCATTCTTCTGTAGCACTACATTTCGAAAGCTTCTATTCTCTTCTTGCCCACGCTAGTTATCGTCCATGTTTCGCTTCCATACATGGCTACACTCCATACAAATACTTTCAGAAACGACTTCCTGACACCTAAATCTATACTTGATGTTAACAAATTTCTCTTCTTCAGAAACGATTTCCTTGCCATTGCCAGTCTACATTTTATATCCTCTCTACTTCGACCATCATCAGTTATTTTACTCCCTAAATAGCAAAACTCCTTTAGTACTTTAAGTGTCTCATTTCCTAATCTAATTCCCTCAGCATAATCCCGATTTAATTTGAATACATTTCATTATCCTCGTTTTGCTTTTGTTGATGTTCATCTTACATCCTCCTTTCAAGACACTGTCCATTCCGTTCAACTGCTCTTCCAAGTCTTTTGCTGTCTCTGACAGAATTACAATGACATCGGCGAACCTCAAAGTTTTTACTTCTTCTCCATGAACTTTAATGCCTACTCCGAATTTTTCTTTTGTTTCCTTTACTGCTTGCTCAATATACAGATTGAATAACATCGGGGAGAGGCTACAACCCTGTCTCACTCCTTTCCCAACCACTGCTTCCATTTCATACCCTCGACTCTTACAACTGCCATCTGGTTTCTGTACAAATTGTAAATAGCCTTTCGCTCCCTGTATTTTACCCCTGCTACCTTCAGAATTTGAAAGAGAGTATTCCAGTCAACATTGTCAAAATCTTTCTCTAAGTCTACAAATGCTAGAAACGTAGGTTTGCCTTTTCTTAATCTTTCTTCTAAGATAAGTCGTAAGGTTAGTATTGCCTCACGTGTTCCAACGTTTCTATGGAATCCAAACTGATATTCCCCGAGGCCTGCTTCTACCAGGTTTTCCATTCGTCTGTAAAGAATTCGCGTTAGTATTTTGCAGCTGTGACTTATTAAACTGATAGTTCGGTAATTTTCACATCTGTCAACACCTGCTTTCTTTGGGATTGGAATTATTATATTCTTCTTGAAGTCTGAGGGTATTTCGCCTTTCTCATATATCTTGCTCACCAGATGGTAGAGTTTTGTCATGACTGACTCTCCCGAGGCCATCAGTAGTTCTAATGGAATGTTGTCTACTCCCGGGGCCTTGTTTCGACTCAGGTCTTTCAGTGCTCTCTCAAACTCTTTACGCAGTATCTTATCTCCCATTTGGTCTTCATCTACATCCTCTTCCATTTCCATAATATTGTCCTCAAGTACTTCGCCCTTGTATAAACCCTCTATATATTCCTTCCACCTTTCTGCCTTCCCTTCTTTGCTTAGAACGGGGTTGCCATCTGAGCTCTTGATATTCATACAGGTGGTTCTCTTCTCTCCAAAGGTCTCTTTAATTTTCCTGTAGGCAGTATCTATCGTACCCGTAGTGAGACAAGCCTCTACATCCTTACATTTGTCCTCTAGCCATCCCTGATTAGCCTTTTTGCACTTCCTGTCGATTTCATTTTTGAGACGTTTGTATTCCTTTTTGCCTGCTTCATTTATTGCATTTTTATATTTTCTCCTTTCATCAATTAAATTCAATATTTCTTCTGTTACCCAAGGATTTCTATTAGCCCTCGTCTTTTTACCTACTTGATCCTCTGCTGCCTTCACTACTTCGTCCCTCAGAGCTACCCATTCTTCTTCTACTGTATTTCTTTCCCCCATTCCTGTCAATTGTTCTCTTATGCTCTCCCTGAAACTCTCTACAACCTCTGGTTCTTTCAGTTCATCCAGGTCCCATCTCCTTAAATTCCCACCTTTTTGCAGTTTCTTCAGTTTCAATCTGCAGTTCATAACCAATAGATTGTGGTCAGAATCCATATCTGCCCCTGGAAATGTCTTACAATTTAAAACCTGGTTCCTAAATCTCTGTCTTACCATTATATAATCTATCTGATACCTTTTAGTATCTCCAGGATTCTTCCAGGTATACAACCTTCTTTTATGATTCTTGAACCAAGTGTTAGCTATGATTAGTTTATGCTCTGTGCAAAATTCTACAAGGCGGCTTCCTCTTTCATTTCTTCCCCCCAATCCATATTCACCTACTATGTTTCCTTCTCTCCCTTTTCCTACTGACGAATGCCAGTCACCCATGACTATTAAATTTTCGTCTCCCTTCACTACCTGAATAATTTCTTTTATCTCGTCATACATTTCATCAATTTCTTCATCATCAGCAGAGCTAGTTGGCATATAAACTTGTACTACTGTAGTAGGCATGGGCTTTGTGTCTATCTTGGCCAAAATAATGCGTTCACTATGCTGTTTGTAGTAGCTAACCCGCACTCCTATTTTTTTATTCATTATTAAACCTACTCCTGTATTACCCCTATTTGATTTTGTATTTATAACCCTGTAATCACCTGACCAAAAGTCTTGTTCCTCCTGCCACCGAACTTCACTAATTCCCACTATATCTAACTTTAACCTATTCATTTCCCTTTTTAAATTTTCTAACCTACCTGCCCGATTAAGAGATCTGACATTCCACGCTCCGATCCGTAGAACGCCAGTTTTCTTTCTCCTGATAATAATTTTTATTATAATTTTAAAATCCTTTTTCTTACGTTTATTTTTCTAAGTTCAATGCCAAGTTTTTCTATCTTAAATATTAACCAATATCAGTGAAATTATTTCTGGATGTGGTCTTGAGATATTTACATACTTCTGTGCGTTAATGTTACCGAAAATGTAGTTTGACTATTTTATTATCACGTTTATGTATTAGTAATTAAAGAAAATTTCAGTCTGAAACTTGAAGGAAAGAACGCTGGTTCTCAAAAAACGACTACACAGAAGAAATATGTCTTGGGTATGTACTAGTCGGGAATGTGAAAATTAAGGTCTGAGTACCGAAAGTTATTTTTTAAGAATACCATTAAAATCGGATTAAAAATTCATAACTCAGAAACCACGGAAGTTATGGGCTTCAAAACTTGTGTACTACTAATTCTTTATATGATACACACGACAAGATTTAGTTGAAATTGGCAAAGTGGGACAAAAGTCAAATTTAAGTGGAGTCTCCTGTTGAACCTTGCTTACATTATCAACTGCATGGTCGCAACTGCCTCCGTTGTGCCTTTATCTTTCCTAAAACCAAAGTGAGCGTCATGAAACAGATCTTCAGTTGTCTTTCCCGGTTTTCTGTTAATTAATGTCAGCAACGTAGATTCATAAGCCGGTTCTTGCGTTGTATTTTCCTTGCTGTCTTCGTGATTGTGTTGATTACATTTTTTCGGAAAGTTTGATAGAGTGTCTCCTGACTCGTATGTTCAACAAACCAATTTGAGTTATTTTAGAAATACTGAAGGACATTTGTGTATTCTTTTCGCCTTATTTGGCCACATAATCTTCCATAGCTCTGACAAACTCTGACTGCAATAGCGGATCTCCTAATACTTCCATATCGATTCCCATCACATCTTCGATTCCTCCCACTAATAGAGCCCTTCACTGTAACTTTCCGTTTGTTCATCCTCTCCTCTGTGTTTACGAGTGGAATTCCCATTGAAGTCGTAATTTTGAGGTCTCTTTTGGCTTCTATTCATTTTTGCTATAACCATTTGACCTTTGCTTCCCTGCACTTCCCGTTTATATTATTTCTAATAAATGTATGTTTGCTATATTCGTATCATTTTCTGAACATTTTTGTAGTTACTTCTCTCATCGATCAATATTTCTTTTACTACGCAAGGTTCCTTCGCGGTTACCTTCCTTTCATTTATATTAGGCTGTTCGACTTCTATGGTAGCCATGTTTTGATATCTACATTCCTCTTCAACTGAACTACATCCATAGGGAAATTCAAACGCACTGCATTATTTACCAGTACTTTAGTATACCAATTCGTTTAACATTTCCACGATTATGAGTGTGTCACCCACAATTCCTTCTTGCGCGCTGTCTTTAAAGGTGAAGCGACGGCTTGCTTCGCTGATCGTTGGATGATTTACAACGGCCCACGCGTAGTCCTTGTGTTAAATTGCTATTCCACTCTTGGTGTAGCCCACCTTCCCGTTAAATGAAATGCATGGTGCATATTGCATGGTGGCTTGTGGCTTGAGAACTTGCATGGACAAACTGCTCATTCAGAACTAACCACGCTAGACCTTTTGCATGTCCATCCTTTTAGCAGGAGATCTCTGGGACGACGGCTGTTTACTAACGTGACAAAAAATAAAATCACCTACAGCCGTCCTTATGATTTTATTTTATTTTGTCGCTACCAGTTTCGACGCCTCATTGCGTCATCTTCAGGCTGTTTGGATGCGGTACAGATTGATATGATCCCCATGCATAGCCCATCAATTGCCAGCATTACTGGATTTGCTGATAATGTGTCAGCACTCCAACCATCAACTGCCAACTGAGTTGTTTCGCGAGAATGTCGTCGTCTTTGCACCGAAGATTTCCCGTTTAACTCAGCCATGCACCTCTGATACACCTTTGAATTACCGACCAGTTCAGGTCATCACAGCGCCATTCGTTTGACATACGTATACGGGCAAGGTTATTTGATAAGAACGACATACAGGGTGAAAAGTATTTAAACCGAAAAACTCTGGGAGATTGTAGGGGACATCAATACAAATACTTTTCCCTAATGTCATTTTTTCCTATGAGGATTATTTATATCGGTGGAGGCCGTATTACGCTCTTCAGTTGTAGGCAACTGCTGTCCACCAGTGTAGTAGTGCATTGTCTCTGTTTACTAATGGAGCGATACACCTGGAGTGAGTACACTGATATGGTTGGTGCGTAGTACCTAACACACCACAACGGACGAGCTGCACAGCAGGTTTATCAACAACAATATCCTAATCGCCGTATCCCGCATCGTACGACCTTCGCTGCTGTGTACTAACGTCTGCGTGAGACCGGGTCATTTAGCAGATTACCTGGACAGGGACGCCGTGGCACGGTAAGAACGCTGCAATCTGAGGAAGCTGTCTTCCAGGATGTGGGGCGGGATCCTTGAATCAACAGTCGTGCAATTGCACGTAACATGGGGACGAATCAGACGAATGTAAGGACAGTCCTTCGACAGAAATTGTTACGTCCATTTCACTTACAGCGTGTCCACAACCTGGAACCAGTTGATTATCCACCCAGACTGAGGATAACCCACATGCCAGAGTTACTAGCGCTTATCAAGTGCGGTTCTTCGTTAATGTGTGGGTCGGTGTTTGGGGACTGTTTAATTGGGCCGTATCTGTTACCTAGGGCATTAAATGGCAGGCACTATTACAATTTTCTCGCCAGAGCATCACCAGAATTTCTGGAAGACGTCCCACTCCCTACAAGACAACGCATGTGGTTCCAACATGACGGGGCGCCGGCACGTTTCAGCCGTTGTGTGCGTCGATTCCTGGACCGACGGTTCCGAGAAACGTGGATTGGCTGAGGTGGTCCAGTACTATGGGCTGCTCGATCCCCAGATATGTGCCCTCTGGACTTTTTTGTGTGGGGAGAGATGCGCAACCTTGTTTACGCAACTCCTGTTGCATCAGAAGAGGATCTGGTTGCCCGGAAACTAGCAGCAGCAGGAACAATTCAGGATACTCCTGGGGTTTTTGCCCGTGTCAGACAGAACATGATCCGACGATGTAACTTTTTTTTTACGTGTCAATGGAGGCATTTTTGAAAATCTACTGTAATTGAAATTGGGTAGTGTTAACGTGTTTTCTATAGCTCATAAAAATGGAAATGTGTTTGTTGGTTTAATTAATTTGCCGCCAGAGAAATCTTCCTCTACCGGTTTAAATACTTCTCATAGGACAAAATGACATTACGGAAAAATATTTGTTTTGATGTCCCCTACAACCTCCCAGAGTTTGTCGGTTTAAATACTTTTCACCCTGTATACTGAAGCAGTACTTGGTTGCACTAGCGTCTTGGAACTGATTTCCTTTATAGATGCGTTGAAGTTTCACAGAACCCTATTAACAGATATAAGTCGACCATTCGCTGAAATACTACAGATTTTATGTGGTGACCCGATATTTGTCGCTTCTCATTAACTGTCAATATTTAAACATACTAAATTGGTGATCCCTTGATGCCTCAGAACATGTCCTACCAACCAATCCCTTCTTGTAGTCAAGTTGTGCCACAAATTTCTCTTCTCTCCAATTCTATTCAATACCTCCTCATTAGTTATGTGATCTACCCATCTAATCTTCAGCATTATTCTGTAGCACCACATTTCGAAGGCTTCTATTCTCCTGTTGTCTAAACTATTTATCGTCTACGTTTCACTTCCATACAAGGCTACACTCCATACAAATACTTTCAGCAACGACTTCCTGACACTTAAATCTATACTCGATGTTAACAAATTTTATTCTTCAGAAACGCTTTCCTTGCCAGTGCCAGTCTACATTTTATATCCTCTCTACTTCGACCATCATCAGTCATTTTCCTCCCCAAATAGCAAAACTCATTTACCACTTCAAGCGTCTCATATCCTAATCTAAATCTCTCTGGATCACCCGATTTAATTCGACTACCTTCCATTATAATCGTTTTGATTTTGTTGATGTTCATCTTATATCCTCCTTTCAAGACACTGTCTACTTCGCTCAGTTGCTGTTCCAGGTCCTTTGCTGTCTCTGACAGAATTGCAATGTCATCAGCAAACCTCAAAGTTTTTATTTCTTCTCCGTGGACTTTAATACCTACTCCGAATTTCTCTTTTGTTTCCTTCACTGCTTGCTCAATATATAGATTGAATAACATCGGGGAGAGGCTACAACCCTGTCTCACTCCCATCCCAACCACTGCTTCCCTTTCATGTCTCTCGACTCTTATAACTGCCATCTGGTTTCTGTACAAATTGTAAATAGTCTTTCGCTCCCTGTATTTTACCCTTGCCACCTTCAGAATTTGAAAGAGAATATTCCAGTCAAAATTTGCAAATGATTTCTCTAACTCTACAGATGCTTGAAACGTAGGTTTGCCTTTCTTTAATCTATTTTCTAAGATACGTCGTAGGGTCAGTATTGCCTCACGTGTTCCAACATTTCTACGAAATCCAAACTGATCTTTTCCCAGATCGGTTTCTACCAGTTTTTCGATTCGTCTGTAAAGAATTTGTGTTAGTATTTTGCAGCCGTGAATTATTAAACTGATATTTCGGTAATTTTCACATCTGTCAACAGCTGCTTTCTTTGGGGTTGGAATTATTATATTCTTCTTGAAGTCTGAGGGTATTTCACCTGGCTGATATATCTTGCTGACTAAATGGTAGAGTTTTGTCAGGACTGCCTCCCAGGGCATTGTTTCGACTTACGTCTATCAGAGCTTTGTCAGACTGTTCACGCAGTATCATATCTCCTATTTCATCTTCACCCACATTCTCTTTCATTTCCAAAATATTGTCCTCAAGAACATCGCCCTTGTTTAGATCCTCTATATACCCCTTCCACCTTTCTGCTTCCCCTTCTTTGCATAGAACTGTGTTTCCATCTGAGCTCTTGATATTAATGCAAGTGGTTCTATTTTCTCCAATGGTCTCTTTAATTTTCCTGTAGGCAGTATCTGTCTTACCCCTAGTGATATGCGCCTCTACATCCTTACATTTGTCCTCTAGCCATTCCTGCTTAGCTATTTTGCACTTCCTGTCGATCTCATATTTCAGACGTTTGTATTCCATTTGCCTTCCTCATTTACTGCATTTTAGTATTTTCTCCTTTCATCAATTAAATTAAATATCTCTTCTGCTACCCAAGGATTCCTATTAGCCCTCGTCTTTTTACCCACTTGATCCTCTGCTACCTTTACTATTTCATCTCTCACAGCTACCCATTCTTCTTCTACTTAATTTCTTTTTCCCATTCTTGCCAATCGTTCCCTAATGGTCTCCCTGAAACTCTGTACAACCTCTGGTTCTTTCAGTTTATCCAGGTCCCATCACTTCAAATTCCCACCTTTTTGCAGTTTCTTCAGTTTTAATCTACAGGTCATAACCAATAGATTGTGGTCAGAGTCCATATATGCCCCTGGAAATGTCTTACAATTTAAAACCTGGTTCCTGAATTTCTGTCTTACCATTATACACTCCTGGAAATTGAAATAAGAACACCGTGAATTCATTGTCCCAGGAAGGGGAAACTTTATTGACACATTCCTGGGGTCAGATACATCACATGAGCACACTGACAGAACCACAGGCACATAGACACAGGCAACAGAGCATGCACACTGTCGGCACTAGTACAGTGTATATCCACCTTTCGCAGCAATGCAGGCTGCTATTCTCCCATGGAGACGATCGTAGAGATGCTGGATGTAGTCCTGTGGAACGGCTTGCCATGCCATTTCCATCTGGCGCCTCAGTTGGACCAGCGTTCGTGCTGGACGTGTAGACCGCGTGAGACGACGCTTCATCCAGTCCCAAACATGCTCAATGGGGGACAGATCCGGAGATCTTGCTGGCCAGGGTAGTTGACTTACACCTTCTAGAGCACGTTGGGTGGCACGGGATACATGCGGACGTGCATTGTCCTGTTGGAACAGCAAGTTCCCTTGCCGGTCTAGGAATGGTAGAACGATGGGTTCGATGACGGTTTCGATGTACCGTGCACTATTCAGTGTCCCCTCGACGATCACCAGTGGTGTACGGCCAGTGTAGGAGTTCGCTCCCCACACCATGATGCCGGGTGTTGGCCCTGTGTGCCTCGGTCGTATGCAGTCCTGATTGTGGCGCTCACCTGCACGGCGCCAAACACGCATACGACCATCATTGGCACCAAGGCAGAAGCGACTCTCATCGCTGAAGACGACACGTCTCCATTTGTCCCTCCATTCACGCCTGTCGCGACACCACTGGAGGCGGGCTGCACGATGTTGGGGCGTGAGCGGAAGACGGCCTAACGGTGTGCGGGACCGTAGCCCAGCTTCATGGAGACGGTTGCGAATGGTCCTCGCCGATACCCCAGGAGCAACAGTGTCCCTAATTTGCTGGGAAGTGGCGGTGCGGTCCCCTACGGCACTGCGTAGGATCCTACGGTCTTGGCGTGCATCCTTGCGTCACTGCGGTCCGGTCCCAGGTCGACGGGCACGTGCACCTTCCGCCGACAACTGGCGACAACAGCGATGTACTGTGGAGACCTCACGCCCCACGTGTTGAGCAATTCGGCGGTACGTCCACCCGGCCTCCCGCATGCCCACTATACGCCCTCGCTCAAAGTCCGTCAACTGCACATACGGTTCACGTCCACGCTGTCGCGGCATGCTACCAGTGTTAAAGACTGCGATGGAGCTCCGTATGCCACGGCAAACTGGCTGACACTGACGGCGGCGGTGCACAAATGCTGCGCAGCTAGCGCCATTCGACGGCCAACACCGCGGTTCCTGGTGTGTCCGCTGTGCCGTGCGTGTGATCATTGCTTGTACAGCCCTCTCGCAGTGTCCGGAACAAGTATGGTGGGTCTGACACACCGGTGTCAATGTGTTCTTTTTTCCATTTCCAGGAGTGTATAATCTATCTGACATCTTCCAGTAACTCCAGCCTTCTTCCACGTATACAACCTTCTTTCATGATTCTTGAACCAAGTGTTAGCTATGATTATGTTATGCTCTGTGCACAATTCTACTAGGCGGCTTCCTTTCATTCCTCACTCCCATTCCATATTTACCTACCACACTGCCTTCTCTTCCTTTTCCTACTATCGAGTTGCAGTCACCCATGACTATTAAATTTTCGTCTACCTTCACTATCTGAACTATTTCTTTTATCTCATCATACATTTCATCAATCTCTTTATCATCTGCGGAGCTAGTTGGCATATATACTTTTACTACTGTGGTAGGCGTAAGCTTCGTATTTATCTTGACCACAATAATGTGTTCATTATGTTGTTTGTAGTAGCTTACCTGCATTCCTATTTTCCTATTCATTATTAAACCTACTCCTGCATTACCCCTATTTGATTTTGTATTTATAACCCTGTATGCACCTGACCAGAAGTCTTGTTCCCCCTGCCACCGAACTTCACTAATTCCCACTATATCTTACTTTAACCTAACCATTTCTCTTTTTAAATTTTCTAACCTACCTGCCCGATTAATGGATCTGACATTCCACGCTCCGATTCGTAGAACGCCAGTTTTCTTTCCCCTGATAACAACGTGCTCCTGGTAGTCCCCGCCCAGGGATCCGAATGGGGGACTATTTTACCTCCGGAATATTTTACCCAAGAGGACGCCAAGATCATTTCACCATACAGTAAAGCTGCATGCCCTCGGGAAAAATTACGGCTGTGGTTTCCCCTTGCTTTCAGCCGTTCACGGCACCAGCACAGCAAGGCCTTTCTGGTTAGTTTTACAAGGCCAGATCAGTCAATAATCCAGACTGTTGCCCCTGCAACTACTGAAAAGGCCACTGCCCCTCTTCAGGAACCACACGTTTGTCTGGCCTGTCAACATATAACTCTCCATTGCGGTTGCACCTATGGTACGGCTACCTTTATCGCCGAGGCACACAAGCCTCCTCACCAACGGCAAGGTCCACAGTTCATGGGGAGGGAGGACTGTCATTATCAAAATAAAAATAATAAAATACGATATTTCAGAGCTTGTGTTATTCTGATTACTATGCAAAGTTCCTTTGGATATGCATGCATGTCCAAAGGAGCAGGCACTGCGGCGTTCACAGCCATTACGAAACACGTCAAATAAATTCACAATTGTGAATAAGAACTACGATCAGCTGTAGAATGGAACAGCGACAGTGAAAATTTGTCCCTCTGACTGAGCTACCGTGCTGGCACCATTTGGTTATCCGTGCATGACTCACGCCCAGACCCAAACTTCGATACGTGGTCCATACATGCATCTGAAGAATTTGCACATTATTTTCGGATACCTAGCCACACTTTCCTTTTACCCGATTGGAATTTCGAAAGAACTTAGGAGTATTGAAGGAAACATCTCTGACTATCAAATGCAGACGTAAATATTACTTTTTATGAATTTGTTTATTAATTACTTATCTGCTACCATTCACGACTTTTATTTGCACATAAATATAAATAAGAGGAAATCGTAAACAAACAAATTTTCACTGCTGCGGGCTTACACAACCCATTTGTAATCGATAATTAGCTTTTAGTTACAATGCTAAAAAATTAAGACGTGATTCATATTTTCAAATTGAAAACGAAGGAGAACGTAATAACGAACAACTGCGATGGTGACAAAGACATCAACTGCAAGTTACGATTTTATTTCAGACGTGATGTTTACCTTAAACTGAAGCACAAAAACATCTTGTCTGTGAGCGTCGACCATCAGGTAAATGAAGACTTTTCAAGTGTTTCGTTACGAGAAGGGGGACTATAGTAATTCTTACCACCTCAGAGCCACCAAAAAATAAAATAGACGCTATCCTAGGTACAGTATAACAGGGATATGAAACGGTTGTATTAAAACGTACCATCCATGCATCATTAATATTTTGAAAGTCGGTAAGTACATAATGAAGAAAATGAAGATTCAGAATGGCTTTATTAGTGTTCTGCATAGCGTTAATAAAACATCACATAGCTCGTTATAGAGTTTTTATACACATTGAATTCTATTTTATTTATAGGAGAAGTTTTGTGTCTCTAATATTCAGTTTTCTAACATTAAAAAAATTAAAACAAATTTTTGAAACACTTGATCACTTAGTGTAGTCAGTACAGAAAAACTCACATTGTTACTCACTGAAACTTTTACTGTCATTATGTAACACTTATATCAATTAGAAGTAGGTTTATATTATGTAACTGTGAGAGGTGGTATGAGCCCCCTCTCATATTTCTATCTTAGTCTGAGTAATTCGATCTTCGTCTCTAATTGCATGCAGTGAAAAGTCGCTATTCCTTCACACGCGGACTTCTAACTCTGCCTCTCTCGACGCCCGGGTGGTCCGGTGACAGGCGGGCTCTGCTGATCTTGAAAGTGTTAACCTGACTGGTGTGAGGGAGTCGAGTGAATGCTTTCCAGACGCCGACATTGTCATAAGAGCGGCGGAGACACACCTGCAGAGGACTGAAGGAGCGGCTGGGATAGGGATTCCGTTACTTCGCAGAAACTTAGCGAAAACACTTTCTGGCGGGCTACCAGAGTGGCGTGTGTATGACTTGTGTTCCCAGGCAGTCTTGGCGTTTTCTGCAGAAATCGTAACTGTGATTGGCTTGCTCAGTGCATAGCTCCGCGACATAGCAAAATCGGCGCAGAAATTTGGCGCCAAGGATCTCCATTGGTGGAATGGTAGTGCTTCGGCAATAGAGTGGAATTTTCCGTCGGTTTTCGAGTTGCTGATTGGAACGTTTAACCACGGCCACTGTCGTGGGGGCGGGAATGTTCTGTGTTCGGTTTTGTATGGGTGCTCTTGTGGGAGTCGGCTATTGCCTTTCGGTCGGAGTAGGTTACAAGACTGAGCTCTCACTGCTCTGGACAGCCTGCCTTCTGTTGGCTGTGTAATATACTTTTATTTAATTGTAACTGTTTGACTAAGTTGCTGAAGTTTCGACTTCAACGTAACTTTCTCAGTATAGCTGGCAATTGAGTGTTCTGCGTACAAGCGGCCTATGTTGTCTGTCTTGAGCAATTTTGGCTACAGTTGACTGTATTGGAGTGACTGTGTGACTTCTCTTGTTAAAATCAATCACTGTACTATCAGTGACTGTGTGGCGAGCCTTCTTCGTCTCCCTCAGAGGCGCATTTGTATTGTTGGGAAGTCTTTAGTCTGGAACAACCAGACCAGGATAATTTGTTTCGAGCTATACTCGCGACATTATCATCACCACGACGGGACGTCGAAGCAACCAGCCATTGCCTCCGGTATGCCAGATCGTGTCCTTGCAGTTAAGAAGACAGCTTGGTAATGTACGTCCACAGCACTGGCAAATCAGGCAATTTTGCTAGGTGATAATCAGAGCTCAGCAGAGTGCGCCTGTTCGTCTTTTCTAACTTTGTTCTGTCTTGGGTGTTCACTGTCTGAGTTCTCACTACTGTAGCAGCAATTAATGTTGGGTTGGCTGTGTGTTTCTCTTAAGATTTGAGTTGCAAAGAATTGGCTCCAGATACCACTTTGTAATGAATGTCACAATCTAGTTTAGGGACAACTTCACCTTCACAGCATTTATTTGAGTATCCACTTTGAGCCAATTTGATGTATTGTAAATGTTTCATGTGTTTTGTTTATTATTTTGAGTTTAGTCATAATAAATGATATTGTTATTTTGGGACAGAACTTTCATTCTGTTAATCGGTGCCGGCCGGAGTAGCCGTGCAGTTCTAGGCGCTACAGTCTGGAACCGAGCGACCGCTACGGTCGCATGTTCGAATCCTGCCTCGGGCATCGATGTGTGTGATGTCCTTAGGTTAGTTAGGTTTAATTAGTTTTAAGTTCTAGGCGACTGATAACCTGAGAAATTAAGTCGCATAGTGCTCGGAGCCATTTGAACCATTTTTTGTTAATCGGTAGATCAACCTTTTCATTTCTCACTACGTTAATGAAGCTTTTCTTTATTTAGCTTATTTATCAAGTTAAATTATTTCAAGTGCCAAATTCTTTTCTACTCCACTTGCAGGGTCGATTACAGTCAGTTCGCATTTCTTTTTAATCCATGTGCAACAGCAAAGGTCAGAGTTAGAATAGGTGGGGCTTAGAGCATCATTTACATATGAAGATTCTAGAAGAATTTAGTGTTAAATACACTGCTGGCCCCGGCACCTCTCAACTGTGTATCTGTAATTATGAAGTGTATATTCTGTGTAATTTAAAGTCTTTCATCTATGGCGAGAAAATTGGAGTTTTGTATCATATATATGAAAAAGCAAAAAGGTATTTTAAAAAAAATGATAAATTATTATAATATGTGTATGTTCATAAAAAGGAAATGTTTATTGAAGGTTGATTCATGCTTAGGGCACTTGTATTTGTAACATGTGAAAGCTGTACGGAAGTCCCTCTGCAACAGAAATGGCATGGCGCGATGTAAAAGGTGGTTTTGGTGATCGAACTGAGCGGTCCCTTTGTGTGAAGGGCAGGCAGTTTGTGGCTTGCCGTAGCACCGTACACTTCGACAGTGCTAAGAGAGAAAATTAGAAGCTGCTTTATAAAGGATTTACCTATGATGTGGATCTGGCTATTATTTGGTATTCTCGGCATGAAGGAATGGCTCTAGTATGTTGAAAATCCAACGCGAAGAAGAGATTTTATAGAGCATTCGAAGAGCAAGGGCTGTGAGTACAGTTAGCTGAAATGTGGCTTCCCACCAGTCTCCACCACTGCTTAACTATTCTGTAATGTATATGGGCTTGGTCCAGTTAATTTTTGTGTTGATTTAATAATAATCACAAAAACATAAATTCATGTCCACAACTATATTTCCTATCCTGATCACAAACCTATGCAGGGTCCTCACCTAAGTGTTACTAAAATCGAGTATCTTGATTTAAATGAACAATTCTTGCTGTAAAGTGTTAAAAGTGATTTTTTTTCTAATGTAAAAGGAGTAGTAAAAGTTAAATCTTAAACCACAAAACTGAAGTTGGATAGGCTTTTGATAAAGTATCCTTAGTTTATTACAAAATATTGTTTTGTTGGATTACAGTGCTAGATTAAGTAAATATTATTGTCTAGAATACCTGCTTTCATAGATGATAAAAAGGCAAATACGTTAGGCTCATTTTCAAAAATAGTGTGGTTTTGATTTCTGTCATGAATGGTTCCTTTTTTTAAGTTAATTAAGTCCAGTGTTGTATTGCATTGTCTTGCAAAGTAAATTATGTACTACCCCTAGTGAAGTGAATGGTTAGCTTTTTGAATTAGTCTTTTCTACTGTAATAATCAAAGGGCGTTAACTAGTGAAACTATACTAGTTTATGAGTCCCCATCATATTCTCAACCTACAAGGAAAGAATGAACTATTACTGTTGCTAAGGAAACCTGATATATGTAGAGGAGCGTAAACAGTGTATTTATGATATTATTCACCTTTATTTGTTTCTTTCTTTTTGCATGTCAGTTAGGATAAAACAGCCTCCTGTCCAAATTTAGTTGTGTACTTCATGCAGTAACATTTTAGTATTTGATTAAGTAATGCTCTTGAGTGTAGCTGTCATTAGTATGAGCTTGGTGCAAATTTACTTCCTATAATTTACTGGTGTGGGCGTTATTGGTAACTGCTGCTACACAATTTTCAGAGTGCACTGTGTCAGTTTGTATCCTGTGTGCTGTTCAAAGGGCAATCTCAACGAAAGTAACTTCAATAACCAATATTCAATTTTTTAAACTTATATTTCCAAATTAATTTGCCTAATTGGGCTGGCGAACGTCCATTTGTTTTCATTCACTTATGATTTTACCACTTCCATTAACTCTCAAAGTTAATTTCCGTTTGGTTTTTCTGTTAATTTCACCAAATTCAAAATTACAGTTCGATGCCTTTGTCCATTAGATATATGCGCGATCAATGTTCGAAATCCTCTCAGAGGGTAACACTAGCATGTTGCACGTTACAGTGATATACGTTAGTGTTTATGTGCCTTTTCCGTGACAGGACTAAATGTTCGCTTGTTAGGGAAGAGAGTGAAATAGTGTTATAATTACTATAATAAATATTCTCCTTATTTTAGAGACACTTGTAGTCTGCGATGTGTGGTAGTAAACGTCACATATTTGGTTTCAAAATTTTTCCACATAAAGAACAATGCTAACCTGACAGTTGTAGGAACTATGTTGCAAGTAAGCAGGTTTCTAGGACTTATTAATATTTTTTTACCTATTTAACAAATTACATGTCTAAACAAATAGTGTAACAATTCGTGGATACAGTTAAAAATAAGAAAATTGTGATTTGCTGTTTGCAGATTTATTCAAACATATAGGATGCAGTATATGAAACTACACTCTCGTTGGTTAGTATTTTCTTCCTCAGATCCTTTCAACGAGGTAATAAAAAGATTTTTGACGGTTCACCAGTTTTCTTACTGCTTTAATGCGGCCTGCCTTCAAAACTATTCTTCTTCATCTCAGAATAGCACACTCGCACCCAGTGTCCTTTATTATTTGTTTGATGTGCTCCAGTCTCTATCATTACCTGTAGTTTTTATCCTCTACAACACAATCAAGTTCCATGGAAGTTATTCCTTGATGTCTTAACACATGCCCTACTCCAGTGAGTTCTTATTAGACTATTCATTCACTGGACTATTCCATTGAATAACTCTTTAATTCTTCCTCACGTTCATTTAGAACAGCAACGTTATCAGTGAATCTTATCATTGATATCCTTTCGTCTTGAATTTTGATCCCATTATTTAATCTTTCTTTTATTTCCATTCTTGCTTCTTTGCTGTATAGATTGAGCAGTAGGGGTGGAAAACTGGATACCTGTGTTGCACTGTTTTTAATCCAAGCACTCCTCTCTGGGTCTTCCATTCATATCTTCCTTCTTACGCATTTTTCGTAGGAGTTTGACAACGTTGAACCCTTTTTCTATGTCGACAAATCCTGTGAACGTGTCTGGATATGTCTTAAGGCCAGATTACAACCTAAACTTCAATTGAAAAGAAAAACGTCTATTTCGCGCCTTTGTCTCTTTAGTCTTAAAAGCCAAAACGATGTGACTTTATTAGAATTTCAAGTACTAGGTAAGGTACCCCGACCTCACAGAGTTAATATTCACAGTCATCTTAGTACGGATGTTGTATTCAAAATAGTACCTGTCTGTCAGAGACCTTCATCTGATGTACTACTGGAAAAATGCGGTAATGACAAGACACAAAATGCAAATTTTGCACAGTGTAATCCGGCCCAAGTCTTCCTAAGGAATACTTATGTCTGAAAAACATGAAACTTCTGGCTATTGCAGAAGCTGTTTCTCAGTTTAATGTGGGATGTGTGAAGACTGAACAGAGCAGGGGTCTCTGCACTCCTTTATTATCAGGATCAGCTTACCTAGAGATCAATGAAAGAGTCCACAAAATTCTGGCTGGAGAAGGAAAAATTCAAGGAAAAGGTCTTGAAATTACAACAACAAGAAGTCTTATAGCAGCAGGAATGGAAAACATATGATACTAGTGTATTTTAATGCTATGTATCTTGCACTAACATTTATTTTTTATTGTTGTTGTTGTGGTCTTCAGTCCTGAGACTGTGTTTGATGCAGCTCTCCATGCTACTCTATTCTGTGCAAGCTTCTTCATCTCCCAGTACCTACTGCAACATACATCCTTCTGAATCTGCTTAGTGTATTCATCTCTTGGTTTCCCTCTACGATTTTTACCCTCCACGCTCCCCTCCAATGCTAAATTTGTGATCCCTTGATGCTTCAAAACATGTCCTACCAACCGATCCCTTCTTATAGTCAAGTTGTGCCACAAACTTCTCTTCTCCCCAATCCTATTCAATACCTCCTCATTAGTTACGTGATCTACCCACCTTATCTTCAGCATTATTCTGTAGCACTACCTTTCGAAAGCTTCTATTCTCTTCTTGCCCACGCTAGTTATCCTCCATGTTTCACTTCCATACATGGCTACACTCCATACAAATACTTTCAGAAACGACTTCCTGACAATTAAATCTTTACTTGATGTTAACAAATTTCTCTTCTTCAGAAACGATTTCCTTGCCATTGCCAGTCTACATTTTATATCCTCTCTACTTCGACCATCATCAGTTATTTTACTCCCTAAATAGCAAAACTCCTTTAGTACTTTAAGAGTCTCATTTCCTAATCTAATTCCCTCAGCATCACCCGATTTAATTTGACTACATTCCATTATCCTCGTTTTGCTTTTGTTGATGTTCATCTTACATCCTCCTTTCAAGACACTGTCCATTCCGTTCAACTGCTCTTCCAAGTCTTTTGCTGTCTCTGACAGAATTACAATGACATCGGCGAACCTCAAAGTTTTTACTTCTTCTCCATGAACTTTAATGCCTACTCCGAATTTTTCTATTGTTTCCTTTACTGCTTGCTCAATATACAGATTGAATAACATCGGGGAGAGGCTACAACCCTGTCTCACTCCCTTCCCAACCACTGCTTCCATTTCATACCCTCGACTCTTACAACTGCCATCTGGTTTCTGTACAAATTGTAAGTAGCCTTTCGCTCCCTGTATTTTACCCCTGCCACCTTCAGAATTTGAAAGAGAGTATTCCAGTCAACATTGACAAAAGCTTTCTCTAAGTCTACAAATGCTAGAAACGTAGGTTTGCCTTTTCTTAATCTTTCTTCTAAGATAAGTCGTAAGGTTAGTATTGCCTTACGTTTTCCAACGTTTCTATGGAATCCAAACTGATCTTCCCCGAGGTCTGCTTCTACCAGTTTTTCCATTCGTCTGTCTAGAATTCGCGTTAGTATTTTGCAGCTGTGATTTATTAAACTGATAGTTCGGTAATTTTCACATCTGTCAACACCTGCTTTCTTTGGGATTGGAATTATTATATTCTTCTTGAAGTCTGAGGGTATTTCGCCTGTCTCATATATCTTGCTCACCAGATGGTAGAGTTTTGTCATGACTGACTCTCCCGAGGCCATCAGTAGTTCTAATGGAATGTTGTCTACTCCCGGGGCCTTGTTTCGACTCAGGTCTTTCAGTGCTCTGTCAAACTCTTTACGCAGTATCTTATCTCCCATTTCGTCTTCATCTACATCCTCTTCCATTTCCATAATATTGTCCTCAAGTACTTCGCCCATGTATAAACCCTCTATATACTCCTTCCACCTTTCTGCCTTCCCTTCTTTGCTTAGAACGGGGTTGCCATCTGAGCTCTTGATATTCATATAAGTGGTTCTCTTCTCTCCAAAGGTCTCTTTAATTTTCCTGTAGGCAGTATCTATCGTACCCGTAGTGAGACAAGCCTCTACATCCTTACATTTGTCCTCTAGCCATCCCTGCTTAGCCATTTTGCACTTCCTGTCGATTTCATTTTTGAGACGTTTGTATTCCTTTTTGCCTGCTTCATTTACTGCATTTTTATATTTTCTCCTTTCATCAATTAAATTCAATATTTCTTCTGTTACCCAAGGATTTCTATTAGCCCTCGTCTTTTTACCTACTTGATCCTCTGCTGCCTTCACTACTTCGTCCCTCAGAGCTACCCATTCTTCTTCTACTGTATTTCTTTCCCCCATTCCTGTCAATTGTTCTCTTACGCTCTCCCTGAAACTCTCTACAACCTCTGGTTCTTTCAGTTTATCCAGGTCCCATCTCCTTAAATTCCCACCCTTTTGCAGTTTCTTCAGTTTCAATCTGCAGATCATAACCAATAGATTGTGGTCAGAATCCACATCTGCCCCTGGAAATGTCTTACAATTTAAAACCTGGTTCCTAAATCTCTGTCTTACCATTATATAATCTATATGATACCTTTTAGTATCTCCAGGATTCTTCCAGGTATACAACCTTCTTTTATGATTCTTGAACCAAGTGTTAGCTATGATTAGTTTATGCTCTGTGCAAAATTCTACAAGGCGGCTTCCTCTTTCATTTCTTCCCCCCAATCCATATTCACCTACTATGTTTCCTTCTCTCCCTTTTCCTACTGACGAATGCCAGTCACCCATGACTATTAAATTTTCGTCTCCCTTCACTACCTGAATAATTTCTTTTATCTCGTCATACATTTCATCAATTTCTTCATCATCTGCAGAGCTAGTTGGCATATAAACTTGTACTACTGTAGTAGGCATGGGCTTTGTGTCTATCTTGGCCAAAATAATGCGTTCACTATGCTGTTTGTAGTAGCTAACCCGCACTCCTATTTTTTTATTCATTATTAAACCTACTCCTTCATTACCCCTATTTGATTTTGTATTTATAACCCTGTAATCACCTGACCAAAAGTCTTGTTCCTCCTGCCACCGAACTTCACTAATTCCCACTATTTCTAACTTTAACCTATCCATTTCCCTTTTTAAATTTTCTAACCTACCTGCCCGATTAAGGGATCTGACATTCCACGCTCCGATCCGTAGAACGCCAGTTTTCTTTCTCCTGATAATAATTTTTATTATAATTTTAAAATCCTTTTTCTTACGTTTATTTTTCTAAGTTCAATGCCAAGTTGTTCTATCTTAAATATTAACCAATATCAGTGAAATTATTTCTGGATGTGGTCTTGAGATATTTACATACTTCTGTGCGTTAATGTTACCGAAAATGTAGTTTGACTATTTTATTATCACGTTTATGTATTAGTAATTAAAGAAAATTTCAGTCTGAAACTTGAAGGAAAGAATGCTGGTTCTCAAAAAACGACTACATAGAAGAAATATGTCTTGGGTATGTACTAGTCTGGAATGTGAAAATTAAGGTCTGAGTACCGAAAGTTAATTTTTAAGAATACCATTAAAATCGGATTAAAAATTCATAACTCAGAAACCACTGAAGTTATGGGCTTCAAAACTTGTGTACTACTAATTCTTTATATGATACACACGACAATATTTAGTTGAAATTGGTAAAGTGGGACAAAAGTCATATTTAAGTGGAGTCTCCTGTTGAACCTTGCTTACATTATCAACTGCATGGTCGCAACTGCCTCCGTTGTGCCTTTATCTTTCCTAAGACCAAAGTGAGCGTCATGAAACAGATCTTCAGTTGTCTTTCCCGGTTTTCTGTTAATTAATGTCAGCAACGTAGATTCATAAGCCGGTTCTTGCGTTGTATTTTCCTTGCTGTCTTCGTGATTGTGTTGATTACATTTTTTCGGAAAGTTTGATAGCGTGTCTCCTGACTCGTATGTTCAACAAACCAATTTGAGTTATTTTAGAAATACTGAAGGACATTTGTCTATTCTTTTCGCCTTATTTGGCCGCATAATCTTCCATAGCTCTGACAAACTCTGACTGCAATAGCGGATCTCCTAATACTTCCATATCGATTCTCATCACATCTTCGATTCCTCCCACTAGTAGAGCCCTTCACTGTAATCTTCCGTTTGTTCATCCTCTCCTCTGTGTTTACGAGTGGAATTCCCATTGAAGTCGTAATTTTGAGGTCTCTTTTGGCTTGTATTCATTTTTCCTATAACCATTTGACCTTTGCTTCCCTGCACTTCCCGTTTATATTATTTCTAATAAATGTATGTTTGCTATATTCGTATCATTTTCTGAACATTTTTGTAGTTACTTCTCTCATCGATCAATATTTCTTTTACTACGCAAGGTTCCTTCGCGGTTACCTTCCTTTCATTTATATTAGGTTGTTCGACTTCTATGGTAGCCATGTTTTGATATCTACATTCCTCTTCAACTGAACTACATCCATAGGGAAATTCAAACGCACTGCATTATTTACCAGTACTTTAGTATACCAATTCGCTTAACATTTCCACGATTATGAGTGTGTCACCCACAATTCCTTCTTGCGCGCTGTCTTTAAAGGTGAAGCGACGGCTTGCTTCGCTGATCGTTGGATGATTTACAACGGCCCACACGTAGTCCTTGTGTTAAATTGCTATTCCACTCTTGGTGTAGCCCACCTTCCCGTTAAATGAAATGCATGGTGCACATTGCATGGTGGCTTGTGGCTTGAGAACTTGCATGGACAAACTGCTCATTCAGAACTAACCACGCTAGAGCTTTTGCATGTCCATCCTTTTAGCAGGAGATCTCTGGGACGACGGCTGTTTACTAACGTGACAAAAAATAAAAACACCTACAGCCGTCCTTATGATTTTATTTTATTTTGTCGCTACCAGTTTCGACGCCTCATTGCGTCATCTTCAGGCTGTTTGGATGCGGTACAGATTGATATGATCCCCATGCATAGCCCATCAATTGCCAGCATTACTGGATTTGCTGATAATGTGTCAGCACTCCAACCATCAACTGCCAACTGAATTGTTTCGCGAGAATGTCGTCGTCTTTGCACCGAAGATTTCCCGTTTAACTCAGCCATGCACCTCTGATACACCTTTGAATTCCCGACCAGTTCAGGTCATCACAGCGCCATTCGTTTGACATACGTATACGGGCAAGGTTATTTGATAAGAACGACATACAGGGTGAAAAGTATTTAAACCGAAAAACTCTGGGAGATTGTAGGGGACATCAATACAAATACTTTTCCCTAATGTCATTTTTTCCTATGAGGATTATTTATATCGGTGGAGGCCGTATTACGCTCTTCAGTTGTAGGCAACTGCTGTCCACCAGTGTAGTAGTGCGTTGTCTCTGTTTACTAATGGAGCGATACACCTGGAGTGAGTACACTGATATAGTTGTGCGTAGTACCTAACACACCACAACGGACGAGCTGCACAGCAGGTTTATCAACAACAATATCCTAATCGCCGTATCCCGCATCGTACGACCTTCGCTGCTGTGTACTAACGTCTGCTTGAGACCGGGTCATTTAGCAGATTACCTGGACAGGGACGCCGTGGCACGGTAAGAACGCTGCAATCTGAGGAAGCTGTCTTCCAGGATGTGGGGCGGGATCCTTGAATCAACAGTCGTGCAATTGCACGTAACATGGGGACGAATCAGACGAATGTAAGGACAGTCCTTCGACAGAAATTGTTACGTCCATTTCACTTACAGCGTGTCCACAACCTGGAACCAGTTGATTATCCACCCAGAGTGAGGATAACCCACATGCCAGAGTTACTAGCGCTCATCAAGTGCGGTTCTTCGTTAATGTGTGGGTCGGTGTTTGGGGACTGTTTAATTGGGCCGTATCTGTTACCTAGGGCATTAAATGGCAGGCACTATTACAATTTTCTCGCCAGAGCATCACCAGAATTTCTGGAAGACGTCCCACTCCCTACAAGACAACGCATGTGGTTCCAACATGACGGGGCGCCGGCACGTTTCAGCCGTTGTGTGCGTCGATTCCTGGACCGACGGTTCCGAGAAACGTGGATTGGCTGAGGTGGTCCTGTACTATGGCCTGCTCGATCCCCAGATATGTGCCCTCTGGACTTTTTTGTGTGGGGAGAGATGCGCAACCTTGTTTACGCAACTCCTGTTGCATCAGAAGAGGATCTGGTTGCCCGGAAACTAGCAGCAGCAGGAACAATTCAGGATACTCCTGGGGTTTTTGCCTGTGTCAGACAGAACATGATCCGACGATGTAACCTTTTTTTACGTGTCAATGGAGGCATTTTTGAAAATCTACTGTAATTGAAATTGGGTAGTGTTAACGTATTTTCTATAGCTCATAAAAATGGAAATGTGTTTGTTGGTTTAATTAATTTGCCGCCAGAGAAATCTTCCTCTACCGGTTTAAATACTCCTCATAGGAAAAAATGACATTATGGAAAAATATTTGTTTTGATGTCCCCTACAACCTCCCACAGTTTGTCGGTTTAAATACTTTTCTCCCTGTATACTGAAGCAGTACTTGGTTGCACTAGCGTCTTGGAACTGATTTCCTTTATAGATGCGTTGAAGTTTCACAGAACCCTATTAACAGATATAAGTCGACCATTCGCTGAAATACTACAGATTTTATGTGGTCACCCGATATTTGTCGCTTCTCATTAACTGTAAATATTTAAAGAATATGACGTGCTCCATAGTTTAGGGCCCCCTGATAAGACTCGCAGCGCTGTATTCATTTCTTTTTCAAAGTCTGAAACTATCGGGTGGTTATAACTAAACATTACCTATTTAACACTTTAAAACACGGAAACTAATAACCGGCCTCAGCTACGGCCACAAGGCGCCGTGATCAGTCATTCATTGTCTCACACACAAGACCAGTCGCAGTGCCCTTGATGACGTGTCAACGTGAGCTTGGACAAATGGAACAGGACATTATTGGTGAAGTTCTGTGATCAAAACAATACTAATGCTGCAGCTGCACTTCGAGAATATCGCAGGCTGAAAAGATTGCGGAAGGGTCCTCTTTCTCCACCCGCGTTGAGGAGCATGATGAAGAAGTTCGAATCAACTGGAGAACTGGGCGTCGCTCCGGGAAGAGGCCAACTATCGGTTGCAGTACAGGTGGTTGATGAAATCGCTGTTGCTATGCCAGACAACACTGATCGCAATCCTCGGTCGTCATGCAGTGTGAATGCTGTGTCACGACAGTTTATCATCCCGTGGTCCACTGTACCGAAGGTGCTTCGAACCGTTCTCATATGGTACCCGTACAAGAACCATATCGCACAGCAGCTTACACAACAGGACGCACAACGACGTAATGACGTGTTGACACTCTCCACTTTCTCGCTAGGACTGAATGTGACGTGGGGCGACCCTGGGTCATCCTGTGGACAGACAAAGGTCATTTTCCTCTGACGGGTTAGGTGAACACACAGAATTGCCGAGTGAGGGGATCTTGACCTCCAGTTACTGTGCATGAAGTTCCTCTGTATGCTGAACGTGTCATATGGTGCGGCTTCACGGCTACTTTCATCATTGGCCCAGTCTTTTTCGAACAGGTTGGTGCTCGGGGACCAAAGATATGCAGTGTGACAAGCCAGCGTTACTGCGATATGGTTCGCCAGCATGTCCTACCCGGCCTACAGAACAGAGACGCATGGAACTGAACAGTTTTCATGCAAGATGGGGCCCCACTGCAAATCGCTATTGAAGTTCTTCTGCTTCTTCGAAACACATTTGGAAACGATCGAATTATCAGCCGATCGTTTCCAAATGTTTGATCGCCACGGTCACCTAATCTCACTCCCTGTGATTTCTGGTTGTGTGGCTGCCTGAAGGACACGGTTTACAAGGGGAACATTCCTACACGTTCTGATTTTAAGCGCAGCATATCAAGAGAGGCAGACAGAATGCCTACGGACATGCTTCGTTCTGTTATGTAGAATGCAATCCTAAGCTTTCAGACTCTTCTGGAGACTTATGGGAGCCATATTGAGCCTCTATTGTAGCAGTAATAGTACCGGTATGTAATGGTTTGATGTACCGTAGAACTGCATTAAGAGTTTCAGTTGCATTGATTGTGAATTATTTCTCTTCCTCATGTCCTTTACATCAATGCTACCAAGTTTGGCCCTCGTATGGCAATTAGTTTGTGTGATATAACCTGTTAAATAAGGAAAGATTAATTGTAACCGCCTAGTATCATGAAGTGATCAGCAAATCTGATACAACGAATCATTTTACCATTGGCTTTTACACTGTCCAGTCACATTAATGTGACCACCCGTCAAAGGCCTGAATAATCATCGATTGCATCGCGGACCGCTGCGAGGCGTACAGCAAGAGATCCAGTGAGGTTCTGGAAGGTACCAACAGAGATGTGGATCCATGCCGACTCCAGTGCCGTGGTACTGAGAAATGTGCAGATATCGAAAGAGGAACGTTTGTCGGGAGGACTGACTCAGCATATTGGAAAGTCAGAACAAACTTCGGTGAAGTTAAAAACATGAATGGTTTGGTGGAAAGAATAAACTGAAGGCCTCTACGAGACGGATTATTTGGCTTATGTGATAGAAGAAGAAACAAGAGTTCATTTGGTAGAGATAGGGTTTCCAGTATTAGAATCAGAACATAGAAGAGCTTTTGAGGGTGCAAAAACAAATGAGACAGATGTGGTAGATAACATTCCACTATAATTTCTAAAATAATTGGTGGAAGTGGCAACAAAGTGACTATTCACGTCGGTTGTAGAATGCGTGAGTCTGGCGATATACCTTCTGACTTTCGGTAAAACAAAATCCACACAATTCCGCAGACTGCAAGAGCTGAAAACTTCAAGAATTATCGCACAGTCAGCTGTTAAGCTGCATCCAAGGTGCCGACAAGAATAATATACAGAAAAATGGAAAACAAAATTGAAGATGTATTAGACGATGATTATTTTGGCTTTAGGAACGTTATGTGCACGAGAGAAGCAATTCTGTCGTTGTAGTTGAGAATGGAAGTCAAGCTAAAGATAAATCAAGATACGTTCATAGGATTTGTCGGCCTGCAAAAAGCGCTGTAATGGTGTAAGATATTCGAAATTGTGAGGAAAACAGGGGAAAGCCACACAGAGAGACAAGTAATATACAATACGCACAAGAGCCAAGAGGGAATAATAAGAGTGGCCGACCAAGAACGAAATGCTCGGATCGAAAAGGGTGCAAGATAGGCGTGTAGTCTTTCGCCCCCACTGTTCAATCTATACATCGAAAAAGCAATGATGGAAATAAAAGAAAGATCCAGGAGTGGAATTAAAATTCAAGGTGAAAGGATAGGAATGATAAGATTCGCTGATGTCATTGCTGTCCTCAGTGTAAGTGAAGAAGAATTACATGATCTGAAGAATGGAATGAACAGTCTATGAATGCATAACATGGACTGAGAGTAAATCGAAGAATGGCGAAAGGAATGAGAAGTAGCAGAAATGAGAACAGCAAGAAATTTAACATCAACATTAATCATCACAAAGTAGATGAAGTTAAGGAATTCCTTATCTAGGCAGCAAAATAACCAATGACGGATTGAGGAAGGAGGACATTAAAAGCAGACTATCCCTGAAAGTGATTGCGTTCCTATCTCAACAGCAGTCTGTTAGTATGAAACGTGGGCTTAATCTGAGAAAGAAGTTTCTGAGAATGTACATTTGGAGCACAGTACTGTATGATGGTGAAACATGGACAGTAGTAAAACCTCAACAACAGGGTATAGAAGCATTTGAGATGTTGTGCTACAGACGAATGTTGAAAATGAAGTGGACTGATAAGGTGAGGAATGAGGAGGTTCTGCGCAGAATCGGAGAGGAAAGGAATATGTGGAAAACACTGACAACGAGATGGGGCTTGATGAGAGGACATCTGTTAAGACATGAGGGAATAACTTCCATGGCACTAGAGGGAGTTGCAGAGGGTAAAAATTGTAGGGGAAGACTGAGATTGGAATAAATGCAACATATGTTTGAGGTTCGAAGTTCCAATTGTTACTCAGAGATTAAGAGGTTGGTACACGAGAGGAATTCGTGACGAGCCGCATCAAACCAATCAGAAGACTGATGACTCAAAAAAGAAAATAATGTTGTCATACAATACTAAATGTACAACCACATGTCGGAGATTGACCCCACGTAAACTACCTGTATTACCATATACCATACACTAATAAAAACTAATAAAACAAGAATATAATGTCAAGTCAACATAATCTATCAGTCGCGGATTCATGAGGTGCCATCAATTTAATTAAAACATTTTTAATGGACCGCCTTGTGAAACTAATTTAATACACCGTAATGTAATGTGTATACACTATGTGATCAAAAGTATCCGGACACCACCAAGAACATACTTCTTATTAGGTGCATTGTGCTGCCACCTACTATCAGGTACTCCTTATCAGCGACCTCAGTAGCCATTAGACATCGTGAGAGAGCAAAATGGGGCGCTCCGCTGAACTCACGGACATCAAACGTGATCAGGTGATTGGGTGTCACTTGTGTCATACGTCTGTACGCGAGATTTCCACACTCCTAAACATCCCTAGGTCCATTGTTTCCGATGTGTTGGTGAAGTGGAAACGTGAAAGGACACGTACAGCACTAAAGAGTACAGGCCGACCTCGTCTGTTGACTGACATAGACCGCTGACAGTTGAAGAGGGTCCTAATGTAATATGCGAACATCTATCCAGATCATCACATAGGAATTCCAAGCTGCATCAGGACCCACTGCAGGTACTATGACAGGCGGGGGAGGTTCAAAATGGTTCAAATGGCTTTGAGCAATATGGGACTTAACACCTGAGATCATCACTTCCCTAGAACTTACAACTACTTAAACCTAACTAACCTAAGGACATCACACACATCCAAGCCCGAGGCAGGATTCGAACCTGCGACCGTAGCGGTCGCGCGGTTCCAGACTGAAGCGCCTAGAATTGCTCGGACTCTGCGGCCGGCAGGGGGTGGGAAAACTTGGATTTCATGGTCGAGCGGCTGCTCATAATTCATAGATCACGCTTTTAAATGCCAAACGACGCCTCGCTTGGTGTAAGGAGCGTAAAAATTGGACGATTGAACAGTGGAAAAATGTTGTGTGGAGTGAGGAATCACGGTACACAGTGTGGCGATCCAATGGCAGGGTGTGGGTTTGGCGAATGCACGGTGGACGTCATTTGCCAGCGTTTGTAGTACCAACAGTAAAATTCGGAGGCGGTAGTGTTTTGGTGTGGTCGTGTATTTCATGGAGGGGGCTTACACCCTTGTTGTTTTGCGTGGCACTATCACAGTACAGGCCTACATTGATGTTTTAAGCACCTTCTAGCTTCCCACTGTTGAAGAGCAATTCGGGGATGGCGATTGCATCTTTCAACACGATCGAGGACCCGTTCATAATGCACGGCATGTGGCGGAGTGGTTACACGACAATAACACCCCTGTAATGGACTGGCCTGCACAGAGTCCTGATCTAAATCCTATGCAACACCTCTGGGATGTTTTGGAACGCCGACTTCGTGCCAGGCCTCACCGACCGACTACGATATCTCTCCTCAGTGTAGCACTCCGTGAGGAATGGGCTACCATTCCCCAACAAACCTTCCAGAACCTGACTGCACGTATGCCTGCGAGAGTGGAAGCTGTCATCAAGGCTAAGGGTGGGCCAACACCGTATTGAATTGCAGCATTACCAAGGAGGGCTCCACGAACTTGCAAGTCATTTTTAGCCACGTGTTCGGATACCTTTGATCACAAAGTGTATCTAGGAGTAATCATCCAGAGCGACCTTAAGTGAAATAACCACAAAAAACACATACAAGGAAATGCAGATGCCAGAAGGAGATCCATAGGAATAATCTTCAGCTAACGTATCTCATCCACCAATTTTTTTTTTTCGGAATGATTCGGAGAACATGTTGTTTCCGTCAGCTTACATCTCACTAAATGACTCGACGAAAAACTCCGAGAAATTAGATCTAATGCTAATTACCGACAATAATTCTCCCCACGTACCCCTCGCGAGTAGAGCAGGGAGAGGGGGATAATGTAGTGATACCACAAGCACCCTACGCCACACCCCATTAGATGGTTTACGGAGTATTGATGTATATGTAGATGTAGACCGAAGAGAGGGTTTGTATGGGCAAAGCATTAGCCTCTACAATATGTATGTAGAACGTGCTCCAGAGGTTCACCTGTGATATTCTAATGATATGTTATTAGATATTACCTTTCTCTTTCTTACAGTCACTGTCCTGCATTCATTCACATTTAAATAGAACGACCACTTGTATCTTATTTCAAAAAACAGATTTCTGTACATTTTTTCATTATGGTCCTGCAGCGAGGATACTTTATTGCAGACAACAGCATCGTCGGTGGATATTCTTACGCTGCTGTTGATTTTATCAGATAAACCGAAGAGAGCTGAGTTCCTCAAAGAAGCCCTAATGACCACCGGGTCATTCTCTGCCTTGCGTAGTCATGTGGATGTGTTTCGTAGGGACGTGGTATCCACGTCGCCCTCCCTGTCGTTATCGGCTTTCCAGACCTTGCAGCCTCTACTTTTCATTCAAGTAGCAACTCAGATGGCATTACTGCCCTGAGTCAACAATGTTCCAGTCCATCCACAGAGGAAAAATTCCTATCAGTACTAAGAAATGAACTTGGAACGTCCTCATAGCAGTGATCACTCAGCTAAGGAGCTCAACCGCAGCTACGACATCGTTTATGTAATACTGACAACATTAAAATTTCCAATCAGCCATCCTGTGGCACGCCTACACCTATTTTCCTTTCCGTTGAATATTTACCGTCCTGTGTAATGTGCTGGGCTGGATTAGGCAAAAATTCTCCGTATAATCGGATCTCACTTATCGGAACGCTTGGCATTCAGTTCCTATTTGAGGTAGGATGTTGTGGTAAAAGGTCTTTGGTTCATCTCCAACCAGCGGTTCTTTATATAGCTATTCGAACATCGTTCTTACTGTAGCTATGTTACCGTATGGTCAGCAAGGTTTGAATGACTAAACGAAGCTGGAGCCCAAGAAACTTGTGCGAATCGATTAATTCCTTTTGCAGAAACAGGTTAAAATTAATGCTCTGGTTAAAATTAATGCTCAGCCGATGGTACCAATTTATGTGCACTGTCCGCATTTGACATGCAAAAACATAAAAAAAAACACGTTTGTGTGGAAGATTTTTGAAGCGCACCATTTTATCCTTTAAACTCATACGAATCAGTTCAAACTTTGCACGAATGTAGATCAGTGGATTAAGTCAAAATGAAACTTTTTTATCCAGTCTTTATCCGATGTCAAGATGGGATGGTTTAAATTCGAGCTAAAAGTAGCACGTAAAATTCGTTCTTACGTCAACCGAATGAGCAGAAACGGATATCTCTCTGCTTACGAGAAAATCTGTGTACTCTGGTTTGGTGCACGTATAACACTTAATTTGACTTTTTCCATCTTTCTTCTCTACACAATAGGCAGATAGCCTCCTTTTCTTAGCTGGTGATTTGACTGTCCTTCCTGGAGCCCAGTGCTACTAATAAATTCATTGCTTTCTTTACCCTGCCAGTTGTTTTCCCACATTGCTGATGAAAATCAGACGTCTGATTTTTTAATTGGTAGTCAGCATCATTGAAATTATGCATCCATTCATTACACTTAAATTGATCATGTTGAAGAGAATCACCAATGGACAGTGCCTTGTTTTTCTCTTCACACTGTAGCATCGCGTCTTGTGGTCCATTGTGTCAAAGCCGCCCTTTGTGGCATTGTAGATCAGTATAATATCAGTATTCTTCATTTGTGACGATGACACCGTTGCTTGGTCACGAAGAGAGCTAAGGACGTAACACCTTTGCTTTACTGAGGAATGTAAGGGGCTACAGCCGGCCGGTGTGGCGGTTCTATGCGCTACAGTTTGGAACCGCGCGACCGCTACGGTCGCAGGCTCGAATCCTGCCTCGGGCATGGATGTGTGTGACGTCCTTAGGTTAATTAGGTTTAAGTGGTTGTAAGTTCTAGGGGACTGATGACCACAGCAGTTAAGTTTCATAGTGCTCAGAGCCATTTGAACCATTTGAACACTCAAAATAACTTGCACTAAATTGTTCGTCTCCGTCTTCGTGAAGGGATTCTTAATGATCATCATCTTCGTGTACTTCAGATTTTTCAGCGACATCTACCTCATTATCATCATCACGGAAAGATTCACATTCCTCAGGTAGGTTTTCAGAACACTGCTCCAACAATTCCCTTACCTCCTAATCTCATAGCCCTCTTTTCCGTAATATTTTCAGTTTGTTGAACAGACGACTGTTATGAAATAATGCACCAAAATAAACATGTGCTTATCACAAGGAGGATTGTTGAACACTGAAAGAATAACAGCGCGAGTCAACAATGGGAAATGACACAACAGACGATGCGCAGACAGACATCTGTTTGTTGAAAAATTGCTTCCCCCTACATGGGCCTGCGAGGCCCGTACGGCAGGAAACATGCATCAACACGTTAACACAAAGCCAGAGATCAATTTTTATAATTTTTTTTCAAAGTTATGGCTACATGCTACGTTTAGTAGCATGTAAAATTCGTTCTTCCTTGCACTGAATGCGGGGAAACGGTTTAAAGAGAATCGTGCAAATAAATGATGCATTATTAGGATAAAACTGAAAACTTGCTTTCAGAAATCTAGCTTTATTCGGATTTTATGCCTAAAAACCACGTTTCTGCAAATATTTTTACGCTCGCCATGTTGTTTTGCAAAGCTTTAGCAAGTTGCAACGATATAAGCAACATGGCCCTACAACATGAATAAACCCATATCCATCAGTCGCTGCTGCGAGAATCAACAAAAATCTACATCGGTTGCCAAGCTGGGGCGGCCTAACGTCAAAGTTATGGTATGGTAAAAGTTGGGAACCAGAATGTAAAATGTTCTTATAAGAGCACAACAAAGGCGAATATTTCCTGGGCAGAGTAGGGATGTCAAAGAAGGTTTTCTACTTATCTGGCGTCTTCAAAGACGTTTACGTCAGATCGTCTTAACGAATTTGCGCTTTTTTAGGAGTTAACACTACTTCCCCGTCGCATAAGCTCTCTTAGCTGCAAGGTGCCGGTACACCAGCGTCTTCCAATGTATACCCTAAAGTCCCTGACCCTGTCCTTAGAATCCATGAGATTCACCAGCCTTAGTGTACATGATATGATGTCATGTGTCATATTATACGCCACTATATCATTTATGAATTTATTTGACACAATTCCTTTATTACATGACATGCATACTGTTACCGCCAAGCCATATTCGCCTTTTTAGTGCTATGATACGAGCATTTTTCATTCTGGTTGAACAGGGTCACGATAAAGTGCAAATACGCCTCTCGAAAATCTAGTTATATTCGACGTTTCTTGACACCTGCCGCCACTACACACAAAATATTATTACGAATCAGTATTATTTACGAATGGTTTTCTCTGACTTAACGTCTCATTACTCAGAGGGTAGTAACGACACGGTGTGTCAGAAACACTACACTTAATGCCAAAGACAAACTCTCAATGAGCAAGATAGAAAAAACAAGGGAGAAAATCTACTGTGTACTTTTCAAGTGAACAATCTCGACATTCTAAATAAGCTATTAATTGAGGTAGCCCATAATCAACCCATAAAACTGCGAATAAAAGTTAAAAAGAGCACGTAACTATATATCGTAAGAAATAAACTTTTAATGAACTTTTGAGGACCACTTTAACACGAAAAAATCTGTAATAATTTCTTGCCAGAAAACTAAAATTTTATGCGATAGTAAATAAGTCACACGTTACAAAGATAGTAAATATGTAAAAGTTTTCGTAGGTCGGCATTTCCGTGACAGGTCTGTCGAGCTAACAAAGAAATACGGTTTTTTTACGCTCCCTAGACAAGATTCATTGGACTGGCTTAATGCCTCGCCGCAGACGGTTATTTATTACTCGGTTCGAGTCGAATTAATTACTTCTACACAGACGAATAAGTCGTTGCAAAGAAGCTGTGAAGATGGATCAATCTCACACGCAGCTGCCAGCCAGTTGGTTGGCAACACTCCACCCACGAGATCGTTTGTAATTCTTCTCTAATAAATAATTACCAAAATATGACGTTAGAAGCTACTTTTAAATGTTTCTTGCTCTTTTAGCTATAACACAAGTACATTTACATTAGTGGAGGCGATGATGTCACGTGAAGTAAGGTAAAACGGTGTAAAAATTTCATTCACTTGTTGTGCCTACAGTCATAATTTTACGTGTACATTTACGCATGAGAAACGTACAAGATGGGCATCAACAATTTCCTTTTCATTTGTTTCATTATATCTACTATTAGAATCACGCATGTCAGCTATTATACATTTGCTGAGTATACAACAAAATCTTGGAATAATAAAACGTTAGCAGCTTCGTTCCCATGTCACATATTGAAGCTATTTCATTGTCAGTCATAATGTTCTGGAGTAGAAGTTCAGTATTTATCGCATATGGAGTTCCGTAAACGTCTGGTTTGTGTTCTTACACTACTGGCCATTAAAATTGCTACACCACGAAGATGACGTGCTACAGACACGAAATTTAACCGACAGGTAGAAGAGGCTGTGATATGCAAATGATTAGCTTTTCAGAGCATTCACACAAGGTTGGTGCCGGTGGCGACACATACAGCGTGCTGACATGAGGAAAGTTTGCAACCGATTTCTGATACGCAAACAGGAGTTGACCGGCGTTGCCTGGTGAAACGTTGTTGTGATGCTTCGTGTAAGGAGGAGAAATGCGTACCATCATGTTTCCGACTATGCTAAAGGTCGGATTGTAGCCTATCGCGGTTGCGGTTTATCGTATCGCCACATTGCTGTCGCGTTGGTCGAGATCCAATGACTGTTAGTAGAATATGGAATCGGTGGTTTCAGGAGGGTAATATGAAATGCCATGCTGGATCCCAACGGCCTCGTATCACTAGATGACAGGCATCTTATCCGCATGGCTGTAACGGATCGTGCAGCCACGTCTCGATCCATGAGTCAACAGATGGGGCCGTTTGCAAGACAACAACCACCTGCACCCAACAGTTCGACGACGTTTGCAGCAGCATGGACTATCAGTTCGGAGAACATGGCTGCGGTTACCCTTGACGCTGCATCACAGGCAGGAGCGCCTACGATGGTGTACTCAACGACGAACCAGGGTGCACGAATGGCAAAACGCCATTTTTTCAGATGAATCCAGGTTCTGTTTACAGCATCATGATGGTCGCATCCGTGTTTGGCGACATCGCGGTGAACGCACACTGGAAGCGTGTATTCGTCATCGCCATACTGGCGTATCACCTGGCGTGATGGTATGGGGTGCCATTGGTTACACGTCTCGGTCACCTGTTGTTCGCATTGACGGCACTTTGAACAGTGGACGTTACATTTCAGATGTGTTACGACCCGTGGCTCTACCCTTCATGCGATCCCTGTGAAACCCTATATTTCAGCATGATAATGCACGACCGCATGTTGCAGGTCCTGTACAGGCCTTTCTGGATACAGAAAATGTTCGACTGCTGCACTGGCCAGCACACTCTCCAGAGCTCTCACCAACTGAAAACGTCTGGTCAATGGCGACCGAGCAACTGGCTCGTCACAATACGCCAGTCATTACTCTTGATGAACTGTGGTATCGTGTGGAAGCTGCATGGGCAGCTGTACCTGTATACGCCATCCAAGCTCTGTTTGATTCAATGCCCAGGCGTATCAAAGCCATTATTACGGCCAGAGGTGGTTGTTCTGGGTATTGATTTCTCAGGATCTATGCACCCAAATTACGTGAAAATGTAATCACATGTCAGTTCTAGTATAATAGATTTGTCCAATGAATACTCGTTTATCATCTGAATTTCTTTTTGGTGTAGCAATTTTAATGGCCAGTAGTGTATTTATGAAACAGAATTCAGAAAATCACTGTAGGCTGTTTGAATAATACAAAGATGGATGCCATATCATCTGCATGGGAAGAAATTACAATGGGAGCCACATGAGGCTCAATCATTGATCCACTACTGTTCTTGCTGTCATTTTATTTGTTCACAAGGCGGAGTAATTCTTGTCTGCAGAGAAGCTGAGCAAAGGGGCATCAATAGAGGAACTAGTAAATGGTGCTGCTGTGGAAGGTAGTGTATAGTTTGGCAAAGATGAGCAACCTTTCAAATTTGAATAAACGCAGTTCACCCAGTTTTGTGTGGTTAAAAACATCCCAGCTCATCAACAACAATTAATAAAAAAGGACAGAAAATTTTAATCTTTTAAGGGCATGTTTTCCTGTAAATGTAAACTGGAAAACTCATATAGTTGGCTTCCTATAACGTTTAGGTTTACCTACTTTTGGGAATATGCAAACCAGTTAGTTAACATATTTTGCAAATACGCTTGGTTAACTTCTCACTTAGGCAAAAATTATTCATTGCGCAAAAGAAAGGTATTAGAACTACATGTGGAATTCACAGTCATATGTTTGTGTTGTAAAACGTAAACTTCAGTGGCCGGAATTGTCACAATTAATAAAATATTGTGGGCTATTATGCCGTGGTCTAAGGGATTTCACTTCAAAACCCGATGTTTCGTCCCTATCTGCGGAGCATATTTTCATTTGTTATTATTATTAATAGAGACATATGTCTTGTAGGTAACTCTTTAAGCAACTGTGAATATTAGTCACAGCCTCGCAGCGTATTTACTCACTTCTGAAACTGGTCGTAGTCAATTCATCTAAATTTGAGAGTAACGTAGGTACTGAGAAGTACAACACTGGAAGGAAAAATGAAGTGCATTATTTTTTAAGAAATGTAACACTGGCCCAGAAACGAGTGCTACAAATCTCTTTACAATCTACCCATGGAAATAAAATGTCTGACTGATAACAGAAATGTCTTCAAATGTAAATTAAAGAGCTCTCTCTTTAACAACTCCGTCTTTACCATACAGGTATTCTTAAGTAGAAAACTCTATACCATACAGGAATTTTTTAGTCATTAAAAAAAGCTGTAAATGGCCAGCATGCACCCATATAAGTACTATTTTTATTTTTTTATTTGGTTTAGTCTATGTCAGTTTTGTTGACACATCCCACATCATAACATGTATTGCGAAGCAGTTGTAACCAGCCCCACTTTGCTCTAGCTCAATCTGCTTAAATGGAGAATAAAATGAAAGGAAAAAGCACATGTTTACAACATGTATAGGAATTGGACACACATCCTAACCTCCGTCTTTCCCCAGTCCTTCTTTCCCCCTGTCTTTGGCGATCTCGTCCCCCTTCACTGTCCACTGCCTCTTCTGCCTTTCTTCATCGGTCTCCTCCTCCTCCCCCTCTCTGTCCATCTCCTCCTGTCTCCTCTCTCTGTCCATCTCCTCCTCCCAGTTTTCTATGTCTATTTCCTCCCACCTCTCAGTCCATTTCCCCTTCTCCCCTCTCTCGGACTTCAAGCTTTGTATATTGTTACTGTAAATCCACATTCTGTAATATTAACTTAAACATAAACCAACAAGCCTTAAATACAACTTTCCTGATTACAAACTTTTCACTCTTAAACATAAACCAATAAGCCTTAAATACAACTTTCCTGATTACAAACTTTTCACTGTCCAAACATTTATTACAGTATCATGTAAAATCTTGAAGTAAATTGGAAATAACATTTTGAGATTTTTGGTAACAATATTTTCCCTTTACATATTACATTTATTATAATATGCGAATATTAAAGGATTATGTGCCTAAAAACACGATTGATTAGAATTCAGTTTGTGTCACAATTTTAAAGGAATCGGTCAAAAACTTCAGGATATTAAGAATTTTGAACAACGAAACATTTACATTTTTATAATGTACCCCTGCTCATGCATGCTTACATTACTCATATACCAAATGGCGTTCCAGTAGGTATATAAAAATACCTGACTATTCGACTGCAACGTTATGTCAAACTTTCGAAGCAATTCCTGAAGAACTTTCGGAGATTTAAGATTCTGAACTTCCCCATGAATCATGGACCTTGCAGTTGGTGGGGAGGCTTGGGTGCCTCAGCAATACAGATAGCCGTACTGTAGGTGCAACCACAGCAGAGGCGTATCTATTGAGAGGCCAGACAAACGTGTGGTTCCTGAAGAGGGGCAGCAGCCTTTTCAGTAGTTGCAGGGGCAACAGTCTGGATGATGGACTGATCTGGCCTTGTAACGTTAACCAAAACGGCCTTGCTGTGCTGGTACTGCGAACGGCTGAAAGCAAGGGGAAACTACAGCCGAAATTTTTCCCGAAGGCATGCAGCTTTACTGTATGATTAAATGA
The DNA here is from genome assembly GCF_023898315.1 of Schistocerca nitens. Lineage (NCBI taxonomy): Eukaryota > Metazoa > Arthropoda > Insecta > Orthoptera > Acrididae > Schistocerca > Schistocerca nitens. The sequence continues at coordinate 36,930,229 of NC_064620.1, forward strand.
TGATGGCGTCCTCTTGGGTAAAACATTACGGAAGTTAAATAGTCCCCTATTCGGATCTCAGGAGGACGTCGTTATCAGAAGAAAGAAAACAGGCGCTCTACGGATCGCAGAGTGGAATGTTAGATTCCTTAATCGAGCAGGTACGTTCGAAAATTTAAAAAGGGAAATGAACAGGCTAAACTTTGATATAGTGGGAATTAGTTAAGTTCGGTGGCAGGAAGAACAAGACTCCTCGTCAGGTGAATACAGGCTTATAAACACAAAATAAAATATGGGTAATGCAAGAGTAGGTTTAATTATGAATAAAAAAGCAGGATCGTAGATAAGCTATTACGAAAAGCATAGTGAACGCATCATTGTAGCCAAAATTCACACGAAGCTCACGCCTACGACAGTAGTACAAGTTTATATGCCAACTAGCTCCGCAGATGAAGAGATTGAAGAAACATATGATATGATAAAAGAAATTATTCAGTTAGTTAAGGGAGACGAAAATTTAATAGTTGTTGGAGACTGGAACTCGATTGTAGGAAAAAGAAGAGAAGGAGAAGAAGTAGGTATGAAAGAGGAAGCCTCCTGGTAGAATTTTTCTCAGAGTATAACTTAATCATATCTAACACTTGGATAAAGAATAGTGAAAGAAGGTTGCATACGTGGAAGATCCCTGGAGACACTGGAAGGTTTCAGATAGATTACGTAATGGTAAGACAGAGATTTAGAAACCATGTTTTAAACTGAAGGTGTTTCCAGGGGCAGATGTGCACTCTGTCCATTGGTTATGAACTGTTGATTAAAACTGAAGAAACTGCAAAAGGGTAGGAAATCAAGGAGCTGGGACTTGGCTAAACTGAAGGAACGAGAAGTTGTACAGAGTTTCAGAGAGAGCATTAGGGACCGATGGACAGGAACAGGGGAAAGAAACACAATAGAAGAAGATTGGGTTGTTTTGAGAGATGAAGTAATAAAGGCAGCAGAGGATCAAGTAGGTAAAAAGACGAGGGCTAGTAGAAATCCTTGGGTGACAGAAGAGAACCTGAATTTAACTGATGAAAGGAGGGAATATAAAAATGCAGTAAAGGAAAGAGGCGAAAAGGAATACAAACGTCTCAAAAATGAGATCGGCAGGAAGTGCAAAGTGGCTAAGCAGGGATGGCTAGATGACAAATGTAAGGATGTAGAAGCATGTATCACTAGGGGTAAGGTAGATACTTAATAAAGGGAAATTAAAGGGAACTTTTGAGAAAAGAGAACCACCTGTATGAATACGAAAAGCTCAGACGGAAAACCCGTCCTATGCAAAGAACGGAAAGCAGAAAGGGGGAAGGCGTATGTAGACTGTCTATACAACGGAGATATACTTGAGGTAAATATTATGGAAATGGTAACGGACATAGATGAAGATGAAATGGGAGATATGATGCTGCGTGAAGAGTTTGACAGAGCACTGAAAGACCTGAGTCCAAACAAGGCCCCGGGAGTAGACAACATTCCATTAGAACTACTGACGGCCTTGGGAGAGCCAGTCCTGACAAAACTCTACCATCTGGTGAGCAAGATGTATGAGACAGGCGAAATACCCTCAGACTTGAAGAAGAATGTAATAATTCCAATCCCAAAGAAAGCAGGTGTTGACAAGTGTGAAAATTACCGAACTATGAGTTTAATAAGTCACTGTTGCGAAATACTAACACGAATTCCTTACAGACGAATCGAGAAACTGGTGGAAGCCGACCTAGGGGAAGATCAGTTTGAATTCCGTAGAAATGTTGGAACACGTTAGGTCATACGGACCCTACGATTTATCTTAGAAGATGGGTCAAGGAAATGCAAAAATACGTTTCTTACATTTGTAGACTTAGATAAAGCTTTTGAAAATGTTGAATGGAATACTCTCTTTCAAATTCTGAAGGTGGCACTGATAAAATACAGGATATAAAATTCTTGCAGGTAACATATGGCAGTTACAAGAGTCGAGAGGCTCGAAAGGGAAGCACTGGTTGAGAAGGGTGAGAGAGAGGGTTTTAGCCTATCCCCAATGTTATTCAATCCTTATACTGAAAAAGCAGTAAAGGAAACAAAAGAAAGATTTGGGGTAGTAATTAAGATCTATGGAGAAGAAATAAAAACCTTGAGGTTTGCCGACGACATGTAATTCTGTCAGAGAATGCAAAGGATCAGGAAGAGCAACTGAACGGAATGGGCAGTATCTTGAAAGTAGGTTATAAGACGAAGATAATCGAATGTAGTCGAATTAAATCACGTAATACTGAGAGTGTTAGAGTAGGAGATGAGATGCTTAAAGTAGTAAATGAGTTTTGCTATGTGGGGAGCAAAATAACTACTGATGGTCGAAGTAGAGAGGATATAAAATGTAGCCTGACTTTGGCAAGGGAAGCGTTTCTGAAAAAAAGAAACTTTTTAACATCAGTTGTACATTCAAGAGTCAGGAAGTCTTTTCTGAAAGTATTTGTACGGAGTGTAGCCTTGTATGGAAGCGAAACATGGACGATAAACAGACAAGAAGAGAATAAAAGATTTCGAAATGTGATGCTACAGAAGAAAGCTGAAGATTAGACGGGTGATCACGTACCTAATGTGGCGGTACTGAATGAAATTGCGAGGGAAGAAGAATTTGTTGCATAACTTGACTAGAAGAAGGGATTCGTTGGTTCTGAGGTATCAACGGATCCCAAATGTAGTATTGGAGGAAACCGTGGAGGGTAAAAATCGTAGAGGGAGACGAAGGAATGAATCCACTAAGCAGATTCAGATTGGATGGAGGTTGCAGTAGTTATTCGGAAATGAAGAGGCTTGCATGGAAAGCTGCATCAAACCAAACTCTGGACCGAAGACCACAACAACAGCAAGATTCTGAAGAAATGAACGTTTGTACTTAGATGAAAATGTAGATGTTTCTAATCTTAAATCTCCGAAAGTTTTTGATCGATGGCTTTGATATTTTGAAACAGCGTTCCACTGGTATACATAGATTTTCTTATTCAAGTATTTTTTAAATCAAATCTTAAACATGGCTGCGAATGAGCAACCTTATCGATTTTAAGACGTTGAAAAAATCAACTAATCAGTTGCAAAACAAAAGTTTATTAGCCCTTTGCCTAGGATTCATGTAGCTAAAAATATGTTCTTCAGCTAATGTAATTTACCACCATGTGATGTATCAAAGCACACTTCTTCTGAAGAAGATATTTTTAGAAATATCGGAAACCTAAATCAAGCTCTAATTAACGTTTGTTTTGCAACTGGTTGGCTGATTTTTCAACCTTATCTTACTCTTTAAATATATGTAATTCATAAACTTATATAAATTTAATAATAGGGAAAACGTGTAAAAGATTTTCAAAACAGGTACGTATGCATATATTATATACCATGTAATAAAGAGTTAGATACCTAAACACAAGATCGCATTGGAACTCAATATTGTGCCGGTATTTCAAGGCATTCGGTGAAGAACTTTCAGAGAGTAGCTACGTTGAACAAACCAAAATTTACATTTTTATGACGTTTCCCCTTTTATTATATATATATATATATATATATATATATATATATATATATATATATATATATATATATATATATTCCCATTTGTGTAGATTTGATTTCTGAATCAAGTATCTAATAAACGAACTAAATGTCTTTTTTGCCTCAGAAAGGATTGAACATATTAAATCCAATGTGTCCGAGATCAGCTGGGCGATGCCATTTTTTTTAAATAATTTAAGAACTATGCTCCTGCTAAAATACGAATGTCTGATCGCAGTACAAATTCACTGAAGGGAGAGACAAAATAAGCATTTCCGGTATTGAAAAAGCTATAAAGACTACTGAAAGCGAACAAAACACCAGTCTCTGACGGGAATTCCTATTGGATTTTATATTAAATATTGTGGAAAATTAGTACCCCTTCTGGTTGAGGAGGAATTTCTCACGTAAAGAACAGACTCACGGGATCGGTAAAGAGAGCGCGATTCTGTTTCTTATCGAAAAAGGTAAGCGGCTGCATTCGAAGAATTCTACGCCAATATATCTAACTTCCGTCTATCACTGGATGCTATAGAATATTTTTACGTTCCCAGGCCAGGAGTGATTTTAGATTTATTGCAGTACAAGAGAGATTGCACTCCTGCCACCGTTCTTAATGCAGCATTTTCTGCCATCTTATCTGAGCACCACGACTATGTAACTGTTTTTACGGATGGGTCGAAACAAGGGGATTCTGTTGGTTGCTCAGTTGTTTTTCCATATCGTGTCCTCAAGGTCCGACTGCCTCAGACTTTTACTGTCTTTGATGCAGAATTGTTTGCGATCTTGTGGGCACTGGAGCACATGAGACATTCGTCCTCTGCTAAATTTCTTGTCTGTTCCGATTCACTCAGTGTCCTTCACTCATTGCAACGTTTGTATCCGGCAGACAAAATTGTCCAGACTATCCAGGATTCCCTCCTCCGACTACAGCGACTGGGGAAGGTTGTAGCTTTCTGCTGGGTTCCGGGGCATGTTGGCATTGCTGGGAATGAAAGGGCAGATCTCGCAGCCAAGGAGGCGTGTCTCGATCCACAAGTATCTCAGTGTGCTATCCCCCTGCACGCACTCGCCTCGCTGTTGAGCTCACGAGTCATGCGTCGGTGGGAGGATGAGTGGCTGGAAGTGACTGACAATAAGCTCCGTATAGTCAAGCCCACAACGCGTGTGTGGTGTACTTCCTTTCAGCCCCGTCGACGGGACGAGGTTCTCCTCACTCAGCTTCTAATAGGCCACAGCCCTATGACGCACGGCTTCCTACTCCGGCGAGAGGACCCTCCAATGTGTGGCGCTTGTGGCGTCCAGGTCATTGTGCGCCACGTTTTATTGGATTGTGTTTTATTTTCTGACCAGCGGGTCGCAGCTGACTTGCCAGCGGACCTGCCATCTCTTTTAGGCAACACTCGGACGAATGTGGTTAAAGTTTTAAAGTTCTGTGCCCTGTCAAATGTTTTTACAAAGATTTTAGGGAGAGGATTTTAATTTTCTCACTGTGTGACAAGCTCGCCCATATTTTATGTAAGTGGCCAGCCAATAACAATTTCCTGTGACATTCTTGTTGCTATGTTTCCCCTTTCCTTAGGTTTTACTTTCTTATGTAGCATTTTCCTTCTTTTCCTGCTTTCTTTGAGTGTGTGCTTTAGTTTTCTTAGGTCTGTTCACATTCGTTCCTTTTAATGTGTGTCAGGGCGCTGATGACCTCGATGTTGAGCGCCCATAAGCCCCAACACACCACCACCACCACCACGTTCCTGAAAATAAAAGTTTATCTCGAAGAATCGTCACGGGTTCAGGGATAAAACCTCCTGTGAACCTCATGTCGCATTTTTACGCAAATGATACACTGCAGATTGTAAATGTAGAAGAACCGATCTTACTAGTTGTGAGAACAACTTTAGAAATGTAGTATGTTATAGACTAATAACACTGACAGGGTTTTGAGTCGTTGTAAGCTGTGTGTCTGTATTACTGAAATAAGCACAATCACAAGTAGCTATGTAAGGCCCCGGTCTAGTGATCCGAGCTCTATAGTATGAATATTTAAGAGATAACACCCAAATGGTAAACACGATCTGACCACAAATAATTAAAGACCTTGCCACATCGCCTGAAACACACACACTTACTTAAATATGCACAACAGTAGATTAATTTCCATATCTTCGTATTTGAGCATCAAATAGTTGACAGTCACTCATCAAATCCTAACTATAACTTATATACTGTGAATACTTTCAACTTACAGCCTAAATCACTGCCATGAGAATCTTTCCTTTATCTGTGCTTACTGACGCTAGACTCGAAACGAATTATGACTGAAATGCTTCATCGAACCAATAGGATCATAACATAATATGAAGTAGTCGGCGGAAGAAAGCGCTAACCTACAACAACTTATTTTGACGTATTGCACATTAGAAGCTATATTAAATTCATGAACCATGGACCTTACCGTTGGTGGGGAGGCTTGCGTGCCTCAGCGATACAGATGGCCGTACCGTAGGTGCAACCACAACGGAGGGGTATCTGTTGAGAGACCAGACAAACATGTGGTTCCTGAAGAGGGGCAGCAGCCTTTTCAGTAGTTGCAGGGGCAACAGTCTGGATGATTGACTGATCTGGCCTTGTAACATTAACCAAAACGGCCTTGCCGTGCTGGTACTGCGAACGGCTGAAAGCAAGGGGAAACTACAGCCGTAATTTTTCCCGAGGACATGCAGCTTTACTGTATGATTAAATGATGATGGCGTCCTCTTGGGTAAAATATTCCGGAGGTAAAATAGTCCCCCATTCGGATCTCCGGGCGGGGACTACTCAAGAGGACGCCGTTATCATGAGAAAGAAAACTGGCATTCTACGGATCGGAGCGTGGAATGTCAGATCCCTTAATCGGGCAGGTAGGTTAGAAAATTTAAAAAGGGAAATGGATAGGTTAAAGTTAGATATAGTGGGAATTAGTGAAGTTCGGTGGCAGGAGGAACAAGACTTTTGGTCAGGTGATTACAGGGTTATAAATACAAAATCAAATAGAGGTAATGCAGGAGTAGGTTTAATAATGAATAAAAAAATAGGAGTGCGGGTTAGCTACTACAAACAGCATAGTGAACGCATTATTGTGGCCAAGATAGACACAAAGCCCATGCCTACTACAGTAGTACAAGTTTATATGCCAACTAGCTCTGCAGATGATGAAGAAATTGATGAAATGTATGACGAGATAAAAGAAATTATTCAGGTAGTGAAGGGAGACGAAAATTTAATAGTCATGGGTGACTGGAATTCGTCAGTAGGAAAAGGGAGAGAAGGAAACATAGTAGGTGAATATGGATTGGGGAGAAGAAATGAGAGAGGAAGCCGCCTTGTAGAATTTTGCACAGAGCATAACTTAATCATAGCTAACACTTGGTTCAAGAATCATAAAAGAAGGTTGTATACCTGGAAGAATCCTGGAGATACTAATAGGTATCAGATAGATTATATAATGGTAAGACAGAGATTTAGGAACCAGGTTTTAAATTGTAAGACATTTCCAGGGGCAGATGTGGATTCTGACCACAATCTATTGGTTATGAACTGCAGATTGAAACTGAAGAAACTGCAAAAAGGTGGGAATTTAAGGAGATGGGACCTGGATAAACTGAAAGAACCAGAGGTTGTAGAGAGTTTCAGGGAGAGCATAAGGGAACAATTGACAGGAATGGGGGAAAGAAATACAGTAGAAGAAGAATGGGTAGCTCTGAGGGATGCAGTAGTGAATGCAGCAGAGGATCAAGTAGGTAAGAAGACGAGGGCTAATAGAAATCCTTGGGTAACAGAAGAAATATTGAATTTAATTGATGAAAGGAGAAAATATAAAAATGCAGTAAATGAAGCAGGCAAAATGGAATACAAACGTCTCAAAAATGAGATCGACAGAAAGTGCAAAATGGCTAAGCAGGGATGGCTAGAGGACAAATGTAAGGATGTAGAGGCTTGTCTCACTAGGGGTAAGATAGATACTGCCTACAGGAAAATTAAAGAGACCTTTGGAGAGAAGAAAACCACTTGTATGAATATCAAGAGCTCAGATGGCAACCCAGTTCTAAGCAAAGAAGGGAAGGCAGAAAGGTGGAAGGAGTATATAGAGGGTTTATACAAGGGCGATGTACTTGAGGACAATATTATGGAAATGGAAGAGGATGTAGATGAAGATGAAATGGGAGATAAGATACTGCGTGAAGAGTTTGACAGAGCACTGAAACACCTGAGTCGAAACAAGGCCCCGGGAGTAGACAACATTCCATTAGAACTACTGATGGCCTTGGGAGAGCCAGTCATGACAAAACTCTACCATCTGGTGAGCAAGATGTATGAGACAGGCGAAATACCCACAGACTTCAAGAAGAATATAATAATTCCAATACCAAAGAAAGCAGGTGTTGACAGATGTGAAAATTACCGAACTATCAGTTTAATAAGTCACAGCTGCAAAATACTAACGCGAATTCTTTACAGACGAATGGAAAAAGTGGTAGAAGCGGACCTCGGGGAAGATCAGTTTGGATTCCGTAGAAATGTTGGAACACGTGAGGCAATACTAACCTTACGACTTATCTTAGAAGAAAGATTAAGAAAAGGCAAACCTACGTTTCTAGCATTTGTAGACTTAGAGAAAGCTTTTGACAACGTTAACTGGAATACTCTCTTTCAAATTCTGAAGGTGGCAGGGGTAAAATACAGGGAGCGAAAGGCTATTTACAATTTGTACAGAAACCAGATGGCAGTTATAAGAGTCGAGGGGCATGAAAGGGAAGCAGTGGTTGGGAAAGGAGTGAGACAGGGTTGTAGCCTCTCCCCGATGTTATTCAATCTGTATATTGAGCAAGCAGTAAAGGAAACAAAAGAAAAATTCGGAGTAGGTATTAAAATTCATGGAGAAGAAGTAAAAACTTTGAGGTTCGCCGATGACATTGTAATTCTGTCAGAGACAGCAAAGGACTTGGAAGAGCAGTTGAACGGAATGGACAGTGTCTTGAAAGGAGGATATAAGATGAACATCAACAAAAGCAAAACGAGGATAATGGAATGTAGTCAAATTAAATCGGGTGATGCTGAGGGGATTAGATTAGGAAATGAGACACTTAAAGTAGTAAAGGAGTTTTGCTATTTAGGGAGTAAAATAACTGATGATAGTCGAAGTAGAGAGGATATAAAATGTAGACTGGCAATGGCAAGGAAATCGTTTCTGAAGAAGAGAAATTTGTTAACATCGAGTATAGATTTAAGTGTCAGGAAGTCGTTTCTGAAAGTATTTGTATGGAGTGTAGCCATGTATGGAAGTGAAACATGGACGATAACCAGTTTGGACAAGAAGAGAATAGATGCTTTCGAAATGTGGTGCTACAGAAGAATGCTGAAGATAAGGTGGGTAGATCACGTAACTAATGAGGAGGTATTGAATAGGATTGGGGAGAAGAGAAGTTTGTGGCACAACTTGACTAGAAGAAGGGATCGGTTGGTAGGACATGTTTTGAGGCATCAAGGGATCACAAATTTAGCATTGGAGGGCAGCGTGGAGGGTAAAAATCGTAGAGGGAGACCAAGAGATCAATACACTAAGCAGATTCAGAAGGATGTAGGTTGCAGTAGGTACTGGGAGATGAAGAAGCTTGCACAGGATAGAGTAGCATGGAGAGCTGCATCAAACCAGTCTCAGGACTGAAGACCACAACAACAACAACATTAAATTCAAAGACAAGAACATAAACACTACAAGATAAAGCGATTTATATAGTAGACAGTGTCATCTAGCAGTACTTAAAAAGACTTGTTATTAAAATATGGTACAATCGAAAACACAACAGATTATGTGATCAAGCTATTCGTTACTAAACTGAGGGTCAGCATTTTCTTCCCCCGACCTTTTGATTCAAAAACATAATCTGCACATTCTACTGAAAATGGGGAATACTTCGGAACCATATGTCTACGAAACGTATCATTGTTATACACAGCAGAGCAATGCATAGTCTTCCACAGTCATTTGCGTTCCAGAACAGCGGCGTCTGTAAATCAATTATGCGTAGAATGGTATAATTACTGTTAACGGGCTGGAATAGCAGCGTCAAGATTCAATTATTTGCGTGTTAGTACACTGAGTCATCATTGATGTAGCATCAAATGCCTACAACATGGCGGCCCACCAGCATGTATTATTTTCTATTCAGTTATAAATGAAGAACTTTGGTTGAGCAAAAATGTGGAGAGGAACACTGAATACAGTTACCACATTGTCCACTAGGGAAAAGATAGATACTGCCTACAGGAAAACTAAAGAAGTCTTTGGAGAAAAGAGAAGCAGCTGTATGATATCACCAGCTGATATGGAAAACTAGTCCCAAGCAAAGAAGTGAAAGCAGAGAGATGAAAGGAGCATATAGAGGTTCTGTACAAGGGAGATGAAGGCAGCATTATAGAACTGGAAGAGGACTTAAATGAACATAACGTGAGTGATATGATTCTGCGAGAACAATTTGACGGACGAGTTAAAAACCTAAGTCCAAACAAGACCCCAGGAGTAGACGACGTTCCGTCAGATCTACTGATAGCCTTGGGAGAGCCAGCCCTGACAAAGCTTCTCTATCTGGTGTGCAAGATGTATGAAACATGCCAAATACTCTCGTAGTTCTTGAACATTATAGTAATTCCATTTACAAAGAAAGCAAGTGTGACGAATGTGATTATTACCGAACTATCAGTTTAGTAAGTCATGGTTCCGAAATAGTAATATCAATTCATTACGGAAGAGTGGAAAAATTGGTAGAACTCATCCTTGGGGAAGATCAGTTTCGTTCCCAGAGGCAGCAACAACCAGACGAGACAGACTAAGCAACAGCGAAGTAACCGATATTGTGTCTTTTACGAGTTCCTAACCAGGATCGAATTTTATGATATCATCTGTGTGCTTTAATCGTTTAGTTTCTTGAGTTACTGGGTGTTAATTTCACAATTTAATATCTAATAGCCATAATTCTCGCGTTTTCGTTTTCGTCGGAAAGTAAACCGTTTCTGTGACATATTACACGTTCCTAATCAGCGGAGAGTTACTTAGTTTCACCTGAGTGCTTCCGTAGTTCGGTTTTTGCATCTCTGCATATTAATCTAATTTATTAGACACAGTTCCTGCATTTTCGTCAGTGTCTATAGTAGAGTTCCACAGCATGTGTCGATAGTCTACTTATCTGGGTAGTTTAGTTTTCCACGGTCTTTAGTATGGATAGGGACTGTGATTGTCGTGTGCAGATACGAGCCGAGTTGCTGACACTTCGCTCTCAGCTCCAGGTTGTGATACCTTCGGTTACAAAGCTTGAGACTGCAGTGGATGGTCACCACTATTTTGGGCTGTCCGTGGGGCTCACCGGTGGCCAGTCCAGTTACTGTTCGTACTGAGGTTGACCCCTCACCTGTGGCCGAGTGGAAGATCGCCCTGGGGTTAGAAGATGGCGAAAGACTTCCCAGGGGACCACACATAAGGCCTCCTTGGTTAGTCTGACAAACAGGTTCCAAGTGCAGTCTGTGGCTGACACTGTCGCTGAGCCAGATGCTGTCGCCTGTCTTGTTCCAGAGGAAACTTCTCAGCCTGCAAGATCCGGACAATCACAGAGGGAAGGATTATTGACAGTTGAGAGCTCCAACGTATGGCGAGTTACGGCATCCCTTACCGACATGGCTACCAAGAAGGGGAAGAAAGCCAATGTGCACTCCATTTGCATACCGGGTGGAATGATTTCAGATGTGGAATGGGTCCTCTCGGATGACATGAAGAGCACAGGGTGCAGAAAACTGCAGGTGGTGGCTCATGTCGGTACCAATGACGTGTGTCAATTTGGATCAAAAGAGATTCTCTCTGGTTTCGAGCGGCTAACAGAAGCGGTACAGACTGCCAGTCTTGCTTGTGAGATGAAAGCATAGCTGACCATTTGCAGCATAGTCGACATGACCGACTGCGGACCTCTGGTACAGAGCCGAGTGCAGTGTCTGAATCAGACGCTCAGATGGTTCTGTGACCGTGTAGGCTGCAGATTCTCGACTTGCGCCATAGGCTTGGGTTTCAGGTTCTGCTGAATACGACAGGAGTCCACTACACGCAGGAGGCGGCTACACGGTAGCAAAGGCTGTGTAGAGAAAACTGGGTACTTTTTTAGGGTAGATGTGTAACACTACGCTATCGCGCACGACACTTATTAAAGCCTGTACTATGGTAAGTTGACGGGCTTCACCTTATAAGAAAGGATTTTGGTATATATGTTGACCGCGTGTACCTGAATGGAGGCAAAATCAGACTTTCACCCACTCAGTAACAACAATGATACGTCAAGCAAGCCTGAAGTGCAACTACACGTTAGGACGGACAAGAAACAACACAGCAGATGCTACCAAATTGTTAATAATACGGTCGCCAGCCTAATTAGGCATTAACTGAGTTTCTTCCCAGTACAAGTTGGTCCACGTTCTTACAAAACAACACGTAACAACACTGCATACTATGGTAAATTTTAGAACCCGAAATCTACTGAACTAACGATTTCACTTTCTGTACTAATATGAACAAGCCATAAATACACAACAATGCACTATAATGTTTACTACAAACTTCGTACTGTCTATTGATCTGATTAAAATCGGGCATAGGTTACCCTGGAAACAAAACTTTCGAAACACACATACAATGTCAATTTTGAAAAAGGTAAAACACTAATATATTTTGATTTTATATTGACTTTAACTTTGCTGGTCAAATCAGTTCAGTACAATTCAGAATTTAAATGAATAGAAAAGAAAGAAGTGGGGGGGGGGGACCTTGAAACTGTTGTGGTCACTGTATTGAACTCATTAAGCACTCAAGGTTTCCAATACATGAGTTACTACTCTTTTTGTCTTATTACCTGCTCATTTAACTACTATAATTTTTGTCTCAAATTAACTAAACTTCATTACTAAACCAATTCCAAAATTATCTTCCAACTTTGCCAAACCTTTGTTCTTTGCTTATATTTTCATTAACAACAAAGTTCTTTAAACGTCATTCTAACATAGATAGGTCTGCAGGTAATTCTTATTAACATAAACTTTAAATCTTCATTTTGGGACACTCGGATTGCACAACATGTGTAAAGGACCCTGTCTAGGTTAGTGATGAGGATAATTAAATGATAGGACAATTCTGGTAAAAGTTAAGTGGTTATTGAACAATCAGGAACAAAAGTAACACTGGTCCACACGAATACAGTACTAAAAGTTTCAACCTGTTCGTATCGATGCGGCGGTTGGCAGGCGGCGAGATGGTGAGGCACAGAGCACACATACAATCACAGCTATGGCTCTTGATGTATCGGCACTTTGCTTCTTCTTAGCGTCGCAATACTTTTCCATTTAGAGCCTACGGAATATAGCCATGCTGTATAGTCGTCGGAAACGGCACATCCGAGGCTCAATGAAATCACGTTTTCCAGGAGAGCCTCCTCGATCCAGAGCGTGTTTCTCAGACCGATGCCCAACTCCGGCTACTCCTGCTGAACCCGTTATGCCGTGCCGCGCCCGTGTGCATTTTCCCGCGCTCGCCTGCCATCCACCTTTTACCGCTCCCCTACAGACAGGGTATTCACCAAGGTTTTTCATTCTACATATCCTAATACATTGCCTACGTATGGACCAGGCGCACAATTACAATTTTAAACATGTTACAATAGATTCAACATGGGTTACACTTCAATTCTATTATAGCATTGCTTGAAATTTGACATAAATATTAATATTCACATCGAAAGTTGCTTACAGTTTCTTTAACATAATGACACGAAAAGAAAAAGAAATGAAATCAAAACATTGCTTACACTAATTTATCGAAAATCAGAAGAAAAAAATTATTATATGTACAGTTGTTGTTGTTACAGATGTACTCGGGAAAACACAAAAACGGCTTCAATCACAAAGGGTGCAGGCAGAACACAGGAAGAACGTAGATACAGGAACCGTCGGTATAACAGTTGTAAATTGTTGTAGCTAAATTGGGAAAGTTCCAGAGCTCCAAGCGCTAATAGAAAGCAAAAATGGTTCAAATGGCTCTGAACACTTTGGGACTTAACATCAGAGGTCATCAGTCCCCTGGAACTTAGAACTACATAAACCTAACTAACCTAAGTACAACACACACATCCATGCCCTAGACAGGATTCGAATATGCGACCGTAGCGCTCGGCCCAGCAAATAGAAAGCACTGATGCTCCAATCGATATAGGTGCTGAAAGCTGGCTAATACCGGTGATAAGCTCAGCCGAAATTTTTGCGAAGAACCTAACGGTGTTTCGAAAGGATAGGCTAAACACGGTTGGGGGTGGCGTGTTTGTTGCCGTTAGAAGTAGTTTATCTTGTCGCGAAATTGAAGAAGATATTTTCTGTGTGTTACTATTGGCAAAGATCATTGTTGGCAACCGGAATAAAATAATAATTGAATCCTTTTACCGACCTCCCAATTCAGATGTCACAATTGCTGAAAGGTTAAAAAAACTTGTGAACGATTTCAAACACGTACCCAACTCATACGATTGTAGTTGGTGGTGGCTTTAATTTACCCTCGACATGTTGGCGAAAATACATGTTTAATTCCGAAGGTACGCGTACAATATCGTCGGAAATTGTGCTAAACGCACTCTCAGAAAATTATTTCGAGCAGTTAGTTCATGAGCCCACGTGAATAATAAACGATTGTGAAAACCCACTTCACCTCTTAGCAACAATTATTTTTGAGTTAGTAATGAGGATCAAAACGAATAGAGGGATTAGTGAACAGAGGGCTGTCGTAGCGAGATTGAATATTGTATTCCCAAAAACCTCCAGAAATAAACGAAAAAATGCTTATTCAAAAAAGCAGATAAAAATTCGCTTGACGCTTCCTGAGAGACAATCTCCACTCCTTCCAAATTAACAATTTAAGTGTAGACCAGATGCGGCTTGAATTCAAAGAAATAATATCGGCAGCGATTTAGAGATTTATACTAAATAAATTAACAACCGACGGAGCTGATCCTCCTTGGTACACAAAACGGCTCAGAACACTGTTGCAGAAACAACGAAAAAAACATGCCAAATTTAAACAGACGCAAAATCCCCAAGATTGGCGATCTTTTACAGAAGCTCGAAATTTAGCGCGGACTCCAATGCGAGATGCTTATAACATTTTCCACAGCGAAACTTTGTCTCTAAACTGGCAGAAAATCCAAAGAGTTCTTATCGTATGTGAAGTATGCTGGCGACAAGACACAATCAACGCCTTCTCAGCGCGATCGCAATGGAGATACTATCGAAGACAGTGCTGCCACAGCAGAGTTACTGAACACAGTCTTCCGAAATGCATTCACAAAAGAAGACTAAGTAAATATTTCTGAATTCCAATCAGTAACAGTTGCCAAAATGAGTAAAGTAGAATTAAATATCTTCCTGATGGAACAGCTCCATACTCAACCATCATATACAACCGTTCGCTCGACAAAAGATCCGTACCGAAAGACTGGAAAGTTGTGAAGGTCACACCAATATTAAAGAAAGGTAGTAGGAGTAATCCACTAAATTACAGGCCCATACAATTAACGTCGATGTGCAGCATGATTTAGGAACATATATTGTGTTCGAACATTGTGAATTACCTCGAAGAAAGCGGTCTATTGACACACAGTCGACATGGATCTAGGAAACATCGTTCTTGTGGAACACAACTAGCTTTTTACTCGCATGAAAGTTGAGTGCTATTGAAACGGGATTACAGATTGACTCCATATTTCTGGATATACGGAATGCTTTTGACACTGTACCACACAAGCGGCTCGTAGTGAAATTGCATGCTTATGGAATATCGTCTCAGTTATGTGACTGGTTTCGCGGTTTCCTGTCAGAGAGGTCACAGTTCGTAGTAACTAACGGAAAGTCATCGAGTAAAACAGAAGTGCTTTCTGTCTGGCGTTCCCCAACGTAGTGTTAGAGGCCCTTTGGTGTTCCTTATCTATATAATCGATTTGGGAGACAATCAGAGCAGCCATCCTAGGTTGTTTGCAGATGATGCTGTCCTTTATCGACTAAGAAAGTCGTCAGAAGATCAAAATAAATAGCAAAACGATTTAGAAAACATATATGTATGCAGCTAAAATTGACAATTGACCCTAAATTGCCGGCCGGAGTGGCCGAGCTGTTCTAGGTGCTACAGTCTGGAACCGAGCGACCGCTACGGTCGAAGGTTCGAATCCTGCCTCCGGCATGGATGTGTGTGATGTCCTTAGGTTAGTTAGGTTTCAGTAGTTCTAATTTCTACGAGACTGATGACGACAGAAGTTAAGTCCCATAGCGCTCAGAGCCATTTGAACCATTTGAACCATTTGACCCTAAATTACGAAAAGTGTGAGGTCATCCACATGAGTGCTAAAAGGAGTCCGTTAAACCTCAGTTACACGATAAATCAGTCAAACCTAAAGGCCTAAAATTCAAATGAATATCTAGGAATTATAATTACAAACAAGTTAAATAGGAAGGAACACATAGTAAATGTTGTGGGGAAGGCTAACCAAAGACTGCGTTTTATTGACAAGACACTTAGAAAACGTACCAGATCTGCTAAGGAGACTGCCTACACTACGTTCGTCCGTCTTCTTTTAGAATACCGCTGCGCGGTGTGGGATCCTTACCAGATAGGACTGACGGAGTACATCGAAAAACTTCAAAGAAAGGCACCACTTTTTGTATTATCGCGAAATAGGGAAGAGAGTGCCTCTGAAACGATACAGGATTCGGGCTGCGACATCATCAATACCAAGGCGTTTCTGGTTGTGGCGGAATCTTCTCACGAAATTCCTATCACTATGATAAAATAAGGGAAATCAGAGCTCGTACGGAAAGATATAGGTGTTCATTCTTTCCGCACGCTATACCAGATTGGAATAATAGAAAATTGTAAAGGTGGTTCGATGAACGCCCTGCCAAGCACTTAAATGGGATTTGCAGAGTATTCGTGTAGAAGTAGATGCAGAAATGTAGGAACATGCGAGGCAGTATTCACCGTACGACTTCTCCAAGAAGACAGCATTTGTAGACTTAGAGAAAGCTTTTGACAATGATGACTGGAGTAATCTATTTGGAATTCTGAAGGTATGAGGAGCAAAACACAGGTAGCGAAAGGCTGCTTACAGTCTGTACAGAGACCAGTCGTTGGTTGTAGGAATCCTGGCTCATGAAGGAGAAACAGTGGTTGAGAAGGTAGTGAGACATGGTTGTGGAATATCCCCGATGTTATTCAATCTGTACAGTGAGCAGCCAGTAGAGGAAGCCAGAAACTATTGTATTAGGAAGTAAAGATCAGGAACAAAAAGTAAAACCTTTGAGGTTTTGCGATGACTTCGTAATTGTATCAGAGACAGCAAAGGCTGTGGAACAGTAGTCAAATGGAATGGACAGTGTTTTGAAAGAATGATGTAAGATGAATATCAACAAAATGAAAACAAGTATAATCAAATCTAGTAGTATTAAATTAGGTGATCTGAGGGAATTTGATTAGAAAACAAGAAACTTAAAGTAAGAGATGAGTTTTGCTATTTGGGCCCCGAAATAACTTTCCATGGCCGAAGTATTGAGGATATAAAATGTATACTGGCAAATGGAAAAAAGGCGTTCCTGATCAAAAGAAATCTGTTGTCATCGAGTATAGATTTAAGTGTTAGGATCTCTTTCCTGAAGGTATTTGTGAGTAGTGTAGCCACGTATGGAAGTGAAACATGGACGGTAAACAGTTTAGACAAGAAGAAAATAGGGGTTTATGAAATGTTGAGCTATAAGACTGTTTTTAAAAGTAAGTACCGTTTTAAAATTAAAAAAGACATGCTAAGATATCTCAATAATTTTATCTTTACATGATAGCCTGTAGCTTAATCTACTTTTCTACCTAATTTCCGTCAATATTGAGGTACTTGTCATAACGTAGTAACAGTTTTTGAATACCCTCCTCATAGAAGTCTGCTGTCTGACTTGTTGACCACTGCATCACACTGTTTCCACTTCGTCATCGTCTTGAAGACGCTGACCACCCGGGTGTTTCTTCAAGTGCAGGAACAGATGGTAGTCACTGGGCGCAAGAACGGGGCTGTACGGGGGATGATCTGGAGTTTCCCATCGAAAATATGTGATGAGATCTTTGGTCTGATTCGCCACATGCGGACGGGCATTGTCTTGCAGCAAAACGATGCCCTTGCTCAACTTCCATGGACTGTTGCTTTGATTCTGGTGTGACGTAGGCCACGCATGTTTCATCGCCCGTAACAATTTGGCTTAAGAAATTATCACCGTCCTTGTGGTACCTCTCACGGAAAGTCAATACACTGTCTAACCGTTTGGTTTTGTGTACATCCGTCAACATTTTCGGTACCCAACGTGCGCTCAATTTTCGGTGATTCAGGTGCTCGGTCACAATGCCATACAAAACACAACGAGAAACATTAGGAAAGTCATCCCGCAAGAAGTAAATCGTACAGCGTCTGTTTTCTCTCACCTTATTGTCCACTTCCTGCACCAAACTTTCATTAAAGACCGAAGGACGCCCACTCCGTCGTTCATCATGCACATTTGTGCGGCCATCTTTAAATGCTCTCACCCACTTTCTAATGTATTCACCGTAAACTGCACAGATCTCACGATGAATATCTATCGCTTTTAGGCCTTTAGCACTAAGAAATATTATAACAGCCCGTACTTCACAGTCGGCGGGACTCACGATTATCGGAGGCATCATAAACACTCAGTACACAACGTAAACAAGGAAGAATCAGACTGTAATGGCGTCAGTGCGTAGATTAAAGTACAGGCTTTCATGTAAAAATAAAATTATTGAGATATCTTAGCACGTCTTTTTTTAATTTCAAAACGGTACTTACTTAAAAAACACGCTTCGTAGAAAAGAATGTTGACGATTAGAAGAGTAGATCATGTAACTATTGAGGAGGTGCTGACTAGAATTAGAGAGAAAGGAAATTTGTGACCCAACCTGATTAGACGAAGGTATCTATTGGCAGGACACGTTCTAAGACATCAAGGGATCGCCGATCTAATACTGGAGGGCATGGTGTTTTTGTGTGTTTGTGGGGAGGGGGGAGATTAAAAATCGTAGAGACGAATACAGTAGGCAGATTGAGCACGACGTAGGTTGCAGTAGGTATTCGGAGCTAATGTTTGCATCAAACCAGTCTTCGGAATGAAGACCACAATAACAACATTGTTCTCAAAAACGTGAAGTAAAATCACAAAACCACATTGGTGCTCAGTACTCATGGTCTAATAAGCGCAAGAAGTTATATATTCTCCATCTACATTTTGCATAAAGGCCATAAACCTTTTATAATGTAGGAAAGGATTATGAAATTGAGCAACTGATTGAGTAGATATTATCCGATCTCATATTTCAGGTTCAAGTTTGCTAAAGATAAGCAACTTGTGAGCCTTTGTGGCACTACACGCCTGGGTACTTCTTTACGTTAGAGGTCACTACACTTGCTATGCGCGAAATGACTGCAAAGTAACTATGTAAAGATTTATATTACACGACTGAAATGATCGGCACGTGACCTTTTAACCACCACGTTAAAGTAATTGGAAAGATCTCACACAAAATCTCCAACATTTCAGATCACCGTATCACCTCGCGTCGACTCCAGAGCACAAAGTAGAGTGCGGTGCAATGCCTATTCGAATCTCTACAGCTTCTTGTCCTGATCGATTTGCGCACACCTCCGCCTTCGTTAGTGCTAACCGAAACCCACAGAAGGCTCAGACATTCTTCAGTGGTGTTACAGAGTGATAACACAAAGAATTTGGCTCCAGTAATCCAAGCTGACTACAGGATGTCTTTGGGAATCTTACAAAGACAAATTCGCGATTTTAGAAAGCAAAAATTGTATGCAGAGTGGAAGTGCAGTTTAGCAAGGATCTTTCAAAATGAGTTCATCAAGATGCGAGTGTGTCAAATGTTTTGATACATACGAGTCACGCCTTTTCAGTTTTTACAAAGAAAAAATGAAAGGAAGATATTTTTGCTACAAATTTTATTACTATTTCTCAAATATTTCGCCTCAATAATTTCTGCACTTTCGGATGAGTCTGAACCAGTTCTGGAAAATTTTATACAGCCTGAATTTGGTATTTCAGAAATAAAACTTGGGAAGGATTTAGCAGCTAAGACGTGTTGAAAATCTATGTCTACGCATCATTCGTTTGACGTGAGCAATCATAATCAGGTTGTTAGGCGGCAATTCAAGTAAATATTGGCATTGAGATACGGGTACGCTGTTTTTTTGCGTCTAATTATCAGTTATTTACCCATCTAAGTGACAGCTGGCACTGTCACGAAGAATAATGTTGCTACGTTGTCGGTTGATTTTTCCGATTTCTTACGACTTGTGGCAAACTAATATTTGCATGAAATTCAGCACTGAGTCTTCTCAACCCACTAAAGTATTAGTTCAAAATGTTCAAATGTGTGTGAAATCTTATGGGACTTAACTGCTAAGGTCATCAGTCCCTAAGCTTACACAGTACTTAACCTACATTTTCCTAAGAACAAACACACACACCCATGCCCGAGGGAGGACTCGAACCTCCGCCGGGACCAGCCGCACAGTCCATGACTGCAGCGCCTGAGACCGCTCGCCTAATCCCACGCGGCTAAAGTATTAGTTGCATAGTGTCCAGCGTAGCCAAGAAAGAACCTATCGTATTCTTGGAAATACCGCGAATGTGTGAATTTTATTGTTTCGTTTCCGTCTCGAGCACGCAAGAAACTGGGTGCTGCTTAGTTATTGGCTCATATTAATTGTGGGCAGTTGACTAAACTGTACCACTTTTGAGATTTTATTTATTAAACCCTAAGCAGTAGGCTACGTTATAAACTTGTTTAAACAACATGTTGCTCACCTGCAAGATAATTTTCTTGGTATCCTGATTTAAAGAATGGAAATTCTGACAAAAACAAGCACACTACTCTTAATTTACTAAACATCTGCAAGTAGTACAAATTAGGACTCTGGTTTCCTTATTTATACCAAGGGATGCGTTAATTTCACCATCCTTATGAACCATGGCCCTGTGCTTGAATAGGTCCAGGCTAAATTTACGAAAATGCCTTTTAGTTCTTACTTCATTATTTGCAGGCATTACAATATAATTGTTTCAATCCTTTCCCCATCCATACACACTTTCCATCAATCCACGTTTTCCATTTCATACGTGTCATCATTTTATTCCGTTTGTTCTTCCTCGCACAAGTCTGTAGTGGCTTTCCTGCAGCGTGTACAAAACTCTTCCTTTTTCACCTGTGAATCTGTAGTTCTCGATTTCTTCTTCTTTGTTTCGGTTAACTTATTCATTTGAATAGGCTGCTCGTCAGATCACAGGCTGTTTGGCTAAACTTTGAAGTTTTGTTTGGAACTTAGACCATTTACCTCGGATTCGGTCATATCTCTCGGATGGACCCCTTCATTCCTTTTCTTCTCAGCCATCGTTTCTTCTGCAGTGTACGTATGGGACAGTCTGTTTCTGTCTGCAAAGTCGAAAGCACGTTTTCTTACTTCTGACATACATAAACAGAAGACTGTCTCTTCAAATATAGGAATATACTCTTCCAATTCATTTTCAGCTTCGTTGAAAAACACGTTTCATGCAGCCTAAACGTTGTATGTCACGATTTGCATTTTTTTTTTCATTTTCAGCGTACCTCTGAATTCCTGGCTTAAACACATAGTTATATGCGCACATTCATTTAACCCACGATCGTTTCAAGATACTGTTACAGCTAAATATTTTTATCTGTGCTGCACTTTCCAGTAACGCCTTTCCGTGATTACGTGTTCTTCCCAGTGTAATTACTGTTGATACCCTTCTCGGCTCTGCAGGCAGATAACGTAGTCATCTTGACACAATATTTCAGTGGACCAACTGGCCGCCATCCTCAGGTGAGAGTATGATGATGCACAAGCTCACCAGAACTGCACGAGCACCAGTGCTGTTACTTCCCTGAAGCGCAAGTGAAGGAGGAAGGAGCAGGCAAATCGATACATCGCTAGCAGAACGCTAAATGAAACAAGCCACGAGTGAAATGAAACCTTTTGTTGTTTAATATCTCATAATTTCGGATTCCACGTCGGACTCAAAGGCAAACACTTATCCTTCTTAACAATATCAGATCATTCAATTTCAATAGATTCGTTTAGAACACATTCCCCATAACGGGAAACAGGAGGGATCAGTTGCGTCTCATTACACAACATCTCACGCCCCTCATTAAGACAGTGTTCTCCCACTGCGGATTTTTCTCGCTGGAACAAATGAGTGTGACGATGACGTTCTATACGTGGGTCCTGATAAGATGGATAGTTTCGCCAAGACAAGCCATCTCTTAATATCAAGGAATTTGGTTTATTCTGGGTTTAGTGTTCTGCTAGCAGTATATCGTTTCACTTACCTCTTCCACTGATGCGTTTCTAGTTCAATAGCGCTTGAGGGCACCATCGTTGCACCTCGTGTATAAAGCAGCTGCCAATTCTGCTGTAAACTCAATTCCAGGGAGATTGTGCACCAATATACCCATATGAAGACGATAGCCGCTTGGTCTGTTGCAATGTCAAGATGACTACAATATCCAGTTTCATCAATGCCTTTCTCTTGGCGTATTGTATTACGACAAAATGGTTCAAATGGCTCTGAGCACTATGGGACTCAACTGCTGTGGTCATAAGTCCCCTAGAACTTAGAACTACTTAAACCTAACTAACCTAAGGACATCACACACATCCATGCCCGAGGCAGGATTCGAACCTGCGACCGTAGTGGTCGTGCGGTTCCAGACTGTAGCGCCTTTAACTGTATTACGACATGATAATTTAATTAATACCTTAGGATAAAAAACAGTTAGAAAAGTCAATACCTCCTTTCAAAGCATTAAGTCGAACTAATAATGCTAAAAGCATTTTTAAAGCTCAGTATACGAGCTACTTCCTTAAATTGTACAGGGGCAACATCGGAAACTTATAGCGGTACACTATAGGCAATGTTGCCATTTTCCCTTTGTCCGTTTCCTACTAACGGATCACAAGTGTCTGAAAAGTAAGGTTCTTTCATGCAGATTCACCCATAAATAAAACGTTATGTGGCCACTCACCTTATAACAGAAATTCTTTTCGGCATGTACGAGAGAAGTTAGATAAGGAGCCGGTACAACAACGGCAGCTCTCCTTTTATAACCAAATTTCATCTCCTGTTACGATGTTGTATAAGGATTTTACTTTTCCTCGGTGGAATTCATTGTGAGGTATGCGAGTACCAGCTGCCACAAGCCCTTTCTGGGTCTTCGAAATCAAATGGGGACAGATCAGTTTCACAGGTAAATGTTCCAGGAAAATCTAATGTATTCTAGCCCTCTATGTGCCTGAGGATTTCTCTCTCTCATGGTAAATCACATGACCATCATATTTAGTCACGTAGCGCTCAACTTGGACAGTTTCTGGACCAACAACATCGGTCCGGAACCGCGCTGCTGCTACGGTCGCAGGTTCGAATCCTGCCTCGGGCGTGGATGTGTGTCATGCCCTTAGGTTAGTTAGGTTTAAGTAGGTCTAAGTCTAGGGGACTGATGACCTGAGATGTTAAGTCCAATAGTGCTTAGAGTCATTTAAACCATTTGGACCAACAACATATTTGTGGAATTTAAAACAGTCTTTGATCGCTGAAATTTTCCGTTACGATAACACTGACTTTTATCCATTGCTGTGCTCACATAGTTTTGTTACAGTGAGTGATGGTTAATAAGTGAGTGATAAATTTATAATAAACTGCATGTATAGTGGAGTAGATATATACGCATGTATGTATAAATGTGTGTAGTGCCGATATATGGTTACATAATGAATGTATTTCTATTATTTTGGCGTATATCGAGTCAGTAAAAAAATCAACACAGTTCTATAAACAACGGGTTTGATCTTGCCTTATTTTGGTAAGACGTAAAGAATTTGTGGGCTGGACACACATGAGCGCGCCAGATAGAGAAAACCATGAGAAAAACACGGTTTTTCTAATTGCACACCAAGAGCTTGGAGTATTTGCCCTTGGGCTTAATTATGGTCATCCCAAAACCAATTTTTAGTGGGACGTTTAATGTATTTAGCTGAAAAGGCACAACATCTCTCTCTCTCTATCTCTCTCTTTGTCGTACAGCATTTAAATTAGGCCGTCATTGTGTGTCTTCAAGAGTCTTAGTACCTATAAGAGATACGGTACGTTCAGCGTCTAAAATCTGACAGACTTGTGACTGTTCAAATGTCTCTCTAGCTCTGAAGGACGCATAATGGTCTGCATCTAAGTTCCGGCGGATCTGAGAGTGCTTCCAGGTTGGTTGGATTCGATTAACTTTCGCAGTTTGAGGTCCCTTACAACTATGCTCTAAATCAGATTTAATGTTTCCGAGGCAGCTAGTACAATAAATAGGGTTAATAATGTTTTTTAAACCGTTCCCGACATAATAGTTTTAAACACAGTATCCGGACTTACCATTGGATTTTACTATCGCACCTACACATTATTTCGCCGTAAAAACTGTTCAGCTTCGCCAGAAGGTGCAGCAGTCCTTAAAATTTCGAAACAGCGCCTACCACGAAACATTGGATTCGCAGTGTGATGGAATAATCTCCAAACGCTCAGAGTCACCGACATGATGTAAAAATAATGTTCCATTTCCTACTTCGGCGATTTAATAGTAAAAATCTAGAAGTCAGAGTTACTTTCACGTTTATAATATGAAAACGGATCAAATTTCGCCAATTTTAAGCACTGGGTCACACCATACTTCAGTGTGATTGTGTCAGATTTCCCCATCAATCTATTTTGTGAGTAATAGCACGCTTGTGTTACCGTAGATCCTCTTCAATCATCTTGCATACAGGTGAACATTTTTTTCTTTCTTTTGGTCGTCTTTCAGTGCATTCCCCACTAACTGAAGTCGACCACAAAAGAATACGGCAAAGCAATTGATAACAGTCTTCTCTAAAGTTGATTCATTATTAAAATTCGAAAGAATAGATTTAAAGCATTTTTCTTGTTAAGCCTGTAAGAAAATTTTTAAAAAGCTTTTTGACGGAAACATTCATGATGTGTTCACGTAACAAGTTTGGGGTCCAATATGAAAGTAGTAGGAAACGATCCCCCTATCATGCAAAATGGTTGCTGTGTTGAGACTGAGTGCTTGCACGCAGCAACTGTTTTGTCACAAGGCATTATTAAGCCACAGAAAAAATAATTATAACAGTTAACAACCATTTATTGAAAGCATATCTATACAAATACTCAGATTTAGTGTGATCAGGTGGCACGGCATTGAGGTTAAAGTTTTGAACACTTGTCTAAAGGTAACTCAGGGAATAAACAATAGCTAATATAATGCTAGATCCTGTTGTTGGTGAAGATCTTTAACTTTTTGGCTCCGCTATTAATGCACACTCTGACGCTATGCGAGGACTGCGGCTAGGTAATAGCTGCCTGATAACTACTGGATAACCGAATGGGATTGCTGGAAACTGCGACAACTAGCAATAGCCGAGTGAAGCTATGCATCAGCTTACATCCGCTATCGGCAGATAAATGCTCGTTTGAAGACTATATGTCTGACGTCAGGTGTATGAAGGATGTAGCCCCTGTTGTGGCGTCACAGCCAGACGTAACGAATATACCCCCAGATCAAGTTTGACAGTTATTACAATGACAGCGTCTAGTTCGTTTAAGTGAAATTAAGTGAAATAGTATGAGTAATTTTATTGGTATCAACATCTACGTAATCCAGCGAAGAAAGAACCTTGCAGCTAGTCCTGAGGTTAAAATTATGCAGAGATAACACTGTTAGAATACTATAAAAGGTCATGTACGAATGTGGAGGTCTCTGTTTTTATCTTGCTCTCTTGCTGCCTTGTGCTCTAGCTCTGTCGTTCTCTTACCACTAGGTCTTGGGTGGAATTAGGTCTTTGTGGCTGAGCTGTGCTAATATGAGATTTGCGTGTGTAGAACTAATGTTCATTAAAACATAAAAAATTAATTGCGTATTACGAGTACTTTAATTGAAACCCACCTTCATTTTAGATAAAAAGAAGAAATAGATTTCATTCATTAAAAGTCAGGAAATTAAATACGGAAGCATTTAGTTCGGCTCGTGATTATTTCAAAAGCCATTTCGTGTGTAATTACGTCTACTGTTGGCAAATTACATTCATTAGAATCTGCAGTTATATATTTTCCTCCAAGACCGATAATTTAACTGAGCGTAATTATCATTAGGGCTTTTTGTCTCAAAAATTAGAAAATTACTTTCGCAAACCCAGTGACTAATTGGACTCCAAATAATACCGTTCTGCAAATGTATCTTCGCCATAAGAACGGCCAGAAATGGTTCAAATGGCTCTGAGCACTATGCGACTTAATTTCTGAGGTCATCAGTCGCCTAGAACTTAGAAATAATTAAACCTAACTAACCTAAGGACATCACACACATCCATGCCCGAGACAGGATTCGAACCTGCGACCGCATCGGTCGCCCAGTTCCAGACTGTAGCGCCTAGAACCGCACGGCCACTCCGGCCGGCAAGAACGGCCAGAGACACAGTAAATTTTCATGATCAGGTGTTCTCAAAATTACATCTGAAGAATGCAGTTACTTTCATATTACGCCCGGGTTCCCGGGTTCGATTCCCGGCGGGGTCAGGGATTTTCTCTGCCTCGTGATGGCTGGGTGTTGTGTGCTGTCCTTAGGTTAGTTAGGTTTAAGTAGTTCTAAGTTCTAGGGGACTGATGACCATAGCTGTTAAGTCCCATAGTGCTCAGAGGATTTTTTGAACTTTTATATTGGACACAGATTTACCTGCAATAAAACAACTTTCATTGATCATTTAGAAGCTCACAGATACAGAATAGCGGACATAGAAAATACTCTAAAGATTTTTCACAACACTCCCAAAAGTAGACACATCAACATTTTGGAGGAACTTGAAATTTTTGGCAGCAAGAGACAGCATCCTGATCGTGTTCTTAAGGAGCAAAGTGCCTTCAACCAAAACTTTTATTCCGAAATATTCGAAGAAGTTATTACCTGATATTTAAGTTCCTAGTGAGAAGTGTTATCGTGCACTGTTGAAGGGTTGCAGAGTTCAACAGTGGCGCCACCATCTACTGAGATTTGTGGTCGCGCCTTACAAAGCGCCGCACGGGATTAGCCGAGCGGTCAGGGCGCTGCAGTCATGGACTGTGTGGCTGGTCCCGGCGGAGGTTCGAGTCCTCCCTCGGGCATGGGTGTGTGTGTTTGTCCTTAGGATAATTTAGGTTAAGTAGTGTGTAAGCTTAGGGACTGATGACCTTAGCAGTTAAGTCCCATAAGATTTCACACACATTTGAACATTTTTGAACCTTACAAAGCCGCTCCCTACAGGGATGTCTGCTATCTTGAACACCACAACAAGAAACGTAGCCAAGAGGAAGTAACAAACAACGATGAGCAAGCTGCACCATCTAGCGGTAACCGCTTCACTTCACTACCTTCCCACTTCAAATTATGCTAGCTATTACTTATTTTAATGAAATACTGCCATAATCTAAGTCTTTTCGTTACACAGATATTCGCTCCCGTTTCATTTTCATTTTCAATACATAGCGTCCTAATCACAATATGGGTACAAACCGTAAGATGAGAAACAGGTCAATATGCATGTTATCGAAGTTTATTCCGTTTCCTCCCTGCGTAGGACTGATTTTGAGTGCCCCCCCCCCCCCCCCCAATTTGTTAAGTTGTAAACTTACATCTGCAGTATGTTTATTTTTTACACTTTGTTTAATTTTGAAGAGTTTAAACTCTTACAGGACGAACGGATTTTTCGTGTGATCAACTAATATTTTATAGAAATCTTACCTTCTTGTATACAACTGAGAATACGTTAAAGAACCGTACTTCCAAATGAATTTTCTTCATGAATTTTCTTTTACTTACATTGTATACTTGTTTGTACTTTATACGCACATCAGTGACCTATACGACCGCTTTGAATCATATACAGGGTGTTTCAAAAATGACCGGTATATTTGAAACGGCAATAAAAACTAAACGAGCAGCGATAGAAATACACCGTTTGTTGCAATATGCTTGGGACAACAGTACATTTTCAGGCGGACAAACTTTCGAAATTACAGTAGTTACAATTTTCAACAACAGATGGCACTGCACGTGATGTGAACGATATAGAAGACAACGCAGGCTGTGGGTGCGCCATTCTGTACGTCGTCTTTCTGCTGTAAGCGTGTGCTGTTCACAACGTGCAAGTGTGCTGTAGACAACATGGTTTACTCCTTAGAACAGAGGATTTTTCTGGTGTTGGAATTCCACCGCCTAGAACACAGTGTTGTTGCAACACGACGAAGTTTTCAACGGATACAATAAAGGATCCATTTGAAAAATTTCAACGGACTGGGAACGTGACGGATGAACGTGCTGAAAAGGTAGGGCGACCGCGTACGGCAACCACAGAGGGCAACGTGCAGCTAGTGTAGCAGGTGATCCAACAGCGGCCTCGGGTTTCCGTTCGCCGTGTTGCAGCTGCGGTCCAAATGACGCCAACGTCCACGTATCGTCTCATGCGCCAGAGTTTACACCTCTATCCATACAAAATTCAAACGCGGCAACCCCTCAGCGCCGCTACCATTGCTGCACGAGAGACATTCGCTAACGATATAGTGCACAGGATTGATGACGGCGATATGCATGTGGGCAGCATTTGGTTTACTGACGAAGCTTATTTTTACCTGGACGGCTTCGTCAATAAACAGAACTGGCGCATATGGGGAACCGAAAAGCCCCATGTTGCAGTCCCATCGTCCCTGCATCCTCAAAAAGTACTGGTCTGGGCCGCCATGTCTTCCAAAGGAATCATTGGCCCATTTTTCAGATCCGAAACGATTACTGCATCACGCTATCTGGACATTCTTCGTGAGTTTGTGGTGGTACAAACTGCCTTAGACGACACTGCGAACACCTCGTGGTTTATGCAAGATGGTGCCCGGCCACATCGCACGGCCGACGTCTTTAATTTCCTGAATGAATATTTCGATGATCGTGTGATTGCTTTGGGCTATCCGAAACATACAGGAGGCGGCGTGGATTGGCCTCCCTATTCGCCAGACATGAACCCCTGTGACTTCTTTCTGTGGGGACACTTGAAAGACCAGGTGTACCGCCAGAATCCAGAAACAATTGAACAGCTGAAGCAGTACATCTCATCTGCATGTGAAGCCATTCCGCCAGACACGTTGCCAAAGGTTTCGGGTAATTTCATTCAGAGACTACGCCATATTATTGCTACGCATGGTGGATATGTGGAAAATATCGTACTATAGAGTTTCCCAGACCGCAGCGCCATCTGTTGTTGAAACTTGTAACTACTGTAATTTCGAAAGTTTGTCTGCCTAAAAATGTACTGTTGTCCCAAGCATATTGCAACAAACGGTGTATTTCTATCGCTGCTCGTTTAGTTTTTATTGCCGTTTCAATTATACCGGTCATTTTTGAAACACCCTGTATGTAACTGGTTGAAGTACGCATGGCATTTCCCGTTAGTGTGATTTTTACATGTTATGATATGTTGCAGTGCTGCAGAATGAGAGGTATATGGCGCCTTTGTTACAAGTTATGTCTCTTGATTTTAGTCACTTAATGTAGTAGCTAGTAATGTTCTTTCTTTCAGTTTATTTTAGATTCTGAAGATGGTTACTGCTTAACAGAAACCGGTAATTCTATGCAAAAGGTTGTGCAGTTAAGACAATTAAATAAAAATGGCGTACACCATGACCGCTCCCTTTATGGTCGTTTTATGCCAAATTCTATTTCTTTGCCGTTGTCAAATCTCTCTGTCATTCCTTAAGCTTTCATCTCCAGAGTTAACCCCAGTACCATGGGAGCTATCCTCTGATCATTTGAAACGTGTTCTTTCATCTTGTCCCTTCTTTCTTCCAGAGTTTTTCATATTTTCCTTCCCACGCCGATTCTGCAGAGAACCCCCCATTCCTTATCTTATTGGAATATCTGATTTTCAACATTCTTCTTCAGTGCCACATCTCAAACGCTTCGATTCTCTTCTGTTCCGATTTTCCCACAGTCCGTGATGCACTACCATACAATGCTGTGCTCCAAACGTAAATTCTCAGAAATTTTTTCCTCGAATTAAAGTCTATATTCCATTTAGATAAACTTCTGTTTGTGCTGAAGTCTTGTTTCGCAGGACAGAGCGGATCAGGTTGCGGAAAGAGGCCAAGGTCAATTACTGTTAGTTATACAAGAACACACAATTTTATTCCTCGTAACCAATGCACAGTTTTCTCTTTAATCAACAAAGACCAATTCACGGCTGAGGGCCCAAGTAACTTCTCCAAAATAAGTTTAAATGAGTCCTTCTAAAACACCCGGGTTTAGAGTAACGGCTGAAGGCGTTACTTAAGTAAAATTGCAATATCTTCTCGGGTAAAGGCCGAAATAATATTTCAGATCAGCTAAGGACATTCTTTAAAAGCCAAGTATTTACAGAATTCGGCTAAAGCCATATTAGGGAAATTTCAAATTAATTCTTAGGCTGAAAGCCCAAAAAACCTTTTCAACATAATAGGATGTCCATTTAATTACATTTCATTTAAAACATAAGCTTTCACAGAGAACAACAGAACCATTACTCAAAATAATTAAAGACAACCTTAAGATAAACATTTAGAGAGCACGGCTGATAATTAAAGAGAAACCTTGCAGACAAGTATTTATATATTAAAGCTACAGATTCTGAAACAAACGCTGCTGCCGGCCGTTGTGCCCGAGCATTTCTAGGCGCTACAGTCTGGAACCGCGTGACCGCTACGGTCGCAGGTTCGAATCCTGCCTCGGGCATGGATGTGTGTGATGTCCTTAGGTTAGTTAGGTTTAAGTATTTCTACGTTCTAGGGGACTGATGACCTCAGAAGTTAAGTCTCATAGCCCTCAGGGCCATTTGAACCAAACGCGGCTCAAGGCCTAAATACAGAGCAACCAGAATTTTAAATAAAACACGGCTGAAGGCCTAATCTTAAAATAGTTGACATGAAGTTTGGCTGAACACCATATACTAAACATAAAACAGACAATAAAATACACGGCTGAAGGCCTAGCACAGTACCTGCGACCAAATAAAATGACAATCACAAACAACAAACGTGGTGGTCAGAAGTATTCTGAGGGTCGTCCCGGGGAGGAAACTCTAACACAAGTTTAGGTGAGGCAGGCAGCCAAGCGTAAATCCAAACAATCGGGTGGCAACACGACCTAGGGACAGCTGAAGAACCAACCAACAGTATAATCAATTCCATCAATTTCCTCTGTCGCAACCGACCAACTGCCTACTCAAGTACGCAGACAGTATTCATCTGGTCGGTGGAAACCACAGAAGCTACACACAGTTCCACGTAATCACACTTGCACAAGAACTCGAAGAAACGTAAAAGCAATCACTTTGGAACAACAAGAATGAGCCGAATGCAGCTCGTATTCGTGCCATATCCCATTTGACATTTGACACCCTGTTTTTACTATACTACCACCTCCTTATCTTACTTTCAATTACTGGTGTCACTGAGTTGCCGCCTTACCTTCCTGTGAGTGGCATCAGCGGCGCTTATCGATATAAGCCCTGGTGTATTATTTTTGCTGACTGCTATTACTTCCCAGTTGTCGTGTGTTCAAAGGTTAGTTCGGATCTGCCAGTGAGTTGGGAGGCGCTAGCGGTGCAGTTCGGACCTGGTTTGAGTTTGACATAGGACGCCGCAGAAGTTGAGTCGGAGCGCGGCTGCAGTGAGTCCAGACAGCCATAACTCGCCCGACGTTTGCCAATACTTATCACCTGAGTGCAGACCATCTTGGTTGGTCGTCGGTCGGTCGTCTTGTCGGACGATGTGTATGTCGGCTGGCGATCGCTTATGGGTTGCCTGCGTATGCCGATTCGTGATTCGTCCTTGTTATTGCACAGTCGCTGCCTGCTGTCTCCATGATGATGTGCCGCAATCGGTCGGTTGGCGTGGAGCAGCGAGGAAATCTCTGCGGGGCGTCGTTTGCCCGGGCCCGCTGGCGGTCTCTACACAGGGTTGGAGTGTGTGGGGACGTTCCCATTGCTACAAGATCCGTGGCTCACCGACCCGGGACACGAAAGTTTGGATTTAATTTACCAGCAAGTCCAGACTGTACACATTGCTCGTTTGGTCCTCGTTGTTGGCTGTTGGGACATTCCCATGAGCAGCAACGTGTGTGTTCGAGTTGGCGAAGGTTTAGCCACCGCCTGGTGGAGTCTAACTGTATTTGGTTATTTGCAATTGAAGTGGACCAGCGGAATTTTCTGCCTTATGGCCGTTAACGTTACAGTTACCTGCCCTGGCAGTCGACGTAAATTTAGGCAGTGTCCTTTCCTCACCGTGTTGTCGCTGTCAAGCATGGTGTGTAGTTTGACAGCTTAATGTATGCTTGCTTGTGGGTGTCCATGCCTTTTACGTTTGCATTGAACTCCCGGTTGTGTGCTGGTCGAGTGGAGCGCAAGTTACCTTGTTTGTGGGTCCGTTGACTGTCTGATGGTGGGGTCGTCGTCGGGTCGAGAATTGTCGGGCCGACTGCCTGTCTCATCTAACTGAACGTTAGTATTTCAAGTGCTGGCCGACCCCCGAAACTTCTGAGCGCCGTTAGCTGCACTGCCTTTTCTTTCTGTTGTGTGTATTTGCATGGCTCATACCCAATGATATAGAATTAAAGTTGAATTCTTTTTAGTGGTGTTTTAAGTCATGGGCCTTCGGCCGCTTTAAAATTAAAGTTCCTTGCTTTTCAAGTGTTAGATTATTTGGGCCTTCATCCTGATTAAGATATTGTTTAGATTGTTTGGGGTTTTCAGCGTAATTTCGTTGTTCAGATTTATTTTACCTTGAGTTTTAGGTAATGGAGCCTTCAGCCGTTTTTAAATTAAGGATCTTAGTCTTACGAGCATCAGACTATTTGGGGCCTTCAGCCTAATTGAAGATAAGGCCTTCTGCCTTGTGTTTTTTTATTTAATATTACCTTGAGTCATAAATCAGAGGCCTTCAGCCGTCTTTAAATTAAGGTTGTTCCTTTTCAAGTGTTAGATTTTTGAGCCTTCAGCCAAATTGTAGAACTTACTTAACGTGAGGCCTTCTGCCTTCTAAGTATTCTTTTTGGCGCCTGAATTTTGAGTTATGGCTTTGAGCCGTTTTTTAATTAAAGTGGTTGTGCCATTAAGGCATAAGATAGTGTGGCAGGAATCGAACCTGCGGCCGTAGCAACAGCGTCATTCCCAACTGAGGCGCCTAGAACCGCTCGGCCACACCGGCAGACCACGATTTCGGCCCCCAAACATTGTGGAAAGAGGTCGGTGTCGAGGAGGTTCCCTAAGAGAGAGGACAGGGATTATGTTCACCATGCCAACACCTCTTCATGAAATTGTACGGGTGAATCGTCAAGATTTAACTGCTGTCACGTATCACGACGAGATCTTGGGAGTATTCTTTTTGGCGCCTGAATTTTGAGTTATGGCTTTGAGCCGTTTTTTAATTAAAGTGGTTGGACCATTAAGGCATAAGATAGTGTGGCAGGAATCGAACCTGCGGCCGTAGCAACAGCACCATTCCCAACTGAGGCGCCTAGAACCGCTCGGCCACAGCGGCAGACCACGATTTCGGCCCCCAAACATTGTGGAAAGAGGTCGGTGTCGAGGAGGTTCCCTAAGAGAGAGGACAGGGATTACGTTCACCACGCCAACACCTCCTCATGAAATTGTACGGGTGAATCGTCAAGATTTAACTGCTGTCAGGTATCACGACGAGATCTTGGGAGCTCATCGGAGGTTGTTGTGAGGTGTTGTGAAGACTTCGTAGTGATGGACGATAATGTTCGATCTCAGAGAGCATGGGTGGTTTATGTTTTCTTGGAAACGGAAAATATTGCACAATGGCTCAGCTTGCACACTCTCCGAATTCGAATCCCATAGAGCATGTCAGGGATGCACTGAGGAGATAGGTTACATCATGTCCATCACGTCAGCACCCACCAACTACTCTCAAAGATTTACGAGCAGTTCTACAGGAAGGATGGGCGTTATTGCCTCAACAAGAGATTGATAATATAAAGATGGTATTGGTGCTTTCGGACATGTCCGAAAGAACAGATACCGTCGGTGACTGTGTCGCTCTCTATAATTAAATGATAATTAAGTCAAGACCCTAAACTGCTGACAGGCGTTGATATACATCAACGGGGACAGTTGAAAATGTGTGCCCCGAGCGGGACTCGAACTCGGGATCTCCTGCTTACATGCCACTGAAGGTACAGAAGATAGTGTGACTGCACGGATTTATCCCTTGCACGCTCCCCGTGCTGCCCGATAGAACAGATACCATCTTGATATAGTTAAGGCTAACCGGCCATTGACCTTCTTCTGTGCGACTGCACACGCATTGCCGAACTCTTCCGGGAGTTGGTAAGATTCTCTGCCGCGAGTAATGAGTGTAATGGACAGCGGCATTACGAATGTAATAGGTGGCCATTAAGTCTGGAGTGTGGGTCTCACGGGGAGCATGCAAGGGATAAATCGCTGCAGTCGCACTATCCTCTGTGTCCTCTGTGACTCAGATGGATAGAGCGTCTGCCACGTAAGCAGGAGATCGCGGGTTGGAGTCCCGGTCGGGGGACACATTTTCAACTGTCCCCGTCGATGCATGTCAACGCCTGTCGGCAGCTTAGAGTCTTGATTTGATTATCGTTTCAAGAGATTGATAACATCAGTCACAGCATGCCCCGTCGTTGTCAGTTCTGTATTGCTGCCAGAGCTGGTCACACCCCAAACTGAACACGACAGTGGTCGGAATGTGTGTGAAAATCCGTCAAGTTAGAAAAAACGAAGAACGGTTTTGTTTACCGTTATGCATGTTGCAGTTTTTTACGTTCTGTATTCTTTACATTGTTTCTACTTCACTACACCCGTTTATACTATTTTGTGGAAAAATAGACGCAACCTAACAAAATTCCCTTTTCTTACTTTAATTTTGGACGCCAGCGTACTTTAAATTAGTTTGTCTTTTTCTGATATACTCTGAATCCATAATCTGTACACACTAGACTGCTAATTCTATTCAGCAGATCCTGTAATTCTTCTTCACTTTAACTGTGGATTTCAAGGTCTCCAGCGAATCTTATCGTTAATATCCTTTCACCCTGAACCCTAATTGCACTCTTGATATTTCCTTTTATTTCCGTCATTGCTTCTTCGATGTATAGACGGAGCAGTAGGGGGCAAGCTTCATTCCTGTCAAACTGCCTATTGGCTTCTGTCTCGGGTTCTTCGGCCGACGTTCATCTAATGATTTTTCTGACGTTTCGCCAGCACGAGTGGCTGGCATTGTCAAAGCTTCACCCTCCATTGCCGGTGGTGAGCTGGAGGCGAGCTCGCGGCCGCAG
The DNA here is from genome assembly GCF_023898315.1 of Schistocerca nitens. NCBI lineage: Eukaryota > Metazoa > Arthropoda > Insecta > Orthoptera > Acrididae > Schistocerca > Schistocerca nitens. The sequence continues at coordinate 36,965,381 of NC_064620.1, forward strand.
ACTATATGTACCTGGCGCGCCAACGTCCGAGGGCTTCTCCGCGGTCATTTCCGGTGCGGTTCTCCTCTTGCTACCTGCGACGGTCGTTCGCTGCAGTACGGGAAGCCAGGATCCGTTTACCTTAAGGCTTTCCTCTTTCTTGTTGAAACTGTTCGCGTGTTTTTGTATTTCTACAGCTTCTCTGAACAAGCGCGTGTGATAGTGCTTCTCTACAGCTAGAACTTCCGTGTCGGCGAATTTTATTACGTGGTCGGTCCCATTCAGTGCGTGCTCTGCCACGGCCGATTTCTCCACCTGCCCCAACATGCAATGTCGCTTGTGCTCTTTGATCCTGGTGTTAATTGATCGTCCAGTCATTCCGACATAAACTTTTCCGCATGTGCATGGTATACGGTATATTCTCGACCTTGCAAGTGGGTCTCTTTTCTCCTTCGCCGATCTAAGACACTCTTTGATCTTCCTTGTCGGTTTGAAAATCGTCTTTACGCCATGTTTGCGCAATATACGGCCGATTCTATCCGTCACTCTGGGAATGTATGGCAGAAAGGCCGTACCCGACATTTCTTTTTCTGGTTCCTTACTTCGCCGAGTGTTGGGGTCTGTTACACTTCTAATGTAATTTGTGGAGCACCCATTGCTCCTCAGAACAGTTTCCAGGTGTTGCATTTCTCGTTTGAGGTGTTGCGGCTCACATATTCGTCCTGCTCTCGTTACGAGCGTACTAATCATGCCTCTTTTCTGGCTCGGGTGGTGGTTTGACAGTTTGTGCAGGTATCGGTCCGTGTGTGTCGGTTTTCGATACACGCTGTGTCCCAGGTTTTCGCCTTCCCTTGTGACCAGCACATCTAGAAGTGGCAGTTTCTTGTCCTTTTCTACTTCCATGGTAAATGTTATGTTGGCATGGAGGCTGTTCAAGTGTCTTAGGAAGTCACCGAGCTGTTCTTCACCATGGCTCCACACCACGAAAGTATCATCGACGTACCTGTACCACACCTTAGGTTTGCAAGTCGACGAGCCCAGTGCCTGTGCTTCGAATTGTTCCATGAAGAAGTTGGCCACCACTGGACTGAGAGGACTACCCATGGCGACGCCTTCCAGCTGTTCGTAGAAATCGCCATTCCACGTGAAATAGCTCGTGGTGAGACATGCATGGAAGAGCTTTTTGATGTCTTGCGGGAACATGGAACCGATGTGCTCCACAGCGTCACTAAGTGGCACTCTCGTAAATAACGAAACAACATCAAAGCTGGCCAGGATGTCGTTTGGTGCAAGTTTCAGTTTCTTCAGCTTCTCAATGAAATGTCCTGAGTCCTTAATGTATGTGTCGGTCTTCCCCACGTGTGGCTGGAGCAGAGAGGCCAAGTGTTTTGCCAGTTTATACGTTGGTGAGCCAGGAGCGCTAACGATCGGCCTCAGTGGAACGTTGTTCTTATGGATCTTGGGTAATCCATACAGCCGAGGTGGTAGGGCTTCCGTGTTGCGCAGGTTTCTCTGTATGTCCGCCGGCAGAGAAGACGCCTTGATTAATCGATTAGATGAACGTCGGCCGAAGAACCCGAGACAGAAGCCAATAGGCAGTTTGTCAACAAGTGGCCACGAAAGCCTTAACAACTTCATTCCTGTGTTACAGCCTTTTTAATCTGAGCACCTCGTTCTTGGTCATCCAGTCTTATTGTACCCTCTTGATTCTGTGTGTGTGTGTCTGTGTGTGGTTTGAGGTTTTAGGGCGCTAAACAGCATGGTCATCAGCGCCCAAACGCATAGAAACAGGAACACATGCGATGAAGGGACGAAGACGGACAGCGAACAAGAAGAACGGCTAAAAGACACAGACCTGAAGCAATTCCAAATCCTCACATACAGAGGCAAAACAAGAGGAGAAGAAACGCACTAAAACAGGAAAAGGAACACAAGGAAAAGAGAACAGAAATCGAAGTGAAACAAGTAGGTAATCGTCACTGGCGGACCTCTTCCCTAAAACCTGGGTGAGCCAGCCACCCAGCAGCACATTAAAATCCTCTCCCTAAAATCCGAGGCAAGAAATTGGACAGGACACAAAACCGTAAGACCTTAACCACAGTCGTTGCGTCGTCTTGCAAAATAGAGGGCAAATCCGATGGCAAGGAAACCACCGCCCTCTGGTCAGAGAATAAAGGACAGTCAAGTAAAATGTGGCGGACAGTAATCTGGACGCCAGAAGCAGTGCAGATTGAGGGGCTCCTCCCGCAGGAGTAAAAAACCGTGCATTAAGGGACTGTGCCCGATGCGGAGGCGAGTGAGGAGAACCTCATCCCGCCTGCATGACTGGTAGGACATACGCCATAGCCGCGTGGTGGCCTTGACCAGACGCAGCTTTTTTCACCGACTGCCAACCACTCCTCTTCCCATCGACGCATAACACGAAAACGCAAAAGGGAGGTAACAGCATGGAGCGGGACGGCACATTCATCAACTTGAGGGAGGGGACATGCATCTTTGGTAGCCACATCCGCCAGTTCGTTTCCCCTAACACCCACGTGCGCCGGCACCCAGCAGAAAGAAACCTCCTTCCCCCAGCCGTTGCAGGTGGAGTTGGGCATCATGGATGTTCTGGACGACTGTATCCGCTGGGTACAAGTGTTGCATAGTCTGAAGGGCACTCAGGGAGTCAGAACAGATGAGAAACTTAAGACTGGATCACATCACGTCTGCTCCAATGCCCGCAAGATCGCAAACGATTCGGCATCATAGATGGTAAACGCCGCAGGAAGCCGTAACTTGACGATTCGATCAGGGAAAACAACAGCACCACCAACAGAGTCCCCCTGTTTAGAGCCATCCGTAAATACTAGTACATGGTCGGGATGCTGGGTTAATATATCGTAAAATACGTAGGTAAAAACAAACGCAGGAGTGCAGCTCCTCCGGAACTCTGATTAGTCTAAAAGGACGCTGGGCCTCTGGAGCAACCAGGGAGGCAGGCAGGTAAAACCCTGGAGTTGGGGTGACACGCTCCACACCAAGGGACTCAAGCAAATGCTTGGCACGAATCCCAAATGGTCTCATGCCCTGGGACGACTGAAAAAGAGACGTTCCATAGGCGGTCGGGCAACGGTAGGGTACGCAGGGGAGGTAGGACAGGCAAGGAATTGACACCCGTCGCACCATGAGGAGTTTCCGCCGGATGGCGAGCGGCGGTTCCCCTGCCTCAGCACACAGGCTGGGGATGGGACTGGTACGGAATGCACCAGTGGCCAGCCTGATACCCTCATGATGTACTGCGTCAAGGACCTTCAGATACGAAGGCCTCGCTGACCCATACACGGTGCATCCATAGTCAAGACGCGACCGGACGAAAGCCCTATAAAACTGCAGCAGACGCGCCCGATCTGCTCCTCAGGACCGATGGCTCAGACACTTCAAAATATTCAGTGCCTTCAGGGGCCGCACCTTGAGGTCTTTAAGGTGCTGCAACCACGACAACTTGGAATCAAAAGTGAGGCCCAGGAACCTCACAGTGTCTCTAACAGGAAGAATGGTGTCCCTCAGACGCAATTCAGGTGAGGTAAAAAGACGTCGAGAACGATTAAAATGAACACACACACATTTGTCTGCAGAAAAGGTAAAACCCGTCTTCGCAGTCCATGCCGCTAATCGCTTTATCGTAAGCTGCAGCTGCCGACTAGCAGTGACAAGACCGGAGGAAGAACAGAAGACAACAAAATCGTCCACAAACAAGGAGCACTGGACAGGACTCCGGATAGTGGACGTGATACCGTTAATGGCGACGGCAAAGAGGGTGACACTTAAAACGCTTCCCTGAGGAACACCATTCTCCTGCACGTACAAATCAGATAGCACATTACCAACCCGATATCGAAAGAGACGGCGGGAAAGAAAGGACCGAATGAAGATGGGGAGATGGCCACGAAAGCCCCACTGATGGAGTTGATTGAGGATAAGGCGGCGCCAAGTAGTGTCATACGCCTTATTAATGTCAAAGAATACACCTAGACAATGCTGGTTACGTAGGAAGGCCTGCTGGATGGCCGCCTCAAGCAGGGTCAAGTTGTCTATAGTTGAACGACATCTCCGAAAGCCACACTGAGAGTGGCTAAGGAGCTGCCTGGTCTCGAGCAGCCAAACCAGGCGACGGTTGACCATGCGTTCCAACGTCTTCCCGACACAGCTCGTCAAAGCAATACTCCGATAACTACTGGGATGCGTTCGGTCCTTCCCCGGTTTGAGGAGGGGAATCAAAATCGCCTCCCTCCACGAGTCAGGGAATGTGCCGGGTGACCATTTCATATTAAAACAATTCAGGAGAAGTTCCTTGGATGGCAGCAACACGTGCTGCAGCATGCTGAACGGGATTTGATCATGACCGGGCGCAGTATCATGAGCCACAGACAGCTCCGAATCCAGTCCCACATTGTGAAGGGGCAGTTGTAGGGTTCAGAATTTGGAGACCAGAAGTCCAAGTGACCCCTCTCGACGGCAGTACGGTAGCGGCAGAAATCTGGATCACAGTTAATAGTGGCAGTAGATTCCGCAAAATGCGTGGCCAGTGTCTGGGCAATGTCTCTCGGCGCCGTGAGGAGACATCCCTGATGCAGCAATGCCGTGACAGGTAGTTGGCTGCGTTTCCCGGAAATCCTCCTGATGGCTTCCCATACTTTCGTAAAACTAGTGGAGCGGGAGATGGAGTTCAAGAACGATTGCCATGACCGTCGTTTGTTCTCTTTAATCACTCGCCGCGCCTTGGCCCTTGCCACCCGAAAGGCCGCAAGATTGTCAGCTGAGGGACAGCACCTGAAGCGGCTCAGAGCTGCACGGCGGGCTCGGATGGCTGAGCGGCACTCAGTGGTCCACCAAGGGACAGGACGCCTCTTGGGATGACCTGAGGACCGTGGGAGCGACAATTCAGCAGCATGGGAGATCACGGCTGTAACATGGTCGACCCATTCGTGGACGCTGGCACGGTGTTCCAAAACAGCCAGATGGCTGAAAAGTGTTCAGTCAGCTCTGCAGTGGTGCCACCTGGGCGGCACTGGTAATGCCACAGCCTCATCCAGGAGGCGAATAAAAGGGGGAAGTGGTCACTAGAATGGAAGTCAGCAGCAACCTCCCACAGAGCAGAATCCGCGAGTGCTGGAGAGCAAAAGGAAAAGTCAATAGCTGACGACGACCCAGAAGCAGTACAGAAATGAGTGGGAGCACCAGAGTTGAGGATGCACAGTTCTTCAGACGTCATGAGGCTTTCCAGAACGCGACCCCTGGGGCAAGTAATCGTAGAGCCCCATAAGACAATATGAGCATTGAAGTCCCCCAGAAGGAGAAATGGGCGGGGGAGTTCACTATTAAGGTCTGTGAGAGCCACAGAGTTTATTGCATCCTGAGGCTGTAAGTAAACGGAACAGATTGTGAGCCTCTGCCGCACAAGAAGGTCAACTGCAACTGCTTGCAAGTCCGTAACGAGAGGAAGCTCAGATGAGTGGTGCATGTCGCGGACAAAAATCGCAACACCACCCTTTGCCCTTTGCCCTTTCCCCCATCAGATCATCTTTTCGATACAGGACATTGGGTTGGGGAAATATGGCCGTACTGGCAAACGTAAGAAACCCGCTTCAACATGCTCTGGGAGTCTCGGGCAATTGATACAGCCCCGTAAAGAAGGAGCATCAGTGGCCCGAAAATGTGTCTCTTGGAGACATAAGCACAAGGGGCGCTCTCGTAGAAGGAGTTGTAATTCGGCCACATGCGTGCTGAACCCATTCAGGTTCCGCTGTAATATGGGAACCAGTGATCAGGGTGGCTGAACTTTCACCCTGCCTCTGTGCTTTGGAGGAGAGCCCGTACTGGCCGGAGATTTATTCCTTGGGCGAGAATATCGCCCCCGGTCGACATAAATGTCCATCAGCTCCGATGGCGACCCAAGGGAGATGTCAGACAGTACGATGACCTCGTCATCGGACCGACCCTGACTAGTCTCCTCAGGTGGAAAAATCTTCACCTTCGGCGTCTTTGTCTTGGGGGGCTTAGAATGCAGAACCTTGTCAACAGTTGGAGCTTTACTCGCCTGGGCAGAAGGCGCCATATGGGGAGGGGCAGGAAGTACCCCAATGTCAGCAACCACGGCGTTGTCCGACGTTGTGGGGAGAGCTGCAGGTTGCAAAACAACCGCAGCAGCACAAGTGCACTGGCAAACGCAGGTATTAGTGCTAACACTAGCAACCTCCGTTTGTGTAGCAACAGTGGCCAACTGTACCGGTTTCTGCAGAGCGGAAACGAAAGATGTTGTAAACACAGGAGGCTGCATGGCCTTAAAGAGCTTCTTGGCCTGACCATAGGGGATGCGCTTAGATGTTTTCATCTCCTGTATCTTCCGTTCCTCGAGATAGATGGGGCAGACCCGGCTCCAGACAGGGTGACTCCCAGAGCAATTCACGCACTTCACAGGCGATGAACAATCGGCTCCTTCATGGGCAGGCTGACCACATTTACCACAAGTGGGTATCCCATTGCACCCCAACGTAGTATGCCCAAAGCGCTGACAATTAAAACTGCGCATTGGGTTGGGGAAATATGGCCGTACCGGCAAACGTAAGAAACCCGCTTTAACATGCTCTGGGAGTGTCGGGCAATTGAACGTGAGAATAAACGAGTCGGATTTGACTAGGTCCCCATCGACTCGTTTCATAATATGCTGCACGTCAACAATACCTTCGTCAACCCACTCAGATTTCAACTCGTCTTTGTGGATATCCACCAAGTCCCTACATGTCACAACACCCTTACTATTGTTCAAAGTGAAGTGGAGCTCGGTCTCGATAGCGTACTCTCCGAGAGAGTTGCTTTCCGAAGAGAAGTGATGGGAAGTCTCAACTAACAGAGTCCCATTGCGCAGTCGCTTCACAGATTTCAGTGTTCCTGCAATTCCCTCAAGACCCTTGTGGATGTAAAAGGGAGAAACCCCCTCAAAACTACCCTCCTTCCATTTGACAATTAAAAACACATTCTGGTTATCAGCATGTGCTCTATTACGACAGTCTGATAAATCTCTAGTAACACCAGGCGCTGGAGGACTCACGGCACGAAGTCGCTTTTTCAGCGGGGTGTGTTTTCCTACCAGTGGCCCACCCAATCCACTGCTAGGGGGAAATGTAGAGGTCGAAGGGTCCACTGCGGTCCCACGAGCAGCTAGGGAACTACAGGTCCACTCAGACAGAGCCCCGCGTGCCTGAGTAAGCCTTATACTACTGGGGTGCGGCAGGTGCCCCAGAGGTTGCCCGCTTGCGACTGTTCCACCCGAACAGCCATGCATCTTATAGGCGTGCAGCACACCGTAAGATTGAGGGGTTTTTATAGAGGTTTACCTTCCTCGAAATCCAGGTGGTCAAACCAAGATTACCATTCCCCGCAGCACACAACATTCCACCGCCACGCCATACGGTGCTCGCTGAAGCATGTCCGGGGGTTACGGTGACAGGAGACTGGCGGCGCTGACCAGTCCGCAGCTCAGGACCCCGGGGTCGCCAAGCCCGTACTCAGCAAATGAATGCTGAGCCCCTGGGGGCTCTTGGTTCTGGTACACATTGCATGTCTCCCGCCTTTCCCTGCAGATGACTCCTATTTCTGTCTGAATTTCGACCATCTTGCACCAGTTCACAATGTCGAACCTTTTGTCTACATCGACGAATCCATGAGCCTATCTTGAGTTTTCTTCAGTCTTGCTTCCATTATCAACTCAAAGCCAGAACTGCCCCTCTGGTGCCTTTACCTTTCCTAAAACCAAAGTGATCGTCATCTGTCATCTACCAGGTCCTCTGTTTTCTTTTCCATTCTTACGTATACTATCCTTGTCAGCAACTTGGATGTACGATATGTGAAACTGACTGTGTGATAGTTGTCGCATCTGCTTGTCCTTGTTATCTCCGGGATTCTACTTCAACAGCCGTTTGGCTGCCATTTCCTCCAATAACTTCAGAAATTCCGATGGATTCTGACCTATCGGTCCAGCTTTATTTGATCTCTAGTTCTCTAGAGGTCTTCTAAATTCTGAGTCTAATATATTTCCATATCGACTATAATTTCTTATTCTATTGCGTTGTCAGTAAATTCCTCCATTTCATAGAGGGCTTCAATGTATTCTTTCCACTCGTCCACTCTTTCCTCTGCGACTGACAGTGGAATTCCCATCGGACTCTAAAGGTTACAGCCCTTGCTTTCAATTTCACCAAAGACTGTTTTGACTTTTTTAATAGCTCTACTGCTATTATAAGTGTACGCACGTGCGTATGAAAAATGGCGAGAACATATACTCCGCATGTCGCCACAAAAAATTCCTATACTAGCACTGGAGAGAGAGAAGAGTGGGAAGACCGGCGAATAGATGGTGAGATCGGCGCAGCCCCTAAGCCTAATCCTGGAGTGCAGAAGAAGACGATAAGTGTACGCAAAAAATTGTAGCTTTTCTAGCGTTTAATATTCTGACCTGAAGCTGGGGTAAACTGCATTGCTATTCTTTATAGCTCGTGCATCTGTGTTGTTGTCCTGAACAGTACAGGTTGCTAATTATGGAAACGCTATCTGATCAAATGAGTCGCCAAAACTGATACTGTATAACTGTATTTTTCATTAACTTTACCAAAGCGATCAGAATAAGTAACTGTATATTAAATAAGCTGTTCTGTGAAATACTATTGTGTAGAAACAGTGAAATGCGAAAATGCGTGACTCACTATACCTGTCTTTGAATTCCAACACTCGAAGTTAACAGAATAACAACGCTATATAAATTTACCAATCAAACTTTGAAAGAATAAATGGACAAAATTGTTTATACTAAAATGTCCTGTAATGCTCTGAATGGTCTTATTATGTTCTAACTGTACAGTAACTGGTCCTAACAAATCTTTGTGTCTTCCCTGTGGCAACGGAAACTCGGTACAGCTTGGAGTGGTGAACATAAAATATGCAGCGTAGTAGCAAGCAAGCTGAAAGGAAAGAAAACCTTGCGATGCAAGGACGTGCGGCTATTCTAAGCAACTCATGCTTGAATCAGCTTTTCGCAAGTAGCAATGCGAGGACACAAATAATGAGAAAATATGAAATTCTTTCGTGAGAGGTCGGTGATTGAAACTGAAAATAATTTATACTTTAAAACCGATATTACGAAAACTGATAGTCATTTCTTAATGGTCTTTACAAAGATTCTCCTTTATAAAAGATAATTATCTGCCAGTAAGTTAATTACTGAAAATGGTAAATGACTGGTAAATCTATAACCTCTGAGTACAAGCCATGTCAGCTGATAACTTTACTTACTCTCATCTAAACAATGGATAAACTAACCCAAACCCATAAAGAAAAGTCCCATTAAAACTATTTCCACCCGCTCACTAGCATAGCCAGCACCCATTGACAACCAAATATCACAGTGTTTACCCAGAACTTCTGGGGCATAACATATCGACTATAGAATACTACAGTTTGAAGAAAGTTTAGCGTATAAATGCGAAATACGAGACATCCAATGAAAACATGTTTCCTTGAATATCAAAAATAAGTCACATAGAGTCAGCAAGCAGCACTGTCTGTTTGCTCGTTGACGTTCATATCCTTTCAACAATATCTCCACACGTTCATCGTAAGATATTGCCTAATAGGTTAGTATCTCCACTTAGTGTGCCGCATGACATTTCTCAGTAAATAGGGAATTCTTACAGAACGAGAAAGAAGCTGATACCATCCGATTAGAAGAGTAATCGTCAACTAGTGGAGCTTGATACGAAATGTCTTGTTCAATATTTCATAATAAAATCGGACGAGCGGATTTAAGCAGTGTTACTTAAGGTGAATGGAAGATTTGGGTTTGTTGGGAGGGTTCTGGAAAAAGTACTGTGCATTGTGAAAAGAGAAAGCACGACTAAACTCTAGTGCGACACGATCGACAGTGCTCCAGTCTTTAGAGTCTTTATCGAATAGACCTACAGCAGATATCGAACGATTTCTGACGCATAGTCAGGAACTCATTGTCAGGATCGTAACAAGACAGTATGCGACAGATGTACTCCCCGAACAATTAAATCACTAAGAGTCATCCTATCAGTTAGTAAATATAGCAAACGCTTCCTGACTACAACCGGAACGACAGGATCAATTATACATATACCACCAAATATGACGGTTTCTACTCCTACTCAAAATTAAGTAAAATAAAACTTTAGGAAAAACATTTTGGAAAATTATACTCATGATCTTGCTCAGATATTTAATGGCAGACTTATGGGATACCAAGCCGCAAACGTTTGTTTCCTTAAATTAAAATGGAAGATTTGTCTCAACCAAGACCGAAAATTCCGAAACACTTGAAAAATATTTTGATAAGATTCTCCTCCAAAACCAATCCATAAGCTGAAATTCTCAAACACTCGTGAAAATCTAATCAAAGAAATTGAAAAAGTAATTAAAACTTTAAAAACCAACAAACCTAATGGAGAAGATTCTAATACAGTGGAACTTTTGAAATGTTCTCTAGAAAAAATAAGACAGTTCTAAAATTAATCTTTGAGGAAACATAGAAAGCAGAAAAAGTCCTACTACAGGGGAAGTAGCCTTCATACACCCATTACATAAGAAAAGCAATGAAAACGATGTTAACAACTATAGGGCGATTTTTTCACTACCTGTTGCAAATAAAGTATTTTCCGAAATTTTGCTAAACACAGTAGAAACAAGGTTGAAAAGTCATTTAGCTAAATATTAAGGTGGTCTTAGGAAGAGCATATCATGTTCTGAAAAATTATTTAACCTGATGTCATTCGCCACAGATTACTGAATTCTAAATATATTTGTTATTATTTTCAGGAAGGTCTTTGATTCCGCTGACAGACAAACCATAGACAACGTAATCCGCGAATTTGGTTTTAAGTCTTAATTTTCAAAACCAATTTGCGAGACACGAACGCAGTATCTAAAGTGAAATTAATAGAAAAAATTCTCATCCTTACGAAGTAAACACAGGAGGTAATGGCCTACCTCCAGTTCTTCGTAACAGTGTTCTACACAAAAACAGTGAGAACTGGGAATGAGAAACTGAATGCATATAAGATTTCATCTGTAAGGTTGGGAAGACGAAACAAAAATACTGAAATAAGTTGTCTCCCATTTCCAGACGGCCTTTCCTATACTTCCTGACAATATGACACCTGCCGTAAAATAAATTAATGTTTTAGAAGAAATAGCCAATAGGAATGAAACTTCCTGGCAGATTAAAACTGTGTGCCCGACGGGCACACAGTTTTAATCTGCCAGGAAGTTTCATATCAGCGCACACTCCGCTGCAGAGTGAAAATCTCATTCTAGCCAATAGGAATGTCTGCATACATTTTTTTTATAAACATCAAAAATGCATCAAGATTTCTGATAACAGATATTGACCAACTTGAAACATTAAAAAATTTGAACATAGTGGGGAGATAAACCAAGACAGAGGTTTGGAAAAAGCTGCTGTAGAAGAAAGGGTATTAAAGTATACGAAACAAAAAACTTGGTATTTTCTTTCAATTTTTTTCCTTGCTGTCATAGAGAGGTCTATCTGTATGATGTAAGTTAAAAAATTGTTCATGTACCATCAACTATGTGAAGGCAAAGATTATTTGTATTACTAGATAATTTTCTTTTGACAGCTGTATCGATATATAAAGATACGCTTCCACCAGTTCTTAAATAAATGAGTAAAGAGAAAACTTCGGGAAGGGACTCCTTCCTGTTAAAGTCCATTTTGTTCCTTCAGACGAGACAGACGATGATACGTGTGCCAGTCTTGTAATTTGATTTATTCTGAATAAAAAATAATTATATAAAAGTGTCTACGATCGGTGTAGTCTCCTACATACAGTATTTCTCAGATACATTGTTTATATTGTGTGTATTCTATTCTAGAAACGATTTTTCAGGAAGGGTGATGTACGTTGTTCGAAAGTCGTCATATCTATCACGTATCGCATCTTCGTGTTTAAGCATTTCATTTGACATACAACTTGCATTTTATTTTCATCCCAAAGTCCGAACTGATGTTGTTACCATTACTAAAGGTAGAAACTAAATTGACGTTGCAGTTTGCTTATCGACCGTTGATACGTTCAGCAACACCTACCTCCTGATACACTCATTAGGCAGTATATTCTGACTTTTTTTTTCAGAAATAAAAACCAACCGTGGGACTTGCTGCACGTATCACCGGTCGTTAAGTGAACAGACCGTGAAAAATGTCAGTTTAGTTTTCACCTTAAGTAGCGGTAACAACATCGATTCGGAGATTGTGAAAAAAAGATACAACTTCTTTTTTAAATGAAATGGTTAAACAGGGAGATTCGATACGTGATCGGTCTGATGGCTATCGAACAATGTACATCAACCTTCCTGACAAATCCTTTCTAGAAACTAACATTTGAATTATAGAGTTAAGTGTGATACGTCATGCCATCGGTTTTGTGATGTGTCCTTTAAAGGGCAAATCTTTACTTGTGCGCGGTTTACTGTGAGCGGATTTAATTATCTTTATAATTTTCATTTGCTCTTTACTTCCAGACAAAGGATACATTACAGTACACAAAATGTGAAGGGCATAGGCTAAACACTGTTGGCTGTGGCGTGTTTGTTGCTGTTGAAAGTAGTTTATCTTGTCGCGAAATTGAAGTAAAATAGTATGGGCAGAGGTCGTTATTGGCAACTGGAATGAAATAATAATTGGGTCCTTTTACCGACCTCCCTACTTAGATGATACAATTACTGAAAGATTCGAAGAAAACATGAGTTTAATTTCAAATACATACTCAACAGATGGTGGTAATTTTAATTTACCCTCGATATGTTAGCGAAAATACATGTTCAAATCCACAGGAACGCATAAAGCATCATCCGAAATTGTACTAAATACATTGTCTGAAAATTATTTCGAGCAGTGACTTCTTGAGCCCACATGAATAGTAAACGGTTGTGAAAACACACTCGATCTCTTAGCAACAAATAATCCTGATCTACTAACGAGCATCAAAACGGATGCAGAGATTACTGAACACAGTACTGAATATTGTAACCCCCAAATCCTCCACAAATAAACGAAAAATATACCTATTCAAAAAATCAGATAAAAATTCGCTTGACGTCTTTCTCAGAGACAATCTTCACTCCTTCCAAATTAACCATGTAAGTGTAGACGAGATGTGGCTTGAATTCAAAGAAATTGTATCGACAGCAACTGAAAGATTTATACCAAATAAATTAAAAAACGATGGAGGTGAACTCGCGCTGGTACACAAAACGGGTCAAAACAATGTTGCAGAAACAACGACAAAACCATGCCAAATTTAACCGACCGCAAAATCTCCAAGGTTGGTGATCTTTTACAGAAGCTCGAAACTTAGTGCGGGCATCAATGCAAGATGCTTATAATACTTTCCACAACGAAACTACATCTCGAAACCAACAGAAAATGCAAAGGGTTTCTGGTCGTATGTAAAGTATGCCGGCGCCAAGACACAGTCAATGCCTTGTCTGCGCGATAGCAATGGAAATATTATCGACGACAGTGCTGCGAAAGCAGAGTTACTAAACACAGCCTTCCGAAATTCCTGCACCAAAGAAGAAGAAGCAGATATTGCAGAATTCGAATGAAGAACAGCTGCTAACATAAGTAACCTAGAAGTAGATATCCGCGGGGTAGTGAAGCAGCTTAAGTCACTTAATAGAAGCAAGTCTTTTGTTCCGCACTTTATACTAATTAGGTTCCCTTCAGAGCATGTTCATGCAATAGCTCTATACTTAACAGTCGTATACAGCTGCTCGCTCGACAAAAAAAGCCTGGAAAACTGCACAGGTTACACCAAGGTAGCAGGAGTAAACCACTAAATTACAGGCCCACGTCATTAACGTCGATTTTCAGCAGGGTTTTGGAACATATACTGTGTTCGAACATTATGAGTTACCTGGAAGAGAACGGTCTATTGACACACAGTCAACACGGATTTAGAAAAAAATCTTTCTTCTGAAACACATCTAGTTCTTCACACGCGAAATGAGTGCTGTTGACAAGGAATCTTAAATTGATTCCATACTTCTAGATTTGCAAAAGGATTTTGACACGGTACCACACAAGCTGCTGTTAGTGAAATTACATTCTTATGGAACATCATCTCAGTTATGAGACTGGATTCGTGATTTCCTGTCAGAGATGTGTCAGCTCACAGTAATTGACGGAAAGTATCGAATAAAACAGAAGAGTTTTCTGGTGTTCCCCAAGGTAGTGTTAAAGGCCTTCTGCTGTTCCTTATCTATATAAAAGATTTAGGAGAGCATCTGAGCAGCTATCTTAGGTTTTTTGCAGATGATGCTGTCATTTATCGTATAGTAAACTAGCCAAAAGAGCAAAACAAATTGCGAAACGATTTAGAAAAGATATGCGAATGGTGCGACATTTCGCAGTTGACCCTCAGTAACGAAAAGCGTGAGATCATCCACATTGGTGCTAAAAGGAATCCGTTAAACTTCGGTTACACGATAAATCAGTCTGGTCTAAAGGCCGTAAATTCGACTGAATACGTTGGAATTACAGTTACGGACAGTGTTAATTAGAAAGAACAAAAAGAAAATATTGTGGGGAAGGCAAACCAAAGACTGCGCTTTATTGGCAGAACACTTAGAAAATGTAACAGATCTACTGAAGAGACAGCCTACACTACGCTTGTCCGTCCTCTGTTGGAGTATTGCTGCGCTGTCTGGGATACTTACCAGATAGGATTAACGGATTAAATCAAGAAAGTTCAAATAAGAGCAGCACGTTTTGCATTATCATGAAATAAGGGAGAGAGTGTTACGGACATGATACAGGATTTGGGAAGGACGCCATTAAAACAAAGATGTTTTTCGTTGCGGCAGAATCTTCTCACGAAATTTCAATGACGAACTTTCTCCTCTGAATGCGAAAATATTTTGTTGATGCCGACCTACATAGGGAGAAACGATTATTATAATAAAATAAGGAAAATCATAGATCGCACGGAAAGATATGCATGTTCGCTTTTCCCCTTCCGCTGTTCGAGAGTGGAATAGTAGAGAATTATTGCGAAGGTGGTTCGATGAACCCCCTGCCTGTCACTTAACTGTGATTTACGAAGTATCCATGTAGATGTACCTAAAGACTTTTACAACGAAAAATGACAGTCTCTGGATGAAAAAAATGTCTCTGTCCAAATAAATGCCTGGCAGTAACTCATAATATAGAGTAATTAAAAATACTAAAAGTCAATCATTAGGAAAACATTAGGCGTGTAACAGACGGTGGCAGGTTGGATATTACCTACTAATAATGAAATTCATCGGAACATAGAAACATATCAAAAGTAATGGGAGAAAGAAGAGTGGCATTTTTTGAACATTTACATTGAATCTAAGACATTAGAGTAACCAAACAGATCTTCAAATATTTGTAGGACAAGATGTAAATAACAAATTGGAAGGACGAAGTAGGTAAGGATTGAAAGATATAAATAAGAACTGACAGAGAAGTGTTTAGGGACAAAGTACTGAACATGGAAAAAAGGCTGGTCTGATGTGATCACCAGACAGGAAGAAAAAACATAATGAATATTTGAAAGAGTACTGGAATAAACGAAGAGAACAACGGATAAGGAACAGTAATTGGCACCTGGTCCTTTGGCGGACCATCCGAGACGAAAGATACGTACGTGCTAATTATGATACAGTGAAGTTAAAATCACTATGCGTGTCAAAGTATAGAAATGCGCACTATTTTCCAGAATGGAAGGAACAAGAACAATTATGACAATAAATACGGTTGCCTGTCCTCTGCAGACAAATCCACTGCGTAACTTATTGTTACCGGATGGCTTTCCTTGTAATTTTGAAATATCTGTGGACTTCATGTTATGTAAATGTGTCGTTTGTACTGGTGCTGGGTCCCAAATACGTTCGGCATGCGAATTGTCAATGTTTTGGGATTTAAATTCCAATCGCGGCCTGTCAGTAGAGGCCAGCTCGGGCAAGGTGCTAATCAAGTATGCCACTAGACAGTTGACATTATGTGAAAACATTCCGGCCAGACGGAGCTTGCTACACCGTCCACGGACGAGAGGCGTAGAACTGCAAATGCGGCAACACGTTGTGACCAAGAGTGAAGTAATATTTTGTAATACATCGCCCTCGCTTGCCACCGAGCAACTCACACGTCGCAAATTTTGACTGGCCAAGCTCGGATAGGAGCGAGCTATGAAAATTAGATAGGACAAGTACACGGAGAGGCAACTGAAAGTGGCCTTGACGAGTGGATACGATGGGACGTGAATTTATGACAACTGTAACGGAGGAAGAAAAGACCTGCAGTTACTTTCAACAGAATGGAGCATCTGCCCATACACCCCGCCGAACCTTGGAGCACATTATACACACTTCATGCCTGACAGAGTTATTAGCAGAGTTCAGTCTGGTCACGGCCTTAGCTCGCCACCCACGTCACCCGATCTCCCAGTGTGCGATTACTCTGAGCGGGGAGCCCTCAAGTCTAAGGTGTATCGCAACAACCCTCACAGTCTTGAAGAATGCAGCAGAACGTTCCGGAAGAGACTGCAGCAATTCCAGCAGTCCAGCTTCGATCCTCCTTCAGCAACTTGCACACCAGGCCCAAAGGTGCCAAGAGTTGAATGCCCAAACGTACTAAGAGGTAAATGGTGGTCACTTTCAACATCTGCCATAGTCAGATTGGTACTGTGTTTCCTTTCCCCTTCTGTGTTTTTGTGCGCTAGAACTCTGTTCTCTGGGCCGCTTTTATTTGCCCCACCCTATACAGGGTGGTCCATTGATAGTGACCGGGTCAAATATCTCACGAAATAAACATCAAACGAAATAACTACAAAGAACGAAACTCGTCTAGCTTGAAGGGGGAAACCACATGGCGCAATGGTTGTCCCGCTAGATGGCGCTGCCATAGGTCAAACGAATATCAGCTGCGTTTTTTAAAATAGGAACCCCCATTTTTATTACATATTCGTGTAGTACGTATAGAAATATGAATGTTTTAGTCGGACCACTTTTTTCGCTTTGTGATAGATGGCGCTGTAATAGTCACAAACGTATAAGTACGTGGTGTCACGTAACATTCCGCCAGTGCGGACGGTATTTCATTCGTGATACATTACCCGTGTTAGAATGGACCGTTTACCAATTGCGGAAAAGGTCGATATCGTGTTGATGTATGGCTATTGTGAAAACAATGCCCAACGGGCGTGTGCTATGTATGCTGCTCCGTATCCTGGACGACATCATCCAAGTGTCTGGACTGTTCGCCGGATAGTTACGTTGTTTAAGGAAACAGGAAGTGTTCAGCCACATGTGAAACCACGACCTGCAACAAATGATGATGGTAATCCGCACATCAGTAGCATACAAATTGCGCGAGAATCGGGAATCTCAAAAACAATGGTGTTAAGAATGCTACATCAACATCGATTGTACCCGTACCATATTTCTACGCACCAGGAATTGCATGGCGACGACTTTGAACATCGTGTACAGTTCTGCCACTGGGCACAAGAGAAATTACGGGACGATGACAGATTATTTGCACGTGTTCTGTTTAGCGACGAAGCGTCATTCACCAGCAGCGGTAACGTAAACCGGCATAATATATACTATCGGGCAACGGAAAATACACGATTGCTGCGATAAGTGGAACATCAGCGATCTTGGCGGGTTAATGTATTGTGCGGCATTATAGGAGGAAGGATAATTGGCCCCCATTTTATCGATGGCAATCTAAAAGGTGGAATGTATGCTGATTTCCTACGTAATGTTCTACCGATGTTACTACAAGATGTTTCACTGCATGACGGAATGGCAATGTACTTCCAACAGTATGGATGTCCGGCACATAGCTCGCGTGCGGTAGAAGCGTTATTGAATAGCATATTTCATGACAGGTGGATTGGTCGTCCAAACACCATACCATGGCCCGCACGTTCACCAGATTTCCTTCAGTGGGGAAGGATATTTGCTATCGTGATCCACAGACGCCTGACAACATGCGTCAGCGCATTGTCAATGCATGTGCGAACATTACGGAAGGCGAACTACTCGCTATTGAGAGGAATGTCGCTACACGTATTGCCAAATGCATTGTGGTTGACGGACATCATTTTGAGCATTTATTGCATTAATGTGGTATTTACAGATAATCACGCTGTAACAGCGTGCGTTCTCAGAAATGATAAGTTCACAAAGGTACATGTATCACATTGGAACAACCGAAATAAAATGTTCAAACGTACCTACGTTCTGTATTTTAATTTAAACAACCTACCTGTCACCAACGGTTCGTCTAAAATTGTGGGCCATATGTTTTTGACTATTACAGCGCCATCTATCAGAAAGCGAAAAAAGTGGTCCAACTAAAACATTAATATTTCTTTACGTATTACACGGATATGCAATGAAAAATGGGGGTTGCTATTAAAAAAAACGCAGTTGATATCCGTTTAAGGGGCTCCGGAAAGGCTCAAAATCATGAAAATTTCAATTTTTACTTTTTTGCGTTTTCTGAATCTGCAGACTATTACCTTTTAATAGATATATAATTTATTCAATTCCGAAGACTACAACTATTTTTAAATTTTTTTTGAAATGTGTTCTACATGGGCATGACCCACTGTGGCGCTGTTAAACTGCTGTCAAATGGTGTTATTATTAACGTCCGTGTTCATCAGGTACATTTTAGTGATGTGAGATAAAGTATGTGTTGTGGCTAACCTGTGATGGTTCAATATATATCGCTGGTGTGATTGTCGATTGTTTCATGTTTATTTACTCTGTCGTTATCTCGAAAATATTCGTAATTAATTCTGTTTCTTGAGTCTCTGTTTTGTTGAAGTATAATAATGAGTAAAAGTAAAGTTATTAGAAATCCTCTGAAGGCTTTTAAGAAAAGGAGAAATGTTGGAAAGCCAAAGGTATGTGTTATTACTGTAAACAATAAAGACGATGAAAATCCCCAACATAGCTTGTGTCCCAAAGAAGAAGACAGTTGGTGTAAATATAACAAAGGATTGCTAACTGGTGAAGTGTACACTCATAAGCATAGTCTGCCTCATGCAATAATGGAGGTGATAAAACCTATTTTCAGAGACTTAGCAGCACCTGAACTGTTGAAAAAGTGTATTCACGGAAAAACTCAAAACCCCAATGAAAGTGTAAATAGTGTTATATGGTCGAGATTCCCCAAGACTGTATTTGTTGGAATAGAAACACTTCACTTTGGTGTGTATGATGCTGTTGCGACTTTCAATGATGGCAACATTGTAAGGTGCAAGGTATTTAGAAATATGGGAATGAAGATAGGTTCTAACATGGTACGAGCGATGCTTGCTTTAGACAAGGAACTCCTTCGGGCTGCAGACAGGGCTGTAAAGAGTCTAGAAATACAAGCAAGAGTAAACAGGAGGAGGAACAAGAGGAAGCTGTAGGAGGAGTTTGCAGAGGATGAAGATAATCCATCTTATGGACCTGGAATGCACTAAAAATTTAATCCAATCTTTGTCGCTCGATTCCCAAAACCTATATTTTCTCATACTAATTACATGTTTTCTAAGGATCTTCCAAACATATTTGTTTCAAACTTTCAGTAAATGTTACACAGTACCTTCTGCATAATTTAACACAGCCTTTTTCCAAAAAACTGTATATTTTTGAATATATAAATAAAAAATTGCAAAAAAATGTTGTGAATTTTCATTACAATTGAAAAAAATCATCTTTAATAACTGAACTAAAATTTTGTAAAATCCCTGTGTTAAGTTGTAGCCCATATTCCAATAAATAACCTGTAAAAAGTTCAACTTCCTACCTCAAATACTTTGTGAGGGAAGATGTAATTTATAAGCGTTATTTTAACATTGCAAGTATAGGGCGTTCCGGAGCCCCTTAACCTATGGCAGCGCCATCTAGCGGGCCAACCATAGCACGATCTGGTTTCCCCTTTCAAGCTAGACAAGTTTCGTTCTTTGTAGTTTTTTTTCGTTTGACGCTTAATTCATGAGATATTTGGCCCATTCACGATCAATGGACCACCCTGTATATAGAAAAGCTACTCGTCCCCCTCCACTAGGACTACATCAGGAACGTAGCTGTCAGCATATAATTAATGGAACTTAGGGCTCAAGGCAGCCAGTAGTACCGCCATTTGTCTGCGTCCTGAAATGTAGAGAATGACAGCTTTTGGGTTTCAGAGAAATCACGACCAACATTTGATGATGGAAATTGGTTGGAAACCTGTCCGCTGATAAACTCGCCGAGCTCCAGCACCAGGCACGCCGTACCTGTGGCGTGGCGGCTGCCGCACTTGGGCGAAGTTTCACCGAGCAGAGAGCTGAGTTCCAGCCGAGTGGGTTGATGAGGGCATTGCTGCTCCGCGTCAGGGCGCCGGCTACCGCTCCCAAGCACACGACGTGAGAACAACGAATACTTGCGGGAATGCTTAGCCGACACGATACCAGGGACCCTGAGCACCTCGTTCGTCTTTGCTTGCTGGCCTAGAATAGTCGGGGCTCTATACGTGGTACAAATTTCACTGTCAGCTCAAAAATAAGTTACTTTGATTCAATGAGACACATTTCTCGTTAATTTTTTTTAAAGGGAACTCTATATTTTCTACAGCAATTCCACTTTGATTCAATGAGACACATTTCTCGTTAATTTTTTTTAAAGGGAACTCTATATTTTCTACAGCAATTCCTGTATCCCAATTAACACACAAGAATATGAAAACACCACATGATATTAATGCTTGCCAGTACATTTTTCTACTGCGAGCTACCCTGATCAACACTCTATAAATCACATTTTCCGAATAACACTTCAAAAAAATGTTGCTCTTAGACTGATCTTTCAGCTATTGAACACTGCATTCCAGATGAAAGCATGAGGGATTCGGGAAAATCACTCATACATATTAAATCATTATATAAGTATACAAAGTTGTACCGGCGCAGCTGTTAGTAAATAAAATAAGTCCATATAACACTACCGTCTGCTACTGCTGTACCATAACCTTAAAGCTGGAAACAGGTTGTGAAATAAAACTATTTTGTTAAAGTAATTATGGTATATAGCAACAGAGAAGTGTTACCCTCTGAGAGGAATTTTGCTATGTTGACCGTGTTGTACCTAACGGAGGTGGCTTATCGGAAATGAAAGTCAGAATTACGTAAATGTTTGAACAGTAACAAACAAAATTTTGTTTATCTGCACTGTTAACTGATAATGGAAAACGGTCGCCAGCCTAACTAGGCAAGAGAATGATTAACATTCTCGTTTAAGAAAATAGTTATTAGTAATTTTAACGAATAAACACAACCTATACGTTGTCACACGCGAGTTCAATGAACTCTGACGCATACATATGTTTACGTTAAGATTGAAGCTATCAACTGGAGCAGCACACACTATTTGCAAAATTATAACAGATACCGAAACACACTATTACTTTCAGGGCTTACACAAACTGAATGTTCTTTATAACGTTATTGTTACTATACACTGTAGAATCATTAATTGGATGTAGGTTAAGTCTCTCTCAGTTTAATACTTTACTATTTAAAAATGAAAGTTAATTGGAATCCACTGAAAGGTTGCTCTCACTATCATTTGAAGAAATAGATTATGATTTTCATAATTAATGGTCTTTCCGTTACTTGTTCCCGAGCATCAACACAATAGACAAACTGTGAATCCTGTTATACTATTAATATGCACTTCTAATACACAAGAGAGTCAAACACTTAGCAAACATGAGTATATAACGTTTCACAACTGCAGTTTCCCACTTTTACTACAGTGAGAGACAAAATTAACATATATGTAAGACACTGACTCACCTTCTGCGATTTACAACAGGCAGTAATGTGATCATTTACTAAGCAAAACTTTATAATCCTCAGACTTAAGAACTTTTAATTTGAAGTTGGCAACAACACATTAATAAGCAGTTTTACTAGGAAAATTATTTTCAGCAAGCATCATTAACTTTAACTCACTCCCTTGCCACATTAACTTTCTTTTTAACTATGTTCGAGAGGAATCAATTAGCGAAACTCTGGGGTTTAATATTCTTTCAGTAGGGATACTCGGTAATCACTTTAGTTCAAACGGAGATGAACCTGAGAGGTGTTATGTTGAGGAGAAAAATCAAGGTAGGTACATAAATTCAGATATAAATTACCTTATATTTGAGCACACTAACACATCCATTAAGCTGATCCTTCACTGTACATCATTGTGACATTCCGATGCAATGATTGCGCAATGTCGTGGCAACTGCATGTTGGTAGGTAGAATTGCAGGTAGAATTGCTGGACTCAGTCATTTCTTGGTGGCGATGATAGATACAAATTCCAGAATAGTTCCAGCTATTTATCCATCCATCCGAGGCATTGGAAAGCGGCAGGAAAAGCCTCTCTCGGAACCATCACGATATGCAACATTTACATGACAGTGCACAGTTTGGTAGCTCGTCCCCGACTCGTAGCTTGTCCGCGACTGGTACCTTGTCCCCGACTCATAGCTCGTACCCGACTTACTCTTGTTCCACCTTTTCGACCTAGGCCAACCACAATTTGCGCGCGCTACACAGTTCCGTTCCCGAGGGGATCCACACTACCTTTTACATACAAACTAACTAAGAACCCTAAGTGAGGATCAGCAGTTTACATAACAGTAACCAAATACATTAAATAAAACAGAACATTTGCACATATTGACATTTCTACAAAAAATTATTCACACAGAAATTACAATTACATACAGTAAGTTTTGTTCCCTCCAAATGGGACAAAGAATGACAGATACACTACTTTGCATAGAACCAAACCATGACATCAAAGTTTGTACAAAGAAAGGAGTATACAATTTTGTGTTATCGATTCAATGAAACAATATTTACAGAAGCTTAACGATGTAATATTAAATGAAACAAAAGTAAAATAAATCAGTAGAGCATTAGAGCTATGGTGTTACATCCAGATAAATTTAACGGAACTGATTTCTTGCTGACTTTTAAAACTGAAAGTGTTTAAGAAGTTCTTTCGTTCTTGAGCCACTTTGGTGAGTAATAAGGTTAATTTTCAATTATTGCAAACTTTATGTATGCGGTAAAAAATTCTGCGTTCAGTTTGATTATAATTTTACGAGTGTATCATTAACCGATTCGCGTTGTAATAAGGAATGCGTATTGGATCATCCCACAAGTAACAGGCACGTGAGAACTATGAAGGAAACTTAGTACAATATTACAGTTACAAGAAAGGAACTGTTCTATTACAATATTACCAACACAAGCCCTATAGCTGGGTTCTATATATACATCTAGACATCTACATGGTTACTCTGCAATCCACACTTAAGTGCATGGCAGAGGGTTCATCGAACCATTTTAATACTATTTCTCTATCATTCCACTCTCGAACGGCGTGTGGGAAAAAGGAACACATAAATCTTTCCATTCGAGCTCTGATTTCTCTTATTTTATTATGATGATCATTTCTCCTTGCGTAGGTGGGTGTCAACAAAATCTTTTCGCATTCGGAAGAGAAAGTTGGTGATTGAAATTTCGTAAATAGATCTCGCCACAAAGAAAACCGCCTTTGTTTCAATGACTGCCACCCCAACTCACGTATCATATCAGTGACACTCTCACCCCTATTGCGCGATAACACGAAACGGGCTGCCCTTCTTTGCACTTTTTCGATATCCTTCGTCAATCCTACCTGGTAAGGATCCCACACCGCGCAGAAATATTCCAGCAGAGGACGGACAAGTCTAATGTAGGCTGTCTCTTTAGCGGGTTTGTCGCATCTTCGAAGTGTTCTGCCAACAAAGCGCAGTCTTTGTTTCGCCTTACCCACAGTATTATCTGTGTGGTCTTCCCAATTTAAGTTGCTCGTAGTTCTAATCCCTACGTATTTAGTCGAATTGACAGCCCTTAGATTTGTGCGATTTATCGTATCCCCAAAATTTATCGGATTTCTTTTAGTTCCCATGTGGATGACCTAGCACTTTTAGTTATTTAGGGTCAACTCCCACTTTTTGCACCATACAGAAATTCTCTCTAGAGCATTTTGTAATTGGAATTGATCGTCTGATGATTTTACTAGACGGTAAATTACAACTTCATCTGCAAACAATCTAAGGGGGCTGCTCAGATTATCACCTAGATAATTTATGTAAATCAGGAACAGCAGAGGGTCTATGACACTACCTCGCGGAACGCCAGATATCACCTCTGTTCTACTCGATGATTTACCGTCTATCACTATGAACTGTGACCTCTCTGAGAGGAAATCACGAATCCAGTCACACAACTGAGACGATACTCCATACGTAAGCAATTTGATTGATATTTGCTTGTGGGGAACGGTATCCAAAGCCTCCTGGAAATCTAGGAATATGGAATCGATCTGAGATCCCTTGTCGACAGCACTCATTACTTCATGGAAATAAAGAGCTAGCTGTGTTTCACAAGGACGATATTTTCTGAATCCGTGTGGGTTATGTATCAATAAGTCATTTGCTTCAAGGTGATTCATAATGTTCAAGTACAGTATGTGCTCCAAAATCGTAGTGCAAATTGAGGTCAGTGATGTGGGTCTGTAATTCAATGGGTTACTCCTATTTACTTTCTTGAATATTGGTGTGACCTGTGCTACTTTCCAGTCTTTAGGAACAGACCTTTCACCAAGTGAGCAGTTGTATATGAACGCTAAGAAAGGTGCTATTGTGTCTTCATACTCTGAAAGGAACCTGATTGGCATACATTCTGCAGCGGAAGACTTGGCTTTCTTAAGTAATTTGTTTCGCAACACCTAAGATATCTACTTTTATTTCAGTCATGCTAACAGCTGTTCTGGTTTCGAATTCTGGAATATTTACTTCATCTTCTTTCGTGAAGGAATTACGGAAAACTGTGTTTAGTAACTCCGCTTTAGTGGCACCATCATCGGTAACATTTCCATCACTATCGCGCAGTGATGGTATTGACTGTTTTTTGACATTGGTGTACTTTACATACGACCAGAATCTCTTTGGGTTTTCTACCATATTTTGAGACAATGTTTCACTGTGGAAACTATTGAAAGCATCTGGCATTGACGTCCGCACTGAATTTCGAGTTTCCGTGAAACTTAGCCAGTCTTGGGATTTTGCGTTATTCTGAATTTGGCATGCTTTTTTCGTTGCTTCTGCAACAGTGTAGCCGGCCGAAGTGGCCGTGCGGTTAAAGGCGCTGCAGTCTGGAACCGCAAGACCGCTACGGTCGCAGGTTCGAACCCTGCCTCGGGCATGGATGATTGTGATGTCCTTAGGTTAGTTAGGTTTAACTAGTTCTAAGTTCTAGGGGACTAATGACCTCAGCAGTTGAGTCCCATAGTGCTCAGAGCCATTTTTTTGCAACAGTGTCCTGACGTGTTTTCTGTACCATGGAGGATCAATCCCGTCTCTTATTAACTTACGCGGTATGAATCTATCGATTGCTGTCGATAATGTATCTTTGAATTTGAGCCATATCTGGTCTACACTTACATGATTAGCTTGGAAGGAATGCTAAACAGTCTATAACAAACGAATTTAGCCGTTCAGTTTGCTTATACATTCGGGGATTATTGCATTAATCCAATCGATTTCCAATTATGAATACTTAAAGGATCGTTGCATTCATACTAATGATATGAGGATAATTACGGTCACTAAGTACAGCAAAACAATTACAGTAACGCAACTGTATTGTTATAACTGAACCAACACATCGACTGAGACTGCATTCCGTGTGCTAAGCAGTATAAATGAAAGCAAGCAAATTACAGATTGTCGGCATCTTGATTACGGTGGCGTCAGATGGCTATTTTCAATAGCAATGCATCGGGCTCCCGCATATGCCTCTATGACTCGACGCACGTGGCTTAAGCTTATTTTGCCTGCCTGGAAGCCTTCATAGACAGCACTTGACTCGCTACTGCCCACGGAGATGTCGTAAATAGGGAATACTGATTGATTTGAAAATATTCCAGCACTTCGTGTTTGCGTCTCACTTCTACTGAATCAGCAACGGAAGAGCGATGGATTAGGTTTCGCGCAACATTGTTTGTTTTGTTTCCCGTGAACTCTGGAAGACCAGGTACTCCTAACAGTATTACTTTACAAATCTGTGTGCTTGCATGACCCAGTTTGCACATTTTCGTACACATCTTTTTTGTACTGAGAAAACAGCATAAATTAAAATTCAAAATCAGTTTTATAACAGTCGTATAAATACACGAGAGGGGCTCAATAAGTAATGCAACATTTTTTTTGTAGGCCAACTTCGATTGAAATATCGCGGAATTTGTTGTTGGACATTGTGGAATAGTCCCGCTTCAGTCCAGACAGTTCATGACGTTCCGACAGGCTGTGGCGCTATACGTAGCATGCAAAATGACGTCTGTAACGTAGGTGCGTTCCTAGTAGAGAACTGTCATTGAAATTCGTCACTTGGAACGGGAAACAAAACGGAAAGCCATTATAGCATCGCTTCTTTAAAAACAGTAATGTAAATCAACTTATCGATATGTAACTACAATGGAACCGCTATATGTGCTCGCAGAATTGTAATTACTGTTATCTCTGTATCGTAGTATATAAGAAAAAGATTTCTTTGTTTCACGCTCTTTTCTTCTTTATCTTCTGAGTCTGGTTGGTTCTGATATCCTATCTTATGGTCGCATACAGATCACGGTCTGTAAATAATTATTTCAATTATATGTAGTGTCATGATAATTTTCGTTAAATATACACTCCTGGAAATTGAAATAAGAACACCGTGAATTCATTGTCCCAGGAAGGGGAAACTTTATTGACACATTCCTGGGTCAGATACATCACATGATCACACTGACAGAACCACAGGCACATAGACACAGGCAACAGAGCATGCGCAATGTCGGCACTAGTACAGTGTATATCCACCTTTCGCAGCAATGCAGGCTGCTATTCTCCCTTGGAGACGATCGTAGAGATGCTGGATGCAGTCCTGTGGAACGGCTTGCCATGCCATTTCCACCTGGCGCCTCAGTTGGACCAGCGTTCGTGCTGGACGTGCAGACCGCGTGAGACGACGCTTCATCCAGTCCCAAACATGCTCAATGGGGGACAGATCCGGAGATCTTGCTGGCCAGGGTAGTTGACTTACACCTTCTAGAGCACGTTGGGTGGCACGGGATACATGCGGACGTGCATTGTCCTGTTGGAACAGCAAGTTCCCTTGCCGGTCTAGGAATGGTAGAACGATGGGTTCGATGACGGTTTGGATGTACCGTGCACTATTCAGTGTCCCCTCGACGTTCACTAGTGGTGTACGGCCAGTGTAGGAGATCGCTCCCCACACCATGATGCCGGGTGTTGGCCCTGTGTGCCTCGGTCGTATGCAGTCCTGATTGTGGCGCTCACCTGCACGGCGCCAAACACGCATACGACCATCATTGGCACCAAGGCAGAAGCGACTCTCATCGCTGAAGACGACACGTCTCCATTCGTCCCTCCATTCACGCCTGTCGTGACACCACTGGAGGTGGGCTGCACGATGTGAGGGCGTGAGCGGAAGACGGCCTAACGGTGTGCGGGACCGTAGCCCAGCTTCATGGAGACGGTTGCGAATGGTCCTCGCCGATACCCCAGGAGCAACAGTGTCCCTAATTTGCTGGGAAGTGGCGGTGCGGTCCCCTACGGCACTGCGTAGTATCCTACGGTCTTGGCGTGCATCCGTGCGTCGCTGCGGTCCGGTCCCAGGTCGACGGGCACGTGCACCTTCCGCCGACCACTGGCGACAACATCGATGTACTGTGGAGACCTCACGCCCCACGTGTTGAGCAACTCGGCGGTACGTCCACCCGGCCTCCCGCATGCCCACTATACGCCCTCGCTCAAAGTCCGTCAGCTGCACATACGGTTCACGTCCACGCTGTCGCGGCATGCTACCAGTGTTAAAGACTGCGATGGAGCTCCGTATGCCACGGCAAACTGGCTGACACTGACGGCGGCGGTGCACAAATGCTGCGCAGCTAGCGCCATTCGACGGCCAACACCGCGGTTCCTGGTGTGTCCGCTGTGCCGTGCGTGTGATCATTGCTTGTACAGCCCTCTCGCAGTGTCCGGAGCAAGTATGGTGGGTCTGACACACCGGTGTCAATGTGTTCTTTTTTCCATTTCCAGGAGTGTATATGCAAATACCTTGGTAGTAGCTGTTGTTTGTTAGTAGCAAAAAGTACCTTCTCTGACCCACAATTATCATTTACGTAATAATTAAATGTTGCCCTGGCCATTTTGTGTAAGTCCATTGTTGCAGCGACGCCATTAGTGTTAAAACTGATAAAACTATTTTAATAATCATTTAATTGCAACAAGTATTAAAGACAATAATCTAAAAAACTGCAGAACGGCACCTTGTAATACTTTTCATTTCTTTTTGTAGGCCAGAGGTACAGTTTTATTGTTGTTGTTGTCGTCTTCAGTCCAGAGACTGGTTTCATGCAGCTCTCCATGCTGCTCTGTCCTGTGCAAGATTCTTCATCTTTCATTACCTACTGCAACCTTCATCCTTCTGAATGTGATAAGTGTATTCATCTCTTTGTCTCCCTTTACGATTTTTACCCTCCACGCTGCCCTCCAGTGCTAAATTGGTGATCCCATGATGCTTCAGAACATGTCCTACCAACCGATCCCTTCTTCTAGTCAAGTTGTAAAACAAATTTCTGTTCTCCCCAATTCTATTCAATATCTCCTCATTAGTTACGTGATCCATCCATCTTCTGTAGCAACACATTTCGAAAGCTTCTATTCTTTTCTTGTTCAAGCCATTTATCGTCCATGTTTCACTTCCATACATGGCTACACCCCATACAAATACTTTCAGAAACGACTTCCTGACACTTAAATCTATACTCGATGTTAACAAATTTCTCTTCCTTAGAAATTCTTTCCTTGCCTTTGCCAGCCTACATTTTATGTCTTCTACCATCATCAGTTATTTTTCTCCCCAAATAGCAAAACTCATCTACTACTTTAAGTGCCTCATTTCCTAATCTAATTCCCTCAGCATCACCCGATTGCATTTGACTACATTCCATTATCCTCGTTTTGCTTTTGTTGATGTTCATCTTATGTCCTCCTTTCAAGACACTGTCCATTCCGTTCAACTGCTCTTCCAGGTCCTTTGCTGTCTCTTAGAGAATTATAATATCATCGGCAAACCTCAAGGTATTTATTTCTTCTCCATGGATCTTAACTACTACTACAAATTTTTCTTTTGTTTCCTTTACTGTTGGCTCAGTATACAGATTGAATAACATCGGGGATAGGCTACAACGCTTTGTCACTCTCTTTCTAAGCATCTTCCCTTTCATGTCCCTCGACTCTTATAACTGCGATCTGGTTTCTGTACACATTGTAAATGGCCTTTCGCTCCCTGTATTTGACCCCTGCCACCTTCCGAATTTGAAAGAGAGTATTCCAGTCAACATTGTCAAAAGCTTTCTCTAAGTCTAGAAATGCTAGTAACGTAGGTTTGCCTTTCCAAAATGGCTCAAATGGCTCTGAGCACTATGGGACTCAACTGCTGTGGTCATAAGTCCCCTAGAACTTAGAACTACTTAAACCTAACTAACCTAAGGACAGCACACAACACCCAGCCATCACGAGGCAGAGAAAATCCCTGACCCCGCCGGGAATCGAACCCGGGAACCCGGGCGTGGGAAGCGAGAACGCTACCGCACGTCCACGAGATGCGGGCTTTGCCTTTCCTTAATCTACCTTACAAGATAGATTAAGGAAGATAAGTCGTAGGGTCAGTATTGCCTCACGTGTTCCAACATTTCTATGGAATCCAA
The DNA here is from genome assembly GCF_023898315.1 of Schistocerca nitens. Classification (NCBI taxonomy): domain Eukaryota; kingdom Metazoa; phylum Arthropoda; class Insecta; order Orthoptera; family Acrididae; genus Schistocerca; species Schistocerca nitens. Next base: position 36,995,335 of record NC_064620.1, read on the forward strand.
ACTCCTCTTCCCTGTGGTCGACTTCTACCAGTTTTTCCATTCGTCTGTAAAGAATTCGTGTTAGTATTTTGCAGCCGTGACTTATTAAACCAGTTTTATTAACAATAATTATTTCAACTGTATACGCTGCCATTGGACATAGGCAACTATACTGGAGCATAAAGCCTCAAAGACAAAAATAAATAATTAATTGAGTGTTGTATTTAATTTGCTATCGCGTAACATTCTCGTTGGAATACGTGTGATGTTTCTGGCGATACCGCCCTGAGAAAATTTAACCGTAGCTTTTAACAACATAAAAGAGATTCTTTAACAAATCATTTCATTCCAAATTTAACATGATATTTTATTTCATTCACTTTTTCAAAAAGTCACGCGATACCATGGAAGGGAGCCACACTAGCTCTCTCTCCTCCGAAGGGCAAGTTCGAAGCCGGGCCCTCAGCTGGTAAAATCTTGGCGACGGTTTTATACACTCCTGGAAATGGAAAAAAGAACACATTGACACCGGTGTGTCAGACCCACCATACTTGCTCCGGACACTGCGAGAGGGCTGTACAAGCAATGATCACACGCACGGCACAGCGGACACACCAGGAACCGCGGTGTTGGCCGTCGAATGGCGCTAGCTGCGCAGCATTTGTGCACCGCCGCCGTCAGTGTCAGCCAGTTTGCCGTGGCACACGGAGCTCCATCGCAGTCTTTAACACTGGTAGCATGCCGCGACAACGTGGACGTGAACCGTATGTGCAGTTGACGGACTTTGAGCGAGGGCGTATAGTGGGCATGCGGGAGGCCGGGTGGACGTACCGCCGAATTGCTCAACACGTGGGGCGTGAGGTCTCCACAGTACATCGATGTTGTCGCCAGTGGTCGGCGGAAGGTGCACGTGCCCGTCGACCTGGGACCGGACCGCAGCGACGCACGGATGCACGCCAAGACCGTAGGATCCTACGCAGTGCCGTAGGGGACCGCACCGCCACTTCCCAGCAAATTAGGGACCCTGTTGCTCCTGGGGTATCGGCGAGGACCATTCGCAACCGTCTCCATGAAGCTGGGCTACGGTCCCGCACACCGTTAGGCCGTCTTCCGCTCACGCCCCAACATCGTGCAGCCCGCCTCCAGTGGTGTCGCGACAGGCGTGAATGGAGGGACGAATGGAGACGTGTCGTCTTCAGCGATGAGAGTCGCTTCTGCCTTGGTGCCAATGATGGTCGTATGCGTGTTTGGCGCCGTGCAGGTGAGCGCCACAATCAGGACTGCATACGACCGAGGCACACAGGGCCAACACCCGGCATCAAGGTGTGGGGAGCGATCTCCTACACTGGCCGTACACCACTGGTGATCGTCGAGGGGACACTGAATAGTGCACGGTACATCCAAACCGTCATCGAACCCATCGTTCTACCATTCCTAGACCGGCAAGGGAACTTGCTGTTCCAACAGGACAATGCACGTCCGCATGTATCCCGTGCCACCCAACGTGCTCTAGAAGGTGTAAGTCAACTACCCTGGCCAGCAAGATCTCAGGATCTGTCCCCCATTGAGCATGTTTGGGACTGGATGAAGCGTCGTCTCACGCGGTCTGCACGTCCAGCACGAACGCTGGTCCAACTGAGGCGCCAGGTGGAAATGGCATGGCAAGCCGTTCCACAGGACTACATCCAGCATCTCTACGATCGTCTCCATGGGAGAATAGCAGCCTGCATTGCTGCGAAAGGTGGATATACACTGTACTAGTGCCGACATTGTGCATGCTCTGTTGCCTGTGTCTATGTGCCTGTGGTTCTGTCAGTGTGATCATGTGATGTATCTGACCCCAGGAATGTGTCAATAAAGTTTCCCCTTCCTGGGACAATGAATTCACGGTGTTCTTATTTCAATTTCCAGGAGTGTAGAAATCTGAAGGTGTTATTCTACTTTATGTGCTCCCTCACGGTGCGACGTTCAACTTGGAAGTGGTTGTGCTACTCTCAGGAAATTGAAGAAACGACTTCATCGTGTTCGTCGCCACAAAAATGCAAACGAGCTTCTCCTTCCCCATGACAATCCAGAGCCCCACACAGTTCTGGGCACCCAAGAGGAGCTCACAAAACAACAAACGGACTGTTCTTTCTCATCCACCCTACAGCCCGAATCTCGCGCCTTCCTACGTCCAGACGTTTGGTCCAATGAATGATGCACTCCGCGGGAAGTAGTACGTGGAGGAGTGGGAGGCAAAATGGAAATGCCGTGTGGCTACCGCCTCCCGTCGGGTAGACCGTTCGCCTGCTGCAAGTCTTTCGAGTTGACGCCACTTCGGCGACTTGCGTGTCGATGGGGATGAAATGATGATGATAGGGACAACACAACACCCAGTCCCTGAGAGGAGGAAATCTCCTACCAAGCCGGGAATCGAACCCGGGCCCTTATGATTGACGTTCCGTCGCGCTGACCTTTCAGCTACCAGGGGCGGACAGCGGGAAGTTATTGGAGCAAAAAGACACTAGCTTCGACGTCCCCCAATAGAGTGCTACCACGCGAGCATATAGGTCTTCCCAATAAGGTGGCGTAACCCCTTCGCACAGAACGAAGATTGTGTTGAAAATTAGGATTTTGTAGCTAGAGGATTATGGAGTAATATGGTGCATTAGAATCCTGAATGAGCCAACCTGCCTTCAAACGATGAGTGTCGCATTAACTATCGAACGCCCGTCGTATTAATTAGATACAGTGCCCACTACAGAAAAATCAGTTGAAAAACAGATCTAATGAGGTGTGGTTTTCACTGTTACAATTCTTCACACGTACAGTCAATGTGAATTTGTAACAAAGATGATTGGGGAACATAAATGTCAATCCTTGGGAGAGAGATGACGTTCGTCTGACGAATCCGTTGAGTAAATTTAGTGGCGTCTAGTTTTTGCAAATACATGCGACAATTCTGCTGCCACCATCGTACATCTAGCAGAGGGACTCCATACTGAGATACGAAAGATTAGGGCATGGGATTTAACAGAGTGTCTCTACTGCATAGGGTGGTCAGAAACAGTCTGAATAGTTTGCAAGGGTGGTGCCAGATCGGATGTGCTGCTTCGGTGTGCCGTTTCCGATTTGATTGGAAGTGAATTTAGCCAATCAGGTCGTTGTTCGCAAAGGTTCAAACAGCCCACCACATATAATTAACGTCAGTTGTTCTCATGGCGTAGATGATAGCGCACGAGACTGCTCAGCCTTTGGTTCGGGTTCGATTCCTACTACCGTCCGATGTCCAGTTTGTGTGTCGCTCTCTTTTGCGTTTTTAGGAAACCAAACAAAGAACACGTTTGGCCACACCGTCTCTGGAGTGACGTTTGAATTAACGCGCGCAACGCCTGGTTGGCTAACTTCGATGCCAACTAACTCGGAAACGGGGTAATGTATCGATTTTCTTTTTCTTAACAGTTATTTCTCAGCACAAAATACGCTGCAAAGCCCCTACAAGCTTTTCAGACTGCTTCTAACCTCCCTGTAGATGTGAAGTATCCAGGCGCCCTGTACATACTAAATGTCCGGGCATTGTAACGTGGATTTAGGGCTACAAAAGCTGTTAAAATTGCATTACATGGTCGGACACGAGATGGCATTGGTCAAAATTAGAAGAAAAGTTCCTATAACGAGATTTCCAGTAAACAGCACAAGTTGCTTTATGTGGCAGTTTGTCCTCACATCCTGATCTGTCTGTTAAGTTGAAGGAGTCGCTACAGGCAGTGCTGCATGCGAGAAACACGCGTTCGCAGCCAGTCACGTACTCTTCATTCGCATTGCGGCAGATGCATTTGTCAGGTGCTTCCTGATCGCCGATCGGTTGGACTTAGTCCGTTGCCTCTGAAAGTTCCCACAGCCAGAAATCTTACTGATTCAAGTCCAGTGATCTGGGAGGCCATGCTACGGACGTCCTCGACCACTGTCGCTCTTGATAAGGGGTGACAATTATTGAACTATATTTTAAAAAAAAGGTAAATCAGTTACAAATTGCGGCGCGCACACATTTTATTCATCATGTAAACGTCACCACAGATATTCGTTTTTAGCTTATCACATGTTCGATATGCCTGCCACCATTGGCGATGATGTGGTGGAGACGAATAGCGAAATTCTGCATGACCCACTGAAGCGTCGGAACATCACTGCTGTCGATGGCCTCCTGAAAGGCTGTTTTCAGCGCAGCAATGGTTTTGGGGTTATTGCTGTACACCTTGTCTTTAATACAGCCCCACAAAAGGGAGTAGCATGTGTTCAGATCCGGAGAATATGGAGGCCTACCGAGACCCATGCCAGTGGCGTCTGGGTACCCTACAGCCAGAGTGTGGTCCCCAAAATACTCCTCCACGACATCAAACACTCTGCAGCTTCGATGGGGTCGTGCTCTGTCTTGCATTAAGCACATCTTGTCGAAATAAAGATCACTTTGGATAATGGAGATGAAATCGCCTTCCAAAACCTCCGTGTACCGTTCGTTAGTCGCCGTGCCATCAAGGAACATCGCACCGATTATTCCGTTACTGGACATTGGATTCCGCACAGTCACCCGTTGAGGGTGAAGAGACTTGTCTATCGCGAAATGCGGATGATCAGTTCCGCAAATGGGCCAATTTTGCTTTTTGACGAATCCATCCAAGTGAAAGTTGGCTTAGTGGCTAAAACATATCAAATGAGCATATTAATTCCCGTTATACCTCCCTGCCAGCCGTGCAGTTTGAACGTCCTAGCGCAAGGCGTTCAGGAGTTATGACGATTTTATTTCATAATGTTCGATCATTCTCACTCTGCGTGTCGCGGTGAGGTACCGTCGCTCGCTCTGCAAAAAATGGGATAGTGTATCCTTGCGCATAACCCACAGTCGTTGTGTTTTTTCGAGGGTAGGGTTCTCTAGTAAGGTTGGTAATACATCACGCAGAAATCAGTGACATACATCACATGTTAATTTCTTTGCTGAAGTGCATAGCCGTATTAGTTTTCCACCAACAATTCCTGCCCATACAATGATACTGAAGCGATGCTGACGTCTCGCCTCCGTGATTGCTCGAGGATCTGCACCTGCACACACGTACGTATTTTGGTAGTTTACCGAGCCGTCTCTTGTGGTAGGGTGCACCACCGAGTACTACTCATTATTCTTCACTAATAAAACGGTCGTTATGTCAGGAGCTATTACTTTCTGGACACATAATTTTAGAAAATTTGCGCTAGTTCTGACGAATATTACTTTCTGTAACATTCCATTTAAAATGGCAGCCATTCATAAAAGGCAGATTCTTGTCTCTAACCTCTGAATGGACGTTTTTCAGTAATGTAGTAACATCATAAAATTCTTCTTAAATTGCTGTGAATGAAGTTACACTGAAAGAAAGTGCATGCACGCAGGGAAATGGTCATTATCTTTTCTGAAAATTCACGAGACATATTAGAAATATTTCGATGTACTACACCGTCCTAAATTTCAATATTTTATTTTCCTTTCCAGTTCGTTCCTTTCGGAGCGTTTACAAAACAGCGTCTCAGTTGAGAGCTTGTATACTGGTAATGAATTTATTCTGAATAACTTTGACGAAATATTTTGACATATTGTTTCCACATGCATGCAGCAGGGCCACAACTTTTCTGTTTCTAATTGAACCTACTTAATCTGTGCACTTACGAATGTTATTAATCCATCCCAACTAATCATCAGCAGTCTTCTGTTGCAACACGTTATAAAAGCTACTATTCTTATTTTCTCTGTATTGTTTATACACAACGTTTCAGTTCCAGGCAACTACTTCAGAAAAGACATTCTAACAATTAAATTCATATTTAATGTTAAAGAATTTCTCTTTTTCAGACAGATTTTTCTTGTTACTGCCAGTCGCCATTTTTAATTTCATCAGTTTTTAATATGCCCAGAACTCACACGCTCATTCCTCATTTCCTAATATAATTCTTCAGCGTCTCCTGATTCCATTACAGCATTATTTTTGTTTCTTATTTGACGGTGCTTATCCTTTTTAATTTTCTTTTCTTTTTATTTCTCCATCCGTCCCTCAAATCCTTTTCCAAATTTCTCCTCGGAAATTTTTAAAAATACATGTCAGGTAATGTGCGACAGCAGAATAAATATTTAATCGGTTATTACTCAAAACTGACATATAAAACAGAAAACATTTCACGTCGTAATATATCAATAATCATGCCTAGAAAATTATAGGATGCGTAAGGGGGCTGTGAAATAGAAAAAAAATATGTAAACTGTTTATTATTTCAAAAATAATCGTCATATTTGTTAATAGATTTATCTTACTGTGAGACAAGAGAACAGTGTGTTCATGGAAAATGTTTGTCGTTGCCTACGGAATCATGATTGTATCCAGGCGTGCACTTTTTCCTCTCAAGCACACGGACGACCATGAATATCTTTCTTCAGAACACCATAAACATGGAACTCGGATGGGGATAAAGCGAGACCGTATGGTAGATGTATAAGTGCTTCCCAGAGAAACTTCTGCAATGTAGTCCAAAAAACCTAGGCCACATGTGGTCGGCTGTTTATCCATTATTTATATAGTCCCAATCTGTCCCCACGTGATTTCCATTCTTTTGGAGCCCTGAAGGAAGACAACAGAGATCGTCTATTTGCTTCATACTAACAGATTCACGTCTGGGTGCAATTGTGGTTCCAATAGTAAACTGGAAACATTTTTCCATTAAGGTATTGACTATCTTGTGTCACAGTGGGATACATATATTTAAATTTATAGCGATTACTTTTGACATAATAATCAGTTTACTTACTTTTTTTACATCTCGTTTCATTTGACAGCCCTTTGTACATTAACAGAAATGTGATGCTCTATAATTTTTTATTTGCAAACGAGTTTTGTCTTTTCTTTAAAGCGCGTAATATGACAGTTTTATCCTATAAATGTATTTGAGGTTCATACAGACCGATTACTTCTCTCTCCCTCTCTCTCTCTCTATCTATCTCTCTCTCTCTCTCTCTCTATTTATCTATCTATCTCTGTCCCTCTCTCTGCGTGTGTATGTGAATGTGTGTGTGTGTGTTTGTGTGTGTGTGTGTGTGTAAATTACAGTGTGCATAAACAGGTATAACTAATTAATTAGCAGTACAAGTTCTCCTGTAGTTTCCCAGCGGCGCAGTTCATTCCAAAAGTGAACAAAATTAAATATATATGGGTAATGAAATCCTATCATATACTGCTGGAAACGTATTCCTTATCTGACAGTGGCGAACTAATTTGATAACATATCACTCAAAGGTCTCCAGGCGTGAGACACAGAAGTACTTAGTGTATGGTAAGAGCAAAATTCTTTCTGTTTGACATAAGTACTTATTATTACTGATTATTAGGATCTGTCAGTCTAAACCCCAATAGTAGGCGTTACTCCTTAATGAAAGAGTTAATAAGTGAAGTACGGTTTATATTACCTTGCGTAAAACATAACATCTAAAAATTTGGTACAAGTTTACAACTCAGCCTTCGCATTAAACAGCGTACTTGATATGTAAGCATCAGATTTTAACGTGACCTACTTTTAGACCCAATATTTTCGATTTCTAGTCCTCTTATTGCGTCCACACAGTAACTTTACTACCATAATCCACATGATGACAGCAATGCTGTCTCAGATGATTTCAGTTGACATCAGAATGAAGGTCGTGCCACTAGCGTGGAAACTGCAGCCCACAACGCTGCCGCAGTTTCTCAGTCTCGCACACTTGCAGTGACGTCACTTCAGTTGAAGTTGGAAACCAGGACTCAGACGGAGTGCTACTTACTACCTGCGCCAACAGCCTCTCCTCCCCCAGTACAAGGGGAGGCCTGTAACATTACCTGCAATGCTACACAGAGAAGTAGGCCTGCAGGGGCTGGCTCAGTTAGAGCGAGTGGAGAGAGAACTGCTGTCAGAGAGGCGGTGAGCGGTAAGGGGCTCAAAGTAGGTACGTGCTCAGAAGCCACTGTACTACAAGTACATCTCAAATGGCGACAGTTAAGGCGGCGGAAATTGGTACAAAACGATACAGATTTTCGCTATTGTCTAGCCTTCCGGACGTCCATTAACACAACACCGTAAACAGTTCACCATTTAAAAAAGTATTTTGAACAATTTTCATTTGTCTTTAAAATTTAAATTGTGTTGTGTAAACTACTAGAGACATACATGAAAAAAATCAGCTGTGTACTACACGAGCTGTAAAATGAATAACTGAAGAGCACCCTGAAAGAAGGCTGTATATCACAATTTTATAATTTTTCAGGAAGTAAAAATGACTGTTTTCCTTTGAAACTATATATTTATACATTTTATTGCGTGTGATGAACTGCTGTAGTGTGTGTTATACAACAAATACATGTATTTAGCATATTTTACAATATTTACAAAGTTATCTTAATTTTATGCAGCTTTCCAACAGAGAACGTCGCGTATCCTGTAAAAATACATTGTGCAATAACGTTCTATACTAAAAAAAACTGAATTTCTATTGCACTGAGAAAGAATGGAAACTATTCACAGAATAAGTTCCCTGACACACTGAAATAATACAATGTCTTTGTTTAATTGACCTCCAAACTAGAGGGAAAGGTTGTTCGATACAGGCCAAGAAACAATAACAAAGAAAATGTACAAGAGTGTAAACTGAATTTAACTGCTCACTCGGAACGTAAGTCCACACAAAATTCTCTGTACCGTAAATCAATGTATTTAAACATATCCAACAAGTTCATCATTTTTCTCTCCCAATATTGAGAGCAAACCTTTTTCATACAACAAAGTAATTTAGAATTGATGGAGAACATCGAAAAAGTTCAAAGATGGGAAGTTCGTTTTATATTATCGTGAAACAGGGAAAAGAGTGTCACGGATAAGATACGCGAGTTGCGATACAATTATTAAAACAAAGACGTTTGTCATTGCGGCGAGACATTTTCACGAAATTTCAGTCTCCAACGTTCTACCCCAAGTGCGAAATATCTTTGTTGATACTCATTTACCTAGGGAGAAATGATCATTGTCATTAAATAAGAGAAATCAGAGTTCTCACTGAAGGATTTAACTGTTAGTTTTTCTCACGCAGTGTCAGAGATCGGAAACGTAGAGAAATAGTATGTAAGTGTTTCGATAAAACCTCTGTCTGGCACGTAAGTGTGAACTGCAGAGTGGTCATGTAGAAGCAAATGCAGGAAACCTTATGACAGGTACAGGGACGTTAACTTGAGGTTGATTTTCTCTTTAGCTTTTAGCGGAGAATGACGTGCCCAAGGGTGAATGACATTAAGAATAAGACACAGATTCTCTGAATTTCGACCATCTGCACTGATATTCAACCATGTAACTAGTAATTGTCTAGTTTGCATCACACTTCCTCAATCCTTCAAGAACATTGACAGGAACGAAGCCATTTTCGCTCGTTTCCTTTGTAGTGGAAGATGTACTGAAATCAGTTTAGATATTGCACACTTCCACTCATAGGTCTGGTATCGCGGTCCGACAATTCCGACAGCCCCGCCAGTAGGCGTAGACCTCGACGACAGCCGCTAGGCGGCGTCCCTATAATATGCGAACACTTCTGCCGCCGCCACAGCGCTATATGAGGGCCACGCCTACGGCGCCAGCCCATTGGCGCTCACGGTGGTCCTATAAACCCGGCAGTGCATGGGCTCAGACCCTCCCCCTTACCCAGTGTGGCTTCCAACCCTCCTTCTCCACTGAAGACCAACTCATTAACCTCGTCCACCTTCTCTCCCTCCAATTTAACTCCCGTCGCTCCGCCATTTTTGTTTCCCTCGATCTCTGAAATGCCTATGACCGTGTATGGCATCCCGGTCCCCACTTTAAACTCCAAATCTACGCCCTGCCTATCAGTCAGTTTCGTCTCTTCCTTCCTCTCACGCCGTCCTTCCTATGTCACCCTCCACGACACCAACTCCTATCTCTTTTATTCCACTGCTGGTACCCCAGGGCTCTGTCTTCTCCCCACTCCTCTATCTCTTGTACACCGCTGATATGCCCAAGACACACCCACCTGTCCACCTCCTCCAGTATGCTGATGACACCGCCATCCTGATTGTCCTACCCTACAACGGTCCCAGCGCACCCTCCAAACCCACCTAGACCGGTTCACCCCTTGGTGTAACCAGTGGTTCCTTCATATCAATTCCTCCAAAACCCAGGCAATAATCATAGGCTGCACCATGATTTCTACCTCACCATTTATGGTCATCCCATCCAGCTTACCCACACCCTGAGATACTTGGGCCTCACCCTTGACCATAACTTCACCTGGACCCCTCATCTCCTGACTATCCTGCAGGAAGCCCATTCCCACCTCCACTTCCCGGAACTCCTGTCTAGCTGGACATGGGAATTGCATCATTCCACCATCCTCCCCACCTACAAATCCCTCATCTGTCCTATCCTCTGTTATGCCATAATTGCCTGGATCTTCGCTCCCTCCACTTTTATGCGGCCCTCCAAATCCTAGAATGTCACGCGCTCTGCCTTACCTCTGTATCCGCCTTCCCTCCCGCACACGACTCCTGTATGACCTCATCCCCTTCTCCCAACTCCTCCTTTTCCGCCAAAATCTCCGCATCCTTTACTCTGTCTGCAGGCTTGATCCCTCCACCCCTGGTTTCCTCCTTCCTCTCCACCACTGCCTGTTGCTGCGCCTCTATCACTGTATCCCTCCCTCTCCCCACCTTCACAACCTCCATCTCCTTCATCAGGGAAATTTCCAGCACCTCCCCCTCCCTGATGTTGAACTTCGCTGTGACATCCACCCTTGCTACCAACTGTAGCCTGGCCTTGTTTCCCGCCCCTCCCCAGGGCCCCGCTTTTTATCTCCCCTCCTTCTCCCAGATCAAATTTTCCTCCTCCGCCCCCCCCCGAGTCCCTGCACCCCCTCCTCAACTGTTTTCTTCTCCTGTCCCTTCCCTCCCCACCCCTTCTTCACGGTGCCCACCACCTCATCCCCCTTTCCCTCCCCTCCTTCTCGCCTCCTTTTCCCTTCTCCCTTGCCCCAACCCTCAGCAGATCCTCACAGGTTTTTATTCATTATCAAGTGTGCTGCATTAGTGTTATGTTCAGTGCCATTATATAGTGTCATCAAGTGATGTGGTTTTAATTGTGTTCTCGATCTGTCTATAGTCCATGATTAATTGTGTGATTTTTTTCTACTTTGGCCGACTTTTTAACTTGTGTTTGACTCCAGTGATTTTATGTGCACAACAAACTGCCAGCTGTGTTCTTTTAACTTTATGTCAACTTTTTAACTGTCCCCCTGTACATGTCCCCATATTAGTGTATTTTTTAACTCGCATCAACTCCATTTACTGTTTTTTTATGTCCCCCTTTTATCTTCCCTTTTTTTGGTAAGCATTCCCATTTCGTGTATTTTGTAAACCCAATTGCCTGAAGAGTGGTGGACTGTGCCACTGCCAGCCCATATGGGGCAGGGAAACAAAATTACAATAACGATAAAAAAAGGCTCAGACTGTAGTTGTGTTCCGACAGCACTCTTGAATGTATCTCTCTTCATCATTGCACTGGTCACTGGCAGTTGCTACGTCTTGGTGTCCGATTTGGTTTTGCTCTCAGGTTTTGATGTTTCGCCGTGCGGTCTGTGTTGTCAGTCGTCCCTGTTGTGTGTGTCTGCACTGTACCAACCGTCGGTCCGTCAGCCGGTGCGCTCCGGTGTCGCTCAATACTGGTTACTACAATAGGTTTTCGCGAGATCCATTACTCTTTTTTTGATTAATGCAATACTATGGTCTCAGGTCAGAAAGCTATGTTCCGAAGAAATAAGTTTTTCATTTACTATTATAAAAGATCCTACCAAAACAAGGTAATGTTACAGAAGTATTATTGTACCGTTGCTGTTTTGTCCAAGCCATTGGCAAGACCAAACAAATTATTCTAGCGTACAGTTTTTACATTATGGTGATATACAATGTGCTTGCATCGACCACATTTGGTGCAGATTTTTCAGGCACGTCCTTACTAGCTGCAGAAATATAACTACACTGTTCCTCCTACTTTTTTTTGACATCTTCGAGTTTGGTCGTTCTATATTCCTTTCTGTACTTTTAGTTAACTGCACAATACCTCTGTAGTGAAACTTACTTTAGCCATACGCGCCGTTTTCACTTATGTACAATGTTCTTCTGGGACAGTCAATTTTACAATTACAAATAAATCAACTTGTAGCCAGAAAAGGAGACATCCATTGCTATGGTAGCAAGTCTCGTGTAATGCATCTGTTTATTCCAGAAAAAACTAAATATTTACAAACATATTATATACTACCATCTTTGAGATCGATCTTCAACTATCGAATGGAAACCTCAGTCAGATTTCGGAAAGTTGTAGCGAGAGGTATCTGACGAGATGCGTACAAGGTTAAATGCATCGATACTGCGCAAATAATTAGTATAAAACCTCTATTCAACAAAACGGTTGATCAATTAAATGATGTTCATAATCGTCTACATGGAACAACATATACTCAATATGTAACATTTACAACACGATTTTTGGGACGAAATAATTTGGTTTTGTATACGACGATAAAAATGGTAACCTTTTATTAAAAAAGGCAGTTGATCGTTTATGTTAACATGAATTGTAATGACGATTCACTAAACTTGTAAACGTTTGTTTTTCAAAGAGCGAAATGAAAATGTATTTTATCATCACTCATTTCTGTTTAAAGATGATATGGATAATGAATTTGAAATGATAAACACACGACTTGAGCTTGTTGTTGTTGTTGTGGTCTTCAACCCAGAGACTGGTTAGATGCAGCTCTCCATGCTACTCTATCCTGTGCAAGCTTCTTCATCTCCCAGTACCTACTGCAACCTACATCCTTCTGAATCTGTTTAGTGTATTCATCTCTTGGTCTACCTCTACGATTTTTACCTTCACGCTGCCCTCCAATACTAAATTGGTGATCCCTTGATGCCTCAGAATATGTCCTCTCAGCTGATCCCAACTTCTAGTCAAGTTGTGCCACAAATTTCTCTTCTCTCCATTTCTATTCAATACCTCCACATTAGTTATGTTATCTACCCATCTAATCTTCAGCATTCTTCTGTGGCACCTTATTTCGAAAGCTTCGATTTTCTTCTTGTCTAAACTGTTTATCGTCTACGTTTCACTTCCATATATGGCTACACTCCATACAAATACTTTCAGAAACTACTTCCTGACACTTAAATCTATACTCGATGTCAACAAATTTCTCTTCTTCAGAAATGCTTTCCTTGCCACTGCCAGTCAACATTTTATATCCTCTCTACTTTGACCATCATCAGTTATTTTACTCCCCAAATAGCAAAACTCATTTACTGCTTCAAGTGTCTCATTTCCTAATCTAATTCCCTCAGCATCATTTGATTTAATTCGACTACATTCCATTATCCTCGTTTTGCTTTTGTTGATGTTCATCTCATATCCTCCTTCCAAGACACTGTCCATTCCGTTCAACTGCTCTCCCAGGTTCTTTGCTGTCTCTGACAGAATTACAATGTCATCGACGAACCTCAAAGTTTTTATTTCTTCTCCATAGATTTTAATTCCCACTCCGAATTTTTCTTTTGTTCTCTTTACTGCTTGCTCAATATACAGATTGAATAACATCGGGGATAGGCTACAACCCTGTCTCACTGCCTTCCGAACCACTGCAGAACAATATTCATTGTAAGTAAAGATATTAAACCAAATTTTTGTCATCCCCGTAAAAGAGCACTGTGGCCGTTTTGTATCACTGTACATAGAGTCAGGCAGCATGTAATAACCACCCTCGAAGTATGTGAGGGTCTTAGGTAGTGTGTACCGTGCAGAGGAGTAGAAATAAGTGCAGTAAGATTGGTCTACGTGGTCACGTGCAGAGTGGCAGAATGCACTTCATATATAGATACGCGATTTAAGGCACCATATATGAAGTTTCCCCATTTGTTGACATATCATCGCAGACTGCCCAACGTGTCCACGTGGAACAGTTACTATTTGCAGCCATGTCACAAGGCATACAGACAGTCTTCTTATATGCTACCTGTCAACAGTGGCTGGACACACATTGTCAATACAACAGGATCTGCTGCTGTTAGTGAATGCAAATACAGCTCAATCAGTTTCGCGAAAGAATACTTCTTAAGAACTGCAGTAAGTGGAGGCTTGGATTTTGATCTTTCGCAAGAGGCTATGTGCACAGAGTCACGTACGTCATCAGTGGACCAAATTCTAAAACTGGATAGTGGTTGACTTGAGGAAACTTTATCACTTTTGAAATGAGGCGTCATGCCCATCGAGGACTTAATGTAGCGTTTAACTCACATTGTATTGCGAGTTTAGTTCGGTGCTTATTTCAGCATGCTCGGTGATCAAGTCTCCCCTGGTTTCTACATCTTCACTATGAGTCGTGAACATTTCAGTTTTGCCGGCCGCGATGGTCTAGCGGTTCTAGGCGCTCAGTCCGGAACCGAGCGACTGCTACGGTCGCAGGTTCGAATCCTGCCTCGGGCATGGATGTGTGTGATGTCCTTAGGTTAGTTAGGTTTAAGTAGTTCTAAGTTCTAGGGGTGCTCAGAGCCATTTCAGTTTTCCAGTGCAACAGCAGTGTTCACAAGGCTGCAACCGTATGTTTCTGGTCTGACAAACCCAGAGGCACCTGCAGCGCGGGGCAGCCGTGCGGTCAGGGGCGTCTTGTCACGGTCCACGCGGCTCCCCCCGTCTTAGTTTCGAGTCCTCCCTCGGGTACGGGTGTATGTGTTGGTTCCTTAGCGTAAGTTAGATAAGTTGGATTAAGTAGTGCGTAAGCTTAGGGACCGATGTCCTCAGCAGTTTCGCCCCATAAGCCCTTACCACAAATTTCCAATTTCTGAGGCACGTTACTGCAAATCAGCTGGCCCGCTATATCACACGATCATAATATCATACAAAATGCTTTCGATTATTTCGAACAGCGAGCGAAACAGCATTCAAAAACCTCGTAATTTACTTACTCTACGAGATCTAATGGTCGACGTGCGAGTTCAGCTTGGTACAGCGTAGCTGAAGGAACACATGCACTGTCTTCCTCGTCGCACTGAGGTCATAATCAAGGCTGAAAGTGAAGTTACACTACTTTATGGTGATATCACCTGGAAATGACTTCTTACCTTGGTCAGGAAACCTAGAGTGTATGACGGGAAAGCTGTGCTTTCAGCTTAGCAAAACTCTGATACGAACAGTCGTCCAGGGCAGACCCAAAAGGTGTGGCCTCGCGTGCCACGAGGTTATGTATACTTATGGAATGTAACTAATCTGCAGCGCTCTTTAGTTATGAATAAATATTTCATTTGTAACATTGTATGGCTATGCAGGGTGAATCATCCAACACGTGCACCGCAAATATTGCAGAAATGGAACGTTCGTTAAAAGTGCGTTTTGCACAGAATGGATTGGTAGTCACGGGTTCTTATTGTTAGTCAATAAACAGATTGTAATAACACTTAGAAAGTGTGTTTTTGTGGAAACGCACACTGTCTTAAGGGGCTCCGGAAAGGCTCAAAATCATGAAAAGTTCAATTTTTACTTTTTTGCGTTTTCTGAATCTGCAGACTATTACCTTTTAATAGATATATAATTTATTCAATTCCGTAGACTACAACTATTTTTAAATTTTTTTTGAAATGTGTTCTACATGGGCGTGACCCACTGTGGCGCTGTTAAACTGCTGTCAAATGGTGTTATTATTAACGTCCGTGTTCATCAGGTACATTTTAGTGATGTGAGATAAAGTATGTGTTGTGGCTAACCTGTGATGGTTCAATATATATCGCTGGTGTGATTGTCGATTGTTTCATGTTTATTTACTCTGTCGTTATCTCGAAAATATTCGTAATTAATTCTGTTTCTTGAGTCTCTGTTTTGTTGAAGCATAATAATGAGTAAAAGTACAGTTATTAGAAATCCTCTGAAGGCTTTTAAGAAAAGGAGAAATGTTGGAAAGCCAAAGGTATGTGTTATTACTGTAAACAATAAAGACAATAACCAAGTGAGTGAACCTAACCTCTCAAGTACACCTGCCCATAGCAGTCAAAGTCGGAAAGAAAATACTTCACAGAAGAAGCTTGGTTCAATGAGTGAAAACTATGAATGTTTTATGGGCGAATCGGATGTGAATTAAATATTTGATATGTCGGTTCTCAAAGGAATTTTTTCAAACTGTGTAAGATGTATTCATTGTAGTGAAGTTGGTCTGGAACTCTTCATAATAAAGCACGTAGGACTTGCTAGTGAAATACAACTGAAATGTGATAAGTGTTCATACATGACCACCTTTTGGAACAGTGTTGCAGTAACTGCAACTGAAGAAAATGGTAGCAAAATCTACGAACACAACAACGAGCGATGCTTGCTTTAGACAAGGAACGCCTTCGGGCTGCAGACAGGGCTGTAAAGAGTCTAGAAATACAAGCAAGAGTAAACAGGAGGAGGAACAAGAGGAAGCTGGAGGAGGAGTTTACAGAGGATGAAGATAATCCATCCTATGGACCTGGAATGCACTAAAAAGTTAATCCAATCTTTGTCGCTCGATTCCCAAAACTTTTATTTTCTCATACTAATTACATGTTTTCTAAGGATCTTCCAAACATATTTGTTTCAAACTTTCAGTAAATGTTACACAGTACCTTCTGCATAATTTAACACAGCCTTTTTCCAAAAAACTGTATATTTTTGAATATATAAATAAAAAATTGCAAAAAAATGTTGTGAATTTTCATTACAATTGAAAAAAAATCATCTTTAATTACTGAACTAAAATTTTGTAAAATCCCTGTGTTAAGTTGTAGCCCATATTCCAATAAATAATCTGTAAAAAGTTCAACTTCCTACCTCAAATACTTTGTGAGGAAAGATGTAATTTATAAGCGTTATTTTAACATTGCAAGTATAGGGCGTTCCGGAGCCCCTTAAATGGAACGATGAGTATTGACATGAAAATATTAAAAGTAATTGGTGTTTGTTGCAGGATTTTAGCGCGAGTAATTTACGACACATGGCATTTTGAAAAGCTTCCACAAAGTCGCTTGTTTGTGCAATTCAAAAAAAAAAAGAAGTTCAAATGTGTGTGAAATATTATGGGACTTAACTGCTAAGGTCATCAGTCCCTAAGATTACACACTACCCAACCTAAATTATCCGAAGGACAAACACACACACCCATGCCCGAGGTAGGACTCGAACCTCCGCCGGGACCAGCCGCACAGTCCATGACTGCAGCGCGTTAGACCGCTCGGCTAATCCCGTTTGTGCCATTCGGCTTGCGTAATTCCTAGGTACGATGTTGTTTGTTTGCTTACAGTGTGGTTGTGTGTTCCTTGAGTGTCCTGCTACTTGCCAGTCAGCTAGCGTGTGACATTCCGGGCAGTTGGACGATGGTCTTTGCCAATGCAGGAGAAGCCGACATGCTCGTGGTGTATGGAGGGTGTAGGAAGAATGCAGTTCGTTCTTGTACGGTGTATGCTCCTATGTATCCCAATGGACATCAGCCATCTAGGCAATTATTTATCAGCCTCTACAACGAGATACATAAAAGTGGTAGTGTAACACCTAGACAACTGCCACGCACGGGAGCACGGGTTCCATTCCCGGCTGGGGAGGGAGATTTTCTCCCCCATGGTACACAAAACAGGTCCGAACGCTGTTGCAGAGGCAACGGAAAAACCATGCGAAGTTCAGAAGAACGTGAAATCCCGGAGATTGGCTAAAATTTACAGACGCGCGAAATTTGCCACGGACTTCAATGCGAGATGCCTTTAATAGGATAGGTTCCACAACGAAACTTGTCTCGAAATTTGGTAGAAAATCCGAAGAAATTCTGGTCGTATGTAAAGTACTCAAGCGGCAAGACGCAGTCAATACCTTCGCTGCGCAGTGCCGATGGTACTGTTACCGACGACTGTGCCACTAAAGCGGAGTTACTGAACGCAGTTTACCGAAATTCCTTCACGAGGGAAGACGAATGGAATATTCCTGAATTTGAAACACGAACAGCTGCTAGCATGAGTTTCTTAGAAGAAGATACCTTAGGGGTTGCGAAGCAACTCAAATCGCTTGATACGTGCAAGTCTTCAGGTCCAGATTGTGTACCGATTAGGTTCCTTTCAGATTACGCTGATACATTAGCTCCCTATTTAGCAATCATATACAACCGCTCGCTCACCGACAGATCTGTACCTACAGATTGGAAAATTGCGCAGGTCGCACCAGTGTTTAAGACGGGTAGTACGAGTAATCCCTCGAACTACAGACCTATATCATTGACGTCGGTTTGCAGTAGGGGTTTGGAGCATATACTGTATTCAAACATTATGAATCAGCTCGAAAGGAACTATCTATTGATACGTAATCAGCATGGTTTCAGAAAACATCGTTCTTGTGCAACGCAGCTAGCTCTTTATTCGCACGAAGTAATGGCCGCTATTGACAGGGGATCTCAAGTTGATTCCGTATTTCTAGATACCCGGAAAGTTTTGACACCGTTCCTTACAAGCGACTTCTAATCAAGCCGCCGGCCTATGGGGTATCGTCTCAGTTGTGCGACTGGATTCGTGATTTCCTGTCAGGAAGGTTGCAATTCGTAGTAATAGACGGCAAATCTCTGCTGTTCCTGATCTATATAACTGACCAGGGTGACAATCTGAGCAGTTCTCTTAGCTTGTTCGCAGATGATGCTGTAATTTACCGTCTAGTAAGGGCATCCGAAGACCAGTATCAGTTACAAAGCGATTTGGAAAAGATTGCTGTATGGTGTGGCAGGTGGCAGTTGACGCTAAATAACGAAAAGTGTGAGGTGATCCACATGACTTCCAAAAGAAATCCGTTGAAATTCTATTACTCGATAAATAGTACAATTCTCAAGGCTGTCAATTCAACTTAGTACCTGGGTGTTAAAACTACGAACAACTTCAGTTGGAAAGACCACATAGATAATATTGTGCGGAAGGCGAGCCAAAGGTTGCGTTTCAGTGGCAGGACACTTAGAAGATGCGGCAAGTCCACTAAAGAGACAGCTTACACTACACTCGTTCGTCATCTGTTAGAATATTGCTGCGCGGTGTGGGATCCTTACCAGGTGGGATTGACGGAGGACATCGAGAGGGTGCAAAAAAG
This sequence comes from Schistocerca nitens, assembly GCF_023898315.1. Taxonomy (NCBI): domain Eukaryota; kingdom Metazoa; phylum Arthropoda; class Insecta; order Orthoptera; family Acrididae; genus Schistocerca; species Schistocerca nitens. Next base: position 37,014,514 of record NC_064620.1, read on the forward strand.
GGCAGCTCGTTTTGTATTATAACGTAATAGGAGAGAGAGTGTGGCAGATATGATACGCGAGTTGGAATGGAAGTCATTACAGCAAAGACGTTTTTCGTCGCGGCGAGATCTATTTGCGAAATTTCAGTCACCAACTTTCTCTTCCGAATGCGAAAATATTTTGTTGAGCCCAACGTACATAGGTAGGAATGATCATCAAAATAAAATAAGAGAAATCAGAGCTCGAACAGACAGGTTTAGGTGTCCGTTTTTCCCGCGCGCTGTTCGGGAGTGGAATGGTAGAGAGATAGTATGATTGTGGTTCGACGAACCCTCTGCCAAGTACTTAAATGTGAATTGCAGAGTAGTCATGTAGATGTAGATGTAGATGAAGGGACTGGTAGTTGTGCTGTCCTCATCATCATTTCATCCCCATTGTCGACTCGCAAGTCGCCCAATGTGGCGTCGCACTCAGTAAGACGTGCACCTGGCGGTCGAACTTCCTGACAGGGAACTGCCGACCACTGACGCCATACGTTCATTTCCATGTTTTGCCTAGACAACGTAATAGGAGGAAACAAGTGACGACGTAGGAGAATAAAATTGATGTTGTTGCTGCTGTTGCAGTTGGTTTGCACGTTAGCTCCTGCGCAAGCGCACGAGGAAGTGGCGTTAATCATGCAAGTGTCCTATGCATTCTCGATCAACATAGTTTTCATAGACATTACATCTCTCTCCATCAATAGTTACGTGGAAACGATTATGAGAAGAATGTTAACTTCAGTTCATGGGCATTAAGACGTGATCATACTTATCATGCATATTGCTTAGTGATGAAGTCACATTTATCAATCATACCCCGGTAAACAGACGAAACATGCGCTATTGGTCTGTTGAGAAACCCCGTTGGCCTCGTCAGGTGGAACGTCAGCGTCTATGGAATGCAAACGTGTGGTGTGGGATATTGAACCATCAGCTCGTTTTACGTAGACGGAACACTGAATGCGCAGCCTCCTAACAGACCTTGTTCCACGGATGCTACAACACGTTCCTCCTGTTGTACCAGCGTGATGGCTGTCCAGTCGATAGTTCACGAAATACTACAGCAAGTCTTGGCGAATTGTTTCCAAATCGTTGGAGTGGACCCAGAGGAAATATACCTTGGCCGGAACATTCCAGGGATTTGACGCCTGTAGGCTTTTTTTCTGTGGACAAAGCTGAAACACGCTGTCTAAAAGGACACACCAGTTGCACGCGATTACGCAACGAAGTTTTACTGCAGCCTGCTCGGACTTTTCCGCTGAAGTGCTGGCACGTGCGGAGCGGTCCTTACGTACCAAACTGGAAGCAAGTATTGCCGCTAACGTTGGTCATTTTGAACACAACCTGTGATGGTCAGTTGTCTCGTTACTGGTCAGAATCCACGACTTAGTGTACGCTCCTGAGTTGTTTTTCAGTGTGTGCTAGAACAGGAATCGTATGAGTCTCGGTGTGGGAACTTTTCCAAATACGATAACTCGTAAACGACTCGCATTCGGAAGAGAAAGTTGGTGACTGAAATTTCGCAAATAGATCTCGCCGCGACGAAAAACGTCTTTGCTTTAATGACTTCCATCCCAACTCGCGTATCATATCTGCCACACTCTCTCCCCTATTACGTAATACTACAAAACGAGCTGCCCTTTTTTCCACCCTCTCGATGTCCTCCGTCAATCCCACCTGGTAAGGTTCCCACACCGCGCAGCAATATTCTAACAGATGACGAACGAGTGTAGTGTAAGCTGTCTCTTTAGTGGACTTGCCGCATCTCCTGAGTGTCCTGCCAATGAAACGCAACCTTTGGCTTGCCTTCCTCACAATATTATCTATGTGGTGTTTCCAACTGAAGTTGTTCGTAATTTTTACACCCAGGTACTAAGTTGAATTGACAGCCTTGAGAATTGTACTCTTTATCGAGTAATCGAATTCCAACGGATTTCTTTTGGAACTCATGTGGATCACCTCACACTTTTCGTTATTTAGCGTCAACTGCCACCTGCCACACTACACAACAATTTTTCCTAAATCGCTCTGCAACTGATACTGGTCTTCGGATGACCTTACTAGACGGTAAATTACAGCATCATCTGCTAACAACCTACGAGAACTGCTCAGATTGTCACCCAGGTCATTTATACAGATCAGGAACAGCAGAGGTCCCAGGACACTTCCCTGGGGAACACCTGATATCACTTCAGTTTTACTCGATGATTTGCCATCTATTACTACGAACTGCGACCTTCCTGACGCACAACTGAGACGATACCCCATAGGCCGGCGGCTTGATTAGAAGTCGCTTGTGATGAAAGGTGTCAAAAGCTTTCCGGAAATCTAGAAATACGGAATCAACTTGAGATCCCCTGTCGATAGCGGCCATTACTTCGTGCGAATAAAGAGCTAGCTGCGTTGCACAAGAACGATGTTTTCTGAAACCATGCTGATTACGTATTAATAGATCGTTCCCTTCGAGGTGATTCATAATGTTTGAATACAGTATATGCTCCAAAACCCTACAGCAAACCGACGTCAATGATATACCTGTAGGTCTGTAGTTAGATGGATTACTCCTACTACCATGCTTAAACACTGGTGCGACCTGCGCAATTTTCCAATCTGTAGGTACAGATCTATCGGTGAGCGAGCGGTTGTATATGATTGCTAAGTAGGGAGCTATTGTATCAGCGTAATCTGAAAGGAACCTAATCGGTATACAATCTGGACCTGAAGACCAGCCGGCCGGAGTGGCCGCGCGGTTAAAGGCGCTTCAGTCTGGAACCGCATGACCGCTACGGTCGCAGGTTCGAATCCTGCCTCGGGCATGGATGTGTGTGATGTCCTTAGGTTAGTTAGGTTTAAGTAGTTCTAAGTTCTAGGGGACTTATGACCACAGCAGTTGAGTCCCATAGTGCTCAGAGCCAGCCTGAAGACTTGCCCGTATCAAGCGATTTGAGTTGCTTCGTAACCCCTAAGGTATCTACTTCTATGAAACTCATGCTAGCAGCTGTTCGTGTTTCAAATTCTGGAATATTCCATTCGTCTTCCCTGGTGAAGGAATTTCGGAAAACTGCGTTCAATAACTCCGCTTTAGCGGCACAGTCGTCGGTAACAGTACCATCGGCACTGCGCAGCGAAGGTATTGACTGCGTCTTGCCGCTTGTGTACTTTACATACGACCAGAATTTCTTCGGATTTTCTACCAAATTTCGAGACAATGTTTCGTTGTGGAACCTATTAAAGGCATCTCGCATTGAAGTCCGTGGCAAATTTCGCGCGTCTGTAAATTTTAGCCAATCTTCGGGATTTCACGTTCTTCTGAACTTCGCATGGTTTTTCCGTTGCCTCTGCAACAGCGTTCGGACCTGTTTTGTGTACCACGGGGGATCAGTTCCATCTCTAACCAATTTATGAGGTATGAATCTCTCAATTGCTGTTGCTACTATATCTTTCCCATGTAAAACTTTATCCACTAATTCCCCTGTATTTTCAGAAAGCCAGTCAGCGCCATTGTAATCAACAGGTTAAGGTGGAACTACCAACATACCGTGTTCACATTCTATAAGTTCAATGGAAAACTTCGAAACTGTCTGATAATTAATGACTTTACTTTTATCTCCAACACTCCTGGAAACAGCGGAAACCTCGTGATACGGCAATATTATTGATACAATTTCAGCGAAACTGCAGTCAGTTGAGTGCCACTGCCCAAAATACATTCTAAATGTAATCCACAGACTTGAACTGGTATGATAGGTTTTAATACATCGTCCATAATTGCTCTCGCTTCTGCAGTACGTCTTCTCTTATGTAGTGGTCGTGGTGAAATGAGATAGCATTAATAACACGTTCTGGCCCTTTCTGTGGCTGTCTTGTTCCGAATCGGGTCTTATTCGAAACCAAACACAGTTTTCCGCGTAATGCTGCTCTTGCATATGTCGATCATTATTCAGTGTTTCTGGCGACCTAGTGCGCCTTCATTACTCGTACCGTGGCTGATAATGTTCTCCATACTGTCAGCGTTGTTCGATCTCGTACTGATTATCTAGTCCACGGTTTTCATCTTCCTGTCAGTTCCAGTTTAGTATTATTGTAGTATGTTGCTGCTTGGAGCTCGAGTTTTGATGCACTGATTAATTTGTTTTTATTCCTGCAGTTGGCGTTCATCATTATTGACCTCCATGCTGCAGAGCGTCAGAAATACTTTTCCAAAATCGTGGTGCAGCATGACACCAGGCGTTTTGTGCACAGCAAATGGCGGTCTTTTAATTAACAATACGATTTAATGTTGATCCTCTGCTGGATTCTCCAGATATGCGTTTTTATCCCAGTGAAATTGAACGTAGCTGCTCATGCTGCCTTTGTTTTGACTGTAGATCGTTGGCGATATTTAATCAGTTCTAATGTTCTGCTGGAAGCTGTGAGACTGGTTTTTACATAAAAATGTCCTCTCTAAATCTAGGAATGTTTTACGGGTTTAGAAGGCTTTGCTTCCCCATATGTGTGCTCCAGTTTTTAAATAATTTAAGTTTTTTTTTCTCAGAATGTTGCGGTTGGGAAAGCATGATAAAACGCTTTCATGAAATTAGTTGGATGTGGTCCACTTTCTGGGTGGAACCCTGAAAGTTTTGCAAACTGAGGTAACTGTTAACTGCCTGGTGTAATGCTGATGCTATAAAACCACGACTCTTTTCTTCCAAATAAATCTTAATTTCCCGTAATCTTACACGCAAACGAATAATTTAAGTCAAGCAGCGAATCTGCTACTTCTTTTCTGACCCTAACCTCCATCCCTTTCTGTTAGCATCCATCTCTTGAATATAAGTCATGGTCTGCATTCCTGGGAGGAAATATACACCCCAACGCTTCAAGGGAATGAAGGACCTGCAGACTCAGCGGAAGAGAAAGCAGAACTAATGGCCCGCACACTCGCAGCGTCATTCACACCGAACCTGGTACCATCAGATCCAGTGTTCACACTTGCTACTGACCAAGAGGTTACACGCATTCTAGCCCAACCATCGCGCGACGACATTCGACATGCTAGCACAGCCGAAGTCTCGTGGGCTATAATGCATTCCGCTGCTAGGAAAGCCCCTGATCATGATGGCATTCAAAACAGTGTCCTCCAGGAGTTCACGGATAAAGCAACTGAGTACCTAACACACATAACGAATGCCGTACTAAAACACCAACACTTCCCCGCCTTTTGGAAGACGGCCAAGGTCCTGATGTTCAGGAAGTCGGGGAACGACCACAGCCTCCCACAAAATTACCGACCCATTAGCCTTCTGAGCTCGCTCAGTAAGATTGTTGAGAAGGTGATTCTCAAACGCATCACTAGGCACTGCATAACAAATGACATCTTGAGACCGGAGCAATTCGGCTTCAGGAATCACCACTCCACAACACAACAACTCCTACGGGTCGTTGAACATATAACACATGGCTTCAACATAAACAAAGCTACAGGGGCAGTGTTCCTGGACATCGAAAAGGCTTTCGACCGTCTATGGCACAACGGCCTCATCCGCAAACTCAGCGACGCGGGAATCCCCGACGGGCTGCTGCGTCTAATACACTCATACCTCACAGACAGGAGTTTCAACAGTGACGTGCAGTGAAAACAATCAACACGACACGGTATACACTCGGGAGTTCCCCAGGGAAGCATCCTAGGGCCCCTACTGTTTAACCTCTACATAAACGATCTCCCAACCACACACAACACAACGATGGCAATCTACGCGGATGACACAGCCATCCTAGAGCAATATTGGAAACCATCAAACATTACGTCACGCCTACAGACTGCACTCAGAGTGGCTGAGCCTTGGTTGGAGAAGTGGCGTGTTAGAGTAAACGTCGACAAGTGCGAAGCCGTTCTGTTCACTAGAAGACCGAAGCAACTGCACAAACACCGATACGGCAGGCCAATAACTCTACATGCAAGCCCAATACGTTTCCGTGAGAAAGTCAAATACCTCGGTGTCTGGCTGGACCGGAAATTACTCTGGGGGGGGGGGGGGAAATCACATACAACACATGACCAACCGAGCTAGCGCGAGACTCAAACAGCTCTACCCTATGCTCATCAGGCGTAGCACACTGAACAGAAGGGTGTCGAGGTCCATGTACATGACACTTATCCGACCCCTAATGACGTACGCAGCTCCTGTCTGGGGATACGCTGCGCCTACACGCCCGCGCCGTCTGCAGCTCATACAAAACAAAGTACTCAAAATCATAAGCAATGCTCCACGATACACACGCATCGCGGACCTTCACCGGGAATACCGACTTGAGACTCTCACGGAGGTAATCCACAAACCCACCACAAGACTATACGGAAACTCCAGACATTCGCAGAACACGTTTATTCTGAATCTGGGGAACGACGACCACAACCATAGATGGAAACATAAAAGATCAAAAGACATACTTGTAAGAACCTAACATCAATGGCCAAGCTCACGCAAACATAACGGTACAGGTGAGCCCTTGTTAATCAGACGCCATTACTGGATATCCAGCTGGAATACACTGCCGAATAACTGGCACCAAGCAGGGAAGCCGTACCGTACACTGCATGCAAACAAGCTCCACACATCCCCCACACAGTGAGATGATCAATGGCCGATCTCCCACTACTGTATAACGATCTTGATTGTTCCAGGAATATAGCGGCTGCAGCAACTGGGATACATCGCCATCGCTTGCCACGGTAATGATGCATGATACCCATACTAACAAATCCAACCTTGCATGAGCTATCGCAGCTAGTAAGCCACTACTGCTCTTACTACCCATCCCACTGTCGCAAGGTTTTTTTCCCACGGCACGAGCCTTGGCACTTTTTTCCCTCTGCTCTTCAAATCGCTACCCTCACTCGCATTTCGTCCAATATCTATCACCTGATGGACCGTGTTAATGCGTAGTATTACCCAGACGCACGGATAACATCACAGCCCAGCATCCTGTGATCCACTTACTAGATAACTAACGTGTTTACGGAGGTGACAGTAGAGCTTTGGTTTGGTCGCCACGTTGGTGTGGGCGTGGAGGGGCCCCATCTCTAACTAAAATCTCGGACAAGCTTTAACAATAAGCCATAATACCGTAGTCTGTATGGGTGGTTTGTACATTTGAATCAAAATCTACATCTCCACCCACTTGAATATCGTCAGTTTTTATGAAATTCCGTCCTTTCGCCTCACCCAGTAATTTACCTCCTGCAAATTTTTCTTTTTGTTGAAAATTTTAGCTGTACTAGCCACTTTTATTGTTCGTGGTACACGGATGTACAATTGAAAGTACCAACAATCATCACAAAAGTTCACTGTCCAATGCAGACCTTGATGAATTTTAGAGGTGGCAGAAAGCATTTCCTTGCGAACTCACGATGACGTTTCTTTTGCTACTGGAGTGGACTGGCTCAAAGGACGGAATGGTGTTCTAACTCCTCTGCCATATATCCCACACAATTCTCTTCTATCTTCATGGTCGCGATAGATAACCGCTATCGATTTAGTCGATCTGTTCCAGATCAGAAAGGAACATTTTCGCCTCATTAGAGGATTGGCGCCAATCACTATCATGTAAGTTTTTCACTGATAGCAATAAGCGTGTTAAGTCACATATAAGCTGAATTATTAATATGTAGCATTCAATTAGACGAACTTTTCACATTATAACTTTTGCTAAAATACACTCCTGGAAATTGAAATAAGAACACCGTGAATTCTTTGTCCCAGGAAGGGGAAACTTTATTGACACATTCCTGGGGTCAGATACATCACATGATCACACTGACAGAACCACAGGCACATAGACACAGGCAACAGAGCATGCACAATGTCGGCACTAGTACAGTGTATATCCACCTTTCGCAGCAATGCAGGCTGCTATTCTCACATGGAGACGATCGTAGAGATGCTGGATGTAGTCCTGTGGAACGGCTTGCCATGCCATTTCCACCTGGCGCCTCAGTTGGACCAGCGTTCGTGCTGGACGTGCAGACCGCGTGAGACGACGCTTCATCCAGTCCCAAACATGCTCAATGGGGGACAGATCCGGAGATCTTGCTGGCCAGGGTAGTTGACTTACACCTTCTAGAGCACGTTGGGTGGCACGGGATACATGCGGACGTGCATTGTCCTGTTGGAACAGCAAGTTCCCTTGCCGGTCTAGGAATGGTAGAACGATGGGTTCGATGACGGTTTGGATGTACCGTGCACTATTCAGTGTCCCCTCGACGATCACCAGTGGTGTACGGCCAGTGTAGGAGATGGCTCCCCACACCATGATGCCGGGTGTTGGCCCTGTGTGCCTCGGTCGTATGCAGTCCTGATTGTGGCGCTCACCTGCACGGCGCCAAACACGCATACGACCATCATTGGCACCAAGGCAGAAGCGACTCTCATCGCTGAAGACGACACGTCTCCATTCGTCCCTCCATTCACGCCTGTCGCGACACCACTGGAGGCGGGCTGCACGATGTTGGGGCGTGAGCGGAAGACGGCCTAACGGTGTGCGGGACCGTAGCCCAGCTTCATGGAGACGGTTGCGAATGGTCCTCGCCGATACCCCAGGAGCAACAGTGTCCCTAATTTGCTGGGAAGTGGCGGTGCGGTCCGCTACGGCACTGCGTAGGATCCTACGGTCTTGGCGTGCATCCGTGCGTCGCTGCGGTCCGGTCCCAGGTCGACGGGCACGTGCACCTTCCGCCGACCACTGGCGACAACATCGATGTACTGTGGAGACCTCACGCCCCACGTGTTGAGCAATTCGGCGGTACGTCCACCCGGCCTCCCGCATGCCCACTATACGCCCTCGCTCAAAGTCCGTCAACTGCACATACGGTTCACGTCCACGCTGTCGCGGCATGCTACCAGTGTTAAAGACTGCGATGGAGCTCCGTATGCCACGGCAAACTGGCTGACACTGACGGCGGCGGTGCACAAATGCTGCGCAGCTAGCGCCATTCGACAGCCAACACCACGGTTCCTGGTGTGTCCGCTGTACCGTGCGTGTGATCATTGCTTGTACAGCCCTCTCGCAGTGTCCGGAGCAAGTTTGGTGGGTCTGACACACCGGTGTCAATGTGTTCTTTTTTCCATTTCCAGGAGTGTATATCATTAATGTTGTAGCATCTACCAAAAATGGTTCAAATGGCTCTAAGCACTACGGGACTTAACAGCTGAGGTCATCAGACCCCTAGACTTAGAACTACTTAAACCTAACTAACCTGAGGACATCACACATATCAATTCCCGAGGCAGGATGCGAACCTGTGACCGTAGCAGCAGCGCGGTTCCGGACTGAAGCGCCTACAACAGCTCCGCCACAGAGGCCGGCTAGCCTCTAACATTTGATAGATGTAACGAGCGTACAGTTGCACATGAGTCTGAAGTGAAAGTGAGCTCACCAGACACCATTGTGAGGAGTCGACAATACAACTCACAGCCGGCACCACGCTGCATATTCCTACGTCAGCCCGTAACAAACCTTTCACGACGCACTATCAACGCCTTCTCAGTGCAATAACAGAGATAATGTTACCCATAACAGTGCCGCTACAGCGAAGAGACTAAAGACGATTTTCGAAATTCCTTCACCAAATAAGGTGCCGTAAATATTCCGGAATTCGAATCTAGAATAGCTGCCAACATGAGTAGCTTAGAATTAGATACCCACGGTATAAATGGAAATGTGTGGCTAGGGCCTCCCGTCGGGTAGACCGTTCGCCTGGTGCAGATCTTTCGATTTGACGCCACTTCGGCGACTTGCGTGTCGATGGTGATGAAATGATGATGATTAGGACAACACAACACCCAGTCCCTGAGCGGAGAAAATTTCCGACCCAGCCGGGAATCGAACCCGGGCCCTTAGGATTGACAGTCTGTCACGCTGACCACTCAGCTACCGGGGCGGACATGTAGTGAAGAAACGGAAGTCAATTAATAAATGAAAGTCTTCCAGTCCAGACTGTACAGCAACTAGGTTCCTTTCGGTGTATGCTGACGAAATAGTTCCAAGTTTAACAAACGTATACAACTGCTCGCCCGACGAATGATCCGTGCCAAAGGGCTGCATAGTTGCACATGTCAGACCAATACATAAGAAAGTAAATCGGAGTAATCCGCTGAATAATATACCCACATCACCGACATTAACTTTTATTAAGATTTAGCAGCGTATACTGTTCGAACACTATGAAATACTACGAAGAAAACTATCTATTGAAACACTGTCAGCACTATTTCAGAAAATAAAGTTCACGTGCAATGCAACTAGCTCATTGTTTTCGTGAAGCAACGTGTGCTATCGGTAGAGGTTCTCAAAATGATTCCATATTTCTAGATTTCCAAAACGCTTTTCATACCGTTCCTCACAACTAGCATCTATTTAAGGTCCATGCCTATGGAGTATCAGAAGGCCAGTACAAACTACAAAATGATTTAGACACGTTATCTCTGTGATGCGAAAAGTGGTAATTGACAACAATTGGCAGTAATAAAAAAAGGTTAGGGTCCTCCAGATGTGTACTAAAAATATTCGTTTCACGATAAATAACACAAATTTGAAGTTTGTCGATTCAACTAAGTGTCCGTGGATAACACTTACAAACAACTCAAATTGGAGCCATCAGATCCAACATTTTGAGGGGAAGCTGAACCAACGACTGCATTTTATTGGCAGAACACCTCGGAGATGCACCAAAGCTACTAAGGGGACTTCCTAGGCAACGCTCGTCTATCCTCTGCTAGAGTATTGCTGCCTGGTACGGAAATCTTACCAGATAGGATTCACAGAGGCATTGAAAAATTTCAGAAGAGGGCAGCTTGTTTTGTGCTATCGCGAAATAAAGGAGAGAGTTGTGTACACTACTGGCCATTAAAATTGCTACACCAAATAAGAAATGCAGATCATAAACGGGTATTCATTGGACAGATATATTATACTAGAACTGACATGTGATTACATGTGATTACCCAGAACAACCACCTCTGGCCGTAATAACGGCCTTGATACGCCTGGGCATTGAGTCAAACAGAGCTTCGATGGCGTGTACAGGTACAGCTGCCCATGCAGCTTCGACACGACACCACAGTTCATCAAGAGTAGCAACTGGTTGTATTGTCATGAGCCTGATGGTCGGCCACCATTGACCAGACGTTTTCAGTTGGTGAGAGATCTGGAGAACGTGCTGGCCAGGGAAGCAGTCGAACATTTCCTGTATCCAGAAAGGCCCCTACAGAACCTGCAACATGCGATCGTGCATTATCCTGCTGAAATTTAGGGTTTCGTAAGGATCGAATGAGGGGTAAAGCCACGGCGCGTAACACATCTGAAATGTAACGACCACTGTTCAAAGTGCCATCAATGAGAACAAGAGGTGACCGAGACGTGTAACCAATGGCACCCCATACCATCACGCCGGGTGATACGCCAGTATGGCGATGACTAATACACGCTTCCAATGTGCGTTCACCGCGATGTCATCAAACACACATGCGACCATCATGATGCTGTAAACAGAACCTGGATTCATCCGAAACATGACGTTTTGCCATTCGTGCACCCATGTTCGTCGTAGAGTACACCATCGCAGGAGCTCCTGTCTGTGATGCAGCGTCAATGGTAACCGCAGCCATGGTCTCCGAGCTGATAGTCCATGCTGCTGTAAACGTCGTGGAAATATTCGTGCAGATGGTTGTTGTCTTGCAAACGTCCCTATCTGTTGACTCAGGGATCGAGACGTGGCTGCACGATCCGTTACAGCCACGCGGATAAGAGGCCTGTCATCTCGACTGCTTGTGATACGAGGCCCTTGAGATCCAGCACGGCGTTCCGTATTACCCTCCTGAACCCACCGATTCCATATTCTGCTAACAGTCATTGGATCTCGACCAACGCGAGTAGCAATGTCGCGATAGGATAAACCGCAATCGCGATAGGCTACAATCCGACCTTTATGAAAATCGGAAACGTGATGGTACGCATTTCTCCTCCTTACACGAGGCATCACAACAACGCTTCAGCAGGCAACGCTGGTCAACTGCTGTTTGTGTATGAGAAATTGGTTGGAAACTTTCCTCATGTCAGCACATTGTAGGTATCGCCACCGGCGCCAACCTTGTATGAATGCTCTGAAAAGCTAATCATTTGCATATCACAGCATCTTTTTCCTGTCGGTTAAATTTCGCGTCTAGTAACACGTCATCTTCGTGGTGTAGCAATTTTCATGTTCAGTAGTGTATATGACATGGGAGCTGGGGTGGAAGTCATTAGAGCACAGGCGTTGTTCGTTGCAGCGATGTCTTTTCACAAAATTTCCGTTACCAACTCTCTCCTTTGAATGCGAAAATACTTTGCTGACTCCCACTAAACAGAGAGAAATGATCTTTGTTATAAAATAAATCAGTGGTCGCTAATCGTGAGAGGAACGGTGTACCCTCTGCCAAGCACTTAATTGTGAACTGCAGAGTATTAGATGCACATCTACATCTACATACATACTCTGCAAGCTACGTTACGGTAGCTGGGGGAGAGTACGCTGTACCTTTACTAGTCGCTTCCTTTTCTCTTCCACTCGCAGATAAGGCGAAGGGAAAAAGACTGTCTATACGCCTCCGTACAAGCGCGAATTTCTCGTATGTCACCGTCTTGGTCCTTAGACGGCAGTAGAATCGTTCTGCAGTCAGCTTCAAAGGCTGGTTCTCTTTTTTTTTTTTTCAATAGTGTTCCCCGAAAAGAACGTAGCCTTCCCTTCTCGAAGAATCTCCGCAACACTAGCGCTTTATTCGAACGTATCGGTTAACAAATCAGGGAGCACGCCTCTGAATTGTTTCGATGTCTTCCTTTAATCTGACCCACTTTCGGATCTCGATCAGTCGAGCAATACTCAAAAATAAGTTACACTAGCGTCCTATATGCATTATCACAAGTATACCATTCACCTTTCCTATCACAATACTCATATTATAAAACATCCCCTTATAACAATTATACACGACTGTGCTTAAACTGACACACAATATTTTTAGCGCAACGCAATCTGACTTTCAAAATTCCCTACAGAAGAATGGCCCTGACTAACATTAAACTATACGTTTCACAAATCACTTACCTCACAAAAATCTGGGTTACTCGAACTACTGCAATACAGCGAGCGCCACTACTGCCAGCTAAATAAAAGATTCAAACTACGGAAGGCACTAACTACTGATAGGCATAGTTAGCAAATGAAAGATTTTAATAGAGAACAAACAATGTATTTACCTTAATAGTCATAATATATATAGCAGTTCATGACAAATTTCAAAACTCCGCCATCTCTCTCCCCACATCCACCACTGCTGGCGGCTCACCTCCAACTGCGCAACGCTACGCGCTGTTCACATCCAGCTGCCGCTGCCCAACACTACAATAGCAGACAACAGTGCAAACTAGCCACAGACTGCACACAGCACAGCCAGTGATTCTCACACAGAGCGCTACGTAACGTTGCCAATAAGAAAACATACACAGCCTACTTACAATATGCTCGTTCAATTTCATATCGCTTTGCAACGTTAGGCCCAGATATTTAAACGACTATACTGTGTCAAGCCGGACAATACTAACGTTTTATCAGAACATCAGGGTTCTTTTTCCCTTCTCATCCACTTTAACTTCCATTTTCCTACATTTAGAGGCATCTGCATTTCATCACACCAAACTAGAAATTTTTTCTAATTAGTCTTGCGTCATCCTGCAATCACTCATCTTTGACACCTTCACATATACCTCAGTATCATCATTAAACAACCGTAGATTGCTGCCCTGCTCGCCAGATCATCTATGGATATAAAAAATAGTAGCGGTCGTACCTCACTTCCCTGGGGCATTCCTAACGATGCCCTTGCCTCTAATAAACATTCGACGTCGAGGACAACATACCGGATTCTTTTACTTGACAAGTCTTCGATCCATCTACATACCTGCGAACCCATTCCGTATGCTTTTATCTTCGTCAACAGTCTACAGCGGGTTATCGTGTCAAATGATTTTCGGAAACCTAGGACTACGATATCTGCCTGTTGCCCTTCATCCACAGTTCGCAGTATTTCATGTGAGAAAAGGGCAAGCTGAGTTTAACACAAGCGAAACTTTCTGAAACAGCACTAATTCGTGAACATCAGCTTTTCGTCTCTAGGAATTTATTAAATTCGAACTCAGAACATGTTCTAGGATTCTGGAGCAAGCCGATGTTAAAGATATTGGTCTGCCATTTTACGGGTCCATTCTTTTATCCTTCTTATATTCAAGAGCCACCTGCCCTCCTTTCCAGTCGCTTGGGACTGGATAAAAATACTTTCTCCTTCACAATATTCAAATCGCATTGTAACGAAGCATTGATAGGAACATTGCCACGTTCCCCGTAACGTCATTTACATTACGGTGCAGCTCTATTTGGCTGCCCGTACGGGCCCCTATACACGCCGACTGTCGCGTGTCCGTGCTGCTGACAATGACTAGATCCGGCGACAATGCCTCGAATCGGATTACCAGCGCCGACTCGCTAATTACATGTTCCAGCACTGTATCTGGTGGAATGACAATACGTTCACTAGTTATAGCTGTGGACATTGGTGTAAGGGCTCCTAGGCTAGCGAAGCCAGCAGGTAGTCGCGAAACGCCCTCTGTGTTACGAGGACTGATGCAAGGCCCGCACGTTCTTGATGTAACAATGAAGCTGGGACCAGTGCCGATGCGACACATTGTAACGTAACAACTTAAACTGGAGCTAAAATTTATCTCTATCGACAAAAGATGATACAGAAACATCGACCAAACGGACAAATTTAAATTTTGATACCACGTAAATAACTATTAGTTAGTAACTATTAGATGATTATCATGAATATTCGTATGATACGTGTGACTGTAACATCCTTCGGATTATTAGTTCGAAATGTAGTGCGAACTTCAATGCGAGATGCTTCTAATACTTTCCACAACGAAACTGTCTCAAAATCTGGCAGATAAACCAAAGAGATTCTGGTCGTATGTAAAGTAAACAAGCAGAAAGACACAGTTGCTACCTCCATAGAGTGATAACAGTTGTGATGTTGCTAACGACAATGCCTCTAAAGCAGAATTACTAAATATGGTTTTCCGAAATTCTTTCACTAAAGAAGACGAAATAAGTATTCCAGAATTCGAAGCAAGAACAACATGAGTAATTTTAAAGTGTATATCCTCGGTGTAACAAAAGCCGTGTAAATCACTTAATGAAGGCAAGGCCTCCGATTCTTATTGTATACCAGTCAGGTCCCTCGCCGAGTATGCTGATAGAATAGCCCCATATTTAGTAATCATACACAACCGAACACTCGTTGAAAGATCGTTACCTAAACACTGGAAAGTTGCACCAGTCATTCCGATAGCCAAGTCAGAAAGTAGACGTTACCCATTGAATTACAGACCAATATCTGTAACATCGGCTTGCAATATGATTTTCGAACATACACTGTGTTAGAACATGAGGAGTTATCTCGAGGAAAACGATTTATTGACACACAGTCAAAACGGGTTCAGTAAATATCGTGCTTTTGAAACTCAACTAGCTCTTCATTCTCACAAAGTAATGAGTGCTATCGACAGGGGATGTCAAACTGATTCCGTATTTTTAGATTTCAAGAATGCATTTGGCACCGGACGTCACAAGCGACTTCGAATTAAATTGCGTGCCTATGGTCTATCATCTTAGCAGGACGACTGGATTTGAGATTTCCTGTCAGAAAGGTCACAGTTCGTAGTAACTGACGGAAAGTCATCTAGTTAAACAGAAGTAACATCAGGCGTTCCCCAAGTGAGTGTTATAGATCCTCTGTTGTTCCTGATCTACATAAACGATTTAGGAGACAATATAAGTAGCTCTCTTGTTGGATTGTTTTCAGATGATGCGGTCATTTACTGTCTTATAAACTCATCAGATGATGACTAAGTTTATGTTATACGACAAATCACACAAATCCAAAGGCTTGTAAATTCAACAAAATACTTAAGAACTACAATATCAGTAACTTAAGTTGGGATGATCAAATAGATAATGTCTTGGGGAAAGCGAACCATAGACTACGATTTATTGGCAGAAGACTGAGAAAATGCAACAGCTCTACTTGTGATATTGTCTACATTACGCTTTTAACGTCCTCTTCTGGAGTATTGCTGTGTGGGAACAGCATCAGATAGGACTGGCGAAGGACACAGAAAAAATTCAAAGAAAGGCAGCTCATTTTGTAGTATCGCGAAATAACTGAGAAAGATCTAGGGATGTAATACAGCAATTGGCTTGGCAATCATTTAAGAAAGGCGTTTTTTGTTGCTGCAGGATCTTCTCACGAAATTTAGATCACCAACGTTCTCCTCAGACTGCTAAAATGTTTTGTTGGCACCCACGTACATATTGAGGAATGATCATCATAATAAAATGAGATAAATCAGAGCTCGCACAGAATGATTGAAATGTTCGTTTTTCTCGCGCGCGCTGTTCGGGAGCGGATACATAGAAAAATAACTTGAAGGTGGTTCGATGAAGCTTCGCCAGGAGCTTCATTATTAATTGTAGAGTAACCATGTACGTGTAGATTTAGGGTCAATAATGATGTATTAACGTTTTGGAACGCAGTTTACGCAACGCGGCGATCGACTACAGGTTTTACCTCCGTTTGTTTGAAATACATTCGAGTGCTGTGTTACGAACAAGCGTAGAAACTGCGTGTGAACATGAAACTGTGTGCTGTCTACTGAGGTGAAATTTTAATAGTGCCAGTACTGTGTCGACTGAAATGAGATCTGGTGTGATCGTTGCATTTAAGGTGCGAAGTCGTCTCTCAAAATTATGTATTTCGGACTGCACAAGTTTCTGGTCATAATCTGACGAAATTTGGACCCATAGAAACTTGAAGAACAAAATGTCTTTCGCTGGCAACGTGGTTCGCCAAGTGATATTCTATTACCTTTGAGATGTGAGAGCTTGCCAAATTATCATCCACCAAAAATCTGCGACGGCGCTTCAACATCTTGAGCAATTAAGAAATGAATGTTTTCGTAACTTTAATCGTGCTTAAAACTGTTCAGAATATTATAGTCACTTAACTCTGTGTAGTTTTTGAATATAGGATGATATTCAAAAAGGTTCTTCCATTCCTTCTCGTAGCACCACTTACTTAATTCTCCTTACTGGTCATAATTTTCTACATGTTTCTGTATAAAATTGCACACTCGAAGACACAGAATCCTCGTTTCACTATAGAGGATGTACGTCGTAAATCCTAGCTAAACTGATATTTAAATGTGTTACAATTGAAGAGCTTTATTGTTTCAATTAAAAGTTGTGGTCTCTTTGAAAAATTGCTGATGATTAACTATACCTCAAAATAACTTCACAAATTCTTGAAATAAATAATTTTTATAAATAATTAATTCAAGTAGTTACATAATTCCAGATATTTAAAGATGTTGTTCATTGTGCTACGTATTATTTTCACACTCGTATCCATCTTGTCTCCAAGTCAAAACCAATGTCACAGTAAATAGCTTGCTTTCAGTATTAATAACATCAGTCCCGATACGGTAAATTGCTGCTTCAGAGTTGGTGACCAAAACATCCGTAGGAAAACTTTTTTTTACGAGGAATTGTTATATGGAAATATAGTACCAGTTTTCTTAGAGTCTTCAAACTGGATACTGATGTTTTGAGGATAAAACATAGTCGTAAGAAATACCACTAAGGTAGGCATTCAAGTGAAGTATCATTTACGTGTGAGTAAAGATAGTGAATCAGACACCTTATGCTCATCGCACTTTTTAAAGAAACCAGTGATAGTTTTTGATTACCGTATCAACAAAGTAAATTCCAGTTAGGTTCCACAGGGTCGAAATTAAGAGTGTTTAAGGTTTATTAATCAAAGTCTTTGTTAAGAGCGGAATACTCGCCAAAATTCAGCTGCATGAAGAAAGGCTTCAGCGAGCTAGGAAACAGTGTGTATCGAGAACGAGATTTTTTTGTGGCATACAAACGCAGACTATCCACGGGCCACCCAAACACAAAAACGACAGCCGAGTGTCCAGTTTGTATGAAACGGCCAGTAACCTGGACTGTGGATTCCATATGTTAACAGTCTCATTCTGTATAGTATTTTAACACTGCTGCAAATAAATGTAGTTAATACAAATTAGTTCGTGCTTAATATTTTCTTAATTAAAATGTATTGTCACAATCACGAATAATTGATAGGTTTAATTCGAAAAAATATATATTTGAAAAAAATATACCATAGCAGGCATATGGGAAATCGGCTGGTTCGGTTATAGTATGTAGAGTGTTGCGAAGAGATATTTGAAGGATCTCAAAAAGAATGACTTACCATTTTTTTTATTCACTAAGGAGGAGAGAGGAATGCTTGAGATCCGGCTCATGAAATGTAGACAATGTTAGTAGGTTTATTTTCAAACAGCTCTGCCATTGTTTCCACAACTTTTATTAAAAATACTATGCCCGAGAGAGAGAAAGTTTTTTAATACTGGAATAGAAAGAGTTGGATATCTTCCACATACCTAAAAGAGGTAAAGAAAACGATACGGCAACATTAAACCAGTATTTCCACAGAGCCGGCAGATAAGGGGGAGGTTGCTGCCTCTCCCCTGTAATCCCCGCTACCCAGCCAACAGTCACGTACCGCGGGCTGGCAGCAGCTGGCGGCGCGGCGCGGTGTGGCAGGTATCGTATCGGCTGCCACGTGGCCCCAGCCGTTAGGGACGGCACGTTGCCCGCGCCTCAGGTTAAACGCAATTACAGAAGGACACGAAACGTACGTAAATCCGCTGCATTTATAACGTTCCTGCGTGAAGGCATCGTCTTTCCGTATGGAAACTTTTTCTTCGTATAATGATTTCGTTTTCAACTCTTTTCCTGCGAATGGCACAAAACAATTGCTCACTTTTATTACTACATTAAAAGGTACAAAATAAGCAGTGACTATCGATGACTGAGATATTGGCCCTATTTTAACAATGAATTTTTCTCAGTCTTTCTGCATACTAATCCTGTACAGACGGACGTAATGATAAGAAGGAACTGTTAAGGAACATACTCAAATCACTGAGATTCTTATGTTGCATTTTTCTGCCTCAGGTTACGCAGAAAGTTTCATTATCGTTTTCGTCTTCTTAGCAAATGTCATCAGACGATCTGTTTAGAAAGACAGAGAAAAGGGGGATGGCAAAATACTAGCAAAAAAAAAAAAAAAAAATACGGATCTAGTTAACGCCGGTACAGAACAACATGCATTTAATACATTCAGTACTAACTCTTCAAGTATAAATGAACAGGTCAAGACAGGTGATTATATTGGAAGATATTTCTGTTGTAACTGTTGGCAATGAAGGTTATAGTTAACTTTCCTCTTTGTCTCTCTCTCTCTCTCTTTCTTTTTTTTCTCTTTTTTGTGGAGTCAGTAGTCTTATAACTGCTTTGATGCGGCTCTTCACGAAATCCTCCCCTGTGCCAACTTTTTCGTCTTAGACTGGGTTTGCAACCTCCGTCCTCAATAATATGTAGCCTCTATTGCAATCTCTGCCTTCGCCTACTGTTTTTACCCTCTACGTATCATCGAAGTTATTCCCTGATGTTTTATGGAAGTTATTCCTAGTGTTTTAACATATGTCCTATTTAACATGTGTCCTGTCATCCTGACCGTTCTTCTTGTCAGTGTTATCCATATATTCCTTTCCTCGCCGATTCAGCGGAGTACCTCCTCATACCTTACCTTATCAGTCCCTCTAATTTTCAACATTCTTCTCTAGCATCACATCTCAGAGGCTTCGATTCTCTGCCCCAGTTATCCCACAGTTCATGTTTCACTGTCATACAATGCTGTGTTTCAAACGTACATCATCAGTAATTTCTTCCTCAAATTAAGGCCTATGTGTGATAGCAATAGACTTCCCTTGGCCAGGAACGTTCGTTTTGCCAATACAAGTCAGCATTTTATGTCCTCCTTGCTCCATCCGTCATGGTTTATTTTGCTGCCTAGGTAGCCGAATCCCTCAAGTACTTCCAGTCTGTGATCTACAATTCTGACGTTAAGATTCTCGCTGTTCTCATGTCTGCGGCTTAATAATTTCTTACTTTTTCGATTAACTCTCAGTCCGTACTCTGTACTCTTCATTCCATTCAACAGCTCCTGTAATTTTTCTTCGTTTTCAGTGAAAATGGCAATGTCGTCGTCGAATCTTATCGTGCATATCTTTTTGCTCTGAATTTTAATCCCTGTGTTGAACCTTCCCTTTATTTCCGGCATTGCTTCCCCTATGTATAGATTGAATAGTAGCGAACAAAGACTACATCCCTGTTTTACTCCCTTTTTTATACGAGCTCTTCGTTCTTTGTCCTCCAGTCTTAATTTACTCCCTTCGTTCTTATACATACGGTATATCACCCACCTTTTCCTATACCTTATCCATAGTTTTCTTAGAATTTTGAACATCTTGCACCATTTTACACTATCGAATGCTTCTTCCGGGTGGACAAATCCTATGAACGTGTCTTGATTTTAGTTCAGTCTTCCTTCCATTATCAACCGAAACGTCAGAACTACCTCTCTGTTGCCTTCTTCTTTCCTAAAATCAAATTCGTGGAATCTAACTAATTCTCAATTTTCTTGTCCATTCTTCTGTGTGTCATTCTTGCAAGGAACTTGGATGCATGAGCTGAGAAGCTGATTGTGAGCTAATTCTCGCACTTCTCGGCTCTTCCTGTCTTCGTGATTGTGGGAGTGACGTGTTTCGAATTTCTGATGGTGTACCTCCTGTATCATACATTCTACACACCAATGGCAATAGTCGTTTGGCTACACTTGCCCCAAAGGTTCTAGAAATTCTGATGGTGTGGTATCTGCCCCTTCAGCCTTATCTGATCTTAAGTCGTCCAAACCTCTTTCAAATTCTGGTTATTCTGATTCTAATACTAGATCCACTAACTCGTCCAAGTCAACTCCTGTTCCTTCTTCTGTCACGTCCTGAAACGAATCCCCCGCTCCTCCACCCCCCTCTTGAAGGCCATATGTGTACTGTTACTACCGATCCGCTCTCTCCTCTGCATTTGACAGCGGAATCCCCATTGCATTCTTATTGTTTCCGCACTTGCTTTTAATTTCACCAAAGGTTGTTTGGTTTGGAAACATGAAGTCTATGAATGGTTGCAGATTGTCTCCAGGTAGCCGGACATGATCATTTCCAATTAATAATCGTTTCAGTCGCTCCAGAGGATCCAGTTCACTCCATATTAACACAACCGACACCATTATCGAGCTGGCCGGAGTGGCCGAGCGGTTCTAGGCGCTTCAGTCTGGAACCGCGCGACTGCTACGGTCGCACGTTCGAATCCTGCCTCGGGCATGGATGTGTGTGATGTCCTTAGGTTAGTTAGGTTTAAGTAGTTCTCAGTTCTAGGGGACTGATGACCTCAGATGTTCAGTCTCATAGCGCTCAGAGCCATTTTTGAACCATTATGGAGCTACCGCGAGTTTGCACGGTGTCTTATTGACAACCTGCTTGCATGGCTGCGTGGGGGCTGCGCCACACACGAACCCTACAATTAGCTCTTACCAGCTGAAACTGAAATAGTCTCGTCTGACGAGGCCACGGTTTCCCAGTCGTCTAGGGTCCAACCGAAATCATCGCGAGCCCAGAAGCGGAGCTGCAGGCTATGTCATGCTATTAGCCTGGGCACGCACGTCGGTCATCTGCTGCCATAGCCCGTTAACGCCAAATTTCGCCGCACTATCGTAATGGATAAGTTCGTCGCATGTCCCACAATGATTCCTCAGGTTATCTCACGCAATGGGACTGACAACTCTACGCAAACGCCGCTGCTCTCGTTCGTTAAGGGAAGGCCGTAAGTCACTGCGTTGTCCGTGGTGAGAGGTAATTTCTGCAATTTGGTATTCTCGGAACACTCTTGTCCGCAGCTCGTGGTCTCGCGGTCGCGTTCTCGCTTCACGAGCACGGTGTCCTGGGTTCGATTCCCGGCGGGGTGAGGGATTTTCACCTGCCTCAAGATGACTGGATGTTTTTGTCGTCCTCATCATTTCATCATCATTCATGAAAGTGGCGAGATTGGGCTGATCAAAGGTTGGTAAATTGTACGGGCGCTGATAACCGCGCAGTTGAGCGCCCCACAAACCAAACATCATCATCATCATCATCATCGGAACACTCTTGATACTTACGATTTGGGAATACTAAATTCCTTCACGATTTCTGAAATGGAATGTCCCATGTGTCTAGCTCCAATTACCAATCCGCGCTGAAAGTAATTCCCGTCGTGCGACAGTTATGTGGGACACCTTTCCACATGAGTCACCTGAGTATAAATGACAGCTCCACCGATGCACTGCTCTTGTGTATCTTGTGTACGTGATACATGCGCCATTTGTACATGTGCAAAAAAATGGCTCAGAGCACTATGCGACTTAGCTTCTGAGGTCATCAGTCCCCTAGAACTTAGAACTACTTAAACCTAATGTAGTGTTGGCAGAAGAGCCAACACCGTGTTGCTAGAGGAGGCCGAAATGCACGCGTTTAATCACACGCTGACTGGCGTGAGGTCTGGAACAGGACAATGTCTTGAGAATTGCAAATAAAGTACGTAGATGATGTAATACTTAACTTTAATCGATAATTGGTGTACATCTCTCTCGACTGTACATGCTTCAAGATAAATATCAATTGAATACGGCGCCTTGCTAGGTCGTAGCAAATGACGTAGCTGAAGGCTATGCTAACTATCGTCTCGGCAAATGAGAGCGTATTTGTCAGTGAACCACTGCTATGAACGTCGGCTGTACAACTGGGGCGAGTGCTAGGAAGTCTCTATAGACCTGCCGTGTGGCGGCGCTCGGTCTGCGATCACTGACAGTGGCGACACGCGGGTCCGACGTATACTAATGGACCGCGGCCGATTTAAAGGCTACCACCTAGCAAGTGTGGTGTCTGGCGGTGACACCACACCTAACAAATCTAAGGACATCACACACATACGTGCCCGAGGCAGGATTCGAACTTGCGACCGTAGCGGTCACGCGGTTCCAAACTGAAGCGCCTAGAACCGCACGGCCACACCGACCGGCTGTACATGTGCATATCACTATACCAAAACCTCAGTTTATAGCTTAAAACTCACCAATATGGACTTGTACCGAACACAAAAATACAGTACGGCATCTTGCTTTCTGGTTATGACGTACGGAGCAGTCTTGTTTCCTACTGGTTCTAATATTCAGTGGCATCTCTCCGTAATATTGCGGAACTTATTTTGTGTTTCACATGACGAAACGGTTGCTCGACGAGAAATAACAGGAAGTGAGGTCACAAAACTCGTAGAGTGCCACGTCAACGGTAACTGACTCGCCCCGTTCTGCTAGGAGCTAGCGTGCTGGCCGGGCGTTGAGCACCGCCAGTGGCCGGGTGCGGCAACGCGGCTTAGCTTGCGTGCGGACAGAGTAGACCGTGCGTAGCACAGCAGACGGCGCGTAGGCGAGGACTGTATTGTGGAAGTACAGTCCGTGACACCAGTGCTTGGTACTGAGAGTTCACATAGACAGGTGGCAACGTTAGCCGGATGCGGCGTGCGTCAGTCGCTACGACTCGCGTCCTCTAGCTCCAAAAATAAAAAAGTCTCGACAACACGCACATATCCTGCTATCTTTAATCACAAATTCATTTATAGTATCTAATTCAAATATACGAACTCGAAAAACTGAGAGAAGATACTATGTACCTGTTGTTGTTGTGGTCTTCAGTCCTGAGACTGGTTTGATGCAGCTCTCCATGCTACTCTATCCTGTGCAAGCTTCTTCATCTCCCAGTGCCTACTGCAACCTACATCCCTCTGAATCTGCTTAGTGTATTCATCTCTTGGTCTCCCTCTACGATTTTTACCCTCCACGCTGCCCTCCAATGCTAAATTTGTGATCCCTTGATGCCTCAAAACATGTCCTACCAACCGATCCCTTCTTCTAGTCAAGTTGTGCCACAAACTTCTCTTCTCCCCAATTCTATTCAATACCTCCTCATTAGTTACGTTGTCTACCCACCTTATCTTCAGCATTCTTCTGTAGCAGCACATTTCGAAAGCTTCTATTCTCTTCTTGTCCAAACTAGATATCGTCCATGTTTCACTTCCATACATGGCTACACTCCATACAAATAGTTTCAGAAACGACTTCCTGACACTTAAATCTATACTCGATGTTAATAAATTTCTCTTCTTCAGAAACGCTATCCTTCCCATTGCCAGTCTACATTTTATATTCTCTCTACTTCGACCACCATCAGTTATTTTACTCCCTAAATAGCAAAACTCCTTTACTACTTTAAGTGTCTCATTTCCTAGTCTAATTCCCTCTGCATCACCCGACTTAATTCGACTACATTCCATTATCCTCGTTTTGCTTTTGTTGATGTTCATCTTATATCCTCCTTTCAAGACACTGTCCATTCCGTTCAACTGCTCTTCCAAGTCCTTTGCTGTCTCTGACAGAATTACAATGTTATCGGCGAACCTCAAAGTTTTTACTTCTTCTCCATGAATTTTAATACCTACTCCAAATTTTTCTTTTGTTTCCTTTACTGCTTGCTCAATATACAGATTGAATAACATCGGGGAGAGGCTACAACCCTGTCTCAATCCTTTCCCAACCACTGCTTCCCTTTCATGCCCCTCGACTCTTATAACTACCATCTGGTTTCTGTACAAATTGTAAATAGCCTTTCGCTCCCTGTATTTTACCCCTGCCACCTTCAGAATTTGAAAGAGAGTATTCCAGTTAACGTTGTCAAAAGCTTTCTGTAAGTCTACAAATGCTAGAAACGTAGGTTTGCCTTTTCTTAATTTTTCTTCTAAGATAGGTCGTAAGGTTAGTATTGCCTCACGTGTTCCAACATTTCTACGGAATCCAAACTGATCTTCCCCGAGGTCCGCTTCTACCAGTTTTTCCATTCGTCTGTAAAGAATTCGCGTTAGTATTTTGCAGCAGTGACTTATTAAACTGATAGTTCGGTAATTTTCACATCTGTCAACACCTGCTTTCTTTGGGATTGGAATTATTATATTCTTCTTGAAGTCTGAGGGTATTTCGCCTGTCTCATACATCTTGCTCACCAGATGGTAGAGTTTTGTCATAAATGGCTCTCCCAAGGCCATCAGTAGTTCTAATGGAATGTTGTCTAGACTATGTACCTAGTATGCTGAAATATCTTTAACTAATGGTTAAGCATCATAATAGAAGCGCAAAATATTTTCGAAACACTGTCGAACATTCGCACTTTTTTTCGTTGCTAAATATCTGAATTATTAATTTATTCTTCAGCGACCAGTACAATAATTTACCAATACATATAAACAGAAGAATGAAGAAAGTGTTCGCAATGTCATCATGGATATATAGCTTACTCCCCTCTCAAACATCTGTCCTTTCCATTAATATTTTATGTGTGTCAATAACTGGCTAGCTGAAGGCTGTGTCCTTAACCACTGTATACAATAATATTAATTGCATTCGGCGCGCCGCTGCGGCCGAGCGGTTCTAGGCACTTCAGTTGGGAACCACGTGGCTGTTACAGTCGCAGGTTCGAATCCTGCGTCGGGCATGGATATGTGTGATGTCCTCAGGTTAGTTCTAAGTCCAGGGGACTTATGACCTCAGATGTTAAGTCCCATAATGCTTAGAGCCATATTTTTATTGCATTCAAGAAGATCATCTTTGAAACGTTTCACTAGTAATTTTGATATCGTAGGCTGTGTATTAAAAAAATTTATGTATTTATGTGTATTCATGTGTGTGTGTGTGTGTGTGTGGTGTTCCACATCTCCTCCTAAACTACTGGACCGATTTCAACCAGACTTGGTACACATATCCCTTACTATCAGGCAACAATCGTCGTGCTACCATAGTTCAGGAGACGTCATAAACACTGAGATACGTGAAAAACTTCAGCTGCATGATGTATGAAGTTTTAATACATTTAATCTTTCCTTGTAAGACACGCACCTGTTGCTCAACTTAAAGAAAATTCCTGACCCCTGGCAGCGCTTTCGACAGTTTTCAACTATGAAGAGTAAGCGGTTGTAGGCGAAAACAGCAGCCACCTATAGAGCTATAAGGAGGTGTTGCATAAAGACTTTTACAAAATTGCGTTGTAGATCTGCAAAGCACCTGCGCCCAGCTGCCTGGACATGTGACTAGAAGTACTCTTTAGTTCTGAGTTAAAAATCATTTGAAAATTTGCATTTTACGTACTATATTTCTTAATTTGGGTACAGTACTTATAGATTTTAATATTATTCATATTTTTTGTACAACTGTTTCATAATTTCAAAGCTGTTTTCACGATTACATAGAAATGAATTTGATTGGATATACAACCAAAGTCTATTTTTTTCGTTTCTAATAGAATACTGTCAAAATGAAGACCCAGGCAGTGCTGGATCTCTGAGGTGGTAGTAGTAGTTATATATACACTCCTGGAAATTGAAATAAGAACACCGTGAATTCATTGTCCCAGGAAGGGGAAACTTTATTGACACATTCCTGGGGTCAGATACATCACATGATCACACTGACAGAACCACAGGCACATAGACACAGGCAACAGAGCATGCACAATGTCGGCACTAGTACAGTGTATATCCACCTTTCGCAGCAATGCAGGCTGCTATTCTCCCATGGAGACGATCGTAGAGATGCTGGATGTAGTCCTGTGGAACGGCTTGCCATGCCATTTCCACCTGGCGCCTCAGTTGGACCAGCGTTCGTGCTGGACGTGCAGACCGCGTGAGACGACGCTTCATCCAGTCCCAAACATGCTCAATGGGGGACAGATCCGGAGATCTTGCTGGCCAGGGTAGTTGACTTACACCTTCTAGAGCACGTTGGGTGGCACGGGATACATGCGGACGTGCATTGTCCTGTTGGAACAGCAAGTTCCCTTGCCGGTCTAGGAATGGTAGAACGATGGGTTCGATGACGGTTTGGATGTACCGTGCACTATTCAGTGTCCCCTCGTCGATCACCAGTGGTGTACGGCCAGTGTAGGAGATCGGTCCCCACACCATGATGCCGGGTGTTGGCCCTGTGTGCCTCGGTCGTATGCAGTCCTGATTGTGGCGCTCACCTGCACGGCGCCAAACACGCATACGACCATCATTGGCACCAAGGCAGAAGCGACTCTCATCGCTAAAGACGACACGTCTCCATTCGTCCCTCCATTCACGCCTGTCGCGACACCACTGGAGGCGGGCTGCACGATGTTGGGGCGTGAGCGGAAGACGGCCTAACGGTGTGCGGGACCGTAGCCCAGCTTCATGGAGACGGTTGCGAATGGTCCTCGCCGATACCCCAGGAGCAACAGTGTCCCTAATTTGCTGGGAAGTGGCGGTGCGGTCCCCTACGGCACTGCGTAGGATCCTACGGTCTTGGCGTGCATCCGTGCGTCGCTGCGGTCCGGTCCCAGGTCGACGGGCACGTGCACCTTCCGCCGACCACTGGCGACAACATCGATGTACTGTGGAGACCTCACGCCCCACGTGTTGAGCAATTCGGCGGTACGTCCACCCCGCCTCCCGCATGCCCACTATACGCCCTCGCTCAAAGTCCGTCAACTGCACATACGGTTCACGTCCACGCTGTCGCGGCATGCTACCAGTGTTAAAGACTGCGATGGAGCTCCGTATGCCACGGCAAACTGGCTGACACTGACGGCGGCGGTGCACAAATGCTGCGCAGCTAGCGCCATTCGACGGCCAACACCGCGGTTCCTGGTGTGTCCGCTGTGCCGTGCGTGTGATCATTGCTTGTACAGCCCTCTCGCAGTGTCCGGAGCAAGTATGGTGGGTCTGACACACCGGTGTCAATGTGTTCTTTTTTCCATTTCCAGGAGTGTAGAACGACGAACAGTATCTTTCGGCTAAAACACTTGCTTCTCCATCAGCCGCTCTTTTCCTGGAGTCTGCAACCTTGATGTACCAGTCTATCACAATCTAGACTGCACTATTCTTTTGCTGCCGTTACACCAGTGTTTTTGTTTACATTCAAACCTGCTGAAGTATTCTTTACCATGTGAGCAACATAAAATAACAGCTTACTTTGACCAATTTCTTTCTCAAAATACTTACCGAAAACACGAGTTCCCGGGCTAGTATATGTAGCACGCTTTATTTCACTTCACGTGTTGCCTTTGCAGAATACGCACATTATACACTACCGGCCATTGACATTGCTACACCACGAAGATGACGTGCTACAGACGCGAAATTTAACCGATAGGAGAAGATGCTGTGATATGCAAATGATTAGCTTTTCAGACCATTCACTCGAGGTTGGCGCCGGAGGCGACACCTACAACGTGCTGACAACAGGAGAGTTTCCAACCGATTTCTCATACACAAACAGCAGTTGACCGGCGTTGCCTGGTGGAACGTTGTTGTGATCCCTCGTGTAAGGAGGGGAAATGCCTACCATCACGTTTCCTACTCTGATAAATGTCGGACTGTAGCCAATCGCGATTGTGGTTTATTGTATCGCGACATTGCTGCTCGCGTTGGTCGAGATCCAATGACTGTTAGCAGAATATGGAATCGGTGGGTTGAGGAGGGTAATACGGAACGCCGTGCTGGATCCCAACGGCCTCGTATCACTAGCAATCGAGATGACTGGCACCTTATTTGCATGGCTGTAACGGATCATGCAGTCACGTCTCGATCCCTGAGTCAACAGATGCGGACCTTTGCAAGACAACAACCATCTGCACGAACAGTTCGACGACGTTTGCAGCAGCATGGTCTATCAGCTCGAAGACCATGGCTGTGGTTACCCTTGACGCTACATCACGGACAGGAGCGCCTGCGATGGTGTACTCAACGAAGAACCTGGGTGCACGAATGGCAAAACGTCATTTTTTCGGATGAATCCAGGTTCTGTTTATAGCATTTTGATGGTCGCATCCGTGTTTGGTGACATCGCGGTCAACACACACTGGAAGGGTGTATACGTCATCGCCATACTGGCGTATCACCCGGCGTTATGGTATGGGGTGCCATTTATTACACGTCTCGGTCACCTCTTGTTCGCATTGACGGCACTTCGAACAATGGGCGTTACATTTCCGATGTGTTACGATCCGTGGCCCTACCCTTCATTCGATCCCTGCGAAACCCTACATTTCAGAAGGATAATGCACGATCGCATGTTGCAGCTCCTGTACAGGCCCTTCAGGGTACAGAAAATGTTCGACTGCTGCCCTGGCCAGCACATTCTCCAGATCTCTCACGAATTGGAAACGTCTGGTCAATGGTGGCCGAGCAACTGGCTCGTCACAATACACCAGTCACTACTCTTGATGAACTGTGGTATCGTGTTGAAGCTTCATGGGCAGCTGTAGCTGTACACGCCATCCAAGCTCTGTTTGACTGAGTACCCAGGCGTATAAAGGCCGTCATTACGACAGAGGTGGTTGTTCTGGGTACTGATTTGTCAGGATCTATGCACCCGAATTGCGTGAAAATGTAATCACATGTCAGTTCTAGTATAATATATTTGTCCAATGAATATCGTTTTATCATCTGCATTTCTTCTTTGTGTAGCAATTTTAATGGCCAGTAGTGTATATAGAACGACGAACAGTATCTTTCTGCTAAAACTCACCTGCTTCTTCATTAGCCGCTCTTTCCTGGAGTCTGCATCCTTGACGTACCAGTCCATCACAATCTAGATCGCTCTGTCCTTTCGCTGCCCTTATAAAAGTGTTGTTGTTTACGTTCAAACCTGTAGCAGTCTTCTTTACGACGTGACCAACATAAAATAATGGCTCACTTTGTCCATTTTCTCTCTCAAAATACTCACCGAAAACGCGAATTCGCGGGCTATTATATGTAGCACGCTTTTTTCTCTTCACGTGTTGGGTTTGCAGCATACGCCACATTGTACATGATTTAAAATAAAATAGAAGTGAATGAACACTAACAAAACCAGAAACGAGATAAACTAAGGAGTTCAGGTTAGACAAAGCAAAAGGGTAAGACCGGTTACACGCAAGAAACTCACGCATGCGTCTCTCTTCAGTGTGCCGGCCGTAGTGGCCCAGCGGTTCTAGGCGCTACAGTCTGGAACCGCGCGACCGCTACGGC
This sequence comes from Schistocerca nitens, assembly GCF_023898315.1. NCBI lineage: Eukaryota > Metazoa > Arthropoda > Insecta > Orthoptera > Acrididae > Schistocerca > Schistocerca nitens. Next base: position 37,044,764 of record NC_064620.1, read on the forward strand.
CGCAGGTTCGAATCCTGCCTCGGGCATGGATGTGTGTGATGTCCTTAGGTTAGTAAGGTTTAAGTAGTCTCTAAGTTCTAAGGGACCGATGACCTCAGTAGTTAAGTCCCGTAGTGCTGAGAGCCAGTTGTCTTCAGTGTGGATACCGCTACCTGCTCAAGTGCGGCCCGTCATTGGCAAACTGCCTCCGGTCGGTAGGGAACAAAACGACTCTGCTGAGCTGTCAGTACTAATGACTCGTCTCCCAGACTATTGAGGGCGTGAGTGGGCGGGTGGCACGGGATCACGGGGGGGGGGGGGGGGGACATGAACTCCATACCACAGCGAAGAAGTAGTGCATTGATGACAATGAGGCTGTCCAGCGGGTGCTAGAGGGTCCAGCGTCACACCTCGTTACTGTCGCCAGATTAGACATGCCTGGTGGTTCGGTCGGCGCGTGTAGTATAAATAACACGTGTTAGCTTGGATGATTTGTTGTGAAGCAGTTCACCGCCGTTTTGGTGCAATGTTGCGTCGGTGAGTCGTTACGATCATTCTGCTACACGCTCACTTAAGACTGCCTTCAGAGTGGCGTCAACAGCCGTCGCCAGACGCCGTCAGCAGAGGTCGTCCAACGATATCGGCTGACAGCCTGGGGACAGGCCGTCCGATCTCTTTGTCAGTGTTTGGCGGGATGAAGGAGGTTAAGTTAGAATCTGCTCTACTAAGGAGGTTTGGTTTTTATCTCCTTCGGCGCAAAGGATGCCACGACGCTTCTGTGGTTGAAGATAATGCTACGCTGGGGTGTTTGCCATAGGGGGCGATCAAAAAGTTCCCGTCTGACGTCGTTCCTACAGCGAATATGCACCGTAAAGCCCCTCCGATTTGGGTGTATAAGCACCGATTTGCAGTCAGTGCTACGAGGGTAAGTCAATTATTATCCGCGAAGTAGTTATAAAACTTCATTGTAATAGGAAACTTATGAGAACATCATTTTTCGACATCGTCTCCTTGAGTTTCAACGCACTTCATTCATAGTTGTACAAGCTTCCTGGTGCCGTCATAAAAGAAGGTTCCCGGTTGAGCAGCTAGCCAGGAATGAACCGGTTCTATCTCTGCTTCGTCCAAGGCAAATCGACGGCCTCTTAATGCCTGTTTGAGTGGACCAAGCATGTGATAGTCAGAAGGGGCAAGATCGGTACTGTATGGAATGATCCAGTACTTCAAATTTGAGTTTCTGGAGCATTTCAGCAGTGTGGGCAGCAGTATGTGGACGGGCGTTGTCTTGCAACAACACAACACCTTCTGGCAGCAATCCTCGGCGTTTGCTTCGAATTGCAGGCTTTAGCCTGGCAGTAAGCATCTCTCTGTAAAATACACTGTTTATTGTTGTGCCCCTCTCCCCACAATGTTGCAGTACTGGACCTTGTGCGTCCCAAAAAGCCGAAAACATCAGTTTTCCTGCGGACGGTTGGGTCTTGAACTTTTTCTTGCACGGCTAATTTGGATGTTTCCATTCCATACTCTGCCGTTTACTCTCCGGCTTATAATGATGGATCCATGTTTCGTCACCAGTAATGATATTGTCTAAGAAATTGTCCTCTTCGTTACCATAGCGATCCCAATGTTTTTTGCAGATGTCCAAGCGCGTTTGTTTATGCAACTGTGTGAGTTGTTTCGGGACGCATCTTGCACAAACTTTATGAAACCCAAGCCTGTCATGGACTATTTCGTAGGCTGCGCCGTGATCAATTTGCAGACGATGTGGCACCTCTGTCTAAGAGAATCATTTCACGTGAACGCTGAATAGTTTCTCCATTTGTGGCGGTAAATGGTCGTCCGGCTCCTTCATCGTGCGTAACACTTGTGAGACCATTTCGGAAGTTTTCAATCCATTCGTAGACACTCCGTTGTGGTAACACTGTCCCGTACTGTACCGGAAGTTTTCGATGAATTTCGGCCCCTGATACGCTTTCCGACCACAAAAACGGATCACTGAACGTTGCTCTTCTTTGGTGCAAATAGACAGCGGAGGAGCCATGATTAACAGCACGGCAGCGTTAACTAAACTAACCTAGCAGCTCGAAAATTGCAAAGATGCATCAACAAATAAACAAAGCATGCGTCATCAACGTAAAACGACAGTACTACCAAAATAAACAAAAATATAACTAAATTGCGCATAGTAATTGTCTTACACTCCTATAATGTGGTATTCACGTCTTCGTAACGCGCGTGCGGTAAATGCGGAAACCTGAAAATAGTGACGTTAATACCGAATGCTTCAAAACAGCACCAAATGCAGTTATTCTTTTCTTGGCCGCCTAAGAACTACCACCGGTAGGCATCCGTCAGAGAATGAAGAATGTGTATGCGGCATCATCTCTGTCGAAAACCACGGCACTAAGTTACGTACTAGTTACGTACTAGCCGTGATTTGACAATAAACGCCGGTCGATTTGGGAGGCCAGCTTCATCCATTACTAACAAGAGGAGGGAGACACTCGATCACTCAGCCTATAGTCTCCCCATAGTATTATCACACCTTCAGCCCCTTAAATGAAGTCTTGAAGGGTCGACGATTCCTGTCGGACGGAGACGTGCAGTAGGCTGTCACTCAGACGTGTATCTTAATCGTGGTGTGCCGGTGGGACAATTGCTTCAAAGCTCTCGGGGCTTCCTGAAAAGTAATACCTTCGTGTGTGAAACTTCTTAAAGCGTTTTAAATTAAACAAACTTTATTAACATTCTACATCTTTCTTCTTCGTGTCTCCACATAATCACCCTAGCGGTGAACACATTTCCTCCAGAGAGAAACTGGTTGTTGACGAAGCATCTGCCTGCGCCTGTTTATCACTATTGAAGTGACACCCTCGACGGTGTTCTTTAGGTATTGGAAACAAATAAAGATCGGATGAAGCCACGTCGAGATTGTTTGGAGGATGACCGACGACTCTGAACCCGAGGCGTCGCATTCTTGCAGATGTCGCAGGGCTCATTGTGATCTTGCATTGTCATGCTGAAGAAGATCGTGCTCCATATGTGGACGAACTCTTAGGGTCCGAAATTCGAATACAGCACGTTGAGTCTGATGCAGCGACATAGTTACGTTACACACCGCTCTACAATTCTGAACCTTCCATTGCTAGAGAGCTGCAAATATGTTGACATGACGAATAAAGATCACACACAGGGAATTCTAAAATATTTATGTTTGCTGATGACACTAGCTTGGTAGTAAAGGATGTTGTGTGCAACATTGGCTCCGTTTCAAATAGTTCAGTTCATGACATAAGTTCATGGCTAGTAGAAAATAAACTAATGCTAAATCACAGTAAGACTGAGTGTTTACAGTTTCAAACACCCAATTCAATAAAAACCCGACTTTTTAATCTCACAAAATGGGCATACAATCAGTGAAAATCAACAGTTCAAATTTCTAGGTGTTCAGATAGCTAGTAAACTGTCGTGGAAAGCTCACGTTCAGAATCTTGTTCAAAGACTTAATGCTACCATTTTTACTATTCGAACGGTATCTGAAGCATATGATGGTTCTACACGAAAATTAAGCTACTTTACTTATTTACGTTAGCTTATGTCATATAGTATTATATTTTGGGGTAACTGTTCCCATTCTCTAAGGATATTTTTGGCTCATAAACGGGCAGTTCGGGCAATAAATGGTGTAAGTTCGCGAACCACTTGTCGACAACTGTTCACTAGTGTGGGTATTCTGACATTGACCTATCAATATATATATATATATTCTTTACAGCCGTTTCTTGTTAACAACACCGTCTTGTCACCAAGAATTAGCAGCTTTCACTCAGTTAATACTCGGCATAAATCCGATTTGCATTTGGATCGTTATTCCTTAACTCTTGTACAAGAAAGTGTGCAGTATATTGCCTCATCCATTTTCAACAAGCTACCACAAGAATTCAAAAATCAGTAATCCACGTGTTTTCAAATCGAAACTGAAGAGTTTCCTCATGGGTCACTCCTTATCTTCTGTTGAGGAGTTTGTTGAAAAATTAAGCTGATCCCTATGTTGTATTTTTGATTCTGTTTACTTAAACATAAGGTTTGACTTTTCTGGAGTCATAAACATTTTATTTTTCTGTTATTACTTTTATGTTGTAATTCCATGTACTGACACGTTCCATGAGCTTGGAGGTTTGCTCCTCAATTTGGTCCTACGGAACTAGACGTGTAAATAAATAAACTGAAATAAATGTTAGTAAAATTTGTATAAATTTAAGAAAAATCCGGTGGTTAAACTGTTACAGTGAGAATGGCGAGAAACTGGACAACCCGCAGTATCAGTTAAGTTTAATGCACTATCCTTCAATTGCCATCTTATACAAGCTCTATCGGACGAATGATACGTCAGTGGAAGTAGCGTATAAGACAGTTGTGATAGCTATTTATGAAGTTTACTTTGAATGTCTCGGAGGATGTAGTTGAGAGCACATCTGACAAATTTAATAGTGATTGGTGGGATGACGACGTTGCCGCAAAGGTGAATGAGAAAAAGGAGGCCTAAAAACAAACGGCTTATGAGCAATAAGAAATGACAGAAGTGGGCAAAGAGGCAAATAATGCAGTACTTAGAGCAAAAAAGCTGTGTGGGTCTTCAAATGTGAACAAATTAATATCTACATAAGGAAGTCAAAGTACAGAGAAGCATGGGAGGTGATGAAATAGCTAACAACAAATGATAGATGTAGAATAAACTTATAGTTTATAATCCTAGAGAGATGGAGACATACTGTGAGGAGCTGTTTCAAGAAGACCAATCCGAGTTTCAGAATATATGCTCCTTTGTAGGCAACGAATATGACACAGAAATCCAGGGGATAAAATAGTGGAGGTACAGAAAACAATTAAGCAATTCAAAAATGGCAAAGCACCAGGACCTGGAGCTGCTTGTATGAGTATTTAATCTTTGCCTTAGTGGAGAGGAAATCCCTGTCGAGTTTAAAGAAAGGTTCATAGCAAACATATTGAAAAAAAGAAGCAAAGACGACTGCGCCAATTATTAAGGGATCACAATTCTCAGTTCTGTATCGAGACTATACGGTAAGGTCCTTAAAACTAGAATTGAGAGAGAAACTGAGGAATTAGAAAAACAGATTGGCTACTGGGCGGGAAGGTCTGAAGCATTAGACAGGTGGCTGACAAGAGTGGAACACAGTTCTGAGACACACATGGTTCTTGTTGACTTGCAGTAGGCTATGACGTCTACACTTTCTAGGATATGGGAAGCAATGCATAGCCAGAACATTCGCAAGTGATATGTACAAGCTGTTAGAAAGCTGTATTCAGATAATACGTGTCGTGTTGAAGTTGGGAAGTTACTACACCGAGACTTAAGGTATCCGAAGGACTGAGCTAGGATGCTGCTTAGCACCTATCACCTTTACAATATTTTACAACAAGCACTCAAAAATTAGAAAAAGAAATGTAAAATCATGGGATTTAGAGTTATTCCTAAATTTTATTGACTATCTGGTGATTTTCGCCGAGAAAGAAGAGGAAGTGTCTTAAGAAAGCCTAAAGAAAACTATGAGCGGTGGGGCATGAAAAGTAACTTTACAAAGTTTGAATACTTGGTTGTAGGAGGTAAAGGAGGGGGTCTTGTCATGAAAATGTAGTCTTTCATATAAATTTTTAGGGACAGTCATTTCGGATAAATGTGGAAGCAAAGAGGAAATAAAGTACAGAACAGGAAAGAGAAAGATGGCACTTAAACAGTTACATTACATTATCAGGAATAAAACTACGACAAAAAAAATTGAAAAGGAGAAACTACGAAACTGTAGTTGAGAATGTTGCTCTGTATAGTGCTGAACTATGGGACGCATCCAGGGCCATTGAGAGGAAATGAAAGGCACTCGAAATGGAGTTTTTGAGACAACTTGTGAAGTAACAAGTGGAGACAAAATAAGAAATCAGGTGCTGCGGGAAAAGCTCTAAGTTACCAAGGATATTGTACGCACAACTGAAAATGAACGGATATCGTGGTACGGTTATCTTAGAGGACATCGGAGACCTGCACGACACAGAAAAAGAGGAAGACCCTGGCCTAGTTGGAACAGTGGAGCGCAGCGTGCGACGCAGGACAGAGCCATGGAAGAAGAGGACTGGCGAGACAGAAGAAAATGGGAACCTGGATGCAAGAGACGTTGCACAGTGTAGAAAACTCGCAGAAAGAAGAGAGCAGAGAAATATTAATTACGTTTCTTTCATTTAAAAAGCTTTAAGGGTTGTTGTTGTTGTTGTGGTCTTCAGTCCCGAGACTGGTTTGATGCAGCTCTCCATGCTACTCTATCCTGTGCAAGCTTCTTCATCTCCCAGTACCTACTGCAACCTACATCCTTCTGAATCTGCTTAGTGTATTCATCTCTTGGTCTCCCTCTACGATTTTTACCCTCCACGCTGCCCTCCATTGCTAAATTTGTGATCCCTTGATGCCTCAAAACATGTCCTACCAACCGATCCCTTCTTCTAGTCAAGTTGTGCCATAAACTTCTCCCCAATTCTATTCAATACCTCCTCATTAGTTACGTGATCTACCCACCTTATCTTCAGCATTCTTCTGTAGCACCACATTTCGAAAGCTTCTATTCTCTTCTTGTCCAAACTGGTTATCGTCCATGTTTCACTTCCATACATGGCAACACTCCATACAAATACTTTCAGAAACGACTTCCTGACACTTAAATCTATACTCGATGTTAACAAATTTCTCTTCTTCAGAAACGATTTCCTTGCCATTGCCAGTTTACATTTTATATCCTCTCTACTTCGACCATCATCAGTTATTTTGCTCGCTAAATAGCAAAACTCCTTTACTACTTTAAGTGTCTCATTTCCTAATCTAATCCCCTCAGCATCACCCGATTTAATTTGACTACATTCCATTATCCTCGTTTTGCTTTTGTTGATGTTCATCTTATATCCTCCTATCAAGACACTGTCCATTCCATTCAACTGCTCTTCCAAGTCCTTTGCTGTCTCTGACAGAATTACAATGTCATCGGCGAACCTCAAAGTTTTTACTTCTTCTCCATGAATTTTAATACCTACTCCGAATTTTTCTTTTGTTTCCTTTACTACTTGCTCAATATACAGATTGAATAACATCGGGGAGAGGCTACAACCCTGTCTCACTCCTTTCCCAACCACTGCTTCCCATTCATGCCCCTCGACTCTTATAACTGCCATCTGGTTTCTGTACAAATTGTAAATAGCCTTTCGCTCCCTGTATTTTACCCCTGCCACCTTCAGAATTTGAAAGAGAGTATTCCAGTTAACGTTGTCAAAAGCTTTCTGTAAGTCTACAAATGCTAGAAACGTAGGTTTGCCTTTTCTTAATTTTTCTTCTAAGATAGGTCGTAAGGTTAGTATTGCCTCACGTGTTCCAACATTTCTACGGAATCCAAACTGATCTTCCCCGAGGTCCGCTTCTACCAGTTTTCCATTCGTCTGTAAAGAATTCGCGTTAGTATTTTGCAGCTGTGACTTATTAAACTGATAGTTCGGTAATTTTCACATCTGTCAACACCTGCTTTCTTTGGGATTGGAATTATTATATTCTTCTTGAAGTCTGTGGGTATTGCGCCTGTCTCATACATCTTGCTCACCAGATGGTAGAGTTTTGTCATGACTGGCTCTCCCAAGGCCATCAGTAGTTCTAATGGAATATTGTCTACTCCCGGGGCCTTGTTTCGACTCAGGTCTTTCAGTGCTCTGTCAAACTCTTCACGCAGTATCTTATCTCCCATTTCATCTTCATCTACATCCTCTTCCATTTCCATAATATTGTCCTCAAGTACATCGCCCTTGTATAAACCCTCTATATACTCCTTCCACCTTTCTGCCTTCCCTTCTTTGCTTAGAACTGGGTTGACATCTGAGTTCTTGATATTCATACAAGCGGTTCTCTTCTCTCCAAAGGTCTCTTTAATTTTCCTGTAGGCAGTATCTATCTTACCCCTAGTGAGACAAGCCTCTACATCCTTACATTTTTCCTCTAGCCATCCCTTCTTAGCCATTTTGCACTTCCTGTCGATCTCATTTTTGAGACGTTTGTATTCCTTTTTGCCTGCTTCATTTACTGCATTTTTATATTTTCTCCTTTCATCAATTAAATTCAATATTTCTTCTGTTACCCAAGGATTTCTATTAGCCCTCGTCTTTTTACCTACTTGATCCTCTGCTGCCTTCACTACTTCATCCCTCAGAGCTACCCATTCTTCTTCTACTGTATTTCTTTCCCCCATTCCTGTCAATTGTTCCCTTATGCTCTCCCTGAAACTCTCTACAACCTCTGGTTCTTTCAGTTTACCCAGGTCCCATCTCCTTAAATTTCCACCTTTTTGCAGTTTCTTCAGCTTCAATCTGCAGTTCATAACCAATAGATTGTGGTCAGAATCCACATCTGCCCCTGGAAATGTCTTACAATTTAAAACTTGGTTCCTAAATCTCTGTCTTACCATTATATAATCTATCTGATACCTTTTGGTATCTCCAGGATTCTTCCAGGTATACAACCTTCTTTTATGATTCTTGAACCAAGTGTTAGCTATGATTAAGTTATGCTCTGTGCAAAATTCTACAAGGCGGCTTCCTCTTTCATTTCTTCCCCCCAATCCATATTCACCTACAATGTTTCCTTCTCTCCCTTTTCCTACTGACGAATTCCAGTCACCCATGACTATTAAATTTTCGTCTCCCTTCACTACCTGAATAATTTCCTTTATCTCGTCAAGCTTACAAACACACTGCACAAAAAAATCAGCAAAACGGACGTATGTCAATTAAACTTCAACGCCTGTCATTCAACGTATGTGCGAAATACAAGCATAAAGTTTAGAATAAGATACACAGAGCACCTAAAATGCTGAAAAGTCGAAATATATGCATCACATTTTAAAACTACCTCGTATAACAGAATCACCACCGTGATAGTTTAAAAATACCACTAAGCTGTAACAACAATCTGTTGACTGTTAATGCCCAGCTAGCAAACCCAACGAATATCCACTACAGTAACTTTAAAAGGTTCGAATCCTGCCTCGGGCATGGATTTGTGTGATGTCCTTAGGTTAGGTTTAAGTAGTTCTAAGTTCTAGGGGACTGATGTCCTCAGATGTTACGTCCCATAGTGCTCCGAGCCATTTGAATTTTGTTAACTGACGAACATAGTAATATAGAGGCCTTAGCCAGCTGATATCCTTTCACAAGGTATCAATAAATTGAATAATAACTTGCAATAGTTAAAATTTGTAGGGTACCTGCGTTGTCGTTGTCCCCAGACATTATTACCAAACAGTGTCCCTTTCCTTTGCATACAATCACGGAGTGTGGTAAGAATATGAAAAAAGATTAACTGTTTACTGCCAGTTGGTGTGTTTCTAAAGAACAGTTTGAGTCTAAATTTTCTGCCACAGAAGCTGTTCATTCTTGTATTACACTACTGGCCATTAAAATTGCTACACCAAGAAGAAATGCAGATGATAAACGTATATTCATTGGACAAATAATATTACAACTGACCTGTGACCACATTTTCACGCAATTTGGGTGCATAGATCCTGAGAAATCAGTGCCCCGAACTACCACCTCTGGCCGTAGTAACGGCCTTGACACGTCTGGGCATTGAGTCAAACAGAGTTTGGATGGCATGTACCGGTACAGCTGCCCATGCAGCTTCAAACGATACCACAGTTCATCAAGAGTAGTGACTGACGTATTGCGACGAGCCAGTTGCTTGGCCACCAGTGACCAGACGTTTTCAATTGGTGAGAGGTCTGGAGAATGTGCTGGCCAGGGCAGCAGTCGAACATTTTCTGTATCCAGAAAGGCCCGTACACCACCTGCAACATGCGGTCGTGCATTATCCTTCTGAAATGTAGGGTTTCGCAGGGATTGAATGAAGGATAGAGCCACGGATCGTAACACAACTGAAACGTAACGTCCACTTTTCAAAGTACCGTCAATGCGAACAAGAGGTGACCGAGATTTGTAACCAATGGCACCCCATAAGATCACGCCGGGTGATAGGCTAGTATGGCGATGACGAATACACGCTTCCAATGTGCGTTCACCGTGATGCCGCCAAACACGGATGCGACCATCATGATACTGTAAACAGAACCTGGATTCATCCTAAAAAAAGACGTTTTGCCATTCGTGCACCCAGGTTCGTCGTTGAGTACACCATCGCAGGCGCTCCTGTCTGTGATGCAGCGTCAAGGGTAACCTGAAACACCCTGCTTTAATTCATTTATTGGATTTTGTGTAACTTACCGAAGCCGCCAAACAGTTAATTATTATGATAAAAGACCGTGTGCTTAATGGATGAAAGGCTATCGGTTTTTCTGCTGTGGTTTCGGGGGTATTTCACCCGAGTGCGGCTGTTTTGCAACTGAATAGTGGAATGATTGAAAGTTTGTCTATTAATAAGGACCACAAAGGTTGCGATGTACAAACTGTATTGTATTTTCTACGAACACACAAATTCTGAGGCAGTTGCTACCTTTGCCTTACACGTCTAATTACGGTTATATCTTTTTATTGGTTGTTGATTTTCAGTACTTCGTCACACGCAATGCTGATGGTTAACATTCACAACAATCCTCACTGCAATCCACGGTTGTTGCTGGCCGACGCGGTTGACGCGAAACACGTAACTCGGCACTTGTCACTTTCTGTTTCATATCACTCGCGAATCGGTATTAGGGAGGGTCAAACCCACGACGATCACTCGTCATACTCCGGCGAATCCACTCGACCGCCACTCCTGCCTGTCTCTCCAGCACTACCGCTCACTCGACACTCTCTAATACTACAAAATTGTTAAGGCTTTCGTGGCCACTTGTTGACAAACTGCCTATTGGCTTCTGTCTCGGGTTCTTCGGCCGACGTTCATCTAATGATTTTTCTGACGTTTCGCCAGCACGAGTGGCTGGCATTGTCAAAGCTTCACCCTCCATTGCCGGTGGTGAACTGGAGGCGAGCTCGCGGCCGCAGACTATATGTACCTGGCGCGCCAATGTCCGAGGGCTTCTCCGCGGTCATTTCCGGTGCGGTTCTCCTCTTGCTACCTGCGACGGTCGTTCGCTGCAGTACGGGAAGCCAGGATCCGTTTACCTTAAGGCTTTCCTCTTTCTTGTTGAAACTGTTCGCGTGTTTTTGGATTTCTACAGCCTCTCTGAACAAGCGCGTGTGATAGTGCTTCTCTACAGCCAGAACTTCCGTGTCGGCGAATTTTATTACGTGGTCGGTCTCATTCAGGGCATGCTCTGCCACGGCCGATTTCTCCACCTGCCCCAACCTGCAATGTCGCTTATGCTCTTTGATCCTGGTGTTAATGGATCGTCCAGTCATTCCGACATAAACTTTTCCGCATGTGCAAGGTATACGGTATATTCCCGACATTGCAAGTGGGTCTCTTTTCTCCTTCGCCGATCTAAGACACTCTTTGATCTTCCTTGTCGGTTTGAAAATCGTCTTTACGCCGTGTTTGCGCAATATACGGCCGATTCTGTCCGTCACTCTGGGAATGTATGGCAGAAAGGCCGTACCCGACATTTCTTTTTCTGGTTCCTTACTTCGCCGAGTGTTTGGCTCTGTTACACTTCTAATGTACCCATTGCTCCTCAGAACAGTTTCCAGGTGTTGCATTTCTCGTTTGAGGTGTTGAGGCTCACATATTCGTCCTGCTCTCGTTACGAGCGTACTAATCATGCCTCTTTTCTGGCTCGGGTGGTGGTTTGACAGTTTGTGCAGGTATCGGTCCGTGTGTGTCGGTTTTCGATACACGCTGTGTCCCAGGTTTTCGCCGTCCCTTGTGACCAGCACATCTAGAAATGGCAGTTTCTTGTCCTTTTCTACTTCCATGGTAAATGTTATGTTGGCATGGAGGCTGTTCAAGTGTCTCAGGAATTCACCGAGCTGTTCTTCACCATGACTCCACACCGCGAAAGTATCATCGACGTACCTGTACCACACCTTAGGTTTGCAAGTCGCCGAGTCCAGTGCCTGTGCTTCGAATTGTTCCATGAAGAAGTTGGCCACCACTGGACTGAGAGGACTACCCATGGCGACGCCTTCCAGCTGTTCGTAGAAATCGCCATTCCACGTGAAATAGCTCGTGGTGAGACATGCATGGAAGAGCTTTTTGATGTCTTGCGGGAACATGGAACCGATGTGCTCCAGAGCGTCGCTGAGTGGCACTTTCGTAAATAACGAAACAACATCAAAACTGACCAGGATGTCGTTTGGCGCAAGTTTCAGTTTCTTCAGCTTCTCAATGAAATGTCCTGAGTCCTTAATGTATGTGTCGGTCTTTCCCACGTGTGGCTGGAGCAGAGAGGCCAAGTGTTTCGCCAGTTTATACGTTGGTGAGCCAGGAGCGCTAACGATCGGTCTCAGTGGAACGTTGTTCTTATGGATCTTGGGTAATCCATACAGCCGAGGTGGTAGGGCTTCTGTGTTGCGCAGGTTTCTCTGTATGTCCGCCGGCAGAGAAGACGCCTTGATTAATCGATTCGTATTCCGAGTGATACGCTGCGTCGGATCTGCGCTTAGTTTTCGGTACGTCGTCGGATCTAATAGGTCTCGGATCTTTTGCTCATAATCTTCGGTCTTCATTACGACGGTCGCATTCCCCTTATCGGCAGGCAGTACCAATATACTCTTGTCGGCGTTGAGATTCTTAATGGCTTGTACCTCTTCTTTCTTCAGGTTGCAAGCTGGTGGTTTTGCTCGGCGCAGTATCCTGGCTGTTTCAGTGCGTATTTCCTCTGCCCTTTCACAAGGAAGGGTCCGAATGGCTGCTTCAGTGTTGGCAATGATGTCCTCCATAGGTATAGTTCTCGGGATGATAGCGAAATTCCCTCCTTTTTGAAGAACTGACACTTCCTCTTCGGTCAATTGTCGTTCAGTGAGGTTGACCACTGTGTGTGACATGTCGGGAATCGCCTTGTCGGTCGGCTTCCGGCATCTTTCAAACTTTTTCTTTTGCCGCTCGGTGCAGCGCTCGAGTTCATTCTGCATGCTCCTGTGAGTGATGCTGTCGATCTTGTCCCAGTCGTCTCGATGCATTCTGCTACTTAATTGATAGAAAATGTCCAGAAGTTCCTGATCCGTTCTTGCCAAGTCTCTCCGTGTTGTATGTATTCGCTCACGAAGAAAAGCTCGTTCCATTCTGTCGTAGATACGATGTGCTTGGGCGGTGGTGAATAGGCGCTTGCATCTCAAGAACTTCGGTGTAGCACATTCATCTCGGCACCGTGACAGAAAGGCGAGAGAGGACATCAGTCGCGCTTTCTTCTTCCGTCGTTGGTCAAGGCGTCGGTACAATCTGCAAATCTCCTCCCCGTAGAGGCGTAATACAAAATTGTTAAGGCTTTCGTGGCCACTTGTTGACAAACTGCCTATTGGCTTCTGTCTCGGGTTCTTCGGCCGACGTTCATCTAATGATTTTTCTGACGTTTCGCCAGCACGAGTGGCTGGCATTGTCAAAGCTTCACCCTCCATTGCCGGTGGTGAACTGGAGGCGAGCTCGCGGCCGCAGACTATATGTACCTGGCGCGCCAATGTCCGAGGGCTTCTCCGCGGTCATTTCCGGTGCGGTTCTCCTCTTGCTACCTGCGACGGTCGTTCGCTGCAGTACGGGAAGCCAGGATCCGTTTACCTTAAGGCTTTCCTCTTTCTTGTTGAAACTGTTCGCGTGTTTTTGGATTTCTACAGCCTCTCTGAACAAGCGCGTGTGATAGTGCTTCTCTACAGCCAGAACTTCCGTGTCGGCGAATTTTATTACGTGGTCGGTCTCATTCAGGGCATGCTCTGCCACGGCCGATTTCTCCACCTGCCCCAACCTGCAATGTCGCTTATGCTCTTTGATCCTGGTGTTAATGGATCGTCCAGTCATTCCGACATAAACTTTTCCGCATGTGCAAGGTATACGGTATATTCCCGACATTGCAAGTGGGTCTCTTTTCTCCTTCGCCGATCTAAGACACTCTTTGATCTTCCTTGTCGGTTTGAAAATCGTCTTTACGCCGTGTTTGCGCAATATACGGCCGATTCTGTCCGTCACTCTGGGAATGTATGGCAGAAAGGCCGTACCCGACATTTCTTTTTCTGGTTCCTTACTTCGCCGAGTGTTTGGCTCTGTTACACTTCTAATGTACCCATTGCTCCTCAGAACAGTTTCCAGGTGTTGCATTTCTCGTTTGAGGTGTTGAGGCTCACATATTCGTCCTGCTCTCGTTACGAGCGTACTAATCATGCCTCTTTTCTGGCTCGGGTGGTGGTTTGACAGTTTGTGCAGGTATCGGTCCGTGTGTGTCGGTTTTCGATACACGCTGTGTCCCAGGTTTTCGCCGTCCCTTGTGACCAGCACATCTAGAAATGGCAGTTTCTTGTCCTTTTCTACTTCCATGGTAAATGTTATGTTGGCATGGAGGCTGTTCAAGTGTCTCAGGAATTCACCGAGCTGTTCTTCACCATGACTCCACACCGCGAAAGTATCATCGACGTACCTGTACCACACCTTAGGTTTGCAAGTCGCCGAGTCCAGTGCCTGTGCTTCGAATTGTTCCATGAAGAAGTTGGCCACCACTGGACTGAGAGGACTACCCATGGCGACGCCTTCCAGCTGTTCGTAGAAATCGCCATTCCACGTGAAATAGCTCGTGGTGAGACATGCATGGAAGAGCTTTTTGATGTCTTGCGGGAACATGGAACCGATGTGCTCCAGAGCGTCGCTGAGTGGCACTTTCGTAAATAACGAAACAACATCAAAACTGACCAGGATGTCGTTTGGCGCAAGTTTCAGTTTCTTCAGCTTCTCAATGAAATGTCCTGAGTCCTTAATGTATGTGTCGGTCTTTCCCACGTGTGGCTGGAGCAGAGAGGCCAAGTGTTTCGCCAGTTTATACGTTGGTGAGCCAGGAGCGCTAACGATCGGTCTCAGTGGAACGTTGTTCTTATGGATCTTGGGTAATCCATACAGCCGAGGTGGTAGGGCTTCTGTGTTGCGCAGGTTTCTCTGTATGTCCGCCGGCAGAGAAGACGCCTTGATTAATCGATTCGTATTCCGAGTGATACGCTGCGTCGGATCTGCGCTTAGTTTTCGGTACGTCGTCGGATCTAATAGGTCTCGGATCTTTTGCTCATAATCTTCGGTCTTCATTACGACGGTCGCATTCCCCTTATCGGCAGGCAGTACCAATATACTCTTGTCGGCGTTGAGATTCTTAATGGCTTGTACCTCTTCTTTCTTCAGGTTGCAAGCTGGTGGTTTTGCTCGGCGCAGTATCCTGGCTGTTTCAGTGCGTATTTCCTCTGCCCTTTCACAAGGAAGGGTCCGAATGGCTGCTTCAGTGTTGGCAATGATGTCCTCCATAGGTATAGTTCTCGGGATGATAGCGAAATTCCCTCCTTTTTGAAGAACTGACACTTCCTCTTCGGTCAATTGTCGTTCAGTGAGGTTGACCACTGTGTGTGACATGTCGGGAATCGCCTTGTCGGTCGGCTTCCGGCATCTTTCAAACTTTTTCTTTTGCCGCTCGGTGCAGCGCTCGAGTTCATTCTGCATGCTCCTGTGAGTGATGCTGTCGATCTTGTCCCAGTCGTCTCGATGCATTCTGCTACTTAATTGATAGAAAATGTCCAGAAGTTCCTGATCCGTTCTTGCCAAGTCTCTCCGTGTTGTATGTATTCGCTCACGAAGAAAAGCTCGTTCCATTCTGTCGTAGATACGATGTGTACTCCGCACTCGACACTCGTCTCACTGCCTCCTGCAGCGCTCAACAAACGACTCCTGTCTTCTATCAACCCGGACGTCGGATACTAGCATCTATGTTCGTGGGATCACGGATCACTTACAAACCGCAGCCATGGTCTCCGAGCTGATAGTCCATGCTGCTACAAACGTCGTCGAACTGTTCGTGCATATGGTTGTTGTCTTGCAAAGGTCCCCATTTTTTGACTCAGGGATCGAGACGTGGCTGCACGATTCGTTACACCCATGTGGATAAGATGCATGTCATCTCGACTGCTTGTGATACGAGGCCGTTGGGCTACAGCACGGCGTTCCGTATTACTCTCCTGAACTCACCGATTCCATATTCTGCTAACAGTCATTGGATCTCGACCAACGCGAGCAGCAATGTTGCGATGCGATAAACCGCAATCGCGATATTCTACAATGAGACCTTTATCAAAGTCGGAAACGTGATGGTATGCATTTCTCCTCCTTACACGAGGCATCACAACAACTTTTCACCAGGGAACGAAGTCAACTGCTGTCTGCGTATGAGAAATCGGTTGGAAACTTTCCTCATGTCAGCACGTTGTAGGTGTCGCCACCGGCGCCAACCTTGAGTGAATGCTCTGAAAAGCCAATCATTTGTATATCACATCACTTCTTCCTGTCGGTTAAATTTCGCTTCTGTAGCACGTCATCTTCGTGGTGTAGCAATTTTAATGGCCAGTAGTGTACATAACAGAGGCTAGGTATAGTAAAGTAAAATTTCACTGCCAAAACTAATAACCAAAGATACTGCACAAATTAATAGTGCACAATATCATTTATTCTGTATTTACCTTAGCGAGTGATTTCTGCTGGCTTGGTATGTATTCTATCGTTATTTTAAAAGTAAAACTAATTGCTCATTACTTCAAGTAAATGCAGTTCAATCTTTCAATAATCAAAAGTAAATTGCTTGTATTTTTCTAAATTTTCCATTACGTTAGACTAAGGTTACTGAAAGTTATTATTTTTACGTAACTAAGTTTAAGCTGAGCCAGTCATTTATTTAACCAGTGACTTCATTTAACGTTACTTTCAAAATATAGTATTTCAGAATAAGTAATTGCTTTGAGGTTCCCTTATTTTTCATGAGCAGTTGTGCTGTGGAAAAAGCGTGTCAGCCTTCTGTTGCCACGCCAGTGATTATTTACGTAAATTTCTTTGCTATTACCTTTCTCAAGATTCTGGAGATTCAGTGCCCTAGCGGAGCGGGCTGGCGACCGTTTAATTACCCCTTCTTTTTATTTAATCGGTGTTTTCTTTTTGTTATCACTGAATTTTGTAGTAAATATTACGCGGTACCCCTACTTTCTCCCTGTGCTGTTAGTGAGCGATTGCACTATACTCCGCCATTTCAAAATTATCACCAGTATTTAGCTTAAATTTAGAATATATTCTTCCTTGGTACACTTTCCTCCAACTAACCGGTGTTATTTTCCTTCGGTAACTATAGCCTTACTCACTGCAAAGTTCCATTATGCATACTTGATCACGGTCAGTTATATTGCAATCCAGTTGGCCGATTAGGAAGGGGGAGGTTCCAATCCGTCTGCTGTGGTTTAACTGCATGCCGTAAATGATTCTCCTTTGGTATTGCTGTATTGTAGCTCTGAAAATTCTATAGCTAACTCAGTTTAAGTTTCAGAATGGAAGCACTCACACAGGAACAGCTTCTGTTGGTCGTTAAGACATTTGACACAAATTCTGGACATGTCGTTGTGGTGAGTCGTGCATACAATAACACATTGGTCCAATAACAGTATTCTCTGCCTCGTGATGACTGGGTGTTGTGTGATGTCCTTGGGTTTAAGTAGTTCTAAGTTCTAGGGGACTGATGACCATAGATGTTAAGTCCCATAGTGCTCAGAGCTAATAACAGTACCATCGGGAATGACCACTTCTCAGTGAGACTACAGTGCAGAACGTAAGTCAAACTACGATGACAAAATTTTAGTATCCTCTGATACAGGTTTTTTGTAATGTTTTACCTGTTTTTTAACAGATTTACTCATTCTGTAAAGACTGGATCACTACCATGAGTCAAGGAAAGACCACTCAGGACGACCAGCTTCAGTTGTAACCCCGAATAATGTGGAAAGAGTGCAAAACTTATTGAGGAAGAAAGTCGCCATACTAAGAAAACATGCAGCACAACAGCTCAGGACGGCCTCTCCGGAGGATAATGAAAGAGAAACTCAACCTTTTCCCTCACAAAATTCGATAGTGCCAGCCTTTGAAGGACATGGATGTGGAGCAGCAATACTCTTTTGGAAATGTGGTGACTGAGGCCTTTGAAAATGGAACAGTCGATACGGACCAGGTATGACTTGGTGATAACGCACAGTTGCATTTCCATGAGTACGTTAACGAACAGAACCGGGGCCACTGGGCTGCTGGCAATCCACATATCCTAGTTGCATCAACCAATGGTCGCTGTTTGGTTCGCAATCAGTGCACAAAGCGATATTGGGCCTGATTGTATTAAGGGACCTGTAGCAGCAGACAAATACGGACAGGTGCTGTAATACCAGTTTGTACCGGCTGCACGATGCGGACGAATGCTAAGAAATTGCTAGTTCATGCACCGTGGCGCACGTCCACAGTGGACTGCGTATGTCTTCGCTTTTGTCGAGAGACATTCGAAGATCAGATCCTTGCTCTGGACCCCTCAGGTGGTGTAGAATGGCCCCCTTATGGTCCTGATCTCCACCTATGTCATTATTGACACTGGGGTTATGTGAAGCACAAAGTCTTCATAGATGCATCTGCAACACTGCACGATGTTGGTACTGCAGTTTCCATAGATATTCATGCAGTGTAAAACAATTTTATTCCGAAAGTCATCGCGGAATCCAATTCCACGCACTACTTACTCATTGCTGAAGAAGGAAACCACTTTGAAATCCTTCTGTGTTAAATTTCAGGTTGTCCACTGTACCATGAATATGAGAACCAGGTTCTGTCACCCCACCTCATGTTGCAGTAATCAAAATCTTTCTAACACCTATTTTGCACCACCCTGTGCTTCCACGTTATTTAAATCTACAATAAAATAATTGTAAATGAATTAATGACAAACGGTAAATAAATAAAACTTGGATTTTGCATAGGTAATACAGAACACAAAATAGTTTCACACGCCATTAACAGGTTGCAAAGGTTGTCACTTTTCCAACGCATTGAAGGATAACTGAAACTCTTCAAAGAAAGTAATATAATATACTCATAACGAAAAGAAAAAAATTTAATTGGTTTTTAATGGCTCGAATTTACAGTGTCATTAAAAGTTACATTTGTAGAAGACAAAAAATTGTTTCCCTCCTGTAGAGTACAAGAACAACATTTTATGTAAATGTACCTCCTATAGAGATATGAACGATGTTTAATCACCTTCGGTTTGCAGGAGCAGTAACTTAAACACGTACACGCCTGGAACATCGGCAAATGAGGTATGGGTAGCTACTAGAGTGAACCAGGAAGCAGCATCTTGTGATAATCTCAATTATATAGTGAAGTGGTCACCATTCATTCACCGTTAAGAGGTGGAAATCCTTCTCATAAGACCCGGTAATTCAGATGGGAAAAGGACGGGAGGAGTGGAGGCGATGGGATATCGGAGTAAGCGAATGGATGAGGAACAAAATTTTTTGCATGAGCAAGCTACTTAAAACTGCTAGCGAGGATTTCGGTGAGCGGAAGCCCTTAAGCGACAGAAAACTTAGATTGAAATACATTCACAAACTTTTATTTAAATTTTTCACAAGTGACAGCAGAAATACACTCCTGGAAATTGAAATAAGAACACCGTGAATTCATTGTCCCAGGAAGGGGAAACTTTATTGACACATTCCTGGGGTCAGATACATCACATGATCACACCGACAGAACCACAGGCACATAGACACAGGCAACAGAGCATGCACAATGTCGGCACTAGTACAGTGTATATCCACCTTTCGCAGCAATGCAGGCTGCTATTCTCCCATGGAGACGATCGTAGAGATGCTGGATGTAGTCCTGTGGAACGGCTTGCCATGCCATTTCCACCTGGCGCCTCAGTTGGACCAGCGTTCGTGCTGGACGTGCAGACCGCGTGAGACGACGCTTCATCCAGTCCCAAACATGCTCAATGGGGGACAGATCCGGAGATCTTGCTGGCCAGGGTAGTTGACTTACACCTTCTAGAGCACGTTGGGTGGCACGGGATACATGCGGACGTGCATTGTCCTGTTGGAACAGCAAGTTCCCTTGCCGGTCTAGGAATGGTAGAACGATGGGGTCGATGACGGTTTGGATGTACCGTGCACTATTCAGTGTCCCCTCGACGATCACCAGTGGTGTACGGCCAGTGTAGGAGATCGCTCCCCACACCATGATGCCGGGTGTGCCTCGGTCGTATGCAGTCCTGATTGTGGCGCTCACCTGCACGGCGCCAAACACGCATACGACCATCATTGGCACCAAGGCAGAAGCGACTCTCATCGCTGAAGACGACACGTCTCCATTCGTCCCTCCATTCACGCCTGTCGCGACACCACGGGAGGCGGGCTGCACGATGTTGGGGCGTGAGCGGAAGACGGCCTAACGGTGTGCGTGACCGTAGCCCAGCTTCATGGAGACGGTTGCGAATGGTCCTCGCCGATACCCCAGGAGCAACAGTGTCCCTAATTTGCTGGGAAGTGGCGGTGCGGTCCCCTACGGCACTGCGTAGGATCCTACGGTCTTGGCGTGCATCCGTGCGTCGCTGCGGTCCGGTCCCAGGTCGACGGGCACGTACACCTTCCGCCGACCACTGGCGACAACATCGATGTACTGTGGAGACCTCACGCCCCACGTGTTGAGCAATTCGGCGGTACGTCCACCCGGCCTCACGCATGCCCACTATACGCCCTCGCTCAAAGTCCGTCAACTGCACATACGGTTCACGTCCACGCTGTCGCGGCATGCTACCAGTGTTAAAGACTGCGATGGAGCTCCGTATGCCACGGCAAACTGGCTGACACTGACGGCGGCGGTGCACAAATGCTGCGCAGCTAGCGCCATTCGACGGCCAACACCGCGGTTCCTGGTGTGTCCGCTGTGCCGTGCGTGTGATCATTGCTTGTACAGTCCTCTCGCAGTGTCCGGAGCAAGTATGGTGGGTCTGACACACCGGTGTCAATGTGTTCTTTTTTCCATTTCCAGGAGTGTAATTAAGATTTAATCATTTGCACGACGTTAATATGAAACCTTACAGAATGTCAACTTACCAATTGTAAAAGACTGAAAGTCAGTTTAGCTTTCGCCTCCGCTCACGGGGAAAACTGTTCAAGTGATGGGATGCAGTCGCTAACACAGTCAGAACAGTGAAAAGTTTACAAGGCAAAACAGTCACAAGAAACAGCTTGTTAATGTAAGCGAACATGGAACAGTACTGACACTAAATTAATAATGCCGACCGCAGAGTGATCACCCAAGCAGAAAAGAGCCTTCAGTTTAATCTAGGCTGTCTCCTCCAGTCAGCTTTAACCAAATAGCTCAAAACATTGAGGTATTAAAATCATTGTAGCTCTATAGCAGAAATATTAAATGCGTTTATAGAAAGACATATTAAACTTTAACTGATCAACCAAAGCTCATAGTTTACCGTACCGAATTGTTTTATAAATCTTTAGTTAGCACAACAGGGAGCGCAACAAGTGGTGTAAAGGCTAATAACTGTACGGTCCACTGAAGAAGTTACAATAATTTGACTGATGATTCTAAAAAAATAAACATTTCTTTAAAAAACTTACAGTTTTGTCTAGTAGAATCTGGGTCGGCTACAGAATTAACTTTTAGTTATGCATTTAATACGCCGATGCATCGAACACAGGCAACGATCATCTTTATGAGCGCAGTCGGGTGACTTCTTGATCATGCTTAACCTAGTTTCAAAAATCTGTCCCAACCACCATGCTGCAGACTCTAAATGTCGTCAAATCGCTGCTCAGAGTGCCGACTACACCCCGTACAGGCTGGAACTCGCTTCGCTCCAGCAGACGCCTGTCGTAACACACAAATCGTCAAATGATGGAGGATACGCGCACAGATAGAACAGACAGATTGATGGGACAGACTAACCCTCTTAAGGTAGCAGTCTGCAGAACTTGATCATCACATCTGACAGGATTGGGAGGACTCTAATGAAAGTCGCCACTGTGAAACTTGCAGATATACGATTAATTGCGCCACCGCTATGCCCACACTGACTTTCAGGTTATCAGTATTAAGTCACTTGGGCTTTAGTATCTGATTGACTGACCGCCGAGATTGCGAGCGTGCTTCAGCTGTCACCGATACGGAGTGGTAATGTCTTCGTTCCGCCAACGCCAAGACACCTAGGCAGACTCTGCGACGCATGTTGACCCGACACAACATGCAGAGATGACCATATCGTACTCGAGACAGTATCAAATTGGCTCATTGCCCTGGTATGTAGTAAGCGTGAAAGCAGAGCATTATCATGAACATAGTAAACTGAAAAATCTTTCCATATTCTAAGCCCTTTCGGACATGTTCTCTAGCAGTGCACTATAATGAGTCGTAGATAAGTATTTCTGTTAACACCATAATGAAGTCCTGCAACAGCCAGGTGCAGCATTGAGATCGCAAATGTGGTTCGAAATGTATATTGACTGATGAGATAGGCTCACCTAAAGACAACAGGAGTATTTAATTGCACTAATGGCCATTAAAATTGCTACACCAAGAAGAAATGCAGATGATAAACGGGTATTCATTGGACAAATATATTATACTAGGACTGACAAGTGATTACATTTTCACGCATTTTGGGTGCATAGATCCCGAGGAATCAGTACCCAGAACAACCACCTCTGGCTGTAATAACGGCCTTGATACGCATGGGCATTGAGTCAAACAGAGCTTGGATGGCATGTACCGGTACAGCTGCCCATGCAGCTTCAACACGATACCACAGTTCATCAAGTGTAGTGACTGGCGTATTGTGACGAGCCAGTTGCTCGGTCACCATTGACCAGAAGTTTTCAACTGCTGAGAGATCTGGAGAATGTGCTGGCCAGGACAGCAGTCGAACATTTTCTGTATCCAGAAAGGCCCGCACAGGACCTTCAATATGCGATCGTGCATTATCCTGCTGAAATGTAGGGTTTCGAAGGGATCGAATGAAAGGTAGAGCCACGGGTCGTAACACATCTCAAATGTAACGTCCACTGTTCAAAGTGCCGTCAATGCGAAAAAGAGGTGACCGAGACGTGAAACCAATGGCACCTCATACCATCACGCAGGGTGATACGCCAGTATGGCGATGACGAATACACGCTTCCAATGTGCGTTCACCGCGAGGCCGCCAAACACGGACGCGACCATCATGATGCTGTAGACAGAACCTGGATTCATCCGAAAAAAAGACGTTTTGCCATTCGTGCACCCAGGTTCGTCGTTGAGTACACCATCGCAGGCGCTCCTGTCTGTGATGCAGCGTCAAGGGTAACCGCAGCCATGGTCTCCGAGCTGATAGTCCATACTGCTGCAAACGTCGTCGAACTGTTCGTGCAGATGGCTGTTGTCTTGCAAACGTCCCCATGTGTTGACTCAGGGATCGAGACGTGGCTGCACGATCCGTTACAGCTGTCATCTCGACTGCTAGTGACACGAGGCCGTTGGGACCCAGCAGGCGTTCCGTATTACCCTCCTGATCCCACCGACTCTGTTAACAGTCATTGGATCTCGACCAACGCGAGCAGCAATGACGCGATACGATAAACCGAAATCGCGATAGGCTACAATCCGACCTTTATCAAAGTTGGAAACGTGATGGTACGCATTTCTCCTCCTTATACGAGGCATCACAACAACATTTCACCAGGCAACGCCGGTTAACTGCTGTTTGTGTATGAGAAATCGGTTGGAAACTTTCCTCATGTCAGCACGTTGTAGGTGTCGCCACCGGCGCCAACCTTGTGTGAATGCTCTGAAAAGCTGATCATTTGCATATCACAGCATCTTCTTCCTGTCGGTTGGCTTCTGTAGCACGTCAGCGTCATGGTGTAGCAATTTTAATGGCCAGTAATGTACTTCATTTTCCAGTCACTTCCTATCGACGTGTAAGCTATGCTCCAGACGCCAGCTCACGGAGTGTGGTGGAGATAAACGTCTGGAGCCACTGTTACTGCACCCTTTCCTATTACGTTCATAAAAAGTGCTTGGGAGGAACAGCTATCGATTAGCCTCCGTATGAGTTCTGGTTTTCTGATTTTTCCCCTCATGACCATGACGAGAGGTGTATGAGGATGGAAGCAATATGTTGAATTTCTATTCTTGGAACGTACGTCCTCGAAATATTAACTGTAAATTTCCCCTTCTTGAAGAAAGTCTCTCTTGTGCCGTCTGCAGCTGAAGTTCGATAAGCATCTGTAAGGTGTGTTCAAATGAAAAGGTACGAAACATCGTAACAACCAAACCGGTTGAAATTTGCATTTGCCGCTTTGGGATAACGTAGTGAGACATCTAACGACGTGGAGCATGAGTCGTCACCTCCTCCAAAAAAATAGAAAACTGTGGCCTCAGCACTCAAGGTGATGGCCATCGTGTATTTCGAAGTCTGAGGTCCGATACTCATCGAATTCCTTGAGCATGGAAAAACCATTAACATTGACGTGTCTGTGAGACATTCTATAGTCTACGCAAGTCCATAAAGAGCAAACGACCAGGGTTGCTCGCGGAGGGAGTGATTCTAACCCAAGATAACGCTCATCCACAAGTCTCCAAGCACACCAAAAGCAGAGAGTAACCAACCACTTCAATTGTAAATAGTTAACTTCTTACAGCGGAAACGGTTAATTATCTGACTCCACTACGAAGCTCAGTTGCGGGTATTCTTCCAACCAAATCCTACGTCACACAAAGTGCATGGCCAAGTTCGATGTGGATCAGCTTGAGCACCTGTTCTACGTCACGGACATGTCGTCCTGCGACGTCCACTTGTTTGGTCCGCTAAAAATAATATCTCAAAGGGAACGCGCTTCAACTCGTACGACAAACTTTGGCCACAGTGGAGGACTGGCTCATGTGACAGCCACAGGAACTCTGGGAATAGAAAATCCTTCGGCTCGTGAAACAGTGGGATAGCTGTGCTCAGGTTTCCTGGTGACTACTTTTGAAAAAAGACATCTGTTATACCCTCAGTGTTCGTACCCTTTCTTTCCAACAACACTTTCACGATTACGAAACGCATCCACGACGAAACACACAGCTTTCCTATACCTCTTCTACAAGGTGGCGCAGACGTCGCACCTAGGTTGCAGACCTCCATGATTATTTTGTAATTTGTTAATTTAATATTTTCTCTTTCAGGACCGTGAAGTACATTTGGGAGTTACACCACGGAGAGACTGAGTCTAAACAAGCACGAAAATAATAGAACTTTATTTCGAAAATTAAAGATCCATCATCCTCACTCAGAGAGTATACCGTCGGCGCTTCATTGTACGCAACTGCCCTCATGTGATTACGATTCCACGTCTGGCAGTGCGCTTTTTTGCAGAGATATTCAGTCCAAGAGCAAGTAGACAAAGATCGTTTCCAGCTTCCGAAACCATTCGACGATTGACAGACAGCATTGATGACAACTCAGAAACATGTTTTCCTTCGGGTGCTACTCAAGGAAAGTGTATACGTCACCAACCATCAACCGTCGTACAGCACGAAAACAATATACGGATCGAGGTTCGTGAGTTTTAGGCACCAATTGTCCCCATTGTTATGAACAACGTAATGAGAAGTGACGGTTTTCGGGAGATTGCGAATGGCGGTCATTTGAAAGACGTTATTTTTCAAGCTTAGTGTTTCGACATTCCTCAAACATGTACTTCAAAACGTACACAGGAATATTCAAATACGTTTCAAAAGAAAAATGTTCTACAGTACTGATACATACACACGACTTCAGCAGAACGCTGTATTCTACATCTACATCTACATGAGTAATCTGCAATCCACATCTAAGTGCCTGGCAGAGGGTCCGTCGAACCACAATCATACTATCTCTCTACCATTCCACTCCCGAACAGCGCGCGGGAAAAACGAACACCTAAACCTTTCTGTTCGAGCTCTGATTTATTTTATTTTGATGATCATTCCTACCTATGTGGGTTGAGCTCAACTAAATATTTTCGCATTCGGAAGGGAAAGTTGGGGACTGAAATTTCGTAAATATATCTCGCCGCGACGAAAAACGTCTTTGCTTTAATGACTTTCATCCCAACTCGCGTATCATATCTGCCACACTCTCCCCCCTACTACGTGATAATACAAAACGAGCTGCCCTTTTTTGCACCCTCTCGATGTCCTCCGTCAATCCCACCTGGTAAGGATCACACCGCGCAGCAATATTCTAACAGAGGACGAACGAGTGTAGTGTAAGCTGTCTCTTTAGTGGACTTGTTGGATTCCTTTTGAGGATCCCAGGCTGACAAGCAGTACTCAAGAATCGACCGAATGAGTGTTTCGTAAGCCATGCCTTTCTTGCATAAATTAAATTTCCTTAGTATTCCTCGAATCTCAAAATGGAATATGCTTTTCCCGCAATGAAGTCTCTTCTGACGCTGTATCTTTACTGCAGGCGACAGCATCGGGCACGAAAAGCTTCGCGGTGTTTCTGACTGAATGGATCGTTTGAAACAGTAACGGCCGTACGCCACTCCTCTGGCGTACGCCCAAGGTTGCTTTTAAATCTATATAGTTCTCAATACCGTCACAGTGCTGGTTCGATACTCCCTATGCTTGTATTTTGTTCGCTAAATTACAACGGGGTGGGGGGGGGGGGTTGTATCACATGCTGCTTCGAGATCGAGAAACACTGCATCAACCTGACCGTCATTGTCCAGAGTGCTCTGTGTCTCGTGGACGAACATAGGAAACTGTAATGATCAAAGCAGACGAGATGAATTAAAATTTGTGCTGCGGCCATAACTCGAACCCGGGTCTCCTTGCTGGTTAGTCAGAAATGCTAACCATTACACTACCACAGCACAATAGCCAACATTGCTGCACGAACTACCTAAGCTCAGTGCCCTCCCCAACACAAACCTTAATTCATTTTCCCACTATATATAGTCACTACCGCCAGGGCTCTCGACAGCACAAATTTTAATTCATTTCGTCTGCTTCGATCAATATCGTAGATAATAAAAAGAGACTGAAATGCCTCAGAGAAACATTTGATTATAAGAGGAAACTGTGTTTCACGTAATCCATGTTGTTTTTTAAGAGAGATATTTACATTTTCGATACAGGTCATAATACAGTTTTATATTGACGTCATCGGTATATGACCTAGATTTGTGCATCTCTCCGAAGACACTTCCTAAAAACGGGAATAACCTTAAAACGAGAGCGCTTGGTGCCATTCGTTGGTCCAACAAATTATCATAAAATGCTGCTACAAGATGAGCAAATTCTTTGCCAAAATCTGTTCACCGTCGTACAGGTATCTCATCAGCTCCAGATTTTAGATGATTTTCCTTACCGGGAACATTTATCTCAGTATCGGCCATTTCGGGGTTTGTGTGGTGTTTGCAGAAAGGAACCGTATTACGATCTTTCTCAGTGAAATAATGCTGAAAGGCAGAATTCAGTATTTCGGCCTCATGTCCGTCATCCGAACAGACGCTATTGATACGTTTACTAACATTAAGTAGACCAAAAGTTGGTATGACTTTTCATCAGATCAGTAGGCAGAAATTGACTGCTGAATTTACCGAATACTTCTCACATTGCTCTTTTTGCACTGAATTTTTCTTCGTTCACATTTTGTTTGTTCACAAGGTTTTAATTGCACTTAGATCTATCGTAAAGCTCTTTTTGGTCGTGTAAAAACTTCGTAATACGGCTAATGAATAAGTATGGGTCTTTTCCATTTTTCACAACCTTGCTCGGCAAACGTTTTCCCAACCTATTGAATTTTCTGCATTTGTGCTCCGCATCTTGGTCCGCACAGCTGTATATTAATGTAGACTGCTCTATCAGTACAAAGTAGTTTTAGTGTCACTAAAATACTAAGCAAAATGATTTTCTCATATTTCTTAGCACCGCTTTTAAGCTTTTAAACGTTGAAGCTGTAACAGCGTTGTGGTCACTGATTTCCTCCTGTAAAATAAATGACTCGAAAATTTCAAATATGTTAGTTACTAGGAGAAGTGTGACTTGGCCCTCTCGAACATTACCTAACTGCTCAAAGACGATTTTAGAAAATTTCTGTTATGTCGGTTCATCAAGGAAAAACATTACGACTCTAAGGTAAAAAACACCGCGGACCACGAAGAAATTATCCGGATGGGACGGAAATAGGTATATGTGACGTACATGTACAGACAAATAAATGAATACAGTTTCAGGAAAATTGTATGAGTTATTCAAGAGGGAAAGCAAGTCAATAACTTGTTGGGCCACGTCTGGCCCTGGTGCAAGCAGTTATTCGGCTTGGTATTTATTGATAGTTATTGGACGTCCTCTTGAGGGATGTCATGCCAAATTCTATCCAACACAGCGTTACGTCATCAAAATCCTGAGCTATAGGGGGGACCCTGCCCATAACGTTCTCGATTGGGAACAGATCCGACGAACTTGGTGACCAAGGTAGCGTTTGGCAAGCACGAAGTCAAGCAGTAGAAACTTTCGTTTTAAGGGATCGAGCACTATCTTGCTGAAACCCAAGCCCAAGATGGCTTGTCATGAAGGGCACTAAAACGGGGCGTAGAATATTGCTGGCAACCTACACTATGATATGAAATGGCACTCAGGTCGTTACTTCTGGTTGTCGGGCCGAATTGTGGGCGATAGTCAGGCTGGATTCCACCGCTGTCCGAGGTGTCTCTAGACACATCTCCAGCCTGGAATATCAATAACTGGAGTCTAGTTGTCTTCAGTGATAGTCACACTTCGAACTGATCCCCACGGACCAGCACATGGACGCATGCCGCGACTTGATCGAAATGTAAAATGCGGAAAATTCTTTGGTGGAAACTATCGTCCAAGTTGACGAGATTTTACTATATGAACACGAACGTACAGAACGAACGACAAAATGCAGATATTCACACTAACGGTCAACGCTTTGACGATATGGCCAACATTTAAGCCACAGCGGCTCTCGACTTAAACATCCCAAAAGTCGACTTTTCTGGCAGTTTTCTGTGGTTGTATGAACGTTCTGAGCGTTGTATTCAAGTGGAGTGAGACTATGTAGAACACCTGAAGCATTAAAACTACCAGCTGTTCTCTTATTTTTATCAACTCAGTATTGAAACCTTTTGGAGTGACTGATTACGCCTCGAATGAAGTTATGTCGATGCCTCAACATAGGATTACACAGTGAACCGGTTGCACATAACTGGCAGATACACTGACCTAGGTTTCGACATCTGCTAGGGATGTCTTCATTAGAATGAAAGTATGACAAATCCTATAAAATAATACATAGAAAATTATGTATGACAAAAAAAAACACGTTAACCAAGACGACAATTTTCATGAGGTAGAAACCATACTCCGTAAGTAATCCTCTTACGTCACAAAAATTGTCATCTTGGTTAATGTGTTGTCATACCTAATTTTCTATGTATTATTTTATAGGATTTATCATAATTTTATTCTGATGAAGACACCCCTTGCAGGTGTCGAAGCCTAGATCAGTGTACTTACCAGTTATATGCAACGGTTGGCGGTGTAATCTTATGTTGAAACTAGTATACGATTACTGAGTAACAGCCATGTTTAAAACTGTTATATGTCTATGTAATATTCTTTGTTCTGTTGTCTATACAGCCCCACTATTCCTACTGTTCACACATAGCAATCTTATGCAGGTTTAGGTCCTTCTTCCCTGTCCACCAACATCGTATGTAGCCTTCTTTCACACTATTCAAGGTTACTGACACGCAAATGAAGACTACCGTCCAGAGCTATAAATTTCAAGACGTTGTCCACGAAAGCAGGAAATCGTCGGTCCGCTGATCTTTAGGGTGTTCTCAGTGGTGCGCCCACTGCTCACCCTTTCCAGCTTTTCCTTAGGCACCTCATCAACCTTCCTTTTCAGAGGAACTGCCTTTGTATTTCTAATCTAACATTACATTCGTTTTCCAATTTCGGTCATTATTTTACATTGATTAGACAACTACTTTCAAAAAATATTTTTAATTCTTCTGTCATGCTTTAATGGATTTTAATCAGAGGACTTATTTGATGCACCTCTCCAGACTGGGTTACATAGTAAACCTTCTTGTGTGTTCGTAACTTCTGCACCCTACATCCACTTGAACCTCCTTACTATACTGAAGCCTTAATCCTCGTTTACTATTACCCACCAGACTTCCCTCCATTACAAAACTGACAATTCTTTGATATTTCGGGATGTCTCCTGTCGAACAACCTTTCGTTTAGTCAATTTGTGCCATACATTTCTTTTCTCCACAATTCTGTTCAATAACTTTTCATTCGTTATCGTATTTACCCATTTAATCTTCAGCACTGTTATGTAGCAGTACATTCCAAAAGGTTCTGTTATCGTCTGGGCCCAAGTGCATATCCTCCACCTTTCAGTTCCGTACCGCAGAGAAATAAATTTATAAAGGTCTTCTGAAACTTAAATTAACATCCAGTGTTACCAAATTTATCGTTTTCTGAAATATTTATCTTGCTATTGCTATATGCATTTCATATGCTTCCTAAGTCGGCCACTGTCAGTTATTTTGCCTGAGCAAAACTCATCGGCTACTTTGTGGCTCTTTTCTTAATCGAAATCTCTCAGCATCACCTGATTTAATTCGATTATAATCTGTTTCCTTTCTTTTGCTTTTGTTGATGTTCGTCCTACAACCTCTTTTGAAGACACTATCAAATCCGTTCGTTCAACTGATCTTCTAAACACTTTTAGGTATTTCACAGAAGTAGAAGCTCTTCAGGAAACTCTTACGTTTTTTTTTTATTTCACCCAATACTTTAATTCTTTCCAAATTTTACCATTGTTACTGCTTGTTCTACATACTGACTGAATAACATGAGCAATACTACAACATTCTCTCACTCCGGCCTCAGCTAGTGCTTTCGAATTTCTTTCAATGAAAACTACGTTACCAAATAATGGAGTTATAAGAGAATTACAATTCACCCCGTAATTTTTACATATTCGGTAAAAAGTCAATTATTGACAATTTTGAAAAATTTGTCCTACGTTTTTAGTGTATATCTACATTACTAAGCGACCATTCCAGAATCTGAAACCCGATACCAGTTGCAGGTTGCAGGCGTCCAAGGGCAACAAAAAACTGATCTTCAATATTTACCGTAACTATCAGCCGAATTTAAAAATTTAAAATGCTGTTGTAATCTACTGATTAAGATGAATAAACTTGCTTTAAATCCTTAGCGCAATAAGACAAGTTTTAGAGTCAGAAACTGTCGGTTTATCGTGAGGAAGAGTAAGCCGGATTTATTGACCCAGTATTTGAGACTGAGAACACTTAGCGACTTCCAAAAAACTTTACACACAATTTAAAATCCTTACAAAACGTTTTTTGCCGCAGACACCTCCTGCTAAAAGCTTATCGCTCACTACATTTTCGTTCTTTGTACAACAAAACTTCAGACTCACACATGATCTTTTAATTTATTACTTCTCTTCTAATAAATAGATTCACAACACACTTTGCAGACAGTATCTACAGATTTTGCTGAATGTACTTGCAAAATTATATCATTGTACGGCGCTTAGCTTAGGAAATATGACGTGTTAAACACTGAGATGCAAGAGAAACTTACTTCTCCATAAAATAGAGTGGACGTTACCCAGACTATACTCATCCAGTGTTTCGTAATCTGATCAGTTAGCGACACCCAACAAATTTTAAGCATAATTTCAAAGCTTTTCTAAATTTTTTCTCGGTTACATGCTTACGTCAAGTGTTCGACACATTACCTCATAATAAGACGTTTCAAGCCCTTTTTTACATGGGTGTTCGATTCTTTGAACAATCGAGACTTCACTCGTGTGACACCACATTTTAATGTTACAGACTATCGAAAATATAGGAGGGAAGAGTACGGTTAACCTTTCATCGAAACCAACGTAAACAGAGTCAGAGGTTAAACTCGGATTCGTAAGTGTTTATCACGGAACGCAGCGTCCTTTGAAAGAATCGTCCCGTCATTTGACTTAGAGGACTTAGGGAAACGACCAAAACCTAAATTTGGATGGTCAGTAGCGACTGATTGCATCCCTGATATCGTGTCTCGGTATGCGCGGCCCTCTCTCGGCTCGACATCCCGGTATGCGGCCACTCCTGCACGAACACACCGTGCTCGGCAGGGGACGGCACGCAGACCGGGCTAGTAGGAATGCCCGTCCAGGGATTCGAGAGCGGCCTCCCAGTACTCCCTCCCCACCCCCTCCATCCCCACCCCAACCCTCATTACCCAGCCCTTGACAGCAGACAACGCAGCCCCACCCGTCATCGATCCCCACGGTGTCCAGCACTCGCACCCACAAGGAGAAGGCTCGGCCGTTCCACAGCGTTCAAACTGGATGATGTCAGCAAAATTTTGTCACTTTTTCTAAAGGTGACTATTACGATATTCGTCGTAATGTCGTAGAATTTAATCGCCGACTCCCAGCTATAGGTTCGAGGAGGATTTCCTCAGCTGCATACTAGTGCAAAGTTTACACTATCAATTTAGTACTCAGTTAGTAGCCCCTAACCCCATTTATTAAACCGCCAAACTCCTATGAATCACCTTCGAACGTCTCGTTCGTTAACAAATGGGATAATGTGTTAAATATTTGACTTTAGAATGTAAAATCTGACCGTAGAAGATGTAAAACCTTAACCCTGCTGTTCTGTTCAGTTTTACTATGCAAATGTACTGTAAGGGTCAACATGACCCGGCATAATAAAATGCCGAAAGAAACTCCTATTCACACGTATTTTTCGTACATTATTGTTATATTACAATATGTTTTTAATGATCATAGCGATAATAATAATAATGCACACATCACCAAAGAAAATTTATTAGCTTAATATTCATGCAGGATAGATTAGTACAAGAGACATTTCCATCAAAAAGTCATTCTCAAGAACCATCTGTCCCTCTGCCCATATCACTTTCTTTCCTTTTTACTCACCGCAGTTCGAAGTAGGTGCGTGTTTTGCCTACATGTTTATTACACTTTCCACACCACATGTTTGTTGTTCCTCCAGAAATATTCTCCTTCTAGTCAATTTTCTTCCATTCCAGTTAGGATCAGTCGAAGTCAAAAAAATGTGTGTGAAATCTTATGGGACTTAAGTGCTAAGGTCATCAGTCCCTAAGCTTACACACTACTTAACCGAAATTATCCTAAGGACAAACACACACACCCATGCCCGAGGGAGGACTCGAACCTCCGCCGGGACCAGCCGCACAGTCCATGACTGCAGTGCCTCAGACCGCTCGGCGAATCCCGCGTGGTTCAGTCGAAGTCCAAATGACATATGCATTATAAGCAGCAACATCAGGAATATTTTAAACTACTATCATCGAGCCATTTATTGATTTTTCTTTTGCATGTATATGCACCTGTTAGCTGATAGAGTGTGTCTACGACCATTTTGGTTGAATTATAATAGGAAATTATTTTTTGGCTCCTTATCAGCCCTGTCACTTATTTCCGCACCATGGTGGAGAGTGCCCATTAGTACAACCTTCTTTCTATTAAGAATATAATTGACCATCATAATATCATTTGTGAAGTAAAATTAAGAGCTAATAACCTCCTTGTTGGTTATAGGTTGTGTAGGCTGTTGCTTATTTTTACGTATGGTACCTAACATTGCCAATTTCGTTTTCAGGAACAGCTGTCCCAAATTGTATGACGTAAAAAAAATTGTCACATGTTACGTGCTGACCTCGCAAACCAGAGGCAGGATCAGCAACTACTCTCATTCCCTGTTTTTTTTTTTTTTTTCTGGTGTCACTCCACTCTCGTCTGCTGTATAAATTTGGGCTTTCAGTACGTATGAAGCTTTCCTGTTGGAGTCCATATGTTGATCCCATATTTTGCTACTATGCTTGGGACGTACTGCTTGAATGGACAATGGCCTCTAAATGCTACCAGCTGCTCGTCAAAGGTTACATTACCCTGGGTTATACAGTATAGGAAGGACATCTAACCACTTCTCCCAGATACTGCGAATTGCGGCGAGTTTATCAGTACGTCGTCTTTCCTCTTTTCTGGATTTCTTATCAAGTCGCAAGACGAGCGATATTTTACAGAAAGTTTCCAGAGACATGGTTGCTCGAAATATGTTCTGCCCAGTATTCTTATCCAAGAAAATTTTTGTAAACTCCCCATAAGAGCGATATACAGCCGCAAGGAATAGGGGTCCTAAGTATGCATGAAAAAGAGAATCATCAATGTCTGTTCATTGTTTATTATAAACTCCCTGCCCCTTACTATTTGACATCTCTGTTATTTCATTCTGAAGTGCTGTAGAAAATAATACTTTAAATCAACTTTTTACATCAGTTACTCTGCTGCTTGCATTCCTGGTTTACTCCCGGTTTACTCCTGGTGATGTTCAAAGCAGGTAGGCGGCCGTGTTGTGCTGGTGGTTACAACTGCCATTCTGTGTTCCCGTTTACAGAAATAGAAGTCTGTACACCACTTTCAACAGGCTGTGGACTGCCGTCAATGTCAGCAGAACACTCGCTTTCAGCTGCATTACAGATATCATCTTCGAACTCAGAAAGTGATCCTTTTCCTGTTGAGCTATTTACTAATTCTTCAAACTCAGCGTCAGTCAATGATGTAGTCGCCATGATGTTGCAATTCAGACCGATCACAAAGACGGAGGACACGAACTGAGCTGAAACTATGGATAATTCGAACAGCTGACAAGTCGTAATTACAAGTGTAGTGGTGACTTCTGCCACCGAATGTATCAGTATGACCAATGTAGCAGGAAGAGGTAGAAGGCACCATATTAAGACTCGTCCAAGCTATCCAAGTGATTTATTTGTTTCCAACTACAAGTGCCGTGTTCCCCTCAGTCTGTGTCACTGGGCCCCGCAATGCTGAGGAAGCACCCCAGCAGCCGTTGCTATGCAATGCTGAGTCGAGCCTTCTGTGCCATTGGAGTTGCATCGCCATCAGGATGCTGGTAGTTGACTCGACGGTCTGCCTCCCTGCCGACTCAGCACCGCTTGGTGCAGGCAGCCAGCTGTGTCCTTCTTGCCAGCGTGGCTGAGATCGCGACGACAGCTAGAACCCATGATCTGGCGTCCGACTCTGCGGCTCTCATCTTAGGCTTACAGCCTGCTCTGTCTTCACAAAAGCCGCCTTTTCCTTGGTCTTCCTGTATCTCTCTTTCCTACAGGTCTATGAGTATAGTCTATTGTGTGTTTTCCAGATTCTTTCAATGTATTTCTTCCATTTCGTTACCCCGTTTTCTATTCTTTCATGCATGCAAAATATATTTAATTCTTTCCTTATTTTTGAATTCTTTATTTGAATCTCTCAAAGTACAATCGTTAACTTTTCTTAAAAATTTCATTTCAGTTTACTGTATCCTTCTTTTCTCTCTCTTTATTATTGTACAAGTCTCATTTCCGTATGTCGGCATTACTTTGTAGAGTTAGTAATTTTGTATTTCCTGGTTTTAGTGGCTAATGTTCTAGGTACAGTGCCACATATCATTTGAAATTCGTCTTATTGGAGCAGCCCGCTAAAATAAATTGCTGCTGTGGGAATGTTAAAAGTGGAACTACCTCTTCCAGGAGAAGTGTCCTCTACATGTGGTATTATTAGTGCCTCATGCCGCGTAGATGTTAATCAAAAACACCTCTTGTAAACGTACTGCTATTCATTTCCCTTCTATCAGAGTGACTGTCTTTAGAACGTTATTCCTTCTTTAAAGAGTAGCTCTGTTATTCTCTTTTGTTCTATGTTCAATACTGCTTCGAACCCGTTTGGTATTTCTTTTATGTCTGCGGCCTCAATGTCTAGCAAAATAGTGGTGTCTTATCTCCTGCACAAAAGTTTGTAAAGCCATAAATTTGGGTGTGGAGTGTATACTACCGGTGTCGTGTACTGCCGTAATATAATCTCACATTTTACTTATACACTCCTGGAAATGGAAAAAAGAACACATTGACACCGGTGTGTCAGACCCACCATACTTGCTCCGGACACTGCGAGAGGGCTGTACAAGCAATGATCACACGCACGGCACAGCGGACACACCAGGAACCGCGGTGTTGGCCGTCGAATGGCGCTAGCTGCGCAGCATTTGTGCACCGCCGTCGTCAGTGTCAGCCAGTTTGCCGTGGCATACGGAGCTCCATCGCAGTCTTTAACACTGGTAGCATGCCGCGACAGCGTGGACGTGAACCGTATGTGCAGTTGACGGACTTTGAGCGAGGGCGTATAGTGGGCATGCGGGAGGCCGGGTGGACGTACCGCCGAATTGCTCAACACGTGGGGCGTAAGGTCTCCACAGTACATCGATGTTGTCGCCAGTGGTCGGCGGAAGGTGCACGTGCCCGTCGACCTGGGACCGGACCGCAGCGACGCACGGATGCACGCCAAGACCGTAGGATCCTACGCAGTGCCGTAGGGGACCGCACCGCCACTTCCCAGCAAATTAGGGACACTGTTGCTCCTGGGGTATCGGCGAGGACAATTCGCAACCGTCTCCATGAAGCTGGGCTACGGTCCCGCACACCGTTAGGCCGTCTTCCGCTCACGCCCCAACATCGTGCAGCCCGCCTCCAGTGGTGTCGCGACAGGCGTGAATGGAGGGACGAATGGAGACGTGTCGTCTTCAGCGATGAGAGTCGCTTCTGCCTTGGTGCCAATGATGGTCGTATGCGTGTTTGGCGCGGTGCAGGTGAGCGCCACAATCAGGACTGCATACGACCGAGGCACACAGGGCCAACACCCGGCATCATGGTGTGGGGAGCGATCTCCTACACTGGCCGTACACCACTGGTGATCGTCGAGGGGACACTGAATAGTGCACGGTACATCCAAACCGTCATCGAACCCATCGTTCTACCATTCCTAGACCGGCAAGGGAACTTGCTGTTCCAACAGGACAATGCACGTCCGCATGTATCCCGTACCACCCAACGTGCTCTAGAAGGTGTAAGTCAACTACCCTGGCCAGCAAGATCTCCGGATCTGTCCCCCATTGAGCATGTTTGGGACTGGATGAAGCGTCGTCTCACGTGGTCTGCACGTCCAGCACGAACGCTGGTCCAACTGAGGCGCCAGGTGGAAATGGCATGGCAAGCCGTTCCACAGGACTACATCCAGCATCTCTACGATCGTCTCCATGGGAGAATAGCAGCCTGCATTGCTGCGAAAGGTGGATATACACTGTACTAGTGCCGACGTTGTGCATGCTATGTTGCCTGTGTCTATGTGCCTGTGGTTCTGTCAGTGTGATCATGTGATGTATCTGACCCCAGGAATGTGTCAATAAAGTTTCCCCTTCCTGGGACAATGAATTCACGGTGTTCTTATTTCAATTTCCAGGAGTGTAATAAGTAGTACGTTTGCGTCATTTGGTCAATTAATCCCCTAATATGCGGAACACGAAAACTGTGAGTGCGACAGTTGAAGATCAGCTGTGCCATCGCTTAATAGGAAGTGGTTGCTGGAAAGGCACGTCTGGCTCCCCATCCCTGAGTACTGCGTCGCCTTTCTTTGATTCCATCAGTTTTTTTATCTTTTGAATTACCTTTTTCAGTAGTTTTCTATTTCGCATTAATTTCTGTTCTAGCTCTCATATTTCTTCCTGTGATTGTTTTCCTGTGGTCTTCGTAGTTTGTCGTCCTTCACTGTGCGTTGGCGTGAGTCCATATTTGAGAGCTCGTGGGTTCCTTTGTGTGAACGATCTACAACTTTTGTCCTGGTAACGCTGTGTGTGCTGCTATGTTTGATTCAGTTGATATCTTTATTTAATGTGAAGTTTTGTACTTTCATCTGGAGCTATCTCCATTTTTGACTCAGCTGGTGTGTCTCGGTTTGAAACATCTTCCGGTTCCCGTTCTGCTGCCAATTCCTAAGTATTGGGGTTGACAACGTTCTCCAAAACTGGGGAGATCTGTGCTCGATCCGCCCTGGCTTGAGCGGCATTAGGTAAGCTATAATAGTATATGCTCTAGGTATGTAAAATTTATTTCTATGCTTTATGTATTGAAACATTGATTCTTCTGTTTGTTTCATGTTGCGCGGAGTGATCCGTCGATGTCCCACCCACACAGCAAATCGTCAGTACGGGGCACTATCACTAGAGCGCCGCCGGTCCGTGGTGGCAAGAACTTGGGGGCACCGTTGTCACCAATACCTTCGCGCTTGATTCAAAAATTGATGTTTGAAATCAGTAGATAAAAATGAATCAGTTGATAACAGGGTCTAGAACTTACGTGACCATTGCTTTTTTTTTTCAACATTTGTAAAATAAGGGCGTGTCAACTACGTCTAATGGTCAACGTAGTAATTGTACCATTGAAGTCTTATTAAATTTTGATTTCTTACAAGAAATGTCGGAAAGATCTCTCATTGATGTTTATAGAAAGGACAGCTCTTCTATTTTAACCTTAAATTATTATCCGACAAGATAAATGTTCCTGTTCGACGAGATATACGAGTATATAGTGAAGGATGTTCCTACTTGTGAAAAGTTTTGGAATTAAGTTTAGAAAGTGTTGTATCTTGAAACAAATTAACTTCCTCTAAAACAACGAGCTATGAACAGTGAGAGAAATATTTTCTGTTTGATTACGTGATTTCAAGTTGGATCTTGGCGGTGATTTAAGTTGTCGATAACGTTACGTGAGCTTCATTCTAGCATTAAAATCTGTGAGGTTTTAGATTAAAGAGGTGTTTATCTGGGCACTTAACATAGGAAGCTGTGACAAACAATAATCATTACAGTTTATCACGTAGGGACAGGTATTTAAGAAATACTTTGGACGGTTACGCAGCTGAGATGTTAAATAATATCTGTAGACAGACGAATTTTATCACGCAGATGTGTCATTCTTTTAGCCCAGCGAAATGCTATCGTATACGACGAAAAGAATTAATTAAAGTTCTAAAAGGCAATCCCTTCTCGTCTAGGCAGATAATAACAATCTGATATACATATACTCAACAGTAAGTAGAGTATACTTATGACAAAGGAAGACATAAAATTACTTGTGAAGCCATGTTCGAATAACGTGTACTCCCGTGTGTACATAGGTCGTTTATTCTTCTTCTTCTTCTTCTTGTTTCGAATTGGCCTACTTTGGACCACGCTTGTTCAACTGTTGGGCTTTGATTTTTGCCCAGTACTGTCGCATCCACTGCTGATGTAACTCCTTCCTTTTTTCCGTCCAGGGGGTACCTTTCTTTCGCGGCTTGTCCTGAAATTCTCGGACTTCCTTCAGGGTCCCACAGACTGTCTGTTCTGGAGATCAGTTATTCCCAGTTCTTTAATGTCCTTTTCAATTTCTGTCAGCCAAGCGGTGCGAACATTCTTGTCTTGCCAGAAGGTGAGCAGACAGTTCATCAATCTGTATGCAGGAAATTTTGCAACATGGCTATAGAAAGGAGCCCTTCTTTTCCTCGCACAGTCAGAGAGCCTCTCGATACGTTCATAGAGCTCCGAGTTATGTCGCCTTCTGAATTCGCTATCTTCTTCTATCGGGCCTAGGATCTTCCTGAGGATTCTCCTGTCTTTGACTTCCAGTTTCTCCATCAGACCTCTCCGGTTCATGGAAGGACATTCTATGGCATACAGGGCTTCTGGTAGTATGACTGACGTGTAGCTCTTAAGTTTCAGGTTGCGTGACAGGCATTTTTTGTTGTAGGTGCTCATAGTCAATCGATAGGCTAGTTCCAGCTTATTGACTCTCGTGGATAATGACATTTTTTTCTGATAATTTGGGTTCAATCCATTCGCCGAGATACTTAAACTTCTCAGCCCTTTTGATGTTTCCCTGGTCTAGTAACATCTCTCTGTTAGCTTCTTTGATGTTGGTGAAGAACTCTTTTCTCCAGCGACACTTGAAAACCCACTTTGGCTGCATGTTTTCCGAGACAGTTTACCTGCATTGTTGACATTACAAGGGAATCAGCAATCAGTGCCATATCATCTACATCTACATCTACATGACTACTCTAAAATTCACATTTAAGTGCTTGGCAGAGGGTTCGTCGAACTACAATCATACTATCTCTCTACCATTCCACTCCCGAACAGCGCGCGGGAAAAACGAACACCTAAACCTTTCTGTACGAGCTCTGATTTCTCTTATTTTATTTTGATGATCATTCCTATCTATGTAGGTAGGGCTCAACAAAATATTTTCGCATTCGGAAGAGATAGTTGGTGACTGAAATTTCGTAAATAGATCTCGCCGCGACGAAAAACGTCTTTGCTGTAATGACTTCCATCCCAATTCGCGTATCATATCTGCCACACTCTCTCCCCTACTACATGATAATACAAAACGAGCTGCCCTTTTTTGCACCCTTTTGATGTCCCCCGTCAATCCCACCTGGTAAGAATCCCACACCGCGCAGCAATATTCTAACAGAGGACGAACGAGTGTAGTGTAAGCTGTCTCTTTAGTGGACTTGTTGCATCTTCTAAGTGTCCTGCCAATGAAACGCAATCTTTGGCTCGCCTTCCGCACAATATTATCTATGTGGTCTTTCCAACTGAAGTTGTTCGTAATTTTAACACCCAGGTACTTAGTTGAATTGACAGCCTTGAGAATTGTACTATTTATCGAGTAATAGAATTCCAACGGATTTCTTTTGGAACTCATGTGGATCACCTCACACTTTTCGTTATTTAGCGTCAACTGCCACCTGCCACACCATTCAGCAATCTTTTCTAAATCGCTTTGCAACTGATACTGGTCTTCGGATGACCTTACTAGACGGTAAATTACAGCATCATCTGCGAACAACCTAAGAGAACTGCTCAGATTGTCACCCAGGTCATTTATATAGATCAGGAACAGCAGAGGTCCCAGGACGCTTCCCTGGGGAACACCCGATATCACTTCAGTTTTACTCGATGATTTGCCGTCTATTACTACGAACTGCGACCTTCCTGACAGGAAATCACGAATCCAGTCGCATAACTGAGACGATACCCCATAGGCTGGCAGCTTGATTAGAAGTCGCTTGTGAGGAACGGTGTCAAAAGCTTTCCGGAAATCTAGAAATACGGAATCAACTTGAGATCCCTTGTCGATAGCGGCCATTACTTCGTGCGAATAAAGAGCTAGCTGCGTTGCACAAGATCGATGTTTTCTGAAACCATGCTGATTACGTATCAATAGATCGTTCCCTTCGAGGTGATTCATAATGTTTGAATACAGTATATGTTCCAAAACCCTACTGCAAACCGACGTCAGTGATATAGGTCTGTAGTTCGAGGGATTACTCCTACTACCGTTCTTAAACACTGGTGCGACCTGCGCAATTTTCCATTCTGTAGGTACAGATCTGTCGGTGAGCGAGCGGTTGTATATGATTGCTAAGTAGGGAGCTATTGTATCAGCGTGATCTGAAAGGAACCTAATCTGGACCTGAAGACTTGCCCGTATCAAGGTATCTACTTCTAAGAAACTCATGCTAGCTGCTGTTCGTGTTTCAAATTCTGGAATATTCCATTCATCTTCCCTGGTGAAGGAATTTCGGAAAATTGCGTTTTAGGCAATCTAAAATAAGTCCTCCGTTCTTACGGTCTAAGTAGACTCCACTCTGAACACCCAAACTGGTCAGTTCCTTGCGCCATTCTCTCACAACCTGTACAAGGACGCAGTTGAAGAGAAGTGGGAAGAGTCCGTCTCCTTGTCACACTCCAGTTTTTATCTCGAAGCTTTCTGAGATCTCACCTCTTAATTTGACCTTGGAATGGTTGTTGGTCAAGGTTTCAAGAACGAGACTGCGGGTTTCCTTGTCTAGTCCTAGTCCCTGGAGTATTTCGTTAAGCATTTCTCTATCAACGGAGTCGTAGACCTACCTGAAATCAACAGAGGTGACGACCAACTTTCGGTCCCTCGTCTTGGAGTATGCCAGTACAGTTTTCATGTTGAAGATCTGTTCAGCACAGGATTGGGTCTTCCTGGAGCCTCCCTGAAATTCTCCCAGTTGAATATCCATTTGATCTTCTGCCCTTGTTATTAATGTCTTGGAGAGAATCTTGTGTATTATTGGGACAAGAAAAATTCCACAGTAGTTGTTCCGATCACTAAAATATCCCTTTTTGTGAAGCGGATTGGTCAGAGCCATGTCTTTTATATTATCGGGAAGATTCTTTGAAAAAATATTTACTATATCCTGAATATACCAGCTTCTCCCGTCTTTGTAAGTAACTGAAGACAGATAGGCTTTCAATTATTCAAATGGTATTTAAGAAGAGGGCATGTAACCAGTGGAGCATAGCATCGCGACCGACAACGAACCGGCAACCTCAACACTCGCTGGCTCTTACACATCGGATCATTCGGAAGCAGGAGGCAATGGAAGAGGATTTAATTGCAGCATTTCAACAACTTGCCTCGGCTTCTAAGATGGATCTTTCGCAAGCGAGATGTAATGTGATGTTTTTTTATTTGTTTATTTTAAGAAGCGTGTTTTCTTTCAAGCGCTTTAGGCAGACTGTTTTCTCAGTGAATTCATTTCCTTTGTTCCAAGACGACACTCTACATACTCATTTTAATAACGGGGAAGACTATAATTCGAAAATATTTTAGTTCAGTGGAAAGATATATTTCTTTGCCAGTTAGATTTAAGTTACAATCCGGAGTACATGAGGATTTCACAAGGAGTTGAAGGCGGATTTAATTTTTCGTAGATATTTTTATAGCTAAGAAGAACTGGTTTCACTAACAAGACAAACGGCAATGACTAAGAAGCCAGGCTGTAGAATAAGTTGATTAGCGAGTGAAAATAACAGAGTAATGAGAGAAATGAGACAAATGAAGGATAGCTCAGTCGGTAGAGCACTTTCCTGCGAAAGGCAAAGGTCGTAGGTTCGAGTGCCTGTCCGGCACTCTGTTGTTATCTGCCAGGAAGTTTCCTAGTAGAGATAATGTGATCATAGAAAAAAAAAGACTGTTCAAAATTTCTCGCTGCCTGACTGTGGTTTGAGAGTTAGCCACCTCAGGACTTCCAAAGTACGCAAATGTAATGATATGAGTGTCATGACATCAAAGTTGTGGTATTGTAGAGAGATTGTGTTGCCGTACCGAAGTTGGCAATAAAAATCGACACTAAAAACATCAGCGAGGACTCACTGCAATTCGCAACGATGTGTGGGAGGAAGACCAAGCATAGCAGCGCCCTCATGCTGAGGTCAATACAGCGTCGAGTTAGCAAGAGCTCTGCCCCAGTTCGTGAAGTCATCTGAGTCAATATCGTAGTATAGGACCAACCTAATAGTTAAAGTTTCTGATGGTGTTGTTTACTTAAATGTGAAACATGGTGTGCAAGAGAATACTTTGTTAACTCATGCATCAAGTGATTCTTTCTAGTCAATGGTAGTACTCCTGTGACAAACAAGTGTGTCAGAGTTAACTAAATCCTTTAGCCCTTTACATAATAATTCAGTAGTTTCGTCTGGTCACAACAATTTTTGCAGACAAGTGCTCTACCGTCTAAGCTACCCAAGCACGACACACGCCCTGTCCTCACAGCTTTACTTCTGGCAGTACCTCGCCTCCTAAGTAGAGCAGTTGCCTGCGAAGGGCAAAGGTCTCGAGTTCGAGTCTGGGTCCAGCACACAGTTTTAATCTGCCAGGAAATTTCATATCAGCGCACACTCCGCTGCAGAGTGAAAATCTCATTCAAGACCACCATCACTTTCACCGTCGATGATTCAGCATATGAATGACCGTATACTTCTGTGCAGCTCAGGTAAACGCGCTGACGACAGGAGGATAATCGCGGCTGCAGTTTCAGATTCTGAGCATGGTGCGTAATAGCCATTTTAATTATTTAAAAGCCTCCTCATCTGGTTAAATTAAGTGTCTCGAAATACGCTCTTACTGCAGTTGACCATTAAACATTTCCTTAATAAACGCCCTCATTTAAAGAAGATAATCACGGCTGCAGTTGCAGATTTTGAGCAAGCTGCGTAACAGACACTTATAATTATGTAGAAGCCTCCTCATTTGATAACATCAAATGATTAGAAATACACTCTCATTTCAGTTGACTGTTAAACAATTTCCTTAATAAAGGCGCAAATGGTCACACTGGTATATTGCTACGTATACATCTGTAACATACTTCACTCTTTAAAATTAGGAATGTGGTTGCGAATAAATGTTGTCAATGATTTATAAAGAGAGTGTTACATTAAAAAAA
Source organism: Schistocerca nitens (assembly GCF_023898315.1). Classification (NCBI taxonomy): domain Eukaryota; kingdom Metazoa; phylum Arthropoda; class Insecta; order Orthoptera; family Acrididae; genus Schistocerca; species Schistocerca nitens. The sequence goes on from NC_064620.1 coordinate 37,088,995, forward strand.
AAAAAAAACAGGGCTTTGTCAGTCTTTGTCAACCTTGAAAAGTTGTCGACGTGCTTCTTTACTGCTTAAATTTGTTTTATAAGCAAATTTCACTCAATGTCCCATGTTTCACAGATATTGAAAGTTCTTCAAGTACGAGGGGCTTCAATAAGTAATGCAGCCGTTTTTTTTTTCTAAGAGCAGGTTTGTTTTATTAAGGGATCCAATAAACCACATTATTCCCCACTCTTATAGCTACCAAACTCTATTTTTCAACATAATCTCCATTCAGTGCGACGGCCTTACGCCACCTTAGTGGGAGGTCTTGTATGCCCGCATGGTACTACTCTACTGGTCGACGTTGGATCGAACGACTTGCTGTATCAATAAGCTCCCCATTATCTGTGCAGTATCGATAGCTGCGATACTGCGCCTGCCACGAGACGAAACGCATGTTGGCAGCAAAGTTACTGCGGGCCGCCACGCGGCAGCCAATAGAAGAAGAGCACCGAGTCTTCCTGCTGAGAAGACGACGAGCCATACAGCAGACGAACACCAGCTATCCAGCGGAGAAGAACCAATTACCTATGAACATTGTATCCTGCACTTTGCTTCACTCAACATATCAGAAGTTATGTAATCTGTTTATTTCTCTTTATACAAGTTATTACCAATTGTTTGCGTTGCATATCCTCACTGTTGTGTTGGCAAAAGAGCCAACAACGTGTTACTAGAGGAGGCCGAAATGCACGCGTTTTAGCTCACACAGGCTGGCGTGAGGAGGGAAGAACTATACTGACGTGAGGTCTGGGACATGACAAGGAATTAGAATTCAGAAAGCGGACGTAATTAGTTTGATACTTAACTTTAATCCATTAATGATGAACGACGCTCTTGACATTACATGATTCACAATATTATCTGTTCAGAATTCATTCTAATAATTGAATATGGCGCCTTGCTAGGTCGTAGTAAATGACGTAGCTGAAGGCTATGCTAAAGTGTCGTCTCTGCAAATGAGAGCATATGCAGCCAGTGAACCATCGCTAGCAAAGTCGGCTGTACAACTAGGGCGAGTGCTAGGAAGTATAGACTAGACCTGCCGTGTGGCGGCGCTCGGTCTGCAATCACTGATAGTGGCGACACGCGGGTCCGACGTATACTAACGGACCGCGGCCGATTTAAAGGCTACCACCTAGCAAGTGTGGTGTCTGGCGGTGACACCACACTCACATCCTGGAAAACTTCCTCGAATTGAACCCACACTTTTGCTCTGCTTATCTACTAAGGATATAGCAGAAAATGGCGACGAGGATGGGATTCGAGAAGGTTTTCTACTATTTGTGAGTAGCGCATTGCTTCTTTTGCCGTCGTAGCTTAGGCCAAAAATTTTTGCAGGGATTGCGACACATTGCACTGAAGTGCCGATTTTGCTATTATGTGATTTGTCTTCTTTCATTTTCTAGCTTCTTTGCCATTGTGTATTGCTATAGTCTTCGTAACATTAAGCTGTGTCCTAGTTTATTGCTAATTTTTTTGCTAACATTTTTATTGCTTGTGTACCATGTCGACCCCACCTGAAATACCTGCCGGGCTTCCCAATATGCCACAACCAGGCAACGCACCAACCACTGTTGCTGATCTATTGAATGTTATTTATGCCCAGGTTCAACAGCAGCAGAGCCAAAGCCAGCAATTGGCTGGATTGCAACAGCTGATGCTCCAGATGCTGCACCTACAACAACAACAACAACAGCAACAGCCAGCAGCAGTAGCCGCTGCTAAACCAACAGTGCCGACATTTCGCGCCTTCAACGAAGAAACAGAAGATTGGGAGACGTATCTGCAGCAACTAAAACAACACTTTCTGGCTCACCGTGTCCCACGTACTGAACAATCTGCATACCGCTTTCCGGTGAATTCATCCTTCATTTGGCCAAACAGATGGAAGTCGGAAGGTGCGAGACCTGGATTGGGGGTGGATGAGGAAAAATACACTCCTGGAAATGGAAAAAAGAACACATTGACACCGGTGTGTCAGACCCACCATACTTGCTCCGGACACTGCGAGAGGGCTGTACAAGCAATGATCACACGCACGGCACAGCGGACACACCAGGACCCGCGGTGTTGGCCGTCGAATGGCGCTAGCTGCGCAGCATTTGTGCACCGCCGCCGTCAGTGTCAGCCAGTTTGCCGTGGCATACGGAGCTCCATCGCAGTCTTTAACACTGGTAGCATGCCGCGACAGCGTGGACGTGAACCGTATGTGCAGTTGACGGACTTTGAGCGAGGGCGTATAGTGGGCATGCGGGAGGCCGGGTGGACGTACCGCCGAATTGCTCAACACGTGGGGCGTGAGGACTCCACAGTACATCGATGTTGTCGCCAGTGGTCGGCGGAAGGTGCACGTGCCCGTCGACCTGGGACCGGACCGCAGCGACGCACGGATGCACGCCAAGACCGTAGGATCCCACGCAGTGCCGTAGGGGACCGCACCGCCACTTCCCAGCAAATTAGGGACACTGTTGCTCCTGGGGTATCGGCGAGGACCATTCGCAACCGTCTCCATGAAGCTGGGCTACGGTCCCGCACACCGTTAGGCCGTCTTCCGCTCACGCCCCAACATCGTGCAGCCCGCCTCCAGTGGTGTCGCGACAGGCGTGAATGGAGGGACGAATGGAGACGTGTCGTCTTCAGCGATGAGAGTCGCTTCTGCCTTGGTGCCAATGATGGTCGTATGCGTGTTTGGCGCCGTGCAGGTGAGCGCCACAATCAGGACTGCATACGACCGAGGCACACAGGGCCAACACCCGGCATCATGGTGTGGGGAGCGATCTCCTACACTGGCCGTACACCACTGGTGATCGTCGATGGGACACTGAATAGTGCACGGTACATCCAAACCGTCATCGAACCCATCGTTCTACCATTCCTAGACCGGCAAGGGAACTTGCTGTTCCAACAGGACAATGCACGTCAGCAGGTATCCCGTGTCACCCAACGTGCTCTAGAAGGTGTAAGTCAACTACCCTGGCCAGCAAGATCTTCGGATCTGTCCCCCATTGAGCATGTTTGGGACTGGATGAAGCGTCGTCTCACGCGGTCTGCACGTCCAGCACGAACGCTGGTCCAACTGAGGCGCCAGGTGGAAATGGCATGGCAAGCTGTTCCACAGGACTACATCCAGCATCTCTACGATCGTCTCCATGGGAGAATAGCAGCCTGCATTGCTGCGAAAGGTGGATATACACTGTACTAGTGCCGACATTGTGCATGCTCTGTTGCCTGTGTCTATGTGCCTGTGGTTCTGTCAGTGTGATCATGTGATGTATCTGACCCCAGGAATGTGTCAATAAAGTTTCCCCTTCCTGGGACAATGAATTCACGGTGTTCTTATTTCAATTTCCAGGAGTGTAGTCCAATAAAGTTTTGTGAGCTAGAGGCGCTCACAGAATTTCGTTGGACTGTTACCGGCTGAGCAGACTTGTGTGAGGCCTTGCCTTGTCATGTAGAAGGAGAAGCAGGTTTGCGTTTTTGTGGCGACGATAACGCTGAATTTGTTTCTAAAATTTTCTTCGGTAACACAATACCCTTCATAGTTGATCGTTTCTCTACGAGGGAGGACATGGAACAAAACAACCTCTTAAGAGTTCCAGAAGACCGGATAAGGGAGCGGCTTTGAACTTTTTCTTCAGAGGAGACGTAGTGTGACAGATCGCCGTTTTGTTTCCGGTTGGAAGCCTGTTTCATCGCCTGTGACGATGTACGGCGAAAATTGCTACGATCAGCCCCATAACGCGCAAGCGATTCCGCACAGATGTTCCTTCGTTACTTCGTTATTCTTTATAGTGGCGAGGAACTCAGCGGACAGACACTTCTGCGTACCCAGACTGGTGGACTAGTATGTCAGCTCTACCAACAGAGACGCCCAGTTGTGCAACGAGGTGTTTGACTGTGATGCGTGGATCACCGTCGAACGATCCAATACTGCACGAGTCACAGCCGGCCGGCACGTGGGAGATCTGGCAGGTTAGCGCGGCCTTGTTGCGACGATGACAGACGCCACACCCAGCGACATAATGTAAAAGACATTGCTTCCCCAGAAAGCAGGTAATATTTTTTTCTTTTGTGCTTTACCTTGTCATAGTACGTACAGGGTGTTTCAAAAATGACCGGTACATTTGAAACGGCAATAAAAACTAAACGAGCAGCGATAGAAATACACAGTTTGTTGCAATATGCTTGGGACAACAGTACATTTTCAGGCAGACAAACTTCCGAAATTAAAGTAGTTACAATTTTCAACAACAGATGGCGCTGCAAGTGATGTGAAAGATATAGAAGACAACGCAGTCTGTGGGTGCGCCATTCTGTACGTCGTCTTTCTGCTGTAAGCGTGTGCTGTTCACAACGTGCAAGTGTGCTGTAGACAACATGGTTTATTCCTTAGAACAGAGGATTTTCCTGGTGTTGGAATTCCACCGCCTAGAACACAGTATTGTTGCAACAAGACGAAGTTTTCAACGGAGGTTTAATGTAACCAAAGGACCGAAAAGCGATACAATAAAGGATCTGTTTGAAAAATTTCAACGGACTGGGAACGTGACGGATGAACGTGCTGGAAAGGTAGGGTGACCGCGTACGGCAACCACAGAGGGCAACGCGCAGCTAGTGCAGCAGGTGATCCGACAGCGGCCTCGGGTTTCCGTTCGCCGTGTTGCAGCTGCGGTCCAAATGACGCCAACGTCGACGTATCGTCTCATGCGCCAGAGTTTACACCTCTATCCATACAAAATTCAAACGCGGCAACCCCTCAGCGCCGCTACCATTGCTGCACGAGAGACATTCGCTAACGATATAGTGCACAGGATTGATGACGGCGATATGCATGTGGGCAGCATTTGGTTTACTGACGATGCTTATTTTTACCTGGACGGCTTCGTCAATAAACAGAACTGGCGCATATGGGAAACCGAAAAGCCCCATGTTGCAGTCCCATCGTCCCTGCATCCTCAAAAAGTACTGGTCTGGGCCGCCATTTCTTCTAAAGGAATCATTGGCCCATTTTTCAGATCCGAAACGATTACTGCATCACGCTATCTGGACATTCTTCGTGAATTTGTGGCGGTACAAACTGCCTTAGACGACACTGCGAACACCTCGTGGTTTATGCAAGATGGTGCCCGGCCACATCGCACGGCCGACGTCTTTAATTTCCTGAATGAATATTTCGATGATCGTGTGATTGCTTTGGGCTATCTGAAACATACAGGAGGCGGCGTGGATTGGCCTCCCTATTCGCCAGACATGAACCCCTGTGACTTCTTTCTGTGGGGACACTTGAAAGACCAGGTGTACCGCCAGAATCCAGAAACAATTGAACAGCTGAAGCAGTACATCTCATCTGCATGTGAAGCCATTCCGCCAGACACGTTGTCAAAGGTTTCGGGTAATTTCATTCAGAGACTACGCCATATTATTGCTACGCATGGTGGATATGTGGAAAATATCGTACTATAGAGTTTCCCAGATCGCAGCGCCATCTGTTGTTGAAAATTGTAACTACTGTAATTTCGAAAGTTTGTCTGCCTGAAAATGTACTGTTGTCCCAAGCATATTGCAACAAACGGTGTATTTCTATCGCTGCTCGTTTAGTTTTTATTGCCGTTTCAAATATACCGGTCATTTTTGAAACACCCTGTATGTATCATTTATTTCAGCTACGTCTTTATTTGTTAATACGTCACATTGTTTCTTCATTCATTTTGCTATTGTTTTATATTTTATATTGTACGAATATGAAGTTCTGGTTCTGTATGCTTTGTAAATCTTTGGTTAGGCTAGGAGAAGTGCTGTGTCAGAGAGAGAGCGAACGACTATCGATAGAGAGCGTGCGAGTTGTTATGGTACGTGGCAAAGTTCAGCATGAAAGACGGTGATACGCGGAGGAACAATTAATTACAGTGCGTCCGCTGTGTTAATAGGAGATCGTGCATTATTAAGTGAACAGTAAAACCTAAAAAGTATATCGAGTGTTTACGGTGACGATTTTACAAACTGTGTGAACTTGTGACAATTAGCCATGAATCAGACACCATTGTCGTGTGGAGACACTAACTGTTAGAAATGCGTTTAAGTGGAACAAACCAAAATGATAAGTATAAGAACATTGCTGTGGTTTGATGAAGAAACATTTACTATATCGTCCAAACTGTCTTAAAGACGACGACGTAAATTGGACTGATGTTTAACGGACTGTTATAGTGATAAACACATGTGACTGTTTTCCTGTGGCAACAAGATTAAAGAACTGTGCGAAGTATTGACATTAACCGGCTATATATCGTAAATACTAAATACATTGCATAATTCCGACCTACCAGCACGTGATTAATAAACTTTTAATAATAAAACGTCACGCGCGAAACGACAACGCACACACTGGAACTATTATTATCGCGCCGGTGCTGCCAGCTGATTCGACTACAACGGAGACGTGGACCACCGCCGCAACTGGAATATTAATGAAACAGGAGGGTCCATCATTATCTTCACGCCACGAACCAGGATTTACTTCACACATCGTCCGCGCGGACCACTGTTGACGTCATCGAACTCCCTGCAGCAACAGTTACGACATTAAAAGAAAATTATTACGCTCTTTCTCATTTCAAGATTAAAGACAATTGCAGTTAAATTATCTATTTTTAAAATACTCTCACAATATCTCAATTTTGTTTAGTCCAATAAATATTCTTTCCATTATTTCGTCTTGTTGACAGTGTTGAAAACCCGCAAAATTAAAATTCAATTAATAATTTTCTTTAAAAATTCTTCTCATACATTTTGCTGCTCATTATTATCTTATTTTAATGTTTGTTTGTAACTTCTTTTGCAGGGAGTACACATTTTATTTTTTGTATAGTAAAAATTAGCTACCATAAAATTACGTAAATTACTAGCTGATGCTGTCTGCCATTACTGCATGAAAACTGCACCTATTTCCTCATTGTCTGTCAGCTTCAAAACAAAATTCCGTATTTCGTGGGCATCTAGCAGATGCGCGATGTCTATGTAGGCCCCTACAATAATTTTTTTTTACTTTTGCAGGTTTACTGGAATTATATTGACTTTAATTGTTCATTTGGCCCCCGTTAAAATGATTTATCGCATCTACATAATAATTGTTCTAATTATTTTTTTTTTCTTTTTCGTCCATGACTAACAGGGGTAATCAGATTCCTCTTATAGGTCATGTCTTATTATTTAAAAGTTTTTGTTTTAGAAGTAGCTAACCAGTTTCTTTACAATAACCATGCTTCTGTTCACTCCCAGATCCCCGCACACATTCTGCAGGCGCCTATGAATATCTGCGATGCTCTGTTTTTCCGCCAAAAGAAACTCAATGACAGCTCTCTGCTTGGAACGCACCTGTGTTACAGAAGCTGTTTTGATGGCTGCTTACAGCGCCGTCACCATTCGGAACTTTATGAAACTATAGGGGCTGGAGCGGGAGTGTTTCACGATGTACCACAACAATTTCTGCATTTTTTCAACCAAAACTGTCCGCTGTTTGTCACATGATTCTTTGATGATAGCAATTTGTGAGGGCAACTGCCCATCCCAATTGAACTACTCTATCACAGTGCCTCAACCTCCCCACGCCCTCAAACCACATGGGGCCAATATAAGGTTTGTTGCTTTGAATAGGATACGGCCGGTTTCCTCAGACATCCTTCCCCTACCCAAGTTTGTTCTGCAGCTCGAATGACCTCGTCAGCGCAGGATATTAAACACTAATCTTCTATCCTGGTTTCTGACCACAGCCATTCTTATGAAGTCATCTATTGTTGCAATGACCCCAGACGACAAGGCCTCAGGCCGTGTTTCAGTTCTGTCTGTTGTTTTATATTGAATCTTAAAAGGGTAATATTAACCTTTTGAGGTCTATTGCTACGTTTCGATCATTATATATCTTAGGCTTCCGAATTATGCATGTCACAACCTTAAATACGTCACTGAGTCTCTGAGTGTATAGGTGGTTCCTTTTCTGGCAGACCAACGCGTTCGATTTGAAGCCTGTAGTGTTGCTTTGCAAGTACTCACGGAAAAACAAGTCACATAATGGGACGAAAAGAACTGTAAATGTTCTCAAATGTTACGAAATACAGAGCTGTTCCTTGATGTAACTCTTATGTTCTATAGGGCCCTTAACAACTAAATGTAAATTGTAATTTGATTGATCATGGTATACGCTACTGGTGTCGAATGCTCCGTCATAAAATAGGCCGAAACATTTATTCACGTCTAGCCCTTGCCCTTCTACATATGGGGTCAACTGATGTACGAATCATTATGCAGACCGGCATCTGACATGGGTAAAGGAGGTAAATCATACGCTGATCTTAACAGCAAAATATCTCCAAAATACTCTTAATTATTTTAACATACCGAAAGACGAATCTTGACTGATCTATTTGACATATTTTCCACTTTTCACTCTCGTTTACATTTTTCCTATTTTATTTATATTTTTCCTATTTTTTTTTCGAATAACCCATTTGGAGGGTACGATTAATCAACTTTGGCTACTCTTCATTGTATTAGATTTCTTCAGTTGCCAAATTTCCTTCATCCTTTTAGAGTGTTGTTCCCTTTCTTCTTGAGTCCACTTTCGTCTAGTTATTTTCTTTCTCTCCTGAAATTCTGCCTTTTGAACTGCCTTTCTGAAATGTGTTCTGTTTTCTATTGTGTCTATTGTAACTCCAGCATTTTCAATGTCCTTTTCAGTCTCTATAAACCATGCTGGCTTGGATTTGTAGCTATTGAGTAATGTGAATATCCGCTTGGTTAGTTTGTTGTTATCCATTCTGAATATATGTCCAAAAAACTGTAGTCTCCTCTTCCTCATTACATCAGTTAGTTTCTCCGTTTCCAGATATAGCTCTCTGTTTGGTCTTAACCTGTATTCAGCATTATCGTTTCTTTTAGCTCCCAGTATTTTCCTTAAAATTCTTCTTTCGACCTTCTCTAGTTTCTCAAGATCTGCATTTCTTGTTAGTTTAAGTGTTTCTGCCGCATAGAGAGCTTCAGGTCTGGCCACTGTTTGGTAGTGTCTTAATTTCGTGTTCCAGGACAAGGATTATTTATTATAAACGTTTTTGGTCATATGAAACACTCTTTCCATTTTGTGCACTCTAGTTTCTATAGCTATCTTTTCTTTGGCATTGTATTTAATCCACTCTCCTAGGTATTTAAAGGAATCTGTTTTGTGTATTGTGTTATTGTCAACTGCAATATTTTGAGGAGCATCACAGATGTTTGTCATAAACTTTGTTTTTTCATAGGATATTTGTAGTCCTACTTTGGCTGCTTGTTTTTGTAGTTCTCTTATTTGTTCTTGGGCATTGTCTAGTGAATCTGTAATCAATGCCATGTCATCTGCGAAAGCTAAACAGTCGACAGTGATCTTGTTTGGATTTTTCCCTAGTTGAATCCCTTTAGTATTGATGGCCTTCCTCCATTCTCGAACTACCTTCTCCAAGACACAATTGAAAAGCAGAGGTGACAGACCATCTCCCTGTCGAACACCTGACTTTATTTCAAACGATTTTGAGAGCTCTCTCCTAAATTTTACTTTCGATTTTGTATTTGTCAAAGTACCTTTAATTATTGCAGTTGTTTTACCATCGAGTCCCAATTCTTTTAAGATATCAAGTAGTGTATTTCTGTCAATTGAATCATAGGCTTTTTTAAAATCCACAAAAGTAATTACATATTTTAAGTTCCTGATTTTCCTCATTTCTATTATGTTCTTTAAATTTAGTATTTGTTCTGCACATGAGCTTCCCTTCCTAAATCCAGCCTGATACTCTCCTAGCTGTTTGTCAAGTATCTCTTCTGCTCTTTTTAAAAGCGCCTTAGACAAGATCTTATAGGTCACTGGTAAGAGGGAGATTCCCCTATAATTGCTAGGATCTGTTCTCTTCCCTTTTTTATGTAGTGGATGTATTAATGCAGATGTCCAGTCTGGTGGTAATCTGTGTGTTGTCCAGATTTCTTTTAGTATTTCTGATAGACACTGTATCATGTTGTCACTAGAGTACTTCGATAGTTCAGCAACTATATTATCCTCTCCAGGGGCTTTATTATTTTTATGCTCTTTTATGATTTCTTTTATTTCTTCTGTGGTTGGCGGCTTGGAGTCCGGTGGTGTTGGGTTTACAATATTGAAATTAAATTTTTCTTTCGGTGGATAACAGTTATGTTGTTCTTCAAAATATTCAGCAAGTATTCTACAGTTCTCTATGCTATTGTATGCAGTTTTCTGCGTTTTTGGGTCCGTGAAAAGTAGACGAGAGTATTTCTTTAAGTTACTTTTGAAAGTTTTGTAAAAGTCCCTAGCATTGTTCTGTTTGAAGTTGGAGTCTATTGATGCTAGTTGGTCTTTTATGTATTGAACTTGGATCTTTTTAAGGTCTTTTGAAGCTTTCTTCTGGGCTTCTTTTAGCGAGTTCCTATTTTTATCATATTTGTTGGCATTCCAAATGTTCCAAGCTCATTGTCTTGTTAGGATTAGTTTGTCACGCTCATCATTCCACCAGGCATGTTTCCATTTTTTGGTAAGGAGAATGGTTTCTTCTGCTGTCTGTACTATATCTTTTTGAAGTTGTTCCCATGTTTTAGGTGTTTTCTTTTTCAAAAGTGTCCTGAAATTGTGTTCCTTGGTTAATTTCTGAGTGTCAAACTTTTTAGGTTGATATTCGCTCTTTGTTTTATATATTGGTCTAATTTTGAATTTAACGACAGATACATAGTGATCTGAATCTAAACTTGCACTCTTAGCAACTTTTACATTGAGTATCTCTGATGCAGACAGTCTGCTTATAGCAACATGGTCAAGTTGTTTCTCCCCACAGACTGGATTCGGGGATACCCATGTAGTTTGTTTTCTAGGGAGTTTTTTGAATTATGTAGACTTTAGAACTATGTCATGTTCTCTGCATAAACTAATAAGTCTTTCTCCATTTGCATTGGTTCTTTTATGTGCAGGTAATTTGCCTACTATGCCGATTTGAGCATTAAAGTCTCCCAACAATATTATTGTGTTTTTGGATGAAATCTGGTCTAAGGTGTTTGACAGTTCCTGTCAAAAAATTTCTGTTTGTTATTTTAGTGTTCTGTTTTTCTCATTTGTTGGTGCATGTGAGTTTACAATGGTATACAGTTTGTTTACTGATTTGAAGGTTAATGTTGAAAGCCTTTCATTGACAGATTTAAATTCTACTATCGAGTTTAATATATTTTGGTTTACAATGAATCCTGTTCCAAATTGGGGTACATTCTTCATAACTCTTTTTCCTGGCTTCCCTTTGAAGATTCTGAATCCCTCTGAATCAAATGAATGTTCATCAGTATACCTTGTTTCTTGGAGTGCAGTTATCATTATATTTTTCTGTTTTATAAAATTTATTAACGTTTTAAGTTTTCCTGTTTTTAGAAGTGAGTTTACGTTGAAGGTTGCCAAGTAGTTTATATTTTTGTGTTTAATTTTATTTGTTGCTTGCTTAAGGCAGGTTTCAGGATGCTCCGACTCATCCTTCGCACATTGCTGTAGGCCCCTAGAATCCGAATGCCTACTTTTAATTTCCTTAGAAATTGGAGATTGGTTACTCCCTGGGGTAAAATCTCTTACAAGGTGCGTATCCATTGTTGATTGTTTGTTGGGTTAGGGGAACAAGTCCCCTAAGGATTCTACTCGAGGTTATTAGCTCCGAGGAATGGTTTTCAGCCGCACCACTGGTGGACAGACGCTGACCACTCAGCCGCTTGTTTCAAGACAGACGCCAAGTGGATTTTTTTCTTTCGTTGCCTCTCCCGCTAGTTCCGCCGTACCGAGAACCATTCCCTCCGCCTTCACTACCGTTGAGGTCTTCACTGTAGTCCTAGCAAGGAACCCTTACAAGGTGCTATCACCCGGGCCAGGTGAACCTTGGTTTTTTAACAAGGTTGTTACTCCTCCCCCTCCTCCTTCCTCACCTCTTGTATTGTGTATATTTATATATATATTTATTTTTTTAATTCCAGAGGCACCTTTAGTGCACGCAAATTACACTTCTGCTAGACAATAAATATACACAAGCTGTAAATAGTTTTAATCGATCTCAAGCTTCCCAGACAAGAGTTCAATATGTTTGCGGCGGTTTCTGGCGTTTTTATAACTTCTGAGGGCCGAGAAACCACGAAATTTTTGTACTTTTTCAGTTTTCTGCTTATAAATCGAAAATAATACATCCCACAGGAAATTCTAAAAGCATCAGAATGAAAGAACATACAATTTCGCGCAGGACGACTTACTTAAAAGTTAAAATTGGCTCAGTCGTTTAGCCACAATAAATCGTTAAAGATAGGCAGTTTTTACCTACTTGGCGGAAAACTGTTCCAACGTCTATAAGTCAAAAACGGCTAGTCTAGTCCAAATGAAAAGTGTGATGCATGAATGCTGTAGAGTATAATATTCTTCGTAGAAAGAGAGCCTAAATTTTAAAATTCGCTCGCTCCTTTCCAAAACAGAAATGAAAACTTGAAAGTATTCGTAGAGCTGAATACCTACTAAGACTTTTTCGTGATGACTTATTATTTTTGAACCTCGCATCATCCACATTGTCCAGATACTGAGATTTAAGCGTAATTTAGTTAGTTACCTACCTATGTCGGTAGATATCTCTACGGATACATATTAATTAATGAGCATGCCAGCCCAAGATGATAATAAACGGGATTAAAATGAAAAAAAGAACATACCAAATGAAACATTTTATTAGTGGAAAAATATTTTAATTCCTAAATAAAACTGATGAGGGATAAATTTCTTACAAACATTCTTTAAGAAAGTATTGTTCTGTACTTACATTCATTTACAATTTTATTGTGTTTTTCTGCGTTTCAGGGAAGATGGTACCGGGGAGTAAAAGTAGTCGACCAATTCTTCACATTCTTCTGGCAGTAAGCCTAACTGGATTTCGTCCTCAGTAATGTCATTCTCATCGTCGATGTGCGTTGAATCAAGGAAGATGTCCTCTTCTGTTGGAGAGTTGTGGCATGAAACCCCTTTGCAATCACTGCATATAGCGGAGCACTTTACAGCCACTGTTCTGCAGGAACAAGCTGCTTGGGATCTGTCAAGTGCTGGACATTGTGTTTATCACTGGGGCGCTGGTCGTTGGGTGGTTGCATCTGAGATCAGACCATTTTTAATCCACTCCCATTTCAGTCGATACAGCTCATTGTTCTTCCAGGTCTGAACCTGCAAGCAGACCCTGAGCGAGTGCTGGCGAGCGGCGGCTTCGGTGGGAAGAAAATATTCCAAACTGAAGTTATTATTTAGATAGTGCTCTCTGGAACATTTGAAAACGAATTTCTATCGAAGGACTGGAGATAGCCCCCATGTACAAACAAGCAATGAAATTAATTCCTGCTTCAGCGACCTTATCAGTAGTGGCGTTGGGATCGATGACGACTGAGGTGACGTGTTTGAGGTTAGCGTTATTTTGAAATTTGTTTATAAATTTGATTTCGCACTTTCGGAAAAAAGTTGAGGTGGTGCCACAGCCACTGGAGGCGTACAGATATAACACAGTTTTCGGCTTCTTAAGAGAGCTTAGAAATGTTCGGGGGGCAAATGAATTTGTCATAGTTGCTTTTCTGGCTTTCATAAGGAAGATATTGGTCACGGATTCTTCCTATTCATTATTGTCAGCTGCCTAGTCAGACAGGAGGACCAACGAATCAGCACCTTCCCCGACAATGAAGACGTTGCGACACTGCGTGGATTTTTCCACGTCTGTGTCACAATCAAGGGTCTCTGTCCTCAATGATTTTATTCACCTGACACACTTCAAACACAGTTTTTCTGTCAACATTGAGATAAGACGTATCTTATGATGTTCGTTTAGTAAAAAACGTTCTTTTGACATACACACATCAAAAAAAGTTTTGCATCAGCCAGGTTCCAAGAACTCCTGAAGATAGACGTTGACTCTGGATATTGTATCACAGACACAGTCCCTTTGACTGTTCAGAGATGTCACTAAACCCTCCCAAAGATGAAAAAACCATGCATGAGCAGCGCATACTAGACGGAGGGAGTCCAGCAGCCGATCAGTTCAAGTTATTCCACCAGGAAGTAGGTAAACACTTCGTGTTATCTACAGTTCAATCTTGCCTAGACGGACAATACCGTGGTTCGATCACGTCCGCATTGTTACTTTGTGCCAGGATGGGCTCTGAATAAGGGAAGTGTCGAGGCTTGTCGGAGTGAACCAAACCGATGCTGTTTGGGCATGGAGGAGATACAGAGAGTCAGGAACAGTCGATGACATCACTCGCTCAGGCCACCCAAGGGCTGATATTGCACTGGATGACCGCTACCTACGAATTTTGGCTCGTAGGAACCCTGACAGCAACGCCACCATGTTGAATAATGCTTTTCGTGCAGCCACAGGACGTTGTGATACGACTCAAACAGTGCACAGTAGGCTGCATGATGCGGAACTGCACTCTCGACGTCCATGGCGAGGTCCGTCTTTGCAACCACGACACCATTCAGTGCAGTACTGATGGGCCCAAGGACATGCCGAATCGACAGCTCAGGATTGGCATCACGTGTTCTTCACCGATGAGTGTCGGATATGCCTTGAACCAAGCAATCGTGGAGACGTGTTTGGAGGTAACCCGGTCAGGCTGAACGCCTTAGATACACTGTCCAGCGGGTGCAGCAAGGTGGAGGTTCCCTGCTCTTTTGGGGTGGTATTATGTTGGGCCTAAGTACGCCGCTGGTGGTCATGGAAGGCGTCGTAACAGCTGTACGATAGGTGAGTGCCATTGTACGACCGATAGTGCAACCATTTGCGGCAACATATTGGCCAGGCATTCGTCAATATGCTGCCGATATGGACGACAATTCGCGCCCCCATCGTGCACATCTTGTGAATGACTTCCTTCAGGATAACGACATCGGTTGAATAATGGCCAGCATGTTATCCAGACATTAGCCCTATCGAACATGCCTGGCATAGATCGAAAAGGGCTGTTAATGGACGACATGACCCACGAACCATTCTGAGGGATTTTCGCCGAATCTCCGTCGAGGAGTGGGACGATCTGAACCAACATTGCCTTGATGAACTTGTAGATAGTATTCCATGACGAATACAGGCATGCATCAATGCAAGAGGACGTGCTGCTGGGTTTTAGAGGTACCGGTGCGTACAGCAGTCTGGACTATCACCTCTGAAGGTCTCACGGTATGGTATTCAACATGCAGTGTGTGGTTTTCATGAGCAATACAAATGGCGGAATTGGTGTTAATGTTGATCTCTATACCAGTTTTCTGTACAGGTTCCTGAGCTCTCGGAACCTAGATGATGCAAACCTTTTTTGATGTGTGTAGATGGTGGCGTTTTCTCATCAAATAAAACAGAAACGAGTGACAGAGTGTGGTCTCTTCGAGCGCATTAGGCAAATTTTATGCTTTTTTCAGCCATTCCTCAGGGTATTCATCAAACTTCATGGTGCGTTTGGATCCAATTGGTTTTTGATATATTTCATTTATTTTTCAAGGATGGAGGTAAGCACTTCGTCAATATTTCACACAACTCGGTGTAAGAGGAACCCACCGTCAAGGGCGAAGTCTGTATTGCTTGCGATTTTAACACTAACTGGACTGAACAGTTTTATACTTGGAACCGTCCATTACCTTCTTCTGTGCTGGATGCACACGCATTGCCCGAACTCCTACGGGACTCGGTAAGATTGTCAGCGGCGAGTAATGAGTGTAGTGGGCAGGGCACTACGAATGTAGTGAGTGGACATTAAGTTGGGAATGTGTCTCTCACGGGGAGCGTGCAAGGGGATTTTAATTCCTACTCCGAATTTTTCTTTTCTTTCCTTTACTCTTTGCTCAGCTTCTGTGTAATCAAATGAAGTAGATCAACTCTAGTCTTTGTGCCTGTCCGGTTGCCATCCTCACTCCCTGAACAGCGCGCCTGCATAGTCTTTGCTTCTTGTCACCCTAGCTCTGAACTGGTAGAGGATGCTGGAATTCGAGTTGGTGACACTTTGAATCTTCTCGCTAGTAACTGTGGCGATCAAATGATACTTTGCGCAATTGGTCTGGGACTAACAATGGTCACTGTTTAATACTGTGTTTCATTTCGATGATAAATAATTTTTAACAGTGAGTATAATTTGCACATATTCTCTTACACCTTTGTGTACCCCCTGATGTGACACAACACATATTAACCACTCACTCTGAGAAGACTCCCGTAGCAGTGGCTGCACTGCCTGACGTGAGTATCAGTTTCGATAGAAGTCGAAAGACTGTGTATAGCTTCTGATCGATACGCATTTAATTCCGGTCGCTACCAATCTTAGTTTTCAATACTGTGTCTTCATTGAACATATCAATAAATTCACACCATTTCATATTCAATTATATATAACGTTTGTGTGATGTTTTAAATCGCCGTGCTACGTCTGCTTTTGTTTACAAGTACATACATGACCAAGCACACGATCTTCTGCTGTCTACATCTACATCTGCATTTATACTCCGCAAGCCTCCAAACGGTGTGTGGCGGGGGGAACTTAACGTGTCACTGTCATTACCTCCCTTTCCTGTTCCAGTCGCATATGGTTCGCGGGAAGAACGACTGCCGGAAAGCATCCGTGCGCGCTCGAATCTCTCCAATTTTACATTCGTGATCTCCTCGGGAGGTATAAGTAGGTGGAAGCAATATATTCGATACCTCATCCAGAAACGCACCTTCTCGAAACCTGGACATCAAGCTACACCGCGATGCAGAGCACCTCTCTTGCAGAGTCTGCCACTTGAGTTTGCTAAACATCTCCGTAACGCTGTCACGCTTACCAGATAACCCTGTGACGAAACGCGCCGCTCTTCTTTGGATCTTCTCTATCTCCTCTATCAACCCGGCCTGGTACGGATCCCACACTGATGAGCAATACTCAAGTATAGGCTGAACGAGTGTTTTGTAAGCCACCTCCTTTGTTGATGGACTACATTTTCTAAGGACTCTCCCAATGAATCTCAACCTGGTACCCGCCTTACAAACAATTAATTTTATATGATGATTCCACTTCAAATTGTTCCGCACGCATACTCCCAGATATTTTACAGAAGTAACTGCTACCAGTGTGTGTTCCGCTATAATATAATCATACAATAAAGGATCCTCCTTTCTATGTATTCGCAATACATTAGATTTGTCTATGTTAAGGGTCAGTTGCCACTTCCTGCACCAAGTTCCTATCCGCTGCAGATCTTCCTGCATATCGCTGCAATTTTCTAGTGCTGCAACTTCTCTGTATACTACAGCATCATCCGCGAAAAGCCGCATGGAACTTCCGACACTGTCTACTAGGTCATTTATATACACTGTGAAAAGCAATGGTCCCGTAACACTCCCCTGTGGCACGCTAGAGGTTACTTTAAAGTCTAAAGTAGACTAAATGATATACGTAGCTTTAAGTCACTACGATTTCCTGAACAAACTTTGTTTATTTTAATACATGGGAAAGCTTCACCTGCGTGATGTCTTTTGGGCGCCAGGTCCCCTTCCCTCGCGGGAGCTCGGGGCAATGCACCGGGTGCTGAGCGTAGTTAGGCCCATGTGAGTATGGCGTTATTTTACAGCAGGTGAAATGCTCCGCACGCAGACTAAATTAAACTGTCAGCTGCAGTCGAAGGATTACCAATTGTACGACGAGTAGTTTGGTAATAATGCATACCAGCTTATCGAATATCAGCTGCCTCGCTGGAGATACAGCGCTTCTGCCACAGAACTGTCAACTTGTGCAACATTGTATTAGCCGCCTTACTGACAACAGCGCGTAGTACGTATACCGGATTTAACTGCACTTATACACAGTCAGGTCAACGCACTTTAATTAGCACCAGAGGCTTGGGAACCTTCCATATCCGACAAATAATGAAATTTTAGTGAACCAAAGTAGAAAGACTTTTTGACAGATATAACCGCTATTTGACCTATAACAGGTTATATTTCGCGATCTAAACTTCGGGCTTAGGCCATTTTCAAGTGGTATAAGTATCAAAAATTACTATACTTGAGTAGAACACAAGTCAACATAAAAAATATGTATCTCCGGTCACATAAACCAATTTAGTCAAGAGTAAATGAGATAACATTTTTGTAATAAGCTAATTTACAGGCAGTTAGCATGACTTACTCACTTGATGTAATTGTGGAATAAAATAGTCATCTGTTTTACTCCACAAACTTATCATTTCAACAGGTCATGCTAATTGCCAATAAATTATCCTATTGCGCAAATTTTCTCGCATTTACTCTTGACAAAATCGGTTTATGCAGCCGAAGGTACATACACTCCTGGAAATTGAAATAAGAACACCGTGAATTCATTGTCCCAGGAAGGGGAAACTTTATTGACACATTCCTGGGGTCAGATACATCACATGATCACACTGACAGAACCACAGGCACATAGACACAGGCAACAGAGCATGCACAATGTCGGCACTAGTACAGTGTATATCCACCTTTCGCAGCAATGCAGGCTGCTATTCTCCCATGGAGACGATCGTAGAGATGCTGGATGTAGTCCTGTGGAACGGCTTGCCATGCCATTTCCACCTGGCGCCTCAGTTGGACCAGCGTTCGTGCTGGACGTGCAGACCACGTGAGACGACGCTTCATCCAGTCCCAAACATGCTCAATGGGGGACAGATCCGGAGATCTTGCTGGCCAGGGTAGTTGACTTACACCTTCTAGAGCACGTTCGGTGGCACGGGATACATGCGGACGTGCATTGTCCTGTTGGAACAGCAAGTTCCCTTGCCGGTCTAGGAATGGTAGAACGATGGGTTCGATGACGGTTTGGATGTACCGTGCACTATTCAGTGTCCCCTCGACGATCACCACTGGTGTACGGCCAGTGTAGGAGATCGCTCCCCACACCGTGATGCCGGGTGTTGGCCCTGTGTGCCTCGGTCGTATGCAGTCCTGATTGTGGCGCTCACCTGCACGGCGCCAAACACGCATACGACCATCATTGGCACCAAGGCAGAAGCGACTCTCATCGCTGAAGACGACACGTCTCCATTCGTCCCTCCATTCACGCCTGTCGCGACACCACTGGAGGCGGGCTGCACGATGTTGGGGCGTGAGCGGAATACGGCCTAACGGTGTGCGGGACCGTAGACCAGCTTCATGGAGACGGTTGCGAATGGTCCTCGCCGATACCCCAGGAGCAACAGTGTCCCTAATTTGCTGGGAAGTGGCGGTGCGGTCCCCTACGGCACTGCGTAGGATCCTACGGTCTTGGCGTCATCCGTGCGTCGCTGCGGTCCGGTCCCAGGTCGACGGGCACGTGCACCTTCCGCCGACCACTGGCGACAACATCGATGTACTGTGGAGACCTCACGCCCCACGTGTTGAGCAATTCGGCGGTACGTCCACCCGGCCTCCCGCATGCCCACTATACGCCCTCGCTCGAAGTCCGTCAACTGCACATACGGTTCACGTCCACGCTGTCGCGGCATGCTACCAGTGTTAAAGACTGCGATGGAGCTCCGTATGCCACGGCAAACTGGCTGACACTGACGGCGGCGGTGCACAAATGCTGCGCAGCTAGCGCCATTCGACGGCCAACACCGCGGTTCCTGGTGTGTCCGCTGTGCCGTGCGTGTGATCATTGCTTGTACAGCCCTCTCGCAGTGTCCGGAGCAAGTATGGTGGGTCTGACACACCGGTGTCAATGTGTTCTTTTTTCCATTTCCAGGAGTGTATTTTTGATGATGTTTGTGTTCTAGTCAAGTCTAATGATATTTGATACATGTTAACATTTGAAAATTGTCTACGGCCGAAATCTAGATTGTGGGCTAAAACCTGTTGTACAGTCAAATGGCAGATATAACTTTAAAAAACCTATTATCTGACTGCGGCTCCAGACCAAAGTAAAACCTTTAAATCTATAAGAGTCCCTCGACGGCATATTGTTTCGGATCAGTCGCCATATATCAGCAACGCACGTTTACCGAACATCACCGTCGACAGGATCGGTCTGATGTTAGCCGAGGAATTACTGTGAAGAGCTCCACTCGGCTTTTTGATGCTGGGAAACTTTTAGGACCCGTTTCATTCAAAACTTCGCCCTGTCTGTAAATACAGGCCAAATCGTCCCTCGTTAGTACTTGTCTTAACAGCTCAAAACAGCATTCAGAAATTAGAGTTAACACCGTTGCACCAATACTGCAAACTGAAGTCGAGGGTGTATTATCGTTTTAACTGATTTGTAAAATTGCATTACGTGATAGGTCGTTGTCGTCAATGAAGTATATGGAGTGTCCAGATGAAAAGGAGAGTACAGTTATATGTAGAGGCGTTTCGATAACAATTTGGGAAAAATATGACGAGTTAAGAATTTCAGGTATCTCGGTGAAGTCATGCAGCAGAATGGATTAGAAGAAGAAGCAATTAATGCCAGGATGAGGAAGTTAGACCAAGCATACCATCTGACAAAGAATACCTATAACAAAAAGTCTGTGACTATACGGGCCAGATTCCGACATTATGATACAGTTGTAAAACCTGAGGGCTTATATGCGTCCGAAACTTTGACCGTGAATAGACAAGGTCAAGCTGAGTGGCTGGAAAAATGAGAGCATGGGATATTAAGAAAAATCCTAGGTAATAGATTGGTTGATGGACAATGGCGAATGAGAGCAAATTAGGACTTGTACAGCAAGACAGAACCTATCACAGCATCCATTAAGAAGAGACGATTGTTATTTTACGGTCATCTCATGAGGGTGGACGGTGACCGACTAACAAAAAGAATACGGAGTTTCATCCAATCTAAGAAAACAAGGCCAAGATGGTTCGAAGAATGTGAGAAAGATCTTAGGCAGATTGGTATCTCAGAGAGAGAAAGTCCTGACAGGAACAAATTTAGAAGATTGGTGAACAAGTACCAAGGTTTTAAAATGGCATCAACGTCCAAAAGACGGAGAGGACCATTATCCGAAGAGCATAAACAGGCACTTCGTGGTGGGCTCAGAAGATACTGACAGGAAGTCGAAGCTGGAACAAGAACACGACCTAGACACTAAAATAAAATTGGTTGTTACCAAGCAGTCCATAGAGACTTAACTCGATAATAAAAATGAAAAAATTTAACTAAGTGTGGAACAGTACGCCTATTAACAATTGTCACTGACATCGCTACACTGATCCCAATGAGTGGATTGGAAGAGGGTGGCTTCACTGTAGAAACTCCTGGATTGCTGACGGATCCAGTTTTCCACGATGTGTTGCACTTGCTTGTTACGGGTGAACCTATGACATCTCAAAGACTGTTTTAAGGGACCGAAGATATGCGAGTGACATGGGGAGATATCGGGGCGGTAAGGAAAATGTTCGACAAATTTTTGGACGAGCCTGAGGCTCTTCTTAGTCACTTGTGGCATAGTGTTGTCCTGGAGAAGCACTGTTCCAACCGAGAGGTTGTCTGAGCCAAAGCAACGTGTTGTAATACTGCTCACCATCAACTGTTATGCCCCGTGGTAGCCAGTCGAAGAACAGCGGCCATTCTCCGTCGAAAAGAAAACTGAGAGACACTTTTCCGGTCTTCCGAGCAGAGTGGCCCTTATTTGAACGGCAGCAGCCGCGATGCCGCCACTCCACTCTCATTCGTCTGGAAGCAGGATCGAAGCAGCCACACATATTTCACACATACCACAACCTGAGCAACGAAATCCGTTTCTTGCTCCGGGTATCTCAGCAGACGGGTCAAGCAAGCAACAGTCGACTTCGTCTTCTGATTCTTTGAAAGATGCTTCGGTACCCACTTTGCACAAACATTGCCATAACGAAGCTTTCCGTGATTTATGTGACGCAGAGTTCCTTTGCTTGTCGGCAGTTCAAGAGCATTGCCACGTTGTGGTGATCGGACGATTCGTCCGTTTGAGCTCTTCCAGAGCCAAAATCGTGGCACCAGTGGTGGAAACGTGCGCCTACCCAGGGCGTGATGTGTGTTTGATGTTTACACATCCCGCCTCATGATACAGATACCACTGAAATACTGCACACCAAGCGAAACACTGCTCCCCTTATACGTCTTCCATCCTGAGATACATTCGTGAAGCATGCACTTCTTCTGCACGAAGAAACTGGTTAACCGTTTTTTTGATCGAAAGGAATCCATCGTACAGCAAACTGCGGAAATAACTATCCAGAAATGAGGGATTTGTTGCGAAGCCCTTAACTCTGCCGGTGCAACTTGGAATACCAACACGCCATCTCTTGGTAAACACATTCACCCTCTGGGATCACGTATAACGCCGCTACAGCGAAGGTCTCCTTCTGAATAGAGCATAGCTTACACAATTACTTTAGGTATGGATACCTTTGTATGGTGGTGTTTGCTCGGATGTAATGTAACCACCATTGTCTCTTACAGTGGTGCAAGTAAGCCGTCCTCTGACAACCATTAGACCCTTATTATCTTTCGATTATACGATACACACAGTTAATTCTGTAGTCACGTAGCGAGCGTATCCTCTACGACTTGGGATGCTTCAGAAAAATAAACGTTTGCAACACATGCTCAGATAAGAACCGATAAAGAACGCTAAACCTAAAAAGGCGGCGCAGCGGTCGTACTTGGGAATCGTAATCGACAGTACGGCGGTTAAAGTACTCGTCATTCCATCCAATTTCAGGTTTCCGTGAATTATCTAAATTGTTAAAGATGAATATCGGGATGGATCCTTTGATAGGGCATGGCCGGTTTCTTTCCCCATCTTTCCCCAATCTGAGCTGAAGCTCTGTCTCTAAACACTTCTTCGTCAACGGGACTCGAATCTGAGTCTTCGTTCACAGATCCTAAATGAGAAGCTTAGTATTGAATAAATTTCCTAATTTTCACAATAATTGAGAATATTACCACAAACAACTAAATTTATACGTGCTCGATTACCTAATATACTAGGGTTGAAACTTTAATAGTGGTAACTATTTACAGTTCGTACAAAACAGGTACGTGTTTGAAAGTTTTACTGACCTTCAAAATTTGTCACCAGCATTGTTTATAAACCGTTGCCAGCGATGTAAAAGTCGTAGGATACTCTTAGCAGTGCCAGTTGCGTTTACAGTTCGAGCGGCGCGGTCTATTGCCTGACGAATTTGTTGTTGTTGTTGTTGTGGTGGTCTTCAGTCCTGAGACTGGTTTGATGCAGCTCTCCATGCTACTCTATCCTGTGCAAGCTTCTTCATCTCCCAGTACCTACTGCAACCTACATCCTTCTGTATCTGTTTAGTGTATTCATCTCTTGGTCTCCCTCTACGATTTTTACCCTCCACGCTGCCCTCCAATACTAAATTGGTGATCCCTTCATGCCTCAGAACATGTCCTACCAACCGATCCCTTCTTCTGGTCAAGTTGTGCCACAAACTTCTCTTCTCCCCAATCCTATTCAATACTTCCTCATTAGTTATGTGATCTACCCATCTAATCTTCAGCATTCTTCTGTAGCACCACATTTCGAAAGCTCCTATTCTCTTCTTGTCCAAACTATTTATCGTCCATGTAGCAGTTCTGAAGCGAATGCCGTGAAGTGTTTCCTTCAGTTTAGAAATCGAGTTGAACTCACGAGGGTTTAAGTCAGGGGAGTGCAGTAGGTGGTATAGCACTTAGCAGCCCAAACAGTCAAACAAATCAGTAACAGCTTACACTGTACGTGCTTGAGCATTGTCGTGCAAAATGATGGTCAGGTCATGCAGAAAGTGTCATCACTTCTGTCACTAAGCTAGTCGTAAGTTGTGTTCAAAAAATGAACAGCATAGAGACAGAGGTGGTGACAATTTATGCAGGACCTGACCATCATTTTGCAGGACAATGCTCAAGTACGTACAGTGCAAACTGTTACTGTTTGTTTGACTGATGGGGCTGCTAAGTGCTATACTACCTACGTTATTAAAACGTCTTTACATATAACTGTACTCTCCTTTTCATTCGCTTTATGTAACCGTAGATACATATTTTTGATGATGACTTGTGTTCTACTCAAGTCGAGTAATTTTTGATACTTGTACCACTTGAAAAAGGCATAACCCCGAAGTTTAGGTTGTGAAATAAAATCTGTTATACAGCCAAATAGCGGTTATATCTGTCGGGAAATAGACCGTACTGCTAAGAGTATCCTACGACTCCCACATCGCTGGCAACCGGTTGTACACAATGCTAGTGACTACTTTCAAGGTCAGTAAAACTCTGAAACTCGTATCTATTTCGTACGAGTTATAAATAAGTAGTTGTCACTATTAAAGTTCCAAACCTCGTACTTTTTAGGCCATTGTAGGCAAGATTCATCAAAACAGAAACGCTTTACACAGATCTAATTGCTGTGCTGAAGCTGCAGTAATTAGCAATCAGGCAGCATTCTTGATATCCAATTGCACATGTCTCGATTCTGCTAAGAAATAGAACAACGACTCGGCAAACAAACTATCGGTTATGTTGCTCTTGAATTAAATTTTTACGGCAGCTGCATGCTAATGAAAATATGTGTTGCTTATCAATGAAGACGTTTTTATACCAAAGATATTAACTTAAAGTCTTTATTAAAATCGTTCTGGTACTTGATACTTATCCCAAGTAGTGGGAGGCAGTCTGAAAGTGAGATACATTGCTTATGAAGGTTTTAATCATGGATTCAAAAAAAATGGTTCAAATGGCTCTGAGCACTATGGGACTCAACTGCTGAGGTCATAAGTCCCCTAGAACTTAGAACTACTTAAACCTAACTAACCTAAGGACAACACACACATCCATGCCCGAGGCAGGATTCGAACCTGCGACCGTAGCGGTCACGCGGTTCCAGACTGTAGCGCCAGAACCGCTCGGCCACCAGCGGCCGGCAATCATGGATTAAATATGCTAATGAGCAGCAGTTAACATATCTAGAACGTTGAAGGTACTTCTGAAAGTCGTTCTTGATATCTCACTTAATTCGTACACCATGCTTTTGAACTCTGAAAACTTTACCTTGACGTGATGCGTTTCACCAAAATACGGTATAACATGACATTGTGAAATGAAAGTAGCAAGGTACCACAGTATTTTTTATATTTGCCAACGTTCGCAGTGAAAAAAGAAAGTGCTACGAGCTTCAGCAATATTCTGTGGTACCTCCTCTCAACTGAATTTAAAAATCAAGCATGATTATCTTCTCCTCATGTTTTATGCATATAATTGGTGGAAAACCTTTTGCAGTTTCTGAACTGCATGCAGTCGTCCTTTCAGTACTTAATGAAAGGGAACTGGCTAGAAGAGCAAAGTGTCTGTGATCTATAAATAAATCACAGCAACCATCCGAACATCTACTAATTCACTTAGACTGCCTCGCATAATTCTTTATAATAGAATAAAACTACACTGACATGAAATATTAGTCCCCAATAATTTACTGTATCACGTAAATGCTCTAGGATAGGCAGATGCTAGCCCTAAGGACGTATCGTCCCTATTTGAGGATAATATTCGGCCTATTAGGAAAAGTACTCTCGTCTTTCCGCAAAGACTGAAAATATGAGCTTTCTTCACTCCTGTTGATAACAGCATTAACAGCACCAGATCAGCCTTTGACATTCGTTACTGGATAAGATTTTCCTACAGACATATTCCACATCTACATGAATCGATGCTGCTCTTGCATTTTTTGCTGATGTCATCGATTAACCACTCACCAGGACGGCTTCTCGGTATTTCCTTATGTCTTGTAATCCTGTCAAAAAATTCGTTGGTGAATTTACCTGCCTGTAAATCTATTTGATATACAGAACGACCATAATTACGACTGCCATTCAAGTCTGCTTCATGACCGATTTCATTGCTTTTTTATTATTGCTAGTAATTACCACCATATATCTTTCCACTGTCCACTAAGTGAATTTCAGTTCTTTAATGGTTTTCACACGAAAAGGCCGTGTATCACCATGACAAATCAAAACTGGCGAATGTAAACTTCTCGACTCAGACTCACCGGAGCTTAGTTGTGAAAAATCTGTTTAGTGTAACGAAAACACCAGAATCCATTTGCCTCTTCTGTTGATTTCTATTACTGAGAACTGTTGCCAACTGTTCCAGTTTAAAGAAACAAAAAAGAAAAAAGTCATCAATCCACTCTGTGACTCAGTTATTAATTTTTACGATTTTTGATATATTTTTTATTCGTTATATTACTTTCAACCCAAATTTCAAACTTCTTCTATTACTTTGCTACATTAGTATTTTCTCAACGAATTCTGTTGATGAAATCTTCTCTGGTGAACAAGCGAGTGATTTACTTTGCCATGAAGCAACTTTCAGACAGGTTTTCTCTTCGTCGTTTTCAGGCATTAATACGAAAATTAGATAACATGTCGAAAGGTTTCTCCAACGCAACTGTGTTTTTCGACTTACAACATGTATAGATTTTTCATCAATACCCAAAATATTTTTCTCACATGATTTTACGTATCGCGATATAACCGTAACGCAATGATAAATTGATATTAATTATGACAATAAATTTTAGCGTTAGGTAATAAACCATAAAGTTGTTCACCTGCATTTTTCCTAATTCCAAGTTAAATAGCATCAGTAACAAAGTAAAATTGACGCTTGTGTTGCTAGAGCAGATCGTACTATGAAATGAAAAACAGATGCTCTCGGACAACTTCCTATTGCCGCACACCCAAAGATGGTATATCGATCTCATCTACAAAAAAGGCTGCTCCTTCATCTCTAGACAAATTTGCACTTAGCTACATAATGAATTACAGTGTGAAATTTTCCATCATACCAAAGCTCTCCACACTCTCGTGTCCTCATCACTTCCTGAAGATGAAGGAACATTCCGCTGTCACGAACAGTTCTTCAACTATTTTTGTAAATTGCACTGACTGGAAGTCCCGTCGGTTATTGGCAGAATTTTTCAGACATTATGAACAAAAACACGCACAATACTGGTGTAATACGACTATTCTTTTCCTTTGAAAACCGGTTTCGCCCGTTACGCATCATGAAGTGTGTCTGTGAAATATTTGTCGCATCAAAGATTTTAAACTAGTGCATCTACAAAGTATCTCAGTTCGTTTCCAAAGATGACAGTTGTAAGGTTTGTTTCAGGACCAACACGATAAGAATTTCAGCGAAAATGCTATGCAACATATCTAAATCAGATAAAATATGTGACATATTAAATACTGAACTATATAAAAATTACAACAATTGTTCTGAGAAAAAAATAAATTGAAGCATAAGCTTAGGTGCCATGTTGCATATAAGCGGCTTAGTACTAAATCAAACATTCCAACTCTCATCTCTGGAAGTGAACTGAGATATTTTGTAAATGCATTTGTTCAAAATACTTGATTCTACAAACATTTCAAGGCCACATATGTTAGTCTTTGTATCTGAAAATGGCGTAACTGTACGAAAACCGGTCCCGCAAACTGGTTTGTAAGAGAAGATAATATTTTTTTTCTATGGTGCTGAGCCACAGTCATGTATTTTTTGAAAGAATAAACCGCGATTTGACTGTATAGTACCGTTTTTTTTCTTTACTATGTGTATTTCGATTTTTATTCCATTATCGAGCCTTGACTTTGTGCTGACTGTACCAGATAATAACGTGTTAATGGTCTAAGAACTGTTACCACGGTATTCGAATGTGGCATAAAAGCCGAAATCTAGATAGTAAAAAAGAAAAATACAGTACTACGCAGTCAAATTTCGTTTTTTTTTCATTCAATAAATAAGTAAATACTGCAGAAAATTACACCAGTGTCGTGCGTCTCTTCATTCGTAATTCTTGTAAACACCGACATCATCTTATGGCGATACGTTCCTTACTCTTCGAAAGATCGTCGTTTGTTACTCTGACATCAAATTAGAAATAAAATGTTCTTTCATATAGACTGAATGTTGTAACGAGAGAGGGGCAACAGTGACACAAAGATGCTTTCCATTATTGTTAGAGATCGAGGGGCTCATTAGAGTTTGGCCATCGTTCTCTGACATCAGCAGAAACAGATGACAGTATTCATCTAAAAGTGTTTAATTAATGTTTTTATGCAGTGTAAACGGTTTTTAAGTAAAATATCTTGTAACAGCAGCGGTACAGTCCCCTCCATGAAAGATAACTTGGAGTCGTATGTCATTTCCTGTGGCACACCACTGCCTTTCACTGTAATTAGAGACCACAACCCCTAACAGCCGTATTGGCAAGGGTGGTTTGGCGATTTCATCAGTTCTGGCCACAGGGATCCAGAGCTGTTCTCCATTATACTTAGTTATAGATAGTAGGCCACGCTGATCGAGTGTCCTCGGGAAGAAGAACGAGATCCTGATGTTCGTTTACTGGAGCCGGCCATTTCGTAAACGCCACTCGTCTGATTCGCAGTGATTGATGCCCTGCCGAGACCCAGGAAATCAATAGTGCTGGGGGACCTCAGAGATCGCAGTACAGAATACCTGCAGAACTGCTTTCTATCGAGCCTCAAAGATAATAATAAGAAAGGATATGGAAGGACACTATATTTAACTAACTCATTACTCACCGTTGTTCAGTTGCTTGATCATTCCAATGTCACGTTAGTTAGGGAAAGGAACGTAATCTATGAACAGCGTTAAAAACAAACTTAGTCATTTTTTACCGCTTTAAAATTATAAAAATGGAAGTATAATGTTTCTGTTACTTGTAGTTTTAGCAAACAGCGACAATAAACGAAAATCTTAGGTGTTATTTAAACATAACCACCAATATGAACCTACACTATTTCAAAAATGTGACTCAAATGTAAGTTTCTGTTTTTGCTTTTCAGTTAAAATTTATATTTTTAGGCCCTTCTAACTATGCTCATATCCACGAGGCACACACCAGAAGTCACGAATTGATGTGACAGCTATTCTGCAGTCCAGCTGTGATTTAACCACTTTTGCAACTTATCTGAGCTGCATATAATTCGCCGGCCGCGGTGGTCTAGCGGTTCTAGGCGCGCAGTCAGGAACCGCGCGACTGCTACGGTCGCAGGTTCGAATCCTGCCTCGGGCATGGATGTGTGTGATGACCTTAGGTTAGTTAGGTTTAGGTAGTTCTAACTTCTAGGAGACTGATGACCAATGATGTTAAGTCCCATAGTGCTCAGAACCATTTGAACCATTTTTGCATACAATTCGTGTATGTGCATAAATGTATACAAAAGAAATGCCTCGGGAAAAAAGAAGGGAAATTCGTTGTAATCGAGAAGGGCTGGACGAACCCACATATGGTTAGATGCTCACGCAATGCACCCAGGAACATCGTCGAACATGATCATTTTGGTGCTCCAGAAAGTGTGATGTGGAGGAATGTAATGTTGCTTGGGCGCACTGACCTTATAATTTTTTAATACGGCACACTCACCACTCAAATTTATTTTGACGCTGTACTCTTTTTCCAATCTGCGTCTTCGCAGTAGAACATTCAGTCCCGATTACATTTTTATGACTGACAGAGTGTGACCGCCTCGAACAGCGCAAATGGAGCTCTTGAAACGAGAGGATATTCGACCAATGGACTGACCTGCCCCTACCCTGCCCCCTTTCCCCCAAGACCCCATCGAGCGCGTATTAAGAAGCTTTGGGGAGACGTATTGGAGCGCGACCACATGCAGCAACGACCATCCACCAGTTGTAAATCTATTGAAAAACATTTCCCGCCTTTTCTAATGTCCAGGGGACCACCATAAACAGTGGTGAATTCAGTAAAATTACGGTCTTTGAATAAGAGCGTAATTTGTGTTCGTTTCATTGAGTGTTTTTTGCAGCTACCTCCTGCACTATGCTGAAGCATGTCGTAATATGTGTGGTCCAACTACCATTGTGATATTTGGCAGCGACACACCATGCGAAAGTTACTTTTGCCCTCAAGTTTTTCACCACTTTGTAAACACACTCATCCAGAAATAACAAACTCTGCCCAAAAACATGAACGAAATAGAAGACGATTGCATCCGCAATATCAGAACAATGTAAGCGAGGTGTTACTGGATGTACTGAACACGAAAAAGGAAGCAGGTTTTTTGTCGGTTAAATGCATTATACTAAATGCATTATACTAAAAGTAAACACCTATGCGTAGAAGAGCGTAACGATGATGTAGGGAACAAAAAATCGTGAATAATAACCGTAATTTAATAGTAATAATGTAAGACAAGATAACTGTACGATCCTAAGCAAACAGATTTGTAAGAAAAGCAACATTGTCAGGATGACCACCGCCGGCTGGTGTGGCCGAGCGGTTCTAGGTGCTTCAGTCTGGAATCGCGCGACCGCTATGGTCGCAGGTTCGAGTCCTGCCTCGGGCTTGGATGTGTATGATGTCCTTAGTTTGGTTAGGTTTAAGTAGTTCTAAGATCTAGGGGACTGATGACCTCAGATGTTAAGTCCCATAGTGCCCAGAGCTATTTGACCCATTTGAAGAGTGACCACTTAAGATGCTTTGGAATCAAGCGAAACGCGTTTAGTCTAATTAGGAGGTCTACTACTTTCGCCAAAGACGGTACATAACCTATATTACTTGCCCAACTGTGATTGTGGAAAAGAGGCCTATCACCAAAAGGGACACCTTCTGCAATAACATTTCTAAGAAGTGACGTCGCGCTATCGGTAAACACTTTTGAATACAAGAAGCACAGTTACCGATGTTTAGCGGTGGTATAATTACAAACATTGTGACGATATTTCGTGTTCTCATGTACATAAACACTGCAGGTTACAACATTTTCCATCTGCTACTGCATACAGTACACTTCTACGAAAATTTTTGTCAGGTTCTGGACAATATACAAACAGCATATCAATACAGCGTTAGAAACACTGCCACTTGGTCACCCCAAGGACACGTCACACTAATACCGTGTAACACCGCCTTTGGCTTTCATAATGGTGTCAGTTCGGAGAGGAACAGTGAGTGTGAAACTTCCCCTTAGAAAAATTATACAGGACTGTGCTTAAAATGACACACAATATTTTTTTTAGCGCAACGCAATCTGACTTTAAATAATCTCTACAAGAGAATGGCCCTGACTAAAACTAACCTGTACTTTTCACAAATCACTTACCTCACAAAAATCTTGGTTACTCCCACTACTGCAATACAGCGAGCGCCACTACTGCCAGCTAAATAAAAGATTCAAACTATGGAAGGCACTAACTACTGATAGGGATAGTTAGCAAATGAAAGATATTAATAGAGAACAAACGTTGTATTTACCTTAATAGTCATTATATATATATATATATATATATATATATATATATATATATATATATATATATATATATATATATATATCGCAGTTCATGACAAATTTCAAAACTCCGCCATCTCTCTCCCCACATCCACCACTGCTGGCGGCTCACCTCCAACTGCGCAACGCTACGCGCTGTTCACAGCCAGCTGCCTAGCACTACAATGGCGAGTATTACAACAATGCAAAGCAGCCACAGACTGCACACAGCACAGCCAGTGATTTTCATACAGAGGTGGCGTTACCAATAAAAAAACCTAAACAGCCTACTTACAAGTGGCGCTAGTTTCTTCAGGCGTGCCATAAACAGCTGAAGCCACTAATTGATAATTATATACTGTAGAACCACCGAACTGCTACGATATTGATTGCTTACGTTCAGACAAATAATCTCTGACATTTTCCGCGGGAGGTCGGTTGATTTAGCGAGCAAACTAGGTGCGATAGGGTCCCTGACTGTTCGTCAAGCCAGTAAAGGACGCGTCCAGTCGTATGACACGACTGTCGTCATCGTGGAATGCTGGAGTATTCTTGTCCACAGCGTACCCGTCATGAAAAACCAGATGAAAGAACAACTTGTGGGAACCGAGAATGTCGAAGTAAAAATCCTCTGTAATGTTCGCAGTAACTTGAACGAGTGGTTCGTTGTCATGGTACGAAAAATACCCCCAGAATACCATAGAACCATCTCGTGCCTCAATCGGCATACTTGGTGAAACGACCCATTGGCCCGTATGTGTAATCGTCGCCTTACGTCATTTGGCAACCGGCAAAATCGCCGCTCTCAGACAACCCTGGAACTATCCAGTTAGGTACTGTCCTGTTTCGGCGTTTTCTGGCTTACTGAAGATGTATAGCTTTATTAGCTACTGTGAGCAGTGGCCTTTTTCGTGGTACCCATCTGGAAATGACCACGTCGTACAGTTCCGCTCGCAATAGTCTGTAACGACAACTGTACATATAATAAATTTTTTTCTTTATGAATTTAGATAAATTAATGTAAGCAATGTTTTGAACTTCTTTTTCGGTTCGTATCGTTATGTTAAAGAGACTGTGAGCAACTTTTGAAATGAATATTATTATTTATGTTGGATTTCAAATAATGTGGTAATCAAAGGGAAGTGTATTTAATGTTAAAACTATTGTAAGATGTGAAAATTGTAATTTATACACTTGGTCCATACGTAGGTAATGCATTAGGATATGTGTAGTAGAAAACCTGTGGTGAATACCCTACCTGTAGGGGAGCGGGAAAAGGTGGAGGCAGGCGAGCGCGGGAAAACGCACACTGGGCGCGGTTCGGCACAACGGGCTCAGTATAACAGTCGGAGTTGTGAATCGGTCAGAGGAACACGTACTGTACCGAGGCGGCTACCCAGGAAAAGTGGATTCCATTGAGCCTCGGATGCACCGATTCCGACGACTACTTGGCAGGGCTATATTCTGAGGCACAAAGTTGGAAAGATTACGCTAAGAAGAAGGAAAGTGCCGATGTAGTGTGAGCCTTAGCCGTGCTTGTATGTGTGCCGTGCTGCCCGCTATCTCGCTGCCCGCCAACCGCCGCACCGACTTGCACAAGTCAAACCTTTATTTCATCTTTAGAAGTGTATCTGTGTGGACCAGTGTCGAAAATGTTTCTAACTGTTCAATAATAACGTGACTTTTACCAGAATTGCTTTAGCCATGACTTATCCTGATCACTGACCTAGACAGGATCCTTACCTCGTATTGTGCAACCCGAGTATCCTGAACTGAAAGTTTAAAATTAGTGTTAATAAGAATTATCAGCAGATCAATCTATGCTATAAAGAAGTTTAAAGTTCTATGTGTTATTGCAAATGTTGGTAAAGAACAAAAGTATGACTAACTGGGAAGAGAGTTTTTTGAATTGAGTTAGCGATATTATTTAATTAATCTGAGACAGAAATAATGACAGTTAAATTATTCAGAAGTAAGACAAAAGAGTAGTTATCCATAGATTGATAATTTTGAGTGTCAATTTGCCTTCAGTACTTAATAGTTTCAGTATAGCGACCATAACAGTTTCAGCCCCCCCCCCCCCTTCTCTTGTCCGTTCTTTCAAACCTTAAAATGTGCTGATCAGATTTGACCAGTAAAGTTAAGTTCTATATTGAACCTAAGGGTATTAGTGTTGTTTTCCAATTTTAATAGTGACATTGTATGTGTGCTTTCAAAACTGCTCATTCTAGGAGAATCTATGCCCGATTTCAGTCTGATCAATATACAAAATGCAGTTCGTAGTAATCATTGCTGTGTGGTGTTGTGTGAATTTATCTCGTCCAAATTAGTAAAAAAAAAAAAAAAAAGTAAACTTTAGTTCAGTGGATTTTTCTGGTTCCAAACTTTGCCATATAACGCATCATTACTACGTGTTACTATGCTTGTACATGCACCCACTTGTACAAGGAAAAACTCACTCATTGCCTAAGTAGGCTGGCGACCGAATTATTAATTATAGGTAGCATCTACTGTGTATACTTCTTGTCCATGCGAACGAGCAATTATACTTTACATTTGCTTGATGCATCGCTGTGGTTATTGACTGAATACAAGTCCGATCTTGCTTCCATTAGGTACACGCGGTCAACTTATGTACTAAAATCCTTGTTTATAAGGTGAAGCCCGTGAACTTATTACAGTACAGGCTTTATAGAGCTAACGTACGTCCGAGAAGGGCGGTAGCGTTACAAGTCACTGACTAATCGGGGCCTGCATCCACTGTCAGCGGCAATTCCTGTCAGATTAGAAATCGATTGGTATTGACAATGCGTGAAATTGGTCTTCAGCTCCAGTAGGTTAGGATATTTTCACGAATACTGTTCTGAGATCATATTACATGGCTGTGAGCAGCACAGCATTCCTTCTAGACACACTGGGCTGCCCGTGTTGATACACCGACAAATCTGGCAATTTCATACACAGTATGCTCATCGGCACGTCCAAGTAACTTTAACGCACTCACAATTTCATTTCCATGACTTACATCAACAGTATATGGTACCAGCTCTACGCCATTTTTCCTGCTCCAAAGAGACCAGTATGTTCCTGTGAGGGTGTGACTAATATTTCCGTCCGGTGTGCTTACATGCAGTATAATTTTTGTTCTCATTAAACTAATAGTGAAAGTGAGCCACACGCTGTTTTGATGTGTAATCGAAAGCAGTTTTGCCTATAGCTAAGCAACCACGTGCTTCACGTCTCGCCAAAGGGCATGCACCTTCTCTGCCATGTAGGCTTAACGGCAGTCCACATGAGATGGTGCTCAGTCATCGAACATCAGCAATTGGAGGGTGGATATCCAATGACAAGTGTGGGCACTCGGGCACTTACGTGGATGGGGGCGCTGTGAGCAATTGCCGGAATCGAACGACATTTTGAGCGAGAGTCTGTTACTATTCTTTTAAGGTACAGTATATGCCAGAGAAGCAAGTGACACGGATTTGGTGGAACGCGGCCTTGCTGCTTCGTCTACTATTTGGTATCTACAGAATTCAAGGGTAAGATGAGACTGCTCAGTGTTTCATGCAGTTGTTTGGGCAGTGCATTAATGTGTAGACCGCATGAGCTGCCATTTGGAGCTATTCACTGTACCGTAAAATTCTTTATGTTATGTTTGTTAGCTGTGAGGTAACTCCGACGTCTTTTAAGATTTTACCGGTTGGGCTAACTTACACTAGTGAAACACCGCACCTCACTGTTTCTCCTTCCTATTAGCTTTGAGCCCTGTTGTTAAATTATGAATATTACTATCTGGGCTTCGCTCAGGATGTTTATATTAGGTTGTGAGGTAATTGTAATAAACGGATAAACTTTAAAGTATGAGTGGTAACAAAAAATTATTGTAAACATATTCTATTTCCAATACTCGTTAAAGTATAACACGTAAAAATTTATTGAAAACGTATTCTAACTATTTACAACACTTCTTTATAAACAAATTTTTCAGTTTTTGTTGTTCGGGATACATATGTACAAATTTTTCGAATTTCCTACTCTAGAGGATGCTATGTAAAGTTGACCGTGAGAAAAACTGGAGACTTTGAGTTTGACGCCGCAATATTTTAAAGTTTGCCTTTGTGCTATGTTAATAATAAAACTGTTGGCTAATTTGATAGGAAATTGCAGTCTTTTAAATTGTAATGGCAGTTCAATAGAGATCAGTGGTATTCTGGGGATAAAAATTGTGTCCTTTGTACTTTCAACTCATACGTTCGGCTTCGAAGATGTCATTCGATAGCTGTTTGATTGTCATCTTTTGGTTTTGGTGAGTTAAGATTTCTGAGTAGTATGACAGGAACTCCAATTTTAAGACGAAGGCTGTGTAATGGCGTTCCTGGTACTTACAAAGAGTTCAGAAGTTCCACAGGGAGGTTCACACTTTTTTCATCGTTTACCATCGTGTCGATCGATGAGTATATCCTCTCTCCACCGAGAATTTTCTTTTGACTATTTGAGATCGTCGACAATATTATTTTTAGTTGTCAAAATTGCTCTTTCAAATAGCCCATCCGGATTGGTATAGTTGTGAACAATGTTCGGATAAATTTCGTCAATGAGTTCGTTATCAGCAGTGGCTAATTTGCTAAAATCACTGTTAAGTTTAATGAGGCCACTCGTCTGGTCAGCAGGATATGTGCCTTCTCATATTTGTAAACGTTGTTGAGAAAACTGCGCTGTTGTTTCGTCTTTCGATAGTTCAGCTCCCATATTTTTTGTTATTAGAAGTATTTGTATGTGAGTTAGAGATGTAGTTCTTTTAAGCATGCATTGATCTCATTTGCTCCTCCCGTGAGTTCAGAGTTTCCTCACAAGTCTTGTAATGTTTTGTTCATGACTTCAAGTGATTTTTTTTATCTGCCATTGTGCATTCAACCCAGAAGATAACTTAAGCTTGCTTTAGAAGTTCACCCCGTCCACATGATTTTGGGATTGCGCTTCTCGTAAGGTGACATTTTCATGGCCGGCGTGAGTTCTGAGTCTTTTTTTATGAGACTCTGTCGCGATTCTTGATTCTTCAATCTGTTTATTTCCTTGTCTTTCGGTTTCCTTGCTTTCCACGAAGGTCATTCTCGTTCGTTGGAAACTAAAACATGCTTTGCGCTCTTCGTCTGTTTCGGTTTTTCACTGTTCTTTTTGTTTTCGCCGTTTTCCTTCAGAAGATCTCTACTTTTACATTCGGTTGTCTAAAATATATATCAAATCAATTTTTTATTAACAAATATACTAAGTACACTTTACACCCCTTTCACACTTTATTTACGATTTATATTCGGTCACTGTATAACTTTGACTGCTCACACTTCATTGTTTGTTTTCATTCACTCACTGGACTACTTTCTTGGTTCCTTCCTTCGTCACTGATAAGAAACTCACGTTCAAATTCATTATGAGTCTTGCTCTGTATACCCCACCAGTGGTGAATTCCATAACCCACCAAAAAGGCTTCGAATGGTCCACAATGTTACAGAACATTCCATAACATTCGAGAGTGTTCTGGAATGTTCCACAATGTTGTAGGATGTTCCAAGATGTTCCCGAACATTCTGGAATCTTCCCGTACGTTCCAGACTATTCCCTAACTTTGCAAACATTCAGGATCATTGTGGGACATTCTGGAGCGTTCTGGAATGTTGTGGAATGCACTAGAATACTCACGAATGTTCTAGAAATTTCTAGAAGGTGAAACTTCCCAGCCCTTACATCTTCAGAAGCACACACTTGGCGTAAAAAAGGGAAGTTTCATGTATGGAGGATAGAGGGCTGCCACACCATGTAACTCCCTTGATGGTACTGCGACTCGTCTCTGAGTTTTAGCTGCACGCACGTTCTACACTTACTTTTATACTATATATTAATTACAGTTGGTCCTGTACTTTAATGTGTACACTGAAGCCATGCGAGCGTCCTCACGAATTTTAGTTATGCGTTCTTTTATAGAACTAGCCCGAATAGTCTCAGATACGTACATTGCATGAGGTTTCTGTCTGTTTATTCCTGTCCATCAAATTTGAGGCCGGTTTTTGTTTTCAGGATTCTTTGTGCTGACTTTGGATAATTTATTTTGGTGCTCTGGGTAAATTTTGTTGCTTGTTGCTAAAGCCAGGTGGGCGTTGTCCTTTACATTTTATTTACACACTCTTTATTGTTGCCATCTTGTAATAAAGCGATCGAAATGTTCTCGTTTGAGGGCGTTGCAGCAGCGTATATGTAACATAACCTCCGATGTAGCTATACAGGGTGGTCCATTGATCGTGACCGTGCCAAATATCTCACGAAATAAGCATCAAACGAAAAAACTACAAAGGACGAAACTTGTCTACCTTGAAGGGGGAAACCAGATGGCGCTATGGTTGGCCCGCTAGGTGGCGCTGCCATAGGTCAAACGGATATCAACTGCATTTTTAAAAATATGAACCCTCATTTTTATTACATATTCGTGTAGTACGTTAAGAAATATGAATGTTTTAGTTGGACCACTTTTTTTCGCTTTGTGATAGATGGCGCTGTAGTATTCACAAACATATGGCTCACAATTTTAGACGAACAGTTGGTAACAGGTAGGTTTTTTTAAATTAAAATAGAGAACGTAGGTAGGTTTGAACATTTTATTTCTACATCTACATCCATACTCCGTAAGCCACCTGACGGTGTGTGGTGGAGGGTACATCTATCGGTTCTCCCTTCTATTCCAATCTCGTATTGTTCGTGGAAAGAAAGATTGTCGGTATGTCTCTGTGTGGGCTCTAATCTCTCTGATTTTATCCTCATGCTCTCTTTGCGAGATGTACGTAGGAGGGGGTAATATACTGCTTGACTCCTCGGTGAAGGTATGTTCTCGAACCTTCAACAAAACCCCGTACCGAGCTACTGAGCGTCTCTCCTGCAGAGTCTTCCACTGGAGATTATCTATCATCTCCGTAACGCTTTCGGGACAACTAAATGATCCTGTAACGAAGCGCACTGCTCTCTGTTGGATCTTCTCTATCTCTTCTATCAACCCTATCTGGTACGGATCCCACACTGGTGAGCAATATTCAAGCAGTGGGCGAACAAGTGTACTGTGACCTACTTCCTTTGTTTTCGGATTGCATTTCCTTAGGATTATTCCAATGAATCTCAGTCTGGCATCTGCTTTACCGACGATCAACTTTATATGATCATTCCATTTTAAATCACTCCTAATGCCTACTCCCAGATAATTTATGGAATTAACTGCTTCCAGTTGCTGACCTGCTATATTGTAGGTAAATGATAAAGGATCTTTCTTTCTATGTATCCGCAGCACATTACACTTGTCTACATTGATTCAATTGCCATTCCCTGCACCATGCGTCAATTCGTTGCAGATCCTCCTGCATTTCAGTACAATTTTCCATTGTTACAACCTCTCGATATTCCACAGCATCATCCGCAAAATGCCTCAGTGAACTTCCGAAGTTATCCACAAGGTCGTTTATGTATATTGTGAATAGCAACGGTCCTACGACACTCCTCTGCGGCACACCTGAAAACACTGTTACTTCGGAAGACGTCTCTCCATTGAGAATGACATGCTGCGTTCTGTTATCTAGGAACTCTTCAATACAATCACACAATTGGTCTGATAGTCCATATGATCTTACTTTTTCATTAAACGACTGTGGGGAACTGTATCGAACGCCTTGCGGAAGTCAAGAAACACGGCATCTACCTGGGAACCCGGGTCTTTGGCCCCCTGAGTCTCGTGGACGAATAGCGTGAGCTAGGTTTCGCACGATCGTCTTTTTCGAAACCCATACTGATTCCTACAGAGTAGATTTCTAGTCTCCAGAAAAGTCATTATATTCGAACATAATACGTGTTCCAAAATTCTACAATTGATCGACGTTAGAGATATAGGTCTATAGTGCTGCACATCTGTTCGAGGTCCCTTCTTGAAAACTGGGATGACCTGTGCCCTTTTCCAATCCTTTGGAACGCTACACTCTTCTAGAGACCTACGGTACAGCGATGCAAGAAGGGTTCTTCCAATGTGATACATGTACCTTTGTGAACATCATTTCTGAGAACGCATGCTGTTACAGCATGATTACCTGTAAATACCACATTAATGCAATAAATGCTCAAAATGATGTCCGTCAACCTCAATGCATTTGGCAATACGTGTGACGACATTCCTCTCAACAGCGAGTAGTTCGCCTTCCGTAATGTTCGCACAAGTATTGACAATGCGCTGACGCATGTTGTCAGGCGTTGTCGGTGGATCGCGATAGCAAATATCCTTGAACTTTCCCCACACAAAGAAATCCGGGGACGTCAGATCCGGTGAACGTGTGGGCCATGGTATGGAGCTTCGACGACCAATCCACGTGTCATGAAATATGCTATTGAATACCGCTTGAACCGCATGCGAGCTATGTGCCGGACATCCATCATGTTGGAAGTACATCGCCATTCTGTCATGCAGTGAAATGGCTTGTAGTAACATCGGTAGAACATTACGTAGGAAATGCATACATTGCACCAATTACATTGCCATTGCACTAATTAGATTGCCATCGATAAAATGGGGGCGAATTATCCTTCCTCCGATAATACTGCACCATACGTTAACCCGCGAGGTCGCTGATGTTCCACTCGTCGCAGCCATCGTGGATTTTCGGTTGCCCAGTAGTGCATATTATGCCGGTTTACGTTGCCGCTGTTGGTGAATGACGCTTCGTCGCGAAATAGATCGCGTGCAAAAAATCTGTCATCGTCACGTAATTTCTCTTGTGGCCAGTGGCAGAACTGTACACGACGTTCAAAGTCGTCACCATGCAATTATTGGTGCATAGAAATGTGGTACGGGTGCAATCGATGTTGATGTAGCATTTTCAACACCGACGTTTTTGAGATTCCCGATTCTCGCGCAGTTTGTCTGCTACTGATGTGCGGATTAGCCGCGACAGCAGCTAAAACACCTACTTGGGCATCATCCTTTGTTGCAGGTCGTGGTTGACGTTTCACATATGGCTGAACACTTTCTGTTTGCTTGAATAATGTAACTACCCGGCGAACGGTACGGACACTTGGATGATGTCGTCCAGGGTACCGAGCAGCATACATAGCACACGCCCATTGGGCATTTTGATCACAATAGCCATACATCAACATGATATCGACCTCTTCCGCAATTGGTAAACGGTTCATTTTAACACGGGTTATTTATCACGAAGCAATTACCGTCCGCACTGACGGAATGTTACGTGTTACCACGTACTTATACGTTTGTGACTATTACAGCGCCATCTATCACAAAGCGAAAAAAGTGTTCGAAACATTCATATTTCTTTACGTAGTAAATAAATATGTTATAAGAAATGGGGGTTCCTATTTAAAAAGACGCAGTTGATATCCGTTTTGCCTCTGGCAGCGCCCTCTAGCGGGACAAGCATAGCGCCATCTGGTTTCCCTCTTCAAGCTAGACGAGTTCCGTTCTTTGTAGTTTTTTCGTTTGGCTCTTATTTCGTGAGATATTTGGCCCGGTCACGTTCAATGGACCACCCTGTATAAGCCCTGACGTATAGGCAACGGGTCTGTGTGACATTCGTGTCTTTGCGAAGAGCGTGCGGTAAATGTGCAAACGTGAACTACAATGACGTTATTACCAAATGTGTCCAAAGAGCACCAATGATTATTATGTGCATTGTTGCAGCCAACGATAGCTGTTGCCATCATTGGGAACCGGAGTCGAAAGCGTCGCCGATGCAGTGGTGTCATCCATCGTCCCGTCGTACCAAGAAGCTCAAGAGCCAGCCATCTTCCGGATAGGTGATGCCCACCCTGCTCTTTGATCACCGTGGCCCACTGCTTATTGATTACAAGGATCTTGGTAACGGTACTGCGCAACGATAGAGAATCTAAGGCGTGCAATTAAGGTGAATGGTCCTGGAAAACTGCAACTAGGAGTACTCCTGCTTCACGATAACGCACGTCTCCATACCGCAACTGCCGTAATGAAGAATTTTCGCCAACTCATGCGGGAGACATGTCCTGTAGCTCCTGATCATATCCCATGCGATTATCATGCCTTCAGTCCCATAAAAAAATGCTTGTAAGGGCGACGATGCCTGTCGCACGAGGATGTACAGCAGGCAGTTGCGGACTTCTTCACGCAGTAGGACACGGTCTTTTAGCAAACGGGTATCTTCACCTTGGTGTGTCGGAGGGATGATTCCCTCAATGCTCACCGCGATTTTGCCTTATTGCCATATCGATTCTGGACTGTACGACCTTTGAGCAAAAACTTTTTGATCGTCCCTTTATACAGGGTGGTCCATTGATCGTGACCGGGCCAAATATCTCACAAAATAATCATCAAACGAAAAAACTACAAAGAACGAAACTTGTCTAGCTTGAAGGGGGAAACCAGATGGCGCTATGGTTGGCCCGCTAAATGGCGCTGCCATAGGTCAAACGAATATCAACTGCGTTTTTTAAAATAGGAACCACCATTTTTTATTACATATTCATATAGTACATAAAGAAATATGAATGTTTTAGTTGGACCACTTTTTTCGCTTTGTGATAGATGACGCTGTAATAGTCACAAACATATGGCTCACAATTTTAGACGAACAGTTGGTAACAGGTAGGTTTTTTAAATTAAAATACAGAACGTAGGTACGTTTGAACATTTTATTTACGTTGTTCCAATGTGATACATGTGCCTTTGTGAACTTATCATTTCTGAGAACGCATGCTGCTACAGTGTGATTACCTGTAAATACCACATTAATGCAATAAACGCTCAAAATGATGTCCGTCGACCTCAATGCATTTGGCAGTACGTGTAACGACATTCCTCTCAACAGCGAGTAGTTCGCCTTCCGTAATGTTCGGACATGCATTGACAGTGCCCTGACGCATGTTGTCAGGCGTTGTCGGTGGATCACAGCAAATATCATCCAACTTTCCCCACAGAAAGAAATCCGGGGACGTCAGATCCGGTGAACGTGCGGGCCATGGTATGGTGCTTCGACGACCAATCCACCAGTCATGAAATATGCTATTCAATACCACTTCAACCGCACGCGAGCTATGTGCCGGACATCCATCATGTTGGAAGTACATCGCCATTCTGTCATGCAGTGAAACATCTTGTAGTAACATCGGTAGAACAGTACCGCGAGACCGCTACGGTCGCAGGTTCGAATCCTGCCTGGGGCATGGATGTGTGTGATGTCCTTAGGTTAGTTAGGTTTAACTAGTTCTAAGTTCTAGGGGACTAATGACCTCAGCAGTTGAGTCCCATAGTGCTCAGAGCCATTTGAACCATTTTTTTTGTAGAACAGTACGTAGGAAATCATCACACATTGCGCCATTTAGACTGCCATCGTTAAAATGGGGGCCCATTATCCATCCTCCCATAATGCCGCACCATACATTAACCCGCCAAGGTCGCTGATGTTCCACTAGTCGCAGCCATCGTGGATTTTCCGTTGCCCAATAGCGCATATTATGCCGGTTTACGTTACCGCTGTTGGTGAATGACACTTCGTCGCTAAATAGAACGCGTGCAAAAAATCTGTCATCGTCCCGTAATTTCTCTTGTTGCCAGTGGCAGAACTGTACACGACGTTCAAAGTCGTCGTTCTGCAATTCCTGGTGCGTAAAAATATGGTACGGGTGCAGTCGATGTTGACGTAGCATTCTCAACACCAACGTTTTTGAGATTCCCGATTCTCTCGCAATTTGTCTGCTACTGATGTGCGGATTAGCCGCGACAGCAGCTAAAACACCTACTTGGGCATCATCATTTGTTGCAGGTCGTAGTTGATGTTTCGTATGTGACTGAACACTTCCTGTTTCGTTAAATAACGTAACTATCCAGCGAACGGTTCGAACACTTGGATGATGTCGTCCAGGATACGGAGCAGCATACATAGCACAACCCCACTGGGCATTTTGATCACAATAGCCATACATCAATACGATATCGACCTTTTCCTCAGTTGGTAAACGGTCCATTTTAACACGGGTAATGTATCATGAAGCAAATACCGTCCGCCCTGGCGGAATGTTACGTGATTCCACGTACTTATATGTTTGTGATTATTAAAGCGCCACCTATAACGAAGCGAAAAAAGTGGTCCAACTAAAACATTCATATTTCTTACGTACGAGGTGTGGCTAGAAAAAAACCGGACTAGTACTGGTGAAACAATAAAACGAATGCAATAAGGCTGAAAGTCGCGTGGCCTGTCACGTGACTCTCGTTCCGCCTACCGCTCGAGTTTCATCTGCCTCCTGCACTCAGTCTGCCCGTAGCGTCTGTTTTAAGTAGTTGACGTTTTGTCTGAGCGTCGGAAAATGTTGAGTGTACAGAAAGAACAGCGTGTTAACATCAAATTTTGTTTCAAACTAGGAAAATCTGCAAGTGAAACGTTTGTAATGTTACAACAAGTGTACGGCGATGATTGTTTATCGCGAACACAAGTGTTCGAGTGGTTTAAACGATTTAAAGATGGCCGCGAAGACACCAGTGATGACTCTCGCACTGGCAGACCATTGTCAGCAAAAACTGATGCAAACATTGAAAAAATCGGTAAACTTGTTCGACAAGATCGCCGTTTAACAATCAGAGCAGTGTCTGAGTTAACAGGAGTTGACAAGGAAAGTGTCGAACAAGTTTACCGATTTTTTCAATGTTTGCATCAGTTTTTGCTGACAATGGTCTGCAGTGCGAGTGGCATCACTGGTGTCTTCGCGGCCATCTTTAAATCGTTTAAACCACTCAAACACTTGTGTTAAGTTCAGACATAGAGTGGGAGAGGGAATAAACACTTTTATCATAAATGTGGCACACCGTGGATCAAATTATTGCTTTTCCACATCTGCTCTGGATAATCATGTAGGAAACATTCACTTGCTGCTGTAACGTAATCAAGA
The DNA here is from genome assembly GCF_023898315.1 of Schistocerca nitens. Taxonomy (NCBI): domain Eukaryota; kingdom Metazoa; phylum Arthropoda; class Insecta; order Orthoptera; family Acrididae; genus Schistocerca; species Schistocerca nitens. Next base: position 37,133,313 of record NC_064620.1, read on the forward strand.
AAGAAAGAAAACTGTATCTGAACTCACTACCATGCATCGTATTCAGAAAAGTCAGTAATGAAATTCAAATGATCGTCACAGCACTGAATGTTGGTTACGTTATGCAGTGGATTTTTGAATACCGTTAATTATAACAAGCGCGCGGCTAGCCCGCGTTCACTTAATCTCAGGGAAAAATTGTAAAATATTGCTTTAGTTTCACAAAGCACACCTTGCCACAAAATGTGAAAATGATAAAGTCATAACACAGTTATTCGTTATATTTTTGTGATCGCATAGAACATGTCGCACAGTACCTTCCAAATCAAACTGAGAAATGCACTGAATAATATAATATAGTCTGCCGGCACTGCTGGAAGCTGTAATAAAATGTTAAATATTATTCTGTTATCTCGCTTTACCGGCGAGACGACTGCAATGCCTGAAATAAATATTTTTTTAAATGTTCCACGTCTGCGGCCGTTGCCCTCGCAGATTGGTACAGCGGCTTACGCTAAATTAAATGCTGTAAATGTCTAAATTATTTACGGGACGAATGGCTGGAAACTTTACAAATTATTTTAAAAACATATTTGCTCAACCTCTATATAATCAAACAAAAATGCATTAATTTTACACGCATTTTTACGACAACTCGCCTAATGGCGGATCTCAAGCTTCATGAACAAAAGACTCACGGCCAGCATATACATTTGCTTAACACGCAAGTGTTACTCGTAACGAAACCCAAAGAGAACAGAGAAATTATTACAATGCTTTTTACTATTTATACATGTACTGGATTGTCCTTTTTATCTGAGGCACAGATCATAATTACTAATTCATTTAACAAGAATACGATTGTCAAAGATAATAATATGTCATGGATTCAAAGTTAAAAAATGCATAAAACGTCAAATAATTATGAATGTTCTACATACGCAAATAATATATTCGCGAAATGTTTACACAGTCTTGTCTTATTGCTTCACTTGGTCATGTTTATTCGTGTTTAAATTATTTCTCTTTCGCCGTGTGCGTGGCACTATATCGATACACGTTAACTGGTCTTACACACACGGAAAAAATTGTGTCACACGCTTTTTATGACGATTGGCCAGGAGACGCTACAACTTCTATTTCTAAATGTGTGTCGTTGCTTTGCTAGCATGCATCTGAGTTTCGCTAATTTTACGCATTAAAGAAATACATAATAACAATTTGGAGTACCTTCTAAAATAATTTGTCTTTTTTCCAGTGGAAGTTTTTGACGACCTTGTACACTTTCAGCTCCTCGCTTGCTTGCAGAAAGTTTATCATCTTACACAAAACAAATCGATACTTCCCAAACCGATCGGCTGATATTTCTGACGGTACTTGGCACCGAAACAATAGTGTCCACACTATATGAGTAACATCAGGAAGTACCTAAAAATTAAGAAGTACGTTAAATTAAGCGAAGTTTCGGGGCTCCTATCGTCTACATAATTTTGACCATGTAGCTTTAGGATCCCTCCAAATGTCGTGATTCAGTGAATAGTGCTGCTAGTTAAAGAGTCAGTAAGGACTTCAGTGGTGCAATTCGAGTGAATTACTCTTCCGTGACTTGCACGGTCACGACAGACGTCACTTAGGAGGGCGACGGCAGGGCGTAGCGGCTGAGGGCGCAGCAGCCGCCTGAGAGCCGCCAACTTCCCCCAGGAAGGCCGCCAGCCGGCCTGCGGGAGCTTTTAGCAGAGGACACGGAAGACGGAGCACCTGGCCGGCTCCACCCCACTGCCGCCGCCTATTGTCCCTGCCCTGCTCTTGATAGCGGCTTCTACTCGACTCAGAGAGGGCACTGCCCGTGCGGTCCAGAAGCTAATACTCCACTAGAGCAGTTGGCACTGACCTCTCTATGGGTGAAAATTAGTCCTGAACCGAAAACATTGGTATTAGCCCCCTCAAGTGAAATCCATAAATATTATACACTGCAGCGCCAAAGAAACTGTTATAGGCATGCGTCTTCAAATCCAGAGATATGTAAACAGGCAGCAGAATAAGGCGCTGCAGTCGTCAACGCCTACATGTCTGTCTGCGGAAATTGTTAGATCGTCTACTGCTGCTACAATAGCAGGTAGCGATCAAGTGGGGATTTGCCCTTACGGCCATTTCACGAGTGTACCGTGAATATCTTTCAAATTCTATAGGTGGCAGGGGTAAAATACATGGAGCGAAAGGCTATTTACAATTTGTACAGAAACCAGATGGCAGTTATAAGAGTTATAAGAGTCGAGGGGCATTAAAGGGAAGCAGTGGTTGGGAAGGGAGTGAGACAGGGTTGTAGCCTCTCCCCGATGTTATTTAGTCTGTATATTGAGCAAGCAGTAAAGGAAAAAAAATAAAAATTCGGAGTAGGTATTAAAATCCATGGAGAACAAATAAAAACTTTGAGGTTCGCCGATGACATTGTAATTCTGTCAGAGGCAGCAAAGGACTTGGATGAGCAGCTGAACGGAATGGACAGTGTCTTGAAAGGAGGATGTAAGATGAACACCAACAAAAGCAAAACGAGGATAATGGAATGTAGTCGAATTAAGTCGGGTGATGCTGAGGGAATTAGATTAGGAAATGAGACATTTAAAGCAGTAAAGGAGTTTTGCTATTTGGGGAGCAAAATAACTGATGATGGTCGAAGTAGAGAGGATATAAAATGTAGACTGTCAATGGCAAGGAAAGCGTTTCTGAAGAAGAGAAATTTGTTAACATCGAGTATAGATTTAAGTGTCAGGAGGTCGTTTCTGAAAGTATTTGTATGGAGTGTAGCCATGTGTCGAAGTGAAATATGGACGATAAATACACTCCTGGAAATGGAAGAAAGAACACATTGACACCGGTGTGTCAGACCCACCATACTTGCTCCGGACACTGCGAGAGGGCTGTACAAGCAATGATCATACGCACGGCACAGCGGACACACCAGGAACCGCGGTGTTGGCCGTCGAATGGCGCTAGCTGCGCAGCATTTGTGCACCGCCGCCGTCAGTGTCAGCCAGTTTGCCGTGGCATACGGAGCTCCATCGCAGTCTTTAACACTGGTAGCATGCCGCGACAGCGTGGACGTGAACCGTATGTGCAGTTGACGGACTTTGAGCGAGGGCGTATAGTGGGCATGCGGGAGGCCGGGTGGACGTACCGCCGAATTGCTCAACACGTGGGGCGTGAGGTCTCCACAGTATATCGATGTTGTCGCCAGTGGTCGGCGGAAGGTGCACGTGCCCGTCGACCTGGGACCGGACCGCAGCGACGCACGGATGCACGCCAAGACCGTAGGATCCTACGCAGTGCCGTAGGGGACCGCACCGCCACTTCCCAGCAAATTAGGGACACTGTTGCTCCTGGGGTATCGGCGAGGACCATTCGCAACCGTCTCCAGGAAGCTGGGCTACGGTCCCGCACACCGTTAGGCCGTCTTCCGCTCACGCCCCAACATCGTGCAGCCCGCCTCCAGTGGTGTCGCGACAGGCGTGAATGGAGGGACGAATGGAGACGTGTCGTCTTCAGCGATGAGAGTCGCTTCTACCTTGGTGCCAATGATGGTCGTATGCGTGTTGGCGCCGTGCAGGTGAGCGCCACAATCAGGACTGCATACGACCGAGGCACACAGGGCCAACACCCGGCATCATGGTGTGGGGAGCGATCTCCTACACTGGCCGTACACCACTGGTGATCGTCGAGGGGACACTGAATAGTGAACGGTACATCCAAACCGTCATCGAACCCATCGTTCTACCATTCCTAGACCGGCAAGGGAACTTGCTGTTGCAACAGGACCATGCACGTCCGCATGTATCCCGTGCCACCCAACGTGCTCTAGAAGGTGTAAGTCAACTACCCTGGCCAGCAAGATCTCCGGATCTGTCCCCCATTGAGCATGTTTGGGACTGGATGAAGCGTCGTCTCACGCGGTCTGCACGTCCAGCACGAACGCTGGTTCAACTGAGGCGCCAGGTGGAAATGGCATGGCAAGCCGTTCCACAGGACTACATCCAGCATCTCTACGATCGTCTCCATGGGAGAATAGCAGCCTACATTGCTGCGAAAGGTGGATATACACTGTACTAGTGCCGACATTGTGCATGCTCTGTTGCCTGTGTCTATGTGCCTGTGGTTCTGTCAGTGTGATCATGTGATGTATCTGATCCCAGGAATGTGTCAATAAAGTTTCCCCTTCCTGGGACAATGAATTCACGGTGTTCCTATTTCAATTTGCAGGAGTGTAGTTTGGACAAGAAGAGAATAGAAGCTTTCGAAATGTGGTGCTACAGAAGAATGCTGAAGATTAGATGTGTAGATCACATAACTAATGAGGAGGTATTGAATAGGATTGGGGAGAAGAGAAGTTTGTGGCACAACTTGACCAGAAGAAGGGATCGGTTGGTAGGACATGTTCTGAGGCATCAAGGGATCACCAATTTAGTATTGGAGGGCAGCGTGGAGGATAAAAATCGTAGAGGGAGACCAAGAGATAAATACACTAAGCAGATTCAGAATGATGTAGGATGCGGTAAGTACTGGGAGATTAAGAAGCTTGCACAGGATAGGGTAGCATGGAGAGCTGCATCAAACTAGTCTCAGGACTGAAGACGACAACAACAACAACAACAACCGTGAATATCAGTAATGCGGCAAAATATCCCGTCCCCGACATCGCTGCGGCCAGAAAATGATCCTGCAAGAACGGGACCAACTACGGCTGAAGAGAATCGTTCAACGGGCAGAAGTGCAACACTTCCGCAAACTGCTGCAGATTTCAATGCTGGGCCATCAATAAGTGTCAGCGTGCGAATCATCAAACGAAACATCATCGATATTGGCTTTCGGAGCCGAAAGCCCACTCGTGTACCCTTGATGATTGCACGACATAAAATTTTACATCCCGCGTGGGCCAGTCATCACCGACATCGAACTGCTGATGACTGGAAACATGTCGCCTGGTCGGATGAGTCTCGTTTCTAATTGTATCGAGCAGATGGATGTCTACGTGTATGGAGACAAACTCATGAATCCATGGACCCTGTACCTCACCAGGGGACTATTCATGGTGGTGGAGGCTCTGTAATGGAGTGGGGTGTGTGCAGTTGGAGGGATATGGGACCCCTGATACGTCTAGATACGACTCTGACAGGTGACACCTACGTAAGCATCCAGTCTGATCATTTGCATCCATTCATGTCCATTGTGAATCCCAACGGATTTGGGCAATTCCAAGAGATCAATGCGACACCGCACTTGTCCAGAATTCCTACAGAGTGGCTTCAGGAACACTTTTCTGAGTTTAAACACTTCCACTGGCCACCAGAATCCCCATACATGAATATTATTGAGCACATCTGGGCTATCTTGCAACGTGCTGTTCAGAAGAGATCTCCACCTCCTCGTACTGTTAGGGGCTTTATGGACAGCCCAGCAGGAGTCATGGTGTCAGTTCCCTCCAGCACTACTTCAAACATTAGTCGAGTCCACACCACGTCGTATTACGGCACTTCTGAATGCTTGCGGGGGCGCTACACGAAATTAGGCAGGTGTACCAGTTTCATTGGCTGTTCAATGTAAAAATGGATGCATTAATGTGTGTATGTTCTACGTCTCCTCCTAAGCCACTGGACCAAATTCAACCAAACATTGCATACGGGTCCCTTACTATCTAGCAACAATCGCTTTGGGTGTAAGAACGACCTATGTATCCTAGTTCAGGAGAAATGACGTCATAAATAATGAGATATGTGAAAAACTGCCGCATCATGCATCACGTAATTACATCTGTGCTTATTCGCAATAAATTTCGCAGTAAGTATCCATATATACCACTAAATGCACCTACAAAATTACATCATGGTGCATCACATAATTCAGGAGGTTCCACGTCATAAAGACTGAGACGAGTGAGAAACTGTTGCATTGTGCATGACGTTTAAATTTATTGCTTCTTTGCTATTAATTCTACTCTCAAAATATTTTCCAGACTGTATCCACATATGCCACTGAATGCGCCTACAAAATTATATTATTGTGTTGTACATAAATCAGGAAATAAGATGTCATGAACAGAGACATGAGTGAAAAACTACGACATCACGCACGCCATTTAAATTTGTTACTTCTTTTTTACCAACTCTATTCACAACATATTTCGCTGACAGCATCCACACATGCGACTAAATGTACCTAAATAAATACATCATTGCACGACATATAGTTCAAGAGATATGTTATGAACACTGGGAAATGTGAAAAATGCAGGATCATGCATGAAGTTTTAATACATTTATTCTCTACTACTGAAGACACTCCTACAGTCGAGTCAACTTAAGGAAATCACTGCCACCTGGTAGTCCTTCTGACAGCTTTCAACTGCGAAATGCAAGTGGCTGCAGGCGAAAACAGCAGCCGTCTATAGAGGAGACGTTGCTATAGAGACCTTTAAAAAGTCGCGTTATAGACCCGCGAAGCAGATGCGCACCACTTGCAGAAACTGTTTCACATTTACAAAAGCGTTTTCGCTAGTGCATAGAATTGAAATTGTTTCAATATCACGCCACATGCACTGTTAACTTTTCATTTTCGTTCCTAATAGAAAATTGGCTAAATAAATACTCGGGTAATTCCAGGTTTGCCAGTTAGTACCTTTATAAACACAGTGATGAAAATACGATATTTTACCCTATGAACACCTTGACCTGTCGCTATCAACCGGAGAGTACAGTTATTACATGCCCGAGGGATTTTAGGTTATAATTGAGTCTGTAGGGGAACGTATTTTCAGTACAGAAAAAAGTCGTTCCCGTGAGTTGTCCTCCGTGAGCGAAGTGTTGTAAACGTGGTACAGCGACAGCGCGAAGATATCAAAATGATATCAAACACTGGCCGGAGGTTGAATTGTCCTAGGTGATTACACACGTCGAGGGCATCGCCCGATGTGCGGGGCGGCGAAGCGAAGGTGATCAGTTGGTTTGACATTATCGCACGATGTGGACGCGGTCTGCGGTTTGCGTTCCAAATTACAATGTCTGAAACTTTGCTCGATGCTGCTCAAGAACACTGCGTACATTTGCGTCTATACTCTGCAAACCTCGGTGAAGTGCATGGTAGAGGGTATGTCCCACTGCTCAGTTATCAGGGCTCTTCCTCGTTCCACTTACCTATTTTATATAGAAGCACTCTTGCTGTCGACTACAAATACCATACAACCATACGAAAACGAATAAAACCTGGCTCCAAATTCATATGAAACTACTTGTAATTATTATCTGTCTTGACACCTACGTCACTTAAAAGTAGATACAGTATTTTGGCCGTCAAGTGGTGAATCTCGTGGTATTTCATTACAGTTCCGGTAGACACATTAAATATAACTATGGCCCTCAATAACTACTAATCAGTCTGTGATCAATGGCAATGCTCATGTACTGCGGTGTTTCGTTCTACAGGGCGTGTGAATTCTGAAGGTGGTGACAGGCAATTATACACAGAAGTTGCTGTCACAGGATAAAAGGAACTTTAGTAATCAAATGGTTCAAATGGCTCTGAGCACTATGGGACTTAACTTCTGTGGTCATCAGTCCCCTAGAACTTAGAACTACTTAAACCTAACTAACCTAAGGATATCACACACATCCATGACCGAGGCAGGATTCGAACCTGCGACCGTAGCGGTCACGCGGTTCCAGACTGAAGGGCCTAGAACCGCACCGCCACACCGGCCGGCCTTTAGTAATCGGACGCCTCTGTAGAAAGACCATTTCAGTAGCGTTGCTGCCGGCCATTATGGCCGAGCGGTTCTAGGTGCTTCAGTCTGGAACCGCGCGACCGCTACGGTCGCAGGTTCGAATCCTTCCCCGAGCATGGATGTCTGTGATGTCCTCAGGTTAGTTAGGTTTAAGTCTTTCTAAGTTCTAGGGGACTGATGACCTCAGGTGTTAAGTCCCGTAGTGCTCAGAGCCAATTGATTTTGAGTAGTGTTGCTGGAGGGAATGGTTAGTAAGCTGATATCGTTACATGCAACTACAAATCATTGTAAAGGTTGTAAATAAACAGAAGTAAAAACTGTACTGCAGTTTCATCTTGTGACATAACAACAAAAAGGATTCTCGTAATGCAAAGTGGCCCATGGAAGGGTAATACTAAGGTATACAATGCTACAAAAAATTCTTATTTGACGGGATATTAAATGTTGTTAAGAAGAAGTACATAGTTCCATCAAAAAATTGTAGTTACATCAACATCTCGATAGATAAAAAACTTTTACTGTATTCATCGTACAGAAAAATGTGCATCTTCTTGAGCGCTATCACTTGCAAAAAGCTCGTTTCGATATCTTGAACCGTTTATTAAAGCAAGCAGAACGATCACGTGATTCACTTTGCACACCATGCCCACTGTACACGAGCCTCCAGTAGACTCGCAAGCCATTACCAGAAGAACATACATAGACATCGCTCTGCTCTCAAGTTTAAACACAGTTTAGGAATGTTAGGTACATTTCATACACATTAATGTACAACCTAAAATAAACTGTACATAAATTCTACACAACCTCTGGAAACCCTTAAAACTTCGTGAAATGAAGTACTTACTTTCGGGTGGCAAAGTAACTATGATGAATAACGAAAATAACTTCAGTCTTTTATCGAGCCGGGATATCAGACTGTAGGATGTGGAACATTTTTTTTTCACCGTATATTTTGTTTTCATAGTGGCCATCACATCCACTCAATTGCTTTCCCTACAACTGGTGTAACACGGCTTCACTGCACACGTAGGGCAGAGTAACTGTGTCACAGCATTGTACACTGCGTTGCTCAAATGTTCACGTGGTCCCGCAGTGTGCCACGTGTGCACGAGTGCTTCCTTGCGCTGATTTCAAGTGATTTTTAACCACCACACTCCTCAATGGTCCACGGTCTCTGTCAGTCACTACATGAGGTCTGCCTACTCTTGGTACACCTGCTGATGATCTTTCGCGTTTCCACCACCTGTCGGCTGGGGCAGCCTTAGAAGGATGGAAATGTCCTTTACAAATTTGCTACTCGGTCGACATCGAATGATTAGTCCACGTTCCAAGTTACCATTCATTCCTGACTTGGCCCATCTGATGTTACCTCTCTGGTGTCGACACAGTACTCTCCGATTCCTTTTATAATCGCCGGTCCGTCTTTTGTCATATCTAGAGGTCAATTCCGCAGTACACAGGGGTTTCCGTACGCTGTTGATCAGTTAATGTAGATTAGCTCACGACATAGAAGGTGTTTCAGTAAGAGACATAAATATACTTGGACGTGGTAGAACACACTTCTTCGAATAATACATTCCGTATAAAATGTGTCTAATTTTTGTGGTTCCAAAGATTCAGTTTGTTACAGTCATAAGTTTTTATTTTGCTGGTGACACTACAATTGTTATAGGTTAATTTGTCGATTTTCATTTTCGCTTCTAAATTCAAGTTTTCAATTTGAATGTTGCACAGTGCTATAATGGACGCTACAAAAAATACAAGGTAGCCACAGGTTGTGTGGTGACTACTTCCTCTAATGTACGCGTTTACATTTGTACGTCATCAGCAGATTTGAACACGTCATACATATGTATACAGTCATCTGCCCTATCCACATTGCAATACGAAACTCGTTTCGTATTGCATTTTGGGTAAGAAAAGCTCATACAAAAGGTTAGCGACAATAGTTCGCAATCGAAACTTGGAACTGTGTATTTGACGACAGATCTGGTGAGTAACTACGTGGTGTAGAGTAAGTGACTGAAGCCCTGCGCTGGGTAAGGCTGCAGCATCGAAAATCTCACGGCATCACGCATAGAACGCGTACATCTTTTGTAAAGGATCAACAAACCCATGACGAGCCACAGAAACCTTTCTTTCATTTTTATGTCTACTGTGTGCTCACTTAGCGGGCAGTTACCTCTTTGGGGGTACCTTGGCAGCTAATTTGACATGCATACCGCTACGGAGATCCAAACGCACATCTGCACTCTCCCTATCTCCAAATTCAAGAGCAAACAAAACTGAAAATACGTAAGGCCCAAGAAATGAATGATACTGTCAGCAAATAAAGCGCCCACGGCAACGGTAAGTCAGGTGCAAAACTGTGTAGCAGACATGGAAATTTCTCGTATGATTATGAATTCACGTGTTTCGAGCCGGGTCAAGTGGTTAAATTCCCACGAGTTTCCGGTCGAGGAGTATTCGGCCGAAATCTCATGAAAATTTAATCACTTGATCCGCCAGGAAGCATTCTGACAGATGTTTTCTCCGTTGCAACCGAACACAGCGCATTTACAATGGTAGGTGATATGTGTTACGATGATTTAATGTAATTTGTACATTCTTCAATGACGTTATGTTCTATGTAACGTTGACTCTAAGTTATTCAAATTCAAAAGAGAATATCTTATTCAATAGGGGAAATATAATCTGCCATAACTTTTATTAAGGGATCTGGTTCGTGAACAGAAGGGGAAATCTTGAAAAACATGTCAAGTTTATAAACAGTGCAGCTCAAACATTCATAGTTGTAAGCCCATGTACCCCCCATGAACCATGGACCTTGCCGTTGGTGGGGAGGCTTGCGTGCCTCAGCGATACAGATGGCCGTACCGTAGGTGCAACCACAACGGAGGGGTATCTGTTGAGAGGCCAGACAAACATGTGGTTCCTGAAGAGGGGCAGCAGCCTTTTCAGTACTTGCAGGGGCAACAGTCTGGATGACTGACTGATCTGGCCTTGTGACATTAACCAAAACGGCCTTGCTGTGCTGGTACTGCGAACGGTTGAAAGCAAGGGGAAACTACAGCCGTAATTTTTCCCGAGGACATGCAGCTCTACTGTATGATTAAATGATGATGACGTCCTCTTGGGTAAAATATTCCGGAGGTAAAATAGTCCCCCATTCGGATCTCCGGGCGGGGACTACTCAGGAGGATGTCGTTATCAGGAGAAAGAAAACTGGCGTTCTACGGATCGGAGCGTGGAATGTCAGATCCCTTAATAGGGCAGGTAGGTTAGAAAATTTAAAAAGGGAAATGGATAGGTTAAAGTTGGATATAGTGGGAATTAGTGAAGTTCGGTGGCAGGAGGAACAAGACTTTTGGTCAGGTGATTACAGGGTTATAAATACAAAATCAAAAAGGGGTAATGCAGGAGTAGGTTTAATAATGAATAAAAAAATAGGAGTGCGGGTTAGCTACTACAAACAGCATTGTGAACGCATTATTGTGGCCAAGATAGACACAAAGCCCATGCCTACTACAGTAGTACAAGTTTATATGCCAACTAGCTCTGCAGATGATGAAGAAATTGATGAAATGTATGACGAGACAAAAGAAATTATTCAGGTAGTGAAGGGAGACGAAAATTTAATAGTCATGGGTGACTGGAATTCGTCAGTAGGAAAAGGGAGAGAAGGAAACATAGTAGGTGAATATGGATTGGGGGGAAGGAATGAAAGAGGAAGCCGCCTTGTAGAATTTTGCACAGAACATAACTTAATCATAGCTAACACTTGGTTCAAGAATCATAAAAGAAGGTTGTATACCTGGAAGAATCCTGGAGATACTAAAAGGTATCAGATAGATTATATAATGGTAAGACAGAGATTTAGGAACCAGGTTTTAAATTGTAAGACATTTCCTGGGGCAGATGTGGATTCTGACCACAATCTGTTGGTTATGAACTGCAGATTGAAACTGAAGAAACTGCAAAATGGTGGGAATCTAAGGAGATGGGACCTGGATAAACTGAAAGAACCAGAGGTTGTAGAGAGTTTCAGGGAGAGCATAAGGGAAGAATTGACAGGAATGGGGGAAAGAAATACAGTAGAAGAAGAATGGGTAGCTCTGAGGGATGAAGTAGTGAAGGCAGCAGACGATCAAGTAGGTAAAAAGACGAGGGCTAATAGAAATCCTTGGGTAACAGAAGAAATATTGAATTTAATTGATGAAAGGAGAAAATATAAAAATGCAGTAAATGAAGCAGGCAAAAAGGAATACAAACGTCTCAAAAATGAGATCGACAGGAAGTTGCAAAATGGCTAAGCAGGGATGGCTAGAGGACAATATTATGGAAATGGAAGAGGATGTAGATGAAGACGAAATGGGAGATAAGATATTGCGTGAAGAGTTTGACAGAGCACTGAAAGACCTGAGTCGAAACAAGGCCCCGGGAGTAGACAACATTCCATTAGAGCTACTGATGGCCTCGGGAGAGCCAGTCATGACAAAACTCTACCATCTGGTGAGCACGATATATGAGACAGGCGAAATACCCTCAGACTTCAAGAAGAATATAATAATTCCAATACCAAAGAAAGCAGGTGTTGACAGATGTGAAAATTACCGAACTATCAGTTTAATAAGTCACAGCTGCAAAATACTAACGCGAATTCTTTACAGACGAATGGAAAAAGTGGTAGAAGCCGACCTCGGGGAAGATCAGTTTGGATTCCGTAGAAATGTTGGAACACGTGAGGCAATACTGACCTTACGGCTTATCTTAGAAGAAAGATTAAGAATAGGCAAACCTACGTTTCTAGCATTTGTAGACTTAGAGAAAGCTTTTGACAGTGTTAACTGGAATACTCTCTTTCAAATTCTGAAGGTGGCAGGGGTAAAATACAGGGAGCGAAAGGCTATTTACAATTTGTACAGAAACCAGATGGCAGTTATAAGAGTCGAGGGACATGAAAGGGAAGCAGCGGTTGGGAAGGGAGTGAGACAGGGTTGTAGCCTCTCCCCGATGTTATTCAATCTGTATATCGAGCAAGCAGTAAAGGAAACAAAAGAAAAATTCGGAGTATGTATTAAAATTCATGGAGAAGAAGTAAAAACTTTGAGGTTCGCCGATGACATTGTAATTCTGTCAGAGACAGCAAAGGACTTGGAAGAGCAGTTGAACGGAATGGACAGTGTCTTGAAAGGAGGATATAAGATGAACATCAACAAAAGCAAAACGAGGATAATGGAATGTAGTCAAATTAAGTCGGGTGATGCTGAGGGAATTAGATTAGGAAATGAGACACTTAAAGTAGTAAAGGAGTAAAATAACCGATGATGGTCGAAGTAGAGAGGATATAAAATGTAGACTGGCAATGGCAAGGAAATCGTTTCTGAAGAAGAGAAATTTGTTAACATCAAGTATAGATTTAAGTGTCAGGAAGTCGTTTCTGAAAGTATTTGAATGGAGTGTAGCCATGTATGGAAGTGAAACATGGACGATAACTAGTATGGACAAGAAGAGAATAGAAGCTTTCGAAATGTGGTGCTACAGAAGAATGCTGAAGATAAGGTGGGTAGATCACGTAACTAATGAGGAGGTACTGAATAGGATTGGGGAGAAGAGAAGTTTGTGGCACAACTTGACTAGAAGAAGGGATCGGTTGGTAGGACATGTTTTGAGGCATCAAGGGATCACAAATTTAGCATTGGAGGGCAGCGTGGACTGTAAAAATCGTAGAGGGAGACCAAGAGATGAATACACTAAACAGATTCAGAAGGATGTAGGTTGCAGTAGGTACTGGGAGATGAAGAAGCTTGCACAGGATAGAGTAGCATGGAGAGCTGCATCAAACCAGTCTCAGGACTGAAGACCACAACAACAACAACAAGCCCATGTAATGCTTACCAGCTTTTAACAGATCTTTTCCGAATAATTTCATATATTTACTACAGTTTTTGATCTCAAACCTCTTCCTGTATTGCATTTTGTGCAGCGAGTGAAATAAAGCATGGTAATTATTTATGTGCAACATAGGCACATATGTGTTGAAACAAAAACGAAGAAGAGGCCGGACTTCTAAGTAATACCTTTACACTATTATGTAGACATTTAAAATATGTTGCTGTTACGATTTAGGGTTCAAAAGAATTTTTAATAATGATTATGAAAAATTTCTGAATTTACTCATAGTTTTCCTTTAAAAACGTCTTTAATTTTCAAATCTAAGCCATAATAAGGCTGCTTTTTAGTTAGGTATCTCGTAAGACAAAATATTTCGGTTATCTATCTTTAACGTTTTTACGCAGTATGTACCAGAAAAGCAAAAAAGTGAACTGTGAGGAAATTCAAGTTAACGTTCCTTTCTCTACCTAGCCTGCATAGCACCAGTGTATCCAATGTCTATATCCATTTTGTTTCTGGTGTTGTTCTCCCTCCCTTTCCTTTTTCATACTTCTTCTTTTTCTTGCTTCCTTGGTGGCTTCTAACACCGATTTCTCTGCTTCGAAGAGTTTCCTACAGTCAATGACAATTAAATTTCTTTGTTTATTTAGTCCACCACGCACCCATAAATTTCATAGCCCTAAACCATGACGCTGTCTCATCATTCAGACATAGCACAGCATCCAGAACACCTGTTTTTCACGTATTTAGTCCTACCAGGACGGTTTTTGGTATCCGTTCCCATTTACAGTTGTTAAGACTCTTTGGTTGTGAGTCCTTGTGTCAATAAAACATTAGAGACTAAAAAGTCATAAAGAGAAACAAATGAGAACAAAAGTCTGGTATGTAACACAGCTGTGTGAGAGAAATGGGGGGGGGGGGGTCGTCATGTGTGCAGACAATTTTAAATGCCTCTAATTTTAGGGCTTTCTTCGGTACAGTTTGCTCGAAGTTTTTCTCTTTGAGAAAACTAAAGGGAATTTGTAAGACAAAAATTGAGAAATCGATTATTGACACTTATTCACTGGCCAGTCTCCGTAGGATGGAAGCGACCGATGAAAATGTACAGCTGATTATGGGACACGGTAGTGTAAAGTTTATAAAGGCACATTTGCATGCCGTGCGTGAGTTTCCTCGGAAACGCGAAATCTTAATTAAATAATTAATCTCTGACAAATAAATAAAGCCTATGGCACAGAACTGCAGCGCTATGTCGCTGATAAAACAAAATACAATTAGGACACTCTTATGTTTCATTAAGAAGGTGGAGGTCTTGCAGAACAACGGGTGCGGGAAGCACGTATATTTTATTAACTGGCACACCGCCATATTTGAAGTTATATAAGAACACTGCGAGTTGCAATCTTACTAGGCACTCGATTCTGTAAAGAATTTATATTTACGAAAGTAAGTAGAATTATTCAACTGTAGGCTTATTCGTTGAATATATCTGATTTAACTAACTGTGTAAACTTTTTATGTTTAGTAGACAGTCACCTCTGTACGACGTATTGACATGGTTGGCAAATTATTCTAATATTGAGATTTAGATTTTGAGTCCGCACCTACCGCAGCAGTCTTTGGAAACGAGTTAAATACGAAGTCCGATTATTTCAATCACATTTCACGGTCAACTACGAATTACATTGCATTTACGAAAAAGCCATTGTCAAGCGTCTGATACCAAATAATTAAACGTCCACGTTCCAGATAAGCAAATATTAATTACAATCAATCACTATCATACATATAACGAAAAAGCCATTGTCAAGCGTCTGATACCAAATAATTAAACGTCCACGTTCCAGATACGCAAATATTAATTACAATCAATCACTATCATACATATACAATAATTGATATTTTATTTATTTTATAAGTTGTAAGGAAGGGACATGCCGGCCTATGAGTGGAAAGGTCAGTTGTTTTTTTCTGAGAAGCAGATGTTTTCTTGGTAGTAACGAATGGACAGAGAAATGTGGAAAGGAAACTCGAAGTATTCACCTATGAATTGTTGAAGCTGGGACGTGGCTGTGTAAAGGCAAACAGAACGGGCGTGTCGTTTCATTAAAACGTGACAATTTTTTTTTTGGAAAAAAGGACAGTTTCCTTTGTAGTAATAGTCGGAAGTTGTAGAATGTAAGTCGATTACAGTACAGAGACAGTGGAAGCACTCTGAGCACGTAGAGATGGGAGACATGATGAAGTCACCAGCGAAGTATCATAGAAGTTTTGTTACAGTAAAATACCAACGTTTAAGAGAAGAGCGCGATTTCTTTTCGAAATTACCAACAGAGAATATAATACAGAAGAGAAAGAAGACACAAGAGACAAGATTCCATAACTGAAGATTCAAAAGAACATCATTGCAGGAGCCAAAAAATTTTCATGAGGAAGCGTCAAGATATTGAACGAGAAGGAGCCAGTGATCAATACGAAGCACGAGTATACGCTCAACTAACAGAGATTATATACGAAACAGATAAAGGTGTGATTCTGACTTGAATATGAGGAGAGACTGTCAGTTACAGCAGTTCCGTGAACAGTGTTACAAAAGGGGCTGTTATCGATCTTTTGTGCTTCAGAGGGTTCACAGGAAAGTATTAACTATTGCGAAATTATGTACCCCGAAGAAGGAAGCACACATTAAATGTGACAGTGAAACACAAGTAAAGTGACCAGTCGCTATTCGAATATATCATCATGCATTCATGTATCAACCTATCTCATATCATTCCAATTACTTTTAGAAGTGAGTTTTACAATGTTTTATCAACTAAGTTTACGCAGAAATAGGTGTTCATTTACAAGATATCACGTTACTATCTTATGGTCTTCCTGTTACCATAGAACAGCTGATGCTCTACAGCTCCTCTTATAGTCAACTAATGCAGATTATACATCTCACATTTGTGATACCTTTAACTCTTCTGGGGACATTTCAATTGCATATTTAAATGTCAGTGGGGGAATGGAAGCCCATGCTTCCTCAAAATCTAAAACCAGAGACGGTAGTAATGTTGGACGCTGAAGGGAAGCTCTCGTTCTTCCTCAAGATCTGAAACCAGAGACAGTAGTGATGTTGGACGCTGAAGGAAAGCTCATTCTTCCTCAAGATCTGAAACCAGAGACGGTAGTGATGTTGGAGGCTGAAGTCTGGACCGAAGTCAACGTTCTAACGTTCCCCAAATGTGTTCCATTACGTTCAAGTCGGTTCTCTCGGCAGGCCAGTCCATTTAAGGAAAGTTACTGTCCACAATCCATTGGTTCCTAGATGCTGCTTTATGCGAAGGTGCAGTGTCATGCTGATACATTATCGTCCCCAGACAGTTCCTGTACTGTACACAGTACACAACGCCATAAAATGTGGTCATATCCTTCTGCACTTTGCGCTTTTATAAGCGCAATGAAACAACCCCATCCCAACCACAAAAACCACTTAACTGCTGACACCACACATGATGGCATTCAACATTCACCAAGCGTTTACCGAACCCAAACCGTTCCATCGGATTGCCACAAGATATAGCGTTATTAATCACTCCGAATCATTAGCTTCCAGTCATCCGCTGTCCAGTGGCGTCATTCTTTACATCACTTCAAGCATCAATTAGCAATGACTACAAAAACGTGTGGCTGGTAAGAAGCAATTTGACCATTGCACCCCATCCTTTTTAATTCTCTACCAACGGTCATTGTGCAAGGTGGACTTCTGAGAGCACTATGGAAGTCAAGTCATTCTTTCCGCTGGTTTCATGCGATTTTTTACAAGCGAGCCCCGTAATTTTAGATGGTCCCTTTCAGATCGTTCATCACATGATCAACAACCGACATGGGCGGTATATTATGCCTTCCTTTCTGTGGTTATTAATTATTATTATTATTATTAAATTATGATTCAAATGAGCGCCAGTCTCCCTACAAATTATTTCAAACGCTTTCGGCGAAATGTAATACAGGCTAAGTTCACTGACTTAGAATAAATCGTATCTTTGAAAGTATGCATTTTTTTACGAAATAAAATTAGGGATGCTTTGCACTTTAGTTAATTGAATAACTTGAAATGATTCTTTCTGCTCCGGCTGTGGTCATATGTTACACAAAAAAATAAATTTAAATACGCCGCGTAATGGCGGCCAATTGTTGCCAGCCAAAGATCATCGCTGCTCGCTTCGCAGAGACTGAAAAAATGCTAAATAACTTCTTGCAATTATTAATTCAGGAAGAATTGTTTGCATGGGTTCTTTAAGTAACACAATGCACTCACTTTTTGTAAATATATTTCCACTAAGCGAAGAATACACACTTGAATTATTCGCTACGTACGAGAATAAATAGTACAAAAGCTACCGCTTTACAATAGAAAGCGTACCTTACGTACAGCAAAAGAAATAATCTGACTCGAAGTGATTTTAAATATCTTTATCTTATATATAATGACAAAGATAATAATGTTAGTTTCGAGAACGTTACGCACTACGATCTCATCTAATATAAATAATGTCCTTATATTACATTGCAATGAATATAGTCTTTCTTTGAAGCTAATTCAATACATTTTCATAATTAATCTGTCGTTTATGTCCACATGATATTATTCAGAGTCCTTTTATTATTCACTTCAAATATATCGGCTTGAATATTTCAAAAGGAACTCTATAGCAGCTCTAGAAGGAATGAAATGTCCCTGCTGGATCTGTTATTCAGATGACATGCAACAACTCGTCCTTCTGGTCCATTCGTTTTGTTGTTACTGCTTCTCTACTGACAACGCTATACTCTCTGCTTCCTTTTACCAGCTTATCCATCTCATCTACAAACAACATGACACTCCGCAAGCCACTTTTTTGTCGTGCGGTACTTTCTGTACCACTGAGCCCTCGAAACCGGCTCCACTCGAGAATAGCGCGTGGGGCGAATGATGATCTGTAAGCCTCTGTTCTGGCTCTAATTTCTCGTATTTTCTCCTCATGATCATTACGCGAGCCGTAAGTGGGGGGAAGTAATATGTTGTCCGACTCTTTTCCCTGGAAAGTGCTCTATCGAAGTTTGAACAGGAAATCACTCCGTGATACCCAAAACGCCTCTCTTGTAACGTCTGCCAATTGGAGTTTGTGGAGCATATCGGTAACGCTCTCGTGCCGGCTAAACGATCCGTGACGAAAAGTGCCGCTCTTCGTTGGATCTTCTCTATCTCTTCTGTCAGCTGTATCTGGTAGGGATCCCAGATAGTGTCCAGTGCCGCATCACTTAGGGTTGTCCGAACACTTTTGATCAGACAGTGTATATTTTCCTGGTGGCAGCCAATATTTTCGACAGCACAATAACTATTTACATTGGTACTAAGTATTACATAGCAGACTTCATGCAAAGATGAAATAGCAGTGAAGAACGGTGGAGCCGAATGAGTTACTTCAGGACAGTAAGTCCAAAAGTACTCGAATTTACGCTCAAAAACAGAATTTTGTCACAGTAAAATTTTTTTCCCTCTGTTTAATTCAACAAGTGAAATTATACTTATTCCACAGCAAAGTCTAAAATGTAATGTTTTTATTCACCCTATATAAATTTATTTGCTTAAACAACCATTAGAAACTTTGCAGTACTTCTTCTTCTTCTTCTTCGCGGATGGATCACTTAGGAGCACGCGTAATCAACATTTGTTGGCCTTCCTTTTCGCCCAGTATTCCTTCATAAACAACGAATGGGCTAGCTTTCGTTGCGTAGACCATGTATGTCGGTTAGTTTTTCTCTCTTCTTCGTCAGAGCCCGGTGTGTTTGTGATTTTTCTGATTTCATTCCTATCATGTAGATTTCGAGACCCTAATTCTCTCAGGTCTTTTTCCGTCTGTTTGTACCAGTTCGGTCTTGTAGTTTTGTTCTTTAAAAATGTATGGATTTTGTACGTTAACCTGTTTGAGTCCATTCTTTCTAAGTGCCCCATGAATTGGATTCTTCTCATGCGCATTGTGTCTGTTATTTTGGAGATATTTTTATATATTTCTGCATTGGGTTTTGGATAATGTACCCCATCTTTAGTTCTTGGTCCTAGGATTTTCCTCATTATCTTACGTTCTTTCACTTCTAATTCCTCTTTTAGTGTTCTGTGTTGAAGGTTTAGTGTCTCAAATGCGTAGAGAGCTTCGGGTCTAATTACTGTTGTATAGTGTCGTATTTTGCAGTTCCACGAGAGACTTTTTGTTGTAAATGTTTTTTGTTAACTGAAACGCCGTCTCCATTTTCTGGACTCTTGATCTGACAGATTTCTTTTCATTACAATTTTCTGCAATCCATTCACCTAAATATTTAAATTCTTTTACTCGAGAGATGTAATTATTACCAATTTTGAGATCAGAAGGTGCATCTTTGATGTCAGTCATAAATTTTGTTTTTTCAAATGAAATTTGTAATCCTATTTTTGCTGCCTGCTCTTGTAATAATTCTAGCTGTTTCTGTGCATCAGTAATGTCTTGTGCGATCAGTGCCATGTCATCAGCAAATGCTAAACAGTGTAATTCTGTGCCCTTATGTCTTGGCTCCAGTCTGTGTGCTGGTGCACCTGCTTTTCTCCATTCTCCAACAACTTTTTCAAGAGCACAATTGAAGAGCACTGGGGACAGTACAACCCCTTGTCGTACTCCTGTGTCTATTTCAAATTCTGTGCTCAATTCTCCCATAAATTTTACTTTGGATTTGGTCTCCGTGAGTGTTTCTTTTATGATGTTTGTTGTCTTTTGATCTAGTCCAAATTCTGCTAATACTTCAAAAAGGGATTCTCGGTCTATACTGTCATATGCTTTTTTAAAGTCGACAAACGTGATGACATAACTTTTGTTTGAAGTACTATGTAAATATTTCATTGAGTTTTTCAAGTTAAGGATTTGTTCTACGCATGATCGACCGTTTCTGAACCCACCTTGGTATTCGCCTAGTTTTGAATCCGGCTGAGGTTCTGCGAGGTTTAGTAGGGCTTTAGACAGAATTTTGTATGTGATTGACAATAAAGAGATTCCACGATAGTTGTTGGGGTCTGTTTTACTTCCTTTTTTGTACAGAGGATGTATGATTGCAGTCTTCCAATCTGTGGGGATTTTTTCAGTTTTCCAGATTTCATTTATAATTAGCAGTACTATTACATAAAAATGCATCCATTTGTAACATTTCACCTCAACTCATATTAAGAAAACTGAGTTTGATTGACACGGCTCCACACACTGCAGCCATACTCTTTAGACAGACATTTCACGTAGCACGCTGCTGTCTGGTTATCATTTTACCCATATATTGATCAATAAACTTTAGTAATTCAGATAAGTTTAAACATTCTCAGTTCTACACAAGAAAAGTCTGTCTAATTAGGTTAAGACACAGCATTTCATCGAAACGGAGAAGTAACTTACCTTTCCTAATAGTTGTATAAATGTTATTGTACTTCTAAATTTTTACCTGTTTTATGCAAACGTGACAGCCTAGGTAAATGTGTCTGTTGTCTGTAGTGTGTCTAGCCAAGTGTAGGTTAGGCGAGAGTATTTGTCTGGGGCTGATCAATGTTGGCAAAATAGTAGCAGGCCAACAAGTAGCGTCTCGCTTGTGTTGAGTGAGAGTGGCCTCTGTCCAGCGGTTCTCAAGCCTACTTCAGCAGCGCTACAGAAGTGTTCCAGTGTTATTCAGTTAGTCAGTCAGGCATACTAATATTAAATAAACTGTTACCGGTTTTCCACGGTATGTTACTGAGCAAAAGGTGAAAACTTAAAACAAAACCGCGTATAAATTTAGTTACTTTGGCAATGAATTAGTACGTTTGTGTTAGCTCTACAGATGCTTTCAAGACAAGGAGTATGTTAGCTATATTTCAGGGAACATGTTATTTCTTAAACTCCTCTGTTCTTTCTCAGTGAGTAGTATCAGACCAGAATTTCAGAATACTTTCGAGAGTTGTACTAACTAGTATGGGAGGACCTGGAATTTTACAACAGGATTATTTAGTGATTTAAAAATCTTACCGTAAACTTGTACATGGCTTGATAGCTATGTGGAGTAAGTGGCAGACCACGCATCGAGAGTTTCAATACTCAGTTATCAGTCACTTTTACGATTGCCTTTTTTACGTCTTCTTCCGTACTCCTCTGGCAGTGATTCATATATGTGAAAAATTTCTTGCTGGTCCAGGTTCTATCACAGCGACGAACTTTGCCTCCCTACAGGTGGATTAGTAAGTCAGTTCAACGTCTAACGGATGCAAGCGCATACCAATCTCCAATACAACAACGTATAGTAAATGTAGGGGTAATAGCCGGCCGCTGGTGGCCGAGCGGTTCTGGCGCTACAGTCTGGAACCGCGCGACCGCTACGGTCGCAGGTTCGAATCCTGCCTCGGGCATGGATGTGTGTGTTGTCCTTAGGTTAGTTAGGTTTAAGTAGTTCTAAGTTCTAGGGGACTTATGACCTCAGCAGTTGAGTCCCATAGTGCTCAGAGCCATTTGAACCATTTGTAGGGGTAATAACATCTTTAGTTTTTACGTCGGCAGAGCACCCCGAGTCGAATTTCATTCTAGAACAGGAGAAACTTCGACGATACCACCGTTTTTTAACTACACGACTGGGCAATAAAGCTTCTACAATATGCTGGGAGCATGGGTGGTTCAAATGGTTCAAATGGCTCTGAGCACTATGGGACTTAACATCTCTGGTCATCAGTCCCCTAGAACTTAGAACTACTTAAACCTAACTAACCTAAGGACATCACACACATCCATGCCCGAGGCAGGATTCGAACCTGCGACCGTAGCGGTCACGCGGCTCCGGACTGAAGCGCCTAGAACCGCACGGCCACACCGGCCGGCTAGGGAGCATGGAATAAATTTCAAAACAGAATTTCAGCGAAAAGCAGGTACCACTAACGCCATGTACATTTATGAAACGTCCCCTTTAAACAATTTTACATGACTGTGTTTAAACTGACACACAATATTTTTAGCGCAACGCAATCTGACTTTCAAAAATCCCTACAAAAGAATGGCCCTGACTAACATTAACCTATGCGTTTCACAAATCGCTTACCTCACAAAAATCTTGGTTACTCGAACTACTGCAATACAGCGAGCGCCACTACTGCCAGCTAAATAAAAGATTCAAACTATGGAAGGCACTAACTACTGATAGGGATAGTTAGCAAATGAAAGATATTAATAGAGAACAAACACTGTATTTACCTTAATAGTCATAATATATATAGCAGTTCATGACAAATTACAAAACTCCGCCATCTCTCTCCCCACATCCACCACTGCTGGCGGCTCACCTCCAACTGCGCAACGCTACGCGCTGTTCACAGCCAGCTGCCTAACACTACAATGGCGAGTATTACAACAATGCAAAGCAGCCACAGACTGCACACAGCACAGCCAGTGATTTTCATACAGAGGTGGCGTTACCAATAAAAAAACCTAAACAGCCTACTTACACATTCTGTATATTCGAAAAGACTACACAGCCAGTTTCTCATTCAGAACTCGCATTTCATTCTTATTTGTTTGTGGGAAGACCGTGTTATGCCTTGTGTAAGAAGAAGAAGCGTCCATAGACCACGTCGCCACTCAGCAGTGGTAGAATAGTGGTCCATCGAGACTGTACTTTATCAGTCTGCAATATCGCTGCTTGCTCGCGTTGTCAGGATCTCACCATTGTCGGGAAAATATTGAACAGTTGGGCTCATGAGGTCCATACTCAGAGTCACACAAGACGTCAACGGCCCCATGCAATTAGACACCGGGAGGAGAGATATAACTGTTCGCTCAGGTATGCAGGATCATACAGCCATATAACATACACTGTCCACTCACATTATTTTGACCACTGTCTATGCTCGACGTCAATGGGCAACAACCACTTGCAGGCGGCAGGTGGCAGAACTAGTAGTGGAGGGAATATAAAGAGTGCTGGTGGGAGGGATGGTGGGAAGTGTAAACAGTGCAGTCGTTGTCGTAATGCGGAAACAGAGCAATTGATCTGAAGCCCAAATGGGCTTCGTAACTGGATTTCGGGGCAAAGGTGGAGTGGCTAAGTTCGTAAACTGTTCATGGCACAATCCAAATCCGGCGCTGAGGCAACAGCGATGCACCAAGCACCAAAGATGATAGGGTCAATAGTGGCTGCAGAGATGTGTACACCAGTGTCTCCTCAGCGACCATGCAGTGACCGTTGCTGCGTATGGCCTCCACAGCAGTGCCTATTCATGTACCCATTCATCAGCGACGAAGAGTGGAATTTTCACGCCGATACTGCAACTGGACGTAGACTGCATGGCGACTGGTAGGCCTTTTCAGGCGATTAACTTTTTATGGTCCATTGGACAGATGGCCATTGGCTATTACAGCCCTCTAACAATCGTCGGAAGGGTCCAGATATGTGGAGGGAGCTTTATGATCTGGGGAATGTTTTCGTGGCATTCCGTGGGTGATGTCGTCATTCTGGATTGCACAATGGGGCAAGACAAGTATCCTTGGGGACCGTGTCCTCCACTACATGAGGTTTGTTGGCTCCTCTGCACGATGGCATCTACCAGCAGGACAAAGCCACCTGTCACACTGATACCAGCGTACGTCCGTGGTACTCCCTCGGCACCTAAGAGCTCGGATTTAAACCCAATTGAGAATCTCTGGGAGCTCCTCGGTCAAGCTGTTCGCATCATAGATCCTCAGCCGAGAACCCTAGCACAGCTAGCCATGGCAGTGGAGTTAGCTTGGCTCCACATCCCCGTCGGTACGTTCCAGAACGCACCGCGCTGCAAAATATGGTCATTCAGGCTTTTGACAGGTGGTCACATTAAAGTGGCTGGGCCATGTACCTTGAATCAAGGAATGGGTTCGTTTTCAGCAAGACACTTCTTTCTCCATGTTATGAGATTTAAGGCTAATAATTTCAAACTGTCCGGGAAGCTGCAGGCTTGTCTCTCAGATAGCGCTGCTACCCTGACAACAGCTCGTGCGTATGGCTGCGCCCGCTCTGTTACCGTTTGCGGCCACGTGGTGGCGGACAAGTAGCAGTTACTCTCTGTTTCAAGTCTCACCTCATTCCAGGATTTTTGTACTTCTCAGAATTAAGGAATAAGGAAGCAGAAGTTCTTAAAATCAACAACGTTGTTCGCTCTTAGTCTACTTTGAAGCAATTCCTTGTTTACAGCAAGACAAGTATACACATGCTCAGTGCAACGACGTGTAGAGCATCACAGACACTCAGTAGTGCAACCAGTGTTGCAGCTCTCCTTGGCGCGACAGTACAGAGTTCCCACCAACATCTGTGCACCCGACGATACGTGAGTGGTACCACGTTGTCTTTTCATGCGGATTACACGGTTCTCTGTAAAGTAACTAGACAGGCGCATCCCCAAGGGGAGCCTCCGCGGCAGACGAACGTTGCCAGATTGCATTCGTTATCATCGTGAGCTGCCGTGATGGTATGGCCTGCTATTAGGTGCTCTACATAATACCCTCTGATTCGCATAGTCGATCGTTTACGTAGCAGTCGTTTCATCTCAGAGGTGTTAATGTCGGTAGCAGTGCCGTGTCTTGCAGGGCTCCGTGAAGTTATCTTTCAGCAAGATAACGGAAGTCATTGTCTTCTTGCTCTTCCGACCTACGTCGACACAGACGATGCTCGACTATTGCTCTGGCCAGCACATTATCCAGACCTCTCACCACTTAAAACGTCTGCCCATGAGTTATTGGGACAGTCGTCAGCCATTAGCATAGAGGTGAGTCATCAAGGATGATTTACCCGCATCTGTCATGCAAGTTCCAATATGCTCGATGCAGAACCTGTACAGTCATAGTTGCTACTACAGGTGGAAGCACTGTGTACTACACTCCTCGCCATTAAAATTGCTACACCACGAATATGACGTGCTACAGACGCGAATTTTAACCGACAGGGAGAAGATGCTGTGATATGAAAATGATTAGCTTTGCAGAGCATTCACACAAGGTTGGCGCCGGTGGTGACACCTACAACGTGCTGACATCAGGAAGGTTCCCAACCGATTTCCCATACACAAACAGCAGTTGACCGGCGTTGCCTGGTGAAACATTGTTGTGATGCGTCGTGTAAGGAGGAGAAATGTGTACCATCACGTTTCCGACTTTGATAAAGGTCGGATTGTAGCCTATTGCGATTACGGTTTATCCTATCGCGACATTGCTGCTCGCGTTGGTCGAGATCCAATGACTGTTAGCAGAAAATGGAATCGGTGGGTTCAGGAGGGTAATACGGAACGCCTTGCTGCATCCCAACGGCCTCGTATCACTATCAGTCGAGATGACAGGCAACTTATCCGCATGGCTGTAACGGATCGTGCAGCCACGTCTCGATCCCTGAGTCAACAGATGGGGATGTTTGCAAGACAACAACCATCTGCACGAACAGTTAGACGACGTTTGCAGCAGCATGGACTATCAGCTCGGAGACCATGGCTGCGGTTACCCTTGACGCTGCATCACAGAGAGGAGCGCTTGCGATGGTGTACTCGACGACGAACCTGGGTGCACGAACGGCAAAACGTCATTTTTTCGGATGAATCCAGGTTCTGATTACAGCATCATGATGGCAGCATCCGCGTTTGGCGATATAGCGGTGAACGCATATTGGAGGCGTGTATTCGTCATCGCCATACTGGCGCATCACCCGGCGTGATGGTATGTGGCGCCATTGGTTACACGTCTCGGTCATCTCTTGTTCGCATCGACCGCACTTTGAACAGTGGACATTACATTTCAGATGTGTTACGACCCGTGGTTCTATCCTTCATTCGATCCCTGCGAAACCTTACATTTCAGCAGGATAATGCACGACCGCATGTTGCAGGTCCTGTACGGGCCTTTCTGGATATAGAAAATGTTCGACTGCTGCCCTGGCCAGCACATTCTCCAGATCGCTCACCAACTGAAAACGTCTGGTCAATGGTGGCCGAGGAACTGGCTCGTTACAATACGCCAGGCACTATTCTTGATGAACTGTGGTATCGTGTTGAATCTGCATGGGCAGCTGTTCCTGTACACGCCATCCAAGCTCTGTTTGATTCAATGCCCAGGCGTATCAAGGCCGTTATTATGGCCAGAGGTGGTTGTTCTGGGTACTGATTTCTTAGGATGTATGCACCCAAATTGCGTGAACATGTAATCACATGTCAGTTCTAGTATAATATATTTATCCAATGAATACCAGTTTATTATCTGCATTTCTTCTTGGTGTAGCAATTTTACTGTCCAGTAGTGTAAATTTCACAGCCTGTACATCCTCAGATCAGTTACAAAGTTTAATAATGTGCAGTTCGTACTGTGCTCTAGAGTAAAAATTTCAAAATTTTCATTATTTTGTGCCCCTCCCTGTAGTACAAGTTTAATGTGCAGCAGTGTACCAATACTACCAAATATAACGATAGACTCTGACCCTCAGTCACCTTCTAATACCATTTGGTACTCCCCTATAGACAATAATCGCCTTCACCACTATTCTATTATATATACACGTGTCTTCCTTTATTATCGATACCTCACTATATATGTAAAGCTCAGTAATGCTTCAAACTATTCAGTCTAACAACTAAGCTTCCATTTCGGCTTGCCCGCATCTCGTGGTCGTGCGGTAGCGTTCTCGCTTCCCACGCCCGGGTTCCCGGGTTCGATTCCCAGCGGGGTCAGGGATTTTCTCTGCCTCGTGATGGCTGGGTGTTGTGTGATGTCCTTAGGTTAGTTAGGTTTAAGTAGTTCTAAGTTCTACGGCACTGATGACCATAGATGTTAAGTCCCATAGTGCTCAGAGCCATTTGAACCATTTTTTTTCCATTTCGGCTATGTCCCAAAAGTAAAGGGTGCACTACGGCACTGGCCGCTTACTTAGCTTGTACTTATCGTGAATCTCTCGTCCAGCATAAAGTCTGGAAAACAAACGAAGGTGTCTCTTGCATATAAGAAGGGTAAAAGAACTGAGTCCCAAAATTACAGACCAATACCCTCAGCATCGGTTAATGGAAGAATTGTAAAACACATTCTGACTTCGTACATAATAAATTTCCTGAGGACCTAGAAGTTCATGGCCACGAATCAGTACGATTTTGGAAAGCATTACTCGTCCGAATTTCAGTTTGCCCTTCTCTCATGTAATATACTGCAAACTGTGGATGAAAGGCCACGGGTGGATTGCACATTTCTAGATTTTCTGAAAGGATTTGACACTGTGCCCCACTGCCACTTTTAACGAAAGTCAGTAAGCAGCTAATGGTCAGGGTTTCATTGTAATTTCACTAGTCACTTCAGTCTCCCATTTCATCGATATTACAGATTTCGTTGCTGTTAACTTCTGGATTCAGCTAGCTTTCTGCTAACGAAATTATATAGTGTTATTATCGTTTACCAGCCGGATTAGTTGAGAGATAATTCCATGGATTCACTTGCTAATAGCTAATAATATAATAATATTTTCTTTCTCTGACTCGCAAAGACGAGTGCAATCCTCTGTATTTAATGGAGCTGATGATATATTCATCTCCTAAAAAGTACAATTTTTTAATCAGGCGTATGAAGAGTTTTCTCTGTCCTTAAAAAAAACACATGCGCACTACGAACGTACACTGCCACACAAGTAATTGCTTGGTGAGGGTAGTAAACGCCTGAACTATCGGGGGGCGACGAGAGGGGGATGCTTCATTTCAGCACTCCATAGCATATGTTGAAAACTCCACATCCAAACCACAGCAGTGCTAGGGACTCTGAGAATTATGCTGCAAAACACTACCTCAGATTGCACAGCACGCGTCTTCGCCACTTCAGCCAGCCGCCTGTAGGAACCGACTGAGGATGGCTCTGCAACCCTGCAGCAGGTACTATTCGTGACGACATGAGGCACTACTTGCAGTCAACTGCGTCGACTGCGGTGAATACCCGCTGGAAGTGGCTCCTCCACATCTCGGACAAGACCTCATGGAAGGCATACATAGTGATCACTAATCTTCCTTCGCTGTCTCACTGCTATTTCCCTGATCGTCGGTAAATCAGATGCCAGACTGAGATTCATTGGAAGAATCCTAAGGAAATGCAATCCGAAAACAAAGGAAGTAGGTTACAGTACGCTTGTTCGCCCACTGCTTCAACACTGCTCAGCAGTGTGGGATCCGTACCAGATACGGTTGATAGAAGAGATAGAGAAGATCCAACGGAGAGCAGTGCGCTTCGTTACAGGATCATTTAGTAATCGCGAAAGCGTTACGCAGATGATAGATAAACTCCAGTGGAAGACTGCAGGAGAGACGCTCAGTAGCTCGGTACGGGCTTTTGTTGAAGTTTCGAGAACATACCTTCACCGAGGAGTCAAGCAGTATATTGCTCCCTCCTAAGTATATCTCGCGAAGAGACCATGTGGATAAAATCAGAGAGGTTAGAGCCCACACAGAAGCATACCGACAGTCCTTCTTTCCACGAACAATACGAGACTGGAATAGAAGGGAGAACCGATAGAGGTACTCAAGGTACCCTCCGCCACACACCGTCAGGTGGCTTGCGGAGTATGGATGTAGATGTAGATGTAATAGGTTCCCAGACATGTGAATGACTCGCAGACTTCCTAAGAACGCTACTACTTTCTGTATACACAAATGATCTGGCGGCAGAGTGGGCAACAATTTTTGATTGCTTGCTGATGAGACTGTCGATCACGGGATGGTGTCCGGTTGAGTGATTGTGTGAGGATACAAAATGACTAAGACAAAATTTCTAGTTTGTGTGATAAACGGCCGCTAGCCCTACATGTAGAAAAATCTACGATAACGTGCATGAATAGGGAAAAGGAGCCCATAATTTTCGAATGTAGCACTAGTAATGACCCGCTCGACACATTTAAGTCATTTAAATAACTGGGAGTAATATTGCGAAACGACATAAATTGGAACGAGCGTTTGAGGATTGTAGTAAGGAAGGTGAATGGTCGACTTCGGTTTATTGGGACAATTATGGGAAAGTGTGACTCATCTCTAAAGGAGACCGCATGTTGGACGCTGGTGCGACCTGTTCCTGAGTACTGCTCGATTGTTTGGTATCCGCACCAGCTCGTACTAAAGGAAGATGTCGAAACAGTTCAGAGATAGGCTCATAAATTTGTTGCCGATAAGTTCGAAGAACACGCAGGTATTACAGATAGGTATTACAGATATGCTTCGGGAACACGAATGGGAATCCTTGGTGAGAACGCGACGTTCTTTTCGAGGAACACTATTGAGAAAATTTGGAGAACCGTCATTTGAACATGACGGCAGAATGGTTCCGCTGCCACCGACATACATTTCGCTTAAGGACCACGAAGATAAGATACGAGAAATATGGGCTCATATGAAGGCGTATTGATAGTTGGTTTTTCTTCGCTCTGTCTGCGAGTGGGACAGGAAAGGCAATGAACATTGGTGTTACAGAATATCCTCCGCCACTCAGCGTACGGTGTTTTGTGCAGTATGTATGTAGATGTAAATGCAATTTTTGTCAACAAGACATTACCATGATTTGAAACCAGTTAGCAGCAATCAATAGTGGAAGGTGATGTATCAGTCTAGGTAGGACAAACATTAGTGAAACTGTCTTTAAGTTAAGTAAATGCCTCAGAATATTTTTAACTTGTATTACAATGTAGATCCGTTAAACAATGATACCTAACTTTGTACTCTAGTGGGTCTGACATCATTTGAATTGCCGCCCTCGGACATAGGCTTCAAAAACCGCAGACATTTGGATCAAAAGTGTATATTTTCCCGGACACATTAAGTCTGTTGACGATTAAGTCGGTCTTGCACTTCGTACCGATCGGCACCTCTGATATAAATTACACACTAAAGTAAAATGAGTTTGTTCTATAGGTTTATAGAGACGATCATATCGATTGTTGGCAGCTTCTCATTGTCCACAATAAAGAAGTATAGGAGAGCGTCTAAGCATGCATGCTCGTGGTTTCTTAATACAAAAGTCCCAAGCGCCAGTCCTCATTTAGTGAATGTTAATTAAGATTTAATATAATACATTTATTTCCAATCAATCGAATTTCTCAAATAAAAAAGATCTGTGTTTACGCACCACAGTTGTATATAGAAACGCCCGAGGACGTCCCCGGCTCCTGTAAAATCTGGCTAAACTAGGACGTATGGCTGCTCTGTACAAGATAGAATGTAAGAAAAGTGCACTAAAGTATCCATTACTACCCTGAACCAATGTGAACTGTGACTTTCGACGTGCGTGGAACTGAGCAACAGAGAAGCCAGGCGGTCAAACAGTTTAACTGCCACAGATGGTAGACAGATAAGTGGGTAGAAGCAAAAGAGATAGAATACAATAGAGAGCCAACACCGCGATCAGAGTGCTGCAAACTCTACAACCTTCCACCATGTTTTTGGAAGCCAAAACAAATGGGCATCGTACATGATACTGCGTAATGAAATTTTAAAAACCTTGCCTAAAGTCATAAATTCAGGAAATTTTAAAAATATTGCCTAATGTCATAAATTCAGATATTCATGTAAAGTTAAAAACATGAAAGTTGTTTCTGTGCTGTTGTGTAACACAAGTGTACAAACCAACCGGCAGACAATATGATAATATTTTAAAACAGTACACACACGATATGAGATATTTTGGTAGTTCTACTGCTTTTGTGCGTGCGGTTATACACTGTTCAAACTTTAGGCATAATTTCGAAAGAGACTCGGCAACTGCTTATCTTACAAGTTCACACACATAATATCTCAATTATCAAACAACCATATAATGACGAGTGACTAAAATGAGGAAGACACAACCACTTTCGTCTGGCGTTCGTCCGAAATCGAAAATCGGTCCCGTGACGTACCACGCTCGTTAATTTTGAGAGTATTCATCGTGTTACGTTGTTTCCGTATTATAACTTGCGTGTTAAAACAGGAAACTGTTTCAGGGCAACGACGCATTGAAGATTTATGACAGACGCATCATTCTAGGTACGATTTGTTACAATTAAATGTCAGTTAAGGACACATCAACTGTAAAAGTCCTTAGGCGATTCTAAGACGAACGACAATAATTTTCGAAACTGTAACCGATCACTGTGGTCATAGGGTTAGACACGTGCGATAAGAGAGTCGAAGGACGTATTTTCGCCTCCTTGTACATTTTGTTTCTTTGTTTTGTTTTTCATCTTTACGTTTGTATCACACTCCGTGACTTTGTTATTCATGCAACACAATTGCATTCTGCAACATTCGATGTAATCTGCATATCAGAGCGTGCTTTATCAGGAATGAGTTTCTTCGATTTCGTGACTTCAGTTGGATTAAAATCGAAAGAAGACGCTGCTGCGAGTGAAACAAGCACCAATGACGTTTATATTCCTTTCTTGTCACAAATATTTGGCCGTTTTTCGCCATATTTCGCGGGCGTGATCATGCAGGAATTTAATTTGATTGCTGCGACCGAAATCAGCAGCAGTGACATTTATATTCTTGCATGTCCCAAATACTTGGCTGTTTATTTTCGAATACGTTACGATTTCCGAGAGTGTGAATAGGAAGAAATCTAAGAGAATAGCTTGAACTGCTGCGAATTAATCGAACAGCAATCATATCTATAGTTTTGTTTGTTCAAATACACACATCAAAAACGTTTTGCATCACTCCGGTTCCCAGAACTACTGAAGACAGACGTTGACTCTGGATATTGTATCACAGATACAGTCCCTTTGACTCTTCAGAGATGTCACTGAACACGCCAAAGGATGTAAACAACCATGTACCAGCAGCGCCTATTAGAGGGAGGGTGTCAGACAGCCGATCAGTTCCAGTCATTCCACCAAGAAGAAGGCACACGGCTCGTGTTGTCTGTAGTTCATCAGTGCATATATGGTAAATACCACGTCCGCGATGTTTTTCGGACATGGAAGAGAGACAGCAACTGTCGATGACGTGCCTCGCTCAAGCTGCCAAAGAGCTACTGCTGCAGTAGAGGACCGCTACCTAAGGATTATGGCTCAGAGGAACCCTGACAGCAACGCCGCCATGTTAAATAATGCTTTTCGGGCACCCACAGGACATCGTGTTACGACTCAAACAGTGCGCAATAGGCTGCATGATGCGGAACTTCACTCCCGACATCCATGGCGGAATCCATCTTTGCAACCACGACACCATGCACCGCGGTACAGATGGGCCCAACAAATGCCGAATGGACCGCTCGGGATTCGCATCACGTTGTCTTCACTGATGCGTGTCGCGTATGTCTTCAACCAGACAATCCTCGGAGACCTGTTTGGAGGCAACCCGGTCAGACTGAACGCCTTAGACACACCGCCCAGTGAGTGCAGCAAGGTGGAGGTTCCCTGCTGTTTTGGGGTTGCATTATGTGGGTCCGACGTACACAGCTGGTGGTCATGGAAGGCGCCGTAACGGCTGTACGATACGACAATTCGCGCCACCATCGTGCACATCTTGCGAATGACTTCCATCAGAATAACGACATCGCTCGACTAGAGTGGCCAGAATGTTCTCCAGATATGAACCCTATCGAACATGCCCGGGGTGGATTAGAAAGGGCTGTTTATGGACGACGTGACCCACCAAACACTCTGAGGGTTCAAATGGTTCAAATGGCTCTGAGCACTATGGGCCTTAACTGCTGTGGTCATCAGTCCCCTATAACTTAGAACTACTTAAACCTAACTAACCTAAGGACATCACAGACACCCAGGATTCGAACCTGCGACCGCAGCGGTCGCGCGGTTCCAGACTGTAGCGCTTAGAACCGCTCGGCCACCCCGGCCGGCCACTCTGAGGGAACTACGAAGAATCGCCATTGAGGAGTGGGACAATCTGGACCAACATTGCCTTGATGAACTTGTGTATAGTATGCCACGACGAATACAGGCACGCATCAATCCAAGAGGACGTGCTACTGGGTATTAGAGGTAGCGGTGTGTACAGCAATCTGGACCACCACCTCTGAAGGTCTCGCTGTATGGTGGTACGCTTTACAATGTGTGGTTTTCATGAGGAATAAAAAGTGAGGAAATGATGTTTATGTCGATCTCAGTTCCAATTTTGTGTACAGGTTTCGGAACTCTCAGAACAGGGGGTGATGCAAAACTTTTTTGATTTGTGTATTTAGCTGTCGTTGAATCCTTAACGCTTTTGTAAATTTGGTGGTCAGGACAAAGGCCACAAAACATATCAAGCAATTGACGCATCTTGACCTATTTCCCGGTGACAGTTGTATCGGTAGTAATTCATTTTAATACGCAGGTACGGTGGATAATAGTGCAGTGTGGTACCGCAGTGCGTGCTGAACAACGTACCATAGCCTCTCTATGTACTCTCTATCTCTATGGTGGAAGTAGAATCGCCAAGCCACATGGTTACTTGGCACTCAACACTCACTGTTATATTTCACTCGTAAGAATCACATTCACGCTTCAGCAAAAAATGATTAACAAAAACTTCGAATAATCTCGGTTTATTACTGTTCTTTACATAAACAATGACATGATCGAAGCACGGAAATATCTGGCTCAGTACGTCAGTGCCGCCACCTTCACTCTAGGCAAAAACAACGTAGTGTCATCTTGGAAATATATGCACGTTGTCGGTTGCTGCCCGGATTCCACTGCCTGAAGTGCCGTCATTCAGTTAGGCCACTGCCTTTATTTCAGTAGTTAGTTACGTCATATTCGAGGCGCCAGTCAAGCCCTGCGTCAGTGCTATGTCACGTCTTACGAATCAAATTAATTTTAGTATAATTGTTATACCAATGGCCATATTATATATACACTCCTGGAAATTGAAATAAGAACAC
This sequence comes from Schistocerca nitens, assembly GCF_023898315.1. Taxonomy (NCBI): domain Eukaryota; kingdom Metazoa; phylum Arthropoda; class Insecta; order Orthoptera; family Acrididae; genus Schistocerca; species Schistocerca nitens. The sequence continues at coordinate 37,167,840 of NC_064620.1, forward strand.
CGTGAATTCATTGTCCCAGGAAGGGGAAACTTTATTGACATATTCCTGGGGTCAGATACATCACATGATCACACTGACAGAACCACAGGCACATAGACACAGGCAACAGAGCATGCACAATGTCGGCACTAGTACAGTGTATATCCACCTTTCGCAGCAATGCAGGCTGCTATTCTCCCATGGAGACGATCGTAGAGATGCTGGATGTAGTCCTGTGGAACGGCTTGCCATGCCATTTCCACCTGGCGCCTCAGTTGGACCAGCGTTCGTGCTGGACGTGCAGACCGCGTGAGACGACGCTTCATCCAGTCCCAAACATGCTCAATGGGGGACAGATCAGGAGATCTTGCTGGCCAGGGTAGTTGACTTACACCTTCTAGAGCACGTTGGGTGGCACGGGATACATGCGGACGTGCATTGTCCTGTTGGAACAGCAAGTTCCCTTGCCGGTCTAGGAATGGTAGAACTATGGGTTCGATGACGGTTTGGATGTACCGTGCACTATTCAGTGTCCCCTCGACGATCACGTGTACGGCCAGTGTAGGAGATCGCTCCCCACACCATGATGCCGGGTGTTGGCCCTGTGTGCCTCGGTCGTATGCAGTCCTGATTGTGGCGCTCACCTGCACGGCGCCAAACACGCATACGACCATCATTGGCACCAAGGCAGAAGCGACTCTAATCGCTGAAGACGACACGTCTCCATTCGTCCCTCCATTCACGCCTGTCGCGACACCACTGGAGGCGGGCTGCACGATGTTGGGGCGTGAGCGGAATACGGCCTAACGGTGTGCGGGACCGTAGCCCAGCTTCATGGAGACGGTTGCGAATGGTCCTCGCCGATACCCCAGGAGCAACAGTGTCCCTAATTTGCTGGGAAGTGGCGGTGCGGTCCCCTACGGCACTGCGTAGGATCCTACGGTCTTGGCGTGCATCCGTGCGTCGCTGCGGTCCGGTCCCAGGTCGACGGGCACGTGCACCTTCCGCCGACCACTGGCGACAACATCGATGTACTGTGGAGACCTCACGCCCCACGTGTTGAGCAATTCGGCGGTACGTCCACCCGGCCTCCCGCATGCCCATTATACACCCTCGCTCAAAGTCCGTCAACTGCACATACGGTTCACGTCCACGCTGTCGCGGCATGCTACCAGTGTTAAAGACTGCGATGGAGCTCCGTATGCCACGGCAAACTGGCTGACACTGACGGCGGCGGTGCACAAATGCTGCGCAGCTAGCGCCATTCGACGGCCAACACCGCGGTTCCTGGTGTGTCCGCTGTGCCGTGCGTGTGATCATTGCTTGTACAGCCCTCTCGCAGTGTCCGGAGCAAGTATGGTTGGTCTGACACACCATTGTCAATGTGTTCTTTTTTCCATTTCCAGGAGTGTAGTTCAGTGGATCGAAATGACAATGGGCGTCTTTCACAAATAGTCAGTTCTGGCCACATGCAAATTGCTTTGGAACATACTGTCTGATCCCGAGTTGAAAGTTGTTGGAAGAGCTGAAAACATAAAACAAAAACAAAAATCACTTGAGAAATATCAAAATAAATTTCAGACAGCATGCTACTGAATGTTGTCCTTTATAATCAGCACTCTTCGATACGTAATGTTTTATGTAGCTTTGTCTCGTGTGCAGTCTTTGGTTTATATCTGTGCACATTCATCGGCGTCCGCACATTCATGGCTGTTTCGGCTACACGAAGGTATCTGGCTGAGGTCCTTGAGGCGACAATGGCCTCAGCCAGTGTCCAGCGAGAGTGTGGTCGCCACACATGGCTTGCCAGCTAGGCCTGGTCTGCCGTGCAGGTGTGTCTTCCTCGCGTGTTATGTGGTGCACCAACGAGTGTGGCTGGATTAGCATGTACTGAAAGAGAGGGACGAACTGTATCGCTTGATATAATCACTCATTGTTACTTCCAACGTGGCCACCTCTTTCTCAGTGTATCTTAATGCAACCACGCTCGTTAGTCCACCATACAAGATACAAGCAAAAGACATCTTCACCTCAGGGCAGCTCAAACGGAATAGACTGAAGCAGAAAGCCTTATTTTCCTCCCAAAGCGGCAAGCTCCTGCCAGACATTGGGTGAACCCACTCTCGCTTCAAAGACCTCAGGCAGAAAATCCTCGTGTGATCGAAGGCGCCGTGAACATGCGGAGCTCGAAGAATATGCCGTATATGAGATTGCTCGCGTGACCAACCTATGAAAAAATAAACCAGAATATATGATAGATGCCTGATCATAATGGTCACCTTTCACTATTGTGAAATAGGCCAGCACCGGTTGCAGATAAATATGGAAACACCCAAAGCAGAACACATTACAACGTCTAATGTGATGTACGAAACCTTTTGGCATTCAATACAGCTTCCAGTCGTCTCGGAATGGATAAATACTGGTCCTGTGTGCTTTTCAAGACAATCTCCTACCATTCTTCCAGAAAAATAGTGGACGTGAAGGTTACATTTATGCAAGTCGGTAGCGATCACGCATCCTTCTCTCCAAAGAAGACCACAAAGGCCCAACAATAATGAAATATGGTGACTGTGATAGCCAAGGGGGAGACGCAACAATGCATCATCCTGCTCACAAAACAAATCCTGGACACGCGAGCTGTGCGAAAGGGACCATGTCACATCGGAACACAGTACCACTACTGGCGGACAAATATTGTGCCACGGCATCGAACTGATCAGCCAGAATTGGCACGTACTCTTTGGCGGTAATTCGGCCTTGCAGAGTAACCACATGCCTTGTGAAATACCTCGACACGGTTGCTAAAATCATAACGGAACGCCAGCAGTGTTCCACCCTTGCAGCGGAATTTGGAGACAGTGTGAAGAAGACACTCATCCGACCAAATGGCTTTCTCCCATTACTCCATAGTTATGGCTTAATTAATTGATTGAAGTTAATTGATGAAAGGAGAAAATATAAAAATGAAGTAAATGAAGCAGGCAAAAAGGAATACAAACGTCTCAAAAATGAGATCGACAGGAAGTGCAAAATGGCTAAGCAGGGATGGCTAGAGGACAAACGTAAGTATGTAGAGGCTTATCTCACTAGGGGTAAGATAGATACTGCCTACAGGAAAATTTAAGAGACCTTTGGAGATAAGAGAACCACTTGTATGAATATCAAGAGATCAGATGGAAACCCAGTTCTAAGCAAAGAAGGGAAAGCAGAAAGGTGGAAGGAGTATATAGAGGGTCTATACAAGGGCGATGTACTTGAGGACAACATTATAGAAATGGAAGAGGATGTAAATGAAGATGAAATGGGAGATACGATACTGCGTGAAGAGTTTGACAGAGCACTGAAAGACCTGAGTCGAAACAAGGCCCCCGGAGTAGACAACATTCCATTGGAACTACTGACTGCCTTGGGAGAGCCAGTCCTGACAAAACTCTACCATCTAGTGAGCAAGATGTATGAAACAGGCGAAATACCCTCAGACTTCAAGAAGACTATAATAATTCCAATCCCAAAGAAAGCAGGTGTTGACAGATGTGAGAATTACCGAACAATCACTTTAATAAGCCACAGCTGCAAAATACTAACACGAATTCTTTACAGACGCATGGAAAAACTAGTAGAAGCCGACCTCGGGGAAGATCAGTTTGGATTCCGTAGAAATACTGGAACACGTGAGGCAATACTGACCTTACGACTTATCTTAGAAGAAAGATTAAGGAAAGGCAAACCTACGTTTCTAGCATTTGTAGACTTAGAGAAAGCGTTTGACAATGTTGACTGGAATACTCTCTTTCAAATTCTAAAGGTGGCAGGGGTAAAATACAGGGAGCGAAAGGCTATTTACAATTTGTACAGAAACCAGATGGCAGTTATAAGAGTCGAGGGGCATGAAAGGGAAGCAGTGGTTGGGAAGGGAGTAAGACAGGGTTGTAGCTGTATATAGAGCAAGCAGTAAAGGAAACAAAAGAAAAATTCGGAGTAGGTATTAAAATCCATGGAGAAGAAATAAAAACTTTGAGGTTCGCCGATGACATTGTAATTCTGTCAGAGACAGCAAAGGACTTGGAAGAGCAGTTGAACGGAATGTATGGTGTCTTGAAGGAAGGATATAAGATGAACATCAACAAAAGCAAAACGAAGATAATGGAATGTAGTCGAATTAAGTCGAGTGATGTTGAGGGTATTAGATTAGGAAATGAGACACTTAAAGTAGTAAAGGAGTTTTGCTATTTGGGGAGTAAAATAACTGATGATGGTCGAAGTAGAGAGGATACAAGATGTAGACTGGCAATGGCAAGGAAAGCATTTCTGAAGAAGAGAAATTTGTTAACATCGAGTATAGATTTAAATGTCAGGAAGTAATTTCTGAAAGTATTTGTATGGAGTGTAGCCATTTATGGAAGTGAAACATGGACGGGAATAGTTTGGACAAGAAGACAATAGAAGCTTTCGAAATGTGGTGCTACAGAAGAATGCTGAAGATTAGATGGGTAGATCACATAACTAATGAGGAGGTACTGAATAGGACTGGGGATGAGTTTGTGGCACAACTTGACCAGAAGAAGGGATCGGTTGGTAGGACATGTTCTGAGGCATCAAGGGATCACCAATTTAGTATTGGAGGGCAGCGTGGAGGGTAAAAATCGTAGGGGGAGACCAAGAGATGAATACACTAAGCAGATTCAGAAGGATGTAGGTTGCAGTAGGTACTGGGAGATGAAGAAGCTTGCACAGGATAGAGTAGCATGGAGAGCTGCATCAAACCAGTCTCAGGACTGAAGACCACAAGAACAACAATGGCTTCGGCAACTTGTTTTCCTGTTAAGGGCGCTTACTTCAGTGATTAGTTGTCTCGGCATTCCATCTCATCGTGAAATTTCCTGAATTGGAGCTCGCTTCATGTTGTTGTGATGCTAACGAGGTTCACATTCAGTTCTGCAGTGGCATTTGCAGCCGTCGTTCTCTTAGTTTTTTCAGACTCTTCTTCAATGACCGTCTGCCATGACCACTCAGCATACATTTTCGTTCGCTTTGTGATATAGCGGATAGAATTTTTCCGATTTCCCTGTACGCGTAAAAATCTTCGATACGATGTTTTTTGAAACGCCAAACATTGTCTCCCTTGTTACGGTAGCATGTACCACACGAACACCACCAGTTGGCCCAGATTCGAATTCACTTAGCGTCAGCACAGTGCACTCACAACTACACAGAATATCATTCTGAGTGTGGCTGACACTTGCAAAGTGTTGACGACATTGCGCAGGTTCCGTTCGTTTCCAAATGCAACAGCACAAGCTGCAGGCTCGTTTGTCATCTCATTTATGTACACGCATACATTTCTCGCAGCGTTCCCACGGGTTCTTTTTTTTTCACAACCCATGGATATCAGACGATTCCCTTTGATCAAAGGATCTGAAAACTGAAACTGTACCATGTCCAGTCAAAGTATATGTTTTTGATATGTCATTGTTGATTCAAAAATGGTTCAAATGGCTCTGAGCACTATGGGACTCAACTGCTGTGGTCATAAGTCCCCTAGAACTTAGAACTACTTAAACCTAACTAACCTAAGGACAGCACACAACACCCAGCCATCACGAGGCAGAGAAAATCCCTGACCCCGCCGGGAATCGAACCCGGGAACCCGGGCGTGGGAAGCGAAAACGCTACCGCACGACCACGAGATGCGGGCTGTCATTGTTGATGTTTTAATTAATTAATAGTAATTCAAATATCGCCCTTTGAGCGAAACTTGTTGTTAAAATCCTGGTTCGATTGAAACACATCTGTTACGTCGAAAGGATTTCCTAAAAAAGTTTCGAAATTAAGATGAACAGTGTTCTCGTACAAGCCTTCACAGGACTAGTTGATGCAAGCCACCCTCTCCCCCCCTCCCCCCATACACAACCTATTATGTCAGTGTGAATAAGAGACTGCTCTCCCACCCAATTCTCGTAAGTAACGCTGGCGATAATTTATAAAAGAGAAACCAAACACGAAAGCTTTAACCACACGAAGAAAGGCGACAAAGTAAAAACAAGTAAATAGATCAATGTGGAAAAGGACGGATATATTCAAGCATTCTTATGTACTGTCTGGAAATGTCTGTTTTGTTACATTAGAACCAACTTTTATTGTTCAGAATTTAGGTTGTAACCTCCCCGTGAGAATAAGTCAATAATAATGTAAATGAAAATGGAGCCATATATCGTTAAATTGAAATGAAGCCAAGCGTAACCTCCTTGCAAAATTAAAGAATAATAATGATCATATGTAAACTCCCCACAAACATTAACTAATGAAGATTACTCATTAAACCCACAATAAAATTAATTAAATAATGGAGCATGAACTGGATGTAACATCTCAACAGAAATAATTAAACCTGATCAATCTTATAAGGGCAGCAGCGCTGACCTTCGGCCCTGTGAAATAATTAAATCTGATAATTTCTTACCTCAGTAAAACTGCATCTATATCTGCTCTTATTTTTCGGCACAGCTCCGTGCAATGCTGGCCTGTATTTAAATTTGATTCTTGGAGGAAATACATAGGAAATATTCTTTAAATTGAAATGAATCTTTTTCTTTAAATTAGTTACTTTATAAAAGCTTATTATTGGGGAATTTTTTGAACAAAGGCGACAAACGTTATACGCAGTGGCCTTCTCTTAACGACAGAGAGCAGCGGCGTTCGCTTAGAGTTGTGAGCGACATACGTTATTAGCTGAGCGCAATGCTGCTTCATTACCTTCTACAATAATACACATCGTCCACCACAATCCTGACCAGATTCGGAAGAACAGCACGCCGTCGACGCATGCCGACGCCCGCTCAGTACAACCGTCCACTCGCTACAGGCAACTGCACCAGACTGCTACTACTATCCTACAGTCTACTCTCTCTGCCCACTCGCCACACACTACTGCCGACTGACTACTACTGCAGACAGAGTGCAACTCGCAACTGAACACTCGCGCGGTCAAGCGCAGACTAGCAACGATAAATAACTCTCTGGTCAGAGATTCTGTCTTGCCTCGCCATCGCTGGTAATGAATACATACGTGTTTCAAGGTTATGAGGAAAAAAACAATTCTGATCTGAATTAGTCGATTTGGAATATATAGATTTGCGGAATAATCTCGGATTAATGAAAAATATGGTCAAATGAATAGAAATACATCACAAATATATGTATCACTACAATACAATTAGGTGTCAAAAGTCATGGACGTAGGTGGATCTAGACGCATGTCACATTCCATTTCGGAAATCGATAGGGAATTCAATATTTCTAGACCCATAGTGTCAAGAGTGTGCCGAGAATACCAAATTTCAGGCATCACCTCTCACCACGGACAACGCAGTGGCCTTCTCTTAACGACAGAGAGCAGCGGCGTTCGCTTAGAGTTGTGAGCGATAATAGACAAGCAGCCAGAAACCAATGTGAGACATATGACGAACGCATCCGTTAGGACAGTGGCGAGATTTTACCGTAATTGTCTGTTGCAGCTGACGACCTACGTGGCTGCCTTTGCTCACAGCGCATCACCTGCAGCGCCTCATGGGCTCATGGCCATATCGGCTGGACCATAGACGACTGTGAAAACAGAGATGAGTTCCGATTTCAGTTGATAAGGGCTCATGGTAGTGTTCGAGTGTGGTGCAGACTCCAAGAAGTAATGGAACAAAGTTGTCAACAAGCCACTGTGCAAGCTGGTGGTGACTCCGTAATGGTTTGAACTTTAGTAATTAAAACTTCCGGGCTAAGAGGCCGTGGTCCAATAGTAGAAATACTTCTCCCTGATGTTTCGTTGCCAGCTGCGGGCAACATCATCTGAGGTGAGTCTACGACTGGCTGCTAGGCCGTGGAGGTCCTGTTTATATAGAGCGCGTAGAGGGCGCCACCACTGTTTTACTGTTGACAACACGTGACGAGTGGTGGCGCCCTCTACGCGCTCTATATAAACAGGACCTCCACGGCCTAGCAGCCAGTCGCAGACTCACCTCAGATGATGTTGCCCGCAGCTGGCAACGAAACGTCAGGGAGAAGTATTTCTACTATTGGACCACGGCCTCTTAGCCCGGAAGTTTTAATTTCTGAAGACGCTGGCCGTGAAAGCCTACACGCTATGGTTTGAACTTTGTTTACAAAGAATTGACTGGGTACTACGATCCAACTGAACCGATCATTGACCGGAAGTGGGTATGTTTGTGTTGTGTACATAGTTCCGCATAGTCAGCGCGTACACAACTTTCCCAATAGAGCGCGCCCCGCTAAGCACAACAGCGCAGGCGCACCGCTCGTCCGTCTCCACACTACGAGATGGCGCTGCCTTAGAGACAGACCAAATTCTGCTTCCGCCGACCCGCGTATTAATATGTAACGCAGCCAATGAGATTGCTGCTAACGTAGAACCTTTTCTCCTCGTGGATCACACTCGCGCAGTAATACCTGAACGCGCGGGGTATTATAACGAGTGTACAGACCTCCGATTAGTCTGCATTAGTCTACATTTGTCTGTACCAGTCTATAGTCAAGTTTCAGTCTGCGCCTAATAAGATTACCATATTCCATGAAGATAAATGACTAGGCACTTTGTCAAGTATCAGAGATATGTGAGAATAAGATTAACGTACCAAGCCCAAAGGAACTTCAGATTGTCAATTGTAAACAGCATCCATAATCAAGTTACGTAATGTGTATGATTTTTATTCTTTTAATAGATGTGTGTGAATTAATCAAGTTCTGTTTAAAGTTGGTCACCGTCAATCTGCTACTCTAAGCGTGCAAATGGCATTTCTATCGTCTGACATAACGGCAGAAGACAAACACGCCAGGATAAGACCACGAGACATATTGCTGACACTCACCTACTTCGTTAGAGGGACAAGTCAACTAATCTGATGGTGTGTGTACAGAAGATCTTACAGTATGCACACCACAGTTTGACTACTTGGAAACCATTTGTAGCCATTCATGGACTTAATGTTCTGTAAGTAGGCTATTTAGGTTTTTTTATTGGTAACGCCACCTCTGTATGAAAATCACTAGCTGTGCTGTGTGCAGTCTGTGGCTGCTTTGCATTGTTGTAATACTCGCCATTGTAGTGTTAGGCAGCTGGCTGTGAACAGCGCGTAGCGTTGCGCACTTGGAGGTGAGCCGCCAGCAGTGGTGGATGTGGGGAGAGAGATGGTGGAGTTTTGAAATTTGTCATGAACTGCTATATATATTATGACTATTAAGGTAAATACATTGTTTGTTCTCTATTAAAATCTTTCATTTGCTAACTATGCCTATTAGTAGTTAGTGCCTTCCGTAGTTTGAATCTTTTATTTAGCTGGTAGTAGTGGCGCTCGCTGTGTGGAGTAGCTTGAGTAACGAAGATTTTTGTGAGGTAAGTGATTTGTGAAAGGTATAGGTTAATGTTAGTCAGGGCCATTCTTTTGTAGGGATTTTTGAAAGTCAGATTGCGTTGCGCTAAAAATATTGTGTGTCAGGATAAGCACAATCGTGTATAATTGTTAAAAAGGGGACGTTTCATATGTCGACCCTTAGCCGAGGATACCTCACTGGAATCTTCTGATTTTTTTCTTGTAGTTTGTGTAATTAGTGTAGCTATTGTTTATTGCTAGCGCGTAATTGTAGAGAGAATCTCCTTTATAGTTGCAGCCTTTCATTGTTGTACAGTAAAACAGTTGTGGCATGCATGTAGATTTGCACCAAGTATTTCGCAGCTGCGCTTGCAATTAACTACATATTATTTTCAGTGCTATGTTAATGTGTTCTCTTATTTTTGCTCTTCAAATTGTGCTTTTCTGTGTTATCGTGTGAAATATTGTGACAATAATGGCGTGTGAAAAACGTAATACTAGGCTCCAAAGTAAACTGAGAAATGACAGTGAAGACGAAAGCAGTGTGTTAGCGCCACCGAGTAATGAATTAACTAATGTTCAAAGTAGTAATTTGGTAATTGTGCATAGGGAGATGGAGCGGGCGGCAAAAAATGGTGTAGACAATGAAACAGGTAGTGAACAGGGAAGCATTATCGATCGATCGGTTGGCAACAGCTCGCCTCAGGAATCCGAAATGACAGGACACAATTTTGCAGATACTGTAGACTCAGGTTTTCGGTTCTCACCGTTTTCTCAAATGAGTCAAGAAACATTTTCTGCTTGTCAAAATGTGAATGTTGCCGGTGCAACTTCACTGCCGAAAAGCACTGAGGAACATGTCACAGACACCAGTGCATTGTTATTACAATTAATGCAACAAATGGGACAAAAGCTTGAAAAGTAAGACACAATGGAACAAAATCAGAGACAAACACAGCAACAGTTAGACACAGTGGAACAAAATCTTAAAAAGTTAGACACAATGGAACAAAAGCTTCAAAAGTTAGACTCATTGGAACAAACGCTTGAACAAACACGTGAAGATTTAACTACTGAGTTACATAACATTGAATCGAAATGTCAAAAAGTCTGTAAGACGTAAAAACACAAATTTGTGAGCATTTTCAACCTATTTTTTCGCGGCACGAAAATGCATTACAGAATCACGAAGCAGCCGTAAAAGAACTGCAAATTATTGTTCATGAAAATCATGAGACCTTGCAAGCTAAAATTGACTCAGTTGCATCTACCGATACGGTTATGCAACTTGCAAAAACTCAGGAAAACTTAAAGGACACAGTAGATACGATTTCAACATAAATGGACACTCTGAAACTTGGTTCAGAAAAACATACAGAGGAAATAATTTCACTATCGGATAAAGTAGCCGAACTTTCAGATCAGTTCACTAACTTATCTACAAAGGTAGATGATGATCTGAATGACACAAGACCTGTAGCCTTCACTGACACTGAAGAGTATGAAGAAATTAGAAAATTCAAACAAAATCAAAATCAAATCAATACACAGTACAAAAGAGAACTCCGGGAAGTGCAAGATCAGTTGGCACAAGTAGTACAAGAATTACGTATTTCAGAGGACACTCGCGCCCCAATACGGGAAGAGGGACATAGAAATACGGAACAGCCACAAAATAATAACACAGCGCATTTCGGAAATTATGAAAGAAATTGGCAATGTGCACCGAATTTGGAGATTGAACCGCCGACACGACGTAACAATGACCGACATGCGACTCGCCGACACGATGATTTTGACTATAAGCTGTTCATTACTACACGTAAATTCAAAACGTTTAAGAATTCTGGCAACGACATTCATCCACAAGCGTGGCTCCATCAATTCTCTCATTGTTTTCCTCCCAACTGGTCGTTAGAACACAGATTAGAATTTATGTGTGGCTATTTAGAGAATGAACCAGCTGTAAGAATGCGATCGGTCATTCACGATTGTCACAGTGAAGGAGAATTTTACCATGCCTTCCTCTCAGCATATTGGTCTCAAGCTACACAAGACCGAGTAAAACATAGCATCATAATGATGAAACATTTCGAACAATCTGAATTTTCCAGTCTTGTGAAATATTTTGAAGACATGTTGCACAAGAATCAGTACCTGTCAAACCCATACAGCCCATCAGAACTCATCCGCATTTGCTTAATCATATTGCCTGAACATTTACGACATATTATTTTGGCAGGACGTTGCAAAGACGACATTGAAGCTTTTCAGGGACTCTTACAAGAATTAGAAATTGACACTGACAATCGCGGAAAGCGGAAACAGGAACACAACAATTACAGGTCATATCCGTCGCAATTCCACGATGAAATAAATAATAAATGGACACGACAAGGCTATTCTCACAACACAAATCGTGACCAAAACAGACACCACCCTTATGACAACCGCTGGCAGAGTAATAGTTACAGAGAAAGATCGCATTTCCGTAGTAATGAATATGACAGAGATAACCATAGAAACAGACAATACGGTAATCAGAACTATTATTATCAAGGGAGACAGAATAATTTCAGATGCAACAGTTCAGCGCGCAGTTACGATTCCGGGAGAAATTCTCCACCACGTGACTGACAAGAAAGAAACTGTGTAAACTACCGACAAAACGACAGACCTGAATTCCATCAGAACTGGCGAGCTTCAAACAGGGCAGGGCCTTCTCGTCAAAGTGAATTTGTAGAAGTTAGGTCTCCTAATCCCAATAACGGCGCGCGCCAACAAAGAGACAGACAATGACTCGCACAGCAGGCAGCCGCGTGCGTCCGCTGGCTCCGAGAAAAATAACATAAGACGCTAGCCTTGAGAATAATTTTAGCATTCTTTACCGACGTATACCGCATGATAATTACGTTCAAGTTGAAACTCTGAGTACTGTGAAGAGTAAAGGTTTACACCACATTTCACATGTAAAACCGTTTATTGAAAGATAATCTGCTTTATAACTTAGTCTTTGCCATAAAATTTTTCACTTCACATTTCTAGTATGCTTTGTCAGACTTAGAATCTGTTAACATGCAACAATGTTTGAAGTTAAATATCCCATCAAGAACCTAGGGAACATTTTTAAACAGGAATTACAAATGCATTGTTATAGTGAACAGACTACACAGTGTTGTATTTGTACGTTCTTGCTTGTTAGTTGCACGATTACATAACGACTATCAGGCTTACATACTTGAGACACATACTGGTACTGCTATTGAGATTTTAATGCAACATATTGGTTTACTTGAAAATACATTCTCGATTTAAAGTACTTTCCGTGAGATACCAGATGACACAGTGGTTAGTTTATGTGACAGCTACACGATTTTTATCACGACGCTACTAATGAGTGACAGTTTACAATGTTGCTTTTGCAGTGTTTCTGTTTTATATCTGCACAGTTTTCAGTTTTATTCTGGAAAGTAAAACATGTTAGTAGTAACTTTTGTGGTATAGCTACAATGAGACAGCCTTTTCCGTAGCACAACAATACGTTACAGTACAGTACATTCTTCATCACAACAATAAGCGTAATAACTACGATATCTACACACAAAGCATTTCACTTTTGTTTATCATGAGGTAAGTGCATTGACTTCTGCAGAACTTAGCTTTCGGAGGACGATAACTACGAGACTTCCACAGAGATTATCTTACAACATGACGCACAGTTTAGCGCTACAGTACACGTATTTGAGTGATTAATTTCGCACTTAAAACATTTATTTTTTTAAGATATTTGAAGTGCAATGATACAAGGGTTTTCCGTGATACATTTCATTCCATTGTTGTAATCTGTAACACCTGAGGGTATAATTACATTTATCCTCAGGGGGGTACACGCTTACTTTTTGTACCATGTGTTTGGCAAGCACAAGGAGCCCTAGCTAATATGGTATTTGCTTATACAACTTTACACATCGGTACCATATTTCTCTGACACACAAATTACACAGCTATCTGATCATTTAACTGAGAAATAAATATTTTTTTTTTACATCAGTGACACATGTTTACGCAATTTCACAGTTGGGTAACTTCACACTTATGAAATTGTATTTTGTCTGTACTTTGTGAACTGTTCATATTTTTTCGGAACCATTGTGATACTATGAGAGCTTTGAATGATGCATTTGGTAAGGGAGCATGATTTTAAAGTACGTTTGAGGTAGATGACACTATTGAAATGAGCAGAGAATTTTTTAGGTTTTGACATTATTGCAGAAAGCTACGACGTTTTTCAGATTTGACTGAGGTGTTATGATGTTATTATTACGACGACGATGTGTATTATGCTTATTATGATATGTATTCATGTATTCATTATGATGAAATACTGAAGAAGTGTCGACGAATATGTATATGTGTAATAAGGTAAGGAATAATGAATAGTGGTTAGGGACTCTGGTTTGTGAAAAAGGTTGTTGGAAACCAAGAATCGTACTTTAAGAGTTATGAAATGTGTGTAAATGCGTGAATGTATCACAATGCCGGCGAAAATTTTTGGACACTGTTATATTCATAAGATTTTGTTTCTACACATTGGTAACACAAATTCTCGACCTGTGAAATTTTTTATATGAGACTGTCACTGTAGCGGAAACTGGTGTCATAAATATTTTGGTAAGAAAGTTAAGTCACCACCTGCACGTAATGCGTCGTGGGCACCCAGCTGGGCGACAGCCGCCCGAAAAAAAAGCCATTAGCGTGTGCCTTTCAGCGGCGCAGGTAGAAAAAAAAAGGGAGGCCATTATCCTCGCTATTGACGTTCCTTTGTAGAAAGCATCGCAAAAACGACACGGTCGAACTTGAAAACATATGATTATACTGTGGAGCTCTTAATTTATGATATTTACTAAAATGCCTAATGAAACGATGAGAAACATGTCACGGCTATTGTCATGATAGTTGAGAGAAATGCCATATGGCTTGCTTTATGTATTTATTAACTCATTTTGTTTAATATCTAGTTTCTAGCTGCACTTCAGTGTTGGTTAAAATAAAATTTTATAGATGTACTAATACAAATATTTTCTGTCTACAGATCGAGTAAATAATAACTTTTTTCAAAAAATGAGGGAGCACAAAAAGACATTTACCTTCACAGGAACTGCATACATAATTTTCTTTTCAACTACTTGGTAATTTTTTTGGTAGAGTAAGTTATCGTGATGCATCACTCTAGTATTAAGATGTGACATAGGTATTAGACATGGCCATTTTAGTGTAATATTTTTTTCTGCTTGAGGTCTAGGTTTAAATTTTATTTGCTGCTGCTGTTTGCCAGGCATAGTGTTACTGAATTTAACTTTGTATTACTCTGTTAAGCTAGTTTCACTACTGATTTATTTTTCTGGTTGCTGCACATTGGCTCATATTAGTGGTAATGTTGCATTGCTTGGTAATTTACATTTACTGTAGCTTGCTTTGCCATTTGAATATTTTGTCATTGCTGTTTGTGTTAATTGTTTTGTGCTACTGAATTTCCTCGTCCCTTAGTTTAGCATCTGAGCTCAGTAGATTTAAGTTAGCTTAAGAGGGGTAGACTATATAAGAGAATGAGTTGCGATGAATTGGAAGAAATGCATTGAGAAGTCTTACAAAAAAAAGTACAGAAAGCAGGTATAGATAGCACTTTTTGAAATAATTAAGAACGAAGGGAGATCTCCAAGAATGAAAGAAAATTTTGTTTGCAAAATACTGCAGTAAAACAAACCCTGTCCTTTCCTTGTGTTATCCCACTATGTGTTTGTGCACCCTTGGGTATTTGTGTTCTTCCTGGCTTTATGTGTTTATCTGATGAGAGTTACATTGTATAATTTTTCTAATAATATGTTATTTACTTTGTAAAGATGTTTAGACATTATTTATTCTGTTTTGTTTTAATGCTCATGTGTGAGGTTGATGTTTCAAAAGTTATTTTGATCTTTTATGTATGTACTTATGTCATTATTTTTATGACACTGATGTATATATTTTTATTCTTTTGTAAAGCCTGTATTACTACAAATGTTATCTGTATTGTTATGTTCTTTAATGATGTATTTTGTACCTTTGTAATTGTATTCTTATGTTGTAAATGTATAATTGTATAGACACCAGTTCTTCAAATTAAGTATCATTTCATAGCACACGTTTTGTTGGTCATAATATATGCACAGTATGTGAGCAGTTGGGACTGTTAGTGTTTGCACGTGTGTTAATAATTCAGCAAGAGACTGGATAACAGCATTGCTGGTTTTAAGGATATTTCAAAAAAAAATTTGTGAGTGCACAAGTGGTGGTTATGGACTTGCTATATTATCCGCAAGACTCTTCAATGGTGATTGTGCACCTGCACAGTCACACCAGATGGCTGCTGGCCATCTCTACAAGGACTACAGTGGGTCTGCATCTTTGATGACCCACCAGTACCATTATCTCTACAAGGATTACAGTGGGTCTACATCTTTGATGATCCATCAATACCATTATTTCTACAAGGACTGCAGTGGGTCTCCACCTCTGGTGGCCCACCAATACCGTAATCTCTACCAGGACTACAGTGGGTCTGCTCTGTGATGACCTACCCACCAATACTCTTCAAAACTTCGACTGACTCCGCTGTGGGTTTGCTCTGTTGTGGACCAATACCTGTCTGCATATCGAGAGTCAGCACTGTCTTTCCGTTGGAAGGACAACGCTACTTCTTCAAGACTGCATGGAAATCCACTACTTCCGTGTGCATTTTCTTTTGCTGCTCAGACTTTTAGAAAAACACTGATATTTTACTGTGATGAACGATCAGGACTGTCTTTATGGATTGTGAGAAAATTTTAGCTTTTGACCAACATTGTATCAATAAGTGCGTGCATTTGATTTCTTTGTTATTGTAATTACGATTATGAAAAATTTTAACAAATATGTATTGCCCAGTGCCCAAAACAATTTGTAAAATTTTTCGTGGGGAGCATGGGGGCTATGTAAGTAGGCTGTTTAGGTTTTTTTATTGGTAACGCCACCTCTGTATGAAAATCACTGGCTGTGCTGTGTGCAGTCTGTGGCTGCTTTGCATTGTTGTAATACTCGCCATTGTAGTGTTAGGCAGCTGGCTGTGAACAGCGCGTAGCGTTGCGCACTTGGAGGTGAGCCGCCAGCAGTGGTGGATGTGGGGAGAGAGATGGTGGAGTTTTGAAATTTGTCATGAACTGCTATATATATTATGACTATTAAGGTAAATACATTGTTTGTTCTCTATTAAAATCTTTCATTTGCTAACTATGCCTATTAGTAGTTAGTGCCTTCTGTAGTTTGAATCTCTTATTTAGCTGGCAGTAGTGGCGCTCGCTGTATTGCAGTAGCTTGAGTAACGAAGATTTTTGTGAGGTAAGTGATTTGTGAAAGGTATAGGTTAATGTTAGTCAGGGCCATTCTTTTGTAGGGATTTTTGAAAGTCAGATTGAGTTGCGCTAAAATATTGTGTGTCAGGATAAGCACAATCGTGTATAATTGTTAAAAAGGGGACGTTTCAGTTCATAAATATGTCACGAGGCCACAATTGCTCGCAACTGGTTTGAAGAATATTCTGGACAGTCCGAGCGGATGATCTGGCCACTCACATCGCCTGACGTGAATCCCATTGAATATTTCTGGAACAAAATCTAGAGGTCACTTCGTGCACAAAATCCTGCATCGGCTAAACTTTCGCAATTACGGATGGCTACAAGGCCAGCATGGCTCGACATTTCTGCATGGGCTTCCAACGACTTGCTTAGTTCATGCCACTTCGAGCTCCTGTAGTTCGCCGGGCAAAAGGAGGTCCGACATGATATTAGGTATCCTATGACTTTTGTCACCTCTTTGAATGCACGGGTTTGCCCGGATTTGTCCTAGTTTTGAGGTCGTTCAGTGGCGTCCTGGGGCGAGGTTTATACAGCTGTCATGAGTAAAATCGCACAAATTTTAGTGTTTTGAATAATTCGATTGTTTGGAAATAAATAGATTTTAACAAATTGTAGACAAATTTTATTAAATAAGAATTTGTGCGTAGCTGTTCTCTTTTATTTTTCATTAAAAAACCAGCGGGAATCATGCTTATATGCTCTGCTATACACTTGTTTCCTGCACTGCCTTACTGATAACAATGAGAAGCCACCGATGATTGCATGCATCACACCGTCACCTCATTCGCCAAACATTTGTGCGCATGCAAGCAGATTATTCAAGTGTACGTTCAGTTCTACACGTCGTGTCGCGAAAATATCTCGATACTGCAGAACACAGATACAACGTAAGTTTGTATCATTTATACTCGTTACGTATTTTCAACACGTCACGGCTTTATCTGCATCGGTCCACTTACCGTCGACAGATTGTATGTGTCCAGTAAAATTACCTAATTCGACCCAAATGTCCGATATTTTCGAAGCCTTTTCCGTGGCCGGAATTTTAAGGAATGGCAATGTGTGTAAGAAAGCAATGGTTTCTAGTTAGGGAGTCGAACTTCCCTTTATAGGTTCTTCAAGGCTTAACTTACTTCGTGAGTTTTATGGCCGGCCGGAGTTTCCGAGCGGTTCTAGGCGCTAGATTATGGAACCGCGCGACCGCTACGTTCGCTGGTTCGAATCCTGCCTTGGGCATGGATGTGTGTGATGTCCCTAGGTTAGTTAGGTTTAAGTAGTTCTACGTTCTAGGGGACTGATGACCACAGCAGTTAAGTCCCATAGTGCTGAGAGCCATTTGAACCATTTTTTGTGAGTTTTATGTTATTTTATGGATGTTAATCATTTATCGGGTTGCGTGGTAGCATGAGAGTCAAAGCTACCTGGTGATGGAAGGCGAGTCCGTGCAATGTTTACAGAATGCTGATTAGGAAATTTATAAATAAGAGAATTTTAATAAAATACGAAAAAAATTAGAGATGATTTACGAATAAATGATATACCAAAGGACAATTTTTGAATTACTGCGAGCAGTTCCTATATAGAACTTGGATTAAAATACTTAAGATTTTGTCACTCGTATTTTTTAGATGTGCTGAAAGTTTATTAAAAAGGAAACGTGCGAAATAAAGCACAACCTTCCTCAACATTTTTAACGAAGTGTTATCCAGGTGCATATCGTTTAACATCTAATGTTCGATATATTAATGTTTCAGTGCCGTCTATATGAGTCAGTTTCGTCAACAAATAATCCCGTGGCGAAATATATGCACATGGATTGCAGAGCTAAAATTCGAAAATGCTTGTACAACAACCAGTTTTAAGTTCGTAAACTAATGCCGCAGATTAGTCAGCAATTTTGTTCACCGAGAAGCAAATTTAAGCTGTAATTATAACTTTTACAGACCACAACACCGTTCGATGTATTGTTGATTTATTGCTTGTCTTGCAGATTCAGCTGATGTTCAGTGAGTACATTCTATATCAGTACTCTGTGCAGAACCTAGTGAAAGTGATTTTTTTTCTCATTAGCATTACAAGTGCAGATTCTCGATACACAGGCGTTACTGTACACTTTGTTACATGGCGTATCCTATCTGATAAGTAGTGACTTTCAAGAGTAACTGAAAGTACGTTATGTACACTTGTGTTACTTTAGATGTCGACACATAGTACCATCCAACAAGTGACAGTGTTCGGCGCGGAAATCACTCTGAAGTGCTTTCACTTGTGAATTTCTGGGATTGATTAAGTTAGCGCGACACCGTCCTCTTACCTTTACCCCCTCCACATCACCTCCCACTTGTTATGAATTGCCGGCCGGAGTGGCCGTGCGGTTCTGGGCGCTACAGTCTGGAACCGAGCGACCGCTACGGTCGCAGGTTCGAATCCTGCCTCGGGCATGGATGTGTGTGATGTCCTTAGGTTAGTTAGGTTTAATTAGTTCTAAGTTCTAGGCGACTGATGACCTTAGAAGTTAAGTCGCATAGTGCTCAGAGCCATTTGAACCATTTTTTTGTTATGAATTATAAAATACCAGCCGGCCGAAGTGGCCGTGCGGTTAAAGGCGCTGCAGTCTGGAACCGCAAGACCGCTACGGTCGCAGGTTCGAATCCTGCCTCGGGCATGGATGTTTGTGATGTCCTTAGGTTAGTTAGGTTTAACTAGTTCCAAGTTCTAGGGGACTAATGACCTCAGCAGTTGAGTCCCATAGTGCTCAGAGCCATTTGAACCATAAAATACCAATTTTACGGTACCGTCACAAATACAGGGTGAGTGACCTAACGTTACGGCTGGATATATTTCGTAAACCACATCAAATACTGACGAACAGATTCCACAGAACGAACGTGAGGAGAGGGGCTAGTGTAATTGTTTAATACAAACCATACAAAAATGCACGGAAGTATGTTTTTAAACACAAACTTACGTTTTTTTAAACGGAACCCCGTTAGTTTTGTTAGCACATCTGAACATATAAACAAATACGTAATCAGTGCCGTTTGTTGCATTGTAAAATGTTAATTACATCCGGAGATATTGTAACCTAAAGTTGACGCTTGAGTACCACTCCTCCGCTGTTCGATCATGTGTATCGGAGAGCACCGAATTACTTAGGGATCCAAAGGGAACGGTGATGGACCTTAGGTACAGAAGAGACTGGAACAGCACATTACGTCCACATGCTAACACCTTTTTATTGGTCTTTTTCACTGACACACATGTACATTACCATGAGGGATGAGGTACACGTACACACGTGGTTTCCGTTTTCAATTACGGAGTGGAATAGAGTGTGTCCCGACATGTCAGGCCAACAGATGTTCGATGTGGCGGCCATCATTTGCTGCACACAATTGCAATCTCTGGCGTAACGAATGTCGTACACGCCGCAGTACATCTGGTGTAATGTCGCCGCAGGCTGCCACAATACGTTGTTTCATATCCTCTGGGGTTGTAGGCACATCACAGTACACATTCTCCTTTAACGTACCCCACAGAAAGAAGTCCAATTTATGCGTCCTCCACGTCCTATGAAACACCCGTCGAACATCCTGTCAAGGGTCAGCCTAGTGTTACTTGCGGAATGTGCAGGTGCACCATCATGCTGATACCACATACGTCGACGCGTTTCCAGTGGGACATTTTCGAGCAACGTTGGCAGATCATTCTGTAGAAACGCGATGTATGTTGCAGTGCTCTCCGATACACACGATCGAACAGCGGAGGAGTGGTACTCAAGCCTCAACTTTAGGTTACAATATCTCCGGGTGTAATTAACATTTTACAATGCAACAAACGGCACTGATTACGTATTTGTTTATATGTTCAGAAGTGCTAACAAACCTAATGTGGTTCCATTTAAAAAACGTAGGTTTGTGTTAAAAAACGCACTTCCGTGCATTTTTGTATGGTTTGTGTTAAACAATTACACTAGCCTCCCTCCTCACCTTCCGTCTGTGGAATCGGTTCGTCAGTATTTGATGTGTTTTACGAAATATATCCAGCGGTAACGTTAGGTGACTCACCCTGTATATTTGCACCTAGGAGCTTCAGAGTTCCAGGCTCGACATCGTTAAGTTCCTTTTCATTATGTATTTTGGGTAATTTTCCCTTATTTCAAGAGTTGTACAGGTACCTCATTCCATCCCAAGTCACGGGGTTCAGTTCTAGTTCCTACCATTGGAAAAGGCGTCAGTGGGAGGGGAAAGAGGTTCGCGCGATAAATAATTAGTAATACTACGTCGCAAAAGACTGTAGCTCCAGTTTGTGCCCATTTTGGGGTATAAAAATTATTCCCATGTATTAGCTAGTCAGTGAACGGCGTTACATGTCGTATTATTTAAACCCCAGTACTACATAAACTGGCTAAGTCAGCTCTTAAGTTTGACTGCAAGTTATGTCTTAAAATTATATGTATCGTCAAACAGTGCTTTTACTTGCTTACTACATAAGCATGTAATTATTATATAACATTAAAAAAAATAAATGTAGCTCTTCCAGCACCAAAATGTCAATCAGTGCAAGCAGAAAAACATACCGCACGATATTCCATAGAGTACAAATATCTATGGATTGATATATTTCATATATCACCAAAATCAAGCTAAAATGGTCTCGTAACTACAGTATAAAAAATTTCGTTTACATTTCAAACTCAGCGCTAAAATATGAAACACTGTATTTGCTGTTTTTACACATTAATTTATTAGTATCAGCAATGGTGATTGATTGTTGCCACTAAGGATGCAAATCGAAATATGTGAAAGAATAAATTTTTGATATATAAGAACCACAGAGGCATAAGACTGTGCAAGACACGCTAGGAACACAATTCTGTTTTGAGCATCAGAATGATTATTTCACGTATATCTCTATTTTATGGGACGCCTGGCACGAATTTCAATATGTGATTGGCTTCAGAACTAATTTGTGTAAAAGGCGGTCGAGTAAACAGCTGAATTAATTTTGATTAGCTCTCTGTCACTGTATTACGTTTTGTCGAGCAAAGTGGACCTTTCACAAGAGGATCAAGTTTAAAGCAGAGCTCTGTACTGGATGTTTGTTTAGTTAATTAATTAACTGCGATGGGGTGAAGAGCAATTGCGAAAACTGACCAAATAAGAGCGGTTTCTCGTTCTGCCTTCAAGCGACGGAAAGGTTTTCGCATTTCAGCCCAGAGTCCGAACTGATTTCAATACATACATCGTGTTGCAGAGGTGCTTCTGCGTAACTAGTACGTTTCGCAGTAGAAGAAAACGTGAAACTAATAACTTTGTTAGCAACACCGTTTTTCTAAGTATGGACTGTCATGATAGTCTGAGTATTAAGTATCACGATGACAAATACCGAGCAACTACACTACTGGCCATTAAAATTGCTACACCACGAAGGTGACGTGCTGCAGACGTGAAATTTAACCGACAGGTAGAAGATGCTGTGATATGCAAATGATTAGCTTTTCAGAGCATTCACACAAGGTTGGCGCCGGTGGCGACACCTACAACGTGCTGACATGAGGAAAGTTCCCAGCCGGTTTCTCATACACAAAAAGCAGTTGACCGGCGTTGCCTGGTGAATCGTTGTTGTGATGCCTCGTGTAAGGAGGAAAAATGCGTACCATCACGTTTCCGACTTGCACAAAGGTCGGTTTATTTATCGCGATAGCGGTTTATCGTATCGCGACATTTCTGCTTGCGTTGGTCGAGATCCAATGACTGTTAGGATATAGAATCGGTGGGTTCAGGAGGGTAATACGGAACGCCGTGCTGGTTCCCAACGGCCTCGTATCACTAGAAGTCGAGATGATATGCATCATATCCGCATGGCTGTAACGGATCGTGCAGCCACGTCTCGATCCCTGAGTCAACAGATGGGGACGTCTGCAAGACAACAACCATCTGCACCCAACAGTCCGACGACGTTTGCAGCAGCATGGAGTATCAGCTCGGAGACCATGGCTGCGGTTACCCTTGACGCTGCATCACAGACAGGAGCGCCTGCGATGGTGTACTCAACGACGAACCTGGGTGCACGAATGGCAAAACGTTATGTTCTGTGTACAGCATCATCATGGTCGCATCCGTGTTTGACGACATTGTGGTGAACGCACATTGGAAGCGTGTATTCCTCATCGCGATACTGGCGTATCACCAGTCGTGATGGTATGGGGTGCCATTGGCTACACGTCTCGGTCACCTCTTGTTCGCATTGCGGCACTTCGAACAGCGGGCGTTACATTTCCGATGTGTTACGACCCGTGGCTCTACCCTTCATTCGATCCCTGCGAAACCCTACTTTTCAGCAGGATAATGCACGACCGCATGTTGCAGGTCCTGTAAGGGCCTTTCTCGTTACAGAAAATGTTCGACTGCTGCCCTGACCAGCACATTCTCCAGATTTCTCACCAACTGAAAACGTCTGGTCAATGGTGGCCGAGCAACTGGCTCGTCACAATACGCCAGTCACGCTTGATGAACTGTGGCATCGTGTAGAAGCTGCATGGGCTCAATGCCGAGGCGTATCAAGGCCGTTATTACGGCCAGAGATGGTTGTTCTGAGTACTGATTTCTGAGGTTCTATGCACCCAAATTGCGTGAAAATATAATCACATGTCAGTTCTAGTATAATATATTTGTCCAATGAATACCCGTTTATCGTCTGCAGTTCTTCTTGGTGTAGCAATTTTAATGGCCAGTAGTGTGTTAACGATTATTAAAATTTCGTGTGGAAGTCAGACATAACTTTGTTCTTGGAGCGAAATACATTTCCAACGACAGTTGACATTTCAACTGAAAAGCAATCGTAGTACGTCCACAAAATTCTGCAACATATTAACATAAAGTTGAATAGCTGTAGAGTCGGAAAGTAGTTACAGTCATCTAGTAGCGTCACGAAAAGGGAAAAACTATTCGTTATAGCCACATATCTTTCTTTCCCAATATTTCCTAGTCGTGGTTTGCTTTGTATGCCGCCTGGATAGGTGGTGCGTGTGATTGCTCTTGTGAACTGCTTCTGTAATATAGGCCGAGAGTGAAGGAAGCGAGTAGGAGCAGGAGAGGTGAAGCACTTCGGTACTGCATGTAACTTTAACACTTTTAATAGAGTCAAAAACACAAATAAATATCAAATGCATACATAACTTTGGCTAGGATGAGCGCGTAGGTGTGAAGCCGTAGTCCATGTCTAATCCTGTATAGTTAGGATGACTGTTATGTATAATCTCAAAAGTAACAAATACTCGCTGCTGGCCGGCCGTTGTTGCCGAGCGGTTCTAGGCGCTTCAGTCTTGAACCGCGTTGCTCTTACGGTCGCAGGTTCGAGTCCTGTCTCGGGCATGGATGTGTGTGATGTCCGTAGGTTAGTTAGGTTTAATTAGTTCTAATTCTAGGGCACTGATGACCTCAGATATTAAGTCCGATAAAGCTTAGGGCCATTTTTGAACTCATTGCTGTCCAAACTTCAACTGAACGTAACTAATACAAAGTCTCAATAGCAAGCTAGCCCACTCGGCAGTAGAAGCGATGCTACCAGGCCGTCTGCTCTTGATGAAATGGGGCAGAAATCAAGATGGCACTCTCTGAGCTCCACAGCGTCGGCCAGAGGGCGCTGTCGTCGGCGTAGTTAGTCTTCTTAGGAGAGCGTGCAGCTACGTTGTGGCATCGAAAGTATCGACGTCACAGTTTGTGTGGGTGTTTTCCTACTGCTCTTGCTGCGCCAAGTTTTCATGAATGCCATGTCGTACACCTCACTCCAGTCACGACTACGTCTCCATCACTACTCTCGACTTCACAACTAAGTTCTTGGCAGAGGGTTCGCAGAACCACTTCCACACTATTTCAAGACCGATCTACTCTCGAAAAGTATTGGTCGAAAACAGCCTTGGTTGCAATTTTGGTTTTTGTTATTTTTCAACGACGCGTTTCACCCTATTTAGGCATCTTCAGGTTATCTTTTCTAGATGGACGTGAGAGGCACCAAGATCTGCATAACGCGTTCCCGTTCACAGGAGCGAGTAACAGAGTAAGACGGGAGCTCAGGTAGTGACACTCTCGAACAGCACGAAAGAAAAAATTAACAGGTACATCTTTCCATCTAAGCTCTAATTGCTTTTATTTTCTTGCCATGGTCGTATCTCCGCTTATAGGTCCGAGAGAATAAAATATTTTCGAGTTATGAGGAGAAAGAGAGGAACTAAAATTGTATGAAAAAGACCTAGAGGCAACGAAAAATCTTTTTTGTTGTAATGATTGTCACACCAGCTCACATGGCATATCTGTGACACTCTCTCCCCTGTTTCGACATAGTACCTAACTAGCTGCCCTTCTTAGAACTTTTTAGCTGCCCCCCTCTCCCCCTCAATCCAATCCGCTAAAGATTACATACTGCGCAGCTTTTCTCTAGCAGAGGACGGAAAAGCGCGTCTTCTACGTCTTCTGCCAATAATAAACGCAGTCTTTAGGTCAACTTCTCCACAAATTTGTCAATGTGGTGGTTCATCCGTAGCTTCTTCGTAATTGTAATCCTAGTAGTTAGTTGAATCGACTACCTGCCTTTTCTTTTGCTCAGCAACTTCCACTGTATTTTATTTCCACCAGTTCTCCATTCGTCAATATTTTTCGCTTGTGTTCACATTATTGTTGTTGTTGTTGTTGTGGTGGTCTTCAGTCCTGAGACTGGTTTGATGCAGCTCTCCATGCTACTCTATCCTGTGCAAGCTTCTTCATCTCCCAGTACCTACTGCAATCGACATCCTTCTGAATCTGTTTACGGTATTCATCTCTTGGTGTCCCTCTATGATTTTTACCCTCCACGCTGCCCTCCAATACTACATTGGTGATTCCTTGATGCCTCAGAACATGTTCTACTAACCAATCCCTTCTTCAAGTCAAGTTGTTCCACAAACTCCTTTTCTCTTCTGTTAAATACCTCCTCATTAGTTATGTGATCTATTCATCTAATTTTCAGCATTCTTCTGTAGCACCACATGTCGAAAGCTTCTATTCTCTTCTGTCCCAAAATATTTATCGTCCATGTTTCACTTCCATACATGGCTACACTCCATACAAATAATTTCAGAAACGACTTCCTGACACTTAAATCTATACTCGATGTTAACAAATTTCTCTTCTTCAGAAACGCTTTCCTTGCCATTGCCAGTCTACATTTTATATCCTCTCTACCTCGACCATCATCAGTTATTTTGCTCCCCAAATAGCAAAACTCCTTTACTACTTTAAGTTGGTTCAAATGCCTCTGAGCACTATGGGACTCAACTGCTGTGGTTATCAGTCCCCTAGAACTTAGAACTACTTAAACCTAACTAACCTAAGGACAGCACACACATCCATGCCCGAGGCAGGATTCGAACCTGCGACCGTAGCAGTCCTTACTACTTTAAGTGTCTCATTTCCTAATCTAATTCCCTCAGCATCGCCCGATTTAATTCGACTATATTCCATTATCCTCGTTCTGCTTTTGTTGATGTTCATCTTATATCCTCCTTTCTAGACACTGTCCATTCCGTTCAACTGCTCTTCCAAGTCCTTTGCTGTCTCTGACAGAATTACAATGTCATCAGCGGACCTCAAAAGTTTTTATTTCTTCTCCATGGATTTTAATATCTACTCCGAATTTATCTTTTGTTTCCTTTACTGCTTGCTCAATATAGAGATTGAATAGCATCGGGGAGAGGCTACAACCCTGTCTCACTCCCTTCCCAACCACTGCTTCCCTTTCATTTCCCTTGACTCTTATAACTGCCAAATGGTTTCTGTACAAATTGTAAATAGCCTTTCGCTCCCTGTGTTTTACCCCTGCCACCTTTAGAATTTGAAACAGAGTATTCCAGTCAACATTGTCACAGGCTTTCTCTCGGTCTACAAATGCTAGAAACGTAGGTTTCTTTCTACTAAGATAATTCGTAGGGTCAGTATTGCCTCACATGGTCCAATATTTCTACGGAATCCAAACTGATCTTCCCCGAGGTCGGCTTCTACCAGTTTTTCCATTCGTCTGTAAAGAATTCGCGTTAGTATATTGCAGCTGTGACTTATTAAACTGATGGTTCTGTAATTTTCACATGTGTCAACACCTGCTTTCTTTGGGATTGGAATTATTATAGTCTTCTTGAAGTCTGAGGATATTTCGCCTGTCTCATACATCGTGCTCACCAGATGATAGAGTTTTGTCAGGACTGGCTCTCCCAAGGCTGTCAGTAGTTCTAATGGAATGTTGTCTACTCCGGGGGCCTTGTTGCCACTCAGGTCTTTCAGTGCTCTGTCAAACTCTTCACGCAGTATCTTATCTCCCATTTCATCTTCATCTACATCCTCTTCGATTTCCATAATATTGTCCTCAAGTACATCGCCCTTGTATAGACCCTCTATATACTCCTTCCACCTTTCTGCTTTCCCTTCTTTGCTTAGAACTTGGTTTCCAAATGAGCTCTTGACATTCATGCAAGTGGTTCTCTTCTCTTCAACGGTGTCTTAATTTCTCCTGTAGGCAGTATCTATCTTACCCCGAGCGATATGCGCCTGTACATCCTTACATTTGTCCTCTAGCCATCCCTGCTTAGCCATATTAAGTTCAGCATTACTCTGCTCTGAGAACGGTACGGTGTAGCACCGAAATCGGTCGCACTGAATAGAGAAATTTTATAAATTTAATGACAACAATTTTCCGGCTTTCCACAGTATAGTGTTGATAATGCTGCACATAAATAGATGCAACCATCTGCTGGCTGTTTGTAAATTGGCGATGTGTAGTATTTTAAATTGTAATATTTACATTTTTATTTAAAACTGTACGAAAAAGTTTGAAACTTTACGCAAAGGACTTTACGAAAAACACTTAAGTGAGTGGTCAAACAGACAAGTTTCAAAAATATCCCACCTAGAATTAATCTAGTATATAAGAAGAAATTATAAACAGCTTAGAAATTTCTAAGTCCTGCGCCCGATGTCGATGGCCTCCCTTCCCGATGAGCATCATCTAAGTGTGTGCGACCTCGGCCAAACCGTTGCCACCATTTCACTACGGCTAGTTGCGAAATTCTTCTTGTTCCACACACCGCCAGTATTTCACGGGGAATCAATAAGCAGTTTAGACGTTTTTCCCACGAGAATCGTTCTGTCACACGTACTTGAACTTTGAAGTACATATCTAGTTGCCGCGCCATTACACTCCCACGCGGCAATGCCCCTAGTGTCCGTACCACAGCAGAAATGTGTCTGTCAATGCAGCACTTTTGTTTCGCACCGGTTTTAGAGTAGCACGAGATGTCTAACTTATTTTCTGAAGTCCATATGTTTGCAGTAAGTGGCTTGGAGTTCTAATCTTGCGAGGAGAAATAAATATATAAATAAAACCGAATTATAGGCGTAATTTTTGATCGAATTTTCACGTCGGGAATCAGGGGCAGTGTAACAGAACAAGTGTTATATGGATTAAGTGAATATATAAAGGAATACGTACCTAACGATCGCTTTTTACCGTGACAAACATAAAATGAAACTAATCTTTAAAATGCGAATATGGTTATGCGTTGAAAATTGTCTGGCGGATAAATGTGACAGTGTAAAAGACACGCATAACCACTCTGTTTGCAATATCGAAAACTGTTGTCATTACTGGTGTGTGAATTACGCTGCAGTACATTGAGACACGGCTACTGTGATATCCTCGACGTTATCTGTCAATAATTCTGTGTCCTTGTATATAACATGAAATGAGAGAGGTCAGGAGCATCATAAATTGCTATTTTGCCCATCATACATCGCAGCACAGACAAAATTTGTGACTGCACGGAGAATTTCTTGGTAGTGTGTTATCATGGACTGAGAATCATCGACAGATGTAGAAGTGACTTCAGGTGTATTCTAGGGAAGTTCATTGGGACACCTTATTGCTTATTTTCTACATAAACGATCTTGTGGACAATATTAATAATAACCTTAGACTTTTCGCAGATGATGAAGTTATCTACAACGGATTACAGTCGAAACGATGTTGTAGAAATGTTCAGTCAGCTCTTGGTAAGATTTTAGTGGTGCAAAGATTGTTCAGAAAGGTAAACTTACACACTTCACGAAACGAGAAATATAGTGTCCTATGAATATAATATCAGTGAGTCATATCCGTAATCTGTCGACTAATACAAATAACTGACAGTAACACTTAGTAGGGCCAGATTTTTGGCAATTTTGAATTAAAAGCCGCCAGGTGCAGTGCAATAATGTATTGTTTAATACTATGACCGAAATAACATGCAGACATCCCTGTGTCATTCATTTCCTCAATTGGACCTTTCGATTTAAACACTATCAAAGGTTTATTCATTGTAATAATTATTATTATTGTATTATTATTCTGGATAGATGACCTAGCTGCATGCAGAGGCAAATCAATCTATTCTAAACTATGAACGTAATTGTGAAAGTAACTTTTGTTTTAATTTTTGGATTATCTGCGTTTGAATTAACTGAGTGATCAAGTACAACTCTGACTAGTCCCAAAGGGAGGCTGCAACTCACAACTCCATATTGCCGCTGCTTCTGAAAGCTTGCAAAATGCTGCTGGCGCCTCAAATTCCAGTAAACAGAAAACCCCCTCAGTCTATGATACGGGATACTGGTATGGGCGTATTCAAAATATCCATTCAACTCCTCTTCATGTCCCTGATTAGCTACGACCAGTAAAGTACGGTACATACACTGAGCTGCGCATTTGGTCTGCGCTTTATTGCTCAGCTCTGTGTTACAGTCCTTGCCTGGATCGTAAACTATCACTAATTACTTAGCTGAGTGTTCCATAAGATAATATTGACGATTAATATTATGATGTGGATTGTGTCAACTGAACAAACACACAACATAAATTTAAAAGAAAAATTGAAAGATATTAAATACTTACATGCTGACAATTTACAGCTTATTCTGTGCAACTGACTAACTATTTGCTTTAAAGAATTTCTATATGAATTAGGAGTTACTAAGGAGAAACATATGTAATCTACATTTGAAAACATTTCTGCTGTCTCTTAGATACTTTATTTCCGATGATTGATAGAGGTTTCCCCTCTTTCTGTGCCAAATTTAAATTCATTAAATAGTATAGTAGTCCATTTTACTTCTAGTATTGTTCTTGTGAATATCTCTGTTACTGTCAAACTTGCATTAATTGTTGATAACATATTTCATGTGTGAATAAATGTAATGTGAGGCTGTATTTAATGTTTACAAACGCTTAAAGAAACACCTGAAAGATGTACTAGTGTGAACTCAACACAAGCTTCTAATATCTTACTTTTGTACAATGAACTCTTTTTACCTAAGTGAACAATTACCGCAGAATATTACCCCGTTAGACATTAGTAAATGAAAATATGCAAGTATATTAACTTACTGACTTCCGTATTCCTAAGGCTGGCAGTTATTCTTATAGCAAAATTAGCCGAAGCTAAACATTTTAACAGGCCTATTGTACGTTTTTTTCTTTTCAGTTTGTCATTAGTATACACACATAAGAACGTAGAAGTTTCTACCCCGATTATTATTTCTAGTTGATATACTAGATCAGTTCGAGGGGGGATATTTGAAACTTGTTTATTTGACCACTCGCTTAAATAAGAGTTTTTCGTAATGTCCCTAGGGTAAAGTTTTAATTTTTTTTCGCTCAGTTTTAAATAAAATGCTAAACGTTACGTTTTAGACTATTACACATCGCGTATTTAAGTATTTATACAAACAGCCAGCAGATGGCTGGAGCTATGTGCATACAGCAGTATCAAGACTACACTTCGGAAAGTCGAAAAATTGTTATATACTTGTATAGTCGAAGTGTCACAGCAGCACTGTTTATTTACTTTTCATTTCAGCGTTGTTCTAAGTAGGGCTTGTGCCATTAAATGTCTAATGCCTAACTATGGAAGACAGTGTAAATTTTAACTAAGCTCTTTCAGTAAATTGTAGAAAGTGCTATGCAATTTGTGAACATATATGTGTAGAATTAATTTTGTGGATGATTTTCATATTTACTTGGCAACCGATTAAATTATTCTCACTAAACCATAATTATTTATCGTAACGGAAAGTGCTTTAATTGTTGTTGGATCTTTACCTCTGGTAAGTGATGTGATGGTTGTCGTAGCTTATTCCAACAGGTAGAGTGCAGTGCAGCAGAAACTGAAGTGAAGGAGGCGTTTAGGTGATACTGTGAAACATACAATAGAGATGAAAAGAAATTGGAACAAGAGTGTAAGACTGCTGCTCTTCAGGTTGATTTAAATGACGTCATAAAGTTCTGGAAAGGTTCACGAAGGAGGAATGTCGGGAGAGGGGGCGTGCGGCAATAGATAAAATAGGAAGCAAGAATAGGTCCTTTTCAGACAAATTTGTTGTACATAACGAATGTAAGACGTAAGACACTGGAAACATAAGCGTTTCAACGCAATAATAAATGTTGATTACGAGTGGAAGGGCTAACAACACTGTATCTGTGTCAAAAGTCTCATTTATGAAGAAGTATCCTGAGATGGCTGATGATCGAGTTGTACTTCGTCTCCTTTTCCATCTTCACTAAACTTATCATGTAAAATATTTTGAGCTTCGAGAAGCACCCATAGACTCTTATTTTTATGTTACAGTTTCCGACGATATGCAATAACAAGAACGTGGAATGTCATCTTATAAGAAGAGCTGAAAGGCGTCGCCATGGGTGGTCCACTTAGCTCAGTGGTGGCCAACTTCTTCATGGAACGTTTAGGAGCACTGGGGCTGTACTTGGCAGCTTGTAAGCCTAATGTGCGGTACAAAAGGACCAACAGCCACACTTTCTAATGTGCTGGTCACTAGGGATGATGAAAACCTGAGACACAGTACGTATCGAAAACGTACACACACGGACCGATAACTGCAAAGACTCTCAAATCACCATCCGAGCCAGAGAAGTGGCATGATTAATAAGGTCGCAACGAGATCAACGCGAATATGTGAGCCGCAGCACCTCAGACGCGAGGTGCAGCAGCTAGAAAGCGTTCACAGGAGCAATGGGCGCTCCACCAGTTATATAACAAGTGTAACAGAGTCAAACACTCAGCGAAGTGACACATCGGAAAAACAAATGTTGAGTACGGCCTTTCTACCATACAGTCCCAGAGTGACGGACAAAATTGGCCATGGCGCAGAACGAGCTGTGTGGGACCAACTACATAGTAAAATTCGACGACACAAAGTTCTCCCTGTAGAGAAGAGCTATCAGACCCGCTCGTTCAAAGAAACGTGACAACAGCTTCAACAAGAGAGAAGAAAGCCTTAAGGTAAACTTATCCTGGATTCCCGTGCTGCAGAAGACGACCGCTGCACGTAGTAAGAGGAGAACCGCAGAGGTAACGACTGAAAGTCGCGAGCTCTATCTTCTTATCTCGTGTATTCTACTGAAAATGTCGAGCTTGTACTCTTGTTAACTTTCCTATTGCAGAGATCGCCTAAACTTTATTTTTCTTTTTAATTGGTCTTGTGCGCAACAAATAGCTTACTTGGTCTTAATGCTGCCACTGCTTGATCTGCTGCATTCCATTATTTAACAAAAACATAAAAAACCTATTATTCATGCTGAGTGCAATGCATGTTCTGTATGGCGGCTCCTGCTGTTGCTGCGGCTGATGCTGCTTACTATAACTACATATAATTCAAGAGAAAGGGTTTGGTCAAATCTAAACTCGATAAATGATAACCTAAACAAGTAGTTCCTTTTTTCAAAAGCTATATTCTGAAAGCAATTCTTTCTCATTCAATTAACAAAACGCTAGAAGCTCTTTGAACAATCGCTTCGTATGTAAATCTGCCTCCAGTGGCATTAAAGCAATATTACAAATTAATCAAACTCTTGAGACAGACTGAAATACTTCTCAATTAAATACATAGCGAAACAATTCCCTGACAATTACAAAAGAAATAAATGACAAAAATCAATACTTCATCTATTCGCCTAGCAATGATTTCCCTTAAGAATTCAACTATTATCATTATTAAACTTACCGTCTGCTGCTATGCACATACACAAACCCTTTTCTTTAAATTAATAAGCCCGCTGCAAATTACAAAAAAAATATCAACTAAATACCAAATCCTGTGTCGCTGCTGGCGGACGCGGCAGTACGGCAGCTGGGCGACGACCCCTCGCCCAAAACACGTACGCACCACAGCAGGCGGACTCCTACACTGGCTTTCCAAACTGCCACTAATTAATCCATGCGCTGCGAAGCGCGACAACAATATCTTAGATCCCAGAGCTTGTTTATGCGTGCTTTAGCCAACCTTTAAATACTAAGAGAGTATTACCAACTCTCACGACAACGGTAAAGCCCTTGGACGTTGGCGCGTCAGGTACAAAT
Source organism: Schistocerca nitens (assembly GCF_023898315.1). Lineage (NCBI taxonomy): Eukaryota > Metazoa > Arthropoda > Insecta > Orthoptera > Acrididae > Schistocerca > Schistocerca nitens. The sequence goes on from NC_064620.1 coordinate 37,201,064, forward strand.
AATCTACGGCCATGAACTCGACTCAAATCCATTAGAAGCAACGGAGAGTGAAGCTTTGACAATGCCAGCCACTCGTGCTGGCGAAACGTCGGAAAAATCATCAGCCGACGTTGCCCAGAGAACACGAGACAGAAGCCAACAGGCAGCGGTCACAAAAGCCTTAACAGTTTTATAATAATAACAAAGATTTACGAATTCATTAACGTAGCGAACATTTTTAACGTAAATTGGTTATGTATTCATTACCAATAAAATAGCGGACTCATTTCTAAATCATGACCATTTTCTTCCTGAATGCATTAAGGCGCGTTCTCGAAAAGTGTCGGTGGAAAGTAACAGACCAACATCTCTTACGCCAGACGACCTGCATTAATGCCTTTGCAGCAGTTGCCTGCCCCAGTACTCTCATCGGTCAATTGATTTTCGCTGCCCCACTGTACCAAATTCCGTCATTATTAAGGGAGGTCCATTTTGTTTATTCTGATGCATTCACCCACCTCATTTCAGAACGTGAGGATGTTAATAGTAATTGAAATTATAAATTAAAAAATTGCATCCACTAACAGTGTGAGTACAGTTCATCAGTTAAAAATGAATGTAATGTTCGTGCTGTGAAATAACATTTGTGTTTACAGTTAACCGTTGCAATGAAAATGTGGGGCGCTCAGCAATTTATGAACAGGCACGCTATTTCAATGGCACTCACCAGCCGAAAATGACTACGAACCTGTAAATGGAATTGCATCTTCACATAATAATTAATACGTGTCCAGCCGTATACTTTGATATCCACAAGTGCGATTCTATGAGCTTTGGTCTAAATTTCACATGACAACGCAGCGGCAAAAACAATTCGCCAGTAACGCATACACCGGACTTGGAACGTACTCAGTAACTCTGTAGCGTTCTTTATTCTTTAGTGTGAAAATGGACTAAGAAACTGTTCTATTATTTCCAAGAAAACTATGTGAAATTCTAATGTCGTATTCCACAAGACAAAAGCCTTTTTTGCTGTCTGCCTACAGCCTGTGGCTCTTGTACCACAACCCTCCTTGTACGGGATTAAAGTGTCCACTTCGGAAGGGTCTGACCGTGTGTGTTACCTAATGCATCGGTTGAGGCATGCTCAGTACTATCACAGAACGCAAGGGTCGAAAGAAGTATCTTTAAACAGAATATCAGTAACGCAATTCTACAATCCAAGAGAACGTGAAACGCAAACGCTCGACAATGTAAGAGGAAACAATCTATTGCAAGAAGTTTGGTCGTCAGCGCGTAGATCGTTCTTCTTTTGCAGAAAGTTCGTGATAAAACCACCGATCTTCTACTCAAAATCTGTATCAAGTTCTCCTCTACCGCACATTACTAAAATATACCCCAAAGAAATTGAAATTTACCATTATTTTGGAAAATAATGAAACTACTGTTCGTAAATACAGGGAAAGTATCATTATCAAGTCTGCACGTTTGACGTAAGACACCATTCTCTGCATTAGCGCGTATCTATAAGTATACTTCACTGTTAAATGTTCTTTATTAAATACGCAGCACAGAGCACACATTTGCATGAAATCTACCTATCATCATTTCAGTATCTCTTTCTTGCACCAGAAACAAAGCAGCACAACACCGTAAGTTCAGCGTAAAAGGATGAAGCAATCATGCTTACACTTTTTACTATTTACTGAAAAACATACACTTGGAAGGATAAGCCTACATTTTGAGACTGAATTAATTATTGATTCTTTGTTGTATAGTTTCATAACTGCATCACTGAGAACTGTTAAGAAATTTTCAATCATTTTATAGTAATTTAACTGTCTTAAGTATGACACTTAAAACGTTACAGGGTCGTATTATGGTATACATACATTATGCCGACCAAAATTTTTCACTTTATTCAGCAGTTTTATTAATATGAATTATAAAATTCACTGCACAAACCCGTTTATAGTATTTAGCAAAGGTTTGAGATTACATGAAAATGTTGATGAGCTTCAGGGTACTGTGAGCTGTCTTAGTCTGTTAGATCCACCACAAAAGTCGCTCACGCATGCTTCTAATTGACACACAATTTCTGGTGCAAAAATAATACTAGCGTCTACATCAAGTCAACAATTTCAGAACTATGAAGCAGAGCATAGCAAGTTGCGAGTTTCTTGGTATACAGCCTGCCCCACGAAGGGGATTACTCTGTCTGAATTTTAATAACTCGAACAAAAATTAAAAAAACTATGAGTTTTCAAGTCACGTAGGTGGTAAAATATTACCGACGACGTTTCACTGTTGAAGATGCTCAAAATGCCCTCCATCGTCAGCAATACAGCGTCTGCAACGCTGAGGAACAGATCGACACACATGTGTTGTGGCTGGCGTTGAAATGGGTCCACAGGCGTCACAATCGTCTGTCTCACTTCATCCACCTTGTGTGACTTCGCGGCGTGAACCCTGTCTTTCAGTTCCCTAAGGAAAGTAGTCTAAAAGCGTATCGAGAGATCTATGTGGAAACTCAACACTTCTTCATCGGCCTGTCCACGTCTCAACAAATGTTTCGTCCAGAAACAGTCGCACGTCACGATGGTAATGAGACGGTGCACCGTCTTGTTTGGGGGGAAAAAAGAAAAAAAAACATCTTCATCTCGCTACAGTTGGTGAACACCTAGTAAAATTCATCTCCTGCGGCATGGTAGGTAATTTACACCTGTCACTGTTACTTCAAAAATGATGGCTCTAGAAGTTCTCTGACAGACATACCACACTACAGTGATAATCCAGGAAGATTAACAGCTCGGTCCTCCATAATATGAGGCTTATCTCTTGTCCAGTACACCCAGTTATGGCGATTGCTGGTTGCATTCAGTTTAAACGTCGTCTCGTCAGACCAAACAATGACATCATTCAGCTGCTCATTATTACAAACCCATTCACAAAATTCGAGGCGACTATCCCGATCGTCCTTATTCAGCGCAATAAGCTGCCTAGAAATGAAAAGTTTCCATTTTTCTCGCTTTTATTTGCTTATACCTGGTTCACGTGTAGCTTACCGTATGGATTTCATTGGGGATATTGTGAAAGTTTGTTCCGCTGCGTCCTACCCCCCTCTTTCGTCCGCTACTAATTTCTTCCTGCCACACCGTCCCTTCTTCACATCACGCACAGTTTCTTGCCTCTAAAATTTGTCGTGCAGTTTCGTTATAGTTACACCTGACCGCAGCACAGGGTCAAATGTCAAACTCTGCATGCCATCGTCTCTGCACTTCTTCCATGCATTCACATTTCAATAACACTTCAAAACCCACTTTCTTTGCTCCAATTACAGCTTTCCAGTCAGCTTGTTATTTTCTAGCAAATGAAAATAACAGAAAAACAGATGAATGTCTCCCTATACTAGTCGCGAGAGCACCATACACCCGGGTGACAAACGTCATGGGATGGCGATATAAACACAAACTGGTGGCCGTAGTATCGCATACAAGACATACACTCCTGGAAATTGAAATAAGAACACCGTGAATTCATTGTCCCAGGAAGGGGAAACTTTATTGACACATTCCTGGGGTCAGATACATCACATGATCACACTGACAGAACCACAGGCACATAGACACAGGCAACAGAGCATGCACAATGTCGGCACTAGTGCAGTGTATATCCACCTTTCGCAGCAATGCAGGCTGCTATTCTCCCATGGAGACGATCGTAGAGATGCTGGATGTAGTCCTGTGGAACGGCTTGCCATGCCATTTCCACCTGGCGCCTCAGTTGGACCAGCGTTCGTGCTGGACGTGCAGACCGCGTGAGACGACGCTTCAGCCAGTCCCAAACATGCTCAATGGGGGACAGATCCGGAGATCTTGCTGGCCAGGGTAGTTGACTTACACCTTCTAGAGCACGTTGGGTGGCACGGGATACATGCGGACGTGCATTGTCCTGTTGGAACAGCAAGTTCCCTTGCCGGTCTAGGAATGGTAGAACGATGGGTTCGATGACGGTTTGGATGTACCGTGCACTATTCAGTGTCCCCTCGACGATCACCAGTGGTGTACGGCCAGTGTAGGAGATCGCTCCCCACACCATGATGCCGGGTGTTGGCCCTGTGTGCCTCGGTCGTATGCAGTCCTGATTGTGGCGCTCACCTGCACGGCGCCAAACACGCATACGACCATCATTGGCACCAAGGCAGAAGCGACTCTCATCGCTGAAGACGACACGTCTCCATTCGTCCCTCCATTCACGCCTGTCGCGACACCACTGGAGGCGGGCTGCACGATGTTGGGGCGTGAGCGGAAGACGGCCTAACGGTGTGCGGGACCGTAGCCCAGCTTCATGGAGACGGTTGCGAATGGTCCTCGCCGATACCCCAGGAGCAACAGTGTCCCTAATTTGCTGGGAAGTGGCGGTGCGGTCCCCTACGGCACTGCGTAGGATCCTACGGTCTTGGCGTGCATCCGTGCGTCGCTGCGGTCCGGTCCCAGGTCGACGGGCACGTGCACCTTCCGCCGACCACTGGCGACAACATCGATGTACTGTGGAGACCTCACGCCCCACGTGTTGAGCAATTCGGCGGTACGTCCACCCGGCCTCCCGCATGCCCACTATACGCCCTCGCTCAAAGTCCGTCAACTGCACATACGGTTCACGTCCACGCTGTCGCGGCATGCTACCAGTGTTAAAGACTGCGATGGAGCTCCGTATGCCACGGCAAACTGGCTGACACTGACGGCGGCGGTGCACAAATGCTGCGCAGCTAGCGCCATTCGACGGCCAACACCGCGGTTCCTGGTGTGTCCGCTGTGCCGTGCGTGTGATCATTGCTTGTACAGCCCTCTCGCAGTGTCCGGAGCAAGTATGGTGGGTCTGACACACCGGTGTCAATGTGTTCTTTTTTCCATTTCCAGGAGTGTATAACAGGGCAGTGCATTCGCGAGGCTGTCATTTGTACTCAGGTGGTTCATGTGAAACGGTTTCCAACGTGATTATGGCCGCACGACGAAATTTAACAAACTTTCAACACAGAATGGCAGTTGGAGGTACATGCATGGGACATTGCATTTCGAAAATCGTTAGGGAATTCAACATTCCGAGATGTACGGTGTTAAGAGTGTGGCGACAGTAACAAAATTCAGGCATTACCTCATTTATTTTTACTGTATATTCTCATCTCTGTCTCCGATACATCTCTGTTTTCATCCTAAGGTTTTCTCGAGTACGAATACCATGGAACTTATTCCCTCACCTTTCAGCCCATGTCCTACCACCCTATTCTTTCCTCTACTTAGTGTTTTCTGTGTATTCTTTCCCCGTCAATTCTGCGGAGAGGCTTCTTGGGTCTTATCCGTCCATTTAATCTTCATATTTATTCTGTACCATCAGAATTAAAATCTTTCGATTCCCTTCTTCTGTGCTTTTTCCTCACCCCTATTCTCTTTCATACAATGTTGTGCTTCAGATTAACATTCTCTGAATCTTCCTTCTCAGTATACGGACTATCTTTGATATTAGTCGATTTCTTGTCGACGAATGCTCGCTTTGCGTATACTAGTATTTTTCTTTTACCCTCCTTGTTGCGCACGTCACGGTTTATTTCACTTCCAACATAACAGAATTCCTTTGTTTCGTCTGCTACGTATTCACCATATTTGATGTTACGTTTGTTGCTTACCTTAGTTCTGCTGTTCCTTAACTCTTTCGTTTTGTTCAGTTTACTTCTCACCCAAATCCGAAGTCAGTAGACTGTTAATCCCACTGGATTGGATTCCGTAATTTTCCTCGATTTTACAGGTTCATCAGCGAATCTCATCATTCGTTCCTATCAACTTGAATTCGAAAAGCAGTCTTCTTTTCTGTATAAAACACAATAAAACCTAAAACTAATCCTCGTGTAACATAATTGCCATGTACACGTCTATTAGAAAGTTAATTAATCGATGTTTCAAGAATCATCCACACACGAACGGCCATTTTACGATGGTGAAACGTTTGAACCGGGTGATTTGTAGAGTAGTTTAAGGACGTTATTCCTTGGCGAAATATCGTCGGTCTTTTTCAATCGAAATGTGTTGTCTTTGCAGGAAAATATTATGTGTTGTTATCTGTACGGCTCACATCATCATGATCATCATCATCCATCAGTCTATCAAAACACACGTTTCAGGTGAAATTTGTATTGTATGTTTTTGGTTTCGTTTCTTGGCTGGTACCATTATTCTCCTCTTTGGAATTTTGATACTCGTTCTAAATTTTTCCTCCATTTTTGTTATTGTCTCCATCATTTTCTGAACATTGTCACTTCCTGCTACCACTGCTTTATTATCAGTTTTCATTCTCTCGTCCTACATTTCTTTCACCTATATTCAAGAGTTCATCCGAAAATCTGTCACAACAGATATTAAGAAGGTCTGGAAATACGGCGCAACCTTTCCTTACAGCTTTTTTAACAGCTGTTTGAACTTCTCTTATTTCGCACATGAACCTTATTACTGACAACGTTTACTGGACCATACAAACCACAGCGAATAGAAATTAATGAAAAGTAACGATAGAGTATATAACAAGTTGGCTAGATACATCAAGGACAAGAGACAGGCGTTCAATGGCTTTGAAAGAGAAATTTTGTCTAACAATCTCACTGAAAACCCCAACAGGTCTTACATAAAATCAGTAAGCGGTTCGAAATCATCTGTCCATTCACTCAGTGACCATACTGGAATGATGTAGAGGATTGATGAATGGTGCTCGCTCCCGCAGTTGACCCCGAACGTAAATAAATTTAACATATTGCGCATACATAGGAAAAGAAATCCACTATTGTAGAATTATTGATGAGAAATTTCTGGAAGCAACGTCTACCGTAAAATATTTAGAACTAACTATCCAAGTCGACCTCAAGTGTAATACAACAGTGAAAAAGCCGAAATACTGAATTCAGTCTTCAGAAATTGTTTCACCGAGGGAAAACGTAACACGGTCCCTCCTTTCAATCGTTGTAGTAAAGTCGGTGAGGCAGATATTGAGATAACGGATCACGGAACAGAAAAGCAACTATAGTCGCTTAGCAGTAGAAAGGCATCTGGACCAGAGGAGATAACTGTAAGATTCTACAAAGATTACGCGAAAGAGCTAGCTCTCCGTATAGGAACAGCTTATCGTAGTTCGCTGGAGAAACGATGGGAGCCTAGCGACTGGAGAAAGGCGCAGCTTACTCTCATTTTCAAGGAAGGTCGTAGGTCAGAAGCACGTAATTACAGGCCTGTACCTTTGACGACAATCTGTTGTTAAATTATGAAACACGTTTCATGCCCAAGAACTGTGATGCCTTTGGAGAACAAAAATCTCCTCTAAAAAAATCGGCACGGATTCCGCAAACAGAGATCTTGCGAAACTCAGCTCCCTCTGTTCCTCCATGAGATCCATAGCGCTGTAGACAACGGCACGCAGGTTTATGCGTGTTACTTGAACCCAGGAAGACATTTGTCACCGTCCCGCTCTGTCATATACTGGAAAAAATACGAGCTTACGGAGTATATGAATTCCGGGGCAACCAAAAAGTGTGTTGGGAGCGTTACCGTATACAATGTATATAAATGATCTAGTATAAAGCGTCGGAATCTCTTTCAGACTGTTCGCATTTGATGCGTTTGTCTGCAGGGAAGTAGCTACGCCAGAAAGCAGAATGGCAGAATCGATTTGTAGAATGATGTAGAGGATTGATGAATGGTGCTCGCTCTCGCAGTTGACCCAGAACGTAAATGAATTTAACATTCGCGCATACATAGGAAAAGAAATCCACTGGAAGCAACATCTACCGTAAAATATCTAGAATTAACTATCCAAGGTGACCGCAAGTGTATTGATATTAAGGAAATGAAGCTCATCCACTCAAGAAGTGGCTTACAAAACACTTCTTCGATCGGTTCTTGAGTATTTTTCATAGGTCTGGAGCCTTTATCGGGCAGGACTGATGGAAGAGATAGAGAAGATCCGACAAAGAGCGGCGCCTTTCGTCACGGGATAGTTTAGTCGGCATGAGAGCGTTGCACACACGCTTAACAAACTCCAGAAACGTTGTGCACCACACAGAGGTTTCCCACTGAAATTTCGAGAGAGTGGTTTATGGGAATAGTCGGAAAACGTATTACTTCCTCCCACATACAAGTTGAGGAAGTTCGAGAAATTGGAATCAGTACAGTTTTAGAAACGATCATTCTTCCCGCGCGCCATTCGCGAACGGTACAGGGAATGGGTAACCAGTTAGTGATACCATAAGTACCCTCCGCCACATGGCGTAAGGTTGCTTGCGGAATGTTGATGTAGACGCAATGTAGATGTAGACACGTCTTACAATCACGCTGTCACGGGTAGAAACCGTTGTCTCAGGCAGACACAAAGGAGAAGTTGAAATAGTTCACCAGACGAAACATCAGTCTCCACAGTTAAAACAGCGCACTGGTCGCAGCTTGTGTACTGGTACTGGGCGACCGTTTGACGCTTAGAGGCTCACTGCGAAGTTGTGTGTGTGTGTGTGTGCGTGCGTGTGCGTGTGTGTGTGAGAGTGTATGTGTAGCAGTCCATTCTACGGAATCAACGAAGCAAATCCAGTCATGACAGAAAGGAAGAAAGGAATAATCATGTCGGACCTGGTCATGACTACACTATAAACGAAACTGCCCGACTTGTTGGTGTTTCAGTGCTTCTGTCCAACAGGCCTACACTCGCAGCCACCTAAGGCAGTGGTGTTGAGATGCTGACCAACATGGAACAGATGGTAGTGTCACACCTTGTCGATGAAATCTGGTTTCAAACCTGAGGGGAATTAATGCTGTCAGTGGATGGGATATTTGGACTCCGGTGCTTCGCATAAGGCCATTGCTCTCAGTAGCAATGGAAGCTGCAAGTCTTCGGTGAGGCAAAACAACACGGGAACCTGACAGCAGCTGATTCGAGGCGTGTCATGTGGTCCGACAAGTAACGATTTTGCACCTCTTCAGATGATTGTCGCGCGGGGTAGCCGTGTGGTCTAGGGCGCCTTCCCAAGGTTCGCGCGGCTACCCCCGTCGGAGGTTCGGGTCCTCACTCGGGCAAGGGTGTGTTTGTTGCCCAAAGTATTAGTTTAAGTCAGATTAAGTAGTGTGTAAACCTAGGTACCGATGACCTCAGCAGTTTGGCCCGATAGGAACTTCCTACATATTTTCAAAACTTTTTCAGATGATTCAAGGCGTTAGGTGAGCCGACGGGCCTATGAGAAGTTCATCCCGCATTGTGCAGAGGGCTTGGTTCAGGGCAGAAATGGCTCTATGATATTCTGTGCGTGTTTTTTGTACCATTACTTACCCCCTATCATTTTGGTTCTCACGAACATGAGCCTGAATACTTATTTCAGCATTCTCTGTGACCAAGTGTTGCCCTTTCTTACACATCTTCAAGAGGAGTATGCTGTGGACACTCTTGTCTTCCAAGATACAACAGCATTCATCAGAGAGCTGCATACATACATTCACAGACTAGTCACTAGTTAGGCAACCTATCGTAACTCAGCCATTTTTAATAGCACAGAAAATTTGTGGGACTCTCCTGTACAGCGGGTGAAGCATCGCAGGCTACAGAATAAAATCTTCTCGGTTTCCAAGGCGCGTCGATTCGAATAAAATCCTCAAGCTTCCAATGGCTATCTCCGACATCGTCGTCAGGAGTAAAACTACCGATTGCTGGGGCTGGTGCGATTTTCCGCTTGTATAGCAACGAATACCAATCAGATAGGGCCGAAATGACGCGTGCACGAGTGGCGAGTTGGGCGGCTCACAGCAGCTCCGGCCTGCCACGGGACGGAGTGACGTCATGTGACGCGAGGTCGGCGCTACGTTTAAAAGTGCCACTCCCGCCTTCTTACAAGCGTTAATCATATGTCGTTGCCTTCTTCGACATCCAAAGCCCCCACGCCCTACTCAGTGTGTAGCTCCCGGTCTCTGTTGAAATTGTTGCCGTTCATTCTAATCTCAGCGGCCAGTTCCAGCCCGCCACCAAGATACGAGAAATGCTGCGCCCTGTTAAAGGCGACATAGCTCTTCGTGTGGCCGGTGTGTATGGTGTCCCTTGCGAGTGCGGCAGTATCTACATAGATCAATTCGGCCAGCTGCAGAGCGTTTCATCGAGCACAAGAGACATAAACGAGGAAGCTGGACAAGTCGGCCATAGCTGATCAGGGAAACAGACACAAAATATAGTTTGAGGACACTGAAACGTCCCCTTAGAAAAATTTTACAGGACTGTGCTTAAGCTGAAACACAATATTTATGTTAGCGCAACGCAATCTGACTTTCAATAATCCCTACAAAAGAATGGGCCCTGACTAACATTAAACTATACCTTTCACAAATCACTTACCTCACAAAAATCTTCGCTACTCAAGCTACTGTAGTGTTAGGCAGCTGGCTGTGAACAGCGCGTAGCGTTGCGCAGTTGGAGGTGAGCCGCCAGCAGTGGTGGATGTGGGGAGAGAGATGGCGGAGTTTTGAAATTTGTCATGTACTGCTATATATATATATTATGACTATTGAGGTAAATACAGTGTTTGTTCTCTATCAAAATCTTTCATTTGCTAACTATGCCTATCAGTAGTTAGTGCCTTCAGTACTTTGAATCTTTTATTTAGCTGGCAGTAGTGGCACTCGCTGTATTGCAGTAGCTTGAGTAGCGAAGATTTTTGTGAGGTAAGTGATTTGTGAAAGGTATAGTTTAATGTTAGTCAGAGCCCATTCTTTTGTAGGGATTATTGAAAGTCAGATTGCGTTGCGCTAACAAAAATATTGTGTTTCAGCTTAAGCACAGTCCTGTAAAATTTTTCTAAGGGGACATTTCATATGGCGACCCTGCCAGGATACCTCACTGGAATCTTCTGATTTTTTCTTGTAGTTTGTGTAATTAGTGTAGCTATTGTTTATTGCTAGCGCGTAATTGTAGAGAGAATCTCCTTTGTAGTTGCAGTCTTTCATTGTTGTACAGTAAAACAGGTGTGGCATGCATGTAGATTTGCACCAAGTATTTCGCAGCTGCAATTAACTAGATATTATTTTCAGTGCTATGTTAATGTGTTCCCCTATTTTTGCTCTTCAAATTGTGTTTTTCTGTGTTGTCGTGTGAAATATTGTGACAATAATGACGTGTGAAAAACGTAACACTAGGCTCCAAAGTAAATTGAGAAATGACAGCGAAGACGAAAGCAGTGTGTTAGCGCCACCGTGTAATCAATTAACTAATATTCAAAGTAGTAATTTGGTAACTGTGCATAGGGAAATGGAGCGGGTGGCAAACAATGGCGTGGACAGTGAAACAATTAGTGAAGAGGGAAGCATTATCGATCGATCGGTTGGCAACAGCTCGCCTCAGGAATCGGGAATGACAGGACACAATTTTGCAAATATTGTAGACTCAGGTTTTGGGTCCTCACCGTTTTCTCAAATGAGTCAAGACACATTTTCTGCTTGTCAAAATGTGAATGTTGCCGGTGAAAATACACTGCAAAAAAGCATAGAGAAACAGATTCCAGACACTAATACATAATTATTGCAATTAATGCAACAAATGGGACAAAATCTTCAAAAGTTAGACACAATGGAACAAAATCTTCAAAAGTTAGACACCACACTTGAACAAACACGTGAAGATTTAACTACTGAGTTACATAAAATCGAATCGAAATGTCAAAAAGTCTGTAATGACGTAAAAACACAAATTTGTGAGCATTTCCAACCTATTTTTTCGCGTCATGAAAATGCATTACAGAATCATGAAGCAGCCATAAAAGAACTGCAAACTATTGTTCATGAAAATCACGACACCCTGCAAGCTAAAATTGATTCAGTTGCATCTACCGATTCGGTTACGCAACTTGCAAAAACTCAAGAAAACTTAAAGGGCACAGTAGATACGATTTCAACACAAATGGACACTCTGAAACTTGGTTCAGAAAAACACACTGAGGAAATGTGTTCACTATCAGAGAAAGTAGCCGATCTTTCGGATCAGGTCACTAACTTATCTACAAAGGTAGATGATGATCTGAACGACACAAGACCTGTAGCCTTCACTGACACAGAAGAGTATGAACAAATTAGAAAATTCAAACAAAATCAAAATCAAATCAATACACAGTACAAAAGAGAAATCCGGGAAGTACAAGATCAGTTGACGCAGGTAATACAAGAATTACATATTTCAGAGGACACTCGCGCTCCAGTACGGGAAGAGGGACATAGAAATACGGAACAACCACAAAATAATAACAATAATAACACAGGACATTTCGGAAATTATGAAAGAAATTGGCAAGGCGCATTGGATTTTGAGATGGAACCGCCGACACGACGTAACAATGACCGATATGCTACTCGCCGACATGATGATTTTGACTATAAGCTGTTCATTACTACACGTAAATTCAAAAATTTAAGAATTCTGGCAACGACATTCATCCACAAGCATTACTCCATCAATTCTCTCATTGTTTTCCTCTCAACTGGTCGTTAGAACACAGATTAGAATTTATGTTCGGCTACTTAGAGATTGAACCAGCTGTAAGAATGCGATCGGTCATTCACGATTGCCACAGTGAAGGAGAATTTTACCATGCCTTCCTCTCAGCATATTGGTCTCAAGCCACACAACACCGAGTAAAACATGCCTCATAATGATGAAACATTTCGAACAATCTGAATTCTCCAGTCTTGTGAAATACACTCCTGGAAATTGAAATAAGAACACCGTGAATTCATTGTCCCAGGAAGGGGAAACTTTATTGACACATTCCTGGGGTCAGATACATCACATGATCACACTGACAGAACCACAGGCACATAGACACAGGCAACAGAGCATGCACAATGTCGGCACTAGTACAGTGTATATCCACCTTTCGCAGCAATGCAGGCTGCTATTCTCCCATGGAGACGATCGTAGAGATGCTGGATGTAGTCCTGTGGAACGGCTTGCCATGCCATTTCCACCTGGCGCCTCAGTTGGACCAGCGTTCGTGCTGGACGTGCAGACCGCGTGAGACGACGCTTCATCCAGTCCCAAACATGCTCAATGGGGGACAGATCCGGAGATCTTGCTGGCCAGGGTAGTTGACTTACACCTTCTAGAGCACGTTGGGTGGCACGGGATACATGCGGACGTGCATTGTCCTGTTGGAACAGCAAGTTCCCTTGCCAGTCTAGGAATGGTAGAACGATGGGTTCGATGACGGTTTGGATGTACCGTGCACTATTCAGTGTCCCCTCGACGATCACCAGTGGTGTACGGCCAGTCTAGGAGATCGCTCCCCACACCATGATGCCGGGTGTTGGCCCTGTGTGCCTCGGTCGTATGCAGTCCTGATTGTGGCGCTCACCTGCACGGCGCCAAACACGCGTACGACCATCATTGGCACCAAGGCAGAAGCGACTCTCATCGCTGAAGACGACACGTCTCCATTCGTCCCTCCATTCACGCCTGTCGCGACACCACTGGAGGCGGACTGCACGATGTTGGGGCGTGAGCGGAAGACGGCCTAACGGTGTGCGGGACCGTAGCCCAGCTTCATGGAGACGGTTGCGAATGGTCCTCGCCGATACCCCAGGAGCAACAGTGTCCCTAATTTGCTGGGAAGTGGCGGTGCGGTCCCCTACGGCACTGCGTAGGATCCTACGGTCTTGGCGTGCATCCGTGCGTCGCTGCGGTCCGGTCCCAGGTCGACGGGCACGTGCACCTTCCGCCGACCACTGGCGACAACATCGATGTACTGTGGAGACCTCACGCCCCACGTGTTGAGCAATTCGGCGGTACGTCCACCCGGCCTCCCGCATGCCCACTATACGCCCTCGCTCAAAGTCCGTCAGCTGCACATACGGTTCACGTCCACGCTGTCGCGGTATGCTACCAGTGTTAAAGACTGCGATGGAGCTCCGTATGCCACGGCAAACTGGCTGACACTGACGGCGGCGGTGCACAAATGCTGCGCAGCCAGCGCCATCCGACGTCCAACACCGCGGTTCCTGGTGTGTCCGCTGTGCCGTGCGTGTGATCATTGCTTGTACAGCCCTCTCACAGTGTCCGGAGCAAGTATGGTGGGTCTGACACACCGGTGTCAATGTGTTCTTTTTTCCATTTCCAGGAGTGTATTTTGAAGACATGTTTCACAAGAATCAGTACCTGTCAAACCCATACAGCCCCTCAGAACTCATCCGCATTTGCTTAATCAAATTACCTGAACATTTACGACATATTATTTTAGCAGGACGTTGCAAAGAAGACATTGAGGCTTTTCAGGGGCTGTTACAAGAACTGGAAATTGACACTGACAATCGGGGAACGCGGAAACAGGAGCACAACAATTACAGGTCACATCTGTCACAATTCCACGATGAAAGAAATAATAACTGGACACGACAAGGCTATTCTCACAACACATATTGTGACCAAAACAGACACCTCCCGTATGACAACCGTTGGCAGAGTAGTAATAATTACAGGGAAAGATCACCTCTCCACGGTAGTGACTATCACAGAGAAAATCAGAGAAACAGACAATTTGGGAACCAAAATAATTATTATCAATTGAGACAGAATAACTTTAGACGCCACGGTCCAGCGCGCAGTTACGATTCAGGGAGAAATTCTCCACCACGTGACCGACAAGAAAGAAACTATGGCATCTACCGACATGACGACCGACGATATGATCGTAACGACAGACCTGAATTGCATCAGAACTGGCGGGATTCGAACAGAGCAAGGGCCTCTCGACAAGGCGAATTTGTAGACGTTAGGTCTCCTAATCCCAATAACGGCGCGCGCCAAGAAAGAGACAGACATTGACTTGCACAGCAGGCAGCCGTGTGCGCCCGCTGGCTCCGAGAAAAATAACATAAGACGCTAGCCTTGAGAAAAATTTTAGCAATCCTTACCGATGTATAAAACATGACAATTGCTTTTCAGTTGAAAGTCTGCGTACTGGGAAGAGTAAAGGTTTACACCACATTACACATGTAAAACCGTTTATTGAAAGATAATCTGCTTTTTAACTTTGTCATTGCCATAAAACTTTTCACTTCACATTTCTAGTATGCATTGTCAGACTTAGAAACTGTTACCATGCAACAATGTTTGAAGTTAAATATCCAGTCTAGAACCTAGGGAACATTTTTAAACAGAAATTACGATTGCATTGTTATAGTGAACAGACGACTCAGTGTTGTATTTGTACATTCTTGCTTGTTTGTTGCATGATTACGTAACGACTATAAGGCTCACATACTTAGGACACATACTGGTACTGCTAATGAGATTCTAATGCAACATTTTGGTTTACTTGAAAGTACATTCTCGATTTAAAGTACTTTCAGTGAGATACCAGATGACATAGTGGTTAGTTTATGTGACAGCTACACGATTTTATCACGACGCTACCAATGAGTGACAATTTACAATGTTGCTTTTGCGGTGTTTTTGTTTTATATCTGCATAGTTTTTCTGAATTATTCTGGAAAGTAAAACATGTTTTAGTAGTAACTTTTGTGGTATAGCAACAATTAGACTGCCTTTACCGTAGCACAACAATACTTTAAAGCACAGTACTTTCCTCATCACGGCAATAAGCGTAATAACTAAGATATCTATACGCAAAGCATTTCACTTTTGTGTATCATGAGGTAAGTACATTGACTTCTGCAGAACTTAGCTTTCGGAGGACGATAACTACGACACTTCCACAGAGATTTTGTTGCAACAAGACGCACATTTAGCGCTACAGGACACGTATTTGAGTGATTAATTTTGTACTTAAAATATTTATTTTTAAAGATATTTGGAGTACAATGATACAAAAGTTTTCCATGATACATTTCATTCCATTGCTGTAATCTGTAACACCTGAGGCTATAATTACATTAATCCTCAGGGGGGTACACGCTTACTTTGTGTACCATGTGTTTGGCAAGCACAAGGAGCCCTAGCTAATATGGTATTTGCTTACACAACTTTACACATCGGTACCATATTTCTCCAACACAGAATTACACAGCTATCTGATTATTTAACAGAGAAACAAACATTTCTTTACTACATCAGTGACAGATATTTACGTAATTACACAGTTGGATAACTTCACACTTACGAAATTGTATTTTGTCTGTACTTTGTGAACTGTTCATATTTTTTCGGACCCATTGTGATGATATGAGAGCTTTGAATGATATATTTTGTATGGGATCACGATTTTTGAAGTACGTTTGAGGTAGATGATACTATTGAAATGAGCAGAGAATATTTTTTAGGTTTTGAAATTATTGGAGGAAGCTACGACTATTTTGAGAGTTCACTGAGGTGTTATGATATTATTACGATGACTATGTGTATTATGCTGTTGCGGTATGTTTATGATCAATAAGCTGATGCTATATGAGTTATTTGAGTATGCTATGTATCTGTTATCATAAAATATTGAAGAAGTGTCGACGAATAAGGTAAGGAATAATGAGTAGTGGTTAGGGACTCACTCTGGTTTATGAAACAGGTTGTTGGAAACCAAGAATCGTTCTTTAAGAGTTATGAAATGTATGTAAATGCGTGAATGTATTACAATGCCGACGAAAACTTTTTGGACACTGTTATATCAATAGGATTTTGTTTCTACAGATTTGTAACGCAAATTCTTGACCTGTGAAATATTTTTATACGAGACTGCCACTGTAGCGGAAACTGTTGTTGTAAATATTTCGGTAAGAAAGGTAAGTGACCTTGATGTAATGCGTCTTGAGCGGCCACCTGTGCCAGCCACCTGGAGAAACAGCCATTAGGTGAAAAAAAAGAGGCCATTAACCTCGCTATTGACATTCCTTTGTAGAAAGCATTGCAAATACGACACGCTCATTACTTGGAAACATATGATTACTCGTATTTTGTGCTACTTACTGAAATGCTTATGAATTGATGGGAAATATTCGTACAACTGCACACCTGATTAGGACAAGTGTCTTTCTACGAGAGTTGAGAGAATTTCTACTAACTTATGAAATGTCACATGACTATTGAATGATATTTTTATGCTTTGCTTTTCATAGTTGCTTATTTCATTTGATATCTAGTTTCCAGCTGTGTTGCAGCATTGCTTTTATGAAATAAAATGCATTTGCTAATGTGAACACTTTCTGTCAACAGATCTATTAAATAATAATTTTGTAATCCACATTCTTAAAAAAAGGAGCACTTGGAAAGGAAAGAACAATAAGAAAGGACTAGTAACAGTAACTGCACACATAATTTTCTTTTCAAGTACATGGTAATATTTTTTTTTACAATAAGTTGTTGTGGTGCACCACTTTAATTACTTAGACATTAAGATGTGATTATACATTTCCCTTATCTGCATTGTTATCTTTAGTGTACTATTTTTTCTGCTTGAGCTTTGTCATGTTTAGATATAGGTCCTAGCATTTACTGCTGTTTTTTTTTGCCAGGCATAATATTACTGAATTTGACTTTATATTACTGTGTTAAGCCAGTTTTACTACTGATTTATTTTTCTTGTTTGCTGCTCATTGCCTTATATTAGTCGTAATATTGCAATTGATTTGCCAATGTCCATTTTTTTGTCATTGCTGTTCGTGTTAAGGGGCTCCGGAACGCCCTATACTTGCAATGTTAAAATAACGCTTATAAATTACATCTTTCCTCACAAAGTATTTGAGGTAGGAAGTTGAACTTTTTACAGATTATTTATTGGAATATGGGCTACAACTTAACACAGGGATTTTACAAAATTTTTGTTCAGTTATTAAAGATGATTTTTTTTTCAATTGTAATGAAAATTCACATTTTTTTGCAATTTTTTATTTATATATTAAAAAATATACAGTTTTTTGGAAAAAGGCTATGTTAAATTATGCAGAAGGTACTGTGTAACATTTACTGAAAGTTTGAAACAAATATGTTTGGAAGATCCTTAGAAAACATGTAATTAGTATGAGAAAATAAAAGTTTTGGGAATCGAGCGACAAAGATTGGATTAACATTTTAGTGCATTCCAGGTCCATAGGGTGGATTATCTTCATCCTCTGCAAACTCCTCCTCCAGCTTCCTCTTGTTCCTCCTCCTGTTTACTCTTGCTTGTATTTCTAGACTCTTTACAGCCCTGTCTGCAGCCCGAAGGCGTTCCTTGTCTAAAGCAAGCATCGCTCGTATCATGTTGGAACCTATCTTCATTCCCATATTTCTAAATACCTTGCACCTTACAATGTTGCCATCACTGAAAGTCGCAAAAGCATCATACACACCAAAGTCAAGTGTTTCTATTGCAACAAATACAGTCTTGGGGATTCTCGACCATATAACACTATTTACACTTTCATTGGGGTTTTGAGTTTTTCCGTGAATACACTTTTTCAACAGTTCAGGTGCTGCTAAGTCTCTGAAAATAGGTTTTATAACCTCCATTATTGCATGAGGCAGACTATGCTTATGAGTGTGCACTTCACCAGTTAGCAATCCTTTGTTATATTTACACCAACTGCCTTCTTCTTTGGGACACAAGCTATGTTGGGGATTTTCTTCGTCTTTATTGTTTACAGTAATAACACATACCTTTGGCTTTCCAACATTTCTCCTTTTCTTAAAAGCCTTTAGAGGATTTCTAATAACTTTACTTTTACTCATTATTATACTTCAACAAAACAGAGACTCAAGAAACAGAATTAATTACGAATATTTTCGAGATAACGACAGAGTAAATAAACATGAAACAATCGACAATCACACCAGCGATATATATTGAACCATCACAGGTTAGCCACAACACATACTTTATCTCACATCACTAAAATGTACCTGATGAACACGGACGTTAATAATAACACCATTTGACAGCAGTTTAACAGCGCCACAGTGGGTCACGCCCAAGTAGAACACATTTCAAAAAAAAAAAATTAAAAATAGTTGTAATCTTCGGAATTGAATAAATTATATATCTATTAAAAGGTAATAGTCTGCAGATTCAGAAAACGCAAAAAAGTAAAAATTGAACTTTTCATGATTTTGAGCCTTTCCGGAGCCCCTTAATTGTTTTGTGCTGCTGCATTGCCTCGTCCCTTAGTTTATATATCTGAGCTCAGTAGATTTAAGTTAGCTTAAGAGGGGGTAGACTATATTAGAAATTAACTATGATGAATTGGAAGAAATGCATTGAGAAGCTATAAGCAACAGATTTGGCAAAAATGAGTATTGTACACTGAAAAATAATTATTTTGAAAGAAATATGAATAGAATACAGAAAGCAGCTATAGATAGGACTTTTTGGGAATAATGATGAATGAAGGGAGATCTCCAAGAAGTAAAGAAAGTTTTGTTTGCAAAATACTGCAGTGAAACAAACCCTGTCCTTTCCTTTTGTATTATCCAACTATGTGTTTGTGTACTCCTGTGTATTTATGTTCTTCCTGTCTTTATATGTTTATCTGATGAGAGTTACATAGTAGAATTTTTCTGATAATATGTTATTTTCTTTGTAAAGATGTTTAGACATTATTTATTCTGTTTTGCTTTAATGCTCATGTGTGAAGTTGATGTTTCAATAATTATTCTGATCTTTTATGTATTTACTTATGCCATAATTCCTGTAACACTGATGTATATGTTATTTCGATTCTTTTGTAAAGCCTGTATTACAAATGTTATCTGTATTGTTATGTTCTTTAATGATGTATTTTGTACCTTTGTAATTGTATTCTTATGTTATACAATTGTAATTGACACCAGTTCATCAAATTAAGTAACTTGTAAGTTCCATTTCACTGCACACGTTTTTGTTGGTCATAGTATATGGACAATATGTGAGAAGTAGGGACTGTTAGTGTTTGCACGTGTGTTAATAATTCAGCAAGGGACTGGATAACAGCATAGCTGGTTCTAAGGACAATTTCAAAAACTTTGTGAGTGCACAAGTGGTGGTTATGGACTCTTCAATGGTGATTGTGCACCTGCACAGTCACAACAGATGGCTGCTGGCCATTTCTACAAGGACTACAGTGGGTCTACAACTTTGCTGACTCACCAGTACCATTATTTCGACAAGTACTGCGGTGGGTCTGCACCTATGGTGGCCCATCAATACCATACTCTCTACCAGGACTACAGTGGGTCTGCTCTGTGATGACCTACCTACCAATATTCTCCAAAACGTCGAATGACTCTGCTGTGGGTTTACTCTGTTGTGACCAAATACCTGTCAGCATGTCAAGAGTCACCACTGTCTTTCCGTTGGAAGGACAACACTACTTCTTCAAGACTGCGTGGAAATCCACTACTTCTGTGTGCAATTTCTTTTACTAATGCGACTCTGTTAAAAAAAACTGTAATTACTATTATGATGAATGATCAGAACTATCTTTATGGACTGTGAGAAAATTTTAGCTTTTGACCAACATTGTATCAATAAGTGTGTGATGTAAGATTTTGATAGAGAACAAACACTGTATTTACCTCAATAGTCATAATATACACTCCTGGAAATGGAAAAAAGAACACATTGACACCGGTGTGTCAGACCCACCATACTTGCTCTGGACACTGCGAGAGGGCTGTACAAGCAATGATCACACGCACGGCACAGCGGACACACCAGGAACCGCGGTGTTGGCCGTCGAATGGGGCTAGCTGCGCAGCATTTGTGCACCGCCGCCGTCAGTGTCAGCCAGTTTGCCGTGGCATACGGAGCTCCATCGCAGTCTTTAACACTGGTAGCATGCCGCGACAGCGTGGACGTGAACCGTATGTGCAGTTGACGGACTTTGAGCGAGGGCGTATAGTGGGCATGCGGGAGGCCGGGTGGACGTACCGCCGAATTGCTCAACACGTGGGGCGTGAGGTCTCCACAGTACATCGATGTTGTCGCCAGTGGTCGGCGGAAGGTGCACGTGCCCGTCGACCTGGGACCGGACCGCAGCGACGCACGGATGCACGCCAAGACCGTAGGATCCTACGCAGTGCCGTAGGGGACCGCACCGCCACTTCCCAGCAAATTAGGGACACTGTTGCTCCTGGGGTATCGGCGAGGACCATTCGCAACCGTCTCCATGAAGCTGGGCTACGGTCCCGCACACCGTTAGGCCGTCTTCCGCTCACGCCCCAACATCGTGCAGCCCGCCTCCAGTGGTGTCGCGACAGGCGTGAATGGAGGGACGAATGGAGACGTGTCGTCTTCAGCGATGAGAGTCGCTTCTGCCTTGGTGCCAATGATGGTCGTATGCGTGTTTGGCGCCGTGCAGGTGAGCGCCACAATCAGGACTGCATACGACCGAGGCACACAGGGCCAACACCCGGCATCATGTTGTGGGAAGCGATCTCCTACACTGGCCATACACCACTGGTGATCGTCGAGGGGACACTGAATAGTGCACGGTACATCCAAACCGTCATCGAACCCATCGTTCTACCATTCCTAGACTGGCAAGGGAACTTGCTGTTCCAACAGGACAATGCACGTCCGCATGTATCCCGTGCCACCCAACGTGCTCTAGAAGGTGTAAGTCAACTACCCTGGCCAGCAAGATCTCCGGATCTGTCCCCCATTGAGCATGTTTGGGGCTGGATGAAGCGTCGTCTCACGCGGTCTGCACGTCCAGCACGAACGCTGGTCCAACTGAGGCGCCAGGTGGAAATGGCTTGGCAAGCCGTTCCACAGGACTACATCCAGCATCTCTACGATCGTCTCCATGGGAGAGTAGCAGCCTGCATTGCTGCGAAAGGTGGATATACACTGTACTAGTGCCGACATTGTGCATGCTCTGTTGCCTGTGTCTATGTGCCTGTGGTTCTGTCAGTGTGATCATATGATGTATTTGACCCCAGGAATGTGTCAATAAAGTTTCCCCTTCATGGGACAATGAATTCACGGTGTTCTTATTTCAATTTCCAGGAGTGTATATATAGCAGTTCATGACAAATTTCAAAACTCTGCCATCTCTCTCCCCACATCCACCACTGCTGGCGGCTCACCTCCAACTGTGCAACGCTACGCGCTGTTCACAGCCAGCTGCCTAACACTACAATGGCGAGTATTACAACAATGCAAAGCAGCCACAGACTGCACACAGCACAGCCAGTGATTTTCATACAGAGGTGGCATTACCAATAAAAAAACCTAAACAGCCTACTTACAACACGACATTCTTGGTTCATGCGTCAGCATACTAGGATTCCGTTAGAAAAGAGGAGGGAGAGATTATAAGGAACAGTAACAATTTTAATACATGCCAGGGGTATACACTTGAGTTGGGACTGGGGACGGGCTTTGGATGTCGAAAGGAAGCAACGACGGATGCTTGACGTTTGTAGGGAGGCGGGAGGGGCAGCTTCAAAAGGGGCGTCGGCCTCTCGCGCCACTTAATGTCACTCGGTCCCACGCCGGGCCAGAGCTGCCATGAGCTGACGAAGTCAACTTCCACATCCGTGTAGTATCGGCCCTCTCTGATTGGTGCTAGCGGCCGTATTTCTGGGTACATAAGCGGAAAACTCTTGCCAGCACGGCGTTCAGTCAGATTTGGGCCATGACAATGTTTACTTACGACTGAGTACATGCGCCTGTTTCCATGAGGTCACGATCTGCGCTCAGCATTGCCAGCTTTAGTGTCTGACGCTGCATTGATGCGTCGTTTGCCTTCCAAGGCATTGTTGTTATTCGTACGTGTCCCGGTCTCCCTGGGATTTATAGGCGACAGGAGTTAGGGTTCGCATCAGCTGGGGCCTTGGCTGTGTCAGTCGGGTCGAGACAAAACATAAACAGGGCCGAGGACAGGACTCCGCGGCTAAGTGAATCTTCCGCCACCCCTTCTCACGGCTATGTGACACCTGCCGATCGATGTGCATTCCAGCATGCTGCCGGAGGAGACAATACCGATACCACCCAACGGACTAAGGACAGAGTGCACTACGCATTCCGGCACAAGTCACCAGTAACCATTGACAGCGATACCGATTCAGGAGGGACCTGTCCACAGGCCCATGTCAGGGGCTGCTCTTCCACCTCGTCAGCTGACGACTCTCATGGCTGCCTGGTGATAGATCTCTCGCCCACTGACAGTCACGCCATGTCGGTACCAAACACTGATACGACAGGCCACCACGTGGACACTCCATCGGGTACTGTTTCGTCACCACTTCGTCAGCCCGTCGAGCCTTGTGGGGACTGTCCTTCTTCCCCGTAGCCGAAATCTAAACGGTCATCCACTCGAGCCCATCACAGCACCCATGATTTGGATTCGGATACCCTCCTGCAAGGGGATACCGCTCCTATTGGTGCCTTGGACCAGGAAATGGGTCGCCCACCCGACCCCACTTCTCAGAATCCATCGCCACCACCTCCAAAGAAGAAGAAGCTTCCTATCATGGTTTACCATCCCACGAATTACGTTCAAAAATGGTTCAAATGGCTCTGAGAACCATGGGACTCAACTGCTGAGGTCATTAGTCCCCTAGAACTTAGAACTAGTTAAACCTAACTAACCTAAGGACATCACAAACATCCATGCCCGAGGCAGGATTCGAACCTGCGACCGTAGCGGTCTTGCGGTTCCAGACTGCAGCGCCTTTAACCGCACGGCCACTTCGGCCGGCACGAATTACGTTAAACTGAACACTGAACTGCAGCGCCTTATTGCAAGCCAACTGCTGGAAGTTTACCTGACAGACCAATTGCCGGCCATGGTGGCCGAGCGGTTCTTGGTGCTTCAGTCCGCGCGACTGCTACAGTCGCAGGTTCGAATCCCACCTCGGGCATGGGTGTCTGTGATGTCCTTAGGTTAGTTAGGTTTCAGTAGTTCTAAGTTCTAGGGGACTGATGACCTCAGATGTTAAGTCGCATAGTGCGCAGAGCCATTTGAACCATTTTTGAACAGACCATTTGAAGTACGTGTTTGAAGCAAAGTACAACTGCCCTCAACTTTGTGAAGATGAGGGTAACGAATTACTACACTCATCAGCCTTCTGGCAACAAAAGAACAAAAAACGTCGTCACAGACCTTCTATCTGAAGTTACAGAAACAGATGTGAGGGATGAATTACTCCGTCTCAAGTTCCTGGAGCCTTTGGTCCACCAATACAAGACGGACCCTGAAGCATGGAAGTTAATCCCTATGCTGACCCATGTTGTCTGCCTTTTTAGGAAAGATGTGGAACGCATTTATCACATCAGGTATCTTCTGTGCACCAACGTGGTAAATGAATCACATGGAGGCCATCCATCTGTCGTAGGTATCAGCGGTTGTAACACACCAGTAGTTACTGATCTCTGCCTGTACCGTGTGTGCTGGCCCACATGCTTCAGTGGACTGCAAATTCCCTGCCTCAGAAAATCCCACCTATCCCCGGTGTTTGGGCATGTACCGTGACCCCCACCATCTGGCCTTCTGAAAGAGCTGTCCTATACACCACAAGGCAATGAAGTCTTCCAACATTCCAAGAAAGAAGCCAAGGACAAATTATCCACCCCCACGACCATGGGACTGCACCAATTTTCCCATCTTAAGGAGTAAGCTGGACACCCATCAAACCACAAGTGCCCTAGCACCTGATACATCAGCAACACAGGGGCCTCCTCTGGCTCCATCCCCTATGACCACCTTTGCTGCTGCAGCTCAGTCTTCTCCTGCTCATCTATCTTCTCTGATGAGTACCAACGCCCACCAAATGGAAACACCATCTGCAACTTCCTCATGCCCTCTTCTTGACGTGCCCTTCATTGCAGCACTTTCTCAATCTGCCTACCACAGGGTCAAGCAGCTCGCTTTGGTTACCCCTTCAGTGGTGGAGACAGTGTCTTCGTTTCGAGATGACATGCAACAGATCCCCTAGGTCATCTATCAGTTCATGCAGCCCCACGTCAGGGCTATCAATGGTGAAACAGTTCAGAAGATCTGTCGGTCTGTGGATGAGCTCACAGAGGTCATCGCCCTGGTTGAAGGGCTCAGTCAAATTTTGTTATAATCATATATCACACACCACACAGCCACCAGCCCCCTCAGGATCTAGTTGCCTGTATTTGTAATGCTAATGGCATTAAACAGATGGAAACTAAACTCAACACCCTCTATGACCACCATGTGGACATTTTACTTGTCTCAGAAACATATCTCAAGCCGAAGGGCGATTTTCATCTATGCAGCATGGTTTTCTATGGCAGAGATCAGCTCTACCACTGAGGTGAGGGTACAGCCATATTCCTCCATAAGGCACTCATCCACAGTCATAAGGCTCTCCAACAACTGGAACACATAGAGACCAAGGTGCTAACTCTCTCTACCCATCTTGGAGGTATCACACTTTTGACCTTTAACCTGCCACTTCATGAGGCAGAGCTGCACACGTTGACATCGTTTGATAGACAAATCATTGGGGCAGGCCTCAATGCCAAGCATCCAGCTTGACATTCTTGCATCGCTGATTCCAAGGGCATACTCCTCCTCCAACTGAAAGATACTCTTGCACTGTTGGGCTATAGTCCTCACACTCCCATATATATACCAGTCTGCTCTGACTACCAGCTGGATGTTCTGGATGTGGTCATGTTCAAGCATATTGAGGTGCAGTTTTCGCTGGAAACACTCCACAAAGTTTCATCTGACAACGACCTGGTGCTCCTGCACCTTAGTGATGTAGCTCTGGCTTTAGATGTCAATTCTACTTTGACCATGACAGACTGGGACAAATATTCCAGGGTTCTCAACAACACCACATGGCAAAACCTCAACCATACAATTCCTGCCGATCTGGTAACTGCTGTTGATTAGCGAACTGCGAAATCCAGAAAGCAATAAAAGCCTCTACTTCCATTGTACCTAGGGCTTTAACCTTGCTGTTGCCTTGCCTCCCCTGTTGTGCAGACTGAAAACCCTGAAGAACTGCTACCACCGGCGAAGCATTTTCATGACCCTTGGGATAAGCATCACACGAGGCATCCTCAAACTGAATTCTACCACCACCACGCCGATTGGAAAACAGAACAATGGGAGGACAGGATGTCCGCCTTTTTCCTCCAACATATCAGAAAGGAGTGTTGTCCAAGCCCAGAGGCGCTCTACACTGACGACCAACCATCCAGTCCGCACAATGGATGGCTTATAATGCCTTCAGTATAGTGGAAACTCTAGGCGATGCATTTGATTTCCTGAATCAGCTACTCGTTCAGACCCTTACACCTGATGAACGTCTGGATGAACATAATATTCTGGCAATCGTTACCACTTTCAGACAACAACCACCTCTTTCTGGGGCCCTTACATTATTTTCGCAGCAGAGATCCAAATGATCCTTTGGCACAAGTGTGGACAGTAGGCTCCTGGTTTGGATGGCATCTTAAACGAATACCTCCGACGGTTCCCACGCAAGTCACTGGTATTGTTCACAGACATTGTCAACCGCTGCCCCACAGCTGGCCTTTTCCCTCCAACATGCAAGCAGGCAAAAGTGAATGCCATCCCCAAGCCCTCAGAGGATCCTACGGTCCCTACCAACAACAGGTCCAGTAGCCTTCTGAATACCATGGTGAAGGTCCTAGAATATCTGATCCTGCACCAGTACCTCTGGTGGCAGTTGGGACGATCCCTCCACAACAGTTCTGTTTGCTCTCCACATGTCGGTCGAACATGTCAGCAAGGGATGTAACTCCACCATGTCGACGCCAGTGCTTTTCCTGGACCTGTGAAACAGTGATGACAGGATTTGGCAGGACTATCTTGAGTAAAAATTGCTGACACAGACGACCATCCTAGGCATCTGTATCAATATTGCGGATGATTTTCTCCACAGTAGAACCTTCTTGGTTACTCAGCAACGAAAACGCTCGAGCTTGCGTCAAATGTCGGTGGGTACCCCTCAAGGCATCGTGTTGTCTCCCATACTGTTTAACACTTATGTTAATGATATGCCAGTCATGCTGGACACTATACGACCGGGCGCAACACCTACCAGCTCATTGCTCGCTTCCAGAAGCAGGTGGAAGTAACAGTCACCTGGTGTCGTTCATGCCGCCAAAACTACAGCTGTCTACTTCACCATGCGGCGCCGTATCCTCCGCCACAACATCACTACTGCAGGCGCTCAGGTCCCACGGTACCCAAATGCCAAATATCTAGGTGTCTACATGGATGAGAAACTGCTGTTCCATCGACACGCAGAATATGTCACCCTAAAGGAGCAGAAACTGATAAAAGGATTGTCCCCGCTCTTCAATAGCAGGAAACTGACAGACCACCAAGCTGAGATATACTGGAAGGTTGTCCACCCTTCTCTCACCTATGGCTCCTCTATGTGAGCCACAATTAGTGCCTCCCAGATACAGACCGTCCAGGGCCTGCAGAATAAGTGCCTTCAGTCGAGCATGCATGCCCCTCCACCCACGAGGACACCAGCGTGGTCCCTCTAAACATGCCCATTCGAGAGGAGACAAGGTGGCTCTGTGACAAACTGGACGCCCTGCGTATATTTTAACACAGCCACTCATTGAGTGCAATCCTTATTCATTCCAGCCACTAATTAAGAGACTAATGATTATGCTACCTTTGCACGGTCAAAATACCGCGGCTCTTTAAAAATCTGCTCAGTGAGCAGGCCAGACCTCAAAGTATTTTCAAGAGGACATGTAGCTACCTCTGTGGAAGTGTCACATCTTATCAGCAACCTTGAACATCAGAGGGTGGTATGAAATACAAAATTGTTAAGGCTTTCGTGGCACTTGTTGACCAACTGCCTATTTGCTTCTGTCTCGGGTTCTTCGGCCGACGTTCATCTAATTATTTTACTGACGTTTCGGCAGCACGAGTGGCTGGCATTGTCAGAGCTTCACCCTCCATTGCCGTCAATGGAGGGTGATGCTTTGGCAATGCCAGCCACTCGTACTGAGATGAACGTCGGCCGAAGAACCCGAGACAGAAGCCATTAGGCAGTCGGTAGTATGGAACTTCAAGTCCCACTGCCACACCTTCAACTTGCAGTACAATGATGTCATTGTGATGCTCTAATTGTAAGATAGAAAAAGATTACCCTGTTATAAAGACAGTTAAACCACTATACATTGATGAAAAAAAAGAAAAGAAAAAGGAAAACCAGCCCAGCAATTAGTAGTTTTCCTCCTGATGACGATGGCGACGATAACCATCATAAGTTCCAGAAGCAAAAGACTCTGAGGATACTTAGGAAGCTACAGTCTTGCAATTTGGCAAATCTGTCTACGTGTGATGCCCACTGACAGATAGCAGGTGGCAGGACTAGCAGTTGAGAGCATGTGTGTCTGGGGAATGCAGTAAATAGTGCAGTAGTTATCGTAATACGAAAATGGAGTGATTTATCTGACGTCAAAAAGGGCATGGTCATTGGATTTCAGGCTGAGGGTGAAAGCATTTTCGAAACGACTAAGCTTGTAAACTGTACATGTGCTGCCTTTGTTATAGTATAGCCCGCATCTCGTGGTCGTGCGGTAGCGTTTTCGCTTCCCACGCCCGGGTTCCCGCGTTCGATTCCCGGCGGGGTCAGGGATTTTCTCTGCCTCGTGATGGCTGGGTGTTGTGTGCTGTCCTTAGGTTAGTTAGGTTTAAGTAGGTCTAGGTTCTAGGGGACTTATGACCACAGCAGTTGAGTCCCATAGTGCTCAGAGCCATTTGAACCATTTTTTGTTATAGTATACAGTGCATGGAAAAATAGCACTTAATAAAACTGGCCAAAATATGTCAAATGTGTGTGAAGTCTTGTGGGACTTAACTGATAAGGTCATCAGTACCTAAGCTTTCACACTAATTAACCTAAATTATCCTAAAGACAAACACACACACCCGTGCTCGAGGGAGGACTCGAACCTCCGCCGGCACCAGCCGCACAGTCTATGACTGCAGCGCCTGAGATCGTTCGGCTAATCCCGCGCAGCAAATAAAACTGGTGTTGAGGCAACTGTGATACACAATGAGCCCTATATGACATGTGAAAGACGGCTGTGGTGATGTGCTCAGGCGAATAAGCGTACAACTGTTGAGCAAGTGAGCTCACAGATGAACCAATGGGTTACCAACAGTGTCTCCGGAATGATAATCCAGCCAAAGTTGTTGTGTATGGGCCTTCGCAGTAGGCGCCTGGCTCGTGCACCTACGCCGACTGCAACTCTTTGGCGACGAAGTCTGGACTTCTCATGACAATACCTCAACTGGACGTCCCGTGAATGGTGACACCTGTCCTTTTCAGATGAATCACGTTTTATGCCCCACCAGACAGATTTCCATTGGCGTCTACAGCATGCAACTTCTGAAAGCAACGCCCGGCAACAATCATCGAAAAGGCATAGGCCGGAGGGCACTCCCTGGGTGATCTCGATATACTGGATGGCAACACGGGATCGAAACAAGTGTGAATCTATCGGTGGGACAATGTCCACCCCTACAAGCAGGACAGTGCAGCGTGTCACACTACTCATAGCATACGTGCACGGTTTTAAGAGGAGCAGAATGAATTTGCCGTACTCTCCTGGCCACCAGCCCCAATCGAAAATCTGTGAGACCACGTAGATTGGGCAACCGAGAAACCTACCAGAGCTTGCCTTGCCACACCTGATTTCACGTTGTAACCTCCCCCTGACTTATCGACCTCTATGACAGTGAAAAATTAAACCGCGTGTACCTAACGGAAATTTGGGAAAAGCAATCGTCACCGAAGTTAATCTGTCGGTAAAGAGGGAGGGAGGTTACATCTAAATGAAAAAAGAAATGCAAATGAAACTGGTGGAAATTAACTTTGAAAAAGGGTAAAGTTAATAAAGAAAGTAAATCTGCGGTCGTTACGTTAACTATTAACTGGCGTTAATTACATATTTGAGATTTGGAGAAAATTACGGTCGCCAGTCCGATGGACAACTACTATAATAACTGGAAAAGAAAGGTTAATACACATACAATTAGCACTAAAATCGTGGCAACTGAAGGTTGGCACGTGTTGTGTGCAAACTGAATGTTTGTCAGAAGTAATAAATTTCGCTACACTCTGACTTAATTTAGCAAAAGTATTAATAAAACCGGAAAATTGAAAGTTAATTTAGTGACTGAAAGTAATAGTGAACTTTGTTTCTGAAACACTACGAAATTAAATAAAATAAAGTTAGTCTTGGGCTACCTCAACAACCATCTTAAAAGCAACTTGAATGTACGCAATTTAGAAATAAGAGATATAACTTTGAACTTCAATTAAATGATTTTGAACAATTAACAACAGTAAAATTTAGTACGTACCAAGCTAAGCTGCAGTCACAGGTAAGCTAAATTATGGTAACAAAACTCGCACTCCTAATTTGTGCTTGTGTAATTTAAATATTGTAGCCAGCTATGAATACTTTAACTGAACTTTCAAATTAAAGCAGTGGAATGGAATGATATTACTTTAATGCTGGCGTTTGAATTTCAAAGCCACGCGGGTTCATTCCGGAAAAGGAAGGGACCCTGCTTGGTAATGCAATTGGGACAATGAGCACCAAACGTTCATGCTACGTTGCTGTAATTTAGTGAGAAAATTTAACAGTTTGGAAAGCTGAGGTCTGCCATACAGTTGTAAAACTTTACTTGCTTCCAGTCTTCCTTGTTGGCTGATTGAAGGTTTGCAGTCGTCGGTCGAGGCGGTGGCGACAGTCACTTATTGTCGGCTATCGTTGTTACAGAAGCTGGATGTTGGCGCGCCTTCTTCTCGAGACGGTCACCAGGCGAAACGGGCTCTTGATGTGTGCCAGCTAATGTGTCCCGTCCGCGACACCGTGTCAGAAACTATCATGGTAAGTCGAGCGCAATTACGTGCTGCCAAACCCCGGAAGCGCGGCAACTCACGGGAGCGTCACACAACACATCTCTCCACCGCCCTACTCCAGCCAGACTCTCCTCTGCCCGCGCTCCACGCGGCAGAGTTAACACTACTCAAGATCCTAAACACTTTGGTTCTCCACACGAGCTATCGATGTAATTGTTCGATAGCATAGTTTTGCCTACGCAAGACCCAGCGTAAAAATACAAATAATATTTGCAAAACAAACCATATATTGTAAAACAATTACAATATACAAGGTGTTACACAAAGGTACGGCCAACTTTCAGGAAACATTCCTCACACACAAAGAAAGAAAATATGTTATGTCGACATGTGTCCGGAAACGCTTACTTCCCATGTTAGAGCTCATTTTATTACTTCTCTTCAGATCACATTAATCATGGAATGGAAACACACAGCAACAGTACGTACCAGCGTGACTTCAAACACTTTGTTACAACTCAAAACGTCCTCCGTTAGCGAGGATACATGCATCCACCCTCCGTCGCATGGAATCCCTGATGCGCTGATGCAGCCCTGGAGAATGGCGTATTGTATCACAGCCGTCCACAATACGAGCACGAAGAGTCTCTACATTTGGTACCGAGGTTGCGTAGACAAGAGCTTTCAAATGCCCCCATAAATGAAAGTCAAGAGGGTTGAGGTCAGGAGAGCGTGGAGGCCCTGGAATTGGTCCGCCTCTACCAATCCATCGGTCACCGAATCTGTTGTTGAGAAGCGTACGAACACTTCGACTGAAATGTGCAGGAGCTCCATCTTGCATGAACTACATGTTGTGTCGTACTTGTAAAGGCACATGTTCTAGCAGCACAGGTAGAGTATCCCGTATGAAATCATGATAACGTGCTCCATTCAGTGTAGGTGGAAGAACATGGGGCCCAATCAAGACATCACCAACAATGCCTGCCCGAACGTTCACAGAAAATCTGTGTTGGTGACGTGATTGGACAATTGCGTGCGGATTCTAGTCAGCCCACACATGTTGATTGTGAACATTTACAATTCGATCACGATGGAATGAAGCCTCATAACATAACATAAAGAGAACATTTGCACTGAAATGAGGATTGACACATTGTTGGATGAACCATTCGCAGAAGTGTACCCGTGGAGGCCAATCAGCTGCTGATAGTGTCTGCACACGCTGTACATGGTACGGAAACAACTGGTTCTCCCGTAGCACTCTCCATACAGTGACGTGGTCAACGTTACCTTGTACAGCAACAACTTCTCTGACGCTGACATTAGGGTTATCGTCAACTGTACGAAGAATTGTCTCGTCCATTGCAGGTGTCCTCGTCATTCTAGGTCTTCCCCAGTCGCGAGTCATAGGCTGGAATGTTCCGTGCTCCCTAAGACGCCGATCAGTTGCTTCGAACGTCTTCCTGTCGCAACACCTTCGTTCTGGAAACCTGTCTCAATACAAACGTACCGCGCGACGGCTATTGCCCCGTGCTAATCCATACATCAAATGGGCATCTGCCAACTCCGCATTTGTAAACATTGCACTGACTGCAAAACCACGTTCGTGATGAACACTAACCTGTTCATGCTACGTACTGATGTGCTTGATGCTAGTACTGTGGAGCAATGAGTCGCATGTCAACACAAGCACCGAAGTCAACATTACCTTCCTTCAATTGGGCCAACGGGCGATGAATCGAGAAGTACAGTACATACTGACGAAACTAAAATGAGCTGTAACATGGAAACTAAGCGTTTCCGGACACATGTCCACATAACATCTTTTCTTTATTTGTGTGTGAGGAATGTTTCCTGAAAGTTTGGCCGTACCTTTTTGTAACACCCTGTATAAAGACAGAGAATGTCATTTCTTCAGGTAAAAAAATAATGAAAAAATTTATAGTACCTTAGATATAAATAGGAGGACATGCATTTCCGGCGTTACAACGTCCCTATTAGTCTTTTCCACAACCGTAGTTTCAACTAAGAACTACTACTACCGAAAGTTTCGAAACATTACAGACGCTAAGGGGGGTGTCACGCTTTCTTTGCTTTTCTCTCGTGAACTAATTATTTCAGCTCGGGTGGAGAGTAGATGTACCTCTGTGTTGTGCGCAGAGCCAGGTGCGGCCCTGCTCGCTGTAGGGTAGACAGAGGCAGCGGTGCGTCGCCTGGAGCCGGCCACGCCCCCTTGTAAGGAGCGGCGGTCGATGCCGGGTCTTGTTTACCTATGGCGAACTGTGTCGCTCGCCTCTGCACTGTACACGCGGACTTAACAAGCTCCAGGGTCATGCCGCTATTAACCACGACCTCCACTTGTCGTTAGCGCTACAGGTACAACCACCCAGCGATATAAGCCTTCATCCGTTTTCGAGGAGACAGGAAGGATAACGACCATTATGGCTCGGGGGGGGGGGGGGGGGGGGGTAGCGAAATTGCAATACTTTAAAAAACCTTATAAAATCCTAAGGAAAGGCAATGTAACTAATCTTGGCACAGTCGTTAAAGATTATTATATGGTTACATACTTTAGTTTTGAAGCTTGTTGTTGTTGTTGTGGTCTTCAGTCCTGAGACTGGTTTGATACAGCTCTCCATGCTACTCTTCTATCCTGTGCAAGCTTCTTCATCTACCATTACCTACTGCAGACTACATCCTTCTGAATATGCATAGTGTATTAATCTCTTGGTCTCCCTCTACGATTTTTACCCTCCACGCTGCCCTCCAGTACTAAATTGGTGATGCCTTGATGCCTCAGAACATGTCCTACCAACCGATTCCTTCTTCTAGTCAAGTTGTGCCACAAAGTCCTCTTCTCCCCAATTCTATTCAAAACCTCCTCATTTGTTATGTGATTTGCCCATCTAATCTTCAGCATTCTTCTGTAGCACCACATTTCGAAAGCTTCGATTCTCTTCTTGTCTAAACTATTTATCGTCCATGTTTAACTTAATACATGGCTACACTCCACACAAATACTTTCACAAACGACTTCCTGATACTTAAATCTATACTCGATGTTAACAAATTTCTCTTCTTCAGAAACGCTTTCCTTGCCATTGCCAGTCTACATTTTGTATCATCTCTACTTCGACCATCATCAGTTATTTTGCTTCCTCTACTACTTTGAGTGTCTCATTTCCTAATCTAATTCCCTCAGCATTACCCGACTTAATTCGACTACATTCGAATGTCGTCGTTTTGCTTTTGTTGATGTTCATCTCATACCCTCCTTTCGAGACACTGTCCATTCCGTTCAACTGCTCTTCCAAGTCCTTTGCTGTCTCTGACAAAATTACAATGCCATTGGCGAACGTCAAAGTTTTTATTTCTTCTCCATGGATTTTAATACCTACTCCGAACTTTCCTTTTGTTTCCTTTACTGCTTGCTCAATATACATATTGCATGAATAACATCGGGGAGCGGCTACAACCCTGTCTCACTCCCTTCCCGACCACTGCTTCCCTTTCATGCCCCTCGACTCTTATAACTGCCATCTGGTTTCTGTACAAATTGTAAATAGCCTTTCGCTCCTTGTATTTTACCCCTGCCACCTTCAGAATTTGAAAGAGAGTATTCCAGTCAACATCGTCAAAAGCTTTTTCTAAGTGTACAAATGCTAGAAACGTAGGTTTGCCTTTCCTTTATCTTTCTTCTAAGATAAGTCGTAGGGTCATTGCATCACGTGTTCCAACATTTCTACGGAATCCAAACTAATCTTCCTCGAGGTCGGCTTCTACCAGTTTCTCCATTCGTCTGTAAAGAATTCGCGTTAGTATTTTGCAGCTGTGACTTATTATACTGATGGTTCGGTAATTTTCAGATCTGTCAACACCTGCTTTCTTTGGGATTGGAATTGTTATATTATTCTCGAAGTCTGAGGGTATTTCGCCTGTCTCATACATCTTGCTCAACATATGGTAGAGTTTTCTCAGGACTGGCTCTCCCAAGGCTGTGATTAGTTCTAATGGAATGTTATCTACTCCCAGGGCCTTAGCTTCAAGCTTATTGAAGTTAAAAGTTTTTAATTATAAACAAATGAGTTCTCTTTAACAAGGTGAGTACAGACGTTCCTTTTTTTTTTAAACTATCATAAAGGAATTTAATTATTTTTGTACAAAGTTAGATGTACCATCATTATAAACATCTATGAGACAGAATATTGGTATCTTTTTCTGACAGATTTTTACAGTTCTCCAAGTTTCTGAGAAAAATATTACATACAATCTTACGGATTTTCTCTTACATAAATGCCTTACAATTGTAGTAAATGAAAATTCCTTCCACACAATGTTTCACTATAGTATTGACTAACTGCATATATACACTATTCACTCAGTCGTCAGGCCCCGATCGGTCTACCGGGACCATCCGACCGCCGTGTCATCCTCAGTACAGAATGCGTATAGGAGATAGGAGGGGCGTGGGGTCAGCACACCGCTCTCCTGGTCGTTATGACGGTATTCTTGACCGAAGCCGAGACTATTCGGTCGAGTAGCTCTTCAATTGGCATCACGAGGCTGAGTACACCCCGAAAAATGGCAACAGCGCATGGCGGCCTGGATGGTTACCCATCCAAGTGCCGACCACGCCTGACAGCGCTTAACTTCGGTGATCTCACCGGAACCGGTGTATCCACTGCGGCACGGCCGTAGCCTATTGACTAACTGCATGCCAAATTCAAGTACTACAATGAGAGTGGTCTGTGACAAAAAGGTATAGCATTGACTATTCGCATGCCAGATTCAAGTCTTATGTCAGGAGTTTGAGAGGAAAAGGTACATAATGTTGCTCAAATGTGACTTACGGGGAAACTTGAATCAAATATTGACAGTGTTTGTATTACTCCCTACCTTACCTGGATGAAGTAGTGCAAACCATAGGCGTTCTCCTCTTCATCCTCAAGCAGTCATTTCTTTGCCTGTCCTCTTAGGTTAACCCGATTTTCAACCTGAGTAAGAGTAATGTCAGTTGCGTCAATTCTGATGTTATCGATTTCGTTCAATACCGACAGTGTGAGAGCTCCTGGAACAAATCCTAGCCTCTGCAGAGTCCGTAGTCTGCCAAGATTAGCCTGGTTAAAAACTAAACGAGCATCATACGCGGCAACTTCATCGTCAGTGATGGGAAAAAATGCTGTCTTGGGGCACGGTCTTCCTATCAGAGAGCTGTAACTTTCATTGGGATTTTGAGTTTTTCCATGCTCAGACTTTAGTAAAAGTTCTGGATCTGCTAAACATCGACATGTCCCCCACATTGTGATTGCGTAAAACTGGAAGGAAACTCCGCAGGAATAAATAATACGAGGAAATAGAGCGTAACAAAGGAGGTGGTTCCGACCTAGATTCTGTTAATTATTATTTTTATCACACTTACGAGTGGAATTCTAAGGACAGTAATCCTCACTAATTGAAATTCTAATGCCACGTATTAAATCACGATCCAATACAGAATTCTTCACAATTTTGGCCACTTGCGCATACGTGTCCCCCCCCCCTCCCCCCTTAAGATTTTTGTTAAAAAGTGCTACGGCGCTGTTCGTACTTGGTCGATTCAAATGCACTTCCACGATTATCGGACACGCAGAAAATATAAAAAGTTTACACTGCTCAAGAAAGCACTCTTTTGTCCTTGTTTCAGAACCTTTTTATTTCAGACAAGCTAGGTTTCTGGTAACTAGTCCGTTTCATAGTGTTAAGGGGGGTAGGACGTCAAACGGGCCGCCTTGGAGCAGGAGAGGCACCACAGGACATTTTAATTTCTACTGTCTTTAATTTTACAAATAAATTCATAAAACTTTGTCAGCATGACTAGGAAGGATTGAGGATTCACACACATAACAATGGAAGTTCAAAAACATAGCAAAATACCTTTTCTTTACATATGAAATTTCATCACTTTTTTCACTTAATTCTGGCTGCATTTGTTTCTGTAGGCACACTTTTATTCCTAAGTAAGAGAGATTGTTCGTTGAATTTTGCACAGCATACAAGCAGTACTTACAGGTGTATGAAACTCTATAATTTTCCAAATCTATTAAAAACTGTGGTAAAAACTGAGATAATTAACTATAAAATTTGAGTTTTTTCTAAACAAGAAGTTTAAAATGTAACAGTTCATTCATTTTTTCATAAATTAAATAAACTCTAGAGTTTCACACACATGTAACTATAGTTTGTATGCTGTGCAAAATTCATTGAAGAATCTCTCTTACTTAGGAAGAAAATTGTACCTATAGCAACAAATGCAGCCAGTAGTAAGTGAAAAAATGATGAAATTTCACATGTAAAAAAATGTATTTTGTTCCTTTTTTGAGCTTCCACTACTATGAGTATGAATCCTGAATCCTTCCTGATCATGCTTTCAAAGTCATATGAATTTATTTGTAAAAGTATAGACAGTGGAAATTAAAATGTCCTGTGGTGCCTCTCCTGCTCCAAGTCGGCCCGTTTGTCGTCCTACCTCCGTTAACTACTTTATATGTTCAGGTGTTCCGATGTATTATGAAACAAAGAATCTACAACTGCCACGGAGCACGAATATTTATGAAATAAGCGATCAGTTGCGCAGAACAAAATTTATATCCTCCATATAAACTGCCTCCGCACCACATGACTATGTAATATACTGCAAATGGTTTTCCCGTAAGCGCACTGTAAATTTTGAGTGACTTTACATCGTCGGTACAAACAGATCCCGGTCCAAAGCAGCACTGATTCTCTAGACGTGAATCGCAGGAGTCTTAATAAACTGCATTCGATATCTAAAATTAGCTTGGCTTACAGCTTTGCAGAGATGAACGCAAAATCATTTCGCTTGTTTGCTACAAGCATCATAGGTAACATGTCCTTATTTTATATTTTCATTAGAGGAAATGCAGGGGTTTTATCGTATTATAGAGTCTGTTTCCGTAAATTATGTGGCGGCGGTGCTCCGAAATGCTTCTTAGTGCCCACAGTGAAAGTGTCCCTAAACGCTTCGATTTTGGGACTATGGTATGCAATAAACTAGTGCTTCATCAAACAGTGAAATATTTGTAGGGACAAAGTTCTTCTGTTTTCCACTTTCTGCTAAAACCGTTTCTATCTTCAATCATCCTTAAGGAAACTAAAATATTAACCGCGTATAATCATGCACCACCTCATAGCATCTTTATGGCTACTGTAAAATACGCATGGATAACTGAATAATTCAGAGATGACTTACGTGCAGGTGAATATTGTTCGTTATGTGTAAAAATTTCATGGAATGACTGGCAGCATACTACCATACTCCCAAATTTACCTAGCACTTGTCTAGTAAATTTCTCGTCATGTTTTCCTATAAAGTAGCCCTAAAGCATTAACTCGTTATTATACTCTGACTAGATATTTTTCAAACACATGAAGCCCTCCTACTAGCATGATAATCATAATCACGTTTTTGTGGCTCTTATCTATGGAAAACAACTTTTCATCCTTTGACGTATTTACTATTGTTGTTGCTAATAAATAAATATTGCCTAATACAGGCTACATACTTGTAATATTGAAGGTTCAAACTTAGCGCAAAATGTAAACTTACAGTGTAACAAGAAAGTCATGTAACGATCCTATTTTGATGTTGACAACATGTGCGGAACAGTATGCTCACTCCACAGATATTTTGAAACTTCTTTGTTTTAGTTTTCTTTGCATAAATTGCTGAGTGACTTTGACTATACTGTCTCTTTGCTATTCTTTATAATTTCAACACTGACCCACAATATCTGAGCGTAACGCAAACTGACTGCTCAGAAATGATACCCTGACTTCAAATAATTAATAGAAAACAATGGTCCTGCATACGAAAAAATCCTAACAATAACCTGTACAGAAAAAGGGTTCAAATGGCTCTTATCACTATGGGACTTAACATCTGAGGTCATCAGTCTTCTATACTTAGAACTACTTAAACCCAACTAACCTAAGGACATCACACACACCCATGCCCGAGGCAGGATTCGAACCTGCGACCGCAGCAGCAGCGCGGTTCCGAACTGAAGCGCCTAGAACTGCTCGGCCACAACGGCCGGGCAATAACCTACACATTTGATAAATTACTTACCTCACAAAAATCTTCTTTACCCGAACTACAGCAATGCCGCAAGCACCAATACTGCCATCTAAATAAAAGCTTCACACTACTGAAGACTCTAACTACTGATAGGCATGTGGTTAGCAAAGGAAATATTTTGTTGCAGAGAAAACAATGAATTTACCTTAAAAATGTGACAACCTATTCAAAAATTATGTAATCATCAGTAATAAATCTGAATGACGGATATTCATTCAGACCGTCCGCTCGCGCTACTACTGCAAACCTCCAACACTACTAATTATTAGCCTCTATAACCTCCATCACTGCTGACTACTCACTCCAAACTTCCATCACTGCTGGCTGTTCACCTCCAACTTCCGTCACTGCTGGCTGTTCACCTCCAACTGCTAGTCCGACCAGCCACATAGTCATTTACAGAGTGCGTACAACTCTGTCAGAGTTATTAATGCAGAGCGCTACATAGCGCTGGCAACTTACAAACACATAAAGAGCCTCCTTACAATTTCATCTCTATAGCAACTAAAAAAGACGTTAGACGGTCATTCACAGTACATCAAGATTTCACAATATACATCAAACAAAATATTTATTTGTTCAGCAGCCTACTAAACTAACGTGACGGTAGGTAAAAATTTGTTTAACTACAATGACACACAGTCCCCACCCCACATAAATAATTACGGTATGTGTAAGATTATATACCATGAATGTACCTCGTATTGCATAGAAAAAATTGTAAAATAAGTATTCTATGTCATTGTTTAGAAACCAGCCACAAACGCCAAACGGATGTTTTTGGACTCGACAGTTTGGAAATTTAAAAAA
This sequence comes from Schistocerca nitens, assembly GCF_023898315.1. Taxonomy (NCBI): domain Eukaryota; kingdom Metazoa; phylum Arthropoda; class Insecta; order Orthoptera; family Acrididae; genus Schistocerca; species Schistocerca nitens. The sequence continues at coordinate 37,240,800 of NC_064620.1, forward strand.
AGTCAAAATAGTAAAAATACTTTCTGCAGAAAGACCAAAGTGTTTTCGTGCTACCTCTACATACCGTCAGAACAATTGAAAGAATAGAAACTTGATCTCTCTACCTCTTCATCTCTAGCCAGTGTTGTTTGGTTATATATTTTATATCAAACCTGTTTGCTTACATACTGTTAAAATTACAGTAGCAACCTTGACTCTCTGTGTTTTGAAAATAGAAACTTTGTAGTCCAACGCATAAATTATGATTCACTCCAACATTCTGTCTTCATTGATAAAGAAGATACAACACATTGTACTTTCGTGAGGTACCCTCTTATTAGGTTATAATACTTTGTAGCACGTTTATCGCGTAAAGAGTGAAAGAGTCGTATTGCATTGTTTGCTGAAAGACACCAAGGTATTGCTGCTATCGCTAAAACAACAGGGTTTCTATTATACTGGTTTTTATGATCTGCAATTTAAACTGACTGTTAAAACTCTTCAAAACAGCCGGTTTCGGAAAAAACAATTTTATGATTTTTATTGCTTTTATTTCCGACGTCGAACGCGGAAGTCAAACAAAAAAATGAAAAATTCTAAGACTGCCTCAGACTTCTTCATTGCACTTTTCAAAATACATATAATCAAAACGGTTTATAAAATGGGTAAATAAAGATCTTGATCGACTGACCGTTCATTGCTTTTCGGGAAAACCAACGACGGGGTTGAATGCAAACACTCACCACTACTCTCCTATCGATTCTATTTTTTTAACTCTCCTCAAAAATCATGTTGTAATCGAAGATCATATCACTGTTCGTACATTACGAATAGTCAGTGCTAAATATTGAAAACTGAGATTGGAGAGCTTTTATTTTTCGTGTGAAGTTGTTCGTTTGCAAGGGCTTCAAGCAGTTACGGGCAAGTTATATAGACACAGACTGCGGATGAGCTGCTTTCTCTTTTGATCATAAACTATGAATGAATTGTTAACTTTTTATATATATCCTTTTCCATAATTTTTCTTTACCTTTTATTATTTCACAGAAATGGCAGACAATGAATAAGCTTTTGAGTAGAATTTCGAGCATTCTTTTTCTTTAATCATTTCGAATGAAAATCAGTTTTGTGCTCAGATATATTTATTTATTTTTTAGCCAGGTGTGGGTAAGTCTTGGATACTGCACATGCATGTGCATCACCTAATAGGCAACGCCACACAGCCACAGGGTACGTTATTGTTTTGGTACTGTTGAACAGATTCTTACGTCACGTGTTTGTAAATCATTTCTAACGTAACGCGTTACTGTTAAAATAGAAGTGATCCCTTTTCTCATCTTCTATAATCACCTATTATTTCAAAGCAATGGAAATTTTGTGAATAAACATCACATACTTTTAAAAAAGTTTTATTTAAAAGCCAAACATTTTAGCACCGCTGCTATGGCAAACTGATAAAGCGGTTTTTTTATCCACTATTCCTAAAAAATAGAAAACTTGTAATAACAGAGACTAAACAAATATCGAGAAATTCCGGGTATTCAGAACTAAAATACCAGTACGGGTTTTAACCGGTCTGTTTCTGCCATCCATAGCAGACACTTATGACTAGGTTCAGTATGGTGTCATGTTTATGTTGTGTTTGTGCCCTAATCTCACCACCCGATGAACCTATCACCACGAACAGTGTCACAAGCCCTCGCACTACGGGACACTGTGAAGACGTTTGTAATTTAATTCTGGACATTTGCGCAGAGTCTGATGACGAGGATCTTAACGCCAACACCTGTTCTCTCCTTGCTGGTCCATGTGACACTGGTACTGAAAATTTATCTCAACGGTATTGGAACTAGCTACACTGCACAGACATTCTTTATCTACCTTGAGCTCAAACCTCGTATTTTTCAAGTGGGTTCTGTAACGTCTCCTGGCAAAACACATTCTATATGTGGTAAAAAAAAAGAGAAAAGAATAATTGAACTGGATGATTGTAATTGCGAGGACAATGATTGTGTGAACTTTATGTAATAAAGTGAAATCATTATGTGTCATGTTTTATACTTGTATAGAATTATGTACCGATTTTTTAAAGATAATATCTGTGTCGGTGAGGACTGAAACCGCCACAGACGATACTTATTAAATGTCAAACAAAGATGAGAATATGTCACAACGAGTATAAATAGTAGTGACCGAGCATTAATTTCTCTGTCATCTTCTTGGAGTTACGTGAGTAGGAAGAGCCTGTGACGCAATATTGTATGCTTGTGAAGCATTCTTTTGTCAAGATTGAGAGAAGGACGCCATTACGCATTGATTTGTAAAGGTGTGTAAGAATTTAATCTGTCCAAATGTTTTGAATAGAGTTGCTCAGTGAAAACTTGCATTATGATTTGTAATAAGCTTGCCTGGTATTTTATCCCATCCTTTTATGACATTTTCAGTTATTTAAATATCATTCGTGGTGCAGAGCTGCGCTACGAACGAACGAGCCGCTGCCGCGGCGCAATCAAACTGCATTAAATGAAAGCAATCATACCGCAAAGAAGCGGACAGGTAATAGAGAACTAAAATTATTCCTTTCAGCTTTCGGAATTGCAGGGCAGAGCAGCAGATTTTATGATGTGTTTTACAGGTGGACGCGGGCTGCGGATGATGTTAACAGTGCAAAAAGATGATTTACCTTCATGACATAAAAGACATCTTGCTGTCCGTACTTCTGGTCTGGCAAACATTATAGTAAAAACAATTTTTCTCTGATAAAAGTCTCATGTTCTCGTGTTAGTCATGGTAATTATTGTTGTTTTACTGTTAACGAAAACAGACTGCAAAATTTTCATGTTGAACAAACATCGCGTACTGTACCCTCAGTATTGATAACGAAATAATTTTCAGTAACCTTTTCAATAACTGTAAAGTAAGGAAGATAGGTTGAACTTTATAGCGAGTTACAGTAACGAAACAATGTTCCTTTTATAGAAAGGCAGATCCAGAATAATAAGAACATAATATATTTTGTTTTGTTGAAAATTAATCATCCAAAGAAAGTCACAGCACAGCATCCCTAAAAAGCATTTCAGGGCTCTTTTCTTAGCAACATATTTTATCTCATATATATTAGTTGTTACGCAAGCAATAACAAAGCAAAGAGAAAGCGAAAGTACATTCTGTTTCTGATGTTCGATTTTGGAATGTCTGCAAAATACCCGTGCTATTACCTCTCATTTTGACTGAAATGTACTCTGGTGACAAATTTCCTAAGAGTTAAAAAAGTATAAGACTTAGAATGATAAAGCTGATGAATAGCGTGAATTTTCCAACAATTCATACTTCACACCATTACCATCATCCCTTTTATAGTCACTGATGTATTGGAAGCGTTCTTTAGGCATGTCCATCCGTTGTAATCCGTAGCTGCACGTAACCTTGCTGTTCTGGCATCTGTTCTTATGTCATTTTCCCACCTTCCTGTTAATCATCGTCTCAGCTCTTACATTCTAGAAAACAGCTTACTTGGATCGTAGACCTTTTATTATCTTCGCTGTATGTGTAGCTCACCTCCGTTTCATTTTCATTGCTGTCATAATTACGAACTCTTCATTCCCTTGATAGTTTTTCCGTCTCTCCTGGCATTTCCCAAAGTAGATTTTTTTTCTATCTCTCTGAAAACACTTCCTTCTTCAATCGTTTTCAGATGAAGAATCCACGTTTCAATGCTATAAGTTTTAAGTGGGAACACGTATTGTTCAGAAATTTTAATTTTCGTTTCCAAAATTATTTTTAACTTGCCGAAAGTTTTTCAGTCCATTTTTATTCACCAGCTAAAATTTTCTCAAATTCCTCCACTCACTATCCTCCACCAAATATAAAGTCACCAACTGCTTTTCTTACATTTGTCTGTTCCAAAAGCCATATTTATATCATTGCTGAATACTTCTGTTATCTTTAGTAATTGGTTGAGTTGTTGATTTGTTGCTGCCAGTAGTTTTAGATCATCCATGTATAGCAAATGTATGATTTTGTGTGGGTGTGTTCCAGTAATATTATATCCATAATTTGTAGTATTTAGCATGTTGGATAGTGGGTTCAGAGCAAGGCAGAACCAGAAAGGACTTAATGAGTCTCCTTGGTATATTCCACGCGTAATCTCTATTGGCTGTGATGTGATATTATATGAATTTGTTTGAATATTAAGTGTGGTTTTCCAATTTTTCATTACTATGTTTAGGGACTGTATTAATTTAGGATCTACTTTGTATATTTCCAATATCTCTAGGAACCATGAGTGGGGTACACTATCAAAAGCTTTTTGGTAATCAATGTATGCGTAGTGCAGCGAGCTTTGTTTAGTTTTAGCTTGATGTGTCACCTCTGTATCTATTATCAATTGCTCTTTACATCCTTGTGCTCCTTTGCAGCAGCCTTTTTGTTCTTCATTTATAATTTTGTTCTGTGTTGTATGTGTCATTAATTTCTGTGTAATGACTGAAGTTAATATTTTGTATATTGTTGGTAGGCATGTTATGAGGCGATATTTTGCTGGGTTTGCTGTGTCTGCTTGATCTTTAGGTTTCAGATAAGTTATTCCTTGTGTAAGTGTATCAGGGACTGTGTATGGGTCTGCAATGTAATTGTTAAATAATTTAGTTAGATGTGAATGTGTTGAGGTGAACTTCTTTAGCCAGAAATTTGCTATTTTATCGTTTCCCGGGGCTTTCCAATTGTGCGTATAATTAATTGCTCGGGTGATTTCATGTTGCCAAATTATCACTTCAGGTATTTGTGGTAACATCTTGTATGAGTCTGTTTCTGCTTGTATCCACCGTGCATGTCTGTTATGTTGTACCAGGTTTGACCATATGTTGCTCCAAAAGTGCTCCATGTCTGTTATGTTTGGTGGATTTTCTATTTTAATGTGCGTGTTACCTATTGTCTGGCAAAATTTCTTTTGGTTTGTGTTGAATGTTTGGTTTTGTTTGCTTCTATTTTCACTTTTTTTGTATCTTCTAAATCGTTTGGCCAATGCTTGCAATTTCTGCTTCGTTTCATCTATTTACTCTATCGCTTCTTTTTGTGAGATTTTACCTAACCTTTTTTGTTTTTTGTCTGATATTTCATTTCTTATAAATTGTGTTAGCTGTCCAATGTCTTTTCTCAGTTTTTCTATTCTGATCTGTAGCCTGTGTTGCCATGCTGGTTTTGTGGGTTTCTTCTGTGTGTTGGTTGGTTCTGATCTCTGCCTAGTGTGTATATTTAGTGTAGTGAGTGCTCCTACATAAACCAGTAGTTGTAACTCTTCCATAGTTGTATTTTAATTTATTTTGTTGTGTATGATTGTGTTGATAGTTGTTATTGTTGTTTCGACTTGTGGGTTATTTGGCGGTCTATGCAAGAATGGTCTAATGTCTGAACTTGTATCTTTGTATTCTATATATGTCAACTGAAATTTTTCTTCTATATCTAACATGTGTGTCACTTTATGTTCTATTTGTGCTTGTTCTGCTGGCTGTCTTAAGATTTCGTTTTCCTCTGATTGTTTAATTGATGCGTGTTGTTCTTTGTTTGTTTGCTCTGGGATGTTTGAGTCCATTACTATATTTTCTTCTTCTTCTGATTGCACATTATTTTGTTCCAGTAATTGTTGTACTTGCAGTTTGATGTTTTCTAATTCTGACTGGGGTATCCTGTTATTTTTTATTATTACATGAATCTGATCAGCTAGTCGTTGTTCTGTTAAAAATTTTAATTCTGGGTATCTGGTAATAAATGTTGTGTATACTTGTGATCTTTATCCAGTTCTGTTGGTTCCTAAGTTTGTTGCTTGGTAATAACAGAACATGAGGTGTCGGTTAACTTCATCTGACCATCTCATCCTCTGTCTTTGTTTTCCTTCTAGAGTGGTTGCAGGAAGCATATCCCACAAAACACCTCTATTTGGATTTAAATCATTTTCCGTGTGGCTAGCAGTGTCGTTACCATTGGGGACGGGCATAGGTTTGAAGCGTCATGCCCGACCATGACAGCGCTTGTCCGAGGCTTCATTAGTTCTGTCCTGAACCAACTAATCACACTAAAAGGGGGGTTAGCCCTATTAGTGGTTTGTTCTTTTCGTCGCCTTTTACGACTGGCAGAACATACCAGAGGCCTATTGCTTTCCCGGGCCTCCACGGGGTTTATTATTATTATTATTTTATTGTCATGTGAAACCATCAAACCAGATGAAATGGAGACCAGCAAACTTACTCATGGGTGGATTTCAAATTGAACATGTAACAATCTCTTAGTCAAACCACAGATGTATTATGAACGTCCTTTTCTGAAAGTTGCAAACTTAGACTCAGACAGTTATCAGACAAGAATAAAACTACGTTAAAACCTCAGAGGTTTACAGAAAAGAAGACACAAATCCCAAAATTAGACTCTGACAGGATATAGTCATCTATCACGGCAGAATTAGAGAAAGGCTCTCAAAGAGTTTGCAACAACTCAAAATCAAATAGATCGAAATATCACATACACTTTCCCCTCTTAGGATAATGAAGAAGCAGCCTTCGTGCTATGAGCAAAGTGAGTATGCAATCCGATCTCGACTGAATGCATTCAATAATTCGAACAGCAATAAAGCACAGGGCAACTACAAAACATTATTGAAAGAGACAGCCAAATTAATCAGAAAGACAAAAAGAAAATGCAACGATGATCAACCAGCTGAAATCTAGAAATACTTATAAAGAAATAACACATGAAATTTATATTATAACTTCAAAACTAAGCTCATATCATGTCAACCACAAAGTTTCTGCTTCAAAAATAAATAAATAAATAATCAGTTGGCCTTAAACAAACAGGAAAACTCAAGGAACTGTGAGAGATTTCAAAGTATCATTTAACTGCCCGGACCCAAAACAAAGAGTCCCGAACTTGCTGCACGCTATAGGTAAAAAATAGGTCCGCAACTTGTTTTGTAATTTGTTTTATGGCTGCACCTTATGACGGGGTTACAACTGTTTACTACAGAGATACCGACCATAAGAACCTGAAGACACCAATTCAAATTCATTCCCGCCAAATGAAGAAGAATTTGCCAAACTGATTAAAATTGACAAAAAGTAAAACATCGGGAAAGACAGAATCACAGTAGATATCCTCAAATCAGCATGTTCAAAACCATAGGAGAAATTACCTAAAACGTACAAGACGTGTGATAAAGAGAATAAATCCTAGAATATTGGAAAAATACTTTAATTCACCCATTGCACAAAAAGGGAGACACACCAGATATAAATTACTAGAAGCTAATCTCCCTATCATCAGTAATAATGTTCTATTACAGTGTCTTCTCCATAGAATACAGAAACAACTTCAATCAGAAATTGGAGAATAGCACCGAGGATTCAAAATAGGTAGTTCATGTTCATAAAACATCTTATACACAGAGCTAATCCTAAGTTATGAGAGAATTTGTAGTGAAAGTTTGATTTGCTTAATTGTTGATTTCAAAAAATCCTATGACTCATTCGACCGCGATTCATTCTTCCGAATATTATAAGAAGATTGAAAGCCAAGTACTGGGGTACACTTGTGTGTGACACCAGAATAAGATAAGAACATTAATAAATTAAAATGAAAGTAGTATATTATAAACGATGAATGTCTCTGATAGGCTTGATAAGGCAGATCGCTGACTGCGCGCGACCGCAGAGCCAAAGATACTGCTTTGTTGGAGCAAGAGAGCGCTGGGCGCTCTGTCGTAGATAGCTTTTTGTGAGGGAAAGACGATTGAGTAGCAGTTTCTGTGGTGTGCTGTGTGCTGCCACGAAAAGTTAGATTTATGTAGGTATGTCAATATTGTTGAACATGGTAGCAGAAGTCTTTATGAAAATAAGGTAAAAATATTAAATAATTATGATTTCTGTTTTTGCCAGCGCGTTAGTATAGATGAGTTGGCTGATAATTTTTTATTGTTGAGTAATACCAGAATGTACGTAAATGGTTTTCAGAAAAGCGCTAGTTAGATAATTCATTTTTGTAATGCTTTCAAGATTTGTTAACAGAGCTATGTGTAATTTGATGATTTGCATTTATCTTGGATTGGTGAAGTTAGATAATACGTGCTGTTTAAACCTCATTGTTTGTGAATCACTTGTGAATAATGTAGCTTCAGTTGTCAGATGTTTTTGAGAAGACAAACTTAACTTGCAGTATAATTTTGCTAAGAAACTAAGTGTAAATAATTCACCATAATCAGTACCGCCTCCCAGTCCAGGTCATCTATTTTTTAAAGAAGTTAAATCTTCTGAAATTTTCTCGTTTGTCAGCCAAAGGAATTTCATGTGCATTTCAAGTATTGTGGCCAGCATTGCACACGTTGAGCCTGTCGCTAGCATTCATATTTTTGGTGAGTGACAAGAATATATCACGTTCCACCGTTGCTGCTTTAAGAGGCAAGACAATTTAATTTATTTGTCATGTGCACAGGGACCAAACTTATTAGTTTTGAACAGGACTTTAGGATTCAGTGCTTAAGGGGATGAATGTATCGTGCAGTGATCGTATTTCTTTATTGGTATTGGGAGTTGCATTGCCCAATCGATTCGTGTAAAGTTTTCATAAGAATAACACAGAGTAAGCACAGCACTTGCAATTACAACACGCCACACGACAATTCGAGTTTGGTATCCATTCGACATTTCAGACATTCATTTAACGTAATCGTAAAGTTTTTATTATTTCATTTTATCAAAGAAGGTTATACTTGGAAAGTTACAAGGTCTAGATCCGAAAACACTTGCAATCATATAATAGACACGAAGGTTATGGTTAAATTACTGGGGGAAATATCAAATCCTTTCCAAACCAAAACGACGTAAGACAATGGAAAAGGACTGTCTCCATTACTCTACATCTGTGTCCCTCAGAAAGTAATTAAGATTGACGCTTGTGAAATGTGTCCTCAAAACTGATCAACTTTACGCAGAGGCAAATTTGCTACCGATTACAGACGGTTTAGCAATATTAATTCGTGGCAGTTCATCACCCCAAAATTAGACTGTACTCTTGAGATAAATCGCAAAAACGTCGGTTTTCAGACACCTATTGAAAAGACGGAATGCAAAACCGGCAACAAACAAGCTCTAAAATTTATGGAGACGAATTATAGCAAAATTAAACTATTCTTTAATTTAAATACACTGGTGAAACATTCAGGAAAATGGAAACGTAGCAAAAGCAAACTATATTCGATGCCAAAAGACAGAAACTGTGTACGGATATACTCAATCTATCTCCATCAAGAAATTTATCTTCAAGTACACAGAACTAAGTCATTACAATGCAATAATTAAACCAGAAGGCGTCTGTGGTTCGGACACATAATTTTGAACATGAAAACAAACATTGAGAACGCTGGAAAAGGAGAGTGCAAAATCGTAAGAAAGATTTGGTCTAATACTTGTAGACGAACAATACCGACTCATAGGCAAACAGGAAATCAAACGTCTCAAAACTACATGAATACTCGTAGCGGCATTAGGAAACGCTTATTAAGTTGCAGTCAGGTGAATATGTATTCTACTACTCAGGAGGAGAAGTAAAAGGAATTAATGGACTAGGAATGATTATGACAAAGGAATTGGCTAAATGTGTGGAATATGTAGACTATGCAAATAACCGGGTTATTTGTGTAAGGCTGAAAGGAGCACAAAAAGCTTTATTGATTGTCCAGGTGTATATGCCAGCTTCAGAACATGATCACCAAATTGTAGAGGAAACGTACAATGTAATAGAGAGAATCATGGACGAAAATAAAAAATGCTGCAAAATAGTAATGGGAGACTGGAACGCCATTGTGGGTGAAGGGAAAGACGGAAGCATAGTAGGCAGTCATGGTCTTGGAAAGAGAAATGACAGACGTGAATGATTAATTGACTGCTGCAGGGAAAGGCAGCTGATAGCGGCAAACACATGGTTCAAGAACCACAAGAGGAGGCTCAACACTTGGAAATCACCAGGGGATAAATATAGAAACCAAATCGATTTTATACTGGTAGAAGAAAGATACAGGAATGGAATCAAGAAGGTGCACACATTACCAGGTGCAGATATTAATAGTGACCACAACTTACTTATGGCAGAAATAGAAATAAGAATGAAAAAACTGAAGAAGGCGACCATGGTGAAGAAGTGGGAATTAGAGAATATAAGATCCAGCAAAGAACAAATTACAGATATGCTGTCTCCGGACTTTCTAAACACATTGCGAGACAAAGAAGCACCTGATAATGCCAACGAGCTCTGGAATATGCTGAAAGAAGGAATCATTAAAGAAGGACAGCGAAATATAGGATATGTAAAAGGGAATAGGTCACAAAAACCATGGATCACACGAGAAATGATTTCCAAGATGGAGGAGAGAAGAAAATTGAAAAACAAGAACACTGAAGATGCAAGAAAGATATACCGAATGTTAAATAATGAACTGTGAAGAGAAACAGAGCAGGCTAGGAAAAAATGGCTAAAAGAGGAATGTGATGAAATTGAAGAACTGGACAGGAAGGCATGATACGACTTACTATACAACAGAGTAAAGACTATGGCATGGGAACAAAACAGAGCAGGAAGTGGTACTATGGAAATTTTGAGTAAAGACGAATAGGTAGTGTACAAAGATCGTGACGATGTCCTCCAGAGATGGGAAGGATATATAAAAGAGCTATATGACACAAATAGCAAACCAGAAACTCTGGAACTTGAATCACACAACAGTGTAAGTGATGACGAGAAAGGACCGACCATCATAATGGAAGAAGTAAAGTCTGCCATAGCTGCAATGAAAAATGGCAAAGCAGTAGGTACAGATACAATACCGGGAGAAATACTAAAATGCTTGAACCACGATGGAATAAGAGAAATATTGAGGTTATGTAATAAAATATATGACAGTGGTGAATGGCCTGAGGACTTTCTGACAACAGTAATGATTCCATTACCAAAAAAACAAGGAACCAAAAAATGCAGCGAACACAGGACAATCAGCCACATATCACATGCAGCCAAAGTGATGTTAAGAATAATTAATAAAAGACTTGAAAAAGTAATGGAGGAGAATCTTGGCGAGGAGCAGTTTGGCTTTAGACGGAATACGGGCACCAGAGATGCAATAGGGCTCCTACGAATCTTGGGAGAAAGGTTTATTGAAAAAGGAAGAGACCTATATATGTGCTTCATCGATCTAGAAAAGGCATTTGACAATGTGGTTTGGGACAAGCTGGCGACTATAATGAGGGAAAAGAGAGTGGACTGGAAAACCAGAAGACTTATAAACTCATTATATCTTAATCAAAAAGTTTCAGTTAAAGTGAGAGGAGAAAGTACAAACTGGATCTGACTACGAAAAGGAGTAAGACAAGGATGCTGTTTATCACCTACTCTTTTCAACCTCTACTTGGAAAATATGATTGACCAATGCTCATTAGATGACAAAGGAGTAGAAATTGGAGGAAGAAGAGTAGGGTGTTTGAGACTTGCTGGTGACATGGTCCTTCTAGCCACAGGGGAAAAAGAATTACAGGATTTGATGGACACCATTGCAACTAACGGAAAAAAATATGGAATGAAAATTAACACAAATAAAACAAAAGTACTGGCACTAGGAGGAAATACAGAAATAAAAATTATGCTGAATGGAGAAACACTAGAACAGGTGCAAAATTTTAAGTATCTTGGGAGCAGGATAGACACCGATTGGAAATGCACCACAGAAATTAAAACAAGGACAGCAATGGCAAAAGAGGCGTTTTATAAGAAAAGGAGACTCTTCAGCAGCTATCTGGACAGAGAACTCAGAAAGAGACTCATAAAATATCTTTCTTCTATATGGCGCTGCAACATGGACTATGAGGAAAAAAGACAGAGAAAGGCTGGAAGCTTTTGAGATCTGGACATGGCGGAAGATGGAAAGAATAAGTTGGATGGACAGAGTAAAAAATGAAGAGGTACTGATAAGAGTGGGAGAGAAAAGACAGTTACTAGATGTAATAAAGAGAAGAAAAAGAAATTGGATTGGGCATATATTAAGAAAGAATGACAGACCGATAAAAACAGTTTTAGAAGGTTATGTAGAAGGGAAAAGGAAGCGAGGAGGGAAGAGATTCCACATACTGGATGACATGATGGACGGTACAACATACAGCAGCCTTAAGAAGGAAGCAATGGATCGCAGAAAATGGAGAGGCAAAGGACCTGCTAATATAGCAGATAACTGATGTTGATGATATTAAGATTTTATGAAAACATTAAAAGAAAAGATCCAGACATAGCTACAAAACAAATGGTCGAATTGTTTAACAACAGGAGTAAAGCCAAAACGGACACGAGTAAATGGTTTGACAGGATTCAAAACTAATCTGAAATTGGCAGAAATTACACCAGAAGTGGTCCAAAACCTGTAATTCTTGAGGGCCAAGATTCACGAATGGGAACTTGACCAGGAGGAAAATCCAAACGTGTATACTAGAACACTGTGGTCTCGAGAAAGACATGAAGCTCAAAGGAGGAGAAAATTAGAAACGTTTGTACGTCTAAATACTTTGGTGACACTTTCGCAACAAATGGAAGAAGGACACAAGACATAAAAAATACAACTAGGCAAAGAAGAAGAAGAATTGGCCAAGTAACTCGTTGCTATGGGCTGACAAAATTGAAAAGAGGACGAAGATCTTGCTGTACAAATGAACCATCGAGAGCATCACCACATATGGCGCTGAAATATGGGGGCTAACTTAAAAGAAGAAAAATAAATTTATTTAGATAGAGTTTTGGCTATGAAGTTGTCACGTATTCAGATTAGAGCATCTCAGATAAGTCAGAATTCGGGAATGTATGTGAGAAAATGAGTTTATTGGCTATGTCATAGTAGAATATCAACATTCAACGAATGTTTGATAACTGATGGCCGAAAAGAATCTATGATGGACGCCAAGTAACCGAAGAAAACGGTGAACACCACCTAGAAGACAGGTACGAGATTTGAAAGAAGCGATGAAATCAAAGGGCCTTCAGGAATAAGATTGGACTTTGGAAATTAAGAAGCAGAAGACGATGACCGCCGTAAAAAAGCTGCGTATACATACATATGGTAAAAATGTACTTATGTATTAGACATCTGCTCCTAAACCAAACTTGGTATACACATCCTTAACAGTCAGGCGACAATCGCTGTGGGGGTGTGAATCACCTTTATAACATTGTTCAGGAGATTGGTGTCATGAACGATGACATGCGTGAAAATCGTCCACATTGCGCATGACGTTTAAATTTATTACTTCCGTGCAACTAACTCTATTCTAAACATGTTTTGCAGACAGTATCCACGTATGCTCCTGATTTTACCTACACAAATACATCATTGTAAGACACATATTTCAATAGATATAATGTCGTAAACACTGAGATCGGTGAAAAATTGCAGCATCATGCATGAAGTTTTGATACACTTATTCATTACTACGAAGACACTCGTACAGGAAACCGCTGACACCTGGCAGCGCATTGTAGACGTGTAAAGCCCAGCGTACAGAAAGTGTCCGGGACCATGTTTCTTGATCTGGATACTGTACTTATTCATTTGTACGTCATGTGTATTTCTTTGTATGAATGTTTCATAGTTTCAAAGGTGTTTCCACGAATACGGTAGTTTTGTTGTTCTCGTATCTAATAGAAAACTGGAAAAATGAAATCCGGGCAATGCCGGGTTTGTCAGCTAGTATTTACAAAAACGTACATGATAAAACCTGCGGCCGTAAGATGGAAAATTACACCACGTGGAATTACCTAGAATTCCGCTGAACACTTACATCCTGTTGTTACTTGATTTAAGCTGTTTCTTTCTCTGTAATTATTTTCCGTTAATTTTTCCATGGTTGAAATACGTTTTTGGGCCGTACAAAGTACCAGCCATAAATGATTATTTTCTTTTATTAGCCAAAACACTTCAAGCATAAACCAATAAGCCAATTAAGCCATAAATACAAATTTTAACATGTAATAATTTAAAATAAATCAGAAAGATAAAGTTATATTTTGAGATTTTTAGTAACAATGTTTTCCCTTTGTATACCTATGCCCTTTACACGTATAAAATATCAAAGCAGTAAGTCACGGGCTTTCGAAGATACAAGATTATGACCAACCGTACATTTACACTTTAATTTATATACGTATATAGATAGGGACCACAGTAAATTCCATTTCATCTACCTGAAAACAACCTTTATAAATAAAACCATCCCGTATAAAAAGCTGACATACGACTTGCGTTATTGAGCAATATAACAAAAATAATATTTTATTACTACAGTCGTCTTTGCTCATTTTCAGCATGCCAACGCAAATGCGAGAAATGAATTTTAAACATTCAGAATAAAAATTATTGTCGTCGTTCTAAGAAGAATACGTATCTAGTCCCTTAATTTAAAAGAAAAGAACTGTTACAGTTGTGTTTTCAGAGGCTACGGTGCCACCGTCGGTGTTCTTCGCAGTGCAGACCGCTCTGTGGTGGCTGGCCTGTGGACGGCATACAGCGAAGGACGGCTGCCCGTGCGGCAGTCTGCTGACGAGCAAACTCTAGGGACGTACAGGGCACTGGCGACCTCATTAGCTGACACGCGAAAATGGGAGATGCCAGAGTGCAGTGCAGCTGTTAACATACATGTGTGCGTAGCTGTGTGTGTATGAACACATATATGAGTGAATATGTTTCCCCCGTAAATGCAACGAGCATCTGCCGGCAAAGAATAGCAGAATATGAGGGAAGATCTGAGAAGTTATTAAAGATAAAATCCACATTAAGACATTTTATGTTTATGCATTCTTAAACGTAATACGAGGTGTGGCTAGAAAAAAACCGGACTAGTACTGGTGCAACAATAAAACGAATGCAATAAGGCTGAAAGTCGCGTGGCCTGTCACGTGACTCTCGCTCCGCCTACTGCTCGAGTTTCATCTGCCTCCTGCACTCAGTCTGCCCGTGGCGTCTGTTTTAAGTAGTTGACGTTTTGTCTGTGCGTCGGAAAATGTTGAGTGTACAGAAAGAACAGCGTATTAACATCAAATTTTGTTTCAAACTAGGAAAATCTGCAAGTGAAACGTTTGTAATGTTACAACAAGTGTACGGCGATGATTGTTTATCGCGAACACAAGTGTTTGAGTGGTTTAAACGATTTAAAGATGTCCGCGAAGACACCAGTGATGACACTCGCACTGCCAGACCATTTTCAGCAAAAACTGATGCAAACATTGAAAAAATCGGTAAACTTGTTCGACAAGATCGCCGTTTAACAATCAGAGCAGTGTCTGGGTTAACAGGAGTTGACAAGGAAAGTGTCGAACAAGATCGCCGTTTAACAATCAGAGCAGTGTCTGGGTTAACAGGAGTTGACAAGGAAAGTGTCGAACAAGTTTACCGATTTTTTCAATGTTTGCATCAGTTTTTGCTGAAAATGGTCTGCCAGTGCGAGTGTCATCACTGGTGTCTTCGCGGCCATCTTTAAATCGTTTAAACCACTCAAACACTTGTGTTCGCGATAAACAATCATCGCCGTACACTTGTTGTAACATTACAAACGTTTCACTTGCAGATTTTCCTAGTTTGAAACAAAATTTGATGTTAACACGCTGTTCTTTCTGTACACACAACATTTTCCGACGCACAGACAAAACGTCAACTACTTAAAACAGACGCCACGGGCAGACTGAGTGCAGGAGGCAGATGAAACTCGAGCAGTAGGCGGAGCGAGAGTCACGTGACAGGCCACGTGACTTTCAGCCTTATTGCATTCGTTTTATTGTTTCACCAGTACTAGTCCGGTTTTTTTCTAGCCACACCTCGTACAAAAATACAACATGCACGTCAGACAATGCGATACAAAAATTGTGCCGGCCGCTGTGGCCGAGTGGTTGTAGGCGCTTCAGCCCGGAACCATGCCGCTGCTACCGTAGCAGGTTCGAATCTTGCCTCGGGCATGGATGTGTGTGACGTCCTTAGGTCAGTTAGGTTTAAGTAGTTCTAAGTCTAGGGGACTGATACCTCAGATGTTAAGTCCCATACTGCTTAGAGCCATTTGAACCATTTTTTTGAACAAAAATTACTCTCAGTCTTCTTGCTTATGAGATGTGAGGAAGTAGCCTACTAGAGGTTCAAATGGCTCTGAGCACTATGGGACTTAATGTCTGAGGTCATCAGTCCCTTAGATCTTAGAACTACTTACACTCCTGGAAATGGAAAAAAGAACACATCGACACCGGTGTTTCAGACCCACCATACTTGCTCCGGACACTGCGAGAGGGCTGTACAAGCAATGATCACACGCACGGCACACGGACACACCAGGAACCGCGGTGTTGGCCGTCGAATGGCGCTAGCAGCGCAGCATTTGTGCACCGCCGCCGTCAGTGTCAGCCAGTTTGCCGTGGCATACGGAGCTCCATCGCACTCTTTAACACTGGTAGCATGCCGCGACAGCGTGGACGTGAACCGTATGTGCAGTTGACGGACTTTGAGCGAGGGCGTATAGTGGGCATGCGGGAGGCCGGGTGGACGTACCGCCGAATTGCTCAACACGTGGGGCGTGAGGTCTCCACAGTACATCGATGTTGTCGCCAGTGGTCGGCGGAAGGTGCACGTGCCCGTCGACCTGGGACCGGACCGCAGCGACGCACGGATGCACGCCAAGACCGTAGGATCCTACGCAGTGCCGTAGGGGACCGCACCGCCACTTCCCAGCAAATTAGGGACACTGTTGCTCCTGGGGTATCGGCGAGGACCATTCGCAACTTTCTCCATGAAGCTGGGCTACGGTCCCGCACACCGTTAGGCCGTCTTCCGCTCACGCCCCAACATCGTGCAGCCCGCCTCCAGTGGTGTCGCGACAGGCGTGAATGGAGGGACGAATGGAGACGTGTCGTCTTCAGCGATGAGAGTCGCTTCTGCCTTGGTGCCAATGATGGTCGTATGCGTGTTTGGCGCCGTGCAGGTGAGCGCCACAATCAGGACTGCATACGACCGAGGCACACAGGGCCACCACCCGGCATCATGGTGTGGGGAGCGATCTCCTACACTGGCCGTACACCACTGGTGATCGTCGAGGGGACACTGAATAGTGCACAGTACATCCAAACCGTCATCGAACCCATCGTTCTACCATTCCTAGACCGGCAAGGGAACTTGCTGTTCCAACAGGACAATGCACGTCCGCATGTATCCCGTGCCACCCAACGTGCTCTAGAAGGTGTAAGTCAACTACCCTGGCCAGCAAGATCTCCGGATCTGTCCCCCATTGAGCATGTTTGGGACTGGATGAAGCGTCGTCTCACGCGGTCTGCACGTCCAGCACGAACGCTGGTCCAACTGAGGCGCCAGGTGGAAATGGCATGGCAAGCCGTTCCACAGGACTACGTCCAGCATCTCTACGATCGTCTCCATGGGAGAATAGCAGCCTGCATTGCTGCGAAAGGTGGATATACACCGTACTAGAGCCGACATTGTGCCTGCTCTGTTGCCTGTGTCTATGTGCCTGTGGTTCTGTCAGTGTGATCATGTGATGTATCTGACCCCAGGAATGTGTCAATAAAGTTTCCCCTTCCTGGGACAATGAATTCACGGTGTTCTTATTTCAATTTCCAGGATTGTATATCTAACTAACCTAAGGACACCACACACATCCATGCCCGAGGCAGGATTCGAACCTGCGACCGGTGTGGTCGCGCGGTTCCAGACTGTAGCGTCTACAACCGCTCGGCCACCCCGGCAGGCTAACCTACTAGAGCCTTATTTCCTCCCTTGTCATAGTTACGGTTGCCTGACTTTCGTTCACGCTATTAGCTCCATTTGTAAGCAGTCTTTCAGGAGGAATAGATACGTAAATTTTTCTGTCTCGTTAGCAGAAAAAATGAAGAAGGAAATCGTCTATCGCCCAAGCTTTACTTTCGTAAAAGGCTACATTCCAAACAAATATTTTCAGGATAGATTTCGTGACACTTAAATTTCTATTTGATATTAACAAATTTCTTTCTTTCAGAAATATATTTCTTCCCATTGCCACTCCGCGTTTTATATCCTCTCTGCGTCTGCGGTCAAGTTATTTTGCTGCCCAAATAGCAAACACATCAACTAATGTTGTGTCTCATCTCCTAATTACCACATGGTTTAATTCAACTACATTCCATTACTCGTTTTCCTTTTTGACATTCATCTTATAATCTCTTTTCAAGAAACTATCCATTCTGTTCAATTGTCTTTCCAAGTCATTTGTCATCCCCAACAGAATTCATATACATCACAAAGTTTTAATTTCTTCCCTCCCTCCCCACCCCCCACCCCCCCCCCCCCCCACACACACACCCCACAACTTTTAATTTCTTTCCAAATTTCTTTGCGGTTTCCTTCCCAGCTTGTTCATTCTACGTACAAGAGAGACTGAGATAGAAGAAGTAGCTGTTAGATGAAACTCGATGAAACAGAAAGATTTATGAAAAACTGTATTTGCAGTTACCTCTGAGTTGGAGCGAAATTTGGGCAATGTGGAAGACAAGAATGAAACTGATAGGAGTCTTTGAAAAATGGCATTAGAGGAGACGAATACGAGATGCATTGACCAAGTAGTGAATGAATAAATCCAACTATGAGACGACAAAAAATACTAATAGAGAACATAATTAACAAAAGAGGGAGAAGGTATGGGCACATATTATGAGACCACTGACCTGGTATAACAAGGAATATGGTACGTCCGGCAATGCGACACGTTTCGATTGATACAGGGTCGAATTTCGATGATCCTAAGCCCTATGCAGTCGTAACGGACGATCGCTTAAACGTAGTAAACAACATTGTCTAGAATGCTCTTGTCACACCCAGGTAAATGTCAAACGCACTTTGTATCGTGACATAACGAAATGGTGCGAAAAGTGGCAGTTGATCTTAAATAACGAAACGTTTGAGGTCATCCACATTAGTGCTAAAAAGAACGCGTTACACTTCGGTTACACGATAAATCAGTCTAATCTAAAAGCCGTAAATTCAACTAAATACGTAGGAATTACAATTAGGAGCAATGTAAATTGGAAGGAACACATAGAAAATGTTGTGGGAAAGGCTAACCAAAGACTGCGTTTCATTGGCAGTACACTTAGAAAATGTAACACGCCTACTAAGGAGACTGCCTACACTACGCTTGTCCGTCCTCTTTTGGAATACTGTTGCGAGGTGTGGGATCCTTACCAGATAGGACTGACTGAGTACATCGAAAAAGTTCAAAGAAAGGCAGCACGTTTTGTATTATCGCGAAATATGGGAGAGAGTGTCACAAAAATGATACAGGATTTGGGACGGACATCATTAAAAGAAAGGCGTTTTTCGTTGCGACGTAATCTTCTCACGAAATTCCAATCACCAACTTTCTCCTCCGAATGTGGAAATACACTCCTGGAAATTGAAATAAGAACACCGTGAATTCATTGTCCCAGGAAGGGGAAACTTTATTGACACATTCCTGGGGTCAGATACATCACATGATCACACTGACAGAACCACAGGCACACAGACACAGGCAACAGAGCATGCACAATGTCGGCACTAGTACAGTGTATATCCACCTTTCGCAGCAATGCAGGCTGCTATTCTCCCATGGAGACGATCGTAGAGATGCTGGATGTAGTCCTGTGGAACGGCTTGCCATGCCATTTCCACCTGGCGCCTCAGTTGGACCAGCGTTCGTGCTGGACGTGCAGACCGCGTGAGACGACGCTTCATCCAGTCCCAAACATGCTCAATGGGGGACAGATCCGGAGATCTTGCTGGCCAGGGTAGTTGACTTACACCTTCTAGAGCACGTTGGGTGGCACGGGATACATGCGGACGTGCACTGTCCTGTTGGAACAGCAAGTTCCCTTGCCGGTCTAGGAATGGTAGAACGATGGGTTCGATGACGGTTTGGATGTACCGTGCACTATTCAGTGTCCCCTCGACGATCACCAGTGGTGTACGGCCAGTGTAGGAGATCGCTCCCCACACCATGATGCCGGGTGTTGGCCCTGTGTGCCTCGGTCGTATGCAGTCCTGATTGTGGCGCTCACCTGCACGGCGCCAAACACGCATACGACCATCATTGGCACCAAGGCAGAAGCGACTCTCATCGCTGAAGACGACACGTCTCCATTCGTCCCTCCATTCACGCCTGTCGCGACACCACTGGAGGCGGGCTGCACGATGTTGGGGCGTGAGCGGAAGACGGCCTAACGGTGTGCGGGACCGTAGCCCAGCTTCATGGAGACGGTTGCGAATGGTCCTCGCCGATACCCAAGGAGCAACAGTGTCCCTAATTTGCTGGGAAGTGGCGGTGCGGTCCCCTACGGCACTGCGTAGGATCCTACGGTCTTGGCGTGCATCCGTGCGTCGCTGCGGTCCGGTCCCAGGTCGACGGGCACGTGCACCTTCCACCGACCACTGGCGACAACATCGATGTACTGTGGAGACCTCACGCCCCACGTGTTGAGCAATTCGGCGGTACGTCCACCCGGCCTCCCGCATGCCCACTATACGCCCTCGCTCAAAGTCCGTCAACTGCACATACGGTTCACGTCCACGCTGTCGCGGCATGCTACCAGTGTTAAAGACTGCGATGGAGCTCCGTATGCCACGACAAACTGGCTAACACTGACGGCGGCGGTGCACAAATGCTGCGCTGCTAGCGCCATTCGACGGCCAACACCGCGGTTCCTGGTGTGTCCGCTGTGCCGTGCGTGTGATCATTGCTTGTACAGCCCTCTCGCAGTGTCCGGAGCAAGTATGGTGGGTCTGACACACCGGTGTCAATGTGTTCTTTTTTCCATTTCCAGGAGTGTATTTTGTTGACACTGACTTACATAGGGAGGAACGATCACAAAGATAAAATAAGGGAAATCAGAGCCCGCACGGAAAGATATAGGTTTTCATTCTTCCCGCGCGTCATACGAGATTGGAACAATACAGAATGAACCCTCTGCCACGAACTTAAAAGTGATTTGCAGAGTATCCATTTAGATGAAGGTAGATAATGCTACCGTGGAATCAGCAAGCGATGACGTTCTCTTACCATCGGTTGACTGTAGAAAATCACATGGTCCAGGCTGAATCTTTGGCACACTTGAGTCAATGTCAAATGCATGTTGTGAAATTAAGTCAATGAGGAAGGTATGGTGTGTCACTGATTCAGTTTCATGTGGTGAGCTATATGAAAGAACTCTCTTCAACGGGGATCAGCCTAATCTCCCTTTTCAGGAAGGAAACGCATGTTTCAAATTAAAGATGTACCATATGACGGAAGCGTGCAAACTGTAACTACATGGACGACTAAGTCTCTGAAGATTAAATTTCTGAGAATGTCCGTTTGGATCACAGCATTGTGTGGTAGTAAACCACGGACTGTTGGAAAAACGGTAAAGATGAGGATCGATGTGTTTGAGATGTGCGGTTATGGCACCATGTTGGAAATTAGATGGACTGACAAGGTAATGAATGAGAAGGTTCTCTGCAGAACTGACGAAGAAAGCAACGTAAAGAAAACACTGACAAGAAGAAGGTGATAGGACATGTATTGTGACATCAGGGAATAAATTCCATGGCACTAGAGTGTGAAAACTGCAGGGAAAGACAAGGACTGGAATACACAGGAAAAGTATCTGAGGACTTAGAGTGTAATTGCAGCTCTGAGGTGAAGAGGGTGGCACATGAGAGGAATTCGAGACGGGCTGCATGCGACAAGTCAGACGGGTGATTATTCAAAAGAAGAGCGAGAGAGAGAGAGAGAGAGAGACAGACAGACAGAGAGACAGAGAGAGAGGTAGAGAGACAGAGAGAGAGAGAGAGAGCGCGAACCTGCAGGTCAGACACCTAGGATTTGTATGCCTGGTTCCCATGCTTCTGTTATTGTTTGAAATTGACTCTACCAGACGCTACATGCTTTTGTGTCTCGACGTGAGAGTACACCAAACTTCGCACGATATCGAAGTATGAGCTACTACGTTCTGCAAGTGGTCTTCATCTGGCAACCAGCTTGTAACTGTTGCTACAAAAATATAATAACAAAGTAGACTGAACATCGCTGTAGTAAATATTTATACCAAGTTTTGTATCCCGCCTGGATAGGCGGTGCGTGGATCTGCTCCTGTGAACTGCTTTTGTAATATAGGCCGAGAGTGGAGGAAGTGAATAGGAGCTGGAGAGGTGAAGCACTTCGGTACTGCACGTAACTTTAACACTTTTAATAGAGTCAAAAACACAAATAAATATCAAATGCATACATAACTTTGGCTAAGATGAGCATGTAGGCGTGAAGCCGTAGTCCATGTCTAATCCTGTGGAGTTAGGATGACTGCTGTGTATAATCTCAAAGTTAACAAATACTCGGTGTTGTCCAAACTTTAACTGAACGTAACTAATTCAAAGTCTCACTAGGAAGCTAGCCCACTGGGTAGCAGAAACGATGTTTCCAGGCCGTCTCCTCTTGATGGATTGGGCTGAAATAAAGACGGCACACCCTGAGCTCCACAGCGTCGGCCAGAGGACGCTGCGGTCGGCGTAGTTAGTCTTCTCTCGTAGTGCCAACTTACCAGAGCGTGCACCTGCGTTGCGGCATCGTAACTATCGACGCCACACCAAGTTTGTTTCATATCATATGACGTGACACTTGTACGTTCCACCAGTGTTTATGCTGATAACGGAGCACTGTCATGTTCTGGTACGCAATTTAGAAGCTCAGTCTGCTGTTTTCGTAGACCAATAGACCATCGACTATTCGAATAACAATCAACCAACACTTCGGTTTAACGAGAGCTTTCCAGTTGGCGATGAATTTCCCGCGCGCGCGCCGTGTACAGGTTCCGCTGAGGGTGGGTTGGTTAGTTCGACGGTTTCCCTCTCCTTGCAGCCGGCCGGAGTGACCGTGCGGTTCTAGGCGCTACAGTCTGGAGCCGACCGACCGCTCCGGTCGCAGGATCGAATCCTGCCTCGGGCATGGATGTGTGTGACGTCCTTAGGTTAGTTAGGTTAAATTAGTTCTAAGTTCTAGGCGACTGATGACCTTAGAAGTTAAGCCGCATAGTGCTCAGAGCCATTTGAACCATTTGAACCCCTCCTTGCCAACCGTCTTGTAGACGACTAAACCTTCGCTTGTTATGGAATGTGGAGTTCTCCTTCCTTTGGCAGTAGCTACTTACCGTAAACGCTTTTTTTTCTTCCGTTAAACTAAGGTGTTAGACCAATTGAAGAAATGTGCTAGTGGATCGAATTTAGCTCGGGAATGTGGATGAACTGCTACAATATTGTTGTTGTGGTCTTCAGTCCTGAGACTGGTTTGATGCAGTTCTCCACGCTACTCTATCCTGTGCAGGCTGCTTCATCTCGAAGTAACTACTGCGTCCTACATCCTTATGAATCTGCTTAGCGTATTCATCTCTTGGTCTCCCTCTACGATTTTTACCCTTCACGCTGCCCACCAATACTGAATTGAAGATCCCTTGATGCCACAGAACATATGCTACCAAACGATCCCTTCCTCTAGTCAAATTGTGCCACAAATTCCTCTTCTCCCCAATTCTGTTCAGCACCTCCTCATTAGTTACGTGATCTACCCATCTAATCTTCAGCATTCTTCTGTAGCACCACATTTCGAAAGCTTCTCTTCTTGTCTAAACTAATTATCGTCCATGTTTCACTGCTACAATATCCAAAATAAAAAAAGAACCTGGAACCCATCACAAAATAAGCGAGTGTACTTGTCAACGAAGAGCTAAGCTTGAACAGAAAAGCTATGAAAATAACAGAAAGCCAGGCTTAAACACGGTGCATAAATTTGTAATAAGCTCCTTCTTTCAAGTTAGCCTGCACCTGAAGATCCACCATATAGACAATTTGTATCCACCGTAGCTGCGTTCACTGAAGAATCTTCAGGATTTGAAGAATAATTTTGAAACATAATATTCAGTACTGGCTTGAATAACGCGTTGATATCATCCAGTACTGACGGACGATGAAATAAATGCCAATGTCGTGGACGAGCAAGATCCTTGCAATGTCGAACAACAGCGTATCGATAACACTATGCTGCAAATGGACGGCCCGCTGAGGAAGTTTTCCACTGTCTTAAGACGGCTAAGAGATGGTCAGAACAACAGGAAGCACGTGATGCTGTCTAATCACTGTCTTTGAAATGACTGCGAGATTTAGCGACAGTAAATCGAGTCCTTGCTCTGGCGCAAAAACAGATTTTAGGAATTGTTTTCCTAAGCTACAGACCTACTTCAATGGCCATTTCTAAGTTCCAAAATTAGGCTATGTAGTCAATTGTGTGTTATTTGTAAGACGTACGATACAAAAAACTTACAGCGTGTTCAGAAACAGCCTGAAAAGCTTGTTACGGTACTACATGGTAGATTATGCCGAGATATAATAGTGAAGAAAAAAATTCGATAAGTTGCGACGTTTCCGAGTTAATTAGCGTCGAAGTTAGCCAATAAGGTCGTTGCGTGCGCAGATTCAAGCGGCTCGCCAGATACACGGTGATTATAATTATTAATGTGCAGCTACTTACAGAGAGTCAGTATGGGCTGTAATTATCGTTTGGCAGCGAAACTTGGTAGGCAAGCTAATGCGTTAATGCCGAACATATTAATGCTGGAAAAACGTTCCAGATTTAGCCACCAGATGCAAATGTGGTGCTGTGGATGCAAGAAAGCCGTATAGAAATGTTTCCATCTTTAGTGGATAAGGAAAGCGACGTGGGTTGGAAACGCCAAAAAAGTGAGAAAGCTTAATGCTGATTTTTATTATTATCCGTCGTTTACACAACTTGTTCAGTATTGGCACCGGAGACGTCGACGAGATACTGCATCCGTACAACGACGTGATCGCCAGAAGTTTCGATGGAATCTGAGCCTTCAGCTGAGGTAGAAATTGGATGTGTCCATGGTAAACAAGTTCTTTTAGATATCCCCAGAGCCAAAAGTCACCTGTATTCAGATTAGTTGATTTGGCAGTCCATATGCCTGGGAAACCTCTGGAGATAACAAATTCATGGAATGTTGCGTTTAACAGATCTATCAAAGGGCGAGCGACGTGAATTGTTACTCCATCTTACAAGGGGACCCTCCATACCGTAAATGACGGATTTCGATGCGCTTCAAATATGTTGTAGAGGCACTTACCCTTGGTACCTGGCTATCCGGTTTTTTAGCGACGGGTCTTGGTTTTTGAGAAAACCGATTTTTAAGTTCATTGTATACTTATAACATTACGTATACCACGAGCAAGTCAGCGTAGAGCAGCGGTGAAGGATTTCTCAGCGTGTTCGGTCAGAGGGTTAGCTGCCCTCTGTAATAAAAAAAAAATGAGTCAATCGATCATCAACGAGCTTAAACTGATGTCTTACGACGTCCGCCCTGAGCAGACGCAACGAACAAAAGCGAACAGAATGAGATTAAAAAAAAAAAAAAAGGGGGATTGTGGCTACCGCGCTGGAGGTACCGTGTTCGAATCCTGCTCGTGTACTTTTTTTTTTCAAAATCGACAGAATTTTTCAATTTTATTTCAAAGAATATCAACAAACAGTGTAAGTTGTGCGATATTATAAACATATGTTCAGTTTTTTATGTTTTCTGTCATACAATATTACAAAATCTTATTTTTCATCGTCCACATTGTTTGATGTGCCAGAACAATTTTGTGGGTGGTACTTATCATAGAAAAAACCAAAGCACAAATTTTCGCAACACCATGCGCATTTTATGAAAGCAACCGTCTTGCAGTCGCACGGTTCCTTCATGAGCGATACCGGCAAACACAATTCTTTTGCATTCAAAAGGCTTTCTCCTTCATCCGCTAATTTCGATGCGAACCATGCGTATCTAATAACGCTTTCAAAACTAGGTGCGCTGAATTGACGTAGGACTAGCGAATGTAATTTTATCGAATCTTCCCTAGAAGCGATCTCTCTAATGTCTTTCATCAAGTCGGGAGCGTTCTGAATAATCTTCGTGAAGGTTTTCATCTCTCAGTAAACATGAACACCGCGGACCTGGCAATAAGGAATGCACTTTGGTGGGACCACTTTTAGAGTGCAGGCGCTTGCTTTCCTTTCATCGGTGAATACATGATAGTATAAAGGCGAATCGGTTTGCCCTCCACGCGAATCCATAATGTACAAAAATCTTTTCTCTCCCACGTACGGAAGAATTACAGAACGCAAAACTTCTTCGTACACCTGTTTCGTGAACTTCCCGGATTTCGTGCAGGACACGACTAAATTTCTGTATTTCCCAGTTAATTCGTCTACTCGTTTTTGAGCGTCAGGACCAAATTTTCCGGACGGTTCTTGCATACATAAGAAAAAATATGGGAGCAGCATTCGAGCCCGGTACCTCCAGCGCAATAGGAGTGAACCTTTACCGCTGCGCTATCCTGACTTGTGAGAATGTATGTAATGTTACGAGTATAATGTACACAGCGCGCAATGAACTTCAGCATCGATTTTCTCGAAAACCAAGGCCCGTCGCTAAAAAACCGGATAGCCAAGTACTCAGGGTAAGTGCCTCTACAACATATTTGAAGCGCATCAAAATCCGTGATTTAGATTATGGAGGGTCCCCTTCTTACATAAATACAGTGGCTTCCACACAGTTGCAATCTTCCACAGCAGGAACCACATTCCGTACAAGGTGGTATCGATAACGCCCAGTCGTCACGGTACACCTAACAGGCCGTCTAGATGTATTCTCTGCAAAAAAGAACAGACCGAGAAGAAAACTGCCTGTGAATCCACACAACACAGTGACATACACTATGTGATCAAAAGTATCTGGACACCCCCAAAAATATACGTTTTTCATATGAGATGCATTTTGCTACCACCTCCTGCCAGGCACTCCATATCAGCGATCTCAGTAGTCATTAGACATCGTGACAGAGGAGAATGGGGCGCTCCGCGGAACTCACGGACTTCGAACGTGGTCAGGTGATTGAGTGTCACTTGTGTCATATGTCTATACGTGAGATTTCCACACTCCTAAACATCCCTAGGTCCACTGTTTCCGATGTTATAGTAAAGTGGAAACGTGAAGGGACACGTACAGCAAAAAAGCGTACAGGCCGACCTCGTCTGTTGACTGAAAGAGACGGCCGACAGTTGAAGAGGGTCATATTGTGTAATAGGCAGACATCTATCCAGACCATCACACAGGAATTCCAAACTGCATCAGGATCCACTGCAGGTACTATGACAGCCAAGCGGGAGGTGATAAAACTTGGAGTTCATGGTCGAGCGGCTGCTCATAAGCCACACATCACGCCGGTAAATTCCAAACGACGCCTCGTTTGGTGTATGGAGCGTAAACACTGGACGATTGAACAATGGAAAAACGTTGTGTAGAGTGACGAATCACGATATACAATGTGGTGATCGGATGGCAAGTTGGGGGTATGGAAAACGCCCGGTGAACGTCATCTACTAGCGTGTGTAGTGCCAACAGTAAAATTTGGAGGCGGTGGTGTTATGGTGTGGTCGTGTTTTTGGTTCAAAAGGCTCTGAGCACTATGGGACTTAACATCTATGGTCATCAGTCCCCTAGAACTTAGAACTACTTAAACCTAACTAACCTAAGGACATCACACAACACCCAGTCATCACGAGGCAGAGAAAATCCCTGACCCCGCCGGGAATCGAAGCCGGGAACCCGGGCGCGGGAAGCGAGAACGCTACCGCACGACCACGAGCTGCGGACAGGTCGTGTTTTTCATAAAGGTGGAATGCACACCTTGTTTTTTTTGCGTGGCACTAACAGCACAGGCCTACATTGATGTTTTAAGCACCTTCTTACTTCCCGCTGTTGAAGATCAATTCGAGGATGGCGATTGCATCTTTCAAGACGATCGAGCACCTGTTCATAACGCACGGCCTGTGGCGGAGTGGTTGCAGGACAATAACATTCCTGTAATGGATTGTCCTGCGCGGAGTCCTGACCTGAATCCTATAGAACACCTGTGGCGATGTTTTGGAAAGCCAGGCCTCACCGACCGACATCGATACCCCTCCTCAGTACAGCACTCCGTGAAGAATGGGCTGCCATTCCCCAAAAATCCTTCCAGCAACTGTTTGAAAGTATGCCTGCGAGAGTGGAAGCTATCATGAAGGGTAAGGGTGAGCCAACACCATACTGAATTCCAGCATTACCGATAGAGGGCGCCACGAACCTGTAAGTCATTTGCAGTCAGGTGTCCCCATAATTTTGATCACCCAGTGCATGTCGAGCACAATGGCTCTTCGTGTGCAACACGTGGTGTAACAGTACCCCAAATTCGGCAATACCATGGATTCACTGCACCCTGTAATGTACAATGTGCCTCGTCAGTCGAAAGAATGTTATCCGGCCAAGTTTCACCAACTTCGATTCGTGCCAGAAACCGAAGAGCAAATGTAGAATACTGCTGCGGATTGTGATGCTTCAGTTGCTGCTCCGACTGGATCTTGTATGGATGTCTGTGTAAAACAGACCTAAGAGCTTCCCGTACTGTTGACCACGGGATGTACAATTGTCGTGACACTGCACGAGCACTAGAGCTACTGAGGGCGCGCGCTGCATGGTCAGTTACAGCAACAGCTGCCTCCTCAGTAACTTCCACTGTGATAGGACGCCTTTCTCTTCCAGGTGCCACAAGAAGCTCACCCGTGATCCCAAATTTGGTAATCATTTTTTTTAACCACTTAATGGAATCGAACCGCCCCTCAGACCTTTCGATCGGCAATACTGTCTCAGTGCAGCACTGTAACTGCTGCCGTTCACATAAAACACTTTTAGTAACAGCGCACTGTCCCTCTTCTCGATAACCATTCTGTTCGCAAATCTTACGGCTTGTCAAATGACAAAGTGGACCACATAGCGTCGTGTAGTGTACAGCCCCAGTTCTGATCACGATTGGAACTAATTTGTTCGAAATGGCTCTAAGCGCTGTGGGTCTTAACATATGAGATCCCCTAGACTTTGAACTACTTAGACCTAACTAACCTAAGGACATCACACAGCCGGCCGGTGCGGCCGAGCGGTTCTAGGCACTACAGTCTGGAACCGCGCGACCGCTACGGTCGCAGGTTCGAATCCTGCCTCGGGCATGTATGTGTGTGCTGTCCTTAGGTTAGTTATGTTTAAGTAGTTCTAAGTTCTAGAGGACTGATGACCTCAGAAGTTTAGTCCCATAGTGCTCAGAGCCAATTGAACCTTTTGTGACATCACACACATCCGTGCCTGAGGCAGGATTCGAACCTCCGACCGTAGCAGCAGCGCGGTTCCGGACTAAAGCGCCTAAAACTAACTTGTTTTCTAGTGTAAATCGCTGCTGCAATACGATTTCGCTGCAATACGACAATAACGGCCCACACTGTACGTCCTTGAGTAGCTGCGCTTTAAGTATAACCATCCGGTACAATTACGTCAGTTGTTCTCATAGCGTAGATTATAGTGCTCGAGACCAAAAAGTGATCACGTTTGGCGGCACCGTCTCTGGCAGGCCGTTTGAATTTGCACACGTACAGCCAGACTGGCTGCCTTCAATGCTAATTAACTCGGAATCGGCGCAACGTAACGATTTCTTTTCCCTGCAATTATTTTTCAGCACAGCATACTACGCAAAACACTTACAATCCTTATACACCGTTTCGTATTTAATTACGTGTTTCTTTGTTTCATATTGCTATGAATACCGGTACAAAATGTTTTCATGAATGTTCGCTTATCTGAAAAGTCACTTATCCGAACACACCCCATCCTAGTTGTTTCGGATAATCGATGCTAGACGTGCGGGGTAGCCAGGCGCTCTAGTTCTCCTCTTGGCACCATTCGCGCGGCTCCCCCCGTCGGATGTTGAAGTCCTCCCTCAGGCATGATTGTGTGTGTGTTGTCCTTAGAGTAAGTTAGTTTAAGTTAAATTAAGTAGTGCGTAAGCCTAGGGACCGATGAGCTCATCAGTTCGGTCCCACAGTTCCAAAAAATAATCGATGCTCTACCGTACAGAAAATGTTTCAAATGTCTCTAAGCAATATGGGACTTAACAGCTGAGGTCAAGAGTCCTCTAGAACTTAGAACTACTTAAACCTATCTAACCTAAGGACATAATACACACCCATGCCCGAGGCAGGATTCGAACCTGCGACCGTAGCAGTCGCGCGGTTCCAGGCTGAAGCGCCTAGAACCGCTCGGCCACCCCGGCCGGCTCGACTTCTTATCTGAAGACTATTTAAACCTTCTTTAAAAAAATTAAACCGAAGTACTTTTTCTTGAAAACATATTTTACTTCACTTGAAATACCTGTCTCCACTTAAAATTGCACACTTAAACTTCAGAATATTAAACTTTCGTATCCACGCTATTAAAACCTAGAAACTGCAAGCACGGATTCTTGACTATAAATGGAGGAAAAAAGCTCCTATGTGGCCGGAAATGAATCGTTGGCACGGTAGATGGCACGACGGATGAAAGTTCCGCTGACCACCCGCCGCGTGTTCCTTGTGCGTCGCAGACTGTGTGGTTGACGTAGCGTACTGTAAGCAGCAGAATGGTCCGGTATTCATGTCGCTAATAGGCCGAGATGGTGTTTTTGTACCGTCAAGGAAATGGAAACAGTCGGGAGGCTGCACGGCTATATCAAAACACGTACCCTCACAGACACCAGCCACATTACACAACATTCGATTTCAGATACTTTGCATATGAGGTATTTGTCATAAAAGAAAAGGACCAACGAGCTGTAGTTCGTAAAGATGCTAATCATCACAGCGCGGGCGTAAAGAGACATTTTTTTAAAAAATTTGCAGCTATACCAAGCCGCGCGTCCATCGTTTAAATACTCTAAATAAGCACTATGATCCGCTGGGCGCTGATATTTATAATCACTGCCGCAGCGCTTGATAGCAAGAAGCTGCGAAACAGAAGAAAGAACAATCTATCTTTTGTTAAGAAATATTCTAGAGACTTCATTATCCCTTGTACTTTTGGTCGCCGACATGTTAAGACGTCCTACATAGCATTGCTACAAGTTGGATTTTTATTTTTGTATAAAAACTATGTGAAACGACGAACAAATGTCTAGAAGTTTAAAGCCAGTTTGTTCAAAATATATTAATATTTCACGCTGCAGTAATTTTCTTCTTATTCTCTTTTTTTTCACTAACCAAAAATGATGTTCAAATTGTATATGTGTTTTGTTACAGGTTCGCTCTTTATCGCGGTGTCTCGATTGTATTTGGGAGACCACTAATATGTTCAACATCCGATCTTTCTCTTACGAAGTTCCACTAATTTGCTTTCATTTCCATTTTTATATTCAAATATGTCCCCTAGGTAATTTCATCGAAAATTCTGATTGCGTAAAGGCAATTCGGGTCAAAAGGTCAGTTAAGAAAGCCCCTTCGCGTAATCAATCCGTACGTCTCCTGAACGCAATCGAGAACCCACGCATCGGTGATCAGTTAATAATTTATCTCTCTTTTGAAGTCGTACTGATAAACGGCCACACAGGATGGCCGTAAATACGCAGTCTGGTGCTAGGTTGCATTTTGCCGGTAAATATTACCAACAAACAGTGACAGCATCACTATTATTATTTACTACCATTTCGTATCCAGAATAAGCAAGTTCCTAACGCCAGAGGGTCCTTCCAGACAGACGAATGTGCAGGGAGGCGGCAGACTGTACGCACACAAGATTTGGAGCTTGTTCTAGGGTTCGTCTCAATATCCTCAGGAAACCGGTTCTTTTTGCAACATATAGCTGGAGTCAGTTCAAACAAACCCTGCTCATCACGTCTTTCATGCAACACCCGTCTTCAACAGAAAACGTCGGTTTGTCTCCCGTTCCAAACAAAATTATTGTTACGTTCCCATTCGACAGAATGGTCCCAAATTAGTCTAGTGCAATAATCGTTTCAAAAATGTGTATTAACAGAAACAGTAAAACGTGATGAATAACCAATACCTCAGCTGCGACGACACCGCCATGCACTAGCGCGCTGCTCAGTCGCTGCTTGCGTACTGGTTATTCTTCGTTTTTTAATGTTCTATTTAATACACATCCGTATAACGAATATTGCACTACGATAATCGGGTAGCGCTCTGTTGAATTGGCACGTAAAATTCCGATTTAAACGTCACAATGTCACAAATGAGTCACAAACCGACGCGTTCCTTCGACGCTGCGCGTCGTAAGAGAGACGTGACAAGCAGAATTTGTTTGCACTGACACCAGATACATGTGGCAGAAACGAAGCTGCAGGAGAGACACCCAGTATATACAGTATAAGAACCAAAGAAACTGGTACACCTGCCTAATATTGACTAGCGTTCCCGCGAGGACGCAGAAGTGCTGAAGCACGACGTGGCATGGACTCGACTAATGTCTGAAGTAGTGCTGGAGGGCACTAATACCATGAAGCCTGCATGGCTGTGAAAAAATCCGTAAGAGTACGAGAGGTTGTTCTTCTCTTCTAAACAGCACGTTGCAAGGCATCCCAGATATGCTCTACAATATTCACGTCTCGGGACTTTGGTGGCCAGCGGAAGTTTCGACTCAGAAGAGTGTTCCACGAGCCACTCTGTAGCAATTCTGGACGTGTGGGATGTCGCATTGTCCAAATCCGTCGGAATTCACAATGGACATAAATGGATGCGTTTGATCAGACAGGTTTCTTTCGTAATGTCACCTGTCAGAGTCACAGCTAGACGTATCAGAGGACCCATATCACTCAACTGCACACGCTCCACACCATTACAGAGACTCCACCACCTTGAACAGTCCCCCGCTGACTTGCTGGGTCCATGGATTCATGATGTTGTCTCCATACCCGTACACGTCCATCCGCTCGACACAATTTGAAACGAGACTCGTCTCACCAGGATCATCAACAGTCCAATGTTGGTGTTGACGGTGCGACGCGTAAAGCTTTGTGTCGCGCAGTCATCAAGGGTACACGAGTGGGCCTTCGGCTCAGAAAGCCCACATCGATGACTTTTCATTGCATGGTTCGCACGCTGACACTTGTTGACGGTCCAGCATTGAAATAGGCACCAGTTTGCGGAAGCGTTGCACTTCCGTCACGCTGAACGATTCTCTTCAGTCGTCGTTGGTCCTGTTCTTGCAGGACCTTTTTCGAGCCGCAGCGATGTCAGAGTTTTAATGTGTCACCGGATTCCTCATATTCACGGTACACTCGTGAAATGTTCGTAGGGGAAAATCGCCACTTCATCGCTACCTCGGAGATACTGTGTCCCATCGCTCGTCCGTCGACTATAACACCACATTCAAACTCACTTAAATCTTGACAACCTGCCATTGTAGCAGCAGTAACCGATCCAACAAACAACTGCGCCAGACACTTGTTGTGCCGGCCGCTGTAGCCGAGCGGTTCTAGGCGCTACATTCCGGAACCGCGCGACCGCTACGGTCGCAGGTTCGAATCCTGCCTCGGGCATGGATGTGTGTGATGTCCTTAGGTTAGTAAGGTTAAAGTAGTTCTAAGCTCTAGGGGACTGATGACCTCAGCTGTTAAGTCCCTTAGTACTCAGAGCCATTTGAACCAGTTGAACACTTGTCTTATACAGGTGTTGCCTACCGTAGGGCTGTATTCTACCTGTTTACAGATCTCTGTATTTGAATACGCATGCTATAAGTAGATGGGGAATGGGCATTCTGGACCAATTACCAAAATCAGCTATTTAAACCCTATTTTATGCTATTTTTAGACCATTTTACATCGAAATCAGCTATTGTTCATATTTTTAGCATGATAAAACCAAAAAATTAGGGAAATGCAAAATGTCTCTTTTAGATAATACTATATACAATTATAGATGGTGTTGAATAATAAAAATATATACAATTATAGATGGTGTTGGTTATTCTAAATATTTACTTATATACAATTACTAATAATTATGTTTCTATAGTAAATATAATATATGCATATATACAATGAATGATGATGAAACAATAATCTAAATATATACAATACATACATTAATAAATATAATATATACAACATATAAACATATATACAACTAGTGATTATATACAATATTTACAATAAACTATAATGTCCAAGTGGTAATGTATTTATTCCGTCATTCAGAATGTGTCTTTTATCATCATTTGCACTTAATGCTACTTTATTTAATTTTACTGTATATATTTCATGTTTAGAGCTTCTAATTAAATTCATTGGTCTATATAGTTCGCTATTATTGAATAAGCAGTCTTTATAGTCATCCATTGATATTTTATTCATTACTACTGATTTCTTAACACCTTTAGATTTTTTATTTTCTTTTTCACCAACACAATATGCATACATTTTAGCTCTCAAACCAACAAATTCAGTCATTATTTTACCATTACATTCCTCTTTCATATTACCTAATACCTTTTTGTTCATTTGTGGTGTATTGTACACATTATTTGTTGCATAATCACTTGTATCAAAATGTTCAATCATATTTTTCATATCTTCATAAAAGTCATCTGTTTTTATATTGTATATATAATTATCAGTATCTTGATAACATAACTCAATATTTGTACCATATTTAGGTTTCACTACATCATAATGGAAACTATACATTAATTCTTTTGATAAATCTAATATACTCATTCCAACATAAATTGGTTTATTAAATTTAATTTCAGTTTTATTCATATGAATAGCTACCAGATTTTCATTAAATATTGTTCTATGTTTGAAATTTGGTTTAGCTATTAATTTATCACATTTTTTACCATCTGATACTAATTTTATATTAACTCTGTTTCTTATATTTTCCATTGTTTTTCCAAACACACTATTGTTCATCAGTTTAAAGAAATCTTTTTCAAAATCATTTTTAGCTTTTGTTCTCATTCCTGTATTTAAGTCTATATACTTTTTCAACCAATCGCTTTGTCTGAATTTTAGAGCACGATGTATTTTTGTTAATTTCAATCCTAATTTTATAAATTGTTTTAGGTTTCTATAATGTACAACATATTTATATTTATTGTTTAATGTTGTTAATAATTTATGTCCATTTTCTGGTGCTAATGGTAAATCTTTATGATTATCATGTAATTCAATTGGATATTCTAAATCAACTTCTAATATATATCCATATTCATATCTTAATTATTTTCCCATTCAAATCCACCATATGCTAAATATTGTGACATTGCATATCCATATACATTATTAGCATCTAAATACATTAAATAGTTTGATTCCTTATTTTTATTGTAATCTTTCATGTATTTATTATTTGCTTTAACATATCTTTTACAACATTGTGCTATACCACCTCTAATACCTTTTTCAACCATTAATATCATATCATAATCATGTAATAATTCAAGTGGTTGTTTAGTCATTTTTAACATTGCATCCCAAGATAAACCAGGTGCTGTATAATACCATGCTGGATCTAAATCATATCATTTCATACATGTATCTCTAAAGTTCTCAAATACATCAGCTAATAATAACACATCTGTTTTCAAAAATAAATCATGGTATTCACCCATATTTTTTATATTGAATTTATTCCATACTAATTTCGCATGCTCATAATCATCATCACTTATATTACATTCACTTATCTTACTATAGAATTCATTTTAGGTGGTATTTGTGTTTCATTGAATCTATCCCAATTATCCATATAATCATATGGGTAAACACCTTTTCTAATAACTAGATCTACTTTATCTTTTTGAAAGAATAATTCAATATTTTTCATTTTATCTTTTGACAAATTAGATGATAGTTTATCTAAAGATGATGCCATGAATCTAAATGTATCAATAAATCTCATTTTAAGTTATTTGTTTGTTTACCAAAACTTATATATTTTTCTTCATTATTTGGTATCAATTCTATTTCCTTATCCTCATAACCAAGTTCTTTTATAAACAAATGTGAATCATAACCAGTTAGATTGTGTAAGAATATAGGCACAAATGTTGGTTGTTGAAGTTTAAGATTACATTCATTACATAGTGGTGCTATATAATTACCAGTTAAATGATCATGATGATGTACTTTTTTATTATTTGGTGTATATGGTGATTCACATAAAGTACATCTTTTAGATTGGTTATGTATTTTTATTTGTTCATGTGTTAACTGTTTCATTGGTTCTATTTGTGAA
Organism: Schistocerca nitens; assembly: GCF_023898315.1. Taxonomy (NCBI): domain Eukaryota; kingdom Metazoa; phylum Arthropoda; class Insecta; order Orthoptera; family Acrididae; genus Schistocerca; species Schistocerca nitens. The sequence continues at coordinate 37,277,021 of NC_064620.1, forward strand.
TATATGTGTCCTATTTCTTCAACTTCATTTTTACTCATCTCAATAAATTTAGTTTTAGCATTTGGTCCTCTATAAACAACAGGATCTTTATAATGATTATGAATGTATTTCACATAGTAACAAAATCCAGATGGTTCATGTTTTTGATATTTCATTGTGTACGATTCATTTGGATTTGGTTCACATGTGTCCATTTTCAATAATAAGCTTTCAAAATCAGCATAAATAACAAATGGAACAGGCATTGTATGTTTATAATTCTTAAATGTTATGTATTCACCTTCATTTGGTATTCTAATTTTAACTGATTCATTTTTAGAACAATCATCTTTATGTGCACTTACTTTACTTTCTGAATTGAAGTGTTGTAAGCACATTTTACATAAATGAATTTTACCATGATGTGATGTTTTCTGATTTCTTACTAAACGAGATAAATCTTTAATCCAACAATAATGTGATTTATTACTGTTTTTCATGTATAATAAATCAATGTGTACTTCTTTTTCACATTTTGTAACCTTTAATGGATATATTTCATATTTTTCGTCATAAGCATACACATTAATCGATATATTAAGTTTACATTCATATTTAGGTATATTATCAATTTCAACTGGATATTCTATTTGACCAATTTTATTTTCTAATTGTTTTATACATTCTACATAGTTACTAGTTCGATCAATGTGTTTATCAGCTGGATTTAATGCTGATGCTATAGACCACAAGAAACATTTTTCATCATTATTCTTAACATTTATACATGCTTTTTTATCTTTTATTGTTTTTGATAGTTCAATATTTGATGAACCATTAAGTGGTGTATATTTGTTAATTCCTAATTGTATACCAATTACACTATTTAACATCCAGCCTGATCCTCTATCTTGAAAATTATGCATGTATGTTAATATTTGTTGTTTACCTTTTGTATAAAATTTATTTAGATCTTTTTCATTTGTGATTGTATAGTTGCATGTTGAGAATCTAAATTCTTTTATTTCATTAGTAGCATTCAATTTGAATTCACAGTACAATATTAGATTAACTTTTAATCCATTGTATATTTTAAGATTATCTTTTATTAACTGACATACAATAGGTTTTGCTGATGTCAATGTGTTGTGGATCTGTAATTTGTAAGTTGTTTTCAATATTGTATGTTTGTAATCTATTTTGGAATGCTTTTTCAGTTGAATGATAAATATGAATTTCTCGTTCATTAGGATGTTCAAATATATCTGTAGCAAATGGAAATAATGTGTGTGTAGTATTTTGAATCAACTTTAACAAATTACTTTTACATAATTTAGAATATCCATTAAGGTTTAAGTGTTTAGCTAGTGTTTTAAGTTCATTAATATTCATTGTTGATGGATCTTTATCTTCTATATCAACAATAGGATGTGGAAATAATAAATCCAATAATTCACTTTTACGCATTTTAGAGTAACCTTTAATCTTTATGCTTTTAGCTATTGCTCTAAGTTCATTCATCTTCATCTCAATTTTGATAGCTCTATTTATTAAGGAAGAAAACTATTATTTTTGTTGTCTGTATTTTTGTCTATTTACTTATGTAATTATTGTTCAGAATATTTGGTAACTGTATTTTTACAAATAGATACAGATATATCTATTTATTAGGGATAAAAAGTAAACTAATTGTTGTCTGTATGTGTTGTCTCTTTAGTGTTTTTTTATATTACATTACTGATATTTATTAGACTTATTTTGATAACTAGCTATATCTATTTACTTATATAATTATTATTCAGAATATTATACTCTGTACAACATATGGTTATAGTATCGATAAAAAATATATTATAAGAATTAGTAGATATTTATAGATTCCTTTTCTTTTATAAGATCATTGTGAATTAGTGATTTTTCATGCTGTTTAAGTTTACATCTAGCTACAATTCTACCACATTCACATGCTACCTTTTCAAATAATTTATCTTTGTTTGCTTCATAATATCTTTTAGTATAATAACATGCACACTGGTTATGTACTCTAGGATGTCCATCTTTTACAAATTTATCAAAATGAAATTAATTAATATTTTTATCTGCTTTACATCTACAACATTTCTTAGTTGTATCCATTTATTACACTTAAAAACTCTATTGTTGTCTAAATTCTAATACATGTACCTTTTTATCTGATCTGTCAATGATTCCTTTATATACAATATTACAACCAATTATAGTTGTACAATCATCCCAACCAATCATTTTTGCATATCTATCTGGTAGTATTATATTAAATTCATTATTAAGTTCAATAAATGTTTTAAAACCTAATTTAGTATTTTTGATTTCTACATTTGTAATATGATACACTTTATCCGCTTCAATCTCACATAATTTCACCAATGGTGTATTTTTATTAACGCTATTGAGTCTAGTTAATAGTTCCATTTATATAGAAGAAAAATGTTTTAATTGTTGGATTTTATTGTTTAGTACAATTATTAGTTCTGGTTTTGATTATCTAAATTTCCATAATCACTTAAATATTTTATAGCATCATTTTTATCATTGACATATATAATTTTAAAAAACATTAAGAATATTATTATTTTCATTTATATACATTTAAAAAATTCAATTTTCATGTATTCATTTTCATCACTAAAATATAAATCAATAATATGGTTATCTATAGTTGAAGAAAATTCCCAATCAGATGATGTAATTGTTTCTTTAAAATTTAGAAATACCTTTCATCATAATTATAAATAATGATTCTATAAGTGGTATACAACATTTTTTCATATTTAATATAACCAATTCTAAGATTATTATGTAAATAAAAATCGATGTTTAATTCTTCAAGTTTAGATATGACTTCTGTCAGCCTCATTTATTAAATTCAAAAATAAACAGTTTGTTTCTTAAAATATTCATAAACAACACATATTTCCTTACCATTCAGATCATATACATAATTCAAAGATTCGTCATTTAACTGATTAATGAATATGGATACATCATCATCAGGATAACAGACAGATAGAAAAAACAGAAGTGCAAACTTCTTCATTTATATATATATAAAAATTATTCAAGTAATTACGTTGTCCTTACTGACCCAACTATTATGTGAATTATCAAATCCTAACCATTTAACATATACTTTATCACCTTTTTTCCTTAATACTTTTTCAATAAGATATACATCTGATTATTTTGTTTTCTGTATCTCATGTTCATAAAAATTGCCTTTAATATCTTTTAATTTATATGTAATTGGATCTGAATAAATAACATCTTCAATTTCAAATAATTCTGTTGACCAATCATCAGTATATCCTTTTTCAAATATTCCTTTTAAATTACTTATTCTAACTTGATCACCAATAGAATATTTAGCTTTATATGGATATATTACAGTAGCATTTGGTTTATAATTTTTATCATTAACATCTATTGGTTTCATTTTTATTGTACTATGTTTAGTATTATTATAGTCATTTACTAGTTTTTGTAATATATCAAACCATTTATAGTTACCTTGAATATCAAATTGTTTCCACATTTTCTCTTTTAGTGTTCTATTAAACCGTTCTACAACTGAAGCTTTAATTTCCGTAAATGTAGAATAGTGTTTAATATTAAATATTTTCAGTAGTTTATTAAAATATATATTATAAAATTCTTTTCCATTATCTGTTTGTAAATGTTTTGGTGATCTAATTTTAAATATATTATCAAATGCATTTGCTACATTTTCACCTGATTTATCCTTAATTGGAATAGCCCATGCATATTTAGAATATACATCAATAACAGTTAACATATATTTATATCTTTTATTTATTTTTGATATACCTTTTAAATTTCCTGAATCCATTTCAACTAAATCAGCCTGCCATAAATCATCTATTCCAAATGATTCTACTTTTCTTCTATTGTAATTTTTTCTCATTGGTTTATGTAATTCATTTATTACATTTTCTCTACTTACAATTAAATTTTTTTTAAAAATTTACTCTTTTTTGTTTTACATATTGCACATATACCCTCAATTCTATTACGTCCATTTTTAGTTATTGATCTATGTCGGTCATGTGTATCTGTAAATGTTTTACACTTTAAACAATATATGTGATCATTCATTTATATAGCTTAAAATTGTTATTAATCATCAGGATATGTAAATAAATCGCCAAATACATAAACATTTGCTCTTTATGGCTTAAATTGAATTGGTCCATCATAATGTATACATAAACTTTCATTACCTTTTATCAACCGTGGGAAATCAGTGAAAGGTGTAGTTGATTTAGGAAATATAGACATTTTTAGGATTAACAATTACATCTTCAACAGTATATGCATTTATTATAACTTTCTTGACCATAAGCCAATATGGAATTACACATTTCTGACACACAATAGAATCGTTAAAAGTAATGTCAAAAACCAATTTATCATGTAACTTATTTTCAAGATTATTTATTTTATTTATGTATGGCGATAAATCTGACTGAGAAATAATCTGAAAAAGCCTTTTCAATCTCCTTCTTTGTAAAGTAATTTGTTAGATCTGGTACTTTTTCATTAAATTCCGTTTTATTGACATAATTGTTAAATTGTGTTAAAATAGACATGTATTCAGATTATGTAACATATTCTTTCTCTAAATACTGTTCTGTAACTGCATCATAGTCATTAACTGGGTCATTTATATTTACTAACCGTTTACCTTTAAAACTAATTTATTTTTTGGTAACCTCAAAAATCTTAATCAGTTCTTTGTCAAATTCATTAACTACATTTTGAATTTTTGAATCCAATATTGAGTTTAGTTTATTAATTTGTTTGTTTTTTATATTTTGTGATTTTATTTTATTTCCAAAAATGTCCATTTATTAGATTCAAAATATCACTGAATTTATAACCATCTGATAGTAGCTTTAACACAAGTATACTTAAATGCCCACATATTACTTCATCATAATTTTGTATTCTCATTGCATTATAGTATAATTCATTATCACCTAAATACTTAACTAGAAGATATGGTATATTACCACCAAATGAATCAAATACAAATTTACCATCATTATTCTTATAATAACATATCCAATGTGTACCAACATGATCAGATGTGTCTAAATTTACTATTCCACATTCATTATTTTTAGGTTTATTAGATAACTCATCTATCATAAAAACACCTTTAAAATGTTTAATTTTTAGTTTTTTAGCTATATTTTCTAAATCAAAATTACTCAATGCTTTTGGATACATTTTCATTATTTTTTGCATCGTTTTTTTAACCCTGTACCTTTTTTCTCCATTTCCATATTATGCCTCTTTAATTCAGCTAATTCAGCATCATTTTTCTTTTTGTTCATAACTGAACTAGCAACAGCTGCAGCACCACCAGCTATTGTACCAATTGATGCTAAATATGGTAATGTAGCTAATAATAATGGTAAAAATCCCCCTTCATGTTGTGTTAATCCACTACCTTCTTTCTTTTTTGTTAGATATTCAATAATATTTTTCACAACTGGAATACCTAGTGTAATAAGTAAATTACCACCAATTTTTTTATCTCTTTTTCTTTTTTGAGCATTAGTTAAAAATTATCAATACTATTTAGTTGATCATTATTGGCTTTAATTTTAAGTGATTTTGGTTTAATTTTTCCACTAGGTAGTAAAGTATAGTCAATACTAAATGTATTCATTTATATAGATTAAACATCCCATCTATCTCATCAAGATAAAGTCCCATTCCTAATTTCCGTTTTCCATACATAATTCCTCTAACAGCAGTAGAAGCTAATTTTTCACCTAATGATGCATCTGAACTATACATTCTCTCTTTGGCTACATTTTGTAATATTTTATCAGCTATATGTCTTTTTTCTATATCTTTATTATTCCTATATGCAATATCATGCTGTTTACATGCTTCATCTAATGGATTTATACCTTTATCACCCCTAGATAACCTTTCATCTAATTTTGTACCTGGTCCACAATAATTATAACCAGGTAGATGCATTTCAAATGGTAATTTATTAATTAATGTATTAATCAATCCTTTACCATATTTTTCATTCTTCCAAAATGTGTGTGGTATATTATTCAAGAATCGAATCAAGTATGGAATACCTTTTGGATCATTAATTATAAAGTCATTAAATTTATTTGTTAACATTTTAGTTATTCCTAATTTTTCATTGTAATAATTATTATTACCAGCCTTTTCTTCACCATGAATTACTGCTAATCTATCAATTAATTCACGTACATCATTCATCCAAACATATTCAACTGGTTTTTCAGTATATTTTTTAATAAATCCTGTACCTGATTTGGTTGGGGACACATCTGAATAATATGATGAATCTATAGTTTGTTTTCTTTTTTGGGGGAAATAAATATCAACAATTTCTTTTATCAAATTATTGTATTTAACACCTTTACTTGATTTTATTTTATTTGGATTTTTATCAGAATATAATGCATCTGAATTGGATAAAATATGTGCATAATTTGATAAATCAACAGAATAAAATTTATTATTCAAATCATCCATAGTAACATGTTTTTTAGTTAAAAGGTTCATCAATCCATCTGTTCCTTCATATTCCTTTCCACCAATGATTAGTTTATCCCCTTTGAATTCTACAGGTAATTTACCAATGTACTTAAACATTCCAACAGGTCTTAATCCAAAAACCGGATCCTCACTATGATTGATATATTTTAACATTCTTTCACTTATATTAATTTTTTTAAATTCTTTCTCTTCATCATATTGAGTTAAAACATCTCGTATTTCAGATTCACTTAATGTAGAATCATTAATTGGTGCTATGTCATGATGGTGATGATATGGAATTATTTGTTTTTCTACCTCTCTATTTTCTTCAATAGCTTTCAGAACATTATCACCTATTCCTTCAAGCCCTTGTTTTACTTGTTCTATAGCATCAATAACAGGTTGATCCTCTTTTTTATATTTTTCGTATTCTGTTCTTGGTTGTTTTTTCCATGTTTTAAATTGTTCTTTTAATTTTTCTACTTTTTTTCTATTACGTTTAGCATGTTTAACTATAGCTGGATCATATTTCGTAAACATTTATTTAGAATGATAATGTGTTTGTGTTGACATTTAACGTTTATGTTACCGTTTATGTTTATGTTTAACATTTATGTTTATGTTAACATTTATGTTTATGTTTATGTTTACGTTTATGTTCTTATGAAATGTTGTATTTTATTTCTATATTTTCCATTATTAGATTTTCTTGTTATATCTATTGTTATAAAACCAAATTCATCATTCCTACATTTACTACATATTTCTTTAAATTTATTAAATTTTAAATCACCACCAACAAATTCATTATAAACATGATGTAGATTTGTATCATCCTGTCTAAATATATTTAAGAAATTCAGATTATCTCTGACTAACTGTTTAGGTATTTTTGAGTAAGTTTGAGCTAAATAAAAACAATCAATTCCTTTATGTCTACCTCTAGTAAAATATTCTCTTACTATATCTTGATTTTCTAGTATAAAATCATCAAATATTACAATTGAATTATCATCACAATCATCTAATGGTACAATGTCATCATTGCTACTAATAAATGATGCTATTGAATCACCTGTTATATCTTCAATTTTATTACATTTTTTAATTAGTTGTTGATATTTTGATTGATCTAAGCTTTTAGAATAAATATATACATGGTTTATTTTATCCCAATTTAATCAGCTTGGAGCTAATAAATAGTTATCAATCATTAATGTTGTTTTACCACATCCACTTGGTCCTATAATTGCACATCTAATTGAATTAGGTAACAGTTTACCATGCTTATTTTTTACCTTTTTCTCTGGTATTCTAATTTTTGGTTCCCAATCAATTTTGTTCATTTAATTAATAATAAATGAATAGATTATTTCAATTGAGTGGTAATTCATCAGTACTTAAAAAAAGATTATATGTGCCTATTAGAGATAACTTTAATAGTGTAGCTATGGTTGGATTTTATACAACATTTTTAACACCTAATAAACATCTAAAAATAATAAATTATATTGTGATGGTGAAACAATTGTTTTTCCTATTGGTCAATATAATTTAAAAAATATAGAAAAATTTATTCATACAAAAAACCCTAATATAAATATTAAAGCAGATGAAATTTTAAATAGGGTTGTTATTGAGAGTGTAAAAAAAATATATATGGATATACAAAAAGAAGATAATATAGCACCTTTGTTAGGTTTTAGTAATCAAACAATTAATCCAAAACAAAGAACTGTTGCTAATGATGTACCTAAAATTATACCATTTGAATTAATTAATATTAATTTTAATTTAGCTGATGGTATGTATATAAAGCATTATGATCATTTTCATAGAGAAACTAAAATTATTGCTTCTTTTAAACAAAATGTTGAATTTGGTGCACCAATAATATATGAACCATCTCATCCATTATTTGTTCCTATTCATGATAAAATATATGATTTAGAAGTAACTATAACTGATGACAATGATCATTTAATTGATTTCAATGGGGAACAAATAACAATTATATTGGAGATGAAATGACACATTTTTCTTCTTAATAAATGAAGAAGATTGAAAGCTATCAATTTCAATCATTTCCAGTGAATGAGAAAACAAAAAATAACCTAAATATTCCCAATAAGGATATAGAAATTAATATACATGTTGGTGATGGATGGTTGCATCCTAATATGGGTCAATTGTACATGAATTTTAGTATTATTAAAAATGATGGAACTGATTATCCAACATATGATGGAAAATCCAATAAGATGCTAATTGATAACTATGTAGCAAAACTATTTGACTTTATAACCATAAGAAAGGGTAATCATGTTTTATCTAGAATTGAACATCCATTTATTTCATCATCAGTTCTGTTGCATTTAACATCATGTGTTACTGATAAAATAAGTATGGAAGGACATATAGCTAACAATGGGAAATTAAGAAAGAAGAAAAATGAAGTATTATATCCATTGGAAATGTTAGGTGGATTTTTTAAAGATTATGAAGAAATGATGTTTGAAGGTGATCTTACTGTATGTTTCACATGGTCATCAAGTGCAAATGATTGTATTTTGAGATGGGCTGATTATAATAATGCTGGAGTTGAAATTAAAGATACACTTCCAAGTGAAAGTAAAATCATAGTTGAGAATATGGAAATTCGTGTACCTGTTGTTAAATTTGAACCTAATTATGAACTTGAACTACGAGAAAATATACTGAAAAATCCAAAAATTCTGATATCATTCTATGAATTGCAAACTGTAGAAGTAGCTGGATTAAATGGTAAGGAAAAATTCGAATTACACACCACAAATTATTATAACTCAATGGAATTTGATATGCCTTACTTTATATTTGTTGTATTTCAAACTAATCGTAAAAATAATCAATTGCTTGATTCATCATTATACGATCATGTTATGTTACAAAACCTATATCTGAAAAATGGAAGAAATGAAGTATTTCCTCAAGAAATGTGGAATTTAGATCCACCATACGATTATTTGAAAGCTTATGATTCATTTCGTGATTTTAAAAGGCTAAAACAAAATGGAGATGGAAATGTTGATATTAATCCATATAATTATATAACAAATTATCCTATTTATGTAATTAATATGGCACATAGAAAAAATACAGTAGTTACACAAAAAACAACTATGAAGTTATGTGCTACTTTTAGGGATAAAATACATGATAATACACTAGCCTACATAGTCATGTATGGAAAGAAAAATCTCACTTATGATGCACAACACAGAATACTGACAGAGAACTTTTAATCCCATATATCAATATCTTCATCTTCATCTTCTTGTTTCTTTTTCTCATTTAAAAATTGTTCCCATATAGTAATATTACGTTTTGTGTTTTGTATTTTTATTTGGTGTTCAATATTTAATAGTTCAGCTATTTTTGCAATTATATATTTGTATGGTAATGACTTACCTTTGTAATAGTAATTAAACATCTCAAATAATTCTATAATAAGATCCTTTTCATTACCAGTAAACATGTCCACTATTGCACCATTTTCTATAGTTACACGTAAGTTCATTAAATGTTTATTAAAATATTTAAATCTATATACTTTGTTGTTATGAACACTTACTTTATCCGGATTACAATTATAGCGTCTTGTACCATCAATACTCCATTGTGAACAATTTTGACAATATTCAGATGCATAATATTCAGATGGATAATGTATATTATCAGGTATATCAATTTGAACTGCTTTTTCGAATTGTTGAACTAGCCTACTATCATCATTTTTTACATTATTCTGAATGTTACTGGTTTTCTTTGTATGATATCTATTTTTTCTATCTTGATTAATACATTTCTTACATATTGACCTTGGTTTACCTAATTTCATTCCATATTCTGATATATCTTTTATCATCTCACATTTAGTACATTTTTGTACTGTTTCATTTTGAATGTTACTGGTTTTCTTTGGATGATATCTATTTTTTCGATCTTGATTTATACATTTCTTACATATTGACCTTGGTTTACCTAATTTAAGTCCATATTCAGATATATCTTTTACCATATCGCATTTAGTACACTTCTTTGATATGTTGTCCATTTATTATAGAAAAAAATGTAAGTATTTGTTGTCCACTATTTGTTGTCTATGTTTTATATATGTAAATATATTGTGTATTATTGTTTCATCATCATTCATTGTATATAAGTAAATGTTTCGAATAACCAACACCATCAATAATTGTATATATTTTTATTATTCAACACCATCTATAGTTGTATATAGTATTATCTAAAAGAGACATTTTGCATTTCCCTAATTTTTTGGTGTTATCATGCTAAAAATATGAACAATAGCTGATTTCGATGTAAAATGGTCTAAAAATAGCATAAAATAGGGTTTAAATAGCTGATTTTGGTTATTGGTCCAGAATGCCCATTCCCCATCTACTCCTATACCAGTTTATTTGGTGCTTCAGTGTGTACTTGGAAGGTAAGACATTATTATTATTATTATTATTATTATTATTATTGATATTATTATTATTATTATTATTATTATTGGCTCTGAGCACTATGGGACTTAACATCTAAGGTCATCAGTCCCCTAGAACTTAGAACTACTTAAACCTAACTAACCTAAGGACATCACACAACACCCAGCCATCACGAGGCAGAGAAAATCCCTGACCCTGCCGGGAATCGAACCCGGGCGTGGGAAGCGAGAACGCTACCGCACGACCACGAGATGCGGGCTATTATTATTATTATTATTAATATAATTATTATCATTTCTGTTTTAATCCAACACCTGGATTATCACAGCTTCATATTTAACTTACCATATACGAAAATCAAAACGAAATATTCGAAACAAACATTTACAAATTTTTGAAAAACCACTTGATCTCAAAAGGGCAAGGAGAAGGTGCTAAAGGAGCAATGCACTTTAAGCAGCACCAATTTCTTAGATATCTGCCGCCTAGCTATTGACAACTTCCTCCAAAACTTTTCTGCAAACCCACAGCAGTAGCTCGTTGTTTGTAAACATACACTTGTAAGCAGTAGACGAAGGGTGCAGCTATGCTACAGATGTCGGCGGCATCCAGTGCTTCAAATTTTACTTGCTAGAAGTCTTGCCTATAAGCTCGACTTTGACACCTCGATATTGCAACTGTTTTACACTTTTATTAATTCTAAGTAATTATCTTCAGTTTTTATTTGCAGACTTGCAGTTTTAATCCTGAAATACGTCAGAATATAACTCTTTCAAGCCAAACCGCGTTAACAGCTTTCCGGATTGTAATTTTTTATAATTACAACGCCCATTTTTCCCATGATGTCTTTTAAAATCTACTTGACTTTTGCTGTTTTGTCGTTTACTATCAGCATTTTATCTGAGAAACACGCAAGTCATTTATAAACCCACTAGATAACTCTCTTTAAGCTAAACCATATTAATAGTTTTAAAACATAGGACTGTTCGGTTTTTTCAATTACGACACATTCATTTCTCTCATGATGTCATATGGCGCAAGGTTTTTTTAACCCACTTGACTTCTACTGTTTTTATCTTTTGGCGTTGCTTCTCTACAGAACAACGTAAGTTTTCAACTATTTCTGCCCTTGTACTATGCTTATACATTCATCAACAAAAGTTTTGCATCACCTCGGTTCTGAGAGTTCCGGAACCTGTGCAGAAACTTGCAATAGAGATCAACATAAACATCATTTCCGCCATTTTTATTGCTCATGGCAACCATACATTCCATGTTGTCCCACCATACAGCGAGACCTTCAGAGGTGGTGGTCCAGATTGTTGTACACACCGGTACCTTTAATACCCAGTAGCACATCCTCTTGCATTGATGCATGCCTGTATTCGTCGTGGCATACTGTACACAAGTTCATCAAGGCAGTGGTGGTCCAGATTGTCTCACTCCTCAACTCCGATTCGGCGTAGATCCCTCAGAGTGGATGGTGGGTCACATCGTCCATAAACAGCTCTTTCCAATTCATCCCAGGCATATTCGATAGGGTTCATGTCTGGAGATCATGCTGACCACTCTAGTCGAGCGATGTCGTTATCCTGAAGGAAATCATTCACAAGATGTGCACGATGGGGGCGCGAATTGTCGTCCATGAAGGCGATTGCCTCGCCAATATGCTGCCGGTATGGTTGCACTATCGGTCAGAGGATGGCATTCACGTATCATACAGCCCTTACGGCGCCTTCCATGACCACCGGCAGCGTATGTGGGCCGCACATACCCAAAACAGCAGGGACTCTCCACGTTGCTGCATTCGCTGGACAGTGTCTCTAAGGCGTTCAGCCTGACCGTGCTGCCTCCAAACAAGTCTCTGGCGATGTCTGGTTGAAAGCATATGCGACATTCATCGGTGTAGAGAACGCGATGCAAATCCTGAGCTGTCCATTCGGCATGTTGTTGGGACCGTCATAAGGCTCTGCATGGTGTCTTGGTTGCAAGTATGGACCGCGCCATGGACGCCGGGAGTGAAGCTGCGCATCATGCAGACTGTTGCGCACTGTTTGAGTTGTAACACGACGTCCTGTGGCTGCACGAAAAGCATTATTCAACATGGTGACATTGCTGTCAGGGTTCCTCCGAGCCATAATCCGTAGGTGACGGTCATCCTCTGCTGTAGTAGCCCTTGGGCGGCCTGAGCGAGGCATGTCATCGGCAGTTCCTGCCTCTCTGTATCTCCTCCATGTCTGAACAACATCGTTGTGGTTCACTCCGAGAAGCCTGGATCCTTCCCTGGTGGAGAGCCCTTCCTGTTACAAAGTAGCAAAGCGGACGCGATTGAACAGCGGTGTTGACCGTCTCGGCATGGTTGAACTACAGACAACACTAGCCGTGTACCTCCTTCCTGGTGGAATGACTGGAACTGATCGGCTGTCGGACCACCTCCGTCTAATAGGCGGTGCTCATGCACGGTTGTTTACATCTTTGGACTGGTTTAGTGACATCTGTGAACAGTCAAAGGGACTGTGTCTGTGATACAACATCCCCAATCAACGTCTATCTTCAGGGGTGCTGAGAACCTGGGTGATGCAAACCTGTTTTTGATTTGTGTACAAGGATTGTCTCCTATCTCCTATCATGAAAAGCAAAAATATCTATATGCCTATCACATTATGTATAAACATTTAGCAGTTCCAGATACACTTCATAAAGCCAAGATGTAATGGCCGCAACCGATCGTGTGAACTTGATAAATTTCTATAAAAGAAACTAGAGTGGCTATTCATTAATTGAATAACAGTTGCGGAATCAGTAACATCCAGACACGGAGAAAATAATAATAGTTTACAAATTAATGTCTCTGGAGAAAAAAATTTTGTGCTTTTCGTAGAAACTGTTGCCCTACCTTTCCGTGACTTCACCCTGGTGCGTGTCCATCGCACGAATCCTATTACATGCGGGAGGGCAGAAACACTTTCTGAGGGTCACCTTCGCTGCACATTTCAGTCTGCGTCTACTGAAGATGGTCGCCAACTTCTTTAATGAACAAAGTTTCAGTATGAGCTGTCTGCCTAACTGATCCCAAGAGAGTTGAAACTAATTTCGTCCTAGTCCTTTTCTCTTAACTTTATTAATTTATCTCGTAGCAATTTGTATAAATGAACAGCTAGTACTCACTTCAAGATTTAGTTATCCACTAGCTGTTTCCTGTCTTAAAGTAAACCAATGCAACGGACTCTATGTAGAGGACATTCGCAACTGAGTAACTTTTTCATAAAGTGAGGATCCGCTTCAGTTGTTGTACAGAGAGTTTATTTATTTAACTGTACGATTCACAGGCCGGCCGAAGTGGCCGTGCGGTTAAAGGCGCTGCAGTCTGGAACCGCGAGACCGTTACGGTCGCAGGTTCGAATCCTGCCACGGGCATGGATGTTTGTGATGTCCTTAGGTTAGTTAGGTTTAACTAGTTCTAAGTTCTAGGGGACTAATGACCTCAGCAGTTGAGTCCCATAGTGCTCAGAGCCATTTGAACCATTTTTTTTGTACGATTCACACTACAAGTGAAACGGATTCCTACTTTAGGAATAAAGCAGTATTTTCCAAAGCTACTTTATGAAAATGCTAAAACAATTACTTTTCCAAATTAAAATATAAACCCCGCTAAAATCCATGTAAATTAATATCCTGTGGTTGCCAAATTAAACTGAAAACACAACAGGGACCTAATGTTACGACTGTTACGACTACAAGTAACAAGAGCCTGAATCATTACCAATCAATGAAAGCCAGATACGCCTCACGTAACAACAGCCGCCCCAACAGAGTTTGAACATCAAGTTGTAGGTCCAGAAAGCGAGGTAGTAGCTGTACTGCAGCGTGGGCCAAAGTAGGGATTCAGTAACGTAATACCAACTGGTGTATCCGCCTTTCGTGCTGGGTATCTTTTACCAAGAATACTGGACTAGCAGCTGCTCAAATAATATCGCCACCACTCTCCGACCGTGCACGTACGGTGTGCACAGTAATTCATATAAAAATAACAAAACTAGCATACTTTGTTTGCTTTCATTCCATGGAGGCCTGTTCAAGGAAATGGAGACACTAACTATTTGTACCACCCCCTCATCCTGCCACATAAGCAGACTGTGTTCAGAAGGTGCCACAGAAAGATGATTTGTGGTATCTATCACTTGAATTTTGAGGAGTCAAGGTTTAATTAACAGCAGAAGCATCGTGATACAATTTGTTATTTTTATCAGTGCATTTCCTCACATTATTCTTTAATGTGAGCGAATGAACAACTGCTTAAGAGCAAAGTAAGATGTCTACGGATATTCACAGGGAACACCATAGAAAGAGTAATTCTAACATTACGAACAAAAGAGTGCAAGCCAAGGCAACTGTCGGCGAATATTCGCAGAAGAGAACTGAAGAAAAGTGACGCTGACGCGCATTGCCAATTGCCACCCGAATATTTCTGCATTGTTACCACATTAACAGTCCCATATTATTGATACAAATGAATATACTTCCCTAAATTACGTTGAGATTAGGGAAATTAAGCTGAGTATCTTACTTACTATTCCCAACATATTTATCTTTTAGTTTGTTTTGTTGTGAATATATCATTTTGAAGTTAGGTTTTTTGTAAATAACTCTTACATTTGTCTTCAATCGATAGCCCAGTTGAAACTTTCTGGCAGATTAAAACTGTGTGCCGGACCGAGACTCGAACTCTGGACCTTTGCCTTTCGCGGGCAAGTGCTCTACCGACTGAGCTACCCAAGCACGACTCACGCCCCGTCCTCACAGCTTTAATTCCACCAGTTCCTCGTCTCCTACCTTCCAAACTTCACAGAAGCTCTCCTGCGAAGGTAGGAGACGAGGAACTGGCGGAATTAAAGCTGTGAGTCGTGCTTGGGTATCTCAGTCGGTATAGCACTTGCCCGCGAAAGGCAAAGGTCCCGAGTTCGAGTCTCGGTCCGGCACACAGTTTTAATCTGCCAGAAAGTTTCATATCAGCGCACACTCCGCTGTAGACTGATAATTTCATTCTAATAGCCCAGTTCATGCAATCACTAGGTGTAACATTAAGTTTCAGGACGACTGAAAGTCTCTTAATATGATCCAAAACGTTGTCCATTACTCAGGAACAAATGTTTACAAAAACTTGTCGGCTTCAATAGAAAGATTGACTATCAATAAATTTCAGTTTAAGGAGAAACTAGATGTTTTGTTGGTGATAAGTTCCTCTACTCCATTGATGAATGTCTTAGTAGAAACGACTGACGTATAAATTATTGATAATAACACGTTACGTAAAATCTGACTTCAGCACAACTTCAGTGCTATAATGTAACCAATGTGATTAAGTATTGTAAACCAATTTGTGTTTGACCAGATGAGGCAGCAACAGCCTAAGAATTATGATAATGTGCGAATCATTGTAACGTACATTTCTGTTTTTAGTGACAAGGCTGTTAATAACTCTTGATTTGATGTATGTTTTAGATATTTTTGCATCAGAATCTCTCTTTTTTAATACCTGAGTCGTAAGATATCTTTGAAACGGTTAATGTGCCGGCAGTTTCTTATCCCTGCCCTTTGTCGCCGTGCGGTTGATAGCGGTCACCTGTTTAGGTGAGACAGGAACGATTCGAAGAAGGGTCGGCGCAGTAGCGACACGGTGTGGAAGGAACGCTAGTTACCGAGGGAGGGCAGTGACCCTGTCAGTCGCCGTCTTTACAGTCCTTTGTTGCCGTGATCGGTGGTGGGTTTTGCGAGCCCGGAGTTTGTTCTGGTCGAGTGTGGCAGCAACGCCCGTGGGTGGACGACGTGGTGTGAGATTTCACGCTAATAGCGGAAGCGGGCCCGTACTACGTCTGGAGGACACTGTAGCCGCGCAGAGGCCTGAATACAACCCTCTGCATCCTGTCACCGTGCCAGGACTTCTGTCTTTTCGCTGCCACCTTCAGCTGTGTTAATTCTCCGGGGTAAATTGTTTGCCCATACAGGACTGTTCTCGTACGATTGACTGTTGGGTGGCCCTTTACAACTTCCGCGTTTAGCTGGGGCACCTGAAATGTGCAATCGCGTTTTGTGTGTGAGATTTCTTTGCCCGGTAGGTGCCGTTTTGCTTACAAGTACTAGCTGTGTCTATTGCGTAATTTAATGGGTCTAACTTACGAGATCTGTGCAAAGTGTTGAAACTGTGGAGAGCTTGCTTCCGGGAAATTTTGCTGGAGTAATGTCTGTTTAATTATATCCCAATGCCTTGAAAGGTCTACAAGCGTGACTGTGGCAAAGTCTGTTACGTTGTTTGAAGTATGTTCTATTGGATAGCAGCGTCTGTGGAGAGATTGCTTCCGGGAAATTTCGCTGGAGTAATGTCTGTTTATTTAAATCCCAATGCCTTGAAAGTTCTACAAGCGTGACCGGTAAAGTCTGTTACGTTGTTTGAAGTATGTTCTATTGAATAGCAGCGTCTGTAGTCTTAAATGTGTACTGGTAACCGTTGCTCTTGCAGTACTTGATTACGTGCTGGCTACCTTTGCTTAACTGGTGTGCGTAAGCAGCTCAAATTATGCAATGCTATTTCAGTTATAATTTTTAGGATGTAATTTTGTCTTAACCCTATAATGATTTGTTCTTTTACTGATTTGTGCACTGTTAGAGTATTTCAACAAGCCTCCTACATAAATCATTTGAAGGCAAAAGTTGGCATGAAAAACCTTACGTGACTCAAATTATTGCAATTTGCTTTACGAACTTCGGGCTTATTGACTGTTTGCAAGGCTGTACGTTAGCATCTGACTTAACATAGTGCATGCAGATGTCGGGTGACTTCAGAGTTGGCGTAAGACGGGCGATGTTCTAATAGTTTGTTTGGTGTGTTATAGAAGGGACTTGCTATTTTCTAAGCAGACTGAGCTACACATCATGTGTTGCCGAGTGACCAGTACAACTAAGAGGGTCTACGACTGACGAAGGCTGCTAAGTTTTAGCAATACTGTAATTGATGCACGTATTCTACCTTTGAGATTTTTTTAAAGTTAAAGCTGTTGGAGACAGCTAAGGACTTGGAAGAGCAGTTGAACAAATGGACAGTGTCTCGAAAGGAAGCTATAAGATGAAAATCAAGAAAAGCAAAACGAGGATGTTGGAGTGTAATCGAATTAAATCAGGCGATGCTGAGGGAATCAGATTAGGAAATGAGACACTGAAAGTAGATGAGTTTTGCTATTTGGGCAGAAAAATTACTAAGGATGGTCGAAGTGGAGAAGATATAAAATCTAGGCTGGCAATGGCAGGGAAACCGTTTCTGAAGAATAGAAATTTGTTAACGTCTTTTCTGAACGTATTTGATGGCGTATAGCTATGTATGGATATGAAACATGGACGATAAACAGTTTAATCAAGAAGAGAGTAGAAGCTTTCGAATGTGGTGCTACGGAAGAATGCGGAAGATCAGATGGGTAGATCACGTAACTAATGGGAAGGTACTGAATAGAACTGGGTAGAAGAGGAATTTGTGGCACAACTTGACTTGAAGAAGGTATCGGTTTGTAGGACACGTTCTCAGGCATCAAGGGATCACAAATTTAGTACTGGAGGCAAGCGTGGAGGGTAAAAATCGTAGAGGGAGACCAAGAAAAAAATACACGAAGCAGATTCAGAAGGATTGGTTGCAATAGTACTCGGAGATGAAGAGGCCTGCACAGGATGGAGTAGCATGGAGAGCTGCATCAAACTAGTCTTTGGACTGAAGACCACATCAACAACAATAATTTAAAACTGTAGCTTGTAAACAATGTTTTTGGTGTTTTAAACTATCAAAAAGATTTCAAAGCCTTTCCGGGCTGCCAGGCTTGTTAATCCTCTGTCAAATAATTTTGTCTAAATTGCTTCGAAGAAGTAGAATATCTGTAAAGTCTTTTCTTAATACCTCTTATTTTTTTCTCGAAAAAAGCTATATTTTGCAAGTAAGTTTTGTCACAAGCAAAAGCTTAAGTCCCAAGGTTAAAAAAATCATTTTATTGAAGGAAGCCTCTGCCATTTTTCTTTTATTAAAATATATATTCTTAAAAGTTAAGTTTACGTATTTTTGAACAAATCGTAAGTTGCAACATCATTGTGTCTCTGCGCTATTACCAGTGATTGTTGTTTCAACGCCTGGTAAATAAATTTTGTTGTTGGGAATCCTCTAAGAACTTGGTCCTTTCATTCCCTGCAGCCCTGAGACCTAGTACCAACATAGCAATATATACTATGTTTTTGTATTTTACATTTATGCATCACTGAAGATCTCCTATGAATCTACAGAAAAAAAAACAGTATATAATCTAATTTTCTCCTTATTTGTAGCGATTATTTTTCCGAAGAAAAAATGGCTCTGAGCACTATGGGACTTAACTTCTGAGGTCATCAGTCCCCTAGAACTTAGAACTACTTAAACCTAATTAACCTAAAGACATCACACACACCCATGCCCAAGGCAGGATTCGAACCTGCGACCGTAGCGGTCGCGCGGTTCCAGACTGTAGCGCCTAGAACCGCTCGGCCACTACAGCCAGCTTTTCCGAAGAAGTTTTATTTTGCATTCTGGAAATGTAACCTCTGTCTCTTTCATTTTCCAGTTAAACGTGTTTCAAAATGTTCTCCTTTCATCAGCTTCTTGATTACCGGACCCACATTACAGCTTACTTTACGTTTTCAGCTGAACCAAAAATATTTCGTCAGTCTGATGTGCAAATCCTTTGCCTTTTAGATATGTATTGTTTAATTGAAAGCAATATATCATAAAGAACTACCAGAACTTTTTTAAATTTTTTACTCCTTATGTAGTGAGACTATCAGTCAACAGCTGTCCCACTCACAAAGAAACGTACGTGCTTCGTGTGATAATGTAGCTGTAATTACTTTCAAGTCACTTCATATTTTCCAATTGTTTTCCCGTGGACACTTAGTACTGCTCATATTCATACCACAATTAGATAATTTGTAAGGTAGCGCACTTCCCAGTTTGTTAAACTGGTCGAGTTGCGATATGTCGAAATGAAGTTGCTTTCAGAAGAGAACAGTTGCTCTATAGACCGGGAATGACTTGTGAAGATGGAGATAAATCGTCTTGAAAGATGTCTTGAATGAGCTTCCCGGCAGCCTGAGCGCAAGCCTGCAGGTAATTTCCGAAATGTCACTCACTTAAACCATGTCACAGCGTATGAATATATGAAATCCCGTATGGGTCGTTAAGGCACTAACTTAGCTCAGAACGGCCGCGAGGTTAGCTGACAGTTCATGTGACCACACTGACTAATATCACCCATTTGTCATCAAACACGCCGTACATTACGTAACAGGTAGTAGATTCTCGTCTTATGCCTATAGGGTAGCCTGCATTATGCTGTTTCATGCTTCATCATTCACCATGCATTAATTTGAGCTGTAAACACTGATTCATAAACAGGATGAGGTTGCTATACCTGTCCACCCCAAATATATTCTGAATGAATAAATATATGGAGGTGCTGTTTTCGGACAGCATGGCGAATTACCTGACGTTCAAAGTAATTTGTATCGTTTGAAGTCGCTTTTTTTCCCTAATAGAACTGTACACTTTTTTCTATAGCATTTGATTTCAACTTGTAACATAACTTCAACTTAATTAACAGCATGGCGTTTGATCATATAATATTAAGATAACAGTGCCCCAAAACACTTTGGCCGGCCGAAGTGGCCGCGCGGTTCTGGCGCTGCAGTCTGGAACCGCGAGACCGCTACGGTCGCAGGTTCGAATCCTGCCTCGGGCATGGATGTGTGTGATGTCCTTAGGTTAGTTAGGTTTAACTAGTTCTAAGTTCTAGGGGACTAATGACCTCAGCAGTTGAGTCCCATAGTGCTCAGAGCCATTTGAACCATTTGAACCCCAAAACACTTTCTCGCCATCAGGAGAAGAGGTCCCACAAACGTTTGCCCTACTATACGAAACTTTAGCGGTCACGTGACTCTGACATGGTTCATGTATTTATCTGCGCGTTTGAAGCCCATCAGTGTGTGTTCTGCTGTTGTAGCAATCAGATAACATGCTCGTAAAACTATTGAGATTCTCAACACACAGGCAGTCGAGAAAGTGGATATCGTTTATGGCAGGCAACTATTAGAACAGCAGTGCTGTTACATGCTGAAAAGTATACAGAGCGTCCCGACCACTCACGGTCTGTCTTTGTCAACATTATAAAAAAATTCTAGGAACGGAGAATAAAATACGCCATGGGAAAAGAAAAGGAAAATGCAACTGGCGGAAGAAATGAAGCTAACATTTTAGCAACAGTAACATACAATGCAAAAGTCGCAACTCGGAAATACGAGTGGCAACAACCTAACGCGTTTTCTGGGCACACTATGTTCCATCGTATTTCATCCCCTTCTCATTTAGCTGCATCTACATCTTCATGGTAATGACTTCCAAAATTGATTACACTTTTCCGAATTTTATCTACGAAAAGTGCAAAGTAATGCTGCATTTATGCATAATTTTGTTTAAGGAAGAACAGTCGTTTAAAAACCATGGGAAGGTCTATCTTGGTAATATGCAAAAAAGTCAAACGAAAATCCACGCTAACGCAAGGAAGTGGATAAAAACATCGTTCTTGGACTGTCAACGTTTAGTGCGTGTTTTTTAAATGGTTCAAATGGCTCTGAGCACTGTGGGACTTAACATCTGAGGTCATCTGTCCCCTAGATTAGAACTACTTAAACCTAACTAACCTAAGGACATCACACACATCCATTACCGAGCAGGATTCGAACCTGCGACCGTAGCAGCAGCGCGGTTCCGGACTGAAGCCTAGAACCGCTCGTCCGCAGTGGCCGGCCGTGTCTTTCAAGACCGGTATCATTCGTCCCTGTTTTGCTGACAGGTGTCTAAATACACTAAACGATCTTACGGCCCTGAAATATGCTGCTGTCACAGTTATTGGAAGACATTCCACTGGACTTAAAGGCAGTCAATGTGGTACTAACATAATGAGAGTCCCTCCCATTCCGCACATGTAAGGATAGGCACTTCCAAGAGGACAGCTGGAGAGCATTGGAAAGGTCATTCGAGAAACTCAAAATAGTCTGCACACACGTCAAACTTAACACTTATATACTTTTATCTTTGGTGAAAATTAAAAGAGCCCTATTAGGAAACACCGGTGACTACTGAATGCACGAAATGCCTTGTAACACAGGCCCACGCCGCCGCTAACTCCATACGAAATTCAAAGTGCAGCATTATTTCTGCAGAATCACTTTACAGCGTGTAGCAGTGCTCAATGTCAGAATTTTGGGCACTTGGGGGGGGGGGGGAGGGGGGGGGGCTTATGGGCGCTCAACATCGAGGTCATCAGCTTGGGCACTTGATATGACAGCCGTGCCTAAGTTACATCTTGCTTACATTTGATATAATAGGGCAAACGTTGGTTCAAAAATGGTTCAAATGGCTCTGAGCACTATGGGACTCAACTGCTGAGGTCATTAGTCCCCTAGAACTTAGAACTAGTTAAACCTAACTAACCTAAGGACATCACAAACATCCATGCCCGATGCAGGATTCGAACCTGCGACCGTAGCGGTCTTGCGGTTCCAGACTGCAGCGCCTTTAACCGCACGGCCACTTCGGCCGGCCCAAACGTTGGTGATATCTCTTCTACTGAACGACGTACAGCAGTTTGCGGTGCTGTTACGTTGATACGATTTGATCAAAGCCCATATATGTCAAGTTTTCATAGTAGCTTCTTTCAAATGCTATACAGAGTGAGGCAGCAAAGTCATAACACCCCTTGTAACCCCCCAACCATAATAGATACAAAGATGCCGTTTGGACAGTGAATTGCAGGGACAGGGTTTACTTGAATACATCATATTTCATGTTTGTGCTATTTTTTATTACAGAGGTATGAGGCCATCTTTGGTTTTTTAAATGGAACCCTATGTTAAATTTTATCGTAACATGATGGGCTTGAAAAGACGGTTTCAAATATGTGTACATTATCATATTTCCGAGAATAGTTTTTGAGACACAGATATGTTCTCGTATCGGTTCGTCTTTCGAAGTGCCGTTGTCCAATGCGACCTCTCCTGTTGACCACTCAGGAACTTTACAGGGAAGGCGTTGTTTTCCTGCTTCTCGATAACGCCACAAGGTGACTGACGAGGTAGCTGGAGAGAAGGGTTTAAATGTGCTGCTGGGGTAATGAGACATTGCATTCCAGTCACAGTTTCTGGGAGCAGACATGTACACCAACGAAGAAAAGTTAGATATGCTTCTAGTGTATGGTGAAAGCAGAAGAAATGCTGTTAGAGCAATAAAGCGACATGGAGAGCTGTATCCTGATTGTGAGCGTTCTACGCGCCAGCTTCTTGCACGTATTTGCAAAAAACTACTCGAATCGGGATCATGGAACGCCATACAGAGGACAAGGCAGAAAACTTTAACAGGCGAGATACATGAAGAGGGCGTTCTAGCGTTTGCACCTAACGACCCTACTGTTTCGTCACAATTCGGAATGTGGTATAAAGCAGAGAAGTGTTCCACGCATATTCCACCGGCGTAGATTTCACCCGTTTCACCTCTCATTACATCAAGCACTCTTTGGTGTGGATTTCGCACGGCGCCAGGAATTTTGCCGGTTTCCTCTGCAGCGCCTGCAAGATGATCCAACGTTTTTTCAACGGGTGCTTTTTAGGCTGATAAAGCGGCTTTCACCAACCACGGTAATGTGAATTTGCATAATATGCATTACTTGTCAATAGAGAACCCTATTGGCTTCGACAGTTACAGCATCAGCAACCATGGAGTGTTAACGTGTGGTGCGGCATCGTCGGAAATGTCATTGTGGGGCCGTACGTCATTCCGGGTGTACTAAATGGCAACAACTATGCACAGTTCCTGCGAAACGTTCTGCCCATTTTGCTGGAAGAGGTACCACGAACTACGCGTCAGTGCATGTGGTTCCAACATGGCGGCTGTCCTGCTCACTCTTCCCGTATGGCCACAGAGCTGTTAAATGAAAAGTTCCCGGATTATTGGATAGGACGACGTGCTGATGTGAAGTGGCCAGCCCGGTTTCCTGATTTGACCCCTCTTGATTTTTTTCTGTGTGGCGCAATCAAACATAAAGTGTATGCTGAAATACCAACTACGCCAAACGATATGAAGCAACGTATCATCGAAGCGTGCGCTAATAAATCACGTGACACCCTCGCAGCCGTTCACAAATTATTCCAATGGTGACTACAAATGTGCATTGGAGCAGAGGGAAAGCATTTTGAGCACATGCCTCAGTAAAGTTTTGTATCGTGTACAGTATGTATTTTGATTCTTTGTGTGTATTTGCCGGCCGCGGTGGTCTCGCGGTTCTAGACGCGCAGTCCGGAACCGTGCGACTGCTACGGTCGCAGGTTCGAATCCTGCCTCGGGCATGGATGTGTGTGGTGTCCTTAGGTTAATTAGTTTTAAGTAGTTCTAAGTTCTAGGGGACTGATGACCACAGCAGTTGAGTCCCATAGTGCTCAGAGCCATTTGAACCATTTTTTGTGTGTATTTGCTTCATATTGTGATCAATAGTAAATATTTTCAAATAAAAAACAAATACGTACGAAATTATTCTGCCCAATAAGGGACTCCTCATTTACATTTGTATTCCTGCTACTTAAAATGTATTAACATCTTGTAGTATTTTAATACTGTATCACATTTATCAAATAACTGAATAATATTTGTGTGACATGATCAGTTAATTTTTGCGCAAAATATCGCAGTATGTATTACTATTGTCGGGTAAATGGGCGTTTTTGTGTAAGGACGGACTCGCGACGTTTACCATGTACTCTACACAACAGGAAAGGTCGCTACGGTCGCAGGTTCGAATCCTGCCTCGGGCATGGATGTGTGTGACGTCCTTAGGTCAGTTAGGTTTAACTAGTTCCAAGTTGTAGGGGACTAATGACCTCATAAGTTGAGTCCCATAGTGCTCAGAGCCATTTGAGCCACAACGCCGCTTCGAAGGACGAACTCGATACGACAACATATCTGTGTCTCAAAAATTATTCGCCTAAATATTATCTTATACACATATTTGAAACCGTCCTTTTAATCCCATCACGTTACGATAAAATTTAACGTAGGGTTCCATTTAAAAAAAATGAAAGATGTCCTCATATCCCCGTAATAAAAAAATAGCACAAACATGAAATGTAATGTATTCAAGTAGCCCCTGTCCCTGCAATTCACTGTCCAAACGGCATCTTTGTATCTATTACGGTTGGCGAGATACAAGGGATGTTATGACTCAGCTGCCTCAACCTGTATAAAAACGTACATAGTTCCACAGTAAAGAAATGAAGTCAGTGTGATAAATCAGCGACTTGAACGATAAAAATTACTTGCGAATATCAGGAAATTTGCCATATTGTTCACTATAACTTGCCGAAAACCCCATCTCGATACATCTCTTCATTCTGGACGTACGTGGGGCATTCTGTTCAAAATGGTTCAAATGGCTCTGAGCACTATGGGACTTAATATCTATGGTCATCAGTCCCCTAGAACTTAGAACTACTTAAAGCTAACTAACCTAAGGACATCACAGAACACCCAGTCATCACGGGGGCATTCTGTCTTAGCTGCCTCACTTTGTATAGTTAACACTTTCTCGGTCCGTCAGTGAAAGCACCATTCGTAATAATGTTAAGACACTAGTCATAACATGGTGTGTAGCTTGTAGACCACAATAAAATGGTTCAAATGGCTCTCAACACTATGGGACTTAACATCGGAGGTCATCAGTCCCCTAGAACTTAGAACTACTTAAACCTAACTAACCTAAGGACATCACACACATCCATGCCCGAGGCAGGATTCGAACCTGTGACCGTTGCAGTCGCGCGGCTCCGGACTGAAGCGCGTCGAACCGCTCGGCTAAGACCATAATAATTACTTGTCTTTTACGAAATATATTTAACGAAATATATTTCACATCACTTTTTTAGGCATGCTCAGTGGTCTTAAAAGAAAGCGCTTATAATAATTAGCTACTTAACTATAAATATTCTTAATGATATAACAGATTTTAAAGCACAGATTTCTTCCGTAGGCTAAAGTTTAATGCAGAAGATGTAAGTTGTGACGGTGGTACACACATGACAACGTAGCTGTTATTGCCGCAAATGTTGACGCCGATAGAACTGATAGTCCATTTTTACCAGAAATGTCATACTCGTAACATTGTACTAAGATATTTACGTGCATATACTGAGACACAAACTGAGTTACAAAGTGAATTTCAGATGTTTCACCTGTGAATTTCTAGGTGCTTTTAGTACTTTAATGTGAAAAATTAATTGAGCAACGTTATGCAGTTGTTCTAGAAGAAAAATATGAAAAATGAAGCTAGGAATGCGGAAATGGTAAATGAAACATTTGATATGATAAATAAATACTGGTGTAAATATTGGTGTAACGAAGTAACTGGTGGTAAAATATCTTAACAAGTCGAGCACAGGTTGTATTGAGGAACTCGACAATAAACGAGATGTGGCTCTCTCAGCGCACGATCACAATAACAGCGTCAACAACAGCTGAGGTTTGTAACTTCGGAAAGGCATATCGTCCTATTTCCATTTATTGTACTATGTATAATTGGTTTGTTTTGTAAATATTATTTGTATTTTTACGCTGGGTCTGGCCTAGGGAAAACTATGCTGTCGAACTATTACATCGATAGGTCGTGTAGAGAACCAAAGTGTTTAGTATCTTTGATAGTGTTAACTCTGCCGCATGGAGCGCGGGCAGAGGGAGTCGGGCTGGAGTAGGGCGGTGGAGCAGGTGTGCTGTGTGACGCTCCCACGAGTTGACGCGCTTTCGGAGTTTAGCAGCATGTAATTGCGCTCGACTTACTATGATAGTTTCTGACACGGTGTCACGGACGGGAAGCATTAGCTGGCGCACATCAAGAGCCCGTTTCGCCTGGTGACTGTGTCGAGAAGAAGGCGCGCCAACATCCAGCTTCCGCCACAGCGACGGCCGACAATGAGTGACTGTCGCCACCTCCTCGATCGACGACTTCAAACCTTCAATCAACCAACAAGGAAGACTGGAAGCACGTAAAGTTTTATAACTGTATGGCAGACCTCAGCTTTTCCAACTGTTTCAAAATTACAGGAACGTAGCATGAAGCTTTGTTGCTCATTGTCCCAAATGCATTACCAAGCAGGGTCCCTTCCTTTTTCGGAATGAACCCGAGTGTCATTGAAATTCAAACTCCAGCATCGAAGTAATATCATTGCATTTCACTGCTTTAATTTCAAAGTTCAGTTAAAGTATTCATAGCTGGTTACAATATTTAGATTACACAAGGACAAATTAAGAGTGCGAGTTTTGTTACCATATTTTAGCTTACCTGTGACTGCAGCTCAGATTGGTACGTATTAAATTTTACTATTGTTAATTGTTCAGAATCATTTAATTCAAGTTCAAAGTTGAATCTCTTATTTCTATATTGCGTAGATTCAAGTGGCTTTTAAGATGATTGTTGAGGTAGCCCAATACTAACCTTCTTTTACTGAATTTCGTAGTGCTTCAGAAACAAATCTCATTATTAAATTCAGTCACTAAATTAACTCCATGCTATTCTATCCTGTGCAAGCTGCTTCATTTCCCAGTACCTACTGCAGCCTACATCCTTCTCAATCTGCTTCGTGTATTCACCTCTTGGTCCCCCTCAACGATTTTTACCCTACACGCTGCCCTCCAATGCTAAATTTGTGATCCCTTGGTGCCTCAGAACATTTCCTACCTACCGCTCCCTTCTTCTAGTCAAGTTGTGCCACAAACTCCTCTTCTCCCCAATTCTATTCAATACCTCCTCATAAGTTATGTGATCTACCCATCTAATCAATGGTTCAAATGGCTCTGAGCACTATGGGACTCAACTGCTGTGGTCATCAGTCCCCTAGAACTTAGAACTACTTAAACCTAACTAACCTAAGGACATCACACACATCCATGCCCGAGGCAGGATTCGAACCTGCGACCGTAGCAGTCGCACGGTTCCCGACTGCGCGCCTAGAACCGCGAGACCACCGCGGCCGGCACCCATCTAATCTTCAATATTCTTCTGTAGCACCACATTTCGAAAGCTTCTATTCTTTTCTTGACCAAACTATTTATCGTCCATGTTTCACTTCCATACATGGCTACACTCCATACAAATACTTTCTGAAACGACTTCCTCACACTTAAATCTATACTCGATGTTAACAAATTTCTCTTCTTCAGAAACGCTTTCCTTGCCAGTCTACATTTTATATCCTCTCTACTCCGACCATCATCAGTTATTTTGCTCCCCAAATAGCAAAACTCCTTTACTACTTTAAGTGTCTCATTTCCTAATCTAATCCCCTCAGCATCACCCGATGTAATTTGACTACATTCCATTATCCTCGTTTTGCTTTTGTTGATGTTCATCTTATATCCTCCTTTCAAGACACTGTCCATTCCGTTCAACTGCTCTTCCCAGTCCTTTGCTGTCTCTGACAGAATTACAATGCCATCGGTGAACTTTAAAGTTTTTATTTCTTCTCCATGAAGTTTGATACCTACTCCGAACTTTTCTTTTGTTTCCTTTACTGCTTGCTCAATATACAGAATGAATAACCTCGGGGATAGGCTACAACCCTGTCTCACTCCCTTCCCAACCACTGTTTCCCTTTCGTGTCCCTCGACTCTTATAACTGCCATCTGCTTTCTGTACAAATTGTAAACAGCCTTTCGCTCCCTATATTTTACCCCTGCCACCCTCAGAATTTGAAAGAGAGTATTCCAGTCAACATTGTCAAAAGCTTTCTCCAAGTCTACAAATGCTAGAAATGTAGGTTTGCCTTTTCTTAATCTAGCTTCTAAGATAAGTCGTAGGGTCAGTATTGCCTCACGTGTTCCAACGTTTGTAGGGAATCCAAACTGATCTTCCCCGAGGTCGGCTTCTATCAGTTTTTCGTTAGTTCGTAAAGAATTCGCATTTGTATTTTGCAGCTGTGACTTATTAAACTGATAGTTCTGTAATTTTCGCATCTGTCAACACCTGCTTTCTTTGGGATAGGGATTATTATATTCTTCTTGAAGTCTGAGGGTATTTTACCTGACTCATACATTTTGCTCACCAGATGGTAGAGTTTTGTCAGGACTGGCTCTCCAAAGGCTGTCAGTAGTTCTAATGGAATGTTGTCTGCTCCCGGAGCCTTGTGTCGACTTAGGTCTTTCAGTACCCTGTCAAACTCTTCACGCAGTATCATATCTACCATTTCATCTTCATTTACGTCCTCTTCCATTTCCATAATATTGTCCTCAAGTACATCGCCCTTGTATAGGCCCACTATATACTCCTTCCACATGTATGCTTTCCCTTCTTTGCTTAGAACTGCGTTTCCATCTGAGCTCTTGATATTCATACATGTGGTTCTCTTATCTCCAAAGGTCTCTTTAATTTTCCTGTAGACAGTATCTATCTTACCTCTAGTGAGATAAGACTCTACATCATTACATTTGTCCTCTAGCCATCCCTGCTTAGCCATTTTGCACTTCCAGTCGATATCATTTTTGAGACGTTTGTATTCCTTTTTGCCTGCTTCATTTACTGCATTTTTAAATTTTCTCTTTTCATCAATTAAATTCAATATTTCTTCTGTTACCGAAGGATTTCTACTAGCCCTTGTCTTTTTACCTACTTGATCCTCCGATGCCTTCACTACTTCATCCATCAAAGCTAACCATTCCTCTTCTACTGTATTTCTTTCCCCCATTCTTGTCAATTGTTCCCTTATGCTCTCCCTGAAACTCTCTACAATCTCTGGTTCTTTCAGTTCCCATCACTTTAAATTCCCACCTTTTTGCAGTTTCTTCAGTTTTAATCTACAGTTCATAACCAATAGATTGTGGTCAGAGTCCACATCTGCCCCGGGAAATGTTTTGCAATCTAAAACCTGGTTACTAAATCGCTGTCTTGATTAAAATTTAACTCAAAAAAAAAAAAAAAAAAAGAGAGCAACTATGACCTTCATAAACGATGAATAACATCGTAGCACGCCTAGACAAATGCATATGAGAGACTGTCACATTTAATACAGACGCAGAATCCAGTGATAACAATTTAGTTCTTGCACAGAATAACAGTCAGATAACGAGTGTTATGACAGAGATTTAGGAACCAGGTTTTAAATTGTAAGACATTTCCTGGGGCAGAAGTGGATTCTGACCACAATCTATTGGTAATGAACTGCAGATTGAAACTGAAGAAACTGCAAAAAGGTGGGAATTTAAGGAGATGGGACCTGGATAAACTGAAAGAACCAGAGGTTTTAGAGAGTTTCAGGGAGAGCATAAGGGAACAATTGACAGGAATGGGGGAAAGAAATACAGTAGAAGAAGAATGGGTATCTCTGAGGGATGAAGTAGTGAAGGCAGCAGAGGATCAAGTAGGTAAAAAGACGAGGGCTAATAGAAATCCTTGGGTAACAGAAGAAATATTGAATTTAATTGATGAAAGGAGAAAATATAAAAATGCAGTAAATGAAGCAGGCAAAAAGGAATACAAACGTCTCAAAAATGAGATCGACAGGAAGTGCAAAATGGCTAAGCAGGGATGGCTAGAGGGCAAATGTAAGGATGTAAAGGCTTGTGTCACTAGGGGTAAGATAGATACTGCCTACAGGAAAATTAAAGAGACCTTTGGAGAGAAGAGAACCACTTGTATGAATATCAAGAGCTGAGATGGCAACCCAGTTCTAAGCAAAGAAGGGAAGGCAGAAAGGTGGAAGGAGTATATGGAGGGTTTATACAAGGGCGATGTACTTGAGGACAATATTATGGAAATGGAAGAGGATGTAGATGAAGACGAAATGGGAGATAAGATACTGCGTGAAGAGTTTGACAGAGCACTGAAAGACCTGAGTCGAAACAAGGCCCTGGGAGTAGACAACATTCCATTAGAACTACTGATGGCCGCGGGAGAGCCAGTCATGACAAAACTCTACCATCTGGTGAGCACGATGTATGAGACAGGCGAAATACCCTCAGACTTCAAGAAGAATATAATAATTCCTATCCCAAAGAAAGCAAGTGTTGACAGATGTGAAAATTACCGAACTATCAGTTTAATAAGTCACAGCTGCAAAATACTAACGCGAGTTCTTTACAGACGAATGGAAAAACTGATAGAAGCCAACCTCGGGGAAGATCAGTTTGGATTCCGTAGAAATGTTGGAACACGTGAGGCAATACTAACCTTACGACTTATCTTAGAAGAAAGATTTGAAAAGGCAAACCTACGTTTCTAGCATTTGTAGACTTAGAGAAAGCTTTTGACAATGTTAACTGGAATACTCTCTTTCAAATTCTGAAGGTGGCAGGGGTAAAATACAGGGAGCGAAAGGGTATTTACAATTTGTACAGAAACCAGATGGCAGTTATAAGAGTCGAGGGACATGAAAGGGAAGCAGTGGTTGGGAAAGGAGTGAGACAGGGTTGTAGCCTCTACCCGATGTTATTAAATCTGTATATTGAGCAAGCAGTATAGGAAACAAAAGGAAAATTCGGAGTAGGTATTAAATTTCATGGAGAAGAAGCAAAAACTTTGAGGTTCGCTGATGACAGTGTAATTCTGTCAGACACAGCAAAGGACTTGGAAGAGCAGTTGAACGGAATGGACAGTGTCTTGAAAGGAGGGTATAAGATGAACATCAACAAAAGCAAGACGAGGATAATGGAATGTAGTCAAATTAAGTCGGGTGATGCTGAGGGAATTAGATTAGGAAATGAGACACTTCAAGTAGTAAAGGAGGTCTGATATTTAGGGAGTAAAAAGCCGATGATGGTCGAAGTAGAGAGGATATAAAATGAAGACTGGCAATGCAAGGAAAGCGTTTCTCAAGAAGAGAAATTTGTTAACATCGAGTATAGATTTAAGTGTGAGGAAGTCGTTTCTGAAAGTATTTGTATGGAGTGTAGCCATGTATGGGAGTGAAACATGGACGATAACTAGTTTGGAAAAGAAGAGAATAGAAGCTTTCGAAATGTGGTGCTACAGAAGAATGCTGAAGATAAGGTGGGTAGATCACGTAACTAATGAGGAGGTATTGAATAGGATTGGGGAGAAGAGAAGTTTGTGGCACAACTTGACTAGAAGAAGGGATCGGTTGGTAGGACATGTTTTGAGGCATCGAGGGATCACAAATTTAGCATTGGAGGGCACCGTGGAGGGTAAAAATCGTAGAGGGAGACCAAGAGATGAATACACTAGGCAGATTCAGAAGGATGTAGGTTGTAGTAGGTACTGGGAGATGAAGAAGCTTGCACAGGATAGAGTAGCATGGAGAGCTGCATCAAACCAGTCTCAGAACTGAAGACCACGACAACAACAACAACAAGTGATAATAAACTGTGAACTTCAGTATACTGTTCTGATTAGCAACACTAGCTAGTTACTTCTGGATATGATCTACGATGAGTCTGCTATTACAGTGGGCTATCAAAGAGTGGTACCGAACAGCGGGCAAGTGGGACTGCGCTCTCACGTAAGAAGTCTTCCAGTGGCAGCGGCGTACCGAATCTCTTGAGGGTGTGTCTTCGTCTATGTTTCTCATTTGTGGCTGTTTCTACCAGCTTCTGGTTACCTAGAGATGTGCCAACATTTATATCGGCCCTGACTCTTCGGACGACTCCATATATTCTCCCCACCCCCCACCCCCAGTCCCCTGCATAATCGCCGTGTAGTGCTGTGTCGCACGGCGACAGCAGAGGGAAGGAATGAATCCAGACGTGGAGGAAGAAGATCCAGGGATTGTAGCGACAACCTTGAATGCCGACCACAGCGTGTAGCCGTGGATTCAGGGACGCAGACCCTGTGGTACACTCATGTTCAGTAAAAAGAGGAAAGGGTCACCTTGAAAGCCTACAAAGACTAGAAATACACTCCTGGAAATGGAAAAAAGAACACATTGACACCGGTGTGTCAGACCCACCATACTTGCTCCGGACACTGCGAGAGGGCTGTACAAGCAATGATCACACGCACGGCACAGCGGACACACCAGGAACCGCGGTGTTGGCCGTCGAATGGCGCTAGCTGCGCAGCATTTGTGCACCGTCGCCGTCAGTGTCAGCCAGTTTGCCGTGCATACGGAGCTCCATCGCAGTCTTTAACACTGGTAGCATGCCGCGACAGCGTGGACGTGAACCGTATGTGCAGTTGACGGACTTTGAGCGAGGGCGTATAGTGGGCATGCGGGAGGCCGGGTGGACGTACCGCCGAATTGCTCAACACGTGGGGCGTGAGGTCTCCACGGTACATCGATGTTGTCGCCAGTGGTCGGCGGAAGGTGCACGTGCCCGTCGACCTGGGACCGGACCGCAGCGACGCACGGATGCACGCCAAGACCGTAGGATCCTACGCAGTGCCGTAGGGGACCGCACCGCCACTTCCCAGCAAATTAGGGACACTGTTGCTCCTGGGGTATCGGCGAGGACCATTCGCAACCGTCTCCATGAAGCTGGGCTATCGTCCCGCACACCGTTAGGCCGTCTTCCGCTCACGCCCCAACATCGTGCAGCCCGCCTCCAGTGGTGTCGCGACAGGCGTGAATGGAGGGACGAATGGAGACGTGTCGTCTTCAGCGATGAGAGTCGCTTCTGCCTTGGTGCCAATGATGGTCGTATGCGTGTTTGGCGCCGTGCAGGTGAGCGCCACAATCAGGACTGCATACGACCGAGGCACACAGGGCCAACACCCGGCATCATGGTGTGGGGAGCGATCTCCTACACTGGCCGTACACCACTGGTGATCGTTCAGGGGACACTGAATAGTGCACGGTACATCCAAACCGTCATCGAACCCATCGTTCTACCATTCCTAGACCGGCAAGGGAACTTGCTGTTCCAACAGGACAATGCACGTCCGCATGTATCCCGTGCCACCCAACGTGCTCTAGAAGGTGTAAGTCAACTACCCTGGCCAGCAAGATCTCCGGATCTGTCCCCCACTGAGCATGTTTGGGACTGGATGAAGCGTCGTCTCACGCGGTCTGCTCGTCCAGCACGAACGCTGGTCCAACTGAGGCGCTAGGTGGAAATGGCATGGCAAGCCGTTCCACAGGACTACATCCAGCATCTCTACGATCGTCTCCATGGGAGAATAGCAGCCTGCATTGCTGCGAAAGGTGGATATACACTGTACTAGTGCCGACATTGTGCATGCTCTGTTGCCTGTGTCTATGTGCCTGTGGTTCTGTCAGTGTGATCATGTGATGTATCTGACCCCAGGAATGTGTCAATAAAGTTTCCCCTTCCTGGGACAGTGAATTCACGGTGTTCTTATTTCAATTTCCAGGAGTGTAGGACATTCATATTCATAGGACATGTACGTTAGTATGATTCGCAGAAATGGTTAGCATTTCCGTTACCTCTGTTCAGCGTGTGTCCTGTTGTCTAGCAGGCACAGGGTCCGCCATGGGGCCTGATAACTTGTTTCATACATGACGGCGCCTGTGCGTATAAGGCACGAATGGCGTCCTGTGGTATAGCCGTCCACGCTGCATTCATCTACTTCCCAAGTTCATTTGTGGTGGTTGGCACTGGGTCACAGAGCTGCAGACGTCTTTTCACCATATCCCACACATTTTCGATTGGTGACAAGTCAGGTGATTTGGCGGGCCAGGACAAAAGGCTGACATCCCATGACTCCAAGGAGACACATGTACATGCATCAACACGTGGTCGTGAAGAGTCGTGCTGAAAAATGGCCTCCGGGCTGTTGTGCAGAAAGGCTTTGGCTACGAGTCGTAGGGTGTCTTTCATGTAGATCACACTGGTCACAGTGCCCTGGAAAAGTACCAATGGCGATTTGTGGTTGTGCCCAATAGCATCCCATACAAGAAGGCTTCGAGTTGGCGCTGCATGTCTCGTGCGAAAGCAATTACTGTTATGCCGCTCCCCCTGTCTGCGGTGAACCAAAACGCGGCCATCATTTTCAAACAAACAGAACCTTGATTCGTCCCGTTCCCACTGACGTCGTTTCATACACCATTGCCGTCTAGCATGTTTCTGCACATTCGTCAAAGGTAGGCGGGGAAGTGGACGACGCGCACGTAATCCGAGGCGGAACAAATGGGGACGGACTGTCACCAATGCTAGCGTAGGATGTGGTACACTGTTCCATGTTCCATTCTTGCACCAGAGCCGCGGAGGAAGCAGATCTGTCCTACAATGCCATTCTGATAAGGTGCCGACTTGCTCTTGCGGGATGGGGAGGGGGGGGGGGGGGAGGTTGTCTAGCTGTTGCGACCTGACCCATCTCATCGAGTTCTACGGCCTTCCGTGAACAATTCTGCACACACCTGTTGTACTGGCGAAACACTTCGTCCCACACGAGCTGCGATTCCCCGAATGGATGCATCACATTTTCTCATGTGAATAATGCGCCCTCTTTCTTGGTCACTGATTTGACGGTAGGATTCGCGTATACGTTTGGCAGGCATCCTGCGCGTCTGCTCAAGCCACACTGATCCATTACCTTCAGTTTTTAGCGACAGCAAGAGCCTGTAACGTTCTCTGGCAGCACGCATCCAAAGTGAAAGTTAAAGGAACATTTCGATGTATAATGCTCGCTGTAACAAATAATTTATATGTATTTCGGTTAATTTAATTTCAAAAGGATATTTAATTTTGTGAGGAAAAAGATAATTATGAATTTTGCTATTATAAATGATTATTCAAAGAGTGTGAAATACTATCTGTGGCGGAGGATGTGAAAACCGCCACAGAAGAAACAATATGTAATTAAAAATGACAAAGGCTGTACAAGAATTAGTTCACATACAAATAGGCAATATATTGTAATAGAATCGCTTGTCTTCCGCTTGAATGGGAGAGGAACCCGTGACATTGCATTAGGCTCTTAGGTACTCTTCATTTGTCATAAGTCGGTGATCGACGTCATTTGTAGCTAGGATTGCAAAAGGTGTGTAAAGATTTTAATTGTTTCTGTTAGAATATATTTATCTAGTAAAATCTGTTTGTCACAATTTCTGCAAAGTTCGAACCGGACATTGCCCATTTTATTTAAGAAATTTCATCATTTTATTGGATATCGCTGGCGGTGCGAAGCTACGCAGCGAGCGAGCAATCTGCAGCAGCGGCAGATTTAAATATACGGTCGCAATAACGACCACATCCTAAAAAGGGTACAGGTAGAGGTGAAGGAAAATAATAAAGTGGTTCTTTGCACAGCATTCCAGACGTTGAATAAAAAGAGATAGTAGATTTTACCTTGTGCATTCACAGGTGGATACAAGCTGCAGCTTTTGTAAATTTTCATTCAAAAAAGTGATAAATTCCGAACATATCGTAAAGTGTATTTAAAATTGGATAATTTTCATGACAGCTTAGCAATATGAAAAAACAGAAAACATTAAGTAAAGGTAGTCTTATGCTACAAAGCTAGTCGGGGTATATCTATTGTTGTTGTTGTGGTCTTCAGTCCTGAGACTGGTTTGATGCAGCTCTCCATGCTACTCTATCCTGTGCAGGCCACTCATCTCCCAGTACCTACTGCAACCTACATCCTTCTGAATCTGGTTAGTGTATTCATCTCTTGGTCTCCCGCTACGATTTTTACCCTACACGCTGCCCTCCATTACTAAATTGGTGATCCCTCGATGTCTCAGAACATGCCATACCAACCGATCTCTTCTTCTAGTCAAGTTGTGCCACAAACTTCTCTTCTCCCCAATCCTATTCAATACCTCCTCATTAGTTACATGATCTAACCATCTAATCTTCAGCATTATTCTGTAGCACCACATTTCGAAAGCTTATATTCTCTTCCTGTCTAAGCTATTTATCGTCCACGTTTCACTTCCATACATGGGTACACTCCGTACAAATACTTTCAAAAACGACTTCCTGACATTTAAATCTATACTCAATGTTAACAAATTTTTCTTCTTCAGTAACGCTTTCATTGCCATTGCCAGTCTACATTTTATATCCTCTCTACTTCGACCATCGTCGGTTATTTTGCTCCCCAAATAGCAAAACTCCTTTACTACTTGAAGTGTCTCATTTCCTAATCTAATTCCCTCAGCATCACCCGACTTAATTCGGCTACGTTCCATTATCCTCGTTCTGCTTTTGTTGATGTTCATCTTATACCCTCCTTTCAAGACACTGTCCATTCCGTTCAACTGCTCTTCCAAGTCCTTTGCTGTCTCTGACAGAATTACAATGTCATCGGCGAACCTCAAAGTTTTTCTCCATGGATTTTAATACCTACTCCGATCTTTTCTTTTGTTTCCTTTATTGCTTGCTCAATATACAGATTAAATAACATCGGGGAGAGGCTACAACCCTGTCTCACTGCATTCCCAACCACTGCTTCCCTTTCATGTGCTTCGACTCCTATAACTGCCATATGCTTTCTGAACAAATTGTAAATAGCCTTTCTCTCTCTGTATTTTACCCCTGCCACCTTTAGAATTTGAAAGAGAGTATTCCAGTCAACATTGTCAAAAGTTTTCTCTATGTCTACAAATGCTAGAAACGTAGGTTTGCCTTTCCTTAATCTTTCTTCTAAGATAAGTCGTAGGGTCAGTATTGCCTCACGTGTTCCAACGTTTGTATGGAATCCAAACTGATCTTCCCCGATTCGGCTTCTATCTGTTTTTCCATTCGTCTGTAAAGAATTAGCGTTAGTATTTTGCAGCTGTGACTTATTAAACTGATAGTTCGGTAATTTTCACATCTGTCAACACCTGATTTCTTTGGGATAGGGATTATTATATTCTTCTTGAAGCCTGAGGGTATTTCGCCTGTCTCATACATCTTGATCACCAGATGGTAGACTGGCTCTCGCAAGGCTGTCAGTAGTTCTAATGGAATGTTGTCTACTCTGGGGGCCTTGTTTCGACTCAGGTCTTTCAGTGCTCTGTCAAAGTGACTAGACACTTTTTTAAATTTTCGTTATGAGTATGATTCCTTCATTCAGATATTCGTTATGTTCATGAAACACACAATAATATCCCTTGTTCTATGAATTGCAGCATAATAATTAATTATTTCGCGTTCCTGTCCACAAGATTTATGCAAGATTCATCGGATTTTAAAAAGAAACTGGCAAGCTTTTTTTTTTCTTTCGTTATGGTTCCTTCGTTCAGACATTCATTATGTTTATCAAACAAACAATAATTTCGCAAATTGTTGGGATTACATTTAATAAATATTCATTCGAATGGGATGAGCATATCACACAATTCCTGTCACTTCCTTTGTACAGATGTATTTACATTTATCTTCGACGT
The DNA here is from genome assembly GCF_023898315.1 of Schistocerca nitens. Taxonomy (NCBI): domain Eukaryota; kingdom Metazoa; phylum Arthropoda; class Insecta; order Orthoptera; family Acrididae; genus Schistocerca; species Schistocerca nitens. The sequence continues at coordinate 37,315,471 of NC_064620.1, forward strand.
TATCGGTACAACAGCAGAGATCTATATACGTACTCATGTAGTCGATTTAAGTTATTTATGTCACGATGGTGTAGCCTTACGTCACTATGACGTAGGTTTCCCCTCAGCTAGCGTGAGATGAATGCTACCCATTCTGCGGCAGCATCACTGCTACAGCAGTGCCACAGCTGAATCTGGTGTCATCGACGCAGACCAGAGGAACCTTGAATGACGCAAGACGAAATGTAAGCATACTACTGCATCGCCGACACACCAATAGTCACCGCTCTGGCGAGAGCAGAGCGCATGCGTAGTTGTAGCTTAGGTACCATGGGACGCTGGTATTACGCAGTGTTGATGCCGTGGGTGCACCACGCATTTCTCAAGTTATTGTGATGTAACTAAATATGTTTGTCACGCAAGCTGTACAAGTCACATCAGTGTTCACCGTTCAGTATTAATGTTTTTCTAAAAGGTGACGATGTTAGTTCTCGTGTGTTGGTCGGGAGGTGTAATATTAGTAATTTTCGACTCACAAACATTAATATACGCTCAATAGTAAACGCCTGATGGCCTAAAGTTATCGAACAATTGTAAACTAAAAGAAATGAACCATCGCATAGCAGCGACAGAATCTATTATTCTATATCCTTGCCGTTCTTCCGCGGTGCCTGTAAATCTCTATTTACATGTATCGGTTAGTGATATAAAAAAGGATTCTGTTGTTTCGAGAAGAGTGAGGCATTCGGCGCCTCACCTTTTACTGTTTGTATTCCATGAAAGGCGGACGCGGTCTTGCTGCGTTCATCATCGGTATTTCATATTTATGTGAAAATATTCAGCAAATATGGTAATTGTTATCTTTTCCAATCAGAAAACATGTAGTTTCTTGTAACTGATTACGAACAGACAGTACCAAGAGGACATTTTGACTGTTATGTATAAAGTATTTAACCATAATGATCATCTATTGCAATTTAATATGAAAAGGTATGTAGCATTAAAGAAACGTGTGTTAAAGATAAGTGTGTTAATTTTAGTAAATTAACCTTGATGATATCCATTTCTTCATTTAATTGAAAGTTAATTATTTTGTGTTACTTCATCACCAGAAATTACGATCACGCTGATGGGCCGAACGCAGCATGAGGCGGAAGGAACATTATCGTTTTCCTATTATTTCTGAATCAGCTCTCTTTTTTTTAACTATGTAGTGTTGCGTTTCGTTAAAAGTCTATACATCTTCCGGTCCCTTAGTGTTTTTCCGGGTATGACTACATCGCGACTATGAAAATGCACAGAAACGATAATGTTTCTTCCGAGCGATCTCAAATAAATCAATCTGCCGCTCTTATTCAAAGTAATCTAACCAGGTATTTAATGCTCAACGCATGTTATTATAATAGTGTAATCAATCCCTGATTCTGTTGCCAAGTAGCCCACCAAAATATTCATTTTTTGACATTTTTCAAAAAAATATATAATAACAATTCTTGCCCCCCAGGGGCAACGCTACAGAGATCAATAATCGACCGCGTCGCGACCGTTACAGGAAGGTAAAGTGAACTGCAATGTCTCTAAGTACAAGTTCCAAGTGAAAGTTGCATGCACGGTTCGACTGTGTGAACATCACGAGCGTAGGTACTTCCTCGTTTCGGATATCGCACACGACCTTTTGAAACATACGCGTCACGACTCGGTCACGCGCACGCTCGTGTGATAAATTGTTTCGTATTGACTAGAAGAATTGTGGTTTTCGTCGACTTATAAATCGTCTTTTCAATAGTAAATTTCGTATGTGTTCTTTATTTCACGTACTTGAATAAAACTGCTTCAACAATACCTTTAGTACGTCATGGCGGACTGCGATGTTGCGATGCAAATACCGACTAAGTCTATTGTGGAACAACGTTAATTGTGATCAGTGCATCCCAACGCAGTGTGTACGTTTAACAGAAGGCACTGAATTCTACCAGACTAAGTTGGCATTGTTTGTGCAAGTACCTCGGCACCCTATGAGATAACAGCTATTACGTGACACATCGAAGCAGGCAGTGCAATGAGAGAAGAGCAATCGACGTGGGAGAACCAGGTACGTGGGTCTAAGGACGCGTTCGTTAAATATCCAGCACCCGTTCCTGTGTTTAGGGAGTACCTGCGCAGAACATACACTCATAAGCCAAAAATTGTGACCGGTGCCCCACCGAGATGTAAGAACGTAGGATGCCGCTGTTGGCGTTGCGGGCACGTGAAGGGGTAACAAAAATATGTAAGCGGAGCAGAGACGGACGGGGTATCAGCGAAGATACGGGCTGCAAATGGGGAAAGCCATTGAAATAAGTGACTTTGACAAAGATCAGATAATTATTACGCAGAGCCTATGATCGCGTATCTCGAAAACAGCGAAGCTGGTCGAATGTTCACGTGCTACAGGAAGAAGTAGCATAGTGAAACCACCACTAGGCGCTGAATGGTTGGACGTCCACGACTCTTGACAAAACGTGAGGTTCGGAGGCTTGTCTGCTCCGTGAAGTACGATATATGGTGATCTTTGGCATCGCTGAAAAAAAGAGCATAATGCTGGTGCACGCGCAAGTGTTCGGAGCGCACCGTTCATCGTACCTTGTTGAACATGGAGCTCCGCAGCAGACCTCTCCTACGTACTCACTTGTTGACGCAACGACAACGTCAATCACGATTTCTGGGATCACAGAACCATTGGGATTCGACCGTCGATCAATGGAAACTTGTTGGCTCTTCGGGTAATTTACATTTTCGATGCATTACGTCGCTGGTTGTCTCCACAAACGCTGTCGTCTAGGTGAACGGCGCCTCGAAACGTGCATCTCGCCACGGACGCAGGCTGGTGGGAGAAGTATTATGTGAGACATTCTCCTGCGCTTTCACGGCTCCTGTGGTAATAATCGAAGACACGCTGACAGCTGCGAACCATCTGCATCCCTTCATGTTTGATGGCTTCGCCGATGTCGTCTTTCAACAGTGCAATTGTCCATGTCTCGGAGAGAGAACGGTGGTTTGAGGAGCGTTATAAAGAACAGACGTTGATGTCTCGGCGACCAAATTCGCCCGATGTAAATCAATGGAACCCATCTGGGTCGCCATCGGGTGCCATCACCGTTTGCACAAACCAGCGGCCCGTTATTTACGCGAAGTACATGGCCCGTGCGTAGGCGTCTAATGCCACATACCTCCACAAACCTACCAGCTAACTGTCGGATCCCTGATACGCAGCATTAGTGGTGCATTTCATTCCGAAGAGGGACAGACAAGCTGTTAAGCAGGTGGTTATAATGTTTTGGCTCGCAGTGTGTATGCCACATTTTCCCCGGGTGTGTTATAGAACGATCCAAAACGTGTATGATGACACCGCACTCTCAACGCTATTTCTTACCAAAAACTTTGTCCTACGGTTGAAACCTTGCCTGACCTGGCGGAACCAACGGTTTCCGCGGCAGCCACATCAGATTCAACAGGGTACGGTGACTATAATAATTTTGCTGGCAACTTACCGTCGTTGGGCAAGGAGCGGTAAGAGGAAAGAAAAGTCTTTAAGGTCTTCTCCCACGTATGGGAGGAATGGAGTTTCTCTATACAACTTTTGAACGTTCAGCTTCACGGCTAGATTAGGAGGAAGAGGAGAGGCAGTCTAGTTACGTGGTGTTTCCGTTTTCGGCTCGAGACTGTGGTTCACTGTCCGAGACAAGGAACTCGGGAAGACCTTTGAGAGAATAAGTAGAGGACAAACCTCATACAGTACTAGAAGTACTGGTGGATGTCATGGGGACTACAGATCAAACGGAAATTTGCTATATGCAGCTATGACCAACAACCACCGTGTATTGCATAACGGTCCCGTGAAATTAACGTGCACGCCTTGCCATCGTCTAGACGGATGTGGCCACTGGAGAAAGCGTTGCGGTGGAGCGAACTGATGCCCCACGGAAGCTGTGCAACGAGAGGTCATTTGCTGGATTTAGGTGTCCATGCCGTATGAAGTGGTTCCTTCCGTGCCACTCGTTCAAGTTCTATAGTAGTGGTATTTTAGTAAGTATTCATTGAAACGATTCGCTTTCACAACGGTGCCACAAAAATTCTTCACCTTCCGCATATGATCAGCAATTGTATTATTAATTATTTGTCTTAAGTTTCCTTGTGAAATATTCAAATATTTTTCTTCATTTAAAAAGCTGAAGTTACAGGCCACAAGTACGTCTGTATGTTTGGCGGCGTGTGACCGCTTAAGGGGCTCCGGAACGCCCTATACTTGCAATGTTAAAATAACGCTTATAAATTACATCTTTCCTCACAAAGTATTTGAGGTAGGAAGTTGAACTTTTTACAGATTATTTATTGTAATGTGGGCTACAACTTAACACAGGGATTTTACAAATTTTAGTTCAGTTATTAAAGATGATTTTTTTTAATTGTAATGAAAATTCACAACATTTTTTTGCAATTTTTTATTTATATATTCAAAAATATACAGTTTTTTGGAAAAAGGCTGTGTTAAATTATGCAGAAGGTACTGTGTAACATTTACTGAAAGTTTGAAACAAACATGTTTGGAAGATCCTTAGAAAACATGTAATTAGTATGAGAAAATAAAAGTTTTGGGAATCGAGCGACAAAGATTGGATTAACTTTTTAGTGCATTCCAGGTCCATAGGATGGTTTTTCTTCATCCTCTGCAAACTCCTCCTCCAGCTTCCTCTTGTTCCTCCTCCTGTTTACTCTTGCTTGTATTTCTAGACTCTTTACAGCCCTGTCTGCAGCCCGAAGGCGTTCCTTGTCTAAAGCAAGCATCGCTCGTACCATTTTAGAACCTATCTTCATTCCCATATTTCTAAATACCTTGCACCTTACAATGTTGCCATCATTGAAAGTCGCAACAGCATCATACACACCAAAGTGAAGTGTTTCTATTCCAACAAATACAGTCTTGGGGATTCTCGACCATATAACACTATTTACACTTTCATTGGGGTTTTGAGTTTTTCCGTGAATACACTTTTTCAACAGTTCAGGTGCTGCTAAGTCTCTGAAAATTGCAACATTCATAGTTTTCACTCATTGAACCAAGCTTCTTCTGTCAAGTATTTTCTTTCCCACTTTGACTGCTATGGGCAGGTGTACTTGAGAGGTTAGGTTCACTCACTTGGTTATCGTCTTTATTGTTTACAGTAATAACACATACCTTTGGCTTTCCAACATTTCTCCTTTTCTTAAAAGCCTTCAGAGGATTTCTAATAACTTTACTTTTACTCATTATTATACTTCAACAAAACAGAATTAATTACGAATATTTTCGAGATAACGACAGAGTAAATAAACATGAAACAATCGACAATCACACTAGCGATATATATTGAACCATCACAGGTTAGCCACAACACATACTTTATCTCACATCACTAAAATGTACCTGATGAACACGGACGTTAATAATAACACCATTTGACAGCAGTTTAACAGCGCCACAGTGGGTCACGCCCATGTAGAACACATTTCAGAAAAAATTTAAAAATAGTTATAGTCTTCGGAATTGAATAAATTATATATCTATTAAAAGGTAATAGTCTGCAGATTCAGAAAACGCAAAAAAGTAAAAATTGAACTTTTCATGATTTTGAGCCTTTCCGGAGCCCCTAAATAAGTTAATATTCTCACACATAAAAGTGTTTTGAAAATGAACACCGGACTTCTTATTAAAACTGCAGGTTCGCCGTTTAAAAGATAAACTGCCAATGGCCGCGCGGGAATAGCCGAACGGTCTAGAGGCGCTCTAGTCATGGACTGTGCGGCTGGTCCCGGCGGAGATTCGAATCTTCCCTCGGGCACGAATGTGCGTGTTTGTCCTTAGGATAATTTAGGTTAAGTAGTGTGTAACCTTAGGGACTGATGACCTTAGCAGTTAAGTCCCATAAGATTTCACAGACATTTAAACAGCTAATGATAGAGCGCTGATGGCGCACGACCGTTGCGTCACCAAACAAACTGTCTCCAATTTAACTAAAATGGTCAAACAACAATTTCCATAACTAAATTAAAATAAGAGGTATAGTAGGTTAATCAGATTACTGAAACAATGTGCGCCTCAAAATCTTTAGTCCTTCTTAATCCTGATTCAAAAAGTTCACTGTACTTGTTGCACAAGCCAGAAACTTTGGTATAGGGCACTGAAACACTGTTTTGTAACACGCTGTTTTGTCTTCACAGGATGAAGAAATCAAACAAGTCTCAGCCAAAAAAGTTCACACTGTTTCTAGGACGTAGTACATGGGATGAAACTCACTTTCTAAACTCCTGAAAAGTTACTGGCAAACTGCACAAGCCAAGAACTGGTCATTAGAGTCTGTTATATGCAGACAAAATAATAGTAGGCTTGTGTAGCTGTGGGCTACCGATCATGCCATACGTGTCTTTGTTTCTGCCCTCAGCCACACCTATATCTAACTGAAATTTAATTGTCTTATTAACTATTCTTAGGTGGACAAAAAGTTTGTTCCACTCACTGTTCACTGCAGCTGAAAGTTTGGCCAAGGTGTAAAAATGAGACTTTATTCGTGCTTTTCGCATTGGCTCCCCGTCACAACATGAAATTCATTATACACTCCTGGAAATGGAAAAAAGAACACATTGACACCGGTGTGTCAGACCCACCATACTTGCTCTGGACACTGCGAGAGGGCTGTACAAGCAATGATCACACGCACGGCACAGCGTACACACCAGGAACCGCGGTGTTGGCCGTCGAATGGCGCTAGCTGCGCAGCATTTGTGCACCGCCGCCGTCAGTGTCAGCCAGTTTGCCGTGGCATACGGAGCTCCATCGTAGTCTTTAACACTGGTAGCATGCCGCGACAGCGTGGACGTGAACCGTATGTGCAGTTGACGGACTTTGAGCGAGGGCGTATAGTGGGCATGCGGGAGGCCGGGTGGACGTACCGCCGAATTGCTCAACACGTGGGGCGTGAGGTCTCCACAGTACATCGATGTTGTCGCCAGTGGTCGGCGGAAGGTGCACGTGCCCGTCGACCTGGGACCGGACCGCAGCGACGTACGGATGCACGCCAAGACCGTAGGATCCTACGCAGTGCCGTAGGGGACCGCACCGCCACTTCCCAGCAAATTAGGGACACTGTTGCTCCTGGGGTATCGGCGAGGACCATTCGCAACCGTCTCCATGAAGCTGGGCTACGGTCCCGCACACCGTTAGGCCGTCTTCCGCTCACGCCCCAACATCGTGCAGCCCGCCTCCAGTGGTGTCGCGACAGGCGTGAATGGAGGGACGAATGGAGACGTGTCGCCTTCAGCGATGAGAGTCGCTTCTGCCTTGGTGCCAATGATGGTCGTATGCGTGTTTGGCGCCGTGCAGGTGAGCGCCACAATCAGGACTGCATACGACCGAGGCACACAGGGACGACACCCGGCATCATGGTGTGGGGAGCGATCTCCTACACTGGCCGTACACCATTGGTGATCGTCGAGGGGACACTGAATAGTGCACGGTACATCGAAACCGTCATCGAATCCATCGTTCTACCATTCCTAGACCGGCAAGGGAACTTGCTGTTCCAACAGGACAATGCACGTCCGCATGTATCCCGTGCCACCCAACGTGCTCTAGAAGGTGTAAGTCAACTACCCTGGTCAGCAAGATCTCCGGATCTGTCCCCCATTGAGCATGTTTGGGACTGGATGAAGCGTCGTCTCACGCGGTCTGCACGTCCAGCACGAACGCTGGTCCAACTGAGGCGCCAGGTGGAAATGGCATGGCAAGCCGTTCCACAGGACTACATCCAGCATCTCTACGATCGTCTCCATGGGAGAATAGCAGCCTGCATTGCTGCGAAAGGTGGATATACACTGTACTAGTGCCGACATTGTGCATGCTCTGTTGCCTGTGTCTATGTGCCTGTGGTTCTGTCAGTGTGATCATGTGATGTATCTGACCCCAGGAATGTGTCAATAAAGTTTCCCCTTCCTGGGACAATGAATTCACGGTGTTCTTATTTCAATTTCCAGGAGTGTAGTAACTCCGTGGCCGTGAATCAGAATGGCGCCATAACTGGTGGCGTTCTAAACAGGCGGTCTGGATGGCATTGCTTACCACACTTGAAGCCACTGTGCTTCGCGACAAAGACGTGCTTTCCTATCATACAGAAAACGGAATATAAACACCATCATAAAATGTAAACTCACGCGCTGTCCGTTATGTCACAATGGCTTTGAAAGAGGTCGAGAATTGCAAAGTGCTACGGTGTAAAGTCAAGCGCCGGAAAGCCAGTAGGGAACGAGACAGCTGTGAAGAAGACGTCAGCCAATTGCACGCTGACCAATCCCTCTTTAAGACGACAACACGACAACAGCGGCCTCTATTAGAAGAGAACATAAGCGCCGCTCCCAAAGATCGCGGCCCACTTCCACAGCAGCATCAAGATTAGGCACTTCAGGACCAGAGACTTAGGAATTGTATATACTGAAGAGATTTCTTATTTGCACGTCTCCCTTTGCTTGTCACACTCCTGAGTTATTGTCAGAGTTAAGTATTGTCATTGCTCATTTTGTAATAAAATTGATTAATACGATTTGTTAGAATGTTGTCTAGCGATCCGAGAAGGCAGCCTTCCTAGACCCCACATATTTGACGTCAATGCAGGATTCAGACGAAGCTAATGGAGACTATCCGACATTTTTAGAACTCTGGAAACCAGAACCATGGACGTCATCACTACATCACGCCACCGGGGAAATCAGGAACAAGGAAGAACGACCAGAACACTGGACTACAGCTATCCATTACACAAAAAAGAAGAAAAGACAAATCCCTGTAACTACAGGGGGATTTCTCTCTTTGATTACCCGTATAAAACATTGCAAAGAATTCTGTACAATCGCTGTATATATCAAATTAAACAGGAAGTAGGGGACACAGAGGAGGGTCTAGACCCTGGAAAAGCTCCCCGAAAACGATAATCACTTAAATATTAGTAATGGATGTCTAGAAAAGAAGATGCAAACGACGAACCATAAAATTTGTAAACTACACTGATTTTCAGTGCTACAAAAACTAATTAATTTCGGATTTCATCCCAGACAATTAAAACCGATAAAATTAACCTTCACAAAGACCAAACACAAAATGAAATTGAACAGAAAACTATTTGAGCTCTTAAAACAGGGCTAAGACGGGTGATGGTTAATCAGATTTTTTTCAACTGTGCTCTGGAATATTTGTTGAGAGAATGGTAAGGGGAAAATCCTAACAAAATGCAAACGGGAAGCAAGAAAGCTCGAATAAATTAAAATTCTTTAGTCGTCACAGGCGACCTAGAGTTACAAGGTAGTCACGTGCAAGAAGCCACAAAACAAATAATAAGCCTTCAAAATGTAGCACACAAATGGGACTCCACATAGTAAATCAGCTTGGCAAGAAAGAATTGATAAAATGATAAAGACTCGAAAACTAACATCACCCGCACACAGTAAAAAGATTCTCTAAATCAAAATAAAATTAAAACTCCATAAGACGGCCAGCTCGAGGTCACACAATCAAGCGAAACTTTTGTAAAGTAACTCAGAGAATCTTAATACACAAAATACTAATAGGAGAAACAAGAATAGCTGGACCACGTACAGACAAAAAACCTCAAAAAGGAGGGCAGCTGAGGATAGTGGCAAATAAAGTAGCGTACAAGGATCTGGAGTCAGTTACAGTTAGTGTACATAAGCAGACGAATTATTTCTTTGGCTGCATCATGAGGACACCCAAACCCAGATTAACAAAAGCAACTGTTGAAAAATCTCCAATCTGCAACAGTAACTAGCACGTATGTAGGAAATTAGAGAAGAACTAGAAATAAACCGGGATTATCTGCAAAACAAAACAAAAAATCTCATTAAACCAAAAACCATGCAAATCGACAAACCACACACCATGAAAAAGGTATTTACAGATCGGAAAGACGGATATGATCAGAACGATTGAAAATATACTGGGCAATACGGAGGGAACGAAACGCTCACTTATCGGAGAAGATAAAAGGCAACTGACTGACTAAAGTAGTCCAAGGGGGCCGCTCAAAAGATGTGCCTTAACATTTTCCTGAATGTGATTCAGTTCCTCTTCACTAGTTGCACAGTCGATCTTCTTATCTTCAGCATCCTTTTGCAGTTCCTCTACATTTCAAAAGCTTCTATTCTCTGTATTGTTTGTAGTCGTCCACATTTAGATTCAGGACACAGCTACAGTTCAAATACGAGTGCGTGCAAAAAAGTGATGCTTAGGAATATTTTATGTGAAAACTCTTAAAGGTTTTGAAGTAATGAAAATGTTCCTAACATTCTGCTTCTTTATTCTTCGTGTCATGTCTCTGTCGCTATAGGTCTGTAAATTGTAGTGTGTAACAAGACGGTGTGTAGATTAGATTAGATTACATTTACTTTCATTCCAATTGATCCGTAGTGAGGAGGTCCTGCAGATGTAGGACATGTCAGGAAAACAATAATACATGACAAATATTTACAACTCAAAGAAATAAGCTAATGTACCATTCCACAGGTCCCAAGTGGAATGATTGTCATTTTTCTAATGAACACTATATGAAAGAATCATTCTACAAACACTAATGCACTGAATTTAAAATAAAAAATTTTTTATTTATAAGGTAATAAACATGTAATAGAACTACTATAATACTTATTTACAATGAACACATTACTGCACTGAAATGGTGCAGAAGTTAGATTCTACTTTTACACACACACACACACACACACACACACACACACACACATACACATACCTATTTACAATGAACACATTACTGCACTGAAGTTGTGCAGAAGTCATATATATCAGTTGGTTCTACTGAGAAATTCATCAATGGAGTAGTAGGAGTGGCCCACCAGAAAATCCTTTAGGCTTCTCTTAAACTGAATTTCATTGGTTGTTAAACTTTGATGGCTGCTGGCAAGTTATTGAAAATGTGTGTTCCTGAATAATGCACACCTTTTTGTACAAGAGTAAGTGACTTTAAATCCATGTGAAGATTATTCTTATTTCTAGTATTGATTCCATGAGTTGAGCTGTTGGTTTGAAAAAGTGATATATTTTTAATGTCAAATTTCATTAAGGAATAAATATATTGGGAAGCAGTAGTCAGTATCCCCAGTTCCCTAAACAGGCTTCTGCAGGATGTTCTTGAGTTCACACCACATATAACTCTTACTCCACGTTTTTGTGCCTGAAAAACTATAGCTTGCCTTGATGAATTACCCCAAAAAATAATCCCATATGACATTATGGAATGAAAGTAAGCATAGTATGTCAGCTTTTTCCTTTTTGTATCCCCTATGCCTGACACAATTCGCATTGCAAATAGAGATTCGTTAAGACGCTTCAGGAGTTCTGTGGTGTGCTCCTCCAAGTTGAATTTATTATCAAGCTCTAATCCCAAGAATTTAACACTGTCCACTTCTTCTATCTGCTTCTCATCATGTGTTACGCATATACTCGTGGGACACCCCTTACAAGTTCTGAACTGCATGTAGTGTGTTTTTTCAAAGTTTAGTGACAAAGGATTGGCTGGGAACCATTGATTAATGTCCAGAAATATTTTATGAGCCGGTCTTTCTAAGACTACACTTGATTTGCTATTTATTGCAAAGTTTGTATCATTGGCAAACAAAACGAACTTGGCATCTGGTAATATTACTGATGAAAGGTCATTGATATACAGAAGAAAATGTAAAGGCCCTAAAGTGGAACCTTGTGGGACCCCACATGTAATTAGTTCCCAGTTGGATGGTGCCTGATAGCTTAACACATGTCTCTTTCCTAATAACACCCTTTGTTTTCTGCCAGAGATGTAAGATTTGAACCATTTTGCAGTATTTCCTGTTACACCATAATATTCTAATTTACTTAAAAGGATATTATGGTTTACACACTGAAATGCATGTGACAGATCACAAAATATAGCAGTTACATGAAATTTTTTGTCTAATGAATTAAGCACATTTTCACTGTAAGTGTAGAGAGCCTTCTCAATATCAGAACCCTTTAGAAATCCGAAGTGCGACTTTGACAATATGTTACTTGAGATAAGATGGTTATAAAGCCGATTGTACATTACTTTTTCTAAAATTTTTGAGAATGCTGGCAAAAGTGAAATTGGACGGAAATTTTATACTATTTCTTTATCCCCTTCTTAAACAGTGGCTTAACTTCAGCATATTTCAACCATTCAGAAAATATTCCACTGGTAAACGACTGGTTACACAGATAGCTTAATACATTACTTACAAGGGAACCTCCCCATCGCACCCCTCTCAGATTTAGTTATAAGTTGGCACAGTGGATAGGCCTTGATAAACTGAACACAGATCAATTGAGAAAACAGGAAGAAGTTGTGTGGAACTGTGAAAAAATAAGCAAAATATACAAACTGAGTAGTCCATGGACCACATAGGCAACATCATGGAGAACATGAGCTCAGGAGCGCCGTGATCCCGTGGTAGCGTGAGCAGCTGCTGAACGGGAGGTCCTTGGTTCAAGTCTTCTCTCGAGTGAAAATTTTACTTTCTTTATTTTTGCATAGTTATTATCTGTCCGTTCGTTCATTGACGTCTGTGTTCACTGTAATAAGTTTAGTGTCTGTGTCTTGCGACCACATCGCAAAACTGTGCGATTAGTAGACGAAAGGACGTGCCTCTCCCATGGGAACGTAAAACATTTGATCGAAAGGTCATAGGTCAACCGATTCCTCCACAGGAAAACACGTCTGAAATATTCCATACGACACTCGTGACGGCATGTGCGTCACATGACAGGAATATGTTGTCGACCCACCTAACTTGTACACTTGGCGAATGGGTAAAAAGATTCTTCTACCTTGCCCGATTTAGGTTTTCTTGTGGATGTGATAACCACTCCCAAAAAAGTGACACTTCACATAAACTGAAAATAAAAAGTTAAAATTTTTCACTCGACGGAAGATTTGAAACAGGAACCTTCCATTCCGCAGCTGCCCACGTTACCACGAGACCACGGCGCTCCTGCGTTTCTAGTGTCCTTGATATTGCATATCTTCCCATAAACTACTCAGTTTGTATATTTTGCTTATTTTTTCACAGTTCCACACAACTTCTTCCTGTTTTCTCAATTGATCTGTGTTCAGTTTTTCAAAGCCTATCCACTGTGCCAACTTATAACTAAATCTGAGGGGGGTGCGATGGGGAGGTTCCCTTGTTAGAATCACATTGTTTAATTAACTTTGTTGATATTTTATCATACCTACTAGGTGTTTTTGATTTTAAAGATTTTATAATGGACGTTATTTCTGCTGGGGTAGTGAGGGACAGATTCATATTATGGAAGTTACTTGATATGTCTGGTCTGAGATATTCCATAGCAGCATCTACAGAACTTGACAACCCCATCTTTTCAGTAACTATGTCGGTGGGTGAGAAACAGCGAGCTGTGATCGAGTTTTCAAACCGAAGAGTTCTTCCACGCATGGAGCACCGCCTCATTTATTACAATGCCACACCACAAACGAGCGCTGTGACCACCGAAGACCTCGGATTCGCAGTCGTCGATTATCAAATGGTTCAAATGGCTCTGAGCACTATGGGACTTAACTTATCAGGTCATCAGTCCCCTGGAACTTAGAACTAATTAAACCAAACTAATCTTAGGACATCACACACATCCATGCCCGATGCAGGATTCGAATCTGCGACCGTAGCGGTCACGCGGTTCCAGACTGTAGCGCCTAGAACCACTCGGTCACTCCGGCCGGCCAACGATTATCCTCCATGCAGTTTCGACTTGGCCCCATCCGATTTTCATCTTCCTCCAGAACTTAAAGGACACCTTCGAGGATTTCACTTTGATAGTTATGAAGCGATGAAAGCAGACGTGAGATTATGACTACACCAACAAAGTCAAACATTCTACAGTAATGGTATTAACAAATTGGTCTCTCCTAGGGAGAAATGTGTTCGTCGCCAGGACGATGATATTGAGACATAAATATTTAGACATGGAGAATAAAAACGTAGAATGATAATGACGTTTGCCTTATTTTAAAAAAACCTCAGGAGTTTTCACACATAAAATTCAGAGGAATTACTTTTCAGCACGCTCTGTGTTTGGACTTCCCTCGTCAGCGCAGAAGACGCGAGCCGCGTCTGTGTCGCCTGGTCTCAGGCGTTCAAAAGCAGAGGGCAGACGCGGCGAGGAGTAATAACGCTCCGCTGACGTCTGGATCTTGGCTCATTGTCAGTGACGATCCGCCTGCAGCTGCCCGGTCTGACGTCAGCAGCGCAAGGCGCCTACGTCAGTTCCGTCTCGCTAGGGTGGAGCCAGCCGTCGACTGACTGTCGCTGGTCCACCACGCCCGAGTGGGGAACGTCTGCCTCACACTGACAATGACGAAATTTGTAATTGAAGATCGATAGTTTTTCTTGAGCACTAGTCTGCCACTGGGCCCAATCGTCTCGGCGCTCTCTCCACTCACCCCTGTGCATTACAGAATGGTTTCGGAGAGCTGACGTTAGTGCCAACAGGCGCATAAGGTGTACCACGCCCCGCGGTGTGACTTCCAAAACGCAACCTACATTGTCTTCGTTGTGTGGTGAATTCAACTATTGCTTGTGTTTTGGTGGTAGTCACGGGGCGAGATTTAAGGGCCATCACTGGTGAAAAGTTACATTCGTGAAGTCGAAAGAACCAGTGGATGCCTCCTGTTGTGTCGGCAGACTTGCCAACACTACGTACCCTAATTGAAAGAGGCGGCCAAGATGCACGCGCTAACTCACGAAGGATGGAGTGAGGTCTGAAACAGGAGACTTAATGAATGCTATAAAGAAAAGTACGTATCTTCTGGACTACTTAACTTTTAATCCTTCCTTTGTATACATCGTTCTTGATGAGACATCTGGAGATTGTGGCGATACAAGTGAGACTCTTTAGATACACGCTATCTAAGGCTAATGGCGCCTTGCTAGGTCGTAGACATGGACTTAGCTGAAGGCTATTCTAACTGTCTCTCGGCAAATGAGAGCAAAGGCTTCGTCCGTATAGTCGCTAGCAACGTCGTCGTACAACTGGGCCGAGTTCTCGTACGTCTCTCGAGACCTGCCGTGTGGTGGTGCTAGGTCTACGATCACACAGTGGCGACACGCGGGACCGACATGTACTAATGGACCGCGGCCGATTTAAGCTACCACCTAGCAAGTGTGGTGTCTGGCTGTGACACCACACCTCCCATTTTAGGGAAAGTATAAGAATCAGCAGTTAAAACCCGCACTACCTGTAAATGTAACTGAATTGGGTGTTTTGCCACTCGTGCCCAGTCAGTGGCAATTGTTTTTGTATCATCGTTTTTCCAGATGGCAAGACTGTGCAGGAACTCCAAGTGGCTTATCATTAAATGTAACGAATAAGTGTGGTAGTGTAATCGACTAAGGCATGTTCTGAAATCGTTACTGTGTGGTTGTTTTGTAAGGAGACATTACTCTGCCACTTAGTGTGTAACACCATAGCTCTTAAGCTGCACGGATATATTTTGCTTTTGTTTCATTTAATGTTCCATCATTGAGCTTCTGTAAATGTGTTTGATTGAATAGATAACACAGAATTGTATACTCCTTTCCTTGTACAAACTTTGATGTCATGGTTTGGTTCAAAGCAAAGTAGTGTATCTGTCATTTAAATGCTTTGTCCCATTTGGAGGGAACAAAACTTACTGTATATGATTGTAATTCTGTGTGAATAATTTTTTTTTGTAGAAATGTCAATATGTGCAAATGTTCTGTTTTATTTAATGTATTTGGTTGCTGTTATGTAAACTGCTGATCCTCACTTAGGGTTCTTAGTTAGTTTGTATGTAAAAGGTGTAGTGGTTCCCCTCGGGAACGGAACTGTGTAGCGCGCGCAAATTGTGGTTGGCCTATGTAGGAAAGGTGGAACAAGAGTCAGTCTGGGACGAGCTACGAGTCGGGGCCAAGCTACTAGTCGGGGACGAGCTATCAGTCAGGGACGAGCTACGAGTCGTGGACGAGCTACCAAACTGTGCACTGCCATGTAAAGTATGCATATTGTGCTGGTTCCGAGAGAGGCTTTTACTGCTACTTTCCAATGCCTCGGATGGATGGATAAATAGCTGGAACTATTCTGGAATTTGTATCTGTCGTCGCCACCAAGAAATGACAGAGTCCAGCAATTCTGTCTGCGAATCCACCTACCAACATGTAGTTGCCACCACGTTGCGCAATCACTGTAACGTAATACTATAATGATGTACAGTGAAGGATTAGCTTAATGGATGTGTTCCTGTGCTCAAATATAAGGTAATTTATATCTGAATTTATGTAGCTACCTTGATTTTACTCCTTATCATAACACCTCTCAGGTTCCTCTCCGTTTGAACTAAAGTGATTTCCGAGTGTCCTTACTGAAAGTACATTACAGCCCAGTGTTTTGCAAATTGATTCCTCTTGAACATAGTAAAAAGAAAGTTAAAGTTAATGTGGCTTGCTGAAAATAATTTTCCAAGTAAAACTGCTTATTAATGTGTTGTTGCCAACTTCAAATTAAAATTTCTCAAGACTAAGGCTTATAAAGTTTTGCTTAGTAAATGATCACATTGCTGTCTGTAGTAAATTCTAAAAGGTGAGTTAGTTTCTTGCAATTTTGCCAACATTGTGTTTCACTGTAGTAAAAGTGGAAAACTGCAGTTGTGAAACTTTATATACTCATGTTTATTAAGTGTAGTGGCGTAGCAAGACAGCCACGCCACTCGGAAGTAGCCGAAAGGCACGCGCTTAAATTCACGCAGGCTGGCGTGAGGTCTGAAACAGGATACGTAATGAATGCTATAAAGAAAAGTACGTAGCTTCTGGAATACTTAACTTTAATCCACATATGTAGAACATCGCTCTTGATGATACATTAATAGAATCTCAATATCAATTGAATACGGCGCCTTGCTGGGTCGTAGCAAATGTAGCTGAAGGCTATGCTAACTATCGTCTTGGCAAATGAGAGCGTAGTTTTCAGTGAACCATTGCTATGAACGTCGGCTGTACAACTGGGGCGAGTGCCAGGACGTCTCTCTAGACCTGCCGTGTGGTGGCGCTCGGTCTGCTATCACTGACAGTGGCGACACGCGGGTCCGACGTATACTAATGGACCGCGGCCGATTTAAAGGCTACCACCTAGCAAGTGTGGTGTCTGGCGGTGACACCACATTCCTCCCCCGAAAATCGGCGGACGGTTGTGGTATAAGGCTTCCGCCCGCCGTGGGGAGGACCCCATGTTGACGTATGCGACGAGGTGGGGAGCCTAACAACAGGCGAGGCTGTGCCACCCGCACCCGGCCATTCGGTCCGAGGGGAGCTAGGAAACGCCTGAAAACCTAGTCCAGGGTGCACGCCAACATGCGGTGTATGCGCCCGTAAAGAGACAGGAGGGACCGAAGGGTCGACCTCCATAGCGTCGGGGCGCCCGACGGGCGAAGACGACATCTGGTCCGGAGCGGGCAAGAGTTCCAAGTCGGAGGACAGCTGGTCACGGGAAGCGATCGGCGGCGCGTGACCCAGGGAGGCGCCCGGCGGCTGCAGCGAAGCGTCCACTGCGGGCGGCGCCGGCGGGAGGACCGGCGGCGGCGGCGGCGCGTCGCCATGGGGCAAAATGGAAGGCATCGTCGGTAACACCTGGGGACGAGGCGAGCCAGTAGATGGGTCCCCAGGGCGCTGACCGGACGGCACCGTCGCTGAAAGCAGACGGGGAGCGGCAGAACCCGTGCGACGACAGAGGCGCAGCTGATTGAGATGCCGACGCACCTCACCAGAGGCCCTCAAAACCAGATACATAGCGCGGCCGAGGCAGCGAAGAATGCGCCCTGCGAGCCAACGCCGTGAACCTCGATAGTTGCGATAGTATACAACGTCGCCTGGAGCAAAAGCAGGTGGCTGCCGCTGCACAGGAACCTGATGCGGCGGATGCAGCAAAGACATCAAGGTTCGATGAGGACGACCGTGGAGCAACTCAGCCGGCGAGCGACCATCTCGGGGCTGAGAGCGATACGAGGACAAGAAGAGCAATAACGCGTCCTCCCGAGAATGCGACTCTTTCAACTTCAACATCTGGGACTTGAAAGTCCGGACCAATCGTTCAGCGGCACCGTTTGACTGAGGCGAAAACGGCGCGGATGTCAGATGTTGAATTCCATTGGCCTTGCAGAATGACTGAAATTCTGCGGACATGAATTGTGGGCCATTGTCGGAAACAAGTCCGCGGAAGACCTTCAATGCAAAAGATAGCGGATAATGCTTGGATGGTGGCAGACGACGTCATGGAAGACATCCATACAACAAAAGGAAAATTACTGAAGGAATCGACCACAACCAACCATCGAGCATTCGAGAATGGACCAGCAAAATCTATGTGCAAGCGTTGCCAAGGGGAAGTGGCTTTCGGCCATGCAAAGAGTTTCCGCGGTGGTGCGGAGTGTTGTTCGGCACACGCCATGGAAGAAGAGCACATATTCGTAATCGCAGCATCGATTCCGAACCAAGTACAGTGCTGACGAATAAGTTGTTTCGTACACACTATACCCCAATGTCCTTGGTGGAGAAGCCGTAAGACAGAGGACTGTAACGAACGTGGGACCACGACCCGGGACTGATCATTATCAGAACGCAACAGCAAAACACCATGTCGTACAAAAAGTCTCTCCTTGTGAGCAAGAAATCGGCGAACCAACGGATCCTCGATCCGTGACTTTGACAAGGGACATTGCGTAGCAACAAAACGCAAAATGGTAGCAAGGACAGGGTCAGCAGCTGTGGCTGTAGCCACACGACGAAAATCAGTCGGAAACGATTCAACCACGTCATCGGTTTCCGAATCAATGAACATGCAAGCAAGTTCGGAAGAATCGAATGCTCTATCCCCAGCAACAGGCAAACGGGACAACGCATCGGCGTTTCCGTGCTGAGCAGTGGACCGATACAAGATATCGTAGAGGTACTGCGAGAGTAAAATTGACCAGCGAATGAATTTCTGCGCTGTACGTGGAGGTACAGGTTTGTTCGGATGAAAAAGCGATGTCAAAGGTTTGTGGTCTGTGATGATGGTAAAGTGACGACCATACAAGAAATCATGGAACTTTGTAACACCAAACACGAGAGCCAAAGCTTCTTTCTCTATCTGTGAATAATTTCTTTGCGCAGACGAGAGCAATTTGGACGCAAAGGCAATAGGGCGATCAAGCGATCCATCGTTGTGCGCAAGCACCGCACCGATCCCGAAATCCGATGCATCTACCATCAGCAAAAATGGGTTTCTGGGGATCGAATGGCGTAAGGCAAGTATTTGAATGCAATGCCGATTTCAACTGGCGAAAGGCGCGTTCGCATTCCGTCGTCCAGACGAACGGAACACCTTTACGGCGTAAGCGATGAAGCGGAGCTGAAATGGAAGAGGCATGGGGAACATAGCGATGATAATAGTTAATTTTTCCCATCACACTCTGTAGCTGCGTCAAATTCTGCGGCGAAGGCAAGTCCTGTATGGCACGGAGGTGCTTGGGACTGGGAAGTATGCCTTGGGCATTGATTACATGTCCCAGATATGGTAAATCACAAGCAAAAAACACACATTTGTCCTTCCGCAAGCGAAGACCATGTTGTCGCAAGACCTGAAATAATGTTCTGAGATTGGCTAAATGTTCTTCTTCCGTCTTTCTGGAGATCACAATATCGTCCAGATAGTTTGCGGCAGTAGGGACCGACGCACAAACAGTTTGCAGATATTGCTGAAACAATGCAGGGTCGGACGCACACCCAAATGGCAGTCTTTTGAATCGATACAAACCAAGATGCGTGTTAACCACCAAGACGCGCTGGGATTCTTCGTCCACTGGTATTTGCAAGTACGCATCTGCTAGGTCAAACTTCGAAAAATATTTACCCGGGCACAGTTTGTCAAAAAGATCTTCCGGGCGGGGTAAAGGATAAGTTGCAATCACTAATTGTGGATTCACTGTTGCCTTGAAGTCCACACAAAGTCTCAATTTTCCGGAAGGTTTTGGCAAAATTACTAAGGATGATGCCCAGAGAGAAGCCTGCACACGTTCAATCACACCTTGTGATTCTAAATCGTGTAAGGTTCTTGCGACCTCATCATGCAATGCGTGGGGAACATTGCGCGCTCTGAAAAATTTCGGTTGCGCGTTTACTTTCAGTTCCAAATGTGCTTTATAGTTCTTAGCGCAACCAAGGCCCGGTGCAAAAATGTCTGCAAATTCTTCACATAGACTAGAAACACTGGCTGAAGGCACAGTCTGGTTCACTGATAGGACCTGATTGACTATAGACAAGTTAAACAACTGAAATAAATCTAAACCAAACAAGTTCACAGCAGAAGAAGTACGAAGGACGTAAAAAGACACAAGTTTTGTGTGTCCCTTGTATGTTGCAAGAAGGCTGCACTGTCCTAACACAGGGATTTTCTGACCTGAATAACTATTTAACTTAACATTTGCGGCACGAAAGGGAGGTGTGCCCAGTTGTTTGTACGTGTCTTTATTGATCAAGGAAACCGCAGCTCTGGTATCGAGCTGGAATGGTATCACGAGGCCAAGAATGTCCAAGTCCACAAAAAGTTTATTGTCCTGCTGACGACAAGAGCGACTGTCTCGTGCAATTTGAACAGACACTGGTACAGAATCACTTGCTAATTGACGTGATTTCCGGCGACGTCGACGCACACTATTTGTGGGACGCACACAGTCACTTTTAGAGAGAGTGGCACTGGGCAGAGTGGAATTAACTACGTGAATGTCCATGGGCGAAGGTTCACGAGCCTGAGTATTCTTGTGTCGATTCCGATTCCGGCGTGAAGCAAAGGGCCTGGAATGGTTGTGAATGTCCGATCTGAGCTTTTTCTGGCAAACACTCTGAACATGTCCTTTTTTATTACAGAGAAAGCAAATAGCTTGGCGTGATGGGCAATTCTCACGCGAATGTCTGGTTGCACACCGCGGGCATGATTTCACTGCATTTGCATGCTGGCACGGGACACGTGGCGGAGGGCTAGGTGGCAGCTGCGTGGACGGGCGCGAGGGCTGTTTACTGTTCCGTGCAGCTCGCCCGGCGAGCCGGTTAATGTGACACACGGCTGGCGAAGTTTCAAAAGATGCCTGAGCAAAGTCAAGTGTGTCTTGCCTATCCAATATGTCTATCACTTGTTCAAGGGAGGGATTGACTAGTTTCAAAATTTGCTCCCGTATGCGAACATCAGAAACGTTCTGTGCAATTGCATCACGTACCATAGTATCTAAATAAGGGAGTCCACATTCACACTCAAAAGCACAATCCCTTGTAAGGCCTTGCAAAGTTGCAACCCACTCCCGATTAGTTTGACCGGCCATACGTTTTGTACGAAAGAAAGTATACCTCTTTGCAACTACATTGACTGATTCCTTGAAATATGCATCTAATGCAGACAAAATTTCTTCGTAGGACAGAGTTGCTATTTCACGTCAGGGAAACAATTTCACTATCACACGGTACGTCTGCACTCCTACACACGCCAATAAGTGAGGCTGCCGCTCGTTACCTTGAATTCTGTAGGCGGCGAGATGGAATCCAAATTGGCGTGACCACTCCGTCCAGCTTTCCAGTGCCGCATCGAAACGACGAAAAGGCTGTGCATCTGCATGTTGTGGCTGCGGTAGCGGTGGAGCGGCGGCTGCCGCATCGTTCTGCATTGCACGTTGACCCTGGACGAGCTGTCCAAGGGCATCCAATAACGGCTGCGTCTGCTGATTCTGCAAGCGATAAAATTCGGACAGTACATCTGGAGATTGTGGCAAAGCCATGACACAACTAAATTAAGCAAGGATAAAGAGAAGAAGACCCTTTTTAGACTCTTTTGAGCCTCGTCGCCAACTGTAGTGACGTAGCAAGACAGCCACGCCACTCGGAAGTAGCCGAAAGGCACGCGCTTAAACTCACGCAGGCTGGCGTGAGGTCTGAAACAGGATACGTAATGAATGCTATAAAGAAAAGTACGTAGCTTCTGGAATACTTAACTTTAATCCACATTTGTAGAACATCGCTCTTGATGATACATTAATAGAATTTCAATATCAATCGAATATGGCGCCTTGCTAGGTCGTAGCAAATGTAGCTGAAGGCTATGCTAACTATCGTCTCGGCAAATGAGAGCGTAGTTTTCAGTGAACCATTGCTATGAACGTCGGCTGTACAACTGGGGCGAGTGCCAGGACGTCTCTCTAGACCTGCCGTGTGGTGGCGCTCGGTCTGCTATCACTGACAGTGGCGACACGCGGGTCCGACGTATACTAATGGACCGTGGCCGATTTGAAGGCTACCACCTAGCAAGTGTGGTGTCTGGTGGTGACACCACATTAAGTGTATGTCTCTCTTGTGTATAGGAAGTGTATATTAATAATATAACAGGATCCACAGTTTGTCTTTGTATTAATGCTGGGTAACAAGTAATGGGAAGACCACTGATAAAAAAAACCATAATTTCTTTATTCAAATGATAATGAGAAGCAACCTGTGAGTGGATTCCAATTAACTTTCATTTTAAATAGTAAAGTATTTAACTGAGAGAGACTTCACATCTGTACAATTTATGATCCTGCAGTGAATGTTAATAGTAATGATATAAATACCATTCAGTTTGAACAAGGCCTGAAAGTAATAGTTTGTTTCGGTATCTGTTATAATTTTGCAAATAGTTTGTACTGCTCCAGTTGTTAGCTTCAATCTTAACGTAAACATATGTATGTGTTAGAGTTTATTGCACTCGCGTGTGGCCAAGTATAGGTTGTGTTTATCCATTAGCGTTACTAATAACTATTTTCTTGAACGAGAATGTTAATCATTCTCTTGCCTAGTTAGGCTGGCGACCGTTTTCTTTATCAGTTAAACAGTGCAGATAGGCAAAATTTTGTTTGTTACTGTTCGAATATTTACGTAATTCTGACTTTCATTTCCGATAAGCCACCTCCGTTAGGTACAACACGGTCAACATAACAAAATTCCTCTCAGAGGGTAACACTGCTCTGTCGCTTTATACCATAGTTGCTTTATCAAGATAGTGTTATTTCACGACCTGCTTCCAACTTGAAGGTTATGGTATAACAGTAGCAGAAGGGAGTGTTATAAGTGGACTGTGCCTGCCATTATAGACTTCCCCGTTTCGTATCCATGCGTCCGTACTTGAGCACCTCATGTGATGTCCAACGAAAATAAACATTAATGCGTTGTTCTTGCCACACATAGTGGAGGCACAAACCAACCTAAAACATACTATGAAGTGATAATTAAATCAAGACCCCAAGCTGTCGACAGGCGATGATATGCGAGTACATCAACGGGGACAGTTGAAAAAGCATGCCCCAATCGGACCTCGAACCCGGGATCTCCTGCTTATATGGCAGACACTCTACCCATCTAAGCCACCGAGGGCACAGAGGATAGTGCGACTACAGGGTTTTATCCCTTACGCAGTCTCCGTGAGACCCACATTCCCAACTTAATGTCCGTACACTACATTCGTGGTTCCCCTGCCTATTACACTCATTACTCGCGGCAGACCACCTTACCGAGGCCCGGAAGAGTTCGGGCAATGCGTGTGCATCCAGAACAGAAGAAGAAGGTCAATGGTCGGTCAGCCTTAACTATATGAAGATGGTATCTGTTCTTTCAGTCGCACTATCCTCTGTACCCTCGAAGGCTGAGATGGATAGAGCGTCTGCCATGTAAGCAGGAGATCACGGGTTGGAGTCCCGGTCGAGGCACACATTTTCAATTGTCCCCGTTGATGTATATCAACGCCTGTTGACAGCTTAGGGTCTTGATTTAATTATCATTTCACTCTAAGAGGGCTGCATGGTCACTGATGGTATTTGCTCTTTCGGACATGTCCGAAAGAACAGATACCATCTTCATAAAACATACTACTCCTAATAGCTATAATTATTAGTCTCCAAATGAGGTAAATAGTGGTGTAAAACTCTTCTGTATATTGTCCAAATTACTAATAAAAAATTCTGCATTTATACCCCTAACACCCTACGTATATATTCTTTGTGACGACCCTGCAGCACTTGAGAGAATTTCTAACGTTTTCTCTCCACTGTTCAATCACACAGATGTCCGACTGATCTCATGTTCAAAGCATCAACGCCCCCGCCTTTTGGTTTGACTCTGTAATGCTCAGACGAGGAAGTGTTTCTTTTATGACGTTTCTTAAAGTGCCATGTGGCAGTGAAATCTACATTATCTCGTATTTTACAGTTTTATTAATTTTTAAATTCAAAGTTGTTGTGCTAGCTGGGAATGAGTACCTGTTTTGTGCTTGACGTTATGGACTGAAGTATCTTCAATGTCATCCAAGGAAAGGCGTTCACCAGATAAATGCGTCTTTCGTGTGCTCCCGTCAAGTACAATAGGACCGAAACACGACTGGAAGCCGTGTGCTGCCGATTCATAGGCGACGGCACACTTCTCAATTGAAACTGATGATTCGCTATAGTTTCGATCTTTTTATTTATGGCTAACCTCCTTTTATTAAGTTTGCTTATAAATAATTACATAGTGTACTAACAAGGGAGGAAGAGCAGGATTATCCTCGAGTGCCGAATAGACGAGAACGCAGTTTGTCCGGGATTGAGGTATAAAAAAAAAAAGGGGAATGTTCAAATGTCTATGAATTCCTAAGGGACCAAACTGCTGAGGTCATCGGTCCCTAGACTTACACACTACCTAAACTAACTTAAACTAACTTATGCTAAGAATAGCACACACCCACACACACACACACACATACCCATGCCCGAGGAAGAACTCGAAACTCCGGCGGAAGGAGCAGCGCAATCCGGGACATGGCGCCTCTAACCGCGCGGCCACTCCGCGCGGCTTGAGGTACACTCGCCATCCTTCAAGCTGTGCGATTTCCGTTGGCATCATCCTAGCCAGATTAACTAATAGTATGTCACTTATGCACTCAGTTGACTGGACGCAGACATCCAACAAAAATTATAACCCATTGATAGTTTAGTTTTATTTAAAGAAAATCAGTCTTTGAGTTGCAGGGACAATAAGGTGGAATTAATAAGGTGGAAGTAATTAATATTTTCAACATACTATCCTGCTGCCTTCCAAACAGTTAATTTCGTTGTGTGATAATCATCTTCAAGACATAAATTCAAACGCTTTTCTGACGCGTACAGCCGACATATGGATGTATCAGGCTGAAAATTACGTCTTTTCGTGTAAAAAAAGTATCATACAACAAATTAACTATATTTGTCTTCCGCAAGAAGCAGCAGATTGTTGATGGCCTACATACTGCTGCTATCAGTGAATCGTATCAGCGGGCTGCGTCCTCAAGTTCCGGACAGAAGGTCTCCAGCTTGCAAGGCAGTGCAATTTCAGTCTGCTTAAATTTTAATGTACTTATTTTATGTCTAGGTAGAAGCGCTATGCAACTTTCTGGGGCACTATTTTCCCCGTCTCCTGCAAACCGCAAGATGCCACTGGAGTCGTATGGGGCTTCGCCTATGGATTTATTAGTCTTTCACAGTGGGGCAATATACGTGCTGTATTACCTGTCTCTCCTGTCATCCATCTCAAGGAGCGTAATTAAATAATGTCACAGCCATAACTTACCCTGACGTGATATATCTGCGGGTTTACCTGAAATATGTTTCATATAGTTTGCCCCGAAATCCTTCGAAATATTTTAAGTCAGCTTATATAAAGTGAATCGCACTTGTCAGCAGAGATATAGAGAGAAGTTTAGAGAAAACGTCAAAGTCATCTAAATTTCGATCTGTAGCTCGAACTAAAAACTAATACGTACATGTAACCAAATATCTATTTCTAACCATAATAAGTGACTGACTGCAACCTGTGATTACTATCAACACATCGTTTCACATTCAGAGCTAATTACAGCTATTCACACTGCTGAAGATATTTATAGTAATGTACAATAGCTAAATGACTCGATGTGACAGCCTTATGGCTGGGTTTCCTGCGTATTTTACAATAACATCCACGCTGTCTTGAATCTGTAGCTACTATTGTTGCTGATTTGAATGGAGACCTCTCGCTTCTTAATGGTACCAGCCTCAGGTGAATACTCAAGATGGACAGCGTTCGACGTGTAACACACTATTCCACTTTCTAAAACTTATTCTTGGAGACCTGTCACTTGTTTTCGACTGAATGTGTAATGATGGCGCTCATCATCCACTACTACGCAAACTTTTCTTTCTTCAAATATTTGTCGTTTATCTTTGAACATATTTCAAAATTTTGGGTTGTAAACACGTACGTTATTTCTAAATAGAAAACTGGGCAGGTGCGAGAAGGACAGAGGCTTCGATTCAAGCTTAATTATGTGTATACAGACAGTCCATCCACGCTGGAATTGAAACTCAATGATTTCTGCGTATTATCGACATTGATACTGGGAAGATATCGATCACGGGAATTCCAAGACTTTTGGGCACGTTCTCATTTTTAGTCGATAGTAGCATAACATATGACGGCAGAAATATTTTTTCATGTGTTATAAATATAAAATAACAGTTTTAGGATTTTGCCTCTACCTGTACTATGAAATCTTGCTTCCAGCCAACTTTCATTAATCCAGGGCGGCGAAAAGTACTCTCTAGGCTTTGAAGACTATGCTTGCTGTTATAAAATATGTGACATGAATGGCCGTACCTTTTGGGTGTACTGACGCAGTCGAACAGACAGACAGACGGGCAACGAAGTGATTATATTATAAGGGTTCCATTTCTACAGGCTGAAGTATGGGATCCTAAAAAATGAGTACCCTAGTACGGGGAATCCAGTTCCTGGTGCAGTCTCATATGTTAAAGATTGTTGTTACGAGGGATGGTCATGATGTTTTAACTAGCCGTCGAAATTATGTCTACTTTCTCAAGGAGTTGTGCCATTCTGGTTTGTGTCCTCTTGGACCGTGCTCCACAACTGTGTGGCGATTATTTAAATATGTACGAGGACTACAGATACTTACCTGCAAATACACACAAAAAAAAACTGCGTAGCTTTATTTTATTTTTTTGTTTTTAGAAGTGGTAATTACACTCCTGGAAATGGAAAAAAGAACACATTGACACCGGTGTGTCAGACCCACCATACTTGCTCCGGACACTGCGAGAGGGCTGTACAAGCAATGATCACACGCACGGCACAGCGGACACACTAGGAACCGCGGTGTTGGCCGTCGAATGGCGCTAGCTGCGCAGCATTTGTGCACCGCCGCCGTCAGTGTCAGCCAGTTTGCCGTGGCATACGGACCTCCATCGCAGTCTTTAAAACTGGTAGCATGCCGCGACAGCGTGGACGTGAACCGTATGTGCAGTTGACGGACTTTGAGCGAGGGCGTATAGTGGGCATGCGGGAGGCCGGGTGGACGTACCGCCGAATTGCTCAACACGTGGGGCGTGAGGTCTCCACAGTACATCGATGTTGTCGCCAGTGGTCGGCGGAAGGTGCACGTGCCCGTCGACCTGGGACCGGATCGCAGCGACGCACGGATGCACGCCAAGACCGTAGGATCCTACGCAGTGCCGTAGGGGACCGCACCGCCACTTCCCATCAAATTAGGGACACTGTTGCTCCTGGGGTATCGGCGAGGACCATTCGCAACCGTCTCCATGAAGCTGGGCTACGGTCCCGCACACCGTTAGGCCGTCTTCCGCTCACGCCCCAACATCGTGCAGCCCGCCTCCAGTGGTGTCGCGACAGGCGTGAATGGAGGGACGAATGGAGACGTGTCGTCTTCAGCGATGAGAGTCGCTTCTGCCTTGGTGCCAATGATGGTCGTATGCGTGTTTGGCGCCGTGCAGGTGAGCGCCACAATCAGGACTGCATACGACCGAGGCACACAGGGCCAACACCCGGCATCATGGTGTGGGGAGCGATCTCCTACACTGGCCGTACACCACTGGTGATCGTCGAGGGGACACTGAATAGTGCACGGTACATCCAAACCGTCATCGAACCCATCGTTCTACCATTCCTAGACCGGCAAGGGAACTTGCTGTTCCAACAGGACAATGCACGTCCGCATGTATCCCGTGCCACCCAACGTGCTCTAGAAGGTGTAAGTCAACTACCCTGGCCAGCAAGATCTCCGGATCTGTCCCCCATTGAGCATGTTTGGGACTGGATGAAGCGTCGTCTCACGCGGTCTGCACGTCCAGCACGAACGCTGGTCCAACTGAGGCGCCAGGTGGAAATGGCATGGCAAGCCGTTCCACAGGACTACATCCAGCATCTCTACGATCGTCTCCATGGGAGAATAGCAGCCTGCATTGCTGCGAAAGGTGGATATACACTGTACTAGTGCCGACATTGTGCATGCTCTGTTGCCTGTGTCTATGTGCCTGTGGTTCTGTCTGTGTGATCATGTGATGTATCTGACCCCAGGAATGTGTCAATAAAGTGTCCCCTTCCTGGGACAATGAATTCACGGTGTTCTTATTTCAATTTCCAGGAGTGTATGTACTTACTCCTCGTAGTTTTGTTCCATACTACTGACAGCACGCTTCGCGACAGTCAGAACACTGCACAGCACTTGAAGTAGTTGTATAGGTTGGTCCGTAATTATCGAACCACCCTTCCAAAACACAAACTGGTAGATAAACAGAAATTTAATGTCAAGTCGGGGCAAACGGCCTTGCCATAGTGGTGACACCGGTTCCTTTCAGATCACCGAAGTTAAGCGCTCTTGCGCTGTATCTGTGTTCGCGTATGTTGATTCCTGACACTTACAGTGGGCTAAGGAGTGCGGACTTCGCTTGTGTGTCTCAACCAATAACATAAAGCGGTTCTGTAAATGTCTCTATGGCCACGCCTCAGTGATGTTACAGATCTATAGACCGTTACTGTTTTCTCCTGCAGCCGTTAGAGCTTCACAGTTGAAAGTCGGCAACAGCCCTGCTAGCTGTTAGGGATCTTCTCACGCAGTGTCGACAATTGGCTAGCATTTGGATGGGTCACCGTTCTTGTCTGCAGGGCGCTGTTGACAAGCAGGGTACAATAAGCCCTTGTGGGGATAACTCAGGAGTTAATTGGTTGAAAAATAGCGGCTCCGGTCACGAAAATTGATAAGGGCTGGGAGAGGTGTGTGCTGAACACATACCCTTCCACATCCGCATCCAGTGACGCCTATGGACTGAGGATGACATGGTGGTCGGTCGGCACCGTTGAGACTTACAAGTTCTTTTTGCATGGAGAGAGAGAGAGAGAGAGACAGAGAGTGAGAGAGAGAGAGAGAGAGAGAGAGAGAGAGAGAGAGCGGGAGGGAGTGAGAGAGCATGAGATAGGAGACAGGGAGAAACATGGCCACTATTTCGAAGACGTCATCTTAGACGTAACTCCCAATATTTACATTGAAAGTGGGTCATGTGACATCAAAAAGGTAGAGAATCACGCGACGAAAAGCAATGGGGTTTTCATACGGTCATAGCTTCATTCATTCTCGATGTACGTCGCATTTGGTAGAGAAGAAGGCAAAAGTTTGTTAAAATGCGTAAACGCTACAAGATGTCCTCGACTTGTCCAGCGCGTTGTGAAGTTGTACTTTTCCGCCTCAGCCATTGGTCGCTGACTTAAACCATGTACCAAAATTCCCAATTTTTATATAGTATATGACTAACTCTACTTCACTGTGAGATGCAGCGAGTTTCGCGCTCTGGATTCTCCCTGAACGATGCCAGAATAGCGGTTGATGTTGATTCGTTACTAGCCCTTTTCTATTGATCTTCTTCCGGTTTGAATGTAAGAGAGCCAGTTCCACGGAAGTCCTCGACACTGTGAGTAATGAGTTGTCCCTCAGAGTGGCGTTGGTTGACACCTCTGCAGTAACGCAGGTGCACTTCCTTTCTGATATCATGATGATCTCAATGCGCTCGGCTTGCGTTAGCACCATCAGCTATCATGTCACCTCTAAGGAAGAAGCATCATCTATAAAACGAGAACCAAGAAACCTATGCTCAAGTATAAGGCATGACAGCTTTTATGACATGTCACATTATCCGCTTTCTATTTGAAAATTGTGGCCGAGCGGTTCTAGGCGCTTAAGTCCGGAACCGCGCGACCGCTACGGTCGCAGGTTCGAATCCTACCTCGGGCATGGATATGTGTGATATCCTTAGGTTGGTTAGGTTTAAGTAGTTCTAAGTTGCAAGGAACTGATGACCTCATATGTTAAGTCCCATAGTGCTCAGAGCCATTTCAACCATTTTTTGATTGAATATTAGGGAATTGAGAGTCAAAACAGGGCATCCCAGGGCTCGCCGCGGTCTGCCCACCCCCCCCCCTCCCCCTCTCTCGTACTACTTGAATTTAAATTTTTGTTTATTCTGGTGTTACTGTTTTTTATGTTCCAGCCTCACAAACGAGCCTGTATTTCACTGCAGCTACTTCGCCCTGCTATGCCGCTCTCGCCGACGCTATCATAAGTGACAAGTCACGTCCGAGCCGTCACTTAGCACTGTTTACTCTCTGCGATCACGCCTTGGCGGGCCTCCGCCCATGAAGAACGAACCAATCATTATGACCGCACTTCTCCAGTACACGGTAAAAGGCCACACAAACTCCCAAGTCGACGTGACCCGTAAGCGGGATCACTGTGCCAGGTAGCGCGCAACAGCCAGTCCGTCTTTAATCTGTCAGCATACCGAAGAGTAAACTACTGACTACCCCTGTATTGACGAAGATACCTTTAGTGATGATGGCGTAGACCAACTGCATCAATTTGAAGTACGGAACGTTGACAAGAAAACAACTGAATCCCAAGTTATCAGGTTGTTGTTGTTGCGGTCTTTAGTCCAGAGACTGGTTTGATGAAGCCCTCCATGGTACTATACTTAGCAGCCCCATCTGTCAAACAAATCAGTAACGGCTTGCACTGTACGTGCTTGAGCATCGACCTGCAAAATGATGGCCAGGTCGGCCAGAAAGTGTCATCACTTCTGTCTCTAAGGTGGTCGTAGGTTGTGTTCCAAAAATGAACAGCATACCCTACGACTTCCACGTCGCTAGCAACAGGTTATACACAATGCTGGTGACTACGATGGAATTCAGTAAGACTCTGAAATACGTATCTAATTTAAGGAGATGGGACCTGGATAAACTGAGTAAACCAAAGGTTGTACAGGGTTTCAGGGACAGCATAAGGGAACAATTGACAGGAATGGGGGAAAGAAATACAGTAGAAGACGAATGGGTAGCTCTGAGGGAGGAAGTAGTGAAGGCAGCAGAGGATCAAGTATGTAAAAAGACGAGGGCTAGTAGAAATCGTTGGGTAACCGAAGATATATTGAATTTAATTGATGAAAGGAGAAAATATAAAAATGCAGTGAATGAAGCAGGGAAAAGGGAATACAAACGTCTCAAAAATGAGATCGACAGGAAGTGCAAAATGGCTAAGCAGGCATGGCTAGAGGACAAATGTAAGGATGTAGCGGCTTATCTCACTAGGGGTAAGATAGATACAGCCTACAGGAAAATAAAAGAGACCTTTGGAGAAAAGAGAGCCACTTGTATGAATATCAAGAGCTCAGATGGAAACCCAGTTCTAAGCAAAGAGGGGAAAGCAGAAAGGTGGAAGGAGTATATAGAGGGTTTATACAAGGGCGATGTACTTGACGACAATATTATGGAAATGGAAGAGGATGTAGATGAAGATGAAATGGGGGTTATGATACTGCGTGAAGAGTTTGACAGAGCACTGAAAGACCTGAGTCGAAACAAGGCCCCGGGAGTAGACAACATTCCATTAGAACTACTGACGGCCTTGGGAGAGCCAGTCCTGACAAAACTGTACCATCTGATGAGCAAGATGTACGAGACAGGCGAAATACCCTCAGACTTCAAGAAGAATATAATAATTCCAATCCCAAAGAAAGCAGGTGTTGACAGATGTGAAAATTACCGAACTATCAGTTTAATAAGTCACAGCTGCAAAATACTAACGCGAATTCTTTACAGACGAATGGAAAAACTGGTAGAAATGGACCTCGGGGAAGATCAGTTTGGATTCCGTAGAAATGTTGGAACACGTGAGGCAATACTAACCTTAGGACTTATCTTAGAAGAAAGATTAAGGAAAGGCAAACCTACGTTTCTAGCATTTGTAGACTTAGAGAAAGCTTTTGACAACGTTAACTGGAATACTCTCTTTCAAATTCTGAAGGTGGCAGGGGCAAAATACAGGGAGGAAAGGCTATTTACAATTTGTACAGAAACCAGATCGCAGTTATAAGAGTCGAGGGGCATGAAAGGGAAGCAGTGGTTGGAAAACGAGTGAGACAGGGTTGTAGCCTCTCCCCGATGTTATTAAATCTGTATATTGAGCAAGCAGTAAAGGAAACAAAAGAAAAATTTGGAGTAGGTATTAAAATCCAGGGAGAAGAAATAAAAACTTTGAGGTTCACCGATGACATTGTAATTCTGTCAGAGACAGCAAAGGACTTGCAAGAGCAGTTGAACGGAATGGACAGTGTCTTGAAAGGAGGATATAAGACTAACATCAACAAAAGCAAAACGAGGATAATGGAATGTAGTCGATTTAAGTCGGGTGATGCTGAGGGAATGAGATTAGGAAATGAGAAACTTCAAGTAGTAAAGGAGTTTTGCTATTTGGGGAGCAATATACCTGATGATGGTCGAAGTAGAGAGGATATAAAATGTAGACTGGCAATGGCAAGGAAAGCGTTTCTGAAGAAGAGAAATTTGTTAACATCGAGTATAGATTTAAGTGTCAGGAAGTCGTTTCTCAAAGTATTTGTATGGAGTGTAGCCATGTATGGAAGTGAAACATGGACGATAAATAGTTTGGTCAAGAAAAGAATAGAAGCTTTCGAAATGTGGTGCTACAGAAGAATGCTGAAGATTAGTTGGTTAGATCATGTAACTAATGAGGAGGTATTGAATAGGATTGGGGAGAAGAGAAGTTTGTGGCACAACTTGACTAGAAGAAGGGATCGATTGGTAGGACATGTCCTGAGGCATCAAGGGATCACAAATTTACCATTGGAGGGCAGCGTTTAGGGTAAAAGTCGTAGAGGGAGACCAAGAGATGAATACACTAAGCAGATTCAGAAGGATGTAGGTTGCAGTAGGTACTGGGAGATGAAAGAGCTTGCACAGGATACATTAGCATGGAGAGCTGCATCAAACCAGTCTCAGGACTGAAGACCACAACAACAACAATATCTATTTTGTACGAGCTGTAAATAAACATTTACCACTATTGAAGTTCCAACCCTCGTATACTGGTGTGTAAACATTTGAACGAAAATATCTTTGGCATCTTATGCAACATAGCTCTATGCAACGTGGACCATACAGGGTGTTACAAAAAGGTACGGCCAAACTTTCAGGAAACATTCCTCACACACAAAGAAAGAAAATATGTTATGTGGACATGTGCCCGGAAACGCTTACTTTCCATGTTACACCTCATTTTATTACATCTCTTTAAATCACATTAATCATGGAATGGAAACGTACCAGCGTGACTTCAAGCACTTTGTTACAGAAAATTTTCAAAATGTCCTCCGTTAGTGAGGATACATGCATCCACCCTCCGTCGCATGGAATCCCTGATGCGCTGGTGCAGCCCTGGAGAATGGCGTAGTGTATCACAGCCGTCCACAGTACGAGCACGAAGAGTCTCTACATTTGGTACCGGGGTTGCGTAGACAAGAGCTTTCAAATTCCCCCATAAATGAAAGTCAAGAGGGTTGAGGTCAGGAGAGCGTGGAAGCCATGGATTTGGTCCGCCTCTACCAATCCATCGGTCACCGAATCTGTTTATGAGAAGCGTACGAACACTTCGACTGAAATGTGCAGGAGCTCCATCGTGCATGAACCACATGTTGTGTCGTACTTGTAAAGGCACATGTTCTAGCAGCACAGGTAGAGTATCCCGTATGAAATCATGATAACGTGCTCCATTGAGCGTAGGTGGTTGAACATGGGGCCCAATCAAGACGTTCGTGATGAACACTAACCTGTTGATACTACGTACTGATGTGCTTGATGCTAGCAATGAGTCGCATGTCAACACAAGCACCGAAGTCAACATTACCTTCCTTTAATTGGGCCAACTGGCGGTGAATCGAGGAAGTACAGTACATACTGACGAAACTAAAATAAGCTCTAACATGGAAATTAAGCGTTTCCGGACACATGTTCACATAACATCTTTTCTTTATTTGTGTGTGAGGAATGTTTCCTGAAAGTTTGGCCGTACCTTTTTGTACCACCATATATATATATATATATATATATATATATATATATATATATATATATATATACTCCTGGAAATGGAAAAAAGAACACATTGACACCGGTGTGTCAGACCCACCATACTTGCTCCGGACACTGCGAGAGGGCTGTACAAGCAATGATCACACGCACGGCACAGCGGACACACCAGGAACCGCGGTGTTGGCCGTCGAATGGCGCTAGCTGCGCAGCATTTGTGCACCGCCGCCGTCAGTGTCAGCCAGTTTGCCGTGGCATACGGAGCTCCATCGCAGTCTTTAACACTGGTAGCATGCCGCGACAGCGTGGACGTGAACCGTATGTGCAGTTGACGGACTTTGAGCGAGGGCGTATAGTGGGCATGCGGGAGGCCGAGTGGACGTACCGCAGAATTGCTCAACACGTGGGGCGTGAGGTCTCCACAATACATCGATGTTGTCGCCAGTGGTCGGCGGAAGGTGCACGTGCCCGTCGACCTGGGACCGGACCGCAGCGACGCACGGATGCACGCCAAGACCGTAGGATCCTACGCAGTGCCGTAGGGGACCGCACCGCCACTTCCCAGCAAATTAGGGATACTGTTGCTCCTGGGGTATCGGCGAGGACCATTCGCAACCGTCTTCATGAAGCTGGGCTACGGTCCCGCACACCGTTAGGCCGTCTTCCGCTCACGCCCCAACATCGTGCAGCCCGCCTCCAGTGGTGTCGCGACAGGCGTGAATGGAGGGACGAATGGAGACGTGTCGTCTTCAGCGATGAGAGTCGCTTCGGCCTTGGTGCCAATGATGGTCGTATGCGTGTTTGGCACCGTGCAGGTGAGCGCCACAATCAGGACTGCATACGACCGAGGCACACAGGGCCAACACCCGGCATCATGGTGTGGGGAGCGATCTCCTACACTGGCCGTACACCACTGGTGATCGTCGAGGGGACACTGAATAGTGCACGGTACATCCAAACCGTCATCGAACCCATCGTTCTACCATTCCTAGACCGGCAAGGGAACTTGCTGTTCCAACAGGACAATGCACGTCCGCATGTATCCCGTGCCACCCAACGTGCTCTAGAAGGTGTAAGTCAACTACCCTGGCCAGCAAGATCTCCGGATCTGTCCCCCATTGAGCATGTTTGGGACTGGATGAAGCGTCGTCTCACGCGGTCTGCACGTCCAGCACGAACGCTGGTCCAACTGAGGCGCCAGGTGGAAATGGCATGGCAAGCCGTTCCACAGGACTACATCCAGCATCTGTACGATCGTCTCCATGGGAGAATAGCAGCCTGCATTGCTGCGAATGGTGGATATACACTGTACTAGAGCCGACATTGTGCATGCTCTGTTGCCTGTGTCTATGTGCCTGTGGTTCTATCAGTGTGATCATGTGATGTATCTGACCCCAGGAATGTGTCAATAAAGTTTCCCCTTCCTGGGACAATGAATTCACGGTGTTCTTATTTCAATTTCCAGGAATATATATATATATATATATATATATATATATATATATATATATATATGATGTTACAAAAAGGTTATATAGAACAGCGGTCCTACCACACCTGCCGAAGACTTCAGTGTAGGTGTATTTTCTTTGATTAAAAGTGTGATTCTGTTCGTCTCATTGCATATTTATTTCAATTACCTTCTGTACTACACTGTTGCAGTTCTTTTTGTCTGGTCCTAGTTTCGTCGAGTTGTGTTACTTGGTAGTGACACATCGTGCAACGTTACTGTCATCCTTCCTTTTTGCATACCAGTGTACGTTGTGGACAGTAATGGCACTATAGCACTCCATTTGTGTATGCCCGAAGTTACTTTTTCGTCTTAGATGACATTAGCGCTGGAACGGCAATGTAAAGAAGGTTTAGAAAAATTACAGAGCATTTCGTAGAGCCAGTGTACTGCAATTAGGGCTGCTTCAGCGGCGAACCCTGGAGCCGTTCCATATGCAAGTGGCCCGTGTGGAGTAGAAAGTTGCAGTGACTGTTAATAACTTAAGGGTGTTTTGCGCAACGAAATCGTGCCGGTTTTAGCGCGCGTATTTGCGAGGCAGTTTTCTCTCACTCTTAAGCGCGTCCACTGGCATCTGCAGGCAGCAGGCGGCAGCCACAAGAAGCGGAGTCCCTTGTCGGCGCGGAGTGGACCATCTGCACTCGGCGATGGCCACTTAGGCCCCCTAACGGTCGCAGCAGCACTGCCCGGAACGGGCCCCCAGCCATTACGATCCGAGGGCGTCGCGATTTGCGGAAATGAATCCGCCAAGCTGCTCGCTACCCGCTTCTCGGGCTACTTGTTGGAGGAGGGGTCGAATCCAGTAGCAGTGGACAGTGCTTGCAACTGAACTCGGGCTCGTTTACTACCTATTTTTTCACGTGGCTCATCTGTAAAGGGGGTTGGTAGTAAACTGTTGCATTTGCGCCCCTATTATTGAGTCTGATATTGGCTGGCTTTTTAAGAGCAGTGAATTGAACTATACACGTTCAGATTGAAACTTATTTATTCAAAAGAAACACTTTAACGTTGTGGCCATGCATTTTTAAGTTCACAAATAATAATCGGTGCAATTCGTACACTGTTTGTCTCACACCCACACACTTTCACTTTGTTCCTTCGCATACCCTGCCGTCCATGCTTGCACTCGCGGCACTTTGCCGCTCCCAACTCACCACCACAACGGCCAACGACAAAAGACCACGATTTTCCCGCTCACATCCACAGTCCTGAGTCGGGTCACATGACACCACAGTAGTCAAAATAATTGCTAAACATGGCCACAATTCGTTTACAATATTTTATAATATTTAAATACTTAAATCTAAATACATTATATAATTTTACAAATTATCACCACGCTTATATAATTCGTTGCAATTAAAAGAAAACCAAAACACTATCCAACGGAACTACAACGTCCATCAAAACACAAAACAAGTATTTTTCGGTCTATTTTGCCCAGCATAATATCTCTGCTGCTGTGCTTTAAATTTTAAATTACTTGAAAGAGTTCCATATTATCCCCTGTTATCTTACATACCCCCACTTCATGGAGACATTACCTTAGTAATGGCAACATGAAGTAGCACCAAATGGAGTGAACCCATATTACTTTATACAGGGTGATTCAAAAAGAATACCACAACTTTAGGAATTTAAAACTCTGCAACCACAAAAGGCAGAGCTAAGCACTATCTGTCGGCGAATTAAGGGAGCTATAAAGTTTCATTTAGTTGTACATTTGTTCGCTTGAGGCGCTGTTGACTAGGCGTCAGCGTCAGTTGATGCTAAGATGGCGACCGCTCAACAGAAAGCTTTTTGTGTTATTGAGTACGGCAGAAGTGAATCGACGACAGTTGTTCAGCGTGCATTTCGAACGAAGTATAGTGTTAAACCTCCTGATAGGTGGTGTATTAAACGTTGGTATAAACAGTTTACAGAGAATGGGTGTTTGTGCAAAGGGAAAAGTTCTGGACGGCCGAGAACGAGTGATGAAAATGTAGCACGCATCCAGCAAGCATTTGTCCGCAGCCCAGGAAAATCGACTCGCATAGCTAGCAGAGAGCTGCAAATTCCACAATCAACTTATGGAGAGTCCTACGAAAAAGGTTAGTTATGAAACCTGAACGTCAACTACCCGAGGCGATGGATCGGCCGCCAGGCAGCCCGTGACAGAGCACTTCATCACTGGCCTCCAAGAAGCCCTGATCTTACCCCCTGCGATTTTTTCTTATGGGGGCATGTTAAGGATATCGTGTTTCGGCCACCTCTCCCAGCCACCATTGATGATTTGAAACGAGAAATAACAGCAGCTATCCAAACTGTTACGCCTGATATGCTACAGAGAGTGTGGAACGAGTTGGAGTATCGGGTTGATATTGCTCGTGTGTCTGGAGGGGGCCATATTGAACATCTCTGAACTTGTTTTTGAGTGAAAAAAACGTTTTTAAATACTCTTTGTAATGATGTAAAACAGAAGGTTATATGATGTTTCTTTCATTAAATACACATTTTTAAAGTTGTGGTATTCTTTTTGAATCACCCTGTATATTAAATATTTTAATTATAACTATAATGGCACCAAAACATGTAGAACAGTGTTATAGTGGTGAGTTAATCAGTGTAAGTACTGTCATTAGAAAACATAGATACATAATCCAACAATGTATCCAACTCAAATATACAATTAGATAGTGTCCTATTGAGTCTGATTGGGCAGGCAAAATAAATGCCCATGTT
The DNA here is from genome assembly GCF_023898315.1 of Schistocerca nitens. NCBI lineage: Eukaryota > Metazoa > Arthropoda > Insecta > Orthoptera > Acrididae > Schistocerca > Schistocerca nitens. The sequence goes on from NC_064620.1 coordinate 37,354,079, forward strand.
AGTCTATATGTAGGTTGCACACTCACTGCACATTAACACTTCCACTTTTTATACAGTTGTGTCTGTAAGTTGCACGAAGTTGTTGTAACCAGATCCTTGTGTTCACAGGTTTATGCATTGGAATACAGTCTTTCCAAACTTGTCAGCCAGCAGCACTGTGCTTCCTCTCATTAGCCAAGCCATCCTATCAAAATCTAATCAAATCCTCATAAATCTTACCTAGACATGCAGACCCACATTTCCCAGGAATCAGGCTATCCAAATCCTCCCTGGAACATCCTGTTTTCACTGATCAGTTCTTATTGAGGTTTGTACAAATGACAAACTTGCACACAAATCAAACACAAACATTGCATAGTTAAATATATTCTATTTCACCCTTCAAATGTTCCCAGATCAGGACCTCCGACACTTCTATTCTACCCCCTCCCCCCCCCCCCCCCGCACCAAGAGAACTCCAGGTGCCACAGATACATTAGAAATTTTAATAAAATCTCACCTAGCAGATTTCCTCCCTCCTCTATTCTCCACACATTTATACAGAAATAGACTATATGTACAGTAGGTTTCAGTTCCCATATGACTTTCAACAAGGCTTCTATCACACCCACACCAGTTGTGCAAATCCATTGGACAACAGATTCCCTTATTGCAAATACATACAGTATAATGAAGTTTGTTGACCACCAACAATGGCATCGCAACATACACAGTAACACAAATAATACTCCAATTATAAATACATGTATACATAGCCCCCAATAATAGTTTTTTTTTTTAACTCGACAATAGTGTACATGGGAATCTCACTTCCTTAACCTTTATTCTTTTACCACATATTTTTTCAACTCCGTTACATTTCTCAGTCCAAATGGCTTTTTGGACACTGGATATACCAACCTATATGCATTAGGGTGTGGACAACCCGTTATCTCAAAGGGTCCATGGTATAATTCAAATAACTTTTTGATTTCGCCATCAATGTCACTGGATTTTTTCTTGTTCCTCACCAGCACCTTATCTCCCTCCTTGAACTTTGTTGTCTTATACCTTTCTCCATGCCTCCTCTGTCTCTCATGTCCCTTCTTTAACATTTGCTGTCTGGCCATCTGCGTCTTCTCTTGACTTGTCAAGTCTTGAGATGGAGGAAAATCTATGTGTTCTGCTATTAGATTGTCTGGCTTGATATCTTTCATGAGCTCATAGGGTGAGAATCCTGTTGCACAACTCTTCACTGTGTTCATAAGATCCTCAAACACAGTTATATTTTCTGCCCAAGTACTACTATGCTTTTTACTGCAATATGTCCTACATAGCCTACCCAGCTCCCTCATATACCTCTCAGCAGGGTTTCCCGCAGGGTGATACACTAAAATCTTTATATGCGTCATCCCAGATCTTTGCATATTCTTCCCCCACACACTAGATACAAATTGTGCTCCATTATCAGACAGAACATTCTCTGGTTTTATAACATTCAAAAAGTAATCTTTCTCTAGCTTGTTAATTATATTCTGGCTAGTGGCCTTTTTCAGTGGATACAGCCTTACAAACTTCGAGAATACATCAACAGCTAAAAGAACATGCCTTACACCCCCTCGATCTGTTGGCAGCCTCCCAAATAAATCAATAGCCAGCAGTTCACCATTTCTTTTAGGAACAATATTCTGCATCTCTCCTTGTACTGCAATAGTATTACACTTCACTTTTTTACATTTGTCACAAGAAGCCAACTGTCTCTTTACTCTCCTGGCCATGTTGTTAAAACTAACATAGTCCTGCAGTATTTCCAAACATTTTTGAGCCCCATAATGCCCATGGCTAAGGTGGATGTAATTTATTAATTTTTCCACATGCCCATCTGGAAAACATACCTTCCACTCCTCTTTGTCCAAATTTCTTCGTCTAAATAAAATACCCTTATAAATTCTATAATATTTAGCTATTTTTTCATGTTCTTTACTTCCAAAGTTTGTTTTGATAAACTTCAAGGTTTGGTCCCCATTCTGAAGTCTCCTCATGTCCTTACAGATGGATCTGATTTCCTTCTCTCCACCCACTCCTTTCATATACAATATCTGTAGTTCTTTCTCGTCTCCATTCGCTTCATGTTCTTCTCCAATGAATGGTAATCTTGATAAGGCATCAGCCACATTGTTGTCTGTGCCCTTAATATATCTTATCTCATAGTTAAACTGCTGCAAAAACATGGCCCATCTCATGAGTCTATTATTTAACAGCTTACATTCTTGCAAATATCTCAGAGCCTTATGGTCTGTGTAAACAATCACTTTCCTACCTTCCACATATATCCTGAACTTCTGAAATCCAAAAACTATGGCTAAAAGTTCCTTCTCTGAGATACCATACATTAATTCATGTTTGGACAGCATTCTGCTTGCAAAAGCGATTGCCCTGTGCTCGGTCTTCCCATCTACTACCCTCTCCTGAAATAGCACTGCCCCTATCCCATAATCTGAGCTGTCTGCCCCAATACAGAAAGGCAAAGACAAATCTGGATAGAACAAAATTTTGCTCTTTTTTAAGCTATTCTTGGTGGCTTTAAATTACCGTTCACACTCAGATGTCCAGCACCAGGTTACACTTTTCTTTAATAGTCTACATAAGTCAGGCGAATTCAGGCTATAATCACTTATGTACTTCCTATAGAATGAACATAGTCCTATAAATGATTTCAATTGTTTCCTGTTCGTTGGCACCTTGCAGTCAACAATAGCCTTGATTTTCTCTTTATTGGGCAGAATGCCATCAGGAGTTAACTGATGACCGAGAAATAGTAATGTTGCTTGAAAAAATTCACACTTACTTAACTTAAGGGTCATCCCCCCTGTAGATATAGCCTTGAATACATCCTCCAACAGCTGACAGTGCTCTTGCCAATTGCTACTCGTAATCAAAATGTCATCTACGTACACTGTCAATTTTCTCATTAGTTCATCACCCAACACATGACTTAAAGCCCTTACAAAAACTGCTACAGATATTGATAAACCAAATGGCACAACTGTAAACATGTAAGTCCTGCCCTCAAATAAGAAAGCAGTGTACTTTCCGCTCTCTTCAGCCAATTGCACCTGCCAGAACCCTGAAGTCAAATCAACACTTGACAGAATTTTAACATTATAAAATTTTTGCAACAGCTCATCCATGTTTTCTGGCTGATCATTTTCTTCGACTATTATTTTATTTAGCTTTCTTGCATCGAATACTATTCTTATAGAACCATCCCTCTTTTTCACCACTACTGTTGGATTACAATACTCACTCCTCCCCATTTCCAGTATGCCCCACTTCAACATCATCTGTATCCTTGCCCTTACAGCCTCTCTATTAGCTATTGCTATAGGATAAGGTTTGGCCCTTATCACTTCATGTGGCAATACCCTCAAAACATAACTGAAATCTACGACTTTTCCAGGTCTGTCAGAGCACACATGCTTATGCTTACACAATAAACCTGTAAGCTGCACCTTTTGTTCCTTATTTAAATGTCCCATTTCATTTACTTTGTCATGTATCTGCTGTTCACTGCACATCTCATCACCTACCTCTTCCATCCTTTGTAAATGAGTAATTGTCTCACCTCCTTTTAATTCCCCTTTAAATTTTATTCTTCGTCTATTTCCACCAGCATCAAATTCTACCACTCTGTCCTTTACAAAAATGCTACAGTCATACTTGTACAAGAAGTCCATACCCAAAATTACATTCAATGCCAAACCCTTCACCACAAAGCAACTAATATCAAAACCATACTCATTACTATTAAATTCCAGTAATACTTCCCTGCTGATGGGCTTGCTACATGTCCCAGTTGCTGTCTTAATTTTGACTCCTGTAACTGGTAATTCTATTAATCCTAAACCTTTAATTTGCTGCCAGAAAGATTCAGAGATTGCAGATAAACGTGAGCCAGAGTCTAATAATGCTATATCTGTAACTCCTCCCACACTGATATCAATTATTGGCTGTATCACCTCTATTTCTACTCTGTTCAGCCCTGATTCCTGTAATAAATCTCTTTCTACTTCACTCCTGCTTTCCTCTTGCATGATGCAAATATCTTTAGGTCTTTCTCCAAAAGATACATCAGTATCCCCTTCAAACAGATCCTTAATAGCAAACTCAACATTCTCTTCTTCACTTAATTCTTCCAATTTTCTGGCAATTTTAAATTTTATTTTACCCCATTCTTCAGGCATCAAAGCTTTATGTAATTTTGCATAGGACATCCAATCACTCAAATCATAATCAGCCTCCTCCTTTCCTAACCATCCACAATTAACATCTTTGAGGCTTGCATCATCAGTTAAGAAAACATAGGTTTCAATTTTATCTTCTGGGCAACCTACAGCAACATTCTCCATATCATTACGCATTTCCATATCCACACTGAAGTCATTATCACTACCACAGTTAACACCTGCACCCACAAGCACAGTAACCTCATCTGTAGGTAATTTACCAGCATTTTCCACATTGTCAAATACACCACTCATATTAGCCTTTACATCACACTGAATAACTCTCTCCTCACCTTTTCCACAATTCTCCATACTATTTCCAATAGACATCTCTACCCATCCATCACACCCATTATTACTGTGAACATTTCCCGTTAATTCCATATCCACTTCTGTTCCCCCTTTTGATGAAACTACCTCTGTCTCTGATCTTTCAATGAATTTTGCTGCACACAAACCAATATTGTTCTCCTCTGCTTGTAATTTCTCTTCCCTTTTAAACATGTCATCAATGTAAAACTCACACTGTTCATTGCTGATGTTAGCCTTGTTCCCTTTTCTCCTCTTATACCTTTTATCTGTATTTCTATAATTGTTAAAAACCCCCTATAGATTTTCATTTCCTAAGACAGCATCCATATGACATATCCCAATTTACCTATTTTCCTTGCTGACTTTATTACTCATCCCATCATGTCCTTGTCTGGCCCTGTTCACATAATTACCAGCCCCCCTGCGGACCTTAAGTGAGGCATCAATTAGTTTTTTGATTGCCTACCCTGTCCATTTGCATCCGGCATTCCTACTCTCATACCTTCTCTATCACTCCTCATCTGATCAAAATTGTCTCTTCTCCCTCCAAAATTTCTATTATACCTTTGTGGCTTGCTTCTCCAATGTCTATCCTGATTATTCTGATCACTTCTATCTTCTCTCCACCTGTTATGGTTATTACTGTATTCATAATTAATACTGTTTCCCCTTTCATGATACCTTCCACTCTCCCTATGTTCCATGTATTTAGGTCTGTAACACAATGCCCTGTCCATATTATCCACAAAATTAAGAAATTCTTCCACTGAATCTGTTGCACTGTGAATTAAATCCCATTGCAAATGCTCTGGTAATCTTCTCTTTAGTGTAGATATTTCTGTTAATACACCCAGTGGCCTATCCGGATGATTTAATTTATTCAGTTCTCTAACACAGAACTCTCTCATACTTTCCTTTCCACTCTTGTAACTGGATCCATTCAAAAAATCGTTTTGCAATCTTAATTGCTTTTCTTGGCCCCAGTATTTGTTCAAGAACAGGTTTTCGAAGGTTTCAAAATCACAAAATTTATCATCAGTTTGGTTTGCCCATGTTTGAGCTCCCCCTTCCACCTGCCTCTTAACATATTTAATTTTTGCCTGCTCACTCATCCCTGTCACAAAGTTATCCTTACACGCAGCTAGAAAGTCAACTGCATGGTATTTATTCTCCCCATTAAAAGGTTTTGACTGAAATCCATGCCCCAGAGGATATCCCAACAATAAATTTCCATTCCCTGCTGCCACAGTATTAACTGTTTCCCTCAAGACGTTTATTTCCCCTTCTAATTCCTTCTTATTGTCAGTAATTCCCTTGTGGCAATCCAGCACTCCTATCTTAATGGATTCAATGTCTGCCTCTGTTTGTCTTTGAAATAATGTGCATTTCTGTTCCTGTACCTGAATCTGCCCCACAAGATTACTTTGCACAGTGTCCACCTTGGCTACTAGGCCTCTTTCAACCTCATCAACTCTCTCGATAATTCCCTCAACAATTTTAACTGTGTTTTCAACTTTATCTGTAATTTGAGTGAATTTGAGATCTAGCTGATCAAATTTTTCACTCACTGTCTTTATTTTATCACTAAGCCTTAATTCCATACCCCCTATTTTCGAATCCATTTCTCCAACTATTGCAGTTTTTATCTTCCCTATTTTCGAGTCTATTTCTCGTAATTTACTAGTAAGTTTTACAAAAAATGTGCTGAGGTCACTTCCTGGTATCCAGCCTATTTCTTTTGGCATGCTAGGGCTACTTCAGGTACTCCTAACATCCACTGACTCGCCTTCACTTTGAGATTCACGCGTCGGCCATGGTTAATGAAAGGACACAATTTTGCAATGTAGCTGCTGGCTGTACTTATCTTTTAAATTCTCGTGTGACGCGACGTCTGCAGTGAGCTCCGCAGCACGGCTATGCAATGAATCTTAATCGGCGGCGTGGACACACAGCAAACTCAATCAGGAGCGAGAACACGTTGCGTAGGCCCCTGGCAGCATGTAGTCGTGTTGGTCGGTGGCACGGACGACGGCGTTGATCGTCGGCAGCACGTGGATACAGCTTCGACTGCTTTACCCGTAGCAACACATGGACGTGGCAAGGACGACGGTTTTTTCTCGCGGCAGCACGTGTCGCGGCACGGACGACTGTTTTACCCGCGGCAACACGTGGACACGGCAAGCACGGCGGTTTTACCCGCGGCAACACGTGGTCGACTCATCAGACTGTGTAACTGACTGCTTCACATTCGTGGTGGCCTTATATCGGCGTAACCACGGGGCAGCGCGTATCTTGTCCAGCACAAACACTCCGGTACTACTAATGCACCGATTCAGCTCAGAGCCCCCACACTGACTGTTCAAAAGCCTAACGTCAGACGGACATTCGATTCCGAAATACTATGGAATATGGAAGAAAGTCCTATCCCGGACGAGTCCCCAATTGCAACTGAACTCGGGCTCGTTTACTACCTACACTCCTGGAAATGGAAAAAAGAACACATTGACACCGGTGTGTCAGACCCACCATACTTGCTCCGGACACTGCGAGAGGGCTGTACAAGCAATGATCACACGCACGGCACAGCGGACACACCAGGAACCGCGGTGTTGGCCGTCGAATGGCGCTAGCTGCGCAGCATTTGTGCACCGCCGCCGTCAGTGTCAGCCAGTTTGCCGTGGCATACGGAGCTCCATCGCAGTCTTTAACACTGGTAGCATGCCGTGACAGCGTGGACGTGAACCGTATGTGCAGTTGACGGACTTTGAGCGAGGGCGTATAGTGGGCATGCGGGAGGCCGGGTGGACGTACCGCCGAATTGCTCAACACGTGGGGCGTGAGGTCTCCACAGTACATCGATGTTGTCGCCAGTGGTCGGCGGAAGGTGCACGTGCCCGTCGACCTGGGACCGGACCGCAGCGACGCACGGATGCACGCCAAGACCGTAGGATCCTACGCAGTGCCGTAGGGGACCGCACCGCCACTTCCCAGCAAATTAGGGACACTGTTGCTCCTGGGGTATCGGCGAGGACCATTCGCAACCGTCTCCATGAAGCTGGGCTATGGTCCCGCACACCGTTAGGCCGTCTTCCGCTCACGCCCCAACATCGTGCAGCCCGCCTCCAGTGGTGTCGCGACAGGCGTGAATGGAGGGACGAATGGAGACGTGTCTTCAGCGATGAGAGTCGTTTCTGCCTTGGTGCCAATGATGGTCGTATGCGTGTTTGGCGCCGTGCAGGTGAGCGCCACAATCAGGACTGCATACGACCGAGGCACACAGGGCCAACACCCGGCATCATGGTGTGGGGAGCGATCTCCTACACTGGCCGTACACCACTGGTGATCGTCGAGGGGACACTGAATAGTGCACGGTACATCCAAACCGTCATCGAACCCATCGTTCTACCATTCCTAGACCGGCAAGGGAACTTGCTGTTCCAGCAGGACAATGCACGTCCGCATGTATCCCGTGCCACCCAACGTGCTCTAGAAGGTGTAAGTCAACTACCCTGGCCAGCAAGATCTCCGGATCTGTCCCCCATTGAGCATGTTTGGGACTGGATGAAGCGTCGTCTCACGCGGTCTGCACGTCCAGCACGAACGCTGGTCCAACTGAGGCGCCAGGTGGAAATGGCATGGCAAGCCGTTCCACAGGACTATATCCAGCATCTCTACGATCGCCTCCATGGGAGAATAGCAGCCTGCATTGCTGCGAAAGGTGGATATACACTGTACTAGTGCCGACATTGTGCATGCTCTGTTGCCTGTGTCTATGTGCCTGTGGTTCTGTCAGTGTGATCATGTGATGTATCTGACCCCAGGAATGTGTCAATAAAGTTTCCCCTTCCTGGGACAATGAATTCACGGTGTTCTTATTTCAATTTCCAGGAGTGTATTTTTCACGTGGCTCATCTGTAAAGGGGGTTGGTAGTAAACTGTTGCATTTGCGCCCCTATTATTGAGTCTGATATTGGCTGGCTTTTTAAGAGCAGTGAATTGAACTATACACGTTCAGATTGAAACTTATTTATTCAAAAGAAACACTTTAACGTTGTGGCCATGCATTTTTAAGTTCACAAATAATAATCGGTGCAATTCGTACACTGTTTGTCTCACACCCACACACTTTCACTTTGTTCCTTCGCATACCCTGGCGTCCATGCTTGCACTCGCGGCACTTTGCCGCTCCCAACTCACCACCACAACGGCCAACGACAAAAGACCACGATTTTCCCGCTCATATCCACAGTCCTGAGTCGGCTCACATGACACCACAGTAGTCAAAATAATCGCTAAACATGACCACAATTTGTTTTCAATATTTTATAATATTTAAATACTTAAATCTAAATACATTATATAATTTTACAAATTATCACCACACTTATATAATTCGTTAAAAGAAAACCAAAACACATCCAACGGAACTACAACGTCCATCAAAACACAAAACAAGTATTTTTCGGTCTATTTTGCCCAGCATATTATCTCTGCTGCTGTGCTTTAAATTTTAAATTACTTGAAAGAGTTCCATATTATCCCCTGTTATCTTACATGCTCAACGCCGCTGGGTGCCAGGACGTCCCATCATCGCCTGGTGAGCGGCGGCTGCATTTCGTGTTAGCCGGTACCCCAGAGTTAGGCTCCGACAGCTGTATCTCCATCGTTGCAGTTTCGTGAATTTGACTGCATTACATTTCTACCAGTGGAGACATGTGAAGGCAACTATTTCTGAGGCGCAGATCACGTGCCATACTCACCTCAGGGAGCAGAGTGCTGATGTTTGCTTTCAGGTTATGAGTTACTTCCAGTCCGTGAGGAGAGGATGAAGTGGATAACAACAACCTTACGACGTGATGGACTTCATGTCAATCACCGCCTATACCCTATGTGTCTTATACGAGGGTCACTCCAAAAGAAACGCACACTATTTTTGTAAAAATACAGTTGTAATTCTACATGTGTGAATGTTTTACAACGTGTAGATACATCCTTCCCGCTTGTTTTCAAACTTAGTTCAACCTGTTCCCGTGAGTGGCGCCGTCACAGCATGTCTTCAAGATGGCTGCTACACTTGACGTTCGTCAGAAGCACCGTGTTGTCATAGAATTCCTGTGCTGTGAAAACGAGACATTGGGAAACATCCACAAGAGGTTGCAAAACGTGTATGGAGATGCTGCTGTCGATCGCAGTTAGTCGGTGGGCAAGCAGGTTAGGTGATGAAAGCGGGCACGGCGATATTGAGGATTGTCCTCGCAGCGGCAGGCCTAGTACTGCACACACTCCAGACAATGTGCAGAGAGTTAACGAATTGGTGACTGCTGACAGATGCATCACGTTGAACGAATTGTCACTCTACGTTGGGATAGGGGAAGGAAGTGTTTTGCAGAATACTGAAAGTGTTGGCGTTAAAAAAGTTTTGTGCCAGGTGGGTTCCCAGGATGCTGACAGTGGCTCACAAAGAAACAAGAAAAACGGTATGCAGCGAACTTTTGGAACAGTACGAGAATGATGGAGATGAATTTCTTGGAATAATTGTGACAGTTGATGAAACATGGCTTCATCATTTTTCACCAGGGACGAAGAGGCAATCAATGGAGTGGCATCATGCAAATTCAGCCAAGAAAAAAAATTCAAAACCACACCCTCTGCTGGAAAAGTTATGGCTACGGTGATTTTCGATTCCGAAGGACTCTTGCTTGTGGACACCATGCCAAGTTCAAAAATGTTCAAATGTGTGTGAAATCTTGTGGGACTTAACTGCTAAGGTCATCAGTCCCTAAGCTTACACACTACTTAACCTAAATTATCCTAAGGACAAACAGACACACCCATGCCCGAGGGAGGACTCGAACCTCCGCCGGGACCATCCGCACAGTCCACGACTGTAGCGCCCTAGACCGCTCGGCTAATCCTGCGCGGCTCATGCCAAGTGGAACCACCATAAATTCTGATGCATATGTGACAACACTAAAGAAACTTCAAGCTCGACTGAGTCGTGTTCGACCACATCGGCAAAAACGGAATGTTTTGCTGTTGCACGACAATGCGCGGCCACATGTCAGTCAGAAAACCATGGAAGCGATCCCAAAACTCGGGTGAACAACACTGAAACACCCCCTTTACAGTCCTGACCTGGCTCCATGTGACTATCATCTCTTTGGGAAAACTGAAAGACTCTCTTCGTGGAACAAGGTTTGAAGATGATGACTCCCTTGTGCACGCTGCCAAACAGTGGCTCCAACAGGTTGGTCCAGAATTTTACTGTGCGGGTATACAGGCACTGGGTCCAAGATGGCGTAAGGCAGTTGAGAGGGATGGAAATTATGCGGAGAAATGAAAATATTGTTGGTAAAGGATGTATCTACACACTGTAAAACTTTCAAACATATAGAATAAAAGATGGATTTAAAAAAATAGTGTGCATTTCTTTTGGAGTGACCCTCGTAGACAACATTTGCCTTGTTCTGTACAAAATGCGACATAGAGTAAAACCTCGATAATCCGTCCCCTACCGTATGGGGAGTAAGGCCGTATGGCCGCAACAAGAAAAAGTTCGGATTATCAGAGGAACACTTTTATTAAGCGTATAATATCTCAAAACAGCACAGTCCATCTTTGGTTTTCAGCTGAAAATATTGTCTGAAGTATTTTTCCAGTTAAAAACAGAAACAAAACGAAAAGGAAATGTAATTTCGTAAGAATCTTACGAAAGTGTAATGTACAGTAGTGCCTGTACTGTATAACATGTGTGTATCCTACGGTGTGATATCGTTACTGTGAGAATAAGTTTAAGATCCGTAAATACATTGTTACAGTACTGAATCGACGCATAACTGATCTGAAATTAATTATTTAAGGGGCTCCGGAAAGGCTCAAAAACATGAAAAGTCAATTTTTACTTTTTTGCGTTTTCTGAATCTGCAGACTATTACCTTTTAATAGATATATAATTTATTCAATTCCGAAGACTACAACTATTCTTAATTTTTTTTTGGAAATGTGTTCTACATGGGCGTGACCCACTGTGGCGCTGTTAAACTGCTGTCAAATGGTGTTATTATTAACGTCCGTGTTCATCAGGTACATTTTAGTGATGTGAGATAAAGTATGTGTTGTGGCTAACCTGTGATGGTTCAATATATATCGCTGGTGTGATTGTCGATTGTTTCATGTTTATTTATTCTGCCGTTATCTCGAAAAAATTCGTAATTAATTCTGTTTCTTGAGTCTCTGTTTTGTTGAAGTATAATAATGAGTTAAAGTAAAGTTATTAGAAATCCTCTGAAGGCTTTTAAGAAAAGGAGAAATGTTGGAAAGCCAAAGGTATTTAGAAATATGGGAATGAAGATAGGTTCTAACATGGTACGTGCGATGCTTGCTTTAGACAAGGAACGCCTTCGGGCTGCAGACAGGGCTGTAAAGAGTCTAGAAATACAAGCAAGAGTAAACAGGAGGAGGAACAAGAGGAAGCTGGAGGAGGAGTTTGCAGAGGATGAAGATAATCCATCCTAAGGACCTGGAATGCACTAAAAAGTTAATCCAATCTTTGTCGCTCGATTCCCAAAACTTTTATTTTCTCATACTAATTACATGTTTTCTAAGGATCTTCCAAACATATTTGTTTCAAACTTTCAGTAAATGTTACACAGTACCTTCTGCATAATTTAACACAGCCTTTTTCCAAATAAATGTATATTTTTGAATATATAAATAAAAAATTGCAAAAAAATGTGAATTTTCATTACAATTGAAAAAAAATCATCTTTAATAACTGAACTAAAATTTTGTAAAATCCCTGTGTTAAGTTGTAGCCCATATTCCAATAAATAATCTGTAAAAAGTTCATCTTCCTACCTCAAATACTTTGTGAGGAAAGATGTAATTTATAAGCTTTATTTTAACATTGCAAGTATAGGGCGTTCCGGAGCCCCTTAAAACTTGAGAAATGACACGGTAAAAAATGTTCTGTTCTTGAGCAGGACGAAAGAAATCTGTAATGCTGTTTTGCTTAGCAGACGACGACCTTTGTTTTACCGCAATGTTCCGACATTACTTAATCCTTAAAATGTCTACTGGAGTGGACGTGTTGCTTTATTAAATGTATTGAGGGCCTTTATCAAAATGGCTCTGAGCCCTATGGGACTTAGCAACTGAGGTCATCAGTCCCCTAGAACTTAGAACTACTTAAACCCAACTAACCTACGGACATCACACACATCCATGCCCGATGCAGGATTCGAATCTGCGACCGTAGCGGTCGCACGGTTCCAGACTGAAGCGCCTAGAATCGGTCGGCCACCAAGGCCGGCGGGGCTTTATCAAATGCATATTTAGCATCAGTATCTGATACTCGAGCCGTGAGTTCTTTGTCTTCCATGTCATCGCCTTTTTTGTCCTCATCGGTTGTTAGAGTTACAGCGTCAGTGAGCTGGTCCCCTGTAAATTCTGTTTCTGTTTTGCAGTCAACATCAGCAGCTCTGATCCACTCACTTATGTCACTGGGTTCAATATCCGCTTGTAAAGACAGCGTCACATGTTTACGTTCAAATCGTGCCAAATTTAGTTTGACATACACTGCTGGCCACCGTAAATGCAACACCCTGAAGGAAGCATCCGAATCGAGTGAAATTTACACCATGAGTTTGCAGCGATGAGATATGCAACTGATTAGAATTTCAGCGCAGACGCACATCACGCGCGCCTGTGGCGCCACCTCATAGCGCCATTTAAGGCTTGGCGATTTCGACGAGTGTACGTTCGGCACGTGTGTTTACCTTGTGGTTGTTTCACAAGGCGATCAGTTATGCCTCGTAGACAACAGCGAACATCTTTTGATCAAGTATCCGAGTTCGACAGAGGAAGGATAGTGGCTTACCGAGATTGTGGATTATCATACAGAGAAATCGCTAGTCGTGTTGGACGAAACCAAACAACTGTAATGCGGATATGTGACCGTTGGATGCAGGAGGGTACGACGGACCGATGTGGTCGATCGCATTCACCTCGGTGCACCACTGCACGTGCTGATAGGCAAATTGTGCGCATGGCAGTGACGGATCGCTCAGTGACATCCCGAACCATAGCACAGCACATTGCGTCTGTAACGCATCATCCAGTGTCTGCGCGTACCATTCGACGCCGTTTACAGCAGAGTGGTCTGTCCGCAAGACGTCCATTGCTTCGTCTACCATTGACGCAGAACCACAGACGTCTCCGTCGCCAATGGTGTGATGTCAGACGGATGTGGACGGCAGAATGGAATGGCGTTGTCTTTACTGACGAGGCACGCTTCTGTCTGCAGCACCACGATGGTCGGATTCGAGTGTGGAGACACCGTGGAGAGAGGATGCTGGACAGCTGCGTTATGCACCGCCACACTGGTCTTGCACCGGGTATTATGGTATGGGGCGGTATTGGATATTACTCTCGCACGCCTCTAGTACGCATTGCCGGTACTTTAAATAGCCGGCGCTACATATCCGAGGTGCTGGAGCCAGTTGTCCTTCCGTACCTTCAGGGCTCGGCCACAGGCATATTTCAACAGGATAATGCGCGACCACACGTGGCACGCATTGTCCAAAGATTCTTCGTCAATAACCAGATTGAATTGCTTCCCTGGCCGGCTCGCTCTCCGGATCTTTCGCCGATAGAAAACATGTGGTCCATGGTTGCTCAACGAGTGACCCAGATTACATCCCCAGTTGCCACACCAGATGATCTTTGGCAACGTGTGGAAGCTGCTTGGGCTGCTGTACCCCAGGAACACATCCAACGTCTCTTTGACTCAATGCCGAGACGTGTGGCAGCGGTGATCTCCAACAATGGCGGCTACTCTGGATACTGATTCTGGCAGGAACCACATGTCACAGACGTCTGTAAACGTAATCATTTGATACTTGGTCAACATGTTATCTACAAAATAAATTTTGTTGTGCTACCTCTTGTCTTTCTTGGTGTTGCATTTACGGTGGCCAGCAGTGTACTTTTATATGCAAGAAGAACCCTGTGACAATTTATAAAAGAAATTCGTGCACAATGACACTTACAGGTCGAGTCTGAAAAAATGTTATTTCATACTAAAACTGATGGAACTATCGCAGCTGGCGATGGTCAGCTGCCTGCAGACCCATATTGCAGGTGGTGAGTCACTGACAGGTGCGGACCTAATTGTAACAGCGGCCCGAGTATGTAAACAGACACCGGAAGTGGAATGGTCGAACTAAGCGAGGAGTCGGACCAACCGAGGTCGGATTAGTGGTGTTCCATTGTAACTCAGATACTAACTAACATGCTCAAATGGAACTCTCTATATGTTTAATACGTTAAATGATCCCCTTTTCGTTAGAAAATTACGAGTTGTACCCTGGATGGCAGGGTTTAAAATTCCCGGCATGTTGCAGAAACAGCTTTACAGGTCTCTCCCCGACCCCTCTCCCATCTCGTACTATTTGACTTTTAATTTCTGATCATCTCTGGTTCCGGTCCCGGCAGAAGCTGAATGCCCGTCGGAGCAAATGGACCTCGCTGGACAATAGAGGGCAGCGTCATCAGAGCGCTGCACTCGCCTAGTGAGAGCGCCACGTGAATACACCGGCCAGTAGTGTCCGTTGCGGCCGGCATAAATACTGCTGCACCTCAACTGCTCAGTCGTCCCTCAGCGTGCTCCTAGCTTCCAGTACTTGGACCAGTTACTGCTAGCAGAATTGAACACTTCCATCACAGCACACGATTTTAAACTCATCCTCCGCTGCAGTGCAATACCGCCCCTGGTCACAATTGCGTAACCTACCGCCACCTCAAGGAATGTCCTATCTCGCCACCAGTGCCACCCTGTACACCACCATCCTCTACACCGGCCCTTACCCTCACCTGTGGAAGACATCCTGCATCCTGTTGTTCCTTAAACCCTTCCGATACCTCCTCCTATCGTTGCACATGTCTCACCTCCATGTTCAGTAAGGTCTTTGAGTCCATACTCTCTCGCCATATCCATCACCATCTAACTCAACACCACTTCCTACCTCTTACCCATTGTGGTTTCCAACCCTCCTACGACCATCTCCTCTCTGTCCAACTCAACTCCCGTTGCACTGCCATTTATCGTTTCCCTCGACCTCCAAAACGCCTACGACCGTGTATGGCATTCCAGGCTGCCTTTAAAGCCCCAGACCTACGCCCTTCGTATCAACTTCGTCCATCTCACTGCAGCCTTCCTCTCCCACCGTCCTTCCTAGGTCACCATTCATAATACCAAATCCGGTACCATCTACCCTACCACAGGTGTGCCCCAAGACGCTGTCCTCTCTCCTCTCCTTTATCTCCTGTATAATACCAAATCCGGTACCATCTACCCTACCAGAGGTGTGCCCCAAGGCTCTATCCTCTCTCCTCTCCTTTACCTCCTGTTCACTGCTGATATGCCCAAACCACCACCATCCATCCATCCATCTCCTTCAATATGCTGATGACACAGCCCTCTGTAATACACTTCAACGGTCCCAGGACTTCCTTCAAAGCCATCTAGATCAGTTTACCACTTGGTGCAACCAGTGGCAATCCTTAGAAAACCCAGGCAATCACCACAGGACGCACCATCCCCTCCTTCCAGCTCCATGATTTCTACTTCATCGTCTATGACTGTCCTACCCAGGTTGAAATACCATGGCCTCACCCTTGACATTCACGTCACCTGGACTCCCCATCTCTGTACCACCCAATGCAAAGCCCACAGTATACTCTGCCTCCTGAAACTCCTGTCCAGCTACACATGGGGATTGCATTCTTTCATCATCCTTCATATATACAAATCCTTGATTTATCCCATCCTTTGTTATGCCAATGTTGCCTGGATCTCTGCTCTCCTCAATTCTATAAAGTCCTCCAAATCCTCACCCCCTGGTCTCTCCTTTCTTCTCCACTCCCCACCTGTTGCCTCGCCTCTACCAATGTGTCACACCCTCTCCGAGTCCCTAGACACTCCATCTCCTTTCCCAAAGAAACTTTCAGCGTCTCCCATCCCAGATGATGAGTTTCACACTGATATTTATCCTTCCTTCCAACTCTGACCCTACCCTTCCTCTCCCCTCCTCTTTATGGCTCCCTGTCCTTTCCCTCTGCATTTTCTGTTTCATCCCTCCTACCCCCTGCCTTCTTGCTTCTACTTTCCCAGTCTTTTGCTGCCTTCCCCACCCTTCCTGTCACCTGCCCCTTGGTGTGCTACCAGTTCCCTCCCTTCCCCTTCCGCCCCTTCCTGCTCCCCCCCCCCTTCTTCACTGAACACCCTCCTCTCCCTTCTCTTTAACCCACTCTGGCCTCCGTTCCCTTGGCAGATCCCTCTTTTTTTAATCCAGTTTACTCGCCATCGTGTTTTGGTTCTTGCTGTATGTGTTACTTACGTGCAGTGTGCTTTTAGTGTCGTCATCCCATGTGGCTTTTAATACTGAGGATACCATTTCTTATTGTGTTCTCTGTGCCACCAATGTTGCTTTACTGCGTCTTCGTCGAGTATTATGTTACCTATATGTGAAATTTTTGCACTTGTCCCTCATTTAACTCTACCTGTTTTTGTGTATTTCAACTCCAACTGTTTCCCTTACTATGTGATAAATTCATCTTTTATCCCAATATTAACTGTTTTTAACTGTCTCCTATGTTATTTGTGAGTCTCTTGGCTGAAGGGCGGTGAATTGTGTCGCTGTCATTCCAATCCTGCCCACATGGGGTGGAGGTATAAAACTACAGTAAAGGGAAAAAAAAACATCGCTCAGTCAGTCACATACCTCTTCAGATAGCTTTCGTTAATATTTATAGACTACTCGTCGACAACTTCGCTTTGGTATTGGTTTTCCTCTTTGGTCTCGAATTGGACTGTATGTCGTACTTGACTTGTTCACAGCGTTGAGTCGAACGTTTGTTGCACTTCGTAGTTGCATTGGTTGCTATTTACCTGCTCTTGTTGTGTCATGTCCACCGTTCGGTCAACCCTGTTGCTCGACTCCGCCGTGGGCTTGAGTTCCGTCCGCAGGGGGCTTCCCACCTCGCGTTGTCAACGTTTCTCGCCTGTTTTTTTGACGTGTGCACCGGTATCCACTGCTCGCGGATATAGCATTATCAACTTATTTTTGTTTTAGAATTCTGGTTCCACAGCAGAGGCTGAGTCGTATAAAACGTAACATCACTTTTATTTCGTGAAAGGTTCTGGATATGGAGTTGAGGTTTCTGGACGTTTCTCGGGTGTTTCTCCGAATGTTTGTTTAACACCAACATTAACAAACGTACTGAAGATCGCAACAACGTGTCACTGTATTCGTCTCTTGAAGTGCTATTGAATGGTGTTAAAAATATATCGTTTTAAGAAAAGTGGCATACCAACAAAGGGAACGACAGTGACAAAAAGTGCAGCGTACGCTTCACTCCAGCCCACTATTCCAACAAAACCGTGCCACAATCAGATGAATATTCCGAGAAAGCATATGATATCAGTATTCGAATAAAGTTGGGATACACATGTATCCCTGTATCCCACACACAGTAAACATGTAGGACACGACGGAGACCGAAACCAAGTCAAATTTGGATCTTCTAATGAACTGTGTGAAAACTTCGTCAGATGTGGGCTCTCTTGTCAACAAATATTAAATAATTAATGAGTCGAAACGATTTCGAAATTAGGAGCGAAATGCTACAAGTGTACATAAATCTCTTACTATTAAGTAATGACATACAGGGTGTTTCAAAAATGACCGGTATATTTGAAACGGCAATAAAAACTAAACGAGCAGCGATAGAAATTCACCGTTTGTTGCAATATGCTTGGGACAACAGTACATTTTCAGGCAGACAAACTTTCGAAATTACAGTAGTTACAATTTTCAACAACAGATGGCGCTGCAAGTGATGTGAAAGATATAGAAGACAACGCAGTCTGTGGGTGCGCCATTCTGTACGTCGTCTTTCTGCTGTAAGCGTGTGCTGTTCACAACGTGCAAGTGTGCTGTAGACAACATGGTGTATTCCTTAGAACAGAGGATTTTTCTGGTGTTGGAATTCCACCGCCTAGAACACAGTGTTGTTGCAACAAGACGAAGTTTTCAACGGAGGTTTAATGTAACCAAAGGACCGAAAAGTGATACAATAAAGGATCTGTTTGAAAAATTTCAACGGACTGGGAACGTGACGGATGAACGTGCTGGAAAGGTAGGGCGACCGCGTACGGCAACCACAGAGGGCAACGTGCAGCTAGTGCAGCAGGTGATCCAACAGCGGCCTCGGGTTTCCGTTCGCCGTGTTGCAGCTGCGGTCCAAATGACGCCAACGTCCACGTATCGTCTCATGCGCCAGAGTTTACACCTCTATCCATACACAATTCAAACGCGGCAACCCCTCAGCGCCGCTACCATTGCTGCACGGTAGACATTCGCTAACGATATAGTGCACAGGATTGATGACGGCGATATGCATGTGGGCAGCATTTGGTTTACTGACGAAGCTTATTTTTACCTGGACGGCTTCGTCAATAAACAGAACTGGCGCATATGGGGAACCGAAAAGCCCCATGTTGCAGTCCCATCGTCCCTGCATCCTCAAAAAGTACTGGTCTGGGCCGCCATTTCTTCCAAAGGAATCATTGGCCCATTTTTCCGATCCGAAACGATTACTGCATCACGCTATCTGGACATTCTTCGTGAATTTGTGGCGGTACAAACTGCCTTAGACGACACTGCGAACACCTCGTGGTTTATGCAAGATGGTGCCCGGCCACATCGCACGGCCGACGTCTTTAATTTCCTGAATGCATATTTCGATGATCGTGTGATTGCTTTGGGCTATCCGAAACATACAGGAGGCGGCGTGGATTGGCCTCCCTATTCGCCAGACATGAACCCCTGTGACTTCTTTCTGTGGGGACACTTGAAAGACCAGGTGTACCGCCAGAATCCAGAAACCATTGAACAGCTGAAGCAGTACATCTCATCTGCATGTGAAGCCATTCCGCCAGACACGTTGTCAAAGGTTTCGGGTAATTTCATTCAGGGACTACGCCATATTATTGCTACGCATGGTGGATATGTGGAAAATATCGTACTATAGAGTTTCCCAGACCGCAGCGCCATCTGTTGTTGAAAATTGTAACTACTGTAATTTCGAAAGTTTGTCTGCCTGAAAATGTACTGTTGTCCCAAGCATATTGCAACAAACGGTGTATTTCTATCGCTGCTCGTTTAGTTTTTATTGCCGTTTAAATATACCGGTCATTTTTGAAACACCCTGTATAAAACAACGGTGTTCTTAAGAAGCAACTATCTTCACCAACATTAAAAAGCAATAATTCGAGAGCGTGCTGAAAAGTAATGCCTCTGAATTTTTTATGCGAAAACTCTTAACGCTTTTTGAACAAAACACACGCCATTAACACTTTACATCTTTAATCTTCATGTCTACATATTGGCAGCCCAGTACCGCTTGAGGCCTCGGAATTGCAGCATGTGACATGGCGGCGTGCAGCGTAATTATATTGATGCATGAGACGCAGCGAGCTGCAATCGAGTTCCGAATCCGAGCAGCACGCCCACGCATGAAACATGACAGGGCCAGGCCACACGCGAGCGCTGCAACATCTCCACCAATCAGGTGCCTTAGATTCGCTGACATCGATCATTCTCCATACCGTCCCGACCTGGCCCCAACCGATTTTCATCTGTTTCTAAAACTTAAAGAAAAGCTTCGGGAACTTCTCTTTGACAGTAATGAAGCGGTGCAAGTAGGGGTGGGGCTGACAACAAAGCCAAACAGTCTACAGCGACGGTAACAATAAATTGGTCTCTCCACAATTTTGGTAAACATTTTTGGAATACAGTGATCAATTAATTGTTATATTTAGATTAAAGTTCAGTCTTGATCACGTTATGTCTGTTTTAATGAGTAACCGGTTTCGGTTTTTTCTATAAAACCATCATCAGACCCATTGGCTCCCTTGGGTTGATAGGTGGAGCTCTCCTTGCTGCTATGCAGTCAACTGATCAGCAAGGAGAGCTCCACCTATCAACCCAAGGGAGCCAATGGGTCTGATGATGGTTTTATAGAAAAAACCGAAACCAGTTACTCATTAAAACAGACATAACGTGATCAAGACTGAACTTTAATCTAAATATAAATTGGTCTCTCGTTGGGAATGTTCGTCGCCATGATGGTTATGTAGAGAAATGGATATGTACTTATGAAGGATAAAAATATGGAATGTTAATAATGCTTGTTTTATTTAAAAAGCTTTTAGAGTTTTCACATAAAATATCCAGAGGCAGTACTTTTCAGGATGCCCTCGTTAATAGCTTTTTGTTTCCAACAAAAAGCCAGTAAAGTTACACCAAAAGAAAAAGAAACTAGTTAGCACAGTTTCTGGTGCACAGTCTCTGGTGCACAGTCTCTGGTGAGCAATCTCTGGTGAGCTGTCTCTGGTGAGCAGTCTCCAGTGTAAGAAACTGAACACTACCACATATACAGGGCGCTCAAAAAAGTGTCGAATAGTTTGAGAGGTGGTAGCACTTATCGAAACAAGAAAAATAAGTGCAATGAAATGGTTTAGGAAATGCATCCTTTCTCAGATAAGTCCAATGTCCATGGGTCCGGAAATGCATACACTCTGTTATAAACACGTGTTTACAGGAAATGTACAACGTGGCATCAGTTCATGACCATACACCGCTCTGCCCTCCAGCGTAAGGAATGACTCGCCGTTTGTAGCATTCCCGGATGTTGTTCTACCTGCTGGCACGCATTGAAGACGCGACCCTCTAGTGTCCGCATATCGTTGAATGTCGCGGCGTAAACCAATTCTTTCAATTGTCCTCATAACCGAAGACTAGGGAATTGAGGTGTGGGGAACGAGCAGGCCAAGGTGTCCGACCCGCGCCCCGGTCAGTCCAGCGCTCATGAAATTTCTGCGTCAGATTTTCGCCCACATTGTGATGAAAGTGTGCTGGTGCGCCATGACGCATGGACCACAATTGTATACGTTGCTGCAATGGCACCACCTTCAGCAAGGTAGGTGGCAACACTTTAATGAGAAAGACCAGATAATGCACCCCAGTTAACCGTGGTTTGCAAGTATGGCCCTATTACACTACTGGCCATTAGTATTGCTACACCAAGAAGAAATGCAGGTGATAAACGGGTATTCATTGGACACATATATTACACTAGAACTGACATGTGATTACATTTTCACGCTATTTGGATGCATAGATCCTGAGAAATCAGTACCCAGAACAACAACCTCTGGCCGTAATAACCGCCTTGATACGCCTCGGCATTGAGTCAAACAGAGCTTGGACGGCGTGTACAGGTACAGCTGCCCATGCAGCTTCAACACGATTTCACAGTTGATCAAGAGTAGTGACTGGTGTATTGTGACGAGCCAGTTGCTCGGCCACCATTGACCAGACGTTTTCAATTGGTGGAGATCTGGAGAATGTGCCGGCCAGGGCAGCAGATAAACATTTTCTGTATCCAGAAAGGACCGTACAGGACCTGCAAGATGCGGTTATGCATTATCCTGCTGAAATGTAGGGTTTCGCAGGGATCGAATGAAGGTAGAGCCACGGGTCGTAACACATCTGAAATGTAACGTCCACTGTTCAAAGTGCCATCAATGTGAACAAGAGGTGACCGAGACTTGTAACCAATGGCACCCCATACCATCACACCGGAAGATATGCCAGTATGGCGTTGACGAATACACGCTTACAATGTGCGTTCACCGCGATGTCGCCAAATACGGATGCGACTATCATGATGTTGTAAACAGAACCTGGATTCATCCGAAAAAATAACATTTGCCATTCGTGCACCCAGGTTCGTCGCTGAGTACACCATCGCAGGCGCTCCTGTCTGTGATGCAGCGTCAAGGGTAGCCGTAGCCATGGTCTCCAAGCTGATAGTCCATGCTGCCACAAACGTCGTCGAACTGTTCGTACAGATGGTTGTTGTCTTGCAAACATCCCCATCTCTTTATTCAGGGATCGAGACGTGGCTGCACGATCCGTTACAACCATGCGGATAAGATGCCTGTCATCTCGACTGTTAGTGCTACGAGGCCGTTGGGATCCAGCACGGCGTTCCGTATTACCCTCCTGAAGCCACCGATTGCATTTTCTGCTAACAGTCATTGGATCTCGAGCAACGCGAGCAGCAATGCCGCGATACGATAAACCGCAATCGCGATAGGATACAATCCGACCTTTATCGAAACCGGAAACGTGATGGTACGCATTTCTCCTCCTTACACGAGGCATCACAACAACGTTTCACCAAACAACGCCGGTCAACTGCTGTTTGTGTATGAGAAATCGGTTGGAAACTTTCCTCATATCAGCACGTTGTAGGTGTCGCCACCGGCGCCAACCTTGTGTGAATGCTCTGAAAACCTAATCATTTGCATATCACAACATCTTCTTCCCGTGGATTAACTTTCGCGTTTGTAGCACGTCATCTTCGTGGTGTAGCAATTAGAATGGCCAATAGTGTAATTTATCACCAAGTACGCCAGCACGTATGTTGGTTGAGAATCGGTGCTGACGCCTTCTTTCCTGAATTGATTGGGGATTTACATCTGCCCATATATGCTGGTTATGTAAACCATCTCTTGTGAACAATGTTTCATCAGTAAATAAACTCTACGATGTGAACAATTAAGCTCCCGCACATTTGTGCATTAGCCATTGACAGAATGGTCATTTGCTATGATGATCCTGTAGCCTTAGGGCCTGAACGCGCTGTAGATGACGTGAGTACAGCAATTGTTCACTAAGTGCCCCTCACACAGGGGAGTGAGACACCCCTTCTGCTGCTGCTAATCGTCTCACACTGGTCCCAGTGGTCTATCCCACCAAACAGAGCACGTGCTCCTCCATGTCAGGTGTGCATAGTGTGCAAAGTGTGCAGGGCCTTCCACTGTCAGTCGTCCGAGGTGCAGGGGTACCTGTGTCCCTCAGACGCTGGAAAACTCTGCCGAACAGCTTATGAGAGGGCACTCCGCGCTGTGGATGTTTTTCATCACAGAGGGAACAGGCTGGCAGGCTGCGTCCATTTGCTAAACCACAGCAGAATACCATACCATCCATTTCACTTGTCGACTAGTAGGCTTCCATTGCTAACAAATGGTGAAAGAGAGAAAATGTAAATGTACGACACCACTTGTACATACAAACTGCGCAATAACGGGAAACACACAAGTGAATCCGTGTGTGGAAGAAGGTACAACACCATGATACCTATCCAGGGTTGAAGTACTGTACAATAAGACACACAAACACGGCGAAAACTACCATAGCCTAAGCCTACAACGTGACTCGAACCCCAAAACTGACTGCAGACCACTTAATGGTATGTAGAGTACCATGGGTAATACGTCATAATACCCTGCCGAAACATTTGACGGAACGCCAATGCAACAACTGTGCTGAAATCCACAACCAAGCTTCGCGCAGCCCTTCCTATAAACACGTGTTTATCTCCGAAAGTATGCATTTCCGGAGCCATGTTCGTTGGACTATTTTTCTTGTTTCGATGAGTACTACTACCTCCCAAGTACTCGCCTTTTTTTTTTAAGAACCCGTTGACTTTTTTTTGTTTTGCTTAGTAAAAGCACATCACTTTCCAGTAAGTGTATTATTTCGGAGGACTGCCATGATACTGCCCGTGTTTCAACCACCTATCGTTTTTCACCTATTCCACGAAGCCGCAGCCTTTGAAACTGAACAACACATAAAATACCATTAGAAGATGCCAGCAAAACTACTAGTGATCCGCTTCAGGGTCGTTGTGAAGACGTTGCATTCTGGTTTACTATATCCAGCCATACAGGCTACATCGCTGGTCTACAGCCCTAGTACTGCTGTTCCGATCCTAACACTCCTCAGGGAACACATGTGTTTTAATTGGACTCAACATTTTGCCGTCATCAATATCTTTCGATGTGAAAGTAGCGTCAAATCAAATGCTGCAGAGTAGTTCAAGAATAAAAGCTCGGTTTTCAGGCCGCTTTACTTCGAATAAAATACTCGAGCTATCGACAGCCATTGACTGCCAGGGTTGGCATTCGGACATGCGACAGTGAAATACTTCAAGGACAGAGTAGTTCAGTTTTACAAACTGTAGAGTAGTTCAGTTTCACAATCTGTCAGTTTTTTCAATTTTACAGCACATTTTTAACAATTCCGTAGTTCTGGAGGAAGCTGATCCCACTTTTCAGTCAGTTTCTAATATACTTCTTCATGCCTTTACTCCAAAAGATTTACGTAGTATTTTCCAGTTACTGCTCTTTGCAAGATAACCAATAAAAGGAAACCCGATTTGCATCCCGGGAAAAACTGTTCTTATCTTTTCGGCAATTGAAATCAACTTCTTCTTTCACATATAATCTTCTTTAAGTAGTGCTGCATAGCTTTCATATCCTAAGTCTTGATCTTGGATTTTATGAATGAGAAGCTTTTAGTGATGTTCAGTAGATTGTTTCAGGGCAAAATAAGGTTAAATTAAAAATTTAAAGATCAGTGTGATTCACCAAAATTTTAAAACATTTTCGAAGCGAATACTATTTATGTTTTAAAGTAACTGAAACATGCGAAATACTCCGAAAACTAAACATCTAAAAATTATGAACACAACACCACTGGACTCTGAAAGTATCGGTCGATACCGAGAGTAGGCCCAGCGCTGCATCGAATATATATATATATATATATATATATATATATATATATATATATATATATAGCGCCGTGCAATTTTTATGAAATACACAATCACGTATTTGAAAGTGTAGGGTACATTACGATATTACAGCATGTTCTAGACATGTTCTACATAAAAATCACTAAAGCATATATATATATATATATATATATATATATATATATATATATAACCTTTATTTCTGTAAGATATGCTGACACTGTGATAATCCGCTTTCTTTTAGCAGACGCTGCCACCTACGGGAAACATGCACAAAGAAAATCAAAAGATACACTGAAAGCACATGATATAAATAAAATATTCCATACTCAGGAAAAATGAGTTTACTTTATTTCATGAGATGGAATAAATTTAGAGGTAACAAAAAAATGCTTGTAATGGCTCATGCGACTGAGGTCATCAGTCGCCTAGAACTTAGAACTAATTAAAGCTAACTAACCTAAGGACATCACACACATCCATGCCCGAGGCAGGATTCTAACCTGCGACCGTAGCGGTCGCTCGGCTGCAGACTGTAGCGCCTAGAACCGCACGGCCACTCCGGCCGGCTAGAGATAACACGTATGCTACATTAGGACTGTGAAGTGACATTTTGCTGCAAAATCATTATAAGTTTAATAGTGTGCTTCTTGGTGTTCTGCCGAGGTGTTTTGCATCTTATGCACGTTTCGATGGCAGACCCAGCCGCCCTCTTCATGCGCTGACCAGTTTTCATCCGGAGCGCTGAGCGAGTTCGTTCTTTTGTTCGTAAGGGGAGGCCGACTTTGTCTGCCCACTTTCGGCTGGTTGGCGAAGTGCTGCGATTACAGAATCGCCCTGCAGTCTTTATCAAACGATTTTACAGAAACTATTCGTTAAAACATTTTATTTTTGCGTTATTTACAGTTTTATATGTCAGCTTTATCGTCGTATGCCCATCATTTCGTTGAGGATCATAGGTATTGTGATATTTGCATTTATTCGAAAAAGTTTTCAAGGAAAAATAGGGTTCGCTATGATTTTGCGTTTGGCGCATATTACGTGATATGTCGCTTGGTATGAAATTTAGCTAAAATGTAGAATTTTTCGTTAGGCTTGGTTGAGTTCGCTGTTGAAACGTCCCCTTTTGAACAATTTTACGGGACTGTGCTTAACCTGACACACAATATTTTTTAGCGCAACGCAATCTGACTTTCAACACACAATATTTTGTTAGCGCAACGCAATCTGACTTTCCACACACAATATTTTGTTAACGCAACGCAATCTGACTTTCAAAATTCTCTACAAGAGAATGGCCCTGACTAACATTAACCTGTACTTTTCAGAAATCACTTACCTCACAAAAATCTTGGTTACTCCCACTACTGCAATACAGCAAGCGCCACTACTGCCAGCTAAATAAAAGATTCAAACTATGGAAGGCACTAACTACTGATAGGGATAGTTAGCAAATGAAAGATATTAATAGAGAACAAACAATGTATTTACCTTGATATCATGACAAATTACAAAACTCCGCCATCTCTCTCCCCACATCCACCACTGCTGGCGGCTCACCTCCAACTGCCCAGCGCTATGCGCTGTTCACAGCCAGCTGCCTAACACTACAATGGTTGAGTATTACAACAATGCAAAGCAGCCACAGACTGCACACGGCACAGCTGGTGATTTTCATACTGAGGTGGCGTTACCAATAAAAAAACCTAAACAGCCTACTTACATAGCCCCCATGCTCCCCACAAAAAATTTTACAAATTGGGTTGGGCAGTGGGCAATACATATTTGTTAAAATTTTTCATAGTCGTAATTACAATAACAAATAAATCAAATGCACACACTTATTGATACAATGTTGGTCAAAAGCTAAAATTTTCTCACAGTCCCTAAAGACAGTCCTGATCATTCATCACATTGCAGTGTTTTTCTCAAAGTCTGAGCAGTAAAAGACAATGCGCACAGACGTAGTGGATTTCCATGCAGTCTTGAAGAAGTAGTGTTGTCCTTCCAACGGAAAGACAGTGCTGACTCTTGACATGCTGACAGGTAATGGGCCACAACAGAGCAAACCCACAACAGAGTCAGTCGAAGTTTTGAAGAGTATTGGTGTGTAGGTCATCACAGAGCAGACCCACTGTAGTCCTGGTAGAGATTACGGTATTGGTGGGCCACCAGAGGTGCAGACCCACTGTAGTCCTTGTAGAGATGGCTAGCAGCCATCTGTTATGACTGTGCAGGTACACAATCATCATTGAAGAGTCTTGCGGATAATATAGCAAGTCCATAACCACCACTTGTGCACTCACAAAGTTTTTGGAATTGTCCTTAGAACCAGCAATGCTGTTATCCAGTCCCTTGCTGAATTATTAACACACGTGCAAACACTAACAGTCCCTACTTGTCACATATTGTCCATATATTATGACCAACAAAAACGTGTGCAGTGAAATGTAACTTACAAGTTACTTAATTTGATGACCTGGTGTCAATTACAATTTTATAACATAAGAATACAATAACAACGGTATAAAATACATCAATAAAAACATAATAATACAGATAACATTTGTAGGAATAGGGGCTTTACAAAAGAATAGAAATAAACAAATACATCAGTGTTACAAAAATAATGACATAAGTACATACATAAAGATCAGAATAACTTTTGGAATATCAACTTCCACATGAGCATTAAAACAAAACAGAACAAATACTGTTTAAACATGTTTACAAAGTAAATAACATGGTATTAGAAAAATTCTACAACATAGGTCTTATCAGATAAACAACTAAAGACAGGAAGTACACAAATACACAAGGGAACACAAACACATAGTGGGATAACACAAGGAAAGGACAGGGTTTCTTTTACTGCAGTATCTTGCGAACAAAACTTTTTTTGTTCTTGGAGATCTCCCTTCGTTCCTCATTATTTCCAAAAGTCCTATCTGTACCTCTTTTCTGTATTCTAACCATATTTCTTTCAAAATAATTATTTCTCATTGTACAATACTCATTTTGGCCCTATCTGTTTCTTGTGGCTTCTCAATGCATTTCTTCCAATTCATCATAGTTAGTTTCTTATATAGTCTACCCCCTCTTAAGCTAACTTAAATCTACTGAGCTCAGATGCTAAACTAAGGGACGAGGCAATGCAGCAGCACATAACAAATTAACACAAACAGCAATGACAAAAAAAACGCAGATTTGCGAAGCAAGCAGCATTAAGAAATTAGCAAAGCAATTGTAATATTACAACTAATCTAAGGCAATGTGCAGCAAACAATAAAATAATCATTAGTAAAACTGGCTTAACAGCGTAATACAAAATCAAATTCAGTAACATTATGCCTGGCAAACAGCAGAAGCAAAAGCAATAAATTATATCTAAACATGACAACGCTCAAGCATAAAAATATTACAGTAAAGACAACAATGCAGATAAGGGAAATGTATAATCACATCTAAATGTCTATGTAATTAAAGTGGTGCACCACAACTTATTCTACAAAAGAAATTACCAAGTACTTGAAAAGAAAATTCTGTATGCAATTCCTATAAAATGTTTTTGTGCTCCTTCATTTTTTTTTAAGTACACCATAAAGTGATTCTTTACTGGATCTGTAGGCATAAAATATTTATATTAGTACATCTATTAAATTTTATTTTAACCAATGCTGCCGTGCAGCTAGAAACTAGATATTAAACAAAATTAGTAAATAAATACATAAAGCAAGCCATATGGCATTTCTCTCAACTAGCAAGACAATAGCCGTGAAATGTTTCTCATCGTTTCATTAGGCATTTTAGTAAATATCATAAATTAAGAGCTCCACAGTATAATCATAGGTTTTCAAGTTTGAGCGTGTCATATTTGCGATGCTTTCTACAAAGGAATGTCAATAGCGAGGATAATGGCCTCCCTTTTTTTTTACCTGTGCCTCTGAAAAGGCACACACTAATGGCTTTTTCTCCAGGCGTCTGACAGCTGGGTGCCCACAACGCATTACGGCACGTGGTCACTTAACTTTCTTACGGAAATATTTACGACAGCAGTTTCCGCTACAGTGGCAGTCTCATATAAAAATATTTCACAGGTCAAGAATTTGCGTTACAAATCTGTAGAAACAAAATCCTATTGACATAACAGAGTCCAAAAAATTTTCGTCGGCATTGTAATACATTCACGCATTTACATACATTTCATAACTCTTAAAATACGATTCTTGGTTTCCAACATCCTTTTCCACAAACCAGAGTCCCTAACCACTACTCATTATTCCTTACCTTATTCGTCGACACTTCTTCAATATTTCATCATAACAGATACGTAGCATACTCAAATAACTCATATAGCATCAGCTTATTAATCATAAACATACCGCAACAGCATAATACACATAATCATCGTAATAATAACATCATAACATCCCAGTCAACTCTCAAAATCGTCGTAGCTTCCTCCAATAATTTCAAAACCTAAAAAAATTCTCTGCTCATTTAAATAGTGTCACCTACCTCAAACGTACTATAAAAATCATGATCCCATCTCAAATATATCATTCAAAGCTCTCATAGTATCACAATGGTTTCGAAAAAAATATGAACAGTTCACAAAGTACAGACAAAATACAATTTCATAAGTGTGAAGTTACCCAACTGTGTAATTGCGTAAACATGTGTCACTGATGTAGTAAAAAAAATGTTTATCTCTCAGTTAAATGATCAGATAGCTGTGTAATTTGTGTTAGAGAAATATGGTACCGATGTGTAAAGTTGTATAAGCAAATACCATATTAGCTAGGGCTCCTTGTGCTTGCCAAACACATGGTACACGAAGTAAGTGTGTACCCCCCTGAGGATAAATGTAATTATACCCTCAGGTGTTACAAATTACAGCAATGGAATGAAATGTATGACGGAAAACTTTCTTTGCAATTTAAAAATCTTAAAAAATAAATGTTTGAAGTACAAAATTAATCACTCAAATACGTGTCCTGTAGCGCTAAACTGTGCGTCATGTTGTAAGATAATCTCTGTGGAAGTGTCGTAGTTATCGTCCTCCGAAAGCTAAGTTCTGCAGAAGTCAATGTACTTACCTGATGATACACAAAAGTGAAATGCTTTGCGTATAGATATCTTAGTTATTACGCTTATTGTTGTGATGAAGAAAGTATTGTGCTGTAACGTATTGTTGTGCTACGGAAAAGGCTGCCTCATTGTTGCTATACCACAAAAGTTACTACTAAAACATGTTTTACTTTCCAGAAGAATTCAGAAAAACTGTGCAGATATAAAACAGATACACCGCAAAAGCAACAAGGTGAATTGTGTCACACATTAGTAGCGTCGTGATATAGTCGTGTAGCTGTCAAATAGACTAACCACTGTGTCACCTGGTATCTCTCAGAAAGCACCTTGAATCCATAATGTATTTGCAAGTAAACCAATATGTTGCATTAAAAAAAAGCAGATTATCTTTCAATAAACGGTTTTACATGTGAAATGTGGTGTAAACCTTTACTCTTCCTAGTACGCAGAGTTTCAACTTCAACGCAATTATCATGTGGTATACGTCGGATTCTGTATGGTCCATTGTAAACTAGAAAGAATTTGTGACTCAAGTGTTTCTTCTTATGTGACAATGAATGAGCTTTAATGAGAACTTTCTGACCAATATACAATTTCTTTGCATTTGCTTTTCCGTGTAGTTTTCTCCTTTTGTCTGCTGCAGATTTTATATTTTTAAGACCCAAATCAATTATGTCTTTGTGTCGAAGTTTACGTGTATTCGGGAAAGGTACAAGCTCTCTGATTCTGTTCGGTGGTTTTTCATTCTTCAGCACAAGAGTAGGTGGTAAAGCAGTGGAGTCATGAGGCATTTCATTCAGCACGTTTTGAAATAAGTGTAAATATCTGTCCCAATGCTGATGCTTTCTGTGACAATAAAGTCTGCAAAGCTTATTGATTTCTTTCATAATCCGTTCGGAGGGGTTACAATGTGGTGAGTACAATGAAATAAAAACAGGTTTGATTTTATGGTTGCGAAGCATGCGAGACCAAACAGCAGATCTGAATTGCGGCCCGTTATCTGAAATGACTTTACTAACGTGTCCAACTTCACGTAAGAAATTTTTAACAAAGGCGTTGGATACAGATCGTCCAGTGGCTTTACGTAACGGAGTGAAAGAAACAAATTTGGAAGTAAGTTCAACAGCGACTAGAACGTACGAAAATCCATTCGATGTTCTGACAAGGGGTCCCAATAGATCAACTGCAGCAAATTCTTTTAATTTAGAAGGAATAATAGGAAACAACGGAGCACGATGTGAGACAGTAGATGGTTTCGCCTTTTGACAAAGTTTACAAATAGACAAGACTCTTCGAATTCTCTTTTCCATATTGTTAAAATAACAAGTCGTTCGAAGAATATGATAACATTTTCGTGGACCAAAATGTGCGTAGCTGAAATGAATGTACCAAATGAGCTTATTAACAAAATCGTCAGGAATGCAAAGTACCCATAGCTTGTCATCAACAGTGCAGCGTTTAAACAGTATGTTGTTTCTAACCAGATAATAATGCCGAATCTGTGTGTGTGTCTTTTCATGCCATTTGCTTTTGATGTCTTTCCAAATCGGATCTTTATCTTGTTCATGAGCAATGTCCTTTAAAGATGTGGTGATGAAGTTTTCAAAGGCGACTTTCTGAATGTAAAGAATACTGAAATTTTTCTCGAGGTTGCCTTCTGTGTTACTTTTCTCAAGCCCAGCCGGTGCGCGTGACAGTGCGTCCGCAACAACGTTCTCCTTGCCGGGAATGTAGACTATTGTGAAGTGGAATTCTTGCAGAAACAATGCCCAACGTTTTAACCTGTCATGATTTAATTTTGAAGACATAAGAAATTGTAATGCACGATGATCACTGTATACTTTTACGTGCTTACCAGAAAGAAAGAAACGGAATTTGTTAAATGCCCAAACGATAGCTAAAGCTTCTAATTCAGTAACGGAATAATTTTTTTCAGATTTTGTTAGCACTCGGCTAGCAAAAGCAATGGTTTTCTGAACAGTAGTGTCATTTTCTGTGGCTTCTTGAAATAAATGGGCACCAAGACCGACTTTAGAAGAATCCGTGCTAAGGCAGAACTCTTGTGACAGATCTGGATGAGCTAGAATTGGCGCGTTAAGTAGCGATTCTTTCAAAGAATTGAATTCCAACTGTGCTTGTTCGTCCCAGTTCCAAATAGTATTTTTTCCAGTGAGAGAACAAGTTTTGGTGTAACAAGGATTTGCATATTCAGAAAACGACGGTAAAAATTTACGAGACCTAGAAAACTACGGACTTGTCTTTTTGTGGATGGAACTGGAATGGCTCTGATTGCTTCTAACTTTTCAGGATCCGGCTGAATGCCTTCAGAAGAAATAATATGTCCCAAAAACCTCACCTTTGACCTACCGAATTCAGACTTTTCCAAGTTAACTGTAATTCCAGATTCTGCAAAAATACGTAACAAACTGTTGAGGATGCGATTATGTTGTTCCCATGAGGTTTCTGCTATCAGAATATCGTCCACATATAAGGTGATGTGACGTTTTAAGAACTCAGGTAATATGGAATTTAGCCCGCGAATGAATGCTGCTGAAGAAATGTTCAAACCAAAAGGAAGTTTCCGAAACTGATAACAAACGCCGAAACAAAGGAAAGCTGTGTATTTTCTACATTCTGGATGAAGTTCGATCTGATAAAAGCTGGATCTGAGATCAATGGAAGACAACACGTTTACACCATTAAAATTTTGAAGAAGTTCTTCCAACGTTTGCGGCCTGTCTGTTTCAGGAATAATGATAGTATTGATTTGTCTCGAATCTAAGACAAGCCTGATCGATCCATTTTTCTTCTCAACAACATGTAATGGATTGTTGTATGAGCTTACTGCAGGCTCAATAATGCCCTCGTCAAGCATAGATTGTATTTCTGTTCTAACACGGTCCCTATAATGCGCCGGAATTACGTATGGTCTAACACAAAATTTAGTATGCTCACGAACACGAAATTGGTATTGAAATCCCTTGATTGTTCCTGTTTTGTGAGTAAAAATTGTGGAATGTGCTTGTAAAATCTCAAAAAGGTCTTGCCTATCATTGTCATTACAATTCTCAATTGTTTGAATTTTATTCTGAATTAACTCATTAGTATCAAATGCGCCGTCGATATCACCCCTGTCAGTACTTGCAGAGTGATTGTTAGTGTCAAGTTCCGTCGAAAATTCCGAACTGTTCTCTAACAGGAGGTAAAGCCGATTAATTTCTTCGTCATGGTTTGAGAGCCAATCTTCAAATTTCAAAGCTACTGACTTACCTTCTTTTTCTAAACTTATTTCAGCATCGTGAAAGCTTAAGATTGCTTTGTATTCATTCAAAAAGTCTACTCCCAGTATAATTTCCGTCGACAATAATGGAACAATGAGAAAGTTCATAGAGAAGCTGTGGCTTTGGCAAAAGAATTCTAAGTTGGTTTGTTGGCGTACATCTACACTTTTTCCAAAGATTGCACCTTGTAATTTAATCTTACGTAACGGAAGTATGGGGCAATCGTTCGATTTGTTGCATTTGCTAAAAGCTGTTTCACTAATTACTGAAATGGGACTGCCAGAGTCAAGTACTGCCGTAAATTTTACGTTATTTACTGTAATGTGAATCACAGGATATGCAATGTTGTTATGTTTTACGTCGTGTTCTTGGAGTAAGATGTCCCTAATGTCTTCCATTTTTACGTAATTACTAGCTACGGCAGCTGCGTCGTTAGTGTCATAAGAACGTTTTGTGGCTGCCAGCGGTGTGAGTCATTGCCTATTGTCTCTCTGTTGTCGCGCGTTGTTATTGGGATTTGGAGACCTAACTTCTACAAATTCACCGTGACGAGAGGGCCCTGCCCTGTTTAAATCCCGCCAGTTCTGATGCAATTCAGGTCTGTCGTTACGATCACATCGTCTGTCGTCATGTCGGTAGTTTCTGTGGTTTCTTTCTTGTCGGTTAAGTGGTGGAGAATTTCTCCCTGAATCGTAACTGCGCGCTGGACCGTTGCGTCTAAAGTTATTCTGTCCCTCGTAATAATAATTGTTTTGGTTCCCATATTGTCTGTTTCTCTGATTGTCTCTGTGATAGTCATTACCGCGGAGAGGTGATCTTTCCCTGTAATTATTACTACTCTGCCAACGGTTGTTATACGGGTGGTGTCTGTTTCGGTCACGATCTGTGTTGTGAGAATAGCCTTGTCGCGTCCAGTTATTATTTCTTTCATCGCGGAATTGCGACGGATGTGATCTGTAATTGTTGTGCTCGTGCGTTCCGCGATTGTCAGTGTCAATTTCTAGTTCTTGTAAGAGTCCTTGAAATGCTTCAATGTCGTCTTTGCAACGTCCTGCCAAAATAATATGTCGCAAATGTTCAGGCAGTTTGATTAAGCAAATGCGGATGAGTTCTGAGGGGCTGTATGGGTTTGACAGGTACTGATTCTTGTG
Organism: Schistocerca nitens; assembly: GCF_023898315.1. Taxonomy (NCBI): domain Eukaryota; kingdom Metazoa; phylum Arthropoda; class Insecta; order Orthoptera; family Acrididae; genus Schistocerca; species Schistocerca nitens. The sequence goes on from NC_064620.1 coordinate 37,388,912, forward strand.
CAACATGTCTTCAAAATATTTCACAAGACTGGAGAATTCAGATTGTTCGAAATGTTTCATCATTATGATGCCATGTTTTACTCGGTCTTGTGTGGCTTGAGACCAATATGCTGAGAGGAAGGCATGGTAAAATTCTCCTTCACTATGACAATCGTGAATGACCGAACGCATTCTTACAGCTGGTTCATTCTCTAAATAGCCACACATAAATTCTAATCTGTGTTCTAACGACCAGTTAGGGGGAAAACAATGAGAGAATTGATGGAGCCACGCTTGTGGATGAATGTCGTTGGCAGAATTTTTAAACGTTTTGAATTTACGTGTAGTAATGAACAGCTTATAGTCAAAGTCATCATGTCGGCGAGTCGCATATCGGTCATTATTACGTCGTTTCGGCGGTTCCATCTCAAAATTCGGTGTGCCTTGCCAATTTCTGTCATAATTTCCGAAGTGTCCTGTGTTATTATTTTGTGGCTGTTCCATATTGCTAAGTCCCTCTTCCCGTATTGGGGCGCGAGTGTCCTCCGAAATACGTAATTCTTGTACTACCTGTGTCAGCTGATCTTGTACTTCGCGGATTTCTCTTTGGTGTTGCGTATTAATTTGATTCTGATTTTGTTTGAATTTCCTAATTTGTTCGCACTCTTCTGTGTCATTAAAGACTACCGGTTTTGTGTCATTCAGATTATCATCTACCTTCGTAGATAAATTATTTAGCTGATCCGAAAGTTCAACTACTTTCTCTGATAATGTACTAATTTCCTCCATGTGTCTTTCTACTGTGTCTTTTAAGTTTTCCTGGGTTTTTGCAAGTTGCGTAACCGAATCGGTAGATGCAACTGAGTCAAATTTAGCTTGCAAGGTCTCATGATTTTCATGAACAGTAGTTTGCAGTTCTTTTATGGCTACTTCGTGATTCTGTAGTGCATTTTCATGCCGCGAAAAAATAGGTTGGAAATGCTCACAAATTTGTGTTTTTACGTCGTTACAGACTTTTTGACATTTCGATTCAATGTGATGTAACTCATTAGTTAAATCCTCACGTGTTTGTTCAAGAGTTTGCTCCAATGAGTCTAACTTTTGAAGCTGTTGCTGTGTTTGACTCTGATTTTGTTCCATTTGTTTCTGATTTTGTTCCATTTGTTTCTGATTTTGTTCGATTGTGTCTAATTTTTGAAGATTTTGTCCCATTTGTTTCTGATTTTGTTCGAGCGTTGTGTCTAACTTTTGAAGCTTTTGTTGTGTTTGTCCCATTTGTTGTATTAATTGTAATAACAATGCACTGGTGTCTGGAACATGTTCCTCAGTGCTTTTCGGCAGTGAATTTGCACCGGAAACATTCACATTTTGACAAGCAGAAAATGTGTCTTGACTCATTTGAGAAAACGGTGAGGACCCAAATCCTGAATTCACAGCATTTGCGAGATTGTTTCCTGTCGTTTCGGATTCCTGAGGCGAGCTGTCGCCGACCGATCGATCGATAATGCTTCCCTGTTCTCTAATTGTTTCGCTGTCTACACCATTGTTTGCAGCCCGCTCCATTTCCCTATGCACAGCTACCAAATTATTACTTTGAACATCTGTTAATTCATTACACAGTGGTGCTGGCAAGCTACGCTCGTCGTCACTATTATTTCTCAGTTTGCTTTGGAGCCTAGTGTTACGTTTTTCACACGCCATTATTGTCACAGTATTTCACACGACAACACAGAAAAACACAATTTGAAGAGCAAAAATAAGAAAACACATTAACATAGCACTGAAAATAATATCTAGTTAATTGCAAGCGCAGCTGCGAAATACTTGCTGCAAATCTACATGCATGCCACAACTGTTTTACTGTACAACAATGAAAAACTACAACTACAAAGGAAATTCTCTCTATAATTACGCGCTAGCAATAAACAAAATCTACACTAATTACACAAACTACAAGGAAAAAATCAGAAGATTCCAGTGAGGTATCCTCGGCTAAGGGTCGACATATGAAACGTCCCCTTTTGAACAATATACACGACTGTCCTTAACCTGACACACAATATTTTTTAGCGCAACGCAATCTGACTTTCAACACACAATATTTTGTTAGCGCAACGCAATCTGACTTTCCACACACAATATTTTGTTAACGCAACGCAATCTGACTTTCAAAATTCTCTACAAGAGAATGGCCCTGACTAACATTAACCTGTACTTTTCAGAAATCACTTACCTCACAAAAATCTTGGTTACTCCCACTACTGCAATACAGCAAGCGCCACTACTGCCAGCTAAATAAAAGATTCAAACTATGGAAGGCACTAACTACTGATAGGGATAGTTAGCAAATGAAAGATATTAATAGAGAACAAACAATGTATTTACCTTGATATCATGACAAATTACAAAACTCCGCCATCTCTCTCCCCACATCCACCACTGCTGGCGGCTCACCTCCAACTGCCCAGCGCTATGCGCTGTTCACAACCAGCTGCCTAACACTACAATGGTTGAGTATTACAACAATGCAAAGCAGCCACAGACTGCACACGGCACAGCCGGTGATTTTCATACTGAGGTGGCGTTACCAATAAAAAAACCTAAACAGCCTACTTACACTGTCTTTCACCAATCTCGGGAAGATTGGTCTTATGTAGAACACTCATGTGCGATCGCGCATACCAGTGATAAGGGAAGTACGAAATAAACGGTTTGAGATATTGAAATGAAATTTTTACAAAAGAGGAAAGTATTTTTCCATGTGGTTAATATGTAAAACTTCATTATCTACCATGTTATTCCACCACCTACAGAATTTTTGGATGAAAGAATGCAATTTTTAAGTGCCATCGATGGCTGGTGAAACGAACAATATTGTGGGTTTTGGAACAGCGTAAGTCAAGACATCATAGGTTTATTTTTGTATCGAGGATGTCATTTTTCGTCCGCTATTGATCTTACTTTACCTCAGTTTCTCACTTACTAAACTAATGTTTCAGAATTCTTTAGCAACAGTGTTTCCCCAACATGTCAATGAGGTGACACTCTTTAAATTCCAAATTTCAACATAGCAACAAGAGAAATTCAAAAAGCTGTAAATTGTTAACAAGACAGGTGAAAATAAATCGCTGCTTTTGTTGCATTTTCAGTGGAATTCTTTTTATCTGCTAACCAAATAAGAGGCGACAGTATGTATTTTTGAATGATCACCATGCAAGCGTGGGTGTGGTAGAGCTCCACTCAACATCTGCAAGAAAATGTGAGCATAGGCTTCAGTTTATCATAGAACTTTCCCTCCAGTGCTCGGCATTTCACCTACAGCGCCACCGCACAACCCCCGCCATTACCACTCTCCCACACATTCACTGTGACTGCACAAGTTACCAGGGGCGTTATTCTGTGCTCGCTGCCTGCACTCCAATCAGACTCTGAACTAACGTTGGTCTCGCTCTCCCACTCACAGCCGAGTTGGATTCGTGGCACTCAGCATGACACTGATGCTGTTTTGTTTCTCAAATCTTACACTGACATTCCCTGAAATGCAAAATCTCTCAGCGTTTTCCAACTCTGGTGAATATGATTGCCAGAGAGATTTCAGTAAACTGAGATCCAGTCTAAATGGAGTATTTAAATCTAAAACTACATACCCGTTTATTAGATTTTCTGGCATCTTTATTTCGATAGATTCTAATTATGCTGTCCCAGAAACTTGGAGTTTCCACCACGACTCTGACCTCATCGTATTTCATTTCGTAACTATATTCGAGGCTGTCCTCTGCGACATCTGATTTGCTTGGTTGTTTTTGATGGGTGTGTCGTTGATGCTCTCTGTATCTCTTCTCCGTTGTTCTGACAGTCTGGCCTATGTAAGACATACCATATTCACATGGAATTCGATACACGCCCGACTTTTGAATACCTAGATCGTCTGTGAGATAGTAAGAAGTACTGTGTATCTTAGTTAAAGAGAGCGAAATACACTGGATGACATGTTTCCCTAGGAGTCTACAAATACGGGCCGGTGAAAGGCAGGTACTCGGTATTCTGCTTCACCTCCTCGGTCCCAACGTCTTGCTCAGATATTCTTGATTCTGACTCTGCCGGCCATTCAGTTTGATGATCTGAGTACCCATTCCTTCGAAACAGTATTATTAGGTGTCGTAATTCTTCAGTGAGCCTCCCCGTGTCTGAAAGTGCTCGACTTCTATGGATCAGAGCCTTTAGCACCGTATTTCTTTGTGTCGGATTGTGAGGGATCGAGACGTGGGGGGCAGAGATCAGGCTGCGTGGATTTTTCTATATACACTGTAACCTAGGGGTCCGTTCTTCTCTTAACTAACAAGTCGGGGAAGGGTAGCTGTCTGTCTTCTTCAAGTTACATCGTTACATCGTCAATTTTACACTCATATTACAATGGACAGAGTTTGAATGTTCCAGTAACGCCTGAAGCTCTTCCGCTCAGTGTGGCCACACCACAAACGTGTCGTTGGTTTCAATTAGGCGTATTCCAGTGTCCTTGTCTCAATGTGTTCCACGTATAGGTACGCGACGACAAGCGATATCGGACTACCCAACGTCATGCTATCAGTTTATTCACAATATTTTCCGTTGAAAAGGAAATACGTAAATGTAAGGACGTGCCTAAAAAGTTCTATGAAACAATCGTCGAACTTTTCCGTGATTATGTAACATTAAGGAACGATTGACAAGAACAGGTGAGAGGAATACAGTAGAAGAAGAATGGATAGCTTTGAGAGATGAAATAGGGAAGGCAGCAGAGAATCAAGTAGGTAAAAAGACGAGGGCTGGAAGGAATCTTTGGGTAACAAAGATATATTGAATTTTACTGACAAAAGGAGAAAACAGAAAAATACAGCAAATGAAGCAAGCGAAAGGGAATATAAACGTCTAAAAAAATGAGATCGACAGGAAGCGCTTAATGGTTAAACATGAATGGCTAGAGGATAAATATAAGGATGTTGAAGTATATATCACTACGGGTCAGACAGATGACGCCTCCAGGACAATAAAAGAGACCTTTGGGGGAAAGAGAACCACTTCTATGAATATCAAGAGCTCCTAAGCAAAGAAGGGAAAGCAGACAGGTGGAATACGTATATAGAGGGTCTATATAAGGGAAGTTTACTTGAGGGCAATATTATGGAAATGGAAAAGGACGTAGATGGGAGATATGATACTGCCTGAAGAATTTGACAGAGCAGTGAAAGACCTAAATCGAAACAAGCAGACAGTATTCCGTTAGAATTACTGATAGCGTTGAGAGAGCCATTCATGACAAAACTCTTCCATCTGGTGAGCAAGATGTACGAGAAAGGCGAAATAAATATACAAATAAGTATACAATAATACCAGTTTGAAAGAACGCAGGCGCTGACAAGTCTGAAAAAACCGAATTATCAGTTTAATAAGTCACTGTTGCAAAATGCTAACACGAATTCTTTACAGGATAATGGTAACGCTGATAGAAGCCGACATCGGGGAACATCAGTTTGGATTCCGGAGAAATTTGGAAACACACAAGGCAATACTGACACTACGAATTATCTTAGAGAAAACTTTTGACAGTGTTGTCTGGAATACTCTCTTTCAAATTATAAAGGTGGCGGGGGTAAAATACAGGGAGCGAAAGCATATTTAAATTTATACAGAAACCATAGGCCAGTTATAACAGTCGAGGGGAACGCAACGAAATCAGTAGTTGATGAGGGAGTGAGACAGGGTTCGAGCCTATGCCAGATGTTATTCAATCTGTATACTGAGCAGGCAGTAACGAAAACAAAAGAAAAATTTGGAGTAGAAATTAAAATCCAGGGAGAAGAAATGAAAACTATGAGTTATGCCGATGGCATTGTTATTCTGTCAGTTACAGCAAAGTACTTGGAAGATCAGGTGAATGGAATGGACAGTGTCTTGAAAGGAGGATATAAGACGAATGTTAACAAACCAGAACGAGCATAATGGATTGTAGTCGAATTACATAAAGTGATTCTGAGCGGATTACATTAGGAAATGAGACACTTAAAGCAGTAGATGAGTTTAGCTATTTGGACAGTAAAATAACCGATGATGGTAGAAGGAGAGTGGATATAAAATGTAGATAGGCAATGGCAAGAAAAGTTTTCCCGAAGAAGAGAAATTTGTTAACATCGAGTACAGATTTAAATGTCAGGAAGTCCTTTCTTAAAGTATTTGCATGGAGTGCAGATATGTATGGAATTGAAACATGGACGATAAACAGTTCAGACAAGAGGAAAATGGAAGCTTTTCAAATGTGATGCTACAGAAGAATGATGAAAGGTAGATGGGTGAATCACATAACTAATGGCGAGGTACTGAATAAAAGTTGTGAAAAGAGAAAATTGTGGCAAAACCTGACTAGGAGAAGGGCTCACGTGGTAGAACAAATTCTGAGGCATCAAACGATCACCACTGTAGTACTGGTAGGGAGTGTATGAGAGAGAGAGAGAAGTTGAGGGCTAAAACCGTAACGGGAGACCAAGAGATGAATACATTAAGCAGATTCAGAGTGATGTAGGTTGCAGTAGTTACTCGGAGACGAAGAGGCTTGCACAGGATACAGCAGCATCGAGAGCTGCATCAAACCAGTCTTAGGGCTGAAGAACACAATAAAAAGCACAGTTCCAAGTAATCGGAACGTAGAACTATCGTAAAATGGTGACTGCAAATCGAAACTAACTATAATATCAGTATCCTAGAGCCGCAGTCCACTGAGACGTTTTACCGAAGACAGCGGAGTTGCGAATTTCGTGTTCGCAGTTTTACCTATATTCGCTGAGAATGCGTTTGAGGTATGTTTTTAGCTGATTTGTAGGTGCACCAGTATCACCAACTGTGGGTCTTTGAGGGATTCATTTCTTGTGAACCTTCGGAAGACCATAGAGTCGTGGTGACGGACTGCTCGCAACTTAAGACTCTTAATGATGTCACGTGCAAAGCCTGACTCACTGAGAAGAGTCATCATCTTCCTCTCGATTTTATTCGTTCGATGGACATCTGTCGATCTGTACGCATCGTCTTTTTGTAGTCCAAACATGGCCTTAGGTCTGTAGCGTTGCTCTTGTCGGCTCGCAAAACTACTGTTCCCTTGTCCTACGGCAGATTTCTCAATGCTACTCGTTCTCTCTTGGAGATGTGGGATCTTAGCATTGGCGCCTCGGTTAGTGTTCAACAGTTTTCGCGAATAACTTCTTCCGCTGCGAAAGAAGCTCCAGCATACTCAACGGAGTAGATGTAATTTGCTGTTGGTAGCATCTTTGGAAGGGGAGCGAAATGTAACCCTTTAGCAAGGATCTTCACAGTATCCTCGTCCAGATGCTTACCCGAGAGATGAATTACAGTACAGCTCCTTGCATCATATTTTGGCTTTTTGTGAAAGCGATCGAATTTTGCTTTCTAGAGTGCAGACGTTTTCAACTGAATTGATTCTGCCGAGATGGAGATGAAGAAGATCTTTTGAAGTTACGTTTAGCATAAGTCGCGCATTTTATTTCGAGTAATAATTTGTGGTTTTTGTACCTTTGATTGACTATCGAGATAGATCCTAGAGACGCTGTAGTCATTTTCGTTCTACTTGCTGACTATTAAAATTTATAAAAGGCCCAGCGTCCATTTTATGATCCCTATTTCTGCCACAGCCTACTTCTACAATACATATTGCTTAGCCTTTTGGACAGCATTATCGGTTATTGTGTCGATTAACTAGAATAAACCTTAAGAATTACTCCAAGATAGTGGTTCAGTATCTCATTGGCGGAATGCATTCTAAGGTAATATACCTGTGAAATCAATAAAATAACCGATAGTGTAAGCTTATTTACAACTGTGAATTATTTAACTATCCTTATCACTTAAGTACTTAATAACTATTAATAGTAATTCACCCGTGATTAATTCAAAATATAGGTGCCAGTTTTATGATGTTATCTGGAAGGCTAGAATATCGAGTCGCTATACAGACTAATTCTTATTTTGTTAACTGATGAACCTACCGAACGTGACAAATTCAAATTATTCAGATTAAAGCCTATAACAATTGGGTAGCTTACCCCATGCCAGTCGCCACAAGATAGAAGGTGTTAATGTCGTAGTGAATATTAACACTCGGCACTAAGTGGTTGTCGCTACTCTCGTAGTAATCGTAATTTTATAACAGCCCCTGGCAAGATCCATTACAGGCTGACACGAATTCTCTCTCGTACTAGAGTGAGGCTTCCACAGTGCGTAATCGCATTTGCCGCCGGCGCGTTAATGTGATGAGCAAAATTTCACCGGCCATCACTATCCACCATAGTTGGAACACGCCTACAGGATTTGCGTTTCACGGCATTTCAGTGCGAGCTCTGAGAAACAAAAGAGCTTCACAGGGAGTAGTGCAGGTCGGGAAACGAACTCGGCTGTAATAGGCGGCGCGAGACGAACAGTAATGTAGTACACATACTGAATGGAGTGCACACTAACAGCAAACCTCGAAGCACTTGGAGAATACAGCTTGGTAGGACGTCGAAATATTGAGCGGAAAATGGGAACAATTCCCCGGAAGCAACTGAGATATCGCAAGCTCCTAAAATGTTTTATTATTCTGGAACCAGTTACACCATGTATATCATCAAGTGTTCTGTTTGAAAATATATTAGACTAGCTGAGTACCTAGCATGGCCAGGTACTCAGCTACACTCCAAACCTGGAACTGCCATGTTTTTATTCCAATCTTTCTCTCTCCACCTGCAATCAGCCCTCTCTCTCCACTTCCTCCACCCCCCCCCCCTCTGTTCATTCCCACCATTCCTCTCTCTATCCACCTCCTCCACCCCCACTCTCCATCCATCTTCCCCTGTTCTCTCTCTGTCTGTCTCCTCCTCCCCTCTCGCTGCCAATCTCCTCTCTCTCTCTCTCTCTCTCTCTCTCTCTCTCTATCTATCTATCTATCTCTCTGCCCCTCCCCTTCTGTTTATCTCCCCTTCCGTACTCAAATTCAGTCTCTCCCTCATGCTCTCAATCTCTCTGCCCATCTCTTCATCTCCACTCTCTCTGACCACCTCCCCCTATCTCCTCCCCTTTTCTTCTCATGTCCGTCTCCTCCTCTTCCCTTTCTCTGAAATTTCCTCCTCCCTCTCTGTCCCTTCATCTCGTCCTCTGCCTTCTCTCTGTGTAGTCCTCTCCATCTCCTGTCCATCTCCTCCTCTCCACTCTTCCTGTCTATTTCATCCTCCCCTACCTCTATCCACCTCCTCTTCCTATCCCTACCATCACCTCATCCTCACGTCTCCTTCCGCATTATCACACTGACCCACATAGGAGGTTCGTGACTCTTACTGCTACTGTATTCTTTCCCAGATTGTAACTTAGACAACATTTCTAATTAGTGAGATGAATGGCAGCTAGCTCTAAATGTGCTGAATGGAGAAAAATGTAAGTTATTGCAGGTGAGTAGGAAAAAGTAATCCATAACGTTCGAATACAGCATTAGCAGTGTGCTGCTTGCCCAGTGACGTCGATTAAATACTCCCAGGCGTAACTTTACAAAGCGATATGAAATGGAATGAGTATCTAAAGACTACAGCACGGAAGGCGAATTGTCGACGGGTTTGTATAGAGAATTTTAAGAAAGGCTGGTCCATCTGTCAAGGATACCGTACATGGGACACTAGTGCGAGTCATTCTTGAGTAACGCTCGAGTGTTTTGGATGCACAGCAGGTTGTACTAAACGAAGATATAGAAGTAATTCAGAGGCGCGCTGCTAGATTTGTTACCAGTAGGTGTGAAGAACATGCACATATTACAGAGATGCTTTGGGGAACTCAAATGGGAATTATTGGAGGGAAGGTGACGTTCTTTTCGAGGAGCATTCTTGAGAAAGTTTAGAGAACCATTATTTGAGGCTGATTGCAGAATGATTCTACTGCTGCCAACGTACATTTTGCGGAAGAATTACGAAGAGTACAGAGATTAGGATTAGTACGGAGGCGAATACACTGAAGCGACGAAGACACTGCTACACGTGCCTAATATCGTGTAGAGCCCCCACGAGCACGGAGAAGTGCCGCAACACGACGTGGCATGGACTCAATTAATGGCTGAAGTAGTGCCGGAGGGAATACAACACCATGAACCCTGCAGGGCTGTCCATAAATCCGTGAGAGTTCGAAGGGGTGGAGATCTCTTCTGAACAACACGATGCAAGGCTTCGCAGACATGCTCAGTAATGTTCATGTTTGGGGAGTTTAATGGCCAGCCGGAGTGTTTAAACTCAGAAGAGTGTTGCTGGAGCCACTTTGTAGCAGTTCTGGACATGTGGGGTGTCCCATTGTCCTGCTGGAATTGCCCAAGTCCGTCGGAAAGCACAATGAACATGAATGGATGCGTGCGATCAGCCAGGATGATTGTAAGTACGTGTCACCTGTCAGAGTCGTATCTAGACGTATCAGGGATCCCATATTACTCCAACTGCACTCACCCCACACCATTACAGAGCCTCCACCAGCTTGCTCATATGCTGATATGTAGGGTCCGTGGATTCATGAGGTTGTCTCCATACCCGTACACGTTCATCCGCTCGATGCAATTTGAAACTAAACTCGTCTGACCAGGAAACATGTTTCCACTCTTCAACAGTCCAATGTCGGTGATGACGGGCCCAGGAGAGACGTAAAGCTTTGTGTTGGGCAGTCATCAAGGCTACACGAGTTGACCTTCGGCTCCGAAAGCCCATATCCATGGCGTTTTGTTGAGTGGTTCTCACCCTGAGACTTGTTGATGGTTCAGCATTGAAATCTGCAGCAATTTGCGGAAGGGTTGCACCTCTGGCACGTTGAACGATTCTCTTCAGTCGTCGTTGGTCCTGTCCTTGCAGGATCTTCTTCAGCCGCAGCGATGTTGGAGATTTGATGGTTTGCAGAATGCCTGATATTCGTGGTAGACTCGTGAAATGGTCGTACTAGAAAATTCGTACTTCATCAATACTTCGAGGATGCTGTGTCCCATTGCTCGTACGCCGACTATAATACCACGTCCAAACTCACTTAAATCTTGATAACCTGCCACTGTAGCAGCGGTAACCGACCTAACAACTGCGCCAGACATTAGTTGTAGTCCGCAGCGCCGTATTCTGTCATTTTACATATCTCTGAATTTGAATACACATATATATATACCAGTTTCTTTGGCGCTTCATTATAGATAGTCGTTTCCGCTTCACCCTGTTTGCGAGTGGAACTGGTAAGGAAATAACTAGCAGTATTAGAGGTTATCCTCCACCACGCACCGAACGTGGCTTGTGGAGTATGTGTGTGGACGTATCTCTAATTTTACTGAAATCGTTACAGGAGTTTAGGGTGAGTTTTTTACCAGTGGCTTTGCCCGCATTTATACCTATCAAATATATTTCAAGCATACTTAACATTCGTCTCGCATATTATACATATATTTCACCTGTATGTCTAGCGAATTACGTCCTGCAGTTTCATTTTCAAGCAGTTCAATGTTTATAACGACATGTCTTGCGAACTATGTGCTGTAAAATGACAGAATTTTGCAGGTACATTCAGCGGTATATGTGCCTGCTGTCTGCGAGATGTGTTGCGAATAGGATTAGTAGTGAAGAAGTAATGAATTAAAACGTCATGCATGATGCAGCAGTTTATCACGCATACTAGTTTTTATCTCCTGAACTATGAATTCGTACGAAGATACTCTACTGTCCATTAGTACTGCTACAACAAGAAGAAATGCAGATGATAAACGGGTATTTATTGACCAAATATATTATACTAGAACTGACATGTGATTACATTTTCACGCAGTTTGGGTTCACAGATCCTGAGAAATCAGTGCCCAGAACAACCACCTCTGGCCGTAATAACGGCCTTGATATGCCTCGGCATTGAGTCAAACAGAGCTCGGATGGCGTGTACAGGTACAGCTGCCCATGCAGCTTCAACACGATACCACAGTTCATCAAGAGTAGTGACTGGCGTATTGCGATGAGCCACTTGCTCGGCCACCATTGACCAGACGTTTCCAATTGGTGAGAGATCTGGAGAATATGCTGGCCAGGGCAGCAGTCGAACATTTTCTGTATCCAGAAAGACCCGTACAGGACCTGCAACATGCGGTAGTGCATTATCCTGCTGAAATATAGGGTTTCGGAGGGATCGAATGAAGGGTAGATCCACGGGTCGTAACACATTTGAAATGTAATGTCCACTGTTCGAAGTGCCGTCAATGCGAACAAAAGGTGACCGAGACGTGTAACCAGTGGCACCCCATATCATCACGCCGGGTGATACGCCTGTATGGCGATGACGAATACACGCTTCCAATGTGCGTCCAACGCGATGTCGCCAAACACGGATGCGATCATCATGATGCTGTAAACAGAGCCGGGATTCATCCGAAAAAATGACGTTATGCCATCCGTGCACCCATGTTCGTCGTTGAGTACGCCATCTCAGGCGCTCCTGTCTGCGATGCAGCGTCAAGGGTAACCGTAGCTCTGGCCTCCGAGCTGATAGTCCATGCTGCTGTAAACATCATCGAACTGTTCGTGCAGATGGTTGTTGCCTTGCAAACATCCCCATCTCGTGGCTGCACGATCCGTTACAGCCATGCGGAGAAGATGCCTGTCATCTCAACTGCTAGTGATACGAGGCCGTTTGGATCCAGCACGGCGTTCCGTATTATCCTCCTGAACCCAGCGATTCCATGTTCTCCTTACAGTCATTGGATCTCGACCAACTCGAGCAGCAATGTCGCCATACGATAAACCGCAATCGCGATAGAATACAATCCGATCTTTAAAAGTCGGAAACGTGATGGTACGCATTTCTCCTCCTTACACTAGGCATCACAACAACGTTTCACCAGGCAACGCCGGTCAATTGCTGTTTGTGCATGAGAAATGGTTGGAAACTTTCGTCATGTCAGCACGTTGTAGGTGTCACCACCGGCGCCAAACTAGTGTGAACGCTCTGAAAAGCTAATCATTTGGATATCACAGCATCTTCTTCCTGTCGGTTAAATTTCGCGTCCGTAGTACGCCATCTTCGCGGTGTAGCAATTTTAATGTTCAGTAGTGTATACTTTTGTAAGTGCATTCAGAAGTAGATGCGAAAATGTCTGCGAAAAGTGTCGCGAATACAGTAAGTAGCAAAGAAGTAATAAAGAAAATGTCATGGTCCATGTGGCAGTTTTGCTACATGAACAGGGAAAATGTAGTAAGCATGAATGTTTTTCCTTTCATCATTTTCTTGGGGTAGTCAGCGAGATAACTTTCTTAACGATCTGAAATTATGTGTAAAGTTTGTTGCAAGTCTCTAAGTGTTCTCATTCTCAAATACTGGATGAACTTAACCTGGGTGGCGGGCTATACTGCTTTTTCACGCCTCAGTGATTGTTTGCAGCCAGTAAATGACGAGTGTACAAGTTGGGTTGAAATCGGTCAATTGGCTTAGGAGGAGATATCCGTACTTACATATATACATACATAGGTATACTCATTTTTTACAATATTTATGGATACCCATTTACCATTGTAACTATTGGTGCCATAGAGTTTGACATGACTGTGTTCCGGCCATGAAAATGTCATGCCACACTCAAAGTTTTAATGTCTGCGACGCGATGACTTATACTGATGCGACAGAACATTATGACCACCTCCCTTATAGCCGGTACCTCTACCTTTCACACGGATAACAGCGGCGATGCAAAGAAGTAATGACGCCTTGGGAGGTCGCTGGAGGGATTTGGCACCGCATCTGCACACACAAGTCAACAGATTCCCACAAATTCAAGGGAGAGGGCCGATGACCTCTAACGCCACGTTCAATCACATCCCAGATGTGTTCGGTGGGGTTCAGATCTGGTGAGTTGGGCGGTCAGCACGCCAATTGGAACTCGTCACTGTGTTCCTCGAGCCACTCCATCACACTTTATCCCGTTGAAAAATGTCACTGCTGTCAGCAAACGTGATCTTCATAAAGGGTATACATGGTCTGCGACCAATGTAGGGTACTCCTTGGCCGCCATGGAGCATTGCACGATCTCCACTGGACCCATTAATGCCCACGTGAATATTCACCAGAGCATTATGGGGCCACCAACAGCTTGTTTCCGTCCCGCAGTACACGTGTAAAGGAGCTGTTCCCCTGGAAGACGAGACTGATTCACTCCCCTCCCCCCATCGTCGTGATCAACAAGGTATCGAGAGTTTCATCAGACCACGCAACGATCTGCCGCTGCGCCAACGTCCAGTGCCGGTGGTCACGTGCCCATTTCAGTCGTATCTGCCGATGTCTTGGTGTAAATATTGGCACATACATGAGTAGTCGGCTCCAGAGACCCATCGTTAGGAGATTTCGGTGCGCTGTGTATTCAGACACAGTTGTACTCTGCCTATCATTAAAGTCTCAAGTTAGTTCCACCACAGTTCGCCGCCTGTCCTGTTTTACAAGTCTATCCAGCCTACTACGTCAGACGTCTGTAAAGAGGGGTAGAAGTGGGTTCACGCTGGTTCTCCCACGGGTTGAAGACACTCACGACAGCACTCTTCGAACATCCAACTAGTCGTGGATCTTCTGAAATGCTGGCGCCGAGCCTCCGGCGCATCACAATCAGCCCTCGCCCAAACTCAGATAGACCACGAGCCTTCCCCATTCTACACACAGACAGTACACTCACTGATACTACATGAACCGTGCGAGTGTCTGACTAGCAGTCGTTCTTCGCCAGATGGTGCTGTTATTGCTTGGACGGGTTTATATCGACAGTTGGTTGCTGGTCGTAATGTTCTGGCTGATTGTGCACAGTACGAATGTAAAATAATATTTTTTTGTAGCTGCTTGACATGGTTTTACATCAAATTGTCTTTTTTGTGATTCACGGTCAGTGATTATCACTCACTGATTTGATTGGTACTTCATTTCTTCCGTAAATAGGTAGTCCCACCCCTTAAATACACTAAGAGATAGGCGGAAAGTAATCCGTCATTGGAGATTTTTCTCTGTATGTATAACGTTAATTTTCACTTTTATTTTTTGTGCAGCACTGCTCTTACTGAGATGTCTGTTGTGATGCTAATTCTCGTTTATTGGCAATAACAGATTTGGGATTATGGTTTCTTTCAAAAAATATCCAAATGTGTGTGAATTCCTGTGGGACCAAACTGCTGAGGTCATCGGTCCCTAGACATACACACTACTTAAACCAACTTAGGCTAAGTACAACACACACACCCGTGCCCGAGGGAGGACTCGAACCTCCGGCGGGAGGCGCCGCCCAATTCGTGACATGGCACCTCAAACCGATCGGCCACTCCGCGTGGCTATGGAGTCTTTAGTCAGCTGGAAACTTGTCGTTTTCAAATTAAAAAAAAAGGGGCTGCCCCGAGGAAATGTTCCCTGAAGCTTCAGCACTACTGTGATGTTCATTCATGATATGTTTTCATTTCAGTATTATTCTAGTGCTGTGTTATGTTCCCATTTTTTCTTCTTGAATATTTTCCTATGTATCCTCTAGATGCCATGTAATATATTCGCCTAACTCTTCCTCTTATGATTCCGGCTTGTCTGACCGTGAGGTACATAACATTTGCAATGAATCTGACACGATAGTTCAGGCTACGTCATTGTTTTAGTTTACTTTCGTTTCTCGCATTTCTCGCTTAATGCAAGAACTGGTCCTACACCCCTCGATTCTTTTTACACGTAATCTTTCCTGAATACCGAACTACCTACAGCGATGAAATTAATGATCATACCATGATTTATGGTAGGTCTGAAAAAACCAATCATTGCTTGCACTGAGCGTTATTATGCGAGTACCCAGACACCTCCACTCCTCTGCAAGCCTTACTGACTCATTCGTCTAAGACACAAATCTTAATGACTCACAGATTTAAGAAACAGGTGCTAAACAGAAGTGGCAAAAATGAGAAATATTACAGTAACATATTTAAAATTTCGATTCCGTTCAGTGTCGAATTTTGGATTTTAGGGTAATGTTAGGAACCAAATGTGCGTTCATTAGATGTGGAATGACAATATGCGCCTACCTCTGAAAAAAATTACTGAGGCAGAAGTTTTCTTCAGCAAAATAGTAAAAATACACAGCATTTGAAGTTGTATTACGTACATTTCCTGATTAAGGAAGTATTTGCTGTTCTGATAATAGATTATTCTTATTGTTGCAGCACTTATCAGCCAGTAGACCGTTAGTAGTGGGGTAATGGCGGTATCACCCCAATTTGTCAGTGCAGACTGACTACATCCAGGGGAAAACTTGACTGATTTACGACCCCCTCCTCTTAACCAATTGTTCTGTTAATTGATTTATGACCCCCTGGGGATTATCCACCCTTCCGAGAAAGTCCCCCACCCTTTCCCACCCCTCTGGAAACCTCCAACCCTCCCCCCCTCCCCCTTGCCGTTACAACACACATTCAGGCCTGAGATATTCGAACAGCTCACTTTCACACTAACGATTTGATTAACTTATTAATGAAAACAATAAATTAATTAATCCTTCCTCCTCTGGTAAATCCCCAGTCCCCCTCTGAGTCTGTTCGTGTGTCGCAGACGTCTCTCACGAGCCAGGGTACACCTGAGTCAGTGCTCAAGTGTGGGTCCGCATCCGATCATCATTCCAGGTATAATGTGTGGTGGATCCACACTCGAACACTCACTCAGACCTACTCTGCGTCATGAGAGACATACATGACAGATGCACTGTTACAGATATAAGGAAAGCAGAGCAAATGCATTCTATCTGCGGAATATGTGGTTAGACGTGACTGGATGCATTCGAGTATAGTGCTACACTGTACCTTTGGATCAGAAGAATAGTGCTTTTTCGCTAGGTGTTAACAACTGTGCTACATTTACAAGCAATTTTGGAATATGTTGCGAGAAGTGATGCCATGATTGGATGGACAAAAGTGACATAAAATCGCTGAAATTACGAAAGTTGATAGAAAATATGTATAAATTGAGGTAAAATGCGCCACAATGTGGGGAAACAGGCGTAATGTAGCAGTACTTGCATGTCTTTTGCGTGATGCAGAAAAATTCTTGTATGTGGGAATGACAATGTGACAGCTACAGGAATACGAGAAGAAGGTGACATGAAAGCACAGGGAACCAGGGAAATAGTGATTTTTCGTCGACAGCGACAAGGCGGCTGGAATAGATTGTTTAATGTGGATGACCACCAAATGTAGAGTAATAAATTTATATAAGTAGGATCACAAGCCCAGGTTTGACCTCTAAGTTATCTGCAACCACCTTACACATTTTTATAAAGTTTACTTAGCTAAAGAACGTTGTATTACCAGCTGAAGGACTGCAATATAAAACTATAGAATGGATCGCATGTTTGACCCTGTGCAAGACTGTTTACGTGTTTGAAATCCTAGCAAACAGTACTTACAATGAACCTCTCTGTATTCTCCGCCAATGACAACCATGCGGTGTCAGCTAACAAATACCTTACAGAAGGGTTGCTGTATTGTTTTTTACCAGCGTTGTGCTGTATGTCTATTGAAGTAATAGTGATACATGAAAGTTGATTGCTGTCTTTGATGGTTTCCTGGAAAAGAGTATCTTCTGCCTCCAAATTGACATGGATCTGTGTCAAAGGATCATAAAAAAGTAGATGAAGTGATCGGCTGAGAGGAGTTGTAACGAGGTATGATTTAGTGCTAGACCGATGTTGCATTCCAGAGAGGGAGGGTGATGTTGCTGGAGGTCATTATTCACGCATTTAACCATTTTCCCCATTGTTCTCTCGCGGTGCATCAGTTGTGTGGTATAACTTGCAATCGACTCGTATGCAACTGCGTTTTCGGTGTGTGACTATCTACCTGTGATAATTAGCAGCAAACCTCTCCATACCACAGTCAACAGAAGACTTGCAAAGCATGTGTGATGAATGATGTCCATCAACGGAAAACCTATTTCAACACTCTTGTCCAGAGGAAAGAAGATACATGCAAAGTACTCCATTTCTCTGCCACATCTTGTACATAAATCGAGTCCTCCGTTTCATAACTGCACTGAATCTAAGTGACAGGTGTTTGTAAGGTACTGCAAACCCTATGTATAAATCTGCTTGACAGTTGTCTTGTTTACAGAATTAGTGCTACATGGTGCATAATTTCACATATCAAACACTGATGCTATGTATTTGTCTGTTTCCTTGTAAGAGCCATTCTTCGTCACTGAAGACCGTTTATAGGGCTGATGCCAGCATATTATAATTTCTGAACCATAATCGGATGTGAACAGAAGGTGCTATACACTTCTGGAAAGCTATGTAGTGCACGTATCACAGAAAATCTGTGTTTTCTGTAGTGCAGAAGGAAGTTGTTTTATCATGTTAAAGTTTGTCGCTGTTGTGAGTGGGACAGAAAATCTGTAGGTTGGACGTATGTCAGATGCTTTAGAGAATTAAGAGTGGTGCACTTCATATGACTAATATTTTGAAAACCGCATGGCTTTAACATTATAGGGTGTTTAAGTGTAGAACTGTGTGGCCTTAAGAATGCATGTGTTTAAATTATGTGAGCATTTCTCTCTTGCCAGTACCTTCTTGCTACTGGCCCTAGACACTTGAACAATACTTAAGAATTGATAACACAGTTTATTTACATCAAATGCTTCAGAATCCGTCCATCTGGCGTTCCATCATGCATAAACCACTCATTTATTCTTGTTGTTGTTGTTGTTGTGGTCTTCAGTCCTGAGACTGGTTTGATGCAGCTCTCCATGCTACTCTATCCTGTGCAAGCTTCTTCATCTCCCAGTACCCACTGCAACCTACATCCTTCTGAATCTGCTTAGTGTATTCATCTCTTGGTCTCCCTCTACGATTTTTACCCTCCACGCTGCCCTCCAATGCTAAATTTGTGATCCCTTGATGCCTCAAAACATGTCCTACCAACCTATCCTTTCTTCTAGTCAAGTTGTGCCACAAACTTCTCTTCTCCCCAATCCTATTCAACACCTCCTCATTAGTTATGTGATCTACCCATCTAATCTTCAGCATCCTTCTGCAGCACCACATTTCGAAAGCTTCTATTCTCTCCTTGTCCAAACTACTTATTGTCCATGTTTCACTTCCATACATGGCTACAGTCCATACAAATACTTTCAGAAAAGACTTCCTGACACTTAAGTCTATACTCGACGTTAACAAATTTCTCTTCTTGAGAAACGCTTTCCTTGCCATTGCCAGTCCACATTTTATATCCTCTCTACTTCGACCATCATCAGTTATTTTACTCCCTAAATAGCAAAACTCCTTTACTACTTTAAGTGTCTCATTTCCTAATCTAATTCCCTCAGCATCACCCGATTTAATTTGACTTCATTCCATTATCCTCGTTTTGCTTTTGTTGATGTTCATCTTATATCCTCCTTTCAAGACGCTGTCCATTCCGTTCAACTGCTCTTCCAAGTCCTTTGCTGTCTCTGACAGAATTACAATGTCATCGGCGAACCTCAAAGTTTTTACTTCTTCTCCATGAATTTTAATACCTACTCCAAATTTTTCTTTTGCTTCCTTTACTGCTTGCTCAATATACAGATTGAATAACGTCGGGGAGAGGCTACAACCCTGTCTCACTCATTTATTCTTAAGCGTCTGTTATAACATCACAATACCCTCACATCTACTATACACTGAAAATTGGTGCTAACCTCCCCGATATGTGTGCGTCTGGGGAGAACCTGAGCACTTGGATGGATGCCATGAGTGAGATTAGTGCGGAACAGTCTTAGCTGAATAATAGTAATGGATTCAGCTTGGTCTGGTCCTTCAGGAGGTGTGGAACGAAACAGGTATCGTACCCACACGTTCCTGGTCAGCTGCAAATTAAAACATTGACAGTGTTGCAGGAAGAGTTGCTCAAAGACAATGCAGAGAGATGTTTCCATCTCCAAATTTACCTTATGAATGCGAGGATACTGTGTGACTCCCATCCACACAGTGAAAGATGGGAAATTGTAATCATAAATTATGATCCTTGATCGAAGTGCTTGAAATATGTGGATAACCTTTCTGCATCGGTATAAGATAGTGTCTGGTATACTTTGGTATACATCCTTGATAATTAACCATGAATGGATGTACTATACAGTCATCTATCTACACTCACAGTCTAGCATATGGTACACATGAAGTAGTGAATGGGTAGTTTAGTGATGATAGAGAAACTGGGAAGCATGCTGCCATGTCATTGGTCGGCATTGAAATTACAGAAAAATTGGTAAAGTTGCTAAAATTCATCACTCTGTCAACTATGGTGCTTATTACAGTACATTGCCCCATATCAACAGTGTCTTTCCCATCACCTCTTAGTCTGTTGATTACCACATAATGAGTGACTAACACCACTTATTTGAGGTGCTGAGACCCTTGGTGGGAGAAATAGCTTCCAGGGATGGCCAGCACCAAAACAGTGATTGCACACATGGCTCCAATATGAGGAATCAACGCTCTTGGTCACTTTGAAATGGAACACCTAGGTACCTGCTACCCCATCACTGTAAAAGATGAGATTATATGTAGAGGTCATCACCATTGGGCAGCTGTTTGGAAATGCTTCACAATGCCACTCATTCTTCCAGTTTCCATATGTTGCGATGTCATCCACATTTCTGTCAGTAAACAAACATTGCCTCTGTATTCTATTTGAACTATCCTGTGTGTTGTGGGAGCAGTGATGTCCAGCTTTCTTTGAGAGCAAATGCATCGAAGTGTGTTAACAGTCTGTGCAAGCGACTTCGACCACTGACCACCTGTTCCAGGGGTCCAGGGACAATGCCTGTATATTTAATAGGAGCGCCACATATGCTCGATATCAGTATGCAGATGGTATTTGTTTTTCGATATATCAAGGAGAGGGGGATGTGGTAATATCTTATTGAGTTTTCTACCAGGTGCCGTTGGCAAAGGTTTTTGTAGTTCATAGTTTTTTCTCTCTTGGATGGTACAAAATCACGAGGCTAGAGAGAATGTTTGGGTGACAGACATGAATGCTCCCTGATGGATGCAGATGTCCTTTGGACTGCATCACCTGCAATGTAGTTTGGAAATGCACTGTAACGCAGTAGTAAAAACTTTGTCCTTCTTCCAGTTCCCATATGATGCGCTATCTTCTTAATTTTCCCAATAAGAAACACAACAATAGCTACTTCTACTGTCTCTTCTACCACCTCATGTTGCAAGAGAAACCTTCAATTGGCGCTGGCCTTACACATTGTACAAAGTTGGCGGTGTTAGAACGACACGTTCCCATTTCCAGTGAGTGGTCAAAACATGGTCCTCTTGCATAAACTCAGCTCACCCTGTTTCTCCAAGGGATGCAGAAGGTGGTAGGTGTTGAACTCTCTGACTTACTCTCAATTCAGGTTTCAATTGGAATGATCACGTGGACAAAGCTTCAGGGATGGCGGGGCAGAGATTGAGGAACATTTACAAGATGCAGAGGGACTGTCTAAAACCACGCTACGGTTTTGCTGTATGGGGTCAATGGCAGATTGGTTCGAAAAAGGTGACTCGTTTCGAGATATGAGAGGGTCACGAATATGATACACAAGTGACTGTAATCATTAAAAGACACCTTCACAGGATGTAACACAACTATGTGGTTGAATGGAGAGAAAAATGGTTCAAACGGCTCCGAGCACTATGCGACTTAACTTCTGAGGTCATCAGTCGCCTAGAACTTAGAACTAATTAAACCTAACTAACCTAAGGACATCCCATACATCCATGCCCGAGGCAGGATTCGAACCTGCGAGCGTAACTGTCGTTCGGTTCCAGACTGCAGCGCCTAGAACCGCACGGCCACTCCGGCCGGCTGAATGGAGAGACTTGATTCCAAACTGCAGACAGCTTTTCTACCAAAAAGTGTAGCACTATAGAGCTGAAATGACAGCGTATTGGTCACAGGATTTTGTACATTTCTTATGACTTCAATCTACTATTGAACTTTTTTAAAGTGATTCCTCACATAGCGCACCATCTGCTGTATGTAACCATTCTCAATCAGACACTACCTTCCCTCGCCTATAACCCTGTAGATGAATCGCAGAATCTCAGTTACACTGTTTACATGGTATCAAGAAAAAATGTGTTACAAATACTGTTTATTAGCATGGGAAATATCTAGCAACAGTAAGAAGCAGTTGCAAGTATCGCCTTAATACCACGTTGTTTAGCCAAATCACATTCTAAATTCAGTGATAAGGGTGAATTTATTACGAACTTACAACACTGGCGACCTGCATCCAGACTTTTGGATACACTCTTTATGCTCACCATCTACAGGGTGGTCCATTGATAGTGACTGGGCCAAATATCTGACGAAATAAGCGTCAAACGAAAAAACTACAAAGAACGAAACTTGTCTAGCTTGAAGGGGGAAACCAGAGGGCGCTATGGTTGGCCCGCTAGATGGCGCTGCCATAGGTAAAACGGATATAAACTGCGTTTTTTTAAATAGGAACTCCCACTTTTTACTACATATTCGTGTCGTACGTAAAGAAATATGAATGTTTTAGTTGGACCACTTTTTTCGCTTTGTGATAGATGGCGCTGTTATAGTCACAAACGTATAGGTACGTGGTATCACGTAACATTCCGCCAGTGCGGACGGTATTTGCTTCGTGATACGTTACCCGTGTTAAAATGGACCGTTTACCAATTCCGGAAAAGGTCTATATCGTGTTGAAGTATGGCTATTGTGATCAAAATGCCCAACGGGCGTGTGCTATATATGCTGCTCGGTATCCTGGACGATATCATCCAAGTGTGCAGACCGGATAGTTACGTTATTTAAGGAAACAGGAAGTGTTCAGCCACATGTGAAACGTCCACCACGACCTGCAACAAATGATGATGCCCAAGTAGGTCTTTTAGCTACTGCCGCAGCTAATCCGCATGTCAGTAGCAGACAAGCTGCGTGAGAATCGGGAATCTCAAAAAGTCGGTGTTGAGAATGCTACATCAACATTGATTGAACTCGTACCATATTTCTATGCACAAGGAATTGCATGGCGACGACTTTGAACGTCGTGTACAGTTCTGCCA
This sequence comes from Schistocerca nitens, assembly GCF_023898315.1. Classification (NCBI taxonomy): domain Eukaryota; kingdom Metazoa; phylum Arthropoda; class Insecta; order Orthoptera; family Acrididae; genus Schistocerca; species Schistocerca nitens. The sequence continues at coordinate 37,412,022 of NC_064620.1, forward strand.
CTGGGCAAAAGAGAAATTGCGCAATGATGACAGATTTTTTGGACGCGTTCTATTTAGCGACGAAGCGTCATTCACCAACAGCGGTAACGTAAACCAGCATAATATGCACTATTAAGCAACGGACAATCCACGATGGGTGCGACAAGTGGAACATCAGCGACCTTGGCGGGTTAATGTATGGTGCGGCATTATGGGAGGAAGGATAATTGGCCCCCATTTTATCGATGGCAATATAAATGGTGCAATGTATGCTGATTTTCTACGTAATGTTCTACCGATGTTACTACAAGATGTTTCACTGCATGACAGAATGGCGATGAACTTCCAATATGTTGGATGTCTGGCACATACCTCGCGTGCGGTTGCAACGGTATTGAATAGCATATTTCATGACACGTGGATTGGTCGTCGAAGCACCATACGATGGCCCGCACGTTCAGCGGATCTGACGTCCCCGGTTTTCTTTCTGGGGGGAAAGTTGAAGGATATTTGCTATCGTGAACCACCGACAACGCCTCACAACACGCGTCAGCGCATTGTCAATGCATGTGCGAGCATTACGGAAGGCGAACTACTCTATGTTAAGGGGAATGTCGTTACACGTATTGCCAAATGCATTGAGGTTGACGGTCACCATTTTGAGTTTTTATTGCATTAATGTGGTATTTACAGTTAATCACGCTGTAACAGCATATGTTCTCAGAAATGATAAGTTCACAAAGGTACATGTATCACATTGGAACAACCGAAATAAAATGTTCAAACATACCTAAGTTCTGTATTTTACTTTAAAGAAACCTACCTATTACCAGCTGTTCGACTAAAATTGTGAGCCATATGTTTGTGACTATTGCAGCGCCATCTATCACAAATCGAAAAACGTGGTCCAAATAAAACATTCATATTTCTTTACGTACTACACGAATATGTAATAAAAATGGGGGTACCTATTTTAAAAAATGCAGTTGATATCCGTTTGGCCTATAGCAGCGCCATCTAGCGGGCCCACGATAGCGCCACCTGGTTTCCCCCTTCAAGATAGTCGAGTTTCGTTCTTTGTAGATTTTTCGTTTGAGGCTTATTTCGTGAGCTATTTGGCCAGGTCACGATGAATGGACCACCCTGTGTATTCAATATCACAGTATTTGTGTTTAGAAACACTTCATTCTTAAGCACTACCATACTTCGATTTGTAACGCATGTGTGGTTTTTAACATGGTTATCATTAGCAATACTTGTGTGTGACTGTGCTACCAAGACCGTTATTTATGCAGAGTGACAGTAATATAGTCATTGCAGTCGTGATTGTAATTGCATGGTGATGATAATGATGTTTGTTTGTGGGGCGTTCAACATCGCTGTCATCAGCTCCCATACAAATTCCAATCTTTCCATTTACAGTCTCGCAACTACCCAGATGTTGATGACATGACGATAACACAAACACCCAGTCCCCAGGTAGAGAAAATCCCCGACCAGGCCGGGTATCGAACCATGGACCAAATAGCATGATCCTTACACAAAATGTTTGTTGGAGGCAGTAATGTCAAATGCTGGTTCTCAATAGTGTTCCTCTAAAAGAACATCATTTTCCTTGTAATGATTCCCATCTGAACTGCCTGATGAGAGCAATCAGGCTGCTGAAAAAAAAATACTTGTCATGCAAAGTTACTCTCATGATCAGTTTAATTAATCAGCCTATCAATTTGATATCAATGAGGTGCCACCTGGCACGTGGAAGCGGTGGCTAGGGTACGACAGATGTGATTCAGAAGTTGGAGTGGTAATCAGGCCTTTTTTCGTTGCAGCGATGTCTTTTAATGCAATTTCAACTGCCACCTACACAGAGAGAGTGATATGTAGTATAAACCTGATACAGAATGTGCAATGGCTGCCAGTAGGAGTGGACACAAGGAGTCGGCGATCGGAAGTCAGGGACTAGCTCAGCCTGTGAAAGGAGCGTAGGTACAAAGAAAGTTGCGACCTGTGTTGTCTTTTATGGTAGGGAGGGCTAGTGAAATGACTAGTGTGCTGGTTCAGTGGCGACAGAAGTGGACATGCGTGTTATGTGAGAAGACTGGATATGACGGCTGTTTGTGCTGGACGATTATTCCTCCCATGCAAATTGATCGTTTGACTGCTTGGTGACAGTCTCTTTTACCTATGAGCGTTTGGTACTGTGGGTGTGCAGCTGCTGGAGGATGGGTGTGCAGCTGCCAGCATATCTGGTATGTGTGCAGGTCTCTCCTGAATGGCGTCCATAAGACGGTGTGTTGTCCCTGCTGGTGTCAGACAGCGCGACGACCACAGCTCCCATAAGTTGCCAGATGGCACACACCTCAGTACCGCAAATATGTTTGTGATCAGAAGGAATCAAGTAGAATGTTATGACAGGAATTTGTCTTCTATCAGTATCAGAGACTTGCCGCTTTCGTTTGGGGATTAGTACGACTTCCAGACTGCATGCTGTAAAAGCCGGCTGATGGTGTGGCGACTTCCAACAGATGTGGGGCATGAGTGGGCATACTATGGTCTCTTGGACACTGGAACACGGTGCTGCCTAGTTAAGCAGTCAGGGCGTGTGTGAGCAGCACCGTGTATATGGTTAGTCATGTTGACAGTATCCCTTGTGCAATCAGAACAAAAAGTGAGTACTTAATTACATCTTTTTGATGTGTTCTACAAAACCTGCAAGTTCAGTACAGCAGAGGATGATGAGAAGGAGAGATCCAACACTTGCGAATTGAATTTTATAAATAAACAGTACATCCTATGCTATGTAACTCAGTTTCCCTTCATGAGATCCTCCCTCTCCAGCCCAGACCAGCCAACCTCCAGTTGAAGGAGGAGTGGTGAGTTATGGGATTTACCAGAGGGGAAGGAGTTGATTAATTTTTTGATTTAATTAACTAGTCAATCAAACTGACAGAGTTGCAGGGGGCTATTCAAAGAAAATCAGGGCTTCAAGTGTGCTTATATTGACAAGGTGGTGGGAGGAGAGTTGGAGGTTTCCTGAGGGGTGAGGGAGGGATGTGTGGTGCAGGGTGGGAGGAGAGGGCTGGGACGTTTGCCAGGAAGGGTAGGTATTAATTAATTCATTGAATTAATTAATTAATCAATCATATTGGTAGAGTGGGAAGCGAGCTATTCAAATAACTGAGGCCTGAAAGTGTGCTTGTATCAGCGAGGTGGAGAGGGGAGGCTTGGAGGTTTACAGAGGTGTGGAAGGGGTGGATGTGGGCGGGAGTGGTTGGGGCTTTCTCATTGGGGTAATACCGCCATTACCCCACTATTACCGGTTTGATGCTGATTTACAAGTCAGTCCATACTTTGTGTGACTGTTCATCTCTACATCAACACCGCAACTTAGATATACACTACTGTTTGTGAAAATTGCGTCATCAAGAGACATGTCATTGCAATGCAATTTAATCCACATTTTTGGAGCATGACAATATACAAATGATTAGGATTATGGAACTGTATAAGCACATTGACGGACAGAATTCAGTATGGTGTGAAACTGTCACTTACTGCAATCGCCATGCGATGTAGCCGTGCGGTCTTAGGCGCCTTGTCACGGTCCGCGCGGTCCCCCCCCCCCCCCCCCCCCCCTATCGGTTGCTGTAATCCTCCCTCGCGAATGGGTGTGTGTGTTGTCCTTAATGTAAGTTAGTTTAAGTTACATTAAGTAGTTCGTAAGCTTAGGAACCGATTATCTCGGCAGTTTGGTCCCATAAGACCTTAAGACAAATTTCCAGCTTACTTACTACAATCAGTGACTCTAGACATGGTGGCATGGAATCAAAGAGGGCATGGGAATGGTGCTGGGGAATACATTGCCATACAATTTGTGTACATGTCCACAAAGCACTCACATCGGCTTCATGAGGACCAGAATGGGCAATTTGTCGATCGATCATATCACGAGCGATATGTCACTCCACCCTGCAGGCCAGGGAAGCAGTGGTACAAGTAGTTCTCCGAAGAAACCTTGCACATCCCTCACCACATGTGGCTGGCCATTGTCCTATTGAAATATAACACCTAAAACTACCTGCAGAAGACTCAATGCCTCGGTATCTAAAATGTCCGTGATGTAGTGACTGCAGTTTAGATTGCTCTCAATATGTAGGAGGCGAAATCTCTCGTTATCGCCAATGGCGCCCTAAACCAAAATATTTGGCGTTTGGGCATAGTGTTGCTTAACAATGCGCTCGGCCTGGTTTTATTCACCATTTAGGGTCTAACTCATGCGCGATCAACACTGTAGGACAAATTGAAGTGTAACACTACACTTGGCATGTTAGCATACAGTGACAGCGTTCATGTACCCATTTCGGTCTGAGGTATTGGCATTTTGTGGGCAGCGGAAGCCAATGTAATGGCACGCATGCCACCAGAGCAGCCGTCAATAGATGGCGTCACACCATCGATGCAGTCATGTCCACACACGTTCCAGTGCTCTATCACTGAACCAACACTGCGCCTGCATGGTAGCTCAGCGTGTTCCGTCTGAGGGCTGCTCGCCCTCTGTAATAAAAAAAAAATGAGTAAAGGAATCCACGATCAACTTGAACACATGTCTTGTGACGTCTGCCCAGACCAAACGTAACGGAAAAAAAACCACTGTAGACGTAGCTATTTTGTTGGTCACAGTCATGTGGACAACATGACCGTTATCCCGCGCTGTGATCACGTTGTGTGGTTCGTTGCTCACTCGTCACTGTGTACGATTTCTCCTGTTCACTGGGTCCACGCACACATCACTATCGAAGCTGTGTGCCATGTCTGAGCCACAGTGGCACAGACGTCATATTGTTGTCCTGTAGACCAAACATTCTGTCCCATTCAAACTCACTCACATGCAGATATTGCGCTTTTCACGTCTACATGCATACTGTACTTGCTTGCACGTTTCCACTTCATCCGACGGATCTACACTGACTGCGTATGGCGTAATTCTGACCCGTTTGTTGACGCAGTAAAGACCTACATGTATGTCTTCTCTCTACAGTCTTAATGACGTCTTATGTTTCCACTGTTCTACACATCTTCCTATTCTGGAGTGATTCAGACAATTCCTTCTGGGTGTTACTATTTACACAAACAATAATATATTTGGGACTGCTTATTGTATTCAAGCCTTTCGATTCTTGCCCTTGTATACTTTCTTGCATCACTAAAATGACTTTTCCTTAATGCCTCAATGTACCCTGACAACTCATCCCTTCTTTTAGTCAAGTTCCATTAATATCTTTTCTCTCCGAATCGTTTCAGTACCTCTTCATTAACAAACCATTAAATGGTTGCGAAAACACACTTGAACCTCTTAGCCACAAATAATCCTGATCTAATAGACAGCGTCATGACGGATAAAGGGATTAGTGAACACAAGGTCATTGTACCGAGGCTCAAAACCATATCAACCAAAACCACTAAAAATAAACGCAAAATATATCTATTTAAAACAGCTGATAAAAATTCACTTGATGCCTTCCTAAGAGAGAGTCTCCATTCCTTCCAAGCTAATTGTGTAAGTGTAGACCAGATATGGCTCAAATTCAAAGATACAGTATCGACAGCAATAGATAGATTCATACCGCATAAGTTAATAAGAGACGGGACTGATCCACCATGGTACACAAAACACGTCAGAACACTGTTACAGAAGCAACGAAAAAAGCATGCCAAATTCAGAAGAATGCAAAATCCCCGATACTGGCTAAGTTTCACGGAAGCTCGAAATTTAGTGCGGACGTCAATGCGAGACACTTTCAATAGTTTCCACACTGAAACATTGACTCAAAATACGGTAGAAAACTCAAAGAGATTCTGGTCATATGTAAAGTACACCAGTGGCAAAAGACAGTCAATACCGTCACTGCGCGATAGTGATGGAAATGTTACCGATGATGGTGCCACTAAAGCGGAGTTATTAAATACAGTTTTCCGTAATTCCTTCACTAAAGGAGACGAAGTAAATATTCCAGAATTCGAAACGAGAACAGCTGTTAGCATGAGTGACACAAAAGTAAACATCTTAGGTGTTGCGAAACAAATCACTTAAGAAAGGCAAGTCTTCCGGCCCTCATGGTATACCAGTCAGGTTCCTTTCAGCGTATGCAGACACAATAGAGCCTTCTTAGCAATCATATACAACCGCTCACTTGACGAAGGGTCTGTTCCTAAAGACTGGAAAGTAGCACAGGTCAAACCAATATTAAAGAAAGGAAATAGGAGTAACCCACTGAATTACAGATCCATATCACTGACCTCAATTTGCAGTAGGATTCGGGAGCATATACTGTACTCTAACACTATGAATCATCTTGAAGAAAATGACTTATTGATACACAGCCAACACGGAATCAGAAAATACCGTTCTTGTGCAACACAGCTATTATTACCATGAAGTAATGATTGCTGTCGATAAGGGATCTCAGATTGATTCCATATTCCTGGATTTCCAGAAGGCTTTTGATACCGTTCCTCACAAGCGACTAATAATCAAATTGCTAGCATATAGAGTATCGTCTCGGTTGTGTGACTGGATTCGCGATTTCCTCTCAGGGAGGTCACAGTTCGTAGCGATAGACGGTAAATCATCGAGTAGAACGGAAGTGATATCTGGTGTTCCGCAAGGTAGTGTCATAGGCCCTCTGCTGTTCCTGATTCACACAAATGATCTACGTGATAATCTGAGCAGCCCCCTTAAATTGTTTGCAGATGATGTTGTAATTTACCGTCTATTTAAATCATCAGACGATCAATTCCAATTACAAATGATCTAGAGAGGATTCCTGTATGGTGCGAAAAGTGGCAATTGGCACTAAACAAAGAAAAAAATGGTTCAAATGGCTCTGAGCACTATGCGACTTAACTTCGGAGGTCATCAGTCGCCTAGAACTTAGAACTAATTAAACCCAACTAACCTAAGGACATCACACACATCTATGCGCGAGGCAGGATTCGAACCTCCGACCGTAGCCGTCGCTCGGCTCCAGACTGTAGCACCTAGAACCGCACGGCCACTCCGGCCGGCTAAACAAAGAAAAGTGCGAGGTCATCCACATGGGTACCAAAAGAAATCCGACAAATTTTGGGTATACGACAAATCGCACAAATCTGAGGGCAGTCAATTCGACTAAATACCTAGGAATTACAATAACGAGCAACTTAATTTGGGAAGACTTTTTTTTGGTCATCAGTCTACTGACTGGTTTGATCCGGCCCGCCACGAATTCCTTTCCTATGCTAACCTCTCCATCTCAGATTAGCACTTGCAACCTACGTCCTCAATTATTTGCTTGACGTATTCCAATCTCTGTCTTCCTCTACAGTTTTTGCCCTCTACAGCTCCCTCTAGTACCATGGAAGTCATTCCCTCATGTCTTAGCAGATGTCCTATCATCCTGTCCCTTCTCCTTATCAGTGTTTTCCACATATTCCTTTCCTCTCCGATTCTGCGTAGAACCTCCTCATTCCTTACCTTATCAGTCCACCTAATTTTCAACATTCGTCTATAGCACCACATCTCAAATGCATCGATTCTCTTCTGTTCCGGTTTTCCCACAGTCCATGTTTAACTACCATACAATGCTGTAGTCCAGACGTACATCCTCAGAAATTTCTTAATCAAATTAAGGCCGGTATTTGATATTAGCAGACTTCTCTTGGCCAGAAATGCCTTTTTTGCCATAGCGAGTCTGCTTTTGATGTCCTCCTTGCTCCGTCCGTCATTGGTTATTTTACTGCCTACGTAGCAGAATTCCTTAACTTCATTGACTTCGTGACCATCAATCCTGATGTTAAGTTTCTCGCTGTTCTCATTTCTACTACTTCTCATTACCTTCGTCTTTCTCCGATTTACTCTCAAACCATACTGTGTACTCATTAGACTGTTCATTCCGTTCAGCAGATCATTTAATTCTTCTTCACTTTCACTCAGGATAGCAATGTCATCAGCGAATCGTATCATTGATATCCTTTCACCTTGTATTTTAGTTCCACTCCTGAACCTTTCTTTTATTTCCATCATTGCTTCCTCGATGTACAGATTGAAGAGTAGGGGCGAAAGGCTACAGCCTTGTCTTACACCCCTCTTAATACGAGCACTTCGTTCTTGATCGTACACTCTTATTATTCCCTCTTGGTTGTTGTACATATTGTATATGACCCGTCTCTCCCTATAGCTTACCCCTACTTTTTTCAGAATCTCGAACAGCTTGCACCATTTTATATTGTCGAACGCTTTTTCCAGGTCGACAAATCCTATAAAAGTGTCTTGATTTTTCTTTAGCCTTGCTTCCATTATTAGCCGTAACGTCAGAATTGCCTCTCTCGTCCCTTTACTTTTCCTAAAGCTAAACTCATCGTCACCTAGCGCATTCTCAATTTTCTTTTCCATTCTTCTGTATATTATTCTTGTAAGCAGCTTCGAAGCATGAGCTGTTAAGCTGATTGTGCGATAATTCTCGCACTTGTCAGCTCTTGCCGTCTTCGGAATTGTGTGGATGATGCTTTTCCGAAAGTCAGATGGTATGTCGCCAGACTCATATATTCTACACACCAACGTGAACAGTCGTTTTGTTGCCACTTCCCCCAATGATTTTAGAAATTCTGATGGAATGTTATCTATCCCTTCTGCCTTATTTGACCGTAAGTTCTCCATAGCTCTTTTAAATTCCGATTGTAATACTGGATCCCCTATCTCTTCTAAATCGACTCCTGTTTCTTCTTCTATCACATCAGACAAATCTTCACCCTCATAGAAGCTTTCAATGTATTCTTTCCACCTATCTGCTCTCTCCTGTGCATTTAACAGTGGAATTCCCGTTGCACTCTTAATGTTACCACCGTTGCTTTTAATGTCACCAAAGGTTGTTTTGACTTTCCTGTATACTGAGTCTGTCCTTCCGACAATCATATCTTTTTCGATGTCTTCACATTTTTCCTGCAGCCATTTCTTCTTAGATTCCCTGCACTTCCTATTTATTTCATTCCTCAGCGACTTGTACTTCTGTATTCCTGATTTTCCCGGAACATGTTTTTACTTCCTCGTTTCATCAATCAACTGAAGTATTTCTTCTGTTACCCATGGTTTCTTCGTAGCTACCTTCTTTGTACCTATGTTTTCCTTCCCAACTTCTGTGATGGCCCTTTTTAGAGATGTCCATTCCTCTTCAGCTGTACTGCCTACTGCGCTATTCCTTATTGCTGTATCTATAGCGTTAGAGAACTTCAAACGTATCTCGTCATTCCTTAGTACTTCCGTATCCCACTTCTTTGCGTATTGATTCTTCCTGAGTAATGTCTTGAACTTCAGCCTACTCTTCATCACTACTATATTGTGATCTGAATCTATATCTGCTCCTGGGTATGCCTTACAATCCAGTATCTGATTTCGGAATCTCTGTCTGACCATGATGTAATCTAATTGAAATCTTCCCGTATCTCCCGCCCTTTTCCAAGTATACCTCCTCCTCTTGTGATTCTTGAACAGGGTATTCGCTATTACAAGCTGAAACTTGTTACAGAACTCAATTAGTCTTTCTCCTCTTTCATTCCTTGTCCCAAGCCCATATTCTCCTGTGACCTTTTCTTCTACTCCTTCCCCTACAACTGCATTCCAGTCGCCCACGACTATTAGATTTTCGTCCCCCTTTACGTACTGCATTACCCTTTCAATATCCTCATACACTTTCTCTATCTGTTCATCTTCAGCTTGCGACGTTAGCATGTATACCTGAACTATCGTTGTCGGTGTTGGTCTGCTGTCGATTCTGATTAGAACAACCCGGTCACTGGACTGTTCACAGTAACACTACAGGAAGACTACATAGATAATATTGTGGGGAAGACGAAACAAAGACTGCGGTTTGTTGGCAGAACACTTAGAAGACGTGACAAACCCTCTAAAGAGACAGCCTACATTACACTTGTTCGTACTCTGCTGGAATATTGCTGCGCGGCGTGGGATCCGATACCAGGTGGAATTGACGGAGGACATCGAAAAGTGCAAAGAAGGGCAGCTTGTTTCGTGTTACCGCGCAATGGGGGTGAGAGTGTCACTGATATGATACACAAGTTGGGGTGGCAGTTACTGAAACAAAGTCGGTTTTCTTTGCGGCGAGATCTATTTACGAAATTTCAATCACCAACTTTCTCTTCTGTATGCGAAAATTTTTTGTTGACACCCACTTACGTACGGAGAAACGACCATCATAATAAAATAAGATAAATCAGAGCTCGAACGGAAAGATTTAGGTGTTCCTTTTTCCCACGCGCCATTCGAGAGTGGAATGGTAGATAAATAGTATGAAAATGGTTCCATGAACCCTCTGCCAAGGTAGATGTAGATGTACTCATATAAACTTCAGCGTTCTTCTGTAGCACCACATATAAAAACATTCTATACTCTATAATGTTTGTCTACCTACTAGCACATAATTTATATCTGTCGTTCACACGTTTTGCTTTTTCCGAACAAACTTATTTGCTATTTCCTGACTGCAGTTTATATCCGCTTTAGGTTTTCTGACGTTACTTTGCTACCCAAATGGCTATCTTCGTTTACCACGTTTAGTCTCTCAGTTCCTAAACTAATTACCCCAGCAGCATCTGATTTTATTCCACTACATTTCATTACATTTGTTTTACTCATTTTCGTGCTCATATCGTACCCCTTTTACAGCACTAATCAATCCATTCCACTGAACTTCCATCTCCTTTCCAGTCTCCATATGATTAAAATGTCACTGGCAACTTTTTTTTACGTTGATCGTCTTTACACCTTTTTCTTTGTTTCTCTTACAACCTGTTATGTGTGCGCAATTAATTACATGAAAATTATGTTTCAAACCTTTCTGAGTTACTATATTTTCCGGCGTAACATCAAGCGCCGGCACATCTGTCTGAACGTAACAGCCGAAAAGGCTGTGAGACGACGTCAGCCAATAGGACGCTGACTAGCAGCGCACCACGACAGGAGCGGACCCTATACTAACAAGGGAACCTCCCCATCGCACCCCCCTCAGATTTAGTTATAAGTTGGCACAGTGGATAGGCCTTAAAAAACTGAACACAGATCAATCAAGAAAACAGGAAGAAGTTGTGTGGAACTATGAAAAAAATTAGTAAAATATACAAACTGAGTAGTCCATGTGCTAGATATGCAACATCAAGGAGAATCTGAACTAAGGAGCGCCGTGGTCCCGTGGTTAGCGTGAGTAGCTGCAGAACGAGAGGTCCTTGGTTCAAGTCTTCCCTCGGCTGAAAATTTTACTTTCTTTATTTTCGCAAAGTTATGATCTGTCCGTTCGTTCTTTGAAGTCTCTGTTCACTGTAGTAAGTTTAGTGTCTGTGTTTTGCGACCGCACCGCAAAACCGTGCGATTAGTAGACGAAAGGAAGTGCCTCTCCAATAGGAACCGGAAACATTTGATCACAAGGTCATAGGTCAACCGATTCCTCCACAGGAAAACACGTCTGATATATTCTATACAACACTGGTGACGGCACGTGTGTCACATGACAGGAATATGTTGTCGACCCACCTAACTTGTACACCATTCGCTAAATGGGTAAAAAGATTCTTCTACCTTGCCCGATTTAGGTTTTCTTGTGGATGTGATAATCACTCCCAAAAAGTGATGAAAACATAAGAGTTTGTCACATAAACTGAAAATAAAAAATTAAAATTTTCACTCGAGGGAAGACTTGAAGCTAGAACCTCTCGCTCCATAGCTGCTCTCGCTAACCAGGCGACCACGGCTCTCCTTGACTCCCATTGTCCTTGATCTTGCTTGTCTTCGCATGGACTACTCCGTTTGTATATTTTATTAATTTTTTTCATAGTTCCACACAACTTCTTCCTGTTTTCTAGATTGATCTGTGTTCAGTTTTTCAAGGCCTATCCACTGTGCCAACTTATAACTAAATCTGAGGGGGGTGCGATGGGGAGGTTCCCTTGTAAGAGAATATATGCGCCGCTCCAGCCAGCCTCAACTGCACTAGAAGAACCGCACGAGAAGACGTGAACTGGAGGACGAGCCGTTACTTGTGATCTATAGTAATGGCTTGTATGGAAACTCTACACTGCTGGCCATTACAACTACTACACCACGAAGATGACGTGCTACGGACGCGAAATTTAACCGACAGGAAGAAGATGGTGTGATATGCAAATGATTAGCTTTTCAGAGCATTCACACAAGGTTGGCGCCGGTGGCGACACCTACAACGTGCTGACATGAGGAAAGTTTCAAACAGATTTCTCATACACAGACAGCAGTTGACCGGCGTTGCCTGGTGAAACGTTGTTGTGATGCCTCGTGTTAGGAGGATAAATGCGTACCATCACGTTGCCGACATTGATAAAGGTAGGATTGTAGCCTATCGCGATTGCGGTTAATCGTATCGCGACATTGCTGATCGCGTTGGTCGAGATCCAATGGCTGTTAGCAGGTTATGCAATCGGTGGGTTCAGGAGGGTAATACGAAACGCCATGCTGGATCCCAACGGCCTCGTATCACTAGCAGTCGAGATGACAGGCATCTTATCCGCATGGTTGCAACGGATCCTGCAGCCACGTCTCGGTCCCTGAGCCAACGGATGGGGACGTTTGCAACACAACAACCATCTGCACGAACAGTTCGACGACGTTTGCAGCAGCATGGACTATCAGCTCGAAGACCAGGGCTGCGGTAACGCTTGACGCTGCATCAGAGACAGGAGCGCCTGCGACGGTGTACTCAATGACGAACCTGGGCCCATGAATGGCAAAACGTCATTTTTTCGGATGAATCCAGGTTCTGTTTACAGCATCATGATGGTTGCATCCGTGTTTGGCAACATCGCGGTGAACGCACATTGGAAGCGTGTATTCGTCATCACCATACTGGCGTATCACCGGGCGTGATGGTATGGGGTGCCATTGGTTACAAGTCTCGGACACCTCATGTTCGCACTGACGGCACTTTGAACAGTGGACGTTACATTTCAGTTGTGTTACGACCTGTGGCTCTACCCTTCATTCGATCCCTGCGAAATCCTACATTTCAGCAGAGTAATGCACGACCGCATGTTCCAGGTCCTGTACGGTTCTTTCTGGACACAGAAAATGTTCAACTGCTGCCCTGGCCAGCACATTCTCCACATCTCTCACGAACTGCAAACGTCTGGTCACTGGTGGACGAGCAACTGGCTCGTCACAATACGCCAGTCACTACTCTCGATGAACTGTGGTATCGTGTTGAAGCTGCATGGGCAGCTGTACCTGTACACGCCATCCAAGCTCTGTTTGACTCAATGGCCAGGCTTATCAAGGCCGTTATTACGGCCAGAGGTGGTTGTTCTGGGTACTGATTTCTCAGGATCTATGCACCCAAATTGCGTGAAAAAGTAATCACATGTCAGTTATAGTGTATTATATTTGTCCAATGAACACCCGTTTAGCATCTGCATTTCTCCTTGGTGTAGCAGTTTTAATGGCCAGTAGTGTATATGCCGAAGGACATTAATTATTTGTAGGTCGCCAGTTGCTTACGACATCTCTTGTAAATCGGCAAAGTTAGGTATTGTCAATTCAGTTTACTGTAATAAACCACATTAACAAAATTTTCTTGTATGTTGTTATCTATCGGAGGAAAAAGCTTCCTAGGCACCTTATATTAGACGAGTGGGCAGGACACCAAACTGTCTCCACTTCCTGTGACACTTGTAAGTGCGATCTTGTTTCTGTAAATCTAGTAAATAATCATTAGCGCGCTATATTTACTCCAGCTTGCTGCTAAAAACATATTAATTGTTACGGCACAAAGTCAAGCGCCGTCACACCAGTAGGGAACGACAGGGAAGAGGAGGCTGTGAGAAGAAGCCAGCCAATCGCACCCTGACCGGACCTCTCTCCACGACGACAACGTGACAGCAGCGGCCCCTGTGTGAAGACGAAAAACCCCCGCGACCGACTTGCGATGACCCAGTTCAACAGCAGCTTCAAGATTAGCGACTTGGATAACAGCGTCAACGCTAGTCAGTTCGCTTGCACTCTCTTCGTAACACAGACTTGGGATTGTTTGTACGGAACAAGATTGATTATTTTGTGTGTCGCCCTTTGCTTGCAACACATCTGTGTAACTGGCAAAGTTTAGTACCAGCACGGGGAGAGCCACCACCACCCAGCTCAAAAGTATTCTGTTCTGCATACGTTAACAGCCCGAGCCTACCCGATAAGCGATGAAAATAACATCAAAGAATAATTAAAGGAGCTACAACACACGTTTCGTCACAAAGGCTATGATGAAAACATCATAAGAAAGGTAGCTAAAACCAAAGGAAGCAGAACACGAGAAGAAGGCAAAGAAGAGAAGCTTCCACTGGTGTTGTTGTTGTTGTGGTCTTCAGTCCTGAGACTGGTTTGATGCAGCTCTCCATGCTACTCTATCCTGTGCAAGCTTCTTCATCTCCCAGTACTTACTGCAACCTACATCCTTCTGAATCTCTTTAGTGTATTCATCTCTTGGTCTCCCTCTACGATTTTTACCCTGCACGCTGCCCTCAAATGCTAAATTTGTGTTCCCTTGATGCCTCAGAACATGTCCTACCAACCGGTCCCTTCTTCTTGTCAAGTTGTGCCACAAACTCCTCTTCTCCCCAGTTCTATTCAATACCTCCTCATTAGTTATGTGATCTACCCATCTAATCTTCAGCATTCTTCTGTAGTACAAAATTTCGAAAGCTTCTATTGTCTTCTTGTCCAAACTATTTATCGTCCATGTTTCACTTCCATACATGGCTACACTCCATACAAATACTTTCAGAAACGACTTCCTGACACTTAAATCTATACTCGATGTTAACAAATTTCTCTTCTTCACAAAATCTTTCCTTGCCATTGCAGTCTACATTTTATATCCCCTCTACTTCGACCATCATCAGTTATTTTGCTCCCCAAATAGCAAAACTCCTTTAGTACTTTAAGTGTCTCATTTCCAAATCTAATTCCCTCAGCATCACCCGACTTAATTCGACTACATTCCATTATCCTCGTTTTGTTTTGGTACACTTACCATATGTAAAAGGCGTCAGTGAACGGCTAGGCAACGTCCTCCGCTGACAAGGTTTCAAATCGATTTTTCGAAGCAGTCACAGGATCCACGAAATGATAGGTTCCTACAAGGATGTAGTCAACAATCTTAACACTGCTGGTGTTTACGAACTACTGTGTGACTGCGGAGCTGCCTACATAGGAGAAACAGGGAGACCTGTCAGCTTACGAGTAGCAGAACACGAACGCTATGTACGATTACAACAACATAACAAATCGTTGGTAGCGGGACACCACCGTGACTGTAGACAACCTATCAGGTTCCAGGGAGCCCGAATACTGGCGAAAGAATCGTGGATGCGAGAACGCAAAATACGGGAGGCGATCGAAATTACTAAGCAACCTGACAACATCAACAGAGAAGATGGCTACAAACTCCCGGCGTCCTAGCTGCCGACCATCCCAGTCCAACGGGCCGGGAGCAGTCGCGGGGCAGAAGCTTCACGGGACACGGGCGTGTCTGCACAAACAGCTGTAGAACAACTGTCAGTCCACTTCCGCGCACACCAGGAGGAAAACTTGCCGACCAGTAGCCGAACGCTGATAGGCGGACAGCTACCAATCGTTGACGACATGGACATCCAGGAATAGCCTCTTCCTTCCATCTTCCCTTACGTCATGACTAGCCAATCATATGAGAGGGCCATTAAAAGTTTACAACAGTGACGGTAGACATCGATAGTCTGTAATAAATAGAAGCACCTATCCCCATGCAAAACCAGTCGTGCCCTGAGGAAGGCCGTTGCAATTCGGCCGAAACGTCGGTTTTAGTTTATTATTGTTGTTAGTTTTTAGCAATGCCCCGGCATAATACCCAGAAGAATTTTAATCACTTGAGATTGTTTCTATGGAGCAAGATTGATTATTTTGTGTGTCGCCCTTTCCTTGCGACACATCTGTGTAATTGTCAAAGTTTAGTATTGTAATAAAACTCAGTAACACGACTTCTTTGGTTGTTTGTCTAGCGAACAGAGTTTTCAGCCTTCCTAGACACTACATTAATAAATACTTTAACGGTATTCAGTAAACATACGATCTTAATACATCAAAAGTTAACTGAAGATACAAGAGTGAGAAAAGTCTGCTAATAGTGAAACTAAGTTCTGCTTCATTCCTCATCACAGTCAAATAAATTAACTGTTCCTCAAACAGCAACATGTAATGTCTTGATGTATTTCGAATTAATTAATTTTATGGGCGATCGTAGATGATTCGCTTCATAGTAGATCAGATGATGTGAAGAATATTTTTTTAACAGTATTGGAAATACCCTTCAAACCGATAGCTTAGGTTACTCAAGACACAATGTTGTGAAAAATTCGTAAAAATATACGTTTTCTTGTGCAGTAATTTACAATGCTTTGCCAAGAGACCACAGCTATGTCAGCTATAATAACTGCAACAATTACACTTAAATAATCCTCTGTATTCTTGGTTGGCTCACCCCGCCGGAAGTTCGAGTCCTCCCTCGGGCATAGGTATGTGTGTGTGTGTGTGTGTGTGTGTGTGTGTGTCGTCCTTAGCGTAAGTTAGTTTAAGTTAGGTTAAGTAGTGTGTAAGCTTAGGCACCGATGACCTCAGCAGTTTGATCCCATAAGACCTTACCACAAATTTCCAAAATGTTCGTATTGTTGGTTTATCGCGGTCTGTTTCCAGGTTACATTAGCAAATTTCACCTAACCTGGATGTTTTTAAATCAAACGAACGTAATATACTAGTTTATATTAAACGCAAAAGCATTACTACCTAGTAGAACTGCGACCCCGAGAATAGAGAAACATTCGAACTTGTGACGACATCAAAGGTCAGCAGTGTATTTGCCTCCTGACAGCTCCTGGTAGCTCCTAGCAAATACAGCCCAGTGCTTATAACAGAGCAAACCGCTGGTGTATGAAGAGTTCAAATACGCAGAATTCCTTTGTTACATTAATCAGTATGGAAGCTACAGCCAAGCAACAGTGAATAAATTCTTGGTGTTATTCTCTTTAACAGTACAAGTAATTTTTGAGTAGGGTTAACTTAACTTGTTATATTTTTATAAAACCTTGTGCCACCACATTTATAACTAATTTTTGTGTTTTACACAGTCTGCTTACTGAAGTTCGTTCCCAGTGTGAGCAGTGTGTATCATGAGTATTTGATAACTGGACTTTCGCGGAACGCGCTCATTACCCGCAGAAATTGTCTTCCGGCAGGCACATCGTGTTCTACATCTCTGCAGTTTTGTGCTTCGCAGTGTATACAGGGTGGTCCATTGATCGTGACCGGGCCAAATATCTCACAAAATAAGCATCAAACGAAAAAACCACAAAGAAAGAAACTTGTCTAGCTTGTAGGGGGAAACCAGATGGCGCTATGGTTGGCCCGCTAGATGGCGCTGCCATAGGTCAAACGGATATCAACCGCGTTTTTCCAAATAGGAACCCCAATTTTTATTACATATTCGTGTAGTACGTAAAGAAATATGAATGTTTTAGTTGGACCACTTTTTTCGCTTTGTGATAGATGGCGTTGTAAAAAAACAAACATATGGCTCACAATTTAGACGAACAGTTGGTAACAGGTAGGTTTTTTAAAATTAATATACAGAACGAGGTACGTCTGAACATTTTATTTCGGTTGTTTCAATGTGATACATGTACCTTTGTGAACTTATCATTTCTGAGAACGCATGCTGTTACAGCGTGACTACCTATAAATACCATATTAATGCAGTAAATGGCTCAAAATGATGTCCGTCAACTTCAATGCATTTAGCAATACGTGTACGATATTCCTCTCAACAGCGAGGAGTTCGCCTTCCGTAATGTTCTCACATTGTTGACAATGCGCTGACGCATGTTGTCAGGCGTTGTCGGTGGATCACGATAGCAAATATCCTTCAACTTCCCCCACAGAAAGAAATCCGCGGACGTCAGATCCGGTAAACGTGCAGGCTATGGTATGGTGTTTCGACGACCAATCCACCTGTCATGAAATATGCTATTCAATACCGCTTTAACTGCACGCGAGCTATGTGCCGGACACCCATCATGTCGGATGTACATCGCCATTCTGTCATGCAGTGAAAGATCTTGTAGTAACATCGATAGAACATTATGTAGGAAATCAGCATATAGATTATCATCGATAAAATGGGGCCAATTATCCTTCATCCCATAATACCGCACTATACATTAACCCGCCAGGTCGCTGATGTTCCACTTGTCGCAGCCATCGTGGATTTTCCGTTGCCCAATAGTGCATATTATGCCGGTTTACGTTACCGCTGTTGGTTAATGACGCTTCCTCGCTAAATAGAACGCGTCCAAAAAATCTGTCATCTTCCCGTAATTTCTCTTGTGCCCAGTGGCAGAACTGTACACGACGTTCAAACTCGCCACCATGCAATTCCAGGTGCATCGAAATATGGTATGGGTGCAATCGATGTTGATGTAGCATTCTCAACACCTACGTTTTTGTGATTCCCGATTCTCGCACAATTTGTCTGCTACTGATGTGCGGATTAGCCGCGACAACAGCTAAAACGCCTACTTGGGCATCATCATTTGTTGCAGGTCGTGGCTGACGTTTCACATGTGGATGAACACTTCCTGTTTCCTTAAATAACGTAAGTATCCGGCGAACGGTCCGGACACTTGGATGCTGTCGTCCAGGATACCGAGCAGCATACATAGCACACGCCCGTTGGACATTTTGATCGCAATAGCCATACATCAACACGATATCGACCTTTTCCGTAAGTGGTAAACGTTCCATTTTAACACGGGTAATGTATCACGAGGCAAATACCGTCCGCACTGGAAGAATGTTACGTGATACCACGTACTTACACGTTTGTGACTATTACAGCGCCATCTATCACAAAGCGAGAAAAGTGTTCCAACTAAAACATTCATATTTCTTTACGTACTACAGGAATATGTAATAAAAATGGGAGTCCCTATTTAAAAAAAGCTCTGTTGATATCCGTTTGATCTATGGCAGCGCCATCTAGCGGGCCAACCATAGCGCCATCTGGTTTCCCCCTTCAAGCTAGACGAGTTTCGTTCTTTGTAGTTTTTTTCGTTTGATGTTTATTTCGTGAGATATTTGGTACGGTCACTATCAATGGACCACTCTGTATACGCGAGAAAAGGAAGATTTGGCTTTATTCAGTTTCTATGTACACCTACACTGTAATTATCATGAACATCACAAGACTGTTTAATGTAAAATACGTCAGATTCCGATAACTAGACCCTTACAAGCTACTGTCTTACTCACTCGGCCCAAATTCTTCCCAGTTTATTCTCTATTCACATTCAGCTTTTACTTATTAACATATTTTGGTACAGATTCAGTTGTGTTGGTTCCACTGGCCCATATGGGAAAAGAGCTGAGTACGTTTTAACTGATTTTATAAAATTTCAGGTCGCTAAATACAAACGTAGTTAAAAACTGTTTATAACCTCAGAGTCTCTCAGAAATAGTTACATTAGCATTTTAGTTTTGTTTCAGATGCTTGCTATGAAAGATCTGAAATTTCTTAAGGCTAAAATTTTCAAACTGTAATTAATACTAATGTCAATTCTGATACTTAATAAAGACTAGAAATTAATTTTCAGATCACACAGAGAGTTAAGAAACACGATGTTGATTAATTATAAACGAACTTTCGTTCCACTGATTTTTCTGGGTTAGCTGGAATTAGAGATACAGGCACGAACAGAAGTCTAGTACCATGTTTGTGTTCCGCCTTCCATGGTATCTTTGATCTACTTTCTTTAAATCTCGGTGGAAACAGATTCGATGTTACTTTTACATTGCTAAAAACACTACGGAAATGATCGGCGTACTTTATTTTATGGAGAACTAGTATCAGTGTCTCGTTTGTTTCATTCATTTTCTCAGAGTGAGAATTAGAAATAGAAGCTAATTCCCTGCTATTATTCAACAATATAAACTTAAAATTTGTTCTTGAATTGTAAAGATACAGCTTCCATTTTCCTGGAAATTAAGCAATTTCTATAGCTTCAATGAGCCCTTTGACGTAATTCGGCACGCAAATTGTTCACTCATCTCAAAATGTGTTGAGAGTCTCTTCCCTCTTTCTCTAAATATGACGGTTGTATTACGGGATAAAATATTTCTCTCTTTTTTATCACACTCCAGCAGTTCTGAGGATTCCTTAGGCAGATCAAACTCAGTTTAGTTACTACGACTGAAACTGGAAACTGAAAATGTTTGGACAATAGGTACATCAGGCACTTGTTAGATCGTTTACGGCTGCTGAAAATGCAGGTTATCAAGGTTTAAGTGAGTTTGAACGTGGTGTTACAGTCGGTGCACGAGCGATGGGACACAGCATCTCCGAGGTAGCGTTGAAATGGGGATTTTCCCGTACGACCATTTCACGAGTGTACAGTGAATATCAGGAATCCGGTAAAACACCAAATCTCCGACGTCGCTGCGGCCTGAGGAAGGCCCTGTAAGAACGGCACCAACGGCGACTGAAGAGACACGTTTAACGTGACGGAAGTGCAACCCTTCCACAAATGGCTGCAGATTTCAATGCTGGCCATCGACAAGTGTCAGCGTGAGAACCATCCAATGAAGCATCATCGATATGGGCTTTCGGAACCGTATGCCAACTCGTGTAACGTTGATGACTGCCGACACAACTCGCCTGGGCCCGTCAGCACCGATACATTATGTTGATACATAACTGGAAACATGTTGCCTGGTCGGAGGAATCTCGTTTCAAATTGCATCGAGCGGGTGGACGTGTACTGGTATGGAGACAACCTCACGAGTCCATGGACACTGTATGTCAGCAGGAGGCTGTTGAAGCTGATGGAGGCTGGTGGGGCGTGTGCCGTTGGAATGATATGGTACCCCTGATACGTCTAGAGACGACTCTGACAGGTGACACGTACCTAAGCATCCTGTCTGTTCACCTGCATTCTTCCGTGTCAATTGTGCATTTCGGCGGACTTGGGCAATTCCAGCAGGGTAATGCCACACCTCACACGTCCAGAATTGCTACAGAGTGGCTCCAGGAACATTCTTCTGAGTTTAAACACTTCCGCTGGCCACCAAACTCCCCAGACATGAACATTATTGAGCATATCTGGGGTGACTTGCAAATTGCTGTTCAGAAGAGATCTGCATCCCCTCGTACTCTTACGGGTTTATGGACAGCCCTGCGGAATTCATGGTGTCAGTTCTCTCCAGCACTACTTCAGACACTATTCGAGTCCATTCCACGCCGTGTTGGGGCACTTCTGCGTGCTCGCGGAGTCCCTACACGACATTACGCAGGTGTACCAGTTTCTTTGGCTCTTCAATGTATGTCTGCAACGTTTTATACTTCCTACGTATTACAGCCATTACTCAGAGGAATTGGTAACGAAAAAAAAAACAGCATTAAGTTAATACTACTTTTAGATAGCACACAAATTACATAACATATATGTTGTGTGAGTAAACATGACGGTGATAAACGGTGCCTAATTATCTGTCCACCAAGCACAAGTAGGGGAACCTGCCAGAGAGGAAAATGCATAAAGCCAGAATTTGTGAAAAAAAGCTCACCAGCTCGTGGCAAATGATCATAACTTGCGGATTTAGCTTCCTGCAATTACTAAAGATTAACTGTTACCTTACTGTCAAGAAAATTGACATAGATCGTTGATTTTCTTTGCAAACTGATAAAGACGACTGACAAATTCCAAAATTACATTACTATCCTGGATTTTTTTTGTTTTATAACAATGTCCGAATATCGCACAGGTAGTTCGGCAGTTGTAGCTTAGTAGCTGATATTCACAGCTTGCTCTGTCTTTTCCTTAGTACCATGCTCCATTGCAGTAATTAGCAGCTGTATTAGGGATAGACTAGTCAGGAAGAATCATTACGCAAAGAAATGGGACACGGAAGTACTAGTGAATGAAGAGATAAGCTTGAAGTTCCGTGAGGTTATAGATATTGCGCTAGTTAACTGCTCTGTAGGCAGTTCACTTGAAGAGGAATGGACGTCTATAGGAAGGGCAGTCAGAGAAGTTGGAAAGGAGAACATAGGTACTAGGAAGGTAACTGCGAAAAAATCGTGGATAAGAGAAGAAATATTTCAGTTGATCGACGAAAGGATGAAGCCCAAAAATGTTCAAGGAAATTCAGGAGGGCAGAAATACAAGTCTCTCAAGAAAAAAATAAATAGGAAGTGCAGGGAAGCTAAGGCAAAACAGCTGCATGAAAGATACCGAAAAAGAAATGACTATCGAAAGGATTGACTCAGCATATAGAAAACTCAAAACAACTCTTTGGTGATATTAAAAGCACAGGGCGGTAACACTCAGGATGCAACGGGAATTCCACTGTTAAATGCAAATGCTGCCATTTTTAGTATTCGAACGGTATCTGATGTAAGTGATCGTTCGACACGAAAATTAGTCTACTTTGCTTATCTTCATTCGCTTATGTCGTATGGTATTATATTTTGGACTAAATCTTCGCATTCTAAAAGGATACTTTTGGCTCAGAAACGGGCGGTTCCAGCTAAAAGTGGTGTAAGTTCGCGAACCTCTTGTCGAGCCGGCCGGAGTGGCCGTGCGGTTCTAGGCGTTACTGTCTGGAACCGAGCGACCGCTACGGTCGCAGGTTCGAATCCTGCCTCAGGCATGGATGTGTGTGATGTCCTTAGGTTAGTTAGGTTTAATTAGTTCTACGTTCTAGGCGACTGATGACCTCAGAAGTTGAGTCGCACAATGCTCAGAGCCTCCTGTCGACCCCCTCTCACTAGTCTCGGAATTTTGACATTGGCCTCTCAATATATATATATATATATTATATATATATATATATATATTCCTTACTGTCGTTTCTTGTTAATAATATCGGTTGTTCGCAAGAATAAGCAGCTTTCACTCAGTTAATACTCGGCAGAACTGCAAGCTGCATTTGGATCGTACTTCCTTAACTCTTGTGCAGAAAGTAGTGCAGTATACCCCTGAATCCATTTTCAATAAGCTACAACAAGAGTTCAAAAATCTTAGCAGTAATCCACGCGCTTTCAAATCGAAACTGAAGAGTTTCCGCACGGCTCACTCCTACTATTCTGTTGAAGAGTTCCTTGAAACTTCAAGCTGATTCTAACATTATATTGTTGCTTGCGTTTACTTAAACTTATGGCCCGACTTTTTTCAGTTCAGAAACATTTTATTTTTATCTGTTATTACTTTTATGTTGTAATTTCATGTACAGACACGTTCCATGACCTTGGAGATTTGCTCCTCAATTTGATCCTAGGAACTTCACATGTAAGTAAGTAAAAAGAGAGTGGGCAGGTGGAAAGACTACATTGAATACCTCTATGAGGAGGAAGACTTGTCTTATGGCATGACAGATGAAGAAATCGGAGTCAGTAGGGAAGAGATGGGGGACCAAGTATTTGAATCAGAATTTAAAAGAGCTTTTGAAAGCTTAAGATCAATTGTGGCAGAACGGTTAGATAACATTCCGTCGGAATTTCTAAAATCACTGGGGGAGTGGCAACAAAACGGCGGTTCAAGGTGATGTGTAGGATGTATGTGACTAGCGCTATGCCATCCGACTTTCGGAAAAACTTCATCCACACAGTTCGGAAGGCTGCAAAAGCCGAGAAATGCGACACTCATGGCGCAATTAGCTTAACAGCTTATGAATCCAAGTTGCTGACAAGAATAATCTATAGAAGAATGGGAAAGATATTTGAGGATCTGTTATACGTTGATTAGTTCGCCCTTAGGATAGGTAAAGGCAGCAAAGAGGCAGTTCTCATGTTACTGTTAACAACGGAAGCAAGACCGAAGAAAAATCTAATACACCCGTAGGATATGTCGACCTGAAAAAGCGTTCGACATCGTAAACTGGCGCAAGATGTCCAAAGTGCTGAGAAAAGCAGGGGTAAGCTATAGGAAGAGACAAGTTATATACAGTATATACAAGAACCAAGAAGGAACGATAAGAGTGGAAGACCAAGATCGAAGTGATCGGATTGAAAAGTGTGACAGGGATGTAGTCTTTCGCCCCTACTATTCAATCTACTCGTCGACGAAGCAATGACGGAAATAAAAGAAAGGTCCAAGAGTGGAATTAACATTCAAAGTAAAAGGATATCAACAATGATAAGAATGGCTGATGACATTCCTTCTTTTTTGGTCGTCACTCTTCTGACTGGTTTGATGCGGCCGGCCAAGAATTCCTCTTCTTTGCTAACCTCTTCATGTCAAAGTAGCACTTGCAACCTACGTCATAAGTTATTTGCGCGATGCATTCAAATCTCTGTCTTCCTCTTCAGTTTTTGCCCTCTAGAGCTCCCTCTAGTACCATGGGCGCCATTCCCTGGTGTCTTCAACAGATGACCGATCATCCTGTCCCTTCTTCTTGTCAGTGTTTCCCACATATTCCTTTCCTCTCCGATTCTCTCCAGAACCTCCTCATTCCTTACCTTACTTATCAGTGCACGTAATTTTCAACATTCGCCTGTGGCACGACATCTCAAATGCTTCGATTTTCTTCCGTTGTGGTTTTTCCACAGTCCATATTTCTCTTCCATGCAATGCTGTGCTCTAAACGTACATTATCGGAAACGTATTCCTCAAATTAAGACCTATATTTGGTACTAGTAGACTTCTCTTGGCCAGGAATGCCACTTTGGCCAGGGTTATTCTGCTTTTGATGTTCTCCTTGCTCCGTCCGTCATTCATTATTTTTCTGCCTTGATAGCAGAATTCCTTAAATTCGTCTACTTCGTGACCATTAATCCTGGTGTTACGTTTCTCGTTGTTCTCAGTTCTGCTACTTCTCATTACTTTCGTCTTTCTTCGATTTAATATCAGTTCGTATTCTGAGCTCATTTAGGCTGTTCATTCCATTCAGCAGATCATGAAATTCTTCTTCACTATCACTCAGGATAGCAACGTAATCTGCGAATCGTATCATTGATATCCTATCACCTTGAATTTTTACTCCACTCCTGATTTTTTTCTTTTATTTCTATCACTGCTTCTTCGATATACAGATTGAACAGCAGGAATGGAAGACTACATACCTGTCTTACATTATTTTTAATCCGAGCACCTTCGTTCTTGGTCGTCCACTCTTATTATTCTCTCATGGCTCTAGTTCATATAGTGGATTACCCGTCTCTCCCTATAGCTTACCCCTATTTTTCTCAGGATTCTGAACATCTTGCACCATTCTACACCGTCGAACGCTTTTTCCAGGTCGACAGACCTTATGAACGTGTCTTGATTTTCCTTTAGTCCTGCTTCCATTATCGACCGCAACGTCAGATATTCCTGTCTCGTACCTTTACGTTTCCTGAAGCAAAACTGATCGTCATCTAACATATCCTCAATTTTTTCCATTCTTCTGTATATTATTCTTGTCAGCAACTTAGGTGCAGATAATTGTGCGAGAATTCTCGCACTTATCAGCTCTTGCAGTCTTCGGAATTGTGCCGGTTACTTTTCCGAAAGTCAGATGGTATGTCGCCAGATCCTTACATTCTACACACCAAAGTAAATAGTCGTTTTGTTGCAATTCCTCAAATTATTTTAGAAATTTTGATTGAATGTTATCCACTCCTTCTGCCTTGTTTGATCTTAAGTCCTCCAAAGCTCTCTTAAATTCTGATTCTAATAATGGATCCCACATCTCTTCTAAATCGACTATTGTTTTTTCTTCTATCATCTATATGTTGAGTCAGCCCTTCTACCAGTCATTTCTTTTTCGATTTCTTCACATTTTTCACGAAGCCATTTCGTCGTAGCTTTCCTGCACTTCCTATACATTTCATTCCTCAGCGATTTGTATTTCTGTATTGCTGTCAACAAGGTACCGACAATCCTTCTTTCCACAAACAATACGAGACTGGAATAGAAGGGAGAACCGATAGAGGTACTCAAGCTACCCTCCGCCACACACCGTCAGGTGGCTTGCGGAGTATGGATGTAGATGTAGATGTAGATGTACTGCGTAAGCTGGTGGTGGCTCCATAATAGTTTGGTTTGTGTGTACATGGAATGGCCTTGTTCCTGTGGTCCAACCGAACCGATCATTGAGTGGAAATGTTAAAATGTTATTTTCGGCTACTTGGAGACGGTCTGCAGCCATTCTCGGACTTCACGTTCCGGAACAGAGATGAAATTTGTAAAGGGTGACAACATGCCATATCACTGGACCACAATTGTTCGCCATTGGTTAGTCGAACATTCTGGAAAGATCGAGCAAATGGTTTGCCCACCCAGATCGCCGGACACGAATCTCATCGAACATGTATGGGACATACATCTACATGTCTACATCTACATGAGTACTCTGCAATTCAGATTTAAGTGCTTGGTAGAGGGTTCATCGAACCACAATCATACTATCTCTCTACCATTCCACTCCCGAACAGCGCGCGGGAAAAACGAACACCTAAACCTTTCTGTTCGAGCTCTGATTTCTCTTATTTTATTTTGATGATCATTCCTACCTATGTAAGTTGGGCTCAACAAAATATTTTCGCATTCGGAAGAGAAAGTTGGTGACTGAAAGTTCGTAAATAGATCTCACCGCGACGAAAAACGGCTTTGCTTTAGTGACTTCCATCCCAACTCGCGTATCATATCTGCGACACGCTCTCCCCTATTACGTGATAATACAAAACGAGCTGCCCTTCTTTGCACCCTTTCGATGTCCTCCGTCAATTCTACCTGGTAAGGATCCCACTCCGCGCAGCAGTATTCTAACAGAGGACGAACGAGTGTAGTGTAAGCTGTCACTTTAGTGGACTTGTTGCATCTTCTAAGTGTCCTGCCAATGAAACGCAGCCTTTGGCTCGCCTTCCCCACAATATTATCTATGTGGTCTTTCCAACTGAAGTTGTTTTTAATTTTAACACCCAGGTACTTAGTTGAATTGACAGCCTTGAGAATTGTACTATTTATCGAGTAATCGAAATCCGACGGATTTATTTTGGAACTCATGTGGATCACCTCACACTTTTCGTTACGTAGCGTCAACTGCCACCTGCCACACCATACAGCAATCTTTTCTAAATCGCTTTGCAACTGATACTGGTCTTCGGTTCTTATTAGACGGTAAATTACAGCATCATCTGCGAACAACCTAAGAGAACTGCTCAGATTGTCACCCAGGTCATTTATATAGATCAGGAACAGCAGAGGTCCCAGGACGCTTCCGTGGGGATCACATGATATCACTTCAGTTTTACTCGATGATTTGCCGTCTATTACTACGAACTGCGACCTTCCTGACAGGAAATCACGAATCCAGCCGCACAACTGAGACATACCCCATAGGCCCGCAGCTTGATTAGAAGTCACTTGTGAGGAACAGTGTCAAAAGCTTCCCGGAAATCTAGAAATACGGAATCAACTTGAGATCCCCTGTCGATAGCGGCCATTACTTCGTACGAATAAAGAGCTAGCTGCGTTGCACAAGAACGATGTTTTCTGAAACCATGCTGATTACGTATCAATAGATCGTTCCCTTCGAGGTGATTCATAATGTTTGAATACAGTATATGCTCCAAAAGCTTACTGCAAACCGACGTCAATGATATAGGTCTGTAGTTCGATCGATTACTTCTAATACCCTTCTTAAACACTGGTGCGACCTGCGCAATTTTCCAGTCTTTAGGTACAAATCGATCGGTGATCGAGCGGTTATATATGATTGCTAAGTAGGGAGCTATTGTATCAGCGTAATCTGAAAGGAACCTAATCGGTATACAGTCTGGACCTGAAGACTTGCCCGTATCAAGCGATTTGAGTTGCTTCGCAACCCCTAAGGTCAGGTCAGGTCAGTTCGTGCACAAAATCCTGCGCTAGTAATACTTTCGCTTCTGTGGAGGCAGCATGGCTCAGTACTTCTGTTGGGGACTTCCTACGACTTGTTGAGTCCATGTCACCTCGAGTCGGCGTATTGTGCAGGGCGAAAGGAGCACCGACTCGATGTTAGGGTTATACCATTACTTTTGA
This sequence comes from Schistocerca nitens, assembly GCF_023898315.1. Classification (NCBI taxonomy): domain Eukaryota; kingdom Metazoa; phylum Arthropoda; class Insecta; order Orthoptera; family Acrididae; genus Schistocerca; species Schistocerca nitens. The sequence continues at coordinate 37,440,144 of NC_064620.1, forward strand.
AACCTCGGTGTATAAAATACACTGGTTGGAGAAAATTATGGAAAATGCGGAGAAATGCTTGCTTGAACCTGAATGCAGGTGCTAACCGAGCCTACGGGTTGCTCTGTTGTCTTTGATCACGAACGGCACCTGCGCTGTGTCCTCAATACCAAGCAAGAGTCAGTGGCGGTGAGAATACCGTTCTGTGTAGTTTTGTGTGTGTTGTTTTGGAGCTAAGTGAATGCGAACATGGGAAAATTGTTGCTGCTCGTATTGTGGGTGCTTCCTTAAGCAAGGTGGCCAAAGTGTTTGGTGTTTCAAGAAGCACCGCTTACGGCCGGTCGATGTGGCCGAGCGGTTCTAGGTCCTTCAGCCAGGAACCGCGCTGCTGCTACGGTCACAGTTTCGAATCCTGCCTCGGACGTGGATGTGTGTGATGTCCTTAGGTTAGTTAGGTTTAAGTAGTGTAACGTCCCCTTAGAAAAATGTATGAATTACTGTGCTGGTAAACACCTTACGTTATTTGATTTTCAAACAGCTGAGCAAAACTGAACGTACTCAGAGATTTCTCTCTTTACTTATTTTGATCATCAGTAAAGTGACACACAATATTTTTAGCGCAACGCAATTTGACTTTAAATAATCCCTACGAAAGAATGGCCGTGACTAACAATAACCTATACCTTTCATGAATCACTTACCGCATAAAAATCTTCATTACTCAAACTACTGCAATACAGCGAGCGCCAATACTGCCAGCTAAATAAACGATTCTAAATACTGTAGGCACTAACTACTGATAGGCATAGTTAGCAAATGAAAGATCTTGATAGAGAACAAACAATGTATTTACCTTAATAGTGTTCAAAAGTCATTATATATATATATATATATATATATATATATATATATATATATATATATATATATATATCAGTTCATGACATCCAGTCTTAAAAATTTAATGTCTGTGTCCAGATCATCCGCTCTCTAAACTCCGCCATCTCATTCCCCACATCCACCACTGCTGGCGGCTCACCTCCAACTGTCAAACACTACAGTAGCAAATATTCCAAGAATGCAAACCAGCCACAGACTGAACACAGCACAGTCAGTGATTTTCATACAGAGCGCTACATGGCGTTACCAACATAAAAACCTAAACAGCCTACTTACAGTAGTTCTAAGTCTAGGGGACTGATAACCTCCGATCTTAAGTCCCAAACTGCTCAGAACCATTTAAACCAAGCACCGCTTACAGGGTAAGCGGGAAATCATCACCCGCTACGTCACAACGCGGACGAGAGAGTGTGTTGACTGATAGTACTGATAGTGACGAAAAATAAGAACACAGCTGCAAAAGCCACTGCAGAACTGAATGTTGGACTAGCGAAGCCTTGCAGCGCCAAAACTACACGAAGGAGACTCCAGAAGCAGGGAACTGCAGGGCGAGCCGGAGTTGCAAAATCTTTCGTCAGTGAGACAAATCCCAATAAAAGGGAAACGCGATGTCAAAACCATAAAACCTCGGTAGTGGAGCAATGGTCGGATGCCTCTTGTTTTACATTGTTGCCAGTACCTCGCGGACTTTACGTCCCTAGAGCGGAACATGGCAGGGTTTCGCTGATGATTTGGCAGCATCATCGTGGAATCCATGGTCCCATAGTTACTCTGCAAGGTCGCATTACTATCAAGGAATATGTGACAATTTTGACAGATTGGGTGCACACCATGGTACAGTGTTTCTTCCCGAATGGTGATGCTGTGTTCAGAGACGAGAGAGCCTCTGTTCAAACAACTTGCATCGTCCAGGATTGGCTCTTTGAACACGAGGATGAACTGTCGCATCTCCCCTGGCTTCCACGTTCACCAGGTCTCAATATTATTGAGTGTCTGAGGTCTGATTTAGAGAGAAGGGTGAGTGATCTTCACAAGGTCTCAATACTATTGAGTGTCTGAGGTCTGATTTAGAGAGAAGGATGGGTGATCTTCACAAGGTCTCAATACTATTGAGTGCCTGAGGTCTGATTTGGAGAGAAGGGTGAGTGATCTTCACAAGGTCTCAATACTATTGAGTGGCTGAGATCTGATTTAGAGAGAAGGGTGAGTGATCTTCACAAGATCTCAATACTATTGAGTGTCTGAGGTCTGATTTAGAGAGAAGGATGACTGATCTTCACAAGGTCTCAATACTATTGAGTGTCTGAGGTCTGATTTGGAGAGAAGGATGAGTGATCTTCACAAGGTCTCAATACTATTGAGTGTCTGAGGTCTGATTTGGAAAGAAGGATCAGTGATCTTCACAAGGTCTCAATACTATTGAGTGTCTGAGGTCTGATTTAGAGAGAAGGGTGAGTGATCTTCACAAGGTCTCAATACTATTGAGTGTCTGAGGTCTGATTTAGAGAGAAGGATGGGTGATCTTCACAAGGTCTCAATACTATTGAGTGTCTGAGGTCTGATTTGGAGAGAAGGGTGAGTGATCTTCACAAGGTCTCAATACTATTGAGTGTCTGAGGTCGGATTTAGAGAGAAGGGTGAGTGATCTTCACAAGGTCTCAATACTATTGAGTGTCTGAGGTCTGATTTGGAGAGAAGGATCAGTGATCTTCACAAGGTCTCAATACTATTGAGTGTCTGAGGTCTGATTTAGAGAGAAGGGTGAGTGATCTTCACAAGGTCTCAATACTATTGAGTGTCTGAGGTCTGATTTAGAGAGAAGGATGGGTGATCTTCACAACGTCTCAATACTATTGAGTGTCTGAGGTCTGATTTGGAGAGAAGGGTGAGTGATCTTCACAAGGTCTCAATACTATTGAGTGTCTGAGATCTGATTTAGAGAGAAGGGTGAGTGATCTTCACAAGATCTCAATACTATTGAGTGTCTGAGGTCTGATTTAGAGAGAAGGATGACTGATCTTCACAAGGTCTCAATACTATTGAGTGTCTGAGGTCTGATTTGGAGAGAAGGATGAGTGATCTTCACAAGGTCTCAATACTATTGAGTGTCTGAGGTCTGATTTAGAGAGAAGGATGACTGATCTTCACAAGGTCTCAATACTATTGAGTGTCTGAGGTCTGATTTGGAGAGAAGGATGAGTGATCTTCACAAGGTCTCAATACTATTGAGTGTCTGAGGTCTGATTTGGAAAGAAGGATCAGTGATCTTCACAAGGTCTCAATACTATTGAGTGTCTGAGGTCTGATTTAGAGAGAAGGGTGAGTGATCTTCACAAGGTCTCAATACTATTGAGTGTCTGAGGTCTGATTTAGAGAGAAGGATGGGTGATCTTCACAAGGTCTCAATACTATTGAGTGTCTGAGGTCTGATTTGGAGAGAAGGGTGAGTGATCTTCACAAGGTCTCAATACTATTGAGTGTCTGAGGTCGGATTTAGAGAGAAGGGTGAGTGATCTTCACAAGGTCTCAATACTATTGAGTGTCTGAGGTCTGATTTGGAGAGAAGGATCAGTGATCTTCACAAGGTCTCAATACTATTGAGTGTCTGAGGTCTGATTTAGAGAGAAGGGTGAGTGATCTTCACAAGGTCTCAATACTATTGAGTGTCTGAGGTCTGATTTAGAGAGAAGGATGGGTGATCTTCACAACGTCTCAATACTATTGAGTGTCTGAGGTCTGATTTGGAGAGAAGGGTGAGTGATCTTCACAAGGTCTCAATACTATTGAGTGTCTGAGATCTGATTTAGAGAGAAGGGTGAGTGATCTCCACAAGATCTCAATACTATTGAGTGTCTGAGGTCTGATTTAGAGAGAAGGATGACTGATCTTCACAAGGTCTCAATACTATTGAGTGTCTGAGGTCTGATTTGGAGAGAAGGATGGGTGATCTTCACAAGGTCTCAATACTATTGAGTGTCTGAGGTCTGATTTAGAGAGAAGGATGACTGATCTTCACAAGGTCTCAATACTATTGAGTGTCTGAGGTCTGATTTGGAGAGAAGGATGAGTGATCTTCACAAGGTCTCAATACTATTGAGTGTCTGAGGTCTGATTTGGAGAGAAGGGTGAATCATCTCTGGCCACCTCCATGATCGTTACCTGCACTTGGCACTATTTTGCTGGAAGAATGGTATAAGGACCCTGTGAAAACTGTTGCTTCACTGAAATTTTGTGTCTGTTGGGTAAAAAAAGTCATCTGATGCAACCCATATATAGAGTAAAGAAATATCTGAGAATATACGAGGGTTGGAACTTAAATAGTGGCAACTATTTATTCACAACCGATACAAAAGAGTTACATGTTTCCACCTGGTAGTGTCCTTCAAAGTAGTCACCATCGTTGTGTATAATCCGTTGCCAGCTCTGTGGAAGGCGTAGTATAACGTTAGCAGAGCCTGTTCTGTTGATGGTGCAAATGGAGCGGTCTAAACTTATTGTGATTCTCGTGTAGGACTGTGATGGTGTTATCCTGACGCAATACTTTCCTCCACGGCAAACCGTCGATGCATAGTATTGCTGTTCGTTTTTCGAGCATCACCTGCGACCAGCTTTGCGAAAGAAGCGGCGACACTTTCTGCGCAACGCACCCATCATTTTGAACGACAATGCGCGGGCGCATACAGCGCAAGCTGCGGCTGCTCTGTTCGGTCCATGGGACTGGGAAGTACTGTATCATCCCCCATACTCCCCGGACTTAAGTCCTTGTGACTTTGATTTGGCTCCGAAGATGAATGAACCACTTCGTGGCATTCGCTTCTGAACTGTTCCAGAGATTCGACATGCAGTAGACCGCTCCACTCACACCATCAAGAGAACGGGCTCTGCTAACGGTATACTACGCCTTCCACATCCCTGGCAACGGGTTCTGCCCAACGCTGGCGACTGACGTGAAGGACAGTAACAGGTGCAAACATGTAACTCTTTTGTATCGGTTGTGAATAAATAGTTGCCACTATTTAAGTTCCAACCCTCGTACCACAGAGTACGCATGGGATGCGTTGGGGAGACGTATCGCGGTACGCCCGCATGCAGTTACGACCAACCAGAGCTGGTGGAAGAATGGGAAGCCCTGCCCCAAGAACTCCTCGCCAACTTTGTGGCCAACTTGGGAGCGTGAGCTCGTTGCAGAGCATCTAACCCTCGCACGTTTTGTATACTAGTGAAACATGTACTGTGGGGCAACTGCAGCAGAAGTGAATCGTAGCATTTGAGATGTTATACTACAGTATAATGTTGAAAATTAGGTGGAGTGATAAGGTAAGGAATGAGGAGGGTCTCCGCAGAATCGGCGAGGAAAAGAAAATATACGGAAAACATCAACAAGAAGGCAAGAAGATGGACAGGACGAAGGGACGTCTGTTAAGACTTCAGGCAATAGATTCCATGGTTCTAGAGGAACCTGTAAAGGGTGAAACTGTAGAAGAAAACAAATATTGGAATACATACAGAAAATAATAGAGGACGGCAGTTGCAGGTCCTGCTCTGACTTAAAGAGGTTGGCATAGAGCAGGAATTCGTGGCGCAAATAAAAGGAAAAGGTGATCCATAGGTGTAGGACTACTGATAAAAAAAAAAGGAGAGGGAGATGTGGAGGCCAGTTTACGGGTTCATCTAGTTCAGTCCAGCATCCTGAAAATGTTCGATTCGAGAGCTGTCGGAACATGCAATAACCAATGAGGTGGAAACCAAAGGTTTCGTCGTAGGTGGTCAACCCGGTACATTTCCAACTTGTCTAGGTACGTCGTCCTTGTAACAAGCCCCTCATCAAGCAAAACCAGTCCAATTTTCTATGCGCACGTGGGGTGACACCACACGTTCATGTTCCTGCTATCTCGACCTTGTGTCTGGTACTGCGTGTATTCCGTGAACCCCAGGTGTGGATATTATGCTAATTTGTAGTTCCAGAGGCATGGTATGTGACGTCATCACAAAACATTATATCTGAAAAGACAGCAGGATTTCAGTCGATTCGGTTACGCACTTCACGTGCAAATTCATGTGTGTCACTTGTCATAGCTCGCAAAAATTGTACCTTGTGTGAATACAGTAGCAACCGCTTCTTAGTACCTCATGGATAGTTGCACGTGGCACCTAAGCTTCCCCTGAAGCCTGGCGAACTCATTTTCAGTCGACTTCTTAGGAAGCGTTGGCGTACACTCTCACCTTGTTCTTCAAGACACGCCGACCCTCTGTATGCTGCTTCAGAATGCTCCTAGTGTCCAGAAACTGCCTATGTTATGTTACTGGCGTCTGGCTGAGACCCGGATAAATTAAGGGTTAAAAAATAAATACAGTGCCTTTCAATTTGGCAAGGCCTGGGGCCCACCCGTGAGCACGATAAAAGTGCAGTCACAATCTACGTGGAAAACCGGTCCCGTAGAAGTCGAGGATGCATTGTCGGAAAACCAGCAGAGATCAGTTACGGGCGCCGGGAGCAATACTACTGTGGACCCTGGATCGACCCCGATGTCGTGCTTAGCGGTCGGATGAAAGCTATGGCAGGGGATAGGAGGAAGCAGAGAGGTTATAAATGCGCCAACCAGGAGGTTGAGTTAGAGATCGCTGTGGAAGCTCATCGAAATCAACAATAGAGCAACAAAGTTGCCACACTCAAACCGGAAGGCGGTACAGCTTGGAAAGTGATAAAATCCATGTTAAGGAAGCCACAGCACATACCTCCAGTGCTAGTTGGTGAAACAGTAGTAGCTGAGCCACACGCAAAAGCTAACGTGCTTTCAGACGCGTTCGCTGAAAATTTTAGACCTATCATGAAACCAATAGACACTGTCAAGGTCCAAGAAGTAGTAGATAGTCTCCCAAGATTCCTCCAAGAGCAGGGAGATGACATCATTCCTATAACCGAAGAGGAAGTAGCAGAACAGCTCACTAATCTCAATAGCAGGAAAGCCGGCGGACCCGACCTCTTAACGAACCAGATGATAAAGCAACTCCCACCTGCAGCCTCTAACCATATAGCAGGAATATTCAACAAGGTGCTGCGCACTAGAAAATATCCCACGGCATGGAAACTTGCTGGAGTCGTAGCAATACCGAAGACAGGCAAAGACACACGGGTACCCTCAAACTACGGACCAATAAACCTGCTACCAGCCTTATCGAAGATATTTGAGAGACTATACCTTAGCCGCATTATGACGCACATCGAGACGGAAGGACTTCTACCTGAAGAAGAGTTTGGATTCAGGAGAGGACACTCGATGACCCCCCAGCTGCTCCGACTTCTGGAAGAAGTCAGGTGTGCGGTCGAACGCAGAGAATTCTTTGAAGGAGTTTTCATGGATGTTTCCCGAGAATTCGATATGGTGTGGCACGAGGGTCTGTTCTAAAAATTTCTTGACCTCGGGCTCCCCACGTCACACGTCCACCTGCTGAAATCGCACCTCGAAGGATGAAAATTCCACGTTCGAACACACGAGGGTATCTCCACCAAGGGGGCGTACCACAGGGGTCTGTCCTCAGACCCATACTGTACACACTGTTTACGTCCGACGTTCCAAGAACAGCTCGAGTCCACCTGCCGCTGTACGCAGACGACACGGCGCTTTAGTGCGGCAGCAGAAGTGCCGTCCGGTTGGATCACCACCTGTGAACGACCTGCGATGATCGCGCCGACTGGGCAGCCAAATAGCGCCTCGCCTTCAATGCCAGCAAAAGCCAGGTACTTGCAATGAGCAGGAGGCCGTTCCCTCAAGCACTGCCCCAAATTCGCACCGTAGGCGAGGCCCAACCATGGAGAAACACGGCAAAATGTCTGAGCGTGACGCTGGACCGCCGCCTGACCTGGAGATAGCACATTGAAGACACCAGAAGGAAGGCGATGGGACGACTACGTACTCAGTACCCAGTGCTAAACGCTTCATCAGCTCTCCCCACGGAAGTGGGTCGCACCCTGTACAAGACAGTAATCTGCCCATTGCTGGACTACGCCGCTGTATCATGGGGCGACGCCGCCACCACGAACACCACCCGACTACAGACGATTCAGAACAGAGCGCTGGGCTGGGCCCTAAATCTCCCATCGGACTTGGGCACCGTCCCGCTGCACCAACTCGCCGGAGTGCCAAAGCTCCGAGAAGATTTCAGAAACGCAGCCAACAGGCTGCATGAGAAGAAGCAACACCCGCAAAACGAGAAAGCCCGAGCGCTTGGCACCCGCCCACACTGGCGGCCAACAACAAGATGGTCCCATCTCTTACGCACGTAAAATAGATAAGAAATAATAATAATAAGAAGAAGAAGAAGAAGAAACAAAAAAATAGTACATTGTATTTATGTTTTACTGTAAGCATGGCGTAGCACGACTACTATCGTTATGAAATGTATAGTTGGTGGACTGGGACATATATTATATTTAACTAAATGCATCTTAGGAATCCATACTATGTTTAAGTTCAACTGTAAGTGTATAATCCTTCTATAAAATTTGCTCTACATGATTCGAGGATATTTTGGTGGGACCTAGAACATAGACTATACATGGTGTGGGATTTGGGGATACGTTTGTGGGCTGACACACGTGTTATAATTCAGTAAGAGTATCTTAGGAGTGCATATTATATTTAAGTCTTAACGCAAGATTGTCCAAAGTACAACAAGTGCTTGTATAAAATGTACTGCATAGGACTGGGGATATTTTGGTGGGTCATGGGATACATATAGCACACGTTTTTTTTTTTTTTTTTTTTGGGAAATGGAGTTATTTTGATGGGCCTTTGGGACATATGCTGTAAATGTTTTCATGGGTATTGGGAATATATAGTGGGTCTTGGTGCTATACATTGTATTTATGTTAGTATTAACAGACTCAAAGCACAACCAGTGCATAAGGGAAAAAAAAAACTGTGTGAATGTGCGTGTGAATGAGAGTGTGAATGTGTATACGTCACAGATTGTAATGTCCCCTGGGACAAGTGTCACCAAACCAACGTCGAAGTTGTAATGGCGGCATCATTGTAGGAATGATATTGATATAATCGCGTGTGGGGAAACCTTAACCGCCATCTGCTCTGTACTATTTCTACTGTTTCTGTCAACAGAAAACGAGACGGCAACCAACAACTATGACAAAAGATACATCAAGGGTGCTCGGAGTCATAGCCCCACGGGCTCAAAACTCCACAGAGTCCGGGCGTAAGTCTAACGATTATGCTCCGAGACATCAGTCAGTTATCAGGAATGCCTGAAACAGGAAAGAATTCGGCTAGCCAAAATATCGCGCTTTCTGGACGACGCCACCCAGCTGAATATCCAAGAAATATTTAAGAAGAAAAAAGATTTATTATTTTTAAACCTCCTGAAAAAATAGAGCATTTCGGTCGTATACACCCTGTAGCATGAGTTGGGGGAGGGTGAACACCTGCGAGGACTATGATACCAACATGGCGACCATTTTGGAAGCTGCCTTCATGGATGCAACTCAATTTTCAAACGGAAAGGTTGTCATGCGACATATCACACAGAAAATTATACTAAAAACGCTACACAGATAAGTAACCTAACGTAATTCTTAGTGAGCACGTCCGTGGCGCCATCGAGCGACTTGAGACATGCCTATGACCCAGCTCTGAGTAACGTCCCTGAACACTGGGTGGTAGCCGTGGTTAAGCGGCGGTGCATCACGGGGGCTTCGGCATCACGTGGACTCCCTGTCATGGTGCGTCGCCGCCGTCTTACGGGCTAAGGCAGACACTACACGGTATCTCGCACTAGAGTTACGTACCTCCAGTTTGGACCGTCTGGACATCAGTTAGGATCGTGCAAGTAATTCATGTCGTCATGCATGCCTCCATTTATCCTTCTACTGTTCGTTTGCGCTGCTTCTGAGCCTGGGCTGCTCTTGCTACGAGATTGATTTAACTCAGCAGCATCTGCGGAATAAGACGCGCAGCCACAGTCCCTCGAACCTAGTCTACTTGTACATCTCAAGAGTGAACTGTTAAACGCTCTTACAAGGGTCCCACACAGCAGTCAGTATTTTATAATTTTTCATATTTACAGTGTGTGAAGTTCAGAACTCAAATATTCAAAAATGGTTCAAATGGCTCTGAGCACTATGGGACTTAACATCTATGGTCATCAGTCCCCTAGAACTTAGAACTACTTAAACCTAACTAACCTAAGGACAGCACACAACACCCAGCCATCACGAGGCAGAGAAAATCCCTGACCCCGCCGGGAATCGAACCCGGGAACCCGGGCGTGGGAAGCGAGAACGCTACCGCACAACCACGAGATGCGGGCTAACTCAAATATTAATCCCCACAAGTACGAGGGTTGTTCAAAAGAAAAGGTACAATACAACACTGTGGATATAACTGAAGTCTTACTCAGAAATGATCACCAGGGGCCTGAGGTTAACTATGCAACTGTTTCACGAGCTGTTTGCAGAATTCCTATGGCTGTGACAGGAGCAGTCCTCCACTGTGTCCTTCAGTTTGTCATCCGAGTTGAAATGCTTCCCCTTGAAATATCTTTCAGCCAACCAAACGCATGGAAGTCTCAGGGTGATATGTCCTGGCTGTAGAATGAATGCTCAGATTGCTCCCACTTGGCCGCTACAATTTGTGTGACCTTGCAGACAACGGAATCGCTCCTTGAGCAGCTGACACCATTTGTCCTTGATGGACTTGCGTAGGCTACAGAGTATCTCACAGTACACGTCACTGATGATGGTTTTCTCGTGCTCAAGGAATTCTCTAAGCATCGGACTTTGGACGTTGAAAAAGACGGTCAGCGTCACATTGCCTGCTGAGGGCACAACTTTGAATCTTTTAGGGGGAGGTGAAGACTCATGCTTCCATCGTCTACACGCCTCACTACGTTATCTCGAAGCTGCAAGCGGAAGCTTCAACCTTTTTGGTTGTTACGCTGTTTCGTGCCTTTTCATTTGAACACTCCATATAGTTCGATGCTACTCTCTACATTCTCGAGAAAGTCACCTCTGAAGTTTTCCAGTTTTATTTAATATGCTACAGCAAGGTCTATTTTTCTTTCGAAAGGCCGTATGGCTGAGTAGTAAAATGTTCGCGTGACAGGTAGGGTCTTGTCATACATGCTGCGCTGATGCAAATTATTAAACAGAGGTGCCTACGCTACTAGCATTCCGTGAAGTTTAAAATACATAACGCTGAAGAAAAAAATCAGTACCATTCGAGACTAGAGATCGCTGGTACGATTGTCGTTTCGATCATACTTTTTTAGAGTTCTTTTCAGTTCAGTTCCAGTATCTACATCGTTTAAATATAAAATTCATCAGATATATGTTAACTAACAGCTATTTAATTGTTATTTTTATGAAAATGCAACTTTTCTGATTTCTAATTAAATATTGCACATAAATTCCAGTTTTAATTGAAAATATATATTCCTAATTACTGATCTTTTATAAAAGATTGTTTAAAAAACATTACAGATTGAAGTCTTTTTCATTTTTTCTATTTTACACTTCATGGAAATGTTCATGGAAAATGCACCTTTGTTTCAAATTTTGGTAGCGTTTGGAATCGAAACTGTGCCACACACATGATAGGCAAGTATCTACCACGCAGTTACACGACCCGTCGAAAAAAAGTAACAGCGCTTTAGCTATTAAACACGGTCAGAAAACTTCAAAGCCGATTTTCTGAAGAATTTTTGAGATCTGCATCGAGCTGCTTTTGCAAATTGGTATTTGTGTTCAAAACGTACTATAAATATAAAAAAAATTTAAAAAACTTTTTCCTTGTGTTCCCCTTATTAGAGGCAAATCTCTTATTTGTTATGCGAACCAAAAAACTGTGTATCTCTTTCCGTACTTGACTCAATTGTCTCCATAAAAATCAGAAGATACTATGGCACCATATAATTATGCTGTTCACCTCGTCACTGCAAAAATAACGAGACAATTTAGAAAATAAGTAATTTACCAAGAAGGTTCTAAGTGGCATACCAGGAAAATACCTAGCTCAAAGTAACAATAAGGAAGTTTTTGTGATTCTTCCGCTTTTCCCTGCGAAATAACCCACTGGTGAGGGGCCGAATATCAGTCTCCAACGGGCACATTATTTCGACAAGGACCACGTTGCCATCATCAGATGCTTGAGGCCGGAGCGGCGCGGCCCTTCCCACATCTCTATCCCTCCCCCCTCCCCCCTCCCCCCCTCCTCCTTCACTCACCAGTTGGCAGTGCCCAGCATCTCGCATCTCCCCCGCTCCTCCTGCCGACACTTTGCCCTGTCCTAGGTACACTTGCTGGCGACACCTCTGCTGTTTCTCTACCTGGGAATCAGCAATTAGTCTGATTAATAAAAGTAAGAAGATACTCCAAAGCGAACTATCTTCGTGGAGGTACCCCCTTACCTCTTTGCTTTTATCTGAGCATTTCCTTTTGATCTGTCTTTTCTTATCTTCCCGCTTTTCTCGTATTGATACTGTATGCTACACATATTTCACCATTGCATACACCCATTTTCCTGAGAGTTTCAATCACATTGCGCCACTTTGCGTTGTCGAAAAAAACTGTCTCCATTACCAGGTGTGACGTCAGAAATGCCCCTCTAGTGTCTGTACCTTTGTTAAAGCCAAATTGATCGTCATCTAGTAGGTCTCCGATTCTCATTTCAATGTTTCTGTAAATTATTCTTGTAAGAAACTTCGCTGCACTAGGTGCTACGCTGAGTGCGCAGTAGTTCTCATATTTATCTTCATTTGATATTTCTGGAGTGTGTGGCTAATATTACTCCGAAATTTCGAAGGTATGTTACAAGTCTCATAGAGACTACAAAAAACCTTGAATACTTCCTTGATTGGCACTTACTCTCCCATTAATTTTACGAATTCTGATGGAACATTATCTGTGTTCTCCTGTTTATTTGATCCCAAGTTTTCCAAAACTATTTGAAACTCTGGATCTAGTACTGTACCCTCTTTGTCATCTCTTCTTATGTCACATCATCAGACAGCTCCTTCCCGATATTGTCCTTCTGTGTAGTCTTTCTGCCTGTCTGCTCTCCCTATGGTGCGTTTAGCGGTGGAACTCGTTTTTAAAACCCGACACAAACAGAGGAGCGTTACAAATCTAGCTTGTGTGTCTGACAGTGGCATCGTAGCTCCCAAACGAAAGCCAAATTTTAATGATTTTTTTTAATTTGAAAGCTTTTTTAATCCGTATGGTTCTTAGCTATGTTCCATGAAAGTCTGCTCAGCTGTTTTAATTTCATCAGCTATATTAAGTAAAACTGTTTTCTGCTAGTGTGCTCTCTTGATATATGCTACGCTACGCAACTGACACTGAAGCGCCACAGAAACTGGTATAGGCATGTGTATTCAAATACGGAGATATGTAAAATGGCAGAATACGGTGCTGCGGTCGGTAACGCCTATGTAAGTCAACAAACATCTAGCGTAGTTGTTAGATCGCTTATTGCTGCTACAACGGCAGGTTATGAAGTTTAAGTGATTTTGAAACTGGTGTTATAGTCGGCGCACGAGCGATGGAACACAGAAACTCCGAGGTAACGATGAAGTGGGGATTTAATACTACGACCATTTCATGAGTGTACCATGAATATCAGTAAGCGGGTAAAACATAAAATCTCCCACATTGCTGCCGCTGAAAAAAGATACTGCAAGAACGGGACCAACGACGACTGAAGCAGAGAATCGTTCAACGTGACAGAAGTGCAACCCTTCCGCAAATTGCTGCAGATTTCAATGCTGGACCACCAGCAAATGTCAGCCTGGGAACCATCCAACGAGACATCATCTATATGGGATTTTGGAACCGAAGGCCAACTCGTGTACCCTTGATGGCCGCACGTCACAAAACTCCACGCCTCGCCTGGGCCCGTCAACACCGACATTGGACTGTCCATGAATGGAAACATGTTGCGTGGTCGGACGAGTCTCGTTTCAAATTGTATCGAGCGAATGGACGAGTACGGGTCTGGAGACAACCTCATGAATTCATGGACCCTGCATGTCAGCAGGGGACTGTTCAAGCTCGTGGAGGCTCTGTAATGGCTTGGCACCTGAGCAGTTGGACTGATATGGGGCCCCTGATACGTCTAGATACGACTGTGACAGGTGACACATACGTAGGCATCCTGTCTGATCACATGCATCCATCCATGTTCAGTGTGCCTTCAGACGGACTCTAGCAATTCCAGCAGGACAATGCGACACCTCACATGTCCAGAATTGCTACAGAGTGGCTCTAGGAACGTTCTTCTCAGTTTAAACACTTCCGCTGGCCACCAAACTCCACAGAGATCAATATTATTTAGCGTATCTTGCATGCCTTGAGATCTCCACTCCCTCGTACTCTAACGTATTCATGGACAGTCCTGCAGGATTCATTGGTGTCAGTTCCCTCCATCACTGCTTCACACATAAGTCGAGTCCATGCCACGTCGCGTTGGGGCACTTCTGTGTGCTCACGGGGACCCTACACGATATTAGGCAGGTGTACCAGTTTCTTTGGCTCTTCAGTGTATGAAAGCTACATCACGTTACGTAGTACCAGACTGTAGAGCTCAAAAAAGAGTTCACAAAGATTTTTAAAAAATTCGACGAGAGCATATGTTTATATTTTACGGTTGACCAACAATGATGGTATTTGTCTTTTGAAGTCGCCCGTTTCACCACCTACAAATCATAAAAAGGATGAGCGTGACTCAACTGTAAAAGATTAGCGGATGCTCTTGCAAGCTTTCTTGTATTTTTTTTGTTTTTTTTTTTTTTTGTTATTGTCTACAATTCAGTACATACAGTCAATGAACATATGTGTGAATTACAAAAAAGAAAATATGTGGCAATTAAAAAAGAAACACGTAAATCGTATAAGTCACAGTGGTAAAATACGATGGTAGTGTTTAGTGCAATTTAATTTCTAATAGTACCTACAAGTGAGAACTGAGGTATTATGAATGTAAAAATATTTTTAAATATTGCATTGTCAAAATCTTATTTATGACAGTACATCTACTGTCAGAATACGCAGAGGCACGTAAATAAAATAAAAACAGAATATATCTAAAAATGATAATCAGATTTAACTGCAAATAAGCTACCTATGCAAGGTAGGTCAATATCAAGACAACAGTATCAAATCCTCAAGTCCAAGTCTTAATCACTTTACCCCGAAAAATTCACAATTTTGACTCGACCGACTACGAGACCTGCCTGTTTGGGGCCGCCACCCCTGGTCACGTCTCGCACGACGCATACCGCGCGCCACACGGTAATAAAACATCAAACCACTGCAGGACATTAATGCATGAAACTAAATTCCTACATAATTATGTAAAAATATGATATAAAATAAATAGTTAACTTCATTCTTCAACAATATTATGCCAATTAAAGACGGACTGGTTTTCATTTTGTATAATAAGTAATTATACCATCACTAGCTATTTTGAAGAGTGGATGCGCGACCCGCAGGACTGGAACAGATAACGCCAAACAGAAGAGGTTTATACCCAGCAATAATGAAAGTATGCTGCTCCAGAAAGGATATCTGGTGTTAAATCTTTTTACTTAGCGGTCCCCCAACGCGATGACATTTGCATCAAAATATTACTTATATTATATTACCACTTACAGTAAACGTAAAGGGGCAATACATATTGTTTTTTACTTTTAGAGATTTTTCTGTGTCGAGTTTTTTTAAATTTTCTAATTTTTAATTCAAGTTTTATGCACTCTTAATATTGACAACCTTGTTTTTAATTCCTCTGAAACTTATTTTGATTTTTCTATACGTTGCATATGTCCCTCCAATGACCATTTCTTCTTTATTTCTTCTCATTCTTCCTGACACCCTTTGCTATAACTTCCCTGCACTTTCTGTTTACTTCATTCCTGAGTAACTTATATGGCTGTATCTTTTACCGATAATTTTTGAACTCCTGTCTGTCATAGATCAAATGAAGTAAATGATACGCCATCCAAGGTTTCTTCGCAGTTACCTTTCTTGTACCCATATTTCTCTCTCCTATCTCGGTGATTCACCTTTCTGGGGATATATATTCTGCTTCAGCTCAACTTCTGCTGTCATATTAATTATCGCGGTATATATCGCCACAGAATTCAAAAGTGTATCATCTAACTTCCTTACACTCTGATTCTTTCTCATTATTCTTCTAAAGTTCAGCATACTCTTCACAAATACTAAATTCTAACCTGACTTTAAATGTACCACTGGCCATGCTTTAAAATGGAATCTGATTTCGGAATCTCTGATTCATCATGATATAATCCAGCTGGTATTTTCCCTTACTTGCAACTTTTCCAGGTATACCTCCTTTTCTGATTCATAAAAAACTTTGTATCAAATACACTATTTTGCTATTAATAACTGAAATTTATTGCTGAAGTTTTTCTTCTCTCCCATTCCTACCACTGAGTCTGAATCCTGCCGCAACTCTTTCCTGTGTTTCCTCCCCCACTATCTCGTTCCAATCCTCCAAGATTATTAGGTTTTCAGCTCTCTTTATATATCCTTGTGGACTGTCCCTATATCTTCATCTCCTACTTGCATCATCGGCATGTACACCTGATTTCTTTTGCCATTGGTTTGCTGTCATTTTGTTGAGGATAATAATATTGCTTATCTTTTCACTGCAACTCACTCTTTGCTCTACTTTCTTATTCATATCGTACTATCGCATTACCATTTTTTGCTGCTGTTCATAATATCTTATTTTTACATGACCAAAAATCCTTCTATTCTTTCAATTTCCCTTCACTGGTCCACACTGTATCTAGACCGAACCACCTCAGTTCCCTTTCGAGACTTTCTACCGTTCCTACTACATTCAGGCTTCTAAAATTCCACGCTCCGTCTCGGAAAATGTTACAGTTTCGTTGGTTACCAGCCTTCTTCTCCTGATAACCTCCTCAGGTGATGCTGCGGGAATTTGATTAGGAAATGAGACGCTTACAGTAGTAAATAACTTTTGCTATTTGGGGAGCAAAATAACTGATGATGGTCGAAGTAGAGAGGATATAAAATGTAGACTGGCAATGGCCAGGAAAGCTTTTCTGAAGAAGAGAAATTTGTTAACATCGAGTATAGATTTAAGTGTCAGGAAGTCTTTTCTGAAAGTGTTTGTGTATGGAAGCGAAACATGGACGATAGATAGTTCAGACGAGAAGAGAATAGTAGCTTTCGAAATGTGGTGCTACAGAAGAATGCTGATGATTAGATGGGTAGATCACATAACTAATGAGGAGGTATTGAATAGAATTGGGGAGGAGTTTGTGGCACAACTTGACTAGGAGAAGGGATCGGTTGGTAGGGCATATTCTGAGGCATCAAGGAATCACCAATTTAGTATTGGAGGACAGCGTGGAGGATAAAAGTCGTAGAGGAAGACCAAGAGATGAATATACTAAACAGATTCAGAAGGATGTAGGTTGCAGGAGGTACTGGGAGATGAAGAAGCTTGCACAGGATAGAGTAGCATGGAGAGCTGCATCAAACCCGTCTCTGGACTGAAGACCACAACAACAACAAGGACCTCCTCCTTGGCAGTTCCCTCTCGCAAATCCGGATGTGGGATTGATCTGGAATCTTTTGCCAACAGAGAGAAAATCATGTCACTTTTTTCAATTACTGGCCACAACTTCTGTGGACATATATTATGTGTCTTTAATACGGTGGTTTCCAATGCCTTTTTAATCTTCGTGGCTTTGACCATTGCTGATTCATCCGTGTTTTAGGGCCAGTTTCCCATCCGAAAGGCAGGAAGGGTTCTTGAATCTCTGTACTAGTCTCAGTCCTCTTTGATAAAGCAGTTGGCAGAATATGGGTGACTCCCTCTACCAGAAGTTTTCGTCTGCTATTCCTGATGAATTTTATTCAAAATTTAACTAGTGGTTGGGATCGGAACCGTGACCAAGGACTAACTCTATATCAGAGTAACCAAGCTATAAAACAAAAAACTTCGTACTCTGCTTCAAAGACTGCTAATTCTGACTTTGCTAAATAGCTTCAGCTAATCAGGTGGAAAGACTTAGTTACATTATTCTCCAAGGCCGAGTCTGTAAAGACGACTACAGTTCCTGAATGGTGTTCAACAGTTTCCATTAGTTTCCGGATTCCCGTAATCGAAATAAGTTTTATATTTCACTTTGATAGGCATTTCCCTATTTACTGTAAGGTGGTAAACGCATGAGCTGTCAAAATAAGCAGTACCACGCAAAAGGTATTTTAGTATAGCAGATTAATGATATAATACTACCAACTCACCAACGAAATGTGCAGTAAATTTCACCTACCTCCCTGTAACGTAGAAACCCATACTCGTCAGACGCTTGGCAGTTCGCCGCGGTCACGAAGACCTCCGAGCGCCTAGGGGCGGTTTGGTAGGCAACCCAGCGGCACAGTACGAGGATCGCCGAGTACGCATGCGCAAACGGCTGCGCGGCCGACACGAAAAGGTAGGCCGCTAGGCGGAGGCAGTAGCGTCCCCGACGTCGTGCCAGCAGCAGCAGCAGCAGCAGCCGACTACAGCAGCAGACAGCGCAGCAGCGGACAGCGGACAGCGGACAGCGACCATGGTTGACCCGCTCAAGATATTCTGGGTACTGGCCAACAGTACCTATCTCGGTAAGTAACCACTGTTTCCTTCTCATTTGGTTACTTGCTCGTAGAATTTCTTTGATTCTTAGCTTGTCATCTGTCTGAAAGTTCTTTATTATAAATTAAAGACTTTGTCTACTACTCACATATTTAATTAATGTGCTAGCATTAGTAAGATTTCATTTTAAAATTTTTTCCTTAATCCTTTACGTTCAGAAATTTTACAAAGAACACGCTTTCAATTTACCATATAACTCTGCATTTAACATACACTGGATGGCATGCTGCAAGCAAAAAATGGCATAGCGAATAAGAGTTGAAGATAATTATGTAATTATCTATGATTGCTTAAGGGGACATTTAAATTTCTACTGTCTATACTTTTACAAATAAATTCATAAAACTTTGTCACCATGGCCAGGAAGAATTGAGGACTCACACTCACCGCAGTGGAAGTTCAAAAACGTAGCAAAATACCTTTTTTTACATATGAAATTTCATCATTTTTTCACTTATTACTGGCTGCATTTGTTGCTATAGGTACACTTTTCTTCCTAAGTAAGAGAGATTCTTCGATGAATTTTTCATAGCATAAAAACAGTAGTTACAGGTGTATGAAACTCTAGAATTTTCCAAATCTATTAAAAAACTGTGGAAAAAATTGAGATAACTATAAAACTTGAGTTTTTTCTAAACATGAAGTTTAAAATGTAACAGTTCATTCATTTTTTCATAAATTAAATGACTTCTAGAGTTTCATACACCTGTAATTATGGTTTGTATGCTGCGCAAAAGTCCTCGAAGAATCTCTCTTACTTAGGATGAAAAGTGTAGCTATAGCAACAAATGGAGCCAGTAGTAAGTGAAAAAATGACGAAATTTCACATGTAAAAAAATGTGTTTTGTTACGTTTTTGAGCTTCCACTGCTATGAGTATGAATCCTGAATCGTTCCTGGTCGTGCTATTAAGGTTTTATAAATTTATTTGTAAAAGCATAGATAGTGTAAATTAAAATGTCCTGTGGTGTCTCTCCTGCTCCAAGTCGACCCGTTTGACGTCCTACCCCCCCCCCCCCCCCCCCCTTAAAATATATGAAAACTTGCAACCACATTTTTAATGTATGTAAATCATTTTTACCTCTGTGTTGCAAAAAATACCATAAGTAGTAAAATTTTTTCTTTGTGGAGAATATTTTGTTACTGTAAAATACGGATAATTGTGTTGTGGTACCGCATTAATTTCATCGTGTTAGTTGGTTCTCGCTTCGCTGTGCGGAAGAACAACTTTATGTCCATAAATGAAAACCACAAAAATACGGATGTCCTAGAGTGTACCGTAGAGCCCACAGAGCACCTATATTTTTGTTCGTTTCGTTTATAAACATGAAGAATACTGTAGATACTACTGAACAATGACAATTTTGAGCTTCTCATTTATAAGTTATTCTATCAAACATCGACGGATGAAAAACGAGCTACAATTCTATTTCGATTTCCTGGACTGCGTTCCATGGCATTTCCGATATCTGATAGCTATTTGTTTATGTTAAAAATCACAAGTTTCGCCGTGGATTGGAGTCCACGTAGCCCTATAACTGGATGGATGAAACTGTTCAAAGAACGAAGGCAGCAAAGCATATACTACGTCCAGTTCTATGATTCCTTGAAAAGCACTGCAATACCTAAACTAGTCATCGAGTTGAAGAGAAATTTTGTTGTAAGTTTTGCTTGGAACGTCGTACATGCAGAAAGAAAAAAGAAACACACACTTTACGGTAGTTTTACTCCGATCAGTACTTACGCTTGATTGTCTGAAATGGGGACTATTCTGTTGAGAATCATTCTTTATTTCACAGTAGTGAAAGTAATCTTTAATGTGTCTGAATAATTCACGTTGCCAACCGACTTGGTGATTCCAGTTTCGGGCACGAAATTCCGGTGACTTATACATTCGTCCATCTTCAGGTTCTCCGATCATCTTACAAATTCTTCTACAGCAGCCACTGAAATATTATACAAAAAAATTGGAAGGGGCGACCCGACTACAACCCAAAGTTCTGTTTCCGTCTGAACTCCACAAGTCACATTTCTGTTTGAGGTGGAGGTGTGCTACTTCTGATATCACTGCCTTATTTTGCTCCTCCAACGCCATTCGTGAACAGTGCGTGAGAATAAGACTGACAGTAATGTGATTGTCGGTTCCAAAGATCTACTTAGAGGCCTCATTTGGTACGTGTGCTCTCGGAATGTTATCAGTTGCCCTCTACGTGGTGCACAACGCTTCTTTAGAGCCTGACAATGGAGTTTGACGAGTACCTCTGAATCGCTCCCGCGCTTTCTGAACAAACCGTGACAAAATGAGCCACTCTTCTTCGGATATTGCGTGTCTCCTTCGTTAATCGTAGATAGTAATCGTTCTAGACCGATCAACGGTACTCAAGCAGTGACCTAACCAATTTCTGCATCTACATGTACATTTATACTCCGCAAGCAACCCAACGGTGTGTGGCGGAGGGCACTTTACGTGCCACTGTCATTACCTCCCTTTTCTGTTCCAGTCCCGTATGGTTCGCGGGAAGAACGACTGCCGGAAAGCCTCCGTGCGCGCTCGAATCTCTCTAATTTTACATTCGTCATCTCCTCGGGAGGAATAAGTAGGGGGAAGCAATATATTCGATACCTCATCCAGAAACGCACCCTCTCGAAACCTGGACAGCAAGCTACACCGCGATGCAGAGCGCCTGTCTTGCAGAGTCTGCCACTTGAGTTTGCTAAACATCTCCGTAACGCTATCACACTTACCATATAACCCTGTGAAGAAAGGCGCCGCTCTTCTTTGGATCTTCTCTATCTCCTCTGTCAACCTGACCTGGTACGGATCCCACATTGATGAGCAATACTCAAGTATAGGTCGAACAAGTGTTTTGTAAGCCACCTCCTTTGTTTATGGAATACATTTTCTAAGGACTCTCCCAATGAATCTCAACCCGGCACCCGCCTTACCAACAATTAATTTTATATGATCATTCCACTGCAAATCGTTCCGCACGCATACTCCCAGATATTTTATAGAAGTAGCTGCTACCATTGTTTGTTCCGCTATCATATAATCATACAATAAAGGATCCTTCTTTCTATGTATTCGCAATACATTACATTTGTCTATGTTAAGGGTAAGTTGCCACTCCCTGCACCAAGTGCCTATCCGCTGCAGATCTTCCTGCATTTCGCTACAATTTTCTAATGCTGGAACTTCTCTGTATACTACAGCATCATCCGCGAAAAGCCGCATGGAACTTCCCACATATCTACTAGGTAATTTATATATATTGTGAAAATTTCTCTGCAAGTAGGAATTAACAGAGGGGTTTCGGCGTTAGAAAATTGTTACGAGATTTAGGAAAACTTAAGCAACTGTCGTGTGAATCCCAGGTCGCTCTGTTCGACGACGAGATGCATCTAACGGTAGATAGAGGTGTCCAGGTAGATGCCGTGTTCCGTGACTTCCGTAATGCATCCGATACAGTTTCCCACTGCCTTAATCATTTACAAACCGGCTGTACTCTTGTGGAAAGAGTAAATAAAGGAAACGTAGCAAAGCAAGAAATCGTTCCATTTTCAAGCCTCATTTCGCACACTAATCAAGCAGCAGGGCAGGGAGCGACGTCGACTCAATACCATCTACGTTTGCAATCCGAAAATCAGGGCATTGTGTGTGGCTGGGGGTAAATGTTCTGTAGCGATACGTTTCGCTTACCTTGTTCTATTTTCAGATGATACACGATAACATTTGTACGCGTTCGACGAATTTCATTTTACCACTGTAATCATTGCACGATTTGAGGAAGTAATAGAGTCTTTCATTCATATAGGAAAGTGGCACTATTGCGCTAACCCAACAAATACGCTACTGTGTGCGTAGCTCATCCTTGAATCTTTTGTCTCATCCAATAACCCAAATTCGTTACAGTCAAATACCGATGGAATCCACTCACTAATTTATCAGACAAGGATTTTTTTTTACACGACTTGCATGTATTACACGTTCTTCCGATAAATAACGAGGATCTATCGTCGACGCAGCTATGTTCACGCGATAGTTCTACCTTAAAAGTTAAAGTTGTCCAGCAGTCTTCGAAGCAATGTCTTCCTACATTACTTAAAAATTTTCTTAACGACGTGAGCACCGCCGGCCGTTGTGGCGAAGCGGTTCTAGGCGCTTCAGTCTGGAACCGCGCTGCTACTACGGTCACAGGTTCGAATCCTGCCTCGGGCATTGGTGTGCGTCATGTCCTTAGGTTAGTTACGTTTAGGTAGTTCTAAGTCTAGGGAACTGATAACCTCAGAAGTGCCATAGTGCTCAGAGCCATTTGAAGCTTTTTTTTTTCTACATTTACGTGAGCACCCTGTGCACAACTCTCTTATCTACAAAAACAGTGATGTCCGTCTACTAAACACAACTTTCTGGTTTCTTCTACTGCAATGTTAACGTCTATTTCTATCGTGTAAGCCTTTTTAAGTCTAGTAACTGCTCTCTGATCGTGTCGAGAAACTACTTCTTCTACTTACGCGCATTACATCACATGGACTGAAGCAAAGGTTCCATCTGGCAGATTGCACAACAAGCGGTGACCAGCCTTAAGTTTTCCTAAATCTCGTAACAATTTTCTATCGCCGAAAACTCCTCGTAACCAGCCGTTTCGTCTGTCAACAGGCTCCAAGAGACGCGCACATCGGTTGCCAGCTTGTTTATACGTAAAAGATGAGTGCGAAACAAACGTTTCAAATTGTTTGAAATATTTCTCTCTGCCGTGGAGACTTTCCTTTACAGTGACTCTGCCACACATTCTCCGCATCCTGGATGGTGTGAACGGGAGCCATCATTTAGAGCCTTTGTTACGGCCGTTTGGATCGCTTCAGTGGTCTAAAACTCGACTGCTCTCTCATGGGAACTGGAAAAAGCTGCTGGATGGCTGCAGCAGAGGGAGATTGGGGAGGGGGGCGGATAGGGAGAGGGAGTGCCGGATGACTGTAACAAGGGGAGAGGGGGAGGTGGAGACGCGGAAAGGGGGGTAGCTATCTGCCAGATATCGGTGCGGCGATATATTCGCCGTCGGACTCTCACTCGGACACATTCACATCGAAGAGTCAACACACTCATTCAGTGGTCGCTGGAAAAACGATCACGAACACGGAACACATTTTCGTCAGTTTTGCTGGTTAATGGCCGTCTATAGTGAGATTCATTATCCACCCGTCCCTGGCCTTCCGTAAACGATTTTAACCACCCACAATCTTGAGAATACGACAAAGCAGAGTCGCGGCATGCTTCCTGTGACCTTTTAGACGTGTTGGGATGACATTTCTTTATTTACCCCAATAAGCTGATTACTACTGTTATAGTGTTGGCTCTTCAGCACGTTGCGCCATACGCACTGTCGTTAGGATCGAGGAGAGAACTATCTGACGCCTCCAGAGCTCGGAGCGGATTAACGTAGCAAGCAACGAAGAGCTAACAATCAGCCGCTTCTCCCTCTTAACCCACCTCCGATAGAGGTGTCGGAAAATACGAGGCGTGTTTTTTAAGGAAGTACAGTTTTGAAATTAAAAACAGACGTGCTAAGATATCTCAATAATTTTATTTTTACATGAAAGCCTGTACCTTAATCTACTTTTCTACATAATTTCCGTCAGTATTGAGGCACTTTTCATAACGTTGTACCAGTTCTTGAATACCCTCCTCGTAGTAGTCTGTCGCCTGACTTGTTAACCACTGTATCACCACTGTTTTCACTTCGTCGTCGTCTTGAAGACGCTGACCGCCCAGGTGTTTCTTCAAGTGCAGGAACAGATGGTAGTCACTGGGAGCAAGATCGGGGCTATACGGAGGATGATCTAGAGTTTCCCATCGAAAATATGTGATGAGATCTTTGGTCTGATTCGCCACATGCGGACGGCCATTGTCTTGCAGCTAAACGATGCCCTTGCTCAACTTCCGTACACTGTTGTTTTGTTTCTGGTGTTACACAGGCCATCCATGTTTCATCGCCCGTAACAATTTGGCTTAAGAAATCATCACCGTCGTTGTGGTACAGCTCAAGGAAAGTAAATGCACTATCTAAACGTTTGGTTTTGTACACATCCGTCAACATTTTCGGTACCCAGCGTGCGCACAATTTTCGGTAATTCAAGTGCTCGGTCACAATGACATACAAAACACTACGAGAAACATTAAGAAAGTCATCCCGCAAGGAGGAAATCGTAAAGCGTCTGTTTTCTTTCACCTCATTGTCCACTTCCTGCACCATACTGTCATTAACGACCGAAGGACGCCCGCTCCGTTGTTCATCATGCACATTTGTGCGGCCATCTAGAAATGCTCTCACCCACTTTCTTACCATTTCCTCACTCATAATGTTTTCTCCGTAACTGCACAATCACACGATGAATATCGATCGCTTTTAGGCCTTTAGCACTAAAAAATCTTATAACAGCCCCTACCTCACAGTCGGCGGGACTCACATTATCGGAGGGATCTTAATCACTCAGCACACAACGTAAACAAGTAAGAAACAGACTGTAATGGCGTCAGTGTGTAGATCAAGGTACAGGCTTTCATGTAAAAATAAAATTATTGAGATATCTTACCACGTCTATTTTTTTTAATTTCAGAACTGTACTTAAGGGGCTCCGGAACGCCCAATACTTGCAATGTTAAAATAACGCTTATAAATTACATCTTTCCTCACAAAGTATTTGAGGTAGGAAGTTGAACTTTTTACAGATTATTTATTGGAATACGGGCTACAACTTAACAAAGGGATTTTACAAAATTTTTCTTCAGTTATTAAAGATGATTTTTTTTCAATTGTAATGAAAATTCACAACATTTTTTTTTGCAATTTTTTGTTTATATATTCAAAAATACACAGTTTTTTGGAAAAAGGCTGTGTTAAATTATGCAGAATGTACTGTGTAACATTTACTGAAAGTTTGAAACAAATATGTTTGGAAGATCCTTAGAAAACATGTAATTAGTATGAGAAAATAAAAGTTTTGGGAATCGAGCGACAAAGATTGGATTAACTTTTTAGTGCATTCCAGGTCCATAGGATGGATTATCTTCGTCCTCTGCAAACTCCTCCTCCAGCTTCCTCTTGTTCCTCCTCCTGTTTACTCTTGCTTGTATTTCTAGACTCTTTACAGCCCTGTCTGCAGCCCGAAGGCGTTCCTTGTCTAAAGCAAGCATCGCTCGTACCATGTTAGAATCTATCTTCATTCCCATATTTCTAAATACCTTTGGCTTTCCAACATTTCTCCTTTTCTTAAAAGCCTTCAGAGGATTCCTAATAACTTTACTTTTACTCATTATTATACTTCAACAAAACAGAGACTCAAGAAACAGAATTAATTTTCGAATATTTTCGAGATAACGACAGAGTAAATAAACATGAAACAATCGACAATGACACCAGCGATATATATTGAACCATCACAGGTTAGCCACAACACATACTTTATCTCACATCACTAAAATGTACCTGATGAACACGGACGTTAATAATAACACCATTTGACAGCAGTTTAACAGCGCCACAGTGGGTCACGCCCATGCAGAACACATTTCAAAAAAAATTTAAAAATAGTTATAGTCTTCGGAATTGAATAAATTATATATCTATTAAAAGGTAATAGTGTGCAGATTCAGAAAACGCAAAAAAGTAAAAATTGAACTTTTCATGATTTTGAGCCTTTCCGGAGCCCCTTAAGTAAAAAACACGCCACGAAAATATGGCATTTTATCCCAGACACACTTCGTATCACATACAGTAACGTTCGTATCACACTACGTACCGAAGCCAAACGGCTCAAAAATACATCTCAACAAATAATTATCTACATCTACGGTGCGTGGCGGAGGGTATTTCTCGTATCTCTATCTGTTCCCGCCTTCCCTATTCGCGAATGGCCCGCGGAAAGGATTATCGTCGGTAAATCCCCGTATTAGCTCCAATTTCTCGAATTTTCTCGTTGTGGTCCTTTGACGAGAAGTGTGCGGCAGGAAGAACACGTTGTCCTATTCTTCTCGGAACGTACTCTCTTGGAATTTCAGCAGTAACCCCACCATATATATTGTACTGTCTGCCGCTGGAATTATTTCAGCATCACCGTAACGCTCGCGTGGCTACTAAGCGATTGATTGACAAAACACGGCGCTCTTCGTGAAGTATTTTCTACTTTTACTATTAATTAAACCAAATGAGGGTCCCAGACTGATGAGCAATACTCAATAATCAATCGAAGAAGTGTTTTACAAGCGACTTCGTGCGTCGACGAATTTCATTTTCTTAAGATTTTTCCTATCAGTCTCAGTCTGGAATTTCATTTCCTACAATTACAGATGTCTTACCGCTGATTTTACTTCCATTCATTATAAGTTCTAAGTGGTCATTTCACTTCATATAACTACAGATGGTTACTCCCTGATAGTTTACGCTAGTTACTGTTGCCAGCAATTTGTCAGCAACATCGTATGCACAATATGTTACATTTATTTAAGCTCAGAATCCACTACAAGTACTTGTACAATGCAGTCAACCCTCTTCAGGCTTTCCTGCAGTTCGCTGCAGTATTCTGCCGTTGCTTCCTTCGTAAAAACAATCGCGTCTTGTGCAAACAGCCTCAAAAAATTTACCATCTTATCCACTAGATTATTTACATATTTTATAAACGTTAACGGTCCTGTCACACTTTCCTGGTGTACTCCTGGAATTACCTTTACGTTTGTCGATATTGTTCCATGGAGCACTATGTGTTGAGCCCTATGTGCAAGGAATCGTGAGTCCGTTCACGAATCTGGTCTCATACTCGGTAAGCTCAAGCATCTTTTTTTTCACAAAACGTTGCCGAGGGACTGCAGAAAATTTCATCTTGAAGTTAAGAGACACAGCTTCAACGCGAGCGTCTAAGTCTGTAGCGCTGCATCTCATGGAGGAACACAGGGACTGAGTTTCGCAAGATTTCTGTTTGCGATGTCCGTTTTTATAGAGGACCTTTTCTTTCTCCAGAAAAGTGGAGGCGTGATACACATAACTATAGGCCTATATCACTAAAGTCAATCTGTCATATAATTATGGAACGTGGTTTACGCTCACCAGTTTGTCAACTTGATTTTGATTTCCTTTCAATCCGTGATTAAACCCTCTTCGCTAGCGTAGCAACTTTCTAACAAGGCTATTAAACCACGTTGGGTCTTTCCCATTCCTTACAGCTTTGCTCGCTGCATACTTGTCTATGGAGTGTTCAACGACGTTTACGAATTTTATCAATTTGTGCTCCACATCTTCGTATTCAGTACGAAATATTTTACGTTGCATAGTCACATTTGTATCCTGTGACTCTTGTTTGTCAAGAATACTTTCCTTCCTGTCTGAACAGCCCCTATAACACCCGTACTCACAACCGCTGTTGCAGACTTGTGATCAGTGACGCCGATCCCTGCATTAAGGAGTTCTAAAAGTTCAGACCTGTTCGTAGCCAGAAGGTCTAAGATTGTCACCCTCACGAGTTGTCGTCCTAACTGTCTGCTCGAAGTAGTTTTCGGACAACGTGTTCGGAATAATGCTACACGAATCCTTTTCTATGACATCACTTCTGATCGGATGACTGCCATTCTGTAGCTAGCAAGCTGAAGAGTCTCGCTATTACCACAACGTGATCAGAAAACTTATTCACGAAATTCTGCAACTTCTCTCTGCAACGATCAGCCACTATAGCTCCTGACGCAAGGGGCCGATAAAGGCATCAGTGCTTGAGCCACCTTGGATGATTACGCCGAAAGTCGTCGGTAGGCAATAGTCTCTTCCCCGCTGTTGAAACAGATGAGTTGCATTAGTCCCCGTAGAGTACTGATCGCAATGTCTTTCTGATGCCGGAGATCTGACATTCAGTGTACCGTCGATCTCACCATATGGCCCTATCAAGGCGACGTAACATCAGTCACACACTCGTGATCGCCCTGTGGGACAATTTGCGCATTTTGAAGCACCCACCCTAGACACAGTTACCCTCCGAAACTGGAATTCTTTTTTAATCTGCGACATACTATAACCTATGCATTTCGCTTCCCACGTCCCATGTCGGTTAACTCGCGACATATTCACTACACACGGGTCTGTAACAGGCTGCGCAGACGTACGTACTAGTGATGGGCTAGACACAGTTTCCATCGCGGTTAAATTATTTTTCGCTAGCATTTATTTATAACGGTTATTAGTGACTGATCTTCGAAGAAAGGTTAAGAAAAGGCAAACCTACGTTTCTAGCATTTGTAGACTTAGAGAAAGCTTTTGACAATGTTAACTGGAATGCTCTGTTTCAAATTCTGAAGGTGGCAGCGGTAAAATACATGGAGCGAAAGGCTATTTACAATTTCTACAGAAACCAGGTGGCAGTTATAAGAGTCGAGGGGCATGAAAGGGAAGCAGTGGTTGGGAAAGGAGTGAGACAGGGTTGTAGCCTATCCCCGATGTTATTCAATTTGTATATTGAGCAAGCAGTAAAGGAAACAAAAGAAAAATTTGGAGTAGGTATTAAAATTCATGGAGAAGAAGTAAAAACTTTGAGGTTCGCCGATGACATTGTAATTCTGTCAGAGACAGCAAAGGACTTGGAAGAGCAGTTGAACGGAATGGACAGTGTCTTGAAAGGAGGATATAACATGAACATCAACAAAAGCAAAACGAGGATAATGGAATGTAGTCAAATTAAATCGGGTGATGCTGAGGGAATTAAATTAGGAAATGAGACACTTAAAGTAGTAAAGGAGTTTTGCTATTTAGGGAGTAAAATAACTGATGATGGTCGAAGTAGAGAGGATATAAAATGTAGACTGGCAATGGCAAGGAAATCGTTTCTGAAGAAGAGAAATTTGTTAACGTCGAGTATAGATTTAAGTGTCAGGAAGTCGTTTCTGAAAGTATTTGTATGGAGTGTAGCCATGTATGGAAGTGAAACATGGACGATAACTAGTTTGGACAAGAAGAGAATAGAAGCTTTCGAAATGTGGTGCTACAGAAGAATGCTGAAGATAAGGTGGGTAGATCACGTAACTAATGAGGAGGTATTGAATAGGATTGGGGAGAAGAGAAGTTTGTGGCACAACTTGACTAGAAGAAGGGATCGGTTGGTAGGACATGTTTTGAGGCATCAAGGGATCACAAATTTAGCATTGGAGGGCAGCGTGGAGGGTAAAAATCGTAGAGGGAGACCAAGAGATGAATACACTAAGCAGATTCAGAAGGATGTAGGTTGCAGTAGGTACTGGGAGATGAAGAAGCTTGCACAGGATAGAGTAGCATGGAGAGCTGCATCAAACCAGTCTCAGGACTGAAGACCACAACAACAACAACATTAGTGACTGCCAAAAGTAACTTATTCGTACCGTCAAATGCACCAACAGCATTCCTCTGCATCTGGTAATTTATTGCCGATGCGGTTATTTATCACCGGCCGCAGTGGCCGAGCGGTTCTAGGCGCTTCAGTCCGGAACCGCGCGACTGCTACGGTCGCAGGTTCGAATCCTGCCTCGGGCATGGATGTGTGTGAGGTCCTTAGGTTAGTTACGTTTGAGTAGTTCTAAGTTCTAGGGGACTGATGAGCTCAGATCTTAAGTCCCATAGTGCTCAGGGCCATTTGAGCGGTTATTTATCAGTGCAGCAGTCACAGAACACGCAGCAGTTACTGCGGTTGTTAGTAAGTGGCATTAACATTTGCTGAAGGGATCTTAACCTACCGTGAGGTGTAACTATCTAAGCAGCTTCAGGAAATCTGTTTCAAAAGTCGAGTCAAGCAAAATTTCTTAGTGCCATCAAAAACGAATTCGTTAATAGCGTTTTTCAAATATCGTTAATAGGTTATGTAGGCAAAATTGGTAGCTTAATTTTCGCCGGTTATCGAAGTAAACTACTGCACAAGTAATAGCGGTAACGAGATAGTCGTGTCATTTAGCCCTCTGCTATGTTTACATATTAGGAAAAAAGAAGAGTATTTTGATAAAGGTTAAAAACTGCTCGCAAAATTATTTCAGCCTACAAGTTCAGTGCTATGTGTGAATTTTGTAAGTGGATTTTTTTAATTTTTTCATTTGTTTTTTCGAAAATTTCTTACCGCAAAAATCACATTTCGTGTACTTCATATGTAACGTGGTACAGTAGCTCCATATTTCGTTGGTCTTGGATTTCCTCATCTCGACACACTGTCGGTGGCGAAAGTGAGTGAAAAGTATCCTTGTCGCCAACGAACGAAAGAATTAACGGTCTCCAGTCATCCAGTATTCCGGCTGCCAGTTTCGTCTATTATTTCTATGTCTTTGGGAACAACGAGTTATTCGATCAGTTATTTGCGTGGAAATACGAATATCGCAAGGTCACTTTGATTTATCCCTGGCCATATAGGGCGAGGCCGAATTACAAGTGCATTCATCAATAAACAAATGGCGCGTAGTGTTAGCAGCTACCAGGTATTCCCATGGTGGTTCGAAAATCAGATGGTCAATGTATTCATTGTTCCTGGTAAGGAAGTGCGAGACCGGAGGGAAAGTAGGACATTGGCCAAAAGATGCGATTTATTGGCAGTTATTAAAGTAACTGCCTGACACTGATAACCGGTTATTTTGCTAACCGTGAATACTCACTAACCGATTATTTGGTCTAGTTAAGCATAGGTCTACCTATGCTCGAGCCATGCGTCGCACTTCGCTTTGTCTCAATATTCGGATCTCACACACGGCACATCTTCAAATGCGACAACCCTCACCGTGGTTTTGGCGCTGCAACGTTGTGGATCTGTATCGAGATCTTCCCAGAAGTCAGGAAACACTGTTTTTGTTACCTTTTAACTATTGGTCCTCTAAATAAAAAAGAACAACCTGACTAACACACAGTCGCTCTCTGCGTGTCCTTCCTTCACAGACATTACCTGTTCTCCAAAACCATCATCAAACGCGTGCAGGAAATATGTTCCACATAAGCAACTGATTCACATCAGGTTCTTCCGAAGTTCTACGTGTCTGTTCTGCAACTCTCCTCGAAGACAAGGAATGACCTCCGCGTTCCAGTCCATTTCGATCTACAGTATTGTTGAAATTTCCTGGCAGATCAAAACTGTGCGCCGGACCGCGGCTCGAACTCGGGACCTTTGCCTATCGCGGGCAAATGCTCTACCAACTGAGCTACCCAAGCACGACTCACGACCCGTCCTCATAGCTTTCCTTTCGCCATTGTCTCATACCTCCAGTCATATCAGCGCACACTCCGTTGCAGAGTGTAAATTTCATTCTGGAAGCATCCCCCAGGCTGTGGCTGAGCCATGCCTCCGCATTATCCTTTCTTCCAGGAGTGCTAGTCTTGCGACGTTCGCAGAAGAACTTCTGCGAAGTTTGGAATGTAGGAGACGAGGCACTGGCGGAACTAAAGCTGTGAGGACCGTTAATGAGTCGTAGTTGGGTAGCTCAGTTGGTGGAGCACTTTCCCGCGATAGGCAAAGGTCACTAGGTCGAGTCTCGGTCCGGCACAAACTTTTGGTCTGCCAGGAAGTTTCATATCAGCGCACACTCCGCTGCAGGGTGAAAATCTCATTCTACTCTGCTGTTGTTAAAGGTCGTACCAGTTTTTCCACGTATTGGGTAGGAAATGTGTTTCAACTTTGCGTATTTTCATACAATACTGAAGTGCCCGTATTATTCCGAATTACAATGCAGAGTTCCCTCGGAAGTACATGTACCGCAAGTCTCTAGAGGAACGGAGGGTTCCAAATGATTGGAAAAGAGCACAAGTAGTCCCAGTCTTCAAGAAGGGTCGTCGAGCAGATGCGCAAAACTATAGACCTATATCTCTGACGTCGATCTGTTGTAGAATTTTAGAACATGTTTTTTGCTCGAGTATCATGTCGTTTTTGGAAACCCAGAATCTACTCTGTAGGAATCAACATGGATTCCGTAAACAGCGATCGTGTGAGACCCAACTCGCTTTATTTGTTCACGAGATCCAGAAAATATTAGATACCGGCTCCCAGGTAGATGCTATTTTTCCTGACTTCCGGAAGGCGTTCGATACAGTTCCGCACTGTCGCCTGATAAACAAAGTAAGAGCCTACGGAATATCAGACCAGCTGTGTGGCTGGATTGAAGAGTTTTTAGCAAACAGAACACAGCATGTTGTTATCAATGGAGAGACGTCTACAGACGTTAAAGTAACCTCTGGCGTGCCACAGGGGAGTGTAATGGGACCATTGCTTTTCACAATATATATAAATGACCTAGTAGATAGTGTTGGAAGTTCGATGCGGCTTTTCGCGGGTGATGCTGTAGTATACAGAGAAGTTGCAGCATTAGAAAATTGTAGCGAAATGCAGGAAGATCTGCAGCGGATAGGCACTTGGTGCAGGGAGTGGCAACTGTCCCTTAACAAAGACAAATGTAATGTATTGCGAATACATAGAAAGAAGGATCCTTTATTGTATGATTATATGATAGCGGAACAAACACTGGTAGCAGTTACTTCTGTAAAATATCTGGGAGTATGCGTGCGGAACGTTTTGAAGTGTAATGATCATATAAAATTAATTGTTGGTAAGGCGGGTACCAGGTTGAGATTCATTGGGAGAGTGCTTAGAAAATGTAGTCCAGCAACAAAGGAGGTGGCTTACAAAAGACTCGTTCGACCTATACTTGAGTATTGCTCATCAGTGTGGGATCCGTACCAGATCGGGTTGACGGAGGAGATAGAGAAGATCCAAAGAAGAGCGGTGCGTTTCGTCACATGGTTATTTGGTAACCGTGATAGCGTTACGGAGATGTTTACAAAACTCAAGTGGCAGACTCTGCAAGAGAGGCGCTCTGCATCGCGGTGTAGCTTGCTCGCCAGGTTTCGAGAGGGTGCGTTTCTGGATGAGGTATCGAATATATTGCTTCCCCCTACTTATACCTCCCGAGGAGATCACGAATGTAAAATTAGAGAGATTCGAGCGCGCACGGAGGCTTTCAGACAGTCGTTCTTCCCGCGAACCATACGCGACTGGAACAGGAAAGGGAGGTAATGACAGTGGCACGTAAAGTGCCCTCCGCCACACACCGTTGGGTGGCTTGCGGAGTATAAATGTAGATGTAGATGTATGTCGGAAGCAACAATCATTGCGGTGACTACAGCCGTTATGAGATGTATTCGCAATTGCGAATATGGACTGCCATCAGCTGTGTAAAGGAATGATAACAATGAAAATTTGTGCCACCCCTTGACTAGAACCTGGATTTCACACTTATCGCGAACGGTCGCCTTACCATTTGGCTATCTGAGGACGACTCACGGCGAGACTGAAACGGTTGCAGTCGCTGTAGTGCCCCCTCCTTCGGACATGCGCTCATGTCGGAAGGAACTTTGCACCTTAATTGGGCATAACACGGGCACCGCAATATCTAATTTATCCGCCGACACCTGGCAAGCAACTTTCGAGTAAAAGGTCTCCCCTGTACGGAATATACATAATGCATGTAAAAGTACAGGTTGTGGACACATGTTTGACGGTATATGGTGGTTTGGGTCTGGCCGCGAAGCGTGCTAAGGTAGCCAAATGGTACGGCGGCCGTTCGTATACGGGGGGAAATCCGAGTTCGCGCCCCGGTGCCGGACAAGTTTTCATTCTCGTCGTTCCATTATACAGCTGATGGTTATCTATATTCGCAACTGTGAATACATTTCATGTCTTTCATAACGGCTGTAGTCACCGCAGTACTTGTTGCATTGGCAGTTCATGCATGCCCGACGGAACTTTGCATCGTAATACGGATCAATACAGTCACTGCAATATCTTACTTGTCCGCCGACACTGGGCAAGAGACATTCAAGTAAAGTGTCTGCCCTCTAAAGGAATATACACAATGGACGTACGAGTGAAGGTTATAGAGATATGGATGACGGGATTTGGAGGTTTGGGTCTGGTCGTGAGCCGTCCGCAGGTAGGTAAATTGTTAGGTGTCCGCAACTGCGAACACATTTCGTGTGTTTCATAATGGTTGTGGTCGCCGCAGTGCCTGTTCCATGGACATGCACCCATGTCTGACAGAACTTCGAAAGTTTCATTTCCTGTTCTAACAACCCTACCATAACAAAGGTCAAAAATTAATTATGATTGTAGTGCTGCTCACGCTGCTAAATACTGTATTTTCGGGCAACAACAAAGTTATATTATGTGGCAGGTGTCATTAGAGCACAGTTA
The DNA here is from genome assembly GCF_023898315.1 of Schistocerca nitens. Lineage (NCBI taxonomy): Eukaryota > Metazoa > Arthropoda > Insecta > Orthoptera > Acrididae > Schistocerca > Schistocerca nitens. Next base: position 37,474,942 of record NC_064620.1, read on the forward strand.
ATAAAGTCATTTCATGAAATAATGGATAAACTAGGCACTCATCTTTTCGTGTTTCCTACGCTGGTCTCGTGAAATCATGGCCCAATCGTCGAAAATCTAGGTAGTGATGATTCCAAGCTCGGATGCAAAGAGGCCTAGGTGTTATTCTGCGATATTCAAAAGTTTTATAGATGTGTTTCATAAACCATTCTTGAAGATTAAACTTTTGCAAGTTAGCACAATGGTGATGTAAAAAAGTAATCATCACTCCAAATTTAAGTTACACTTCTTTTTCTATTACTTTTGTTGCAATAACACGTAACTCACAAAAAATCACTACACAATATAAAACATACTTGAAAATATCTTCCTCATTGTTAAATTTCACATTTTATAAACTGACTACAATTTGCGTCTTTTCAACAAGACGTCCAAGACTTGACTCTCTAATAAACGCTTACTCGCCAACAAATCAGAGTTACAAGTACAACAAAGATCATAGTGTCAAAAGAAAGAATACACATAAGAATAATATCACTGCAACATAAGCCCGCATCTCGCGGTCGTGCGGTAGCGTTCTCGCTTCCCACGCCCGGGTTCCCGGGTTCGATTCCCGGCGGGGTCAGGGATTTTCTCTGCCTCGTGATGGCTGGGTGTTGTGTGATGTCCTTAGGTTAGTTAGGTTTAAGTAGTTCTAAGTTCTAGGGGACTGATGACCTAAGATGTTAAGTCCCATAGTGCTCAGAGCCATTTGAACCATTTTTTTGAACCATCATTGCAACATAAACATATCGATGTATCAAAGTACCTCTACATTAATGAAATCAAATCTGAATGTTGTTTCAGAAATATGTTAACTACTTTACAGAAACACAGTAGAATATTGCTGGTATCGAGAGGTTGAGGTAAGGTGCCGTAATGGTTACGTAATTCAAGTACCATTACACTGTCAAGTGTGTATCACTTCGAACTTGAAAGTAGCAACTGCAGTGAGATCAACTTTAACGAAGCTTAAGCAGCTTAAACAAAAGCAGCTTAAACAAAATTTCGAATTGCGGGCTGCCCTTCATAACTTGCTTTCCGGTGCGATGATAACCAAAGAGCATTAGGAAAGAATTTTTTTTTTTTTGATCAAAATGTTGTACGATATTTTGTAGCAATAAAAGGAGCAGTCAGGATCGCAAAGTTATTTTATATCTAACGTTGGTAACCGATTTTAATCACTAAAAACTCCAGTGTCAGGAGCCGCTGTGTGACATCAACCGGTGTCTGTCGCGGTGTGACCTGGATCTGAAGATGGTTGTAATGACCGGAACATCAGACATAAAATAAACTTACGATCTCGACTGCTACCTTTTACTATTGTGTTATGTACAATCACTGTTTGATGTTTTTTTTGTTCTTTTTTTTACAATAAGTAAGATATTTTGATACGAATGCAGTGTACGTTATTGGATAACTCTTCCGGTCTGTCAACTTCTATCAGTTTGTCATGAGATAACAAGCTAGTGGCAGGAAACTGTTTGGACTGATGGCTCAAATGTTCAAATGTGTGTGAAATCTTATGGGACTCAACTGCTAAGGTCATCAGTCCCTAAGCTTACACACTACTTAACCTAAATTCTCCTAAGGACAAACACACACACCGATGCCTGAGGGAGGACTCGAACCCCCGCCGGGACCAGCCGCACAGTCCATGACTGCAGCGCCGGAGACCGCTCGGCTAATCCCGCGCGGCGGAGTGATGGCGCAGCCAGGTATCCGAGTTACTTTGACAGAGACGGCATCGTTTCTTTAAAATGAAATAGCTGAGCACTTACTCTCCATATTTCACTGTCCACTTACGAATGTTTGTGAATATTGCTGGGAGTGTGGGGAGAGGGCTCTTGTTATAGTTTTATGTATGTTTGTATTGAAATAGGGACCTAGAAACGACGGAGAGGATTCGTCCCCGCCGTATCCCTCAGTGGTACACAACCCCACATCAGGCTAAGCAGTCCACTCACCCCACCGCCGCCCCACACCGAACCCAGGATTATTGGGCGGTTCGGCCCCCACTGTACCCCTCCCCCCCCCCCCCCCCAGCGAACGTCTCATTACAGACGAGTGTAATCCCAATGTTTGCGAGGTAGAGTAATTATGTTGTACGCGTACGTGGAGGCAGTGTTTGCGCAGCGATCGCCGACGTAGTGTAAATGAGGCGGAATAAGGGGAACCAGCCTTCATTCGCCGAAGCAGATGGAAAACCACCTTAAAAACCATCCACACGCTGGCCGGAACACTGGACCTCAACACTAATCCGCCCGACGGATTCGTGCCGGCAACCGGCTCGCCTTCCCGCTCGGGAAGCAGTGCGTTAGACCACACGGTTAGTCGGACGGGTTCTTGTTCTACTTACTAACCAGCCATTCGCCCTGGCTTCGCACGGGCACGGGTAGCTCTATCTGCGACCGGACGACTCGTCTCTTGCAGCGGTAACTTGGGTTTGTAGGCCACTACCTCGACTTATGATTAAAATTCACAGAAAAACTTTAGGTAACTGAATATAACTCCAAGTGCTGTTGTTGTTGTTGTTGTTGTTGTGGTCTTCAGTCCTGAGACTGGTTTGATGCAACTCTCCATGCTACTCTATCCCTTGCAAGCTTCTTCATCTCCCAGTACCTACTGCAACCTACATCCTTCTGAATCTGCTTAGTGTATTCATCTCTTGGTCTCCCTCTACGATTTTTACCCTCCACGCTGCCCTCCAATGCTAAATTTGTGATCCCTTGATGCCTCAAAACATGTCCTACCAACCGATCCCTTCTTCTAGTCAAGTTGTGCCACAAACTTCTCTTCTCCCCAATCCTATTCAATACCTCCTCATTAGTTACGTGATCTACCCACCTTATCTTCAGCATTCTTCTGTAGCACCACATTTCGAAAGCTTCTATTCTCTTCTTGTCCAAACTGGCTATCGTCCATGTTTCACTTCCATACATGGCTACACTCCGTACAAATACTTTCAGAAACGACTTCCTGACACTTAAATCTATACTCGATGTTAACAAATTTCTCTTCTTCAGAAACGATTTCCTTGCCATTGCCAGTCTACATTTTATATCCTCTCTACTTCGACCATCATCAGTTATTTTACTCCCTAAATAGCAAAACTCCTTTACTACTTTAAGTGTCTCATTTCCTAATCTAATCCCCTCAGCATCACCAGATTTAATTTGACTACATTCCATTATCCTCGTTTTGCTTTTGTTGATGTATATCTTATATCTTCCTTTCAAGACAATGTCCATTCCGTTCAACTGCTCTTCCAAGTCCTTTGCTGTCTCCGACAGAATTACAATGTCATCGGCGAACCACAAAGTTTTTACTTCTTCTCCATGAATTTTAATACCTACTCCGAATTTTTCTTTTGTTTCCTTTACTGCTTGCTCGATATACAGATTGAATAACATCGGGGAGAGGCTACAACCCTGTCTCACTCCTTTCCCAACCACTGCTTCCCTTTCATGCCCCTCGACTCTTATAACTGCCATCTGGTTTCTGTACAAATTGTAAATAGCCTTTCGCTCCCTGTATTTTACCCCTGCCACCTTCAGAATTTGAAAGAGAGTATTCCACTTAACATTGTCAAAAGCTTTCTCTAAGTCTACAAATGCTAGAAACGTAGGTTTGCCTTTTCTTAATCTTTCTTCTAAGATAAGACGTAAGGTTAGTATTGCCTCACGTGTTCAAACATTTCTACGGAATCCAAATTGATCTTCACCGAGATCCGGTTCTACCAGTTTTTCCATTCGTCTGTAAAGAATTCGCGTTAGTATTTTGCAGCTGTGACTTATTAAACTGATAGTTCGGTAATTTTCACACCTGTCAACACCTGCTTTCTTTGGGATTGGAATTATTATATTATTCCAAGTGCTAGTATAACTAAAACATAGAAACAAAGTTGTCAGGAGTTACGACGTAATCGGCAGACATCATCGTAGTTCTGCCAATTCGCACTAGATATTTATAAATTATACATACAAACCTTCCTCGTGAATCAGCGTGTCTGTTAGTAAAAACCGCATAAAAATCTCTACGGTACTTCCTAAGATTAGCCTTCACATATGGACAAAAAAACGCTTTGGGAGGTAAGTTAGTAATATGTATAGACACAGTTTACTCAACTTAAAAACAGATTTTCCGTTTCCGATAGTCTCCAAGTTTACCTGCGTGCTACTGTATTAACGGGCGCGTCTAACGAATGATTCGCTCAGTATTGCTATATCACTTGAGAACGCATTTTAGCAACAAAATCAAATTGCGTAAAAAGAAATATCAAGTAGGTAATATCGCTCCATGGTACTTTCATCACGCGATGCCACGAATAGTAATAAATGGGAAATAGTAACGAGGACATAAATAGTTTCTGTCTACAACCGATTTTTGAGTTCTTTAACCGTTGTGGAAACAGCGACTAATCCAAAATCTCCTCGCACGCCAACTCATTCTCGCCTCAATTTCAGCTGAATTTTTTTTCATCTCTCACAAAAATCTTCTATAACAACATCGACATCCTCTAACCGCCTTACGGTGTATCACGCAGGGTGCTTGCGATATTAGCATTACGTCCTCAGTTCCCTTTCCCGTTCGCAAATGGTGCTGGGAAGAACAAGTGTTGGCAGACATCCGTATGAGACATAATTCATCTGATTTTCCCGCCGTGCTCAATTCTCGAGACGTATGTTCAAGGAAGGGAGTTGTTGCTTGGAACGTATGCATCCGTAATTTTATCAGCGAAAGCTCTCTGTGATGCACAAAGCCTCTATATTAGTCTATATGACTAGAGTTCTCCACAACAATTTCTCATTTAAAAGTTTATAATTTATAAAAAAAACAGCTACCAGCCACATGTATGGTTTAAAAATTTCTCATTTACTATACGAATGCATCACAAAACGCGTTCGGCTTGTGTCACGTTATTTTCTCCATTATGCCTAGTTGGTAAGGATCCCGGATTGGTGAGGTTTACTCAGCAATCATCAGATCGAGTATTTTGTACACCACATCTGACATGGATGAGGTAAGTTTCTGTAGGATTCTCAAAATGACACTCAACGTGGTAGTAGCTTTTCCAACATCTGAAAGTTGAAATCATTTTTAGAGGACCACCGTAGCCTGTCTGTCCTATTTCGTAAGATGTTGTAATATATCCTCATCGCACAGTCACCTTTGCAGAATTAAGTGGTATCGGTTGACGTGCGTGCGGATTTTTCGTTGTCGACATTCTGCAATGCTGCTGAGTTAAAGCGCTGAGTGGATTAATACCGCGTTCTCCCGTAGAACACTTCATTGTATTGTCTGTGACAGTAAGAATAGTATTCCAGTCCCAAATCTTTAACTTGTCGCATAGTATGTCATTTTAATTTTATTCCGTTCTTAGGTTCCTTTCTCCTTAAGTGCGTTACATTTATGCTGATGAACGAAACTATTATGACCACGTACTTATCAATTTGCTTGTTCGTCTTCGGAACGATGTACATCACTGATTCTGGGAATTAGGTAGGTTCGTGGACGTATGTTGCAATACATGTCTACGCACATGTCATGTAATTCACGTAAATAAGAAGCCGCCGATTTGCGTACTGCCGGCCGCTGTGGCCGAGCGTTTCTAGGCGCTTCAGTCCGGAACCGCGCTGCTGCTACGGTCGCAGGTTCGAATCCTGCCTCGAGTATAGATGTGTGCGATGTCCTTAGGTTAGTTAGGTTTCAGTCGTTCTAAGTCTAGGGGACTTATGACGTCAGATGTTATGTCCCATAGTGCTTAGAGCAATTTGAACCGTTTTATTTTTATTTATTTATGTATTTATTTATTGTTCCGTGGGACCACATTAAGGAGAAGCCTCCACGGTCATGGAACGAGTCAATACATGAAATTATAACACGATTGTAGAAACAGATAAAATGAAATATAAGAAACATATTCAGTTGTAGATTGTAGAAACAGATAAAATGAAATATAAGAAACATATTCAGGCGACAAGTCGTTACTTCAAATAAAGAAAATCAAGAATGTAACACTGGAATTTGCTTAATTTTTTAGCTCTTTCACGAGCTCCTCGACAGAATAGAAGGAGTGAGCCATGAGGAAACTCTTCAGTTTAGACTTAAAAATGGTTCAAATGGCTCTGAGCACTATGGAACTCAACTGCTGTGGTCATAAGTCCCCTAGAACTTAGAACTACTTAAACCTAACCAACCTAAGGACATCACTCACATCCATGCCCGAGGCAGGATTCGAACCTGCGACCGTAGCGGTCGTGCGGTTCCAGACTGTAGCGCCTTTAACCGCTCGGCCACTCCGGCCGGCCTAGACTTAAAAGTGTTTGGGCTACTGCTAAGAGTTTTGAGTTCTTGTGGTAGCTTATTGAAAATGGATGCAGCAGAATACTGCACTCCTTTCTGCACAAGGGTCAAGGAAGTGCATTCCCCATGCAGATTTGATTTCTGCCTAGTATTAACTGAGCGAAAGCTGCTAACTCTTGGGAATAAGCTAATATTGCTAACAACAAACGACATTAAAGAAAATATATACTGTGAGGGCAATGTCAAAATTCCCAGACTATTGAATAGGGGTCGACAAGAGGTTTTCGAACTTACACCACACATAGCTCGAACAGCCCGTTTTTGAGCCAAAAATACCCTTTTTGAATCAGAAGAATTACCCCAAAAATAATACCATATGACATAAGCGTATGAAAATATGCGAAGTAGACTACTTTTCGTGTTGAAATGTCACTTATTTCAGATACTGTTCTAATGGTAAATAAAGCGGCATTTAGTTTCTGAACAAGATCCTGAACATGGGCTTTCCACAACAGCTTACTATCTATCCGTACGCCTAGGAACTTGAACTGTTCCGTCTCGCTTATAACATGCCCATTCTGTCTCATTAAAATATCAGTTCTTGTTAAATTGTGAGTTATAAACTGTAAAAACTGAGTCTTACTGTGATTTAGCATCAAATTATTTTCAACAAGACACGAACTTATTTCATGAACTACATTATTTGATAATGTTTCAATATTACACAGAAGATCCTTCACTACCAAGCTGGTGTCATCAGCAAACAGAAATATTTTTGAATCACATGTAATACTAGAAGGCATATCATTTATATATATAAGAAACAGCAGTGGCCCCAGCACCGACCCTTGGGGAACGCCCCATTTAACAGTGCCCCATTTGGACTGAACATCATTACCACTCTCATTATTTGAACTTGCGTACTCGGTAATGGCGCACGATAGCGACCCAGCTAGGATTTACATCACGTGAATTTGGTCGCCGAGACATCAACGTGATTTCACGATAATGCTCCTCAAACCGCTGTAGCACGGTTCTGACTCTGAGACACGGACAATTATATTGCTGAAAGATGACATCGCCGGAGAAGACATCACGGCACGAAGGGATACAGGTGGTTCGTAGCTGTCAGCGTGTCTTGGATTACTAGCACAGCTCCCACTCAGGCGCAGGAGAATGTCTCACACAGCAAAATACTGCTCCCACCAGCCGCGTCCGCGCCTCGCTGCACTTTTCGAGCCGCCGTTCACCTCGATGACGGCGTTTGTGGAAACACCTACCGATCTAGTGTAGCAAAAATGTGATTCACCCGAAGAACTGACACTTTTCTATCGATCGCATGACGAATCCCGATGGTTCTATGCCCACTACAGTAGTAGCTGACAATGCGTTGGGTCAACATTTGAACGCGTATGGGTGGTTTCTGAGAAACACTATATTCAACAGTGTACGATAACGGTGTTTTCCGAAACACTTGTCCGTCCACCAACGTTGTGCTCTTTCGGCAAAGATGCCACCATCTATCCTTCTTTACAGAGCAGACACGCCTCTGAACCCGCGTTCTGTCAATACTCGCGGACGTCCAACCATTTAGCCCCTAGCGATAATTTCTCTGTCCTCCGACCCCTTTCTGTAGATGCTCACGCAGTAGCACGTGCACAATCGAGCGGCTTCGCCGTTTCCGACTTACTCGTTCACTCGCTCTGCGTAATAATAATCTTCCATTCATCAAAGTCGCTTATCTCAGTGGATTTCCCCATTTCTACATCTACATCTACATCCATACTCCGCAAGCCACCTGACGGTGTGTGGCGGAGGGTACCCTGAGTACCTCTATCGGTTCTCCCTTGTATTCCAGTCTCGTATTGTTCGTGGAAAGAAGGATTGTCGGTATGCTTCTGTGTGGGCTCTAAACTCTCTGATTTTATCCTCATGATCTCTTCGCGAGATATACGTAGGAGGGAGCAATATACTGCTTGACTCTTCGGTGAAGATATGTTCTCGAAACTTTAACAAAAGCCCGTACCGAGCTACTGACCGTCTCTCCTGCAGAGTCTTCCACTGGAGTTTATCTATCATCTCCGTAACGCTTTCGCGATTATTAAATGATCCTGTAACGAAGCGCGCTGCTCTCCGTTGGATCTTCTCTATCTCTTCTATCAATCCTATCTGGTACGCCTCCCACAGTGTTGAGCAGTATTAAAGCAGTGGGCGAACAAGCGTACTGTAACTTACTTCCTTTGTTTTCGGATTGCATTTCCTTAGGATTCTTCCAATGAATCTCAGCCTGGCATCTGCTTTACCGACGATCAACTTTATATGATCATTCCATTTTAAATCACTCCTAATGCTGACCTGCTATTTTGTAGTTAAATGATAAGGGAACTATATTTCTATGTATTCGCAGCACATTACACTTGTCTACATTGAGACTCAAATGCCACTCCCTGCACCATGCGTCTATTCGCTGCAGATCCTCCTGCATTTCAGTACAATTTTCCATTGTTACAACCTCTCGATACACCACAGCATCATCTGCAAAAAACCTCAGTGAACTTCCGATGTCATCCACAAGGTCATTTATGTATATTGTGATAGCAACGGTCCTATGACACTCCCCTGCGGCACACCTGAAATCACTCTTACTTCGGAAGACTTCTCTCCATTGAGAATGACATGCTGCGTTCTGTTATCTAGCAACTCTACAATCCAATCACACAATTGGTCTGATAGTCCATATCTTCACTAAGGTGATCCCCCCATCCGTGTCTGCTTCGCTTACAAACCTTTGTTAGCGCGTCAAGTTCCCACAACGCCACAAAGCGGCATCCGACGTCTCGGTGGGCAGTGGTCATAGCGTTTTGGGTTATTAGTGTATGCTTTTTTTCCTTGGGACATCCGTCTTTCCACAGATTCTTCCAATTACCTGTCTCTTACTTAATCTGCTGCTCACTTCGTTCACACTTCAAACTGTTGTATTCTCCAACAGTTTATTGAACGTAACTTCTTCTACAATACAATAGCTGGTTGTACAGTAGATGTAGGCGTCCGTCGATCTAGCTGGAGATGTGGTTCCTCTCGGTCGGGTGGTACTTCGATCGGCGGTGCAGTACAGTGGCTTCGGTGATATCTTCTCGGAGACTCTGCTATAGTGGTTGCCATTAGCAGCGAACGAAGACTGGTCTACCTTCCAGCGGCCGGGCCTATATAGTGGAGCCAATAGAAACCCGGCGTATGAATCCGTGGCCGGATATGTCGCGGCGACCTCTGCAAGGAAAGGTTCCTATTTATCGACTGGAATCTTCAGCGTGTTTACCTGATGTCTTCGCCTGTTTGGCTGTTGGTTTGTTTCCCTCATAGCGTGGCTGTTATGCGGTGCTGCCTACCATTTAGGGGAACCCGATGGCAGACAGTACACAAACAATCCATCATTCCAAGTTTTGCTCCCCCTTCTATGACTGTCCGCTGCAGGCAGAGTCTTCGCAACGTATGCTCCATCCAAGGTGTTGTCCATATTGTTATCATTGCAATTAATTTTTCTTTTCTTTCATAATCTTGAAAGTACTTCTTCATTCCTCATTCTGCGAATCCATTTCCCATTAAGCATTTTCCTCCACGACAAAATTTCAAAAAAACAAATATTTATCTTCTTTATTTTTGACTGGCTACACACATGTGACACAGTACCATCGAAAAGCCGCGCATGTGAAAATAAACGTCTGTCAACAGCACACTCATTGCATTCGTTCGATAGCACTACAGGTATTACCGACAACGAACGGAGACATAAACGTAGCGAGCGAGGAAGGGAGAACTTGCCCCCCTTCTAACACTCGTGTACGGCAAGTCTCTAGAGGAACGGAAGGTTCCAAATGATTGGAAAAGAGCACAGGTAGACCCAGTCTTCAAGAAGGGTCGTCGAGCAGATGCGCAAAACTATAGACCTATATCTCTGACGTCGATCTGTTGTAGAACTTTAGAACATGTTTTTTGCTCGCGTATCATGTCGTTTTTGGAAACCCAGAATCTACTCTGTAGGAATCAACATGGATTCCGGAAACAGCGATCGTGTGACACCCAACTCGCTTTATTTGTTCATGAGACCCAGAAAATATTAGATAGAGGCTCCCAGGTAGACGCTATTTTCCGTGACTTCTGGAAGGCGTTCGATACACTTCCGCACTGTCGCCTGATAAACAAAGTAACAGCCCACGCAGTATCAGACCAGCTGTGTGGCTGGATTGAAGAGTTATTAGCAAACAGAACACAGCATGTTGTTCTCAATGGAGAGACGTCTACAGACGTTAAAGTAACATCTGGCGTGCCACAGGGGAATGTTATGGGACCGTTGCTTTTCACAATATATATAAATGTCCTAGTAGATAGTGTCGGAAGTTCGATGCGGCTTATCGCGGATGATGCTGTAGTATACAGAGAAGTTGCAGCATTAGAAAATGGTAGCGAAATGCAGGAAGATCTGCAGCGGATAGTCACTTGGTGCAGGGAGTGGCAACTGACCCTTAACATAGACAAATGTAATGTATTGCGAATACATAGAAAGAAGGATCCTTTATTGTATGATTATATGATAGCGGAACAAACACTGGTAGCAGTTACGTCTGTAAAATATCTGGGAGTAAACGTGCGGAACGATTTGAAGTGTAATGATCATATAAAATTAATTGTTGGTAAGGTGGGTACCAGGTTGAGATTCATTGGGAGAGTCCTTAGAAAATGTACTCCATCAACAAAGGAGGTGGCTTACAAAACACTTGTTCGACTTATACTTGAGTTTTTTTCATGAGTGTGGGATCCGTACCAGGTCGGGTTGACGGAGGAGATAGAGAAGATCCAAAGAAGAGCTGCGCGTTTCGTCACAGGGTTATTTGGTAAGCGTGATAGCGTTACGGAGATGTTTAGCAAACTCAAGTGGCAGACTCTGCAAGAGAGACGCTCTGCATCGCGGTGTAGCTTGCTGTCCAGGTTTCGAGAGTGTGTGTTTCTGGATGAGGTATCGAATATATTGCTTCCCCCTACTTATACCTCCCGAGAAGATGACGAATGTAAAATTAGAGAGATTTGAGCGCGCACGGAGGTTTCCCGCGAACCATACGCAACTGGAACAGGAAAGGGAGGTAATGACAGTGGCACGTAAAGTGCCCTGCGCCACACACCGTTGGGTGGCTTGCGGACTATAAATGCAGATGTACACTCCTGGAAATGGAAAAAAGAACACATTGACACCGGTATGTCAGACCCACCATACTTGCTCCGGACACTGCGAGAGGGCTGTACAAGCAATGATCACACGCACGGCACAGCGGACACACCAGGAACCGCGGTGTTGGCCGTCGAATGGCGCTAGCTGCGCAGCATTTGTGCACCGCCGCCGTCAGTGTCAGCCAGTTTGCCGTGGCATACGGAGCTCCATCGCAGTCTTTAACACTGGTAGCATGCCACGACAGCGTGGACGTGAACCGTATGTGCAGTTGACGGACTTTGAGCGAGGGCGTATAGTGGGCATGCGGGAGGCCGGGTGGACGTACCGCCGAATTGCTCAACACGTGGGGCGTGAGGTCTCTACAGTACATCGATGTTGTCGCCAGTGGTCGGCGGAAGGTGCACGTGCCCGTCGACCTGGGACCGGACCGCAGCGACGCACGGATGGACGCCAAGACCGTAGGATCCTACGCAGTGCCGTAGGGGACCGCACCGCCACTTCCCAGCAAATTAGGGACACTGATGCTCCTGGGGTATCGGCGAGGACCATTCGCAACCGTCTCCATGAAGCTGGGCTACGGTCCCGCACACCGTTAGGCCGTCTTCCGCTCACGCCCCAACATCGTGCAGCCCGCCTCCAGTGGTGTCGCGACAGGCGTGAATGGAGGGACGAATGGAGACGTGTCGTCTTCAGCGATGAGAGTCGCTTCTGCCTTGGTGCCAATGATGGTCGTATGCGTGTTTGGCGCCGTGCAGGTGAGCGCCACAATCAGGACTGCATACGACCGAGGCACACAGGGACGACACCCGGCATCATGGTGTGGGGAGCGATCTCCTACACTGGCCGTACACCATTGGTGATCGTCGAGGGGACACTGAATAGTGCACGGTACATCGAAACCGTCATCGAATCCATCGTTCTACCATTCCTAGACCGGCAAGGGAACTTGCTGTTCCAACAGGACAATGCACGTCCGCATGTATCCCGTGCCACCCAACGTGCTCTAGAAGGTGTAAGTCAACTACCCTGGTCAGCAAGATCTCCGGATCTGTCCCCCATTGAGCATGTTTGGGACTGGATGAAGCGTCGTCTCACGCGGTCTGCACGTCCAGCACGAACGCTGGTCCAACTGAGGCGCCAGGTGGAAATGGCATGGCAAGCCGTTCCACAGGACTACATCCAGCATCTCTACGATCGTCTCCATGGGAGAATAGCAGCCTGCATTGCTGCGAAAGGTGGATATACACTGTACTAGTGCCGACATTGTGCATGCTCTGTTGCCTGTGTCTATGTGCCTGTGGTTCTGTCAGTGTGATCATGTGATGTATCTGACCCCAGGAATATGTCAATAAAGTTTCCCCTTCCTGGGACAAAGAATTCACGGTGTTCTTATTTCAATTTCCAGGAGTGTAGATGTAGACGACCTCTGTAATATTGCACATTCACTGATTAGCAAACATGTCGTTTTCCCAAGAGCAACGGTTTTTCACTTTTGAACATTATTTTGCTCGTCTTTCATATGCATGCGATGAAGATGAATTTCGTGGGGAATATCAAAGCCGGGTGTTGTGGCGAAGCGGTTCTCGGCGCTTCAGTCCGGAACCGCGCTGCTGCTACGGTCGCAGGTTCTAATCCTTCCTCGGGCATGGATGTGTGTGATGTCCTTACGTTAGTTAGGGTTAAGTAGTTCTAAGTCTAGGGGACTGATAACCTCAGATGTTAAATCCCGTAGTTCTCAGAGCCATTTGAACCATTTTTGAATATCACTAAGCCGCAGTGCTCAACAGTTAAAAAATAACGAGAGTAATCAATGCTTTTCGTAAATGCGTATAAGTTGCAAACAAGAAGAAAAGTCAGAGAGCTGCTATTTTGACGGACGCTAGAGACCTGTTGAGGTGAGGAGTGTGATGCCATTGTTAAGGCTTTCGTGGCCACGTGATGACAAAGTGCCTGTTGGTTTCTGTCTCCGGTTCATCGGCCGACCTCTGATCGATGATTTTTCTGACTTCTCGCCAGCACGATCGGCTGGCGTTATCATAGCATCACCCTCCATTGCCGATGGAAGACTGGAGCCGAACTCGCTGCCGCAGATTCGACTCCAGTCCAGCAACTGCTGTATGGTTACCGTTAGTACAGGAACAGCTCAACATGGCTTCGTCGCGCCGCCCCTCCATTGCAAACAATGACCCCTTACACAAGGTGCATATATGCCGACTCTTCATCATCAGATGTATCCACAACGCTGTGCATCTCTATTAACGTCTTAATAACACTCCCGGGAAAACAAACCCGACCTAGCTCGGAGTGGTACTGAAAGCAAGCCTGAGTGCAAAGAGTAAAGTGGGAATTACTGTTGACAGTAGCAGGTACGGTGAGTAACTGGAACGACATTGTTTACAAGCGAGACGCACAGCGTAAATCATCGACGTTTGCTCTGCTGTGCAGATATTTTCAGTGGAATACAGTTCCAAAGATAAATGGGGTAAGAAATCTGACAAATTCGTTTTTTTTTTTTTTCTGTAACGAACCATAGCGGATCACGGGGCCCTTATACCAAACAGTCGCCTTTTAATTTTTTTCTGGTGGTTACTGTATATTTCACGGCAGCTATGTTTCTCAGTCCAGCAAAATCCAGCTTCCAGTACATGTAACTTAATTTTGCGGCTGGGTGAATGTATGACTGCAATCAATTCCACGCACTACATCTGTATTGTTTAAACCGTATTCCACCGGTTCTCGTTTTTATTTGTTTGCACAATGCTTGTTTTAAACCGGAAATAGACAAACAGCTACACATTTGAATAAACAGATACGCCTGACTGCCAAAAGCCACGCCAAACCAGGTAGGTGTATCAAATGAACCGTTAAAAATATAGCGCTCATATTCAAATTCGTGTGTACTAAATTATTCACCCCTTATCATGCGAATACGCTTAACCGTATAGCGTCGATAGAGTATGATACCTTTCTTCCGTTTTTCCGTTACAGAACAGTTAACTCACCAATCTGATTCACTGCATATACTTTTAGATTCATGTTATAGCCAAACACTATAGCACGGTGCAGAGGCTAGGAAAAGGGCAGAGATGTGGCACGCAGATTATACACATTTGTGCATGATTTCCTGCAACAGCAAAAGCTGAGAGTCATTTTAATTTGTCATTACCTTTGCAGACAACTGAATCTTTTTAGTCATGATGGGTTTTTGTGAAACATGGGGAAATCAATCGGCAGGGAACAGACATTTAAGGTTTACAATATCAGAAATTCAAAGGTTAGTTTTCTTCTAATGCAGTCGAAACACTAACCATTCTGAACCTTCTGACCTTTTGTCACAGGCTCCTAGGTGACTCGGTGGTCTGTAATAAAATGAACAATGATGTATTTGAAAATTTTATAACTTCATTTCTATAAACACCTGCAGAAAATTTAGATAAAGCTGAAATGAGTTCAACATTGGGCTCAGAAATTCTGGTTGTCAGCGGATGTAGTAAGGATGAAACAAAGCACAAAACTTTAATATCGTACGACGATACCAATACAACTATAAAAATCTGTAAAATTTTAGTGTGGGCGTAGACATCTCCTAGAGCAGTTGCTCAAGGTACTCATATACAGGGTGCTAAAGGTATAGGTTCAAATGTTTTGATGATTGACCCTAAATACGCATTTCAATGTGTTTGTTGTTTTCTCTCTGCGTCTAACAGTCTTCCTGCAATCTCATCACATAATTTACTTCCCATTGTTATGTGCATGGTCATAACTGCTCCTCGAAGTGGATTACGCCTGCTAGTATAAACTGTCCGTTTTGCGTCGATGCGTCCTCCATTCAATACTTGACCTGCTGCCAAGGGTAAAATACACTAGTGGCCATTACAATTGCTACACCACGAAGATGACGTGCTACAGACGTGAAATTTAACCGATAGGAAGAAGATGCTGTGATATGCAAATGATTAGCTTTTCAGAGCATTCACACAAGGTTGCCGCCGGTGGCGACACTTACAACGTGCTGACATGAGGAAAGTTTCCAACGATTTCTCATACACAAACAGCAGTTGATCGGCCTTGCCTGGTGAAACGTTGTTGGGATGCCTCGTGTAAGGAGGAGAAATGCGTACCATCACGTTTCCGACTTTGATAAAGGTCGGATTGTAGACTATCGCGATTGCGGTTTATCGTATCGCGACATTGCTGCTCGCGTTGGTCGAGATCCAATGAATGTTAGCAGAATACGGAATCGGTGGGTTCAGGAGGGTAATACGGATCGCTGTGCTGGATCCCAACGGCCTCGTATCGTTAGCAGTCGAGATGACAGGCATCTTATCCGCATGGCTGTAACGGATAGTGCAGCCACGTCTCGATCCCTGAGTCAACATATGGGGACGTTTGAAAGACAACAACCATCTGCACCAACAGTTCGTCGACGTTTGCAGCAGCATGGACTATCAGCTCGGAGACCATGGCTGCGGTTACCCTTGACGCTGCATCACAGACAGGAGTGCCTGCGATGGTGTACTCAACGACGAACCTGGATGCGCGAATGGAAAAACGTCATTTTTTTGGATGAATCCAGGTTCTGTTTACAGCATCATGATGGTCGCATCCGTGTTTGACGACATCGCGATGAACGCACATTGGAAGCGTGTATTCTTCATCGCCATACTGGCGTATCACCCGGCGTGATGGTATGGGGTGCCATTGGTTACACGTGTCGGTCACCTATTGTTCGCACTGACGGCAGTTTGAACAGTGGACGTTACATTTCAGATGTGTTACGACCCGTGGTTCTACCCTTCATTCGATCCCTGCAAAACACTACATTTCAGCAGGATAATGCACGACCGCATGTTGAAGGTCCGGTACGGGCCTTTCTGGATACAGAAAATGTTTGACTGCTGCCCTGGCCAGGACAGTCTCCAGATCTCTCACCAACTGAAAACGTCTGGTCAATGGTGGCCGACCATCAGGCTCATGACAATACAACCAGTTGCTACTCTTGATGAACTGTGGTGTCGTGTTGAAGCTGCATGGGCAGCTGTACCCGTACACGTCATCCAAGCTGTGTATGACTCAATCCCCAGGCGTTTCAAGGCCGTTATTACAGCGAGAGGTGGCTATTCTGGGTACTGATTTCTCAGGATCTATGCAGCCAAATTGCGTGAAAATGTAATCACATGTCAGCTGTAGTATAATATATTTGTCCAAAGAATACCCGTTTATCATCTGCATTTTTCTTGGTGTAGCAATTTTAATGGCCAGTAGTGCAGCTATTAATGGCTTGCTTTTGCCAGACATACTTGGAGGTATTAACAAACCAAAAACATAGGACCTATTACTTGTAATAGCTATTGTTATTAATCTGCAAATGAAGTAATCACTGACGTATCATTGTTCAGTATACTGTCCTCAGTCACCAATAGAAGTAGCTGCACGTATAACCGTTATACCCTGTAAATCACACAAACATCAAAACAAAAAACCAAGTTGAAAATTATTTCAGAGACAAATGTTGTTAAAAGCATATTCATTGTAATGCTTAAATTTCGGTGGGATACGACATTTTTGACATTGAAGAATATGTTTACATAATTCACATAGAGATTTACATGCACAGAATGTAATAAAACGGAACAGCCGATTCATTCCTTACACGTTGAAGAAGGAAATATCATCTGGACCTGCATCTCTATGCATGTTAAAAATCACTCAGCTCTACGAACTGCTTGAATCTACCTGCTTGCACAGACTGATTTACCAAAATATCATGACTACCTGCTCAACAGCCCACTGGTCCACATACGAAACGCAGTACAGGAGCTGTTCTGCACGGCCTGCATTCTGCATGTCCGTGGTAGGTTTCCGGAAGTATGTGACACCAAAGTCTTCGCACAGGGCACAGAATTCGCGTAAATTACGGGCCTCTGGTTTGCGGTTGCGGAACTGGTGCCCTGTAGCATCCCAGATGTGTTCCATCGGGTTGAGATAAGGCATAGCTAGTGCAAAAGACATCAACGTGAGTTCACCATTATGCTCCTCAAGGCGCTGTAGGACGATTGCGGCCTTATGACAAGGATAGTTATCCTAGTGAAAGATGCTAGGTCCGCCCGGTTAGCCTAGCGGTCGAACGCACGGCTTTCCGGAGCGGGAAGGAGTGCCTGGTCCCCGGCATGAATCCGCCCGGCGGACTTGTGTCGAGGTTCGGTGAGCCGGCCACTCTGTTGATGGTTTTTAGGCGGTTTTCCATCTGCCTCGGTGAATGCGGGCTGGTTCCCCTTATTCCGCGTCAGCTACACTACGTCGGCGATTGCTGCGCAAACAAGTTCTCCACGTACACGTACACCACCATTACTCTACCACGCAATCATAGGGGTTACACTCCCTGGGGGGTCCACTGGGGGCCGAACGGGCTGTGTTCGGTGTGGGGCGGCGGAGGGGTGAAGCGGACTGCGGTAGTCGTCGTGGGGTTGTGGACCATTGCGGTTCCGGCGGGGACCAAGCTTCTCCGTCGTTTCTAGGTCCCCGGTTAACATACAATACAATACAAGATGCTATTGCAGTCGGGGAAGACAGCACACACGAATGGATGCGGCTGGTCCGCAATAATGTTCATTTATTCCACAGCTGTTCAAAAATGGTTCAAATGGCTCTGAGCACTATGGGACTTAACATCTGTGGTCAGCAGTCCCCTAGAACTTAGAACTACTTAAACCTAACTAACCTAAGGACATCACACACATCCATGCCCGAGGCAGGATTTGAACCAGCGACCGTAGCGGTCACGCGGTTCCAGACTGAAGCGCCTAGAACCGCTCGGCCACACCGGCCGGCATTCCACAGCTGTAATTGTGTGTTCGACTACTACCACAAGCCCCATGAAAGCCCATGTGAATGTCCCCGATAGCAAGAGACTGCGTCCGTGGCGCACTACATGTTTCGAACAGCCGTTGGCCCCTTGTGACGGCGTGTCCGGACGTGACCAGCAGCGACCAAGTGTAACTAGAAACGTGACTCATCCTGATCAGACGACACGCTTCTGTAGATCCAGGGCCCACGGTATTCATAAATCACGAAGTTCTTATGTCAGTAATGGGACACGTGTGGGATATCCACAGTGGAACCCCACGTTCAACAATATGTGCCTGACGGTGTGCTTCGAAACACTCGTTCCTGCACCAGAATAGTACTCCGTCATCTGACCGGCCACATATCGCCGTCTGCCGTGCTTCACAGAGCGGGAAAGCCTCCAGGCTCCACGATCTGTGACGATGCGTGGTCGTCAGTATAGCGTTTCGCCGTACTTCAGTCACTTTCCATGTGTGGTAACGAGAGCAGTACGCGAACAGACTACCAGCTTCCTCGTTTCCGAGATGCTCGTTCTCAGATGCCGGGCGCTGACGATCTCCCCCTTTTTCCGAAGGAGAGAGGGACTGCAGTCGCAGTTGGGTATCGAAATAATTCGGTGGTGAAACTTGAAAATTTATGCCGGACCGGGACTGAACCCAGATGTCCAGCTTAGCACGAGTCGTTCCCTTAATCGCATCGACCTTCCGCACACGCTTTCCGTCCGACCCAAATTATCCGCTTTTCACATCCTAGTAGCGTCTACTGACCATTCATTTACCTGCTCACAGCGAGTCCAGTATTCCCTGAAGAGGCACAAATCCTGTCGTGCATCCTCACAGAAGTTTTCAAGGCAGTCATGCCCAGGACCGTTGCTATTCACAATATAGATAAATGACCTTGTGGATAACATCGGAAGTTCACTGAGGCTTTTTGCAGCTGATGCTGTAGTATATCGAGAGGTTGTAACAATGGAAAATTATACTGAAATGCAGGAGGATCTGCAACGCATGGTGCAGGGAATGGCAATTGAATCTCAATGTAGACAAGTGTAATGTGCTGCGAATACATAGAAAGAAAGAACCTTTATCATTTAGCAACAATATAGCAGGTCAGCAACTGGAAGCAGTTAATTCCATAAATCATCTGGGAGTAGGCATTAGGAGTGATCTAAAACGGAATGACCATACAAAATTAATCGTCAGTAAAGCAAATGCCAGACTGAGATTCTTTGGAAGAATCCCAGGGAAATGCATTCCGAAAACAAGGGAAGTAGGTTACAGTACACTTGTTCGCCCACTGCTTGAACAGTGCTCACTAGTGTGGGATCCGTACCAGATAGGGTTGATAGAAGAGATAGAGAAGATCCGACGGAGAGCAGCGCGCTTCGTTACAGGATCATTTAGTAATCGCGAGAGCGTTACGGAGATGATAGATAAACTCCAGTGGAATACTCTGCGGGAGAGACGCTAAGTAGCTCGGTACGGGCTTTTGTTGAAGTTTCGAGAACATACCTTCACCGAGGAGTCAAGCAGTATATTGTTCCCTCCTACGTATATCTCGCGAAGAGACCATTAGGATAAAATCAGAGAGATTAGAATCCACACAGAGGCATACCGACAGTCCTTCTTTCCACGAACAATACGAGACTGGAATAGAAGGGAGAATCGATAGAGGTACTAAAGGTACCCTCCACCACACACCGTCCGGTGGCTTGCGGAGTATGGATATAGACGTAGATGTATATATATTCCTTGTGTGTGTGTGTGTGTGTGTGTGTCAAGTGTGTGTTCTATCGAACATGTCGGGCAGGACAGACACCTCACAAATATACCGGGTGATCAAAAAGTCAGTATAATTTTGAAAACAATAAATCACGGAATAATGTAGATACAGAGGTACAAATTAACATGCGTGCTTGGAATGACATGGGGTTTTATTAGAACCAAAAATATACAAAAGTTCAAAAAATGTCCGACAGATGGCGCTTCATCTGATCAGAATAGCAATAATTAGCATAACAAAGTAAGGCAAAGCAAAGATGATGTCCTTTACAGGAAATGCTCAATATGTCCACCATCATTCCTCAACAATAGCTGTAGTCGAGGAATAATGTTGTGAACAGCACTGTAAAGCATGTCCGGAGTTATGGTGAAGCATTGGCGTCTCATGTTGTCTTTCAGCATCCCTAGAGACGTCGGTCGATCACGAAACACTTGCAACTTCAGGTAACCCCAAAGCCAATAATCGCACGGACTGAGGTCTGGGGATCTGGGAGACCAAGCATGACGAAAGTGGCGGCTGAGCACACGATCATCACCAAACGACGCGCGCAAGAGATATGTCACGCGTCTAGCAATATGGGGTGGAGCGCCATCCTGCATAAACATCGTACGTTCCAGCCAGGCTGGGGATGATGCGATTCTGTAACATATCGGCGTACCTCTCACCCGTCGCGGTAGCAGTTATTTTGTTGTCCAGCGCCATCTGTCGGACATTTTGTGAACTTTGTTTTTTTTTCTTTTGTTCTAATAAAACCCCATGTCATTCCAAGCATGTGTGTCAATTTTTACCTCTCTGTCTACATTATTACGTGGTTTATTAAGTTTTCAAATTCATACTGACTTTTTGATCACCCGGTACATAGTAATACCCTATGTCTAAGGAGTATATGTCAGTAGTTCCCCCGTTTGTGACCTGTAGCAGGCTGCATTCAGTCTCGAACTGGATAGTGGTCTTAACGAGACTTCATGACAAATTAAAACTGTGTGCCTGACAGCGACACGAACTCGTGACTTTTGCCTTTCGCGAACAATTCCTCTACCGATTGAGCTACCCAAGCACGACTCACGACTCTTCACCACAGCCTTAGATCCGCCAGTGCATCTTCTATCTCCATTGCGGACAGGTCCTGCTTGTGTAGCTCACTCGGTAGAGCACTTTTCCGCTAAAGGCAAATGTCCCGAATTCGTTTCACTGTCAGGCACACAGTTTTAATCTGTCAGGAAATTTCATATCAGCGCACGCTCCTCTGCGGAGAAAAGGTCCTTTCTTAGTGATTATAATATTTTGGCCCGTCATTGTATCTCTGTATGACGGGATAAACGCTAAGGAAAAAAGATGCATAGTACTTCAATCGTGGGGAACCACACAGTCACAGAACCGATCAGTATATTACATGAAACACTTTGCTGCCTGAAAAATACAAGTAACGCTCTGTTGACATTTATACATGCTTCAGTCCGTCTTGGCACAGAATCCCTCATGCGTCGATGTACCCATGGAATATTGTACATGATTTTCTACCCTCCCACAAGACAAGCTTGACGATTAAGTGCATCTCCTAGCCAGGTTTATTTATTTATTAGTTATTTATTTATTGCTTATATAACCTGACCATATTAGGGCTTTAAAGGCCCTCTCTTCCATCTGACTACGAAAAACACATACCAAAGATATTGCAGAAACGTTAACAGAAATAATAATAATAATTATCATTATTATTGTAATAATAATAACTGATAGTAATAATGACAATAATAGACAAAATCAATAATGAAAGTAGTAGTTTGAGACTAATATTAACGGTGATAATAATACCAAAGGGCATTAAGAATGATACAGATGAATCTACCACATGTGAATATGTGTTTAGTATTATAGAAGCGGAAGAGGTAAAGGAAGAAGATTAAAATTACAGTGATAGTGGCTGTCAGGAAAGAGCACAATTTAAATAAAGAGCTCTGCCGACATGGGGGAAGGGAATGTTGTGGAGGAGGGGGTATAGACGAGAGTGAGCTCCATACTAGTATGTGGTGAAGATGTCTATTGTGATAGAACGTGGGCCATTAACTGTCTTTTGAAGTTTGGTAGGAATTCAATGTTTCTAATTTTTGCGGGATGATTCTTCCAAAGTCGGATTCCTGAAGCAGAATATGAGAGAACATGATAATGGTATGTGATGGTACACAGAGAATTTTAATTTGTTGCCAACGAGTATTTCTGCTGTGCTGTTCGGGTAGTAGTGTAAGAGTTGGAGACAAATAAAAGGGAGTGCAAAGATTTAAAAAATGGCTCTGAGCACTATGCGACTTAACTTCTGAAGTCATCAGTCGCCTAGAACCTAGAACTACTTAAACCTAACTAACCTAAAATACGATTGATTAGTTAATCGTCATGATGGTTTGAACCTTGATAAAGTATGGTATCGAGCAAGCTCTGTTGATCAGAACGTGTGACAGTATACTTTACAGTGGACGTCATGGAGCACATATCTCTGCCACCCATGGAGTATTTCTTCCACTATGACTATTTGGCTTGCCATGCGCTTTATTAGTAGAAGACTTAAATTGCTTACGACTGAATTATCGCAGTTTTATGGTTCATGCAATGAGCTGCGAGAATACGAAGATTCACATCTGATACTGGAGTATCTTGAACATTTCCATAAAGCTCTCGCGCTTACTAAACAATCCCGTGACGAAACGCAATCCTCGTCGTTGATCTTCTCTACCCCCTTCTATTAGTACAACCTCGAAAGTGTCCCATAGTGTCGAGCAGTACTCGTGACTCGGTCTCGCAAGCGTTTTGTAAACCGCTTCTTTCGTGGCTGAATTACATTTAGTTAAGATTCTTCCAATGAATGTCAGCCTGGAATTTACCTTCCTACAATTATTTGTATGTAGATACTCCATTGTATGTCGCTTTGGAAGACTGTTCCTAGGAATTTTACGGTAAACACTCTTTCTTGTGATTTATCACCAACGGCACAATCGAACAGGAACGAATCTGGGAAAGAACGACCTTTCGCCATGATGGGAACGTCAATTATTGATCAAATGCCAGTCCCTACACCATTCATCAATCCTGTACAGATCTTTTTGGATTTTATTTCAGTCTTCTGTCGTTGAAATCTTCCTACAGACAGCTTTCATGACTTACTCCTTACATACACAGAAGAACAGAATAGGTTGTATGGACATGGATCCGGAAATAGTTTATTTCCCTGTTCGAAATCGTATTTTACAACTGTTCATAATACATGAATTACAGGAAAACAAACGAACGTAAGGTTCCAGAATATAAAAGTTAACCTTTCCGTACGTGCCCTCTTTGTGAAGTCTGGTGATATTTTTAATCCAGATGGACAGGACGAGGTGGAACAATTCCCTGACGCCCACATCATCTAGATATGAACCCACGATACTTTTGTTTGTGGGGGCACTGGAATGGTCTTGTGTGTCAGACATCATGGGGTTAATTCTGGGCCATTATTTGGATCGGACTGAACTTACAACTGCAGTCTGTTAGAAGGTATCGGCATCACTACAGAAATACACTCCTGGAAATGGAAAAAAGAACACATTGACACCGGTGTGTCAGACCCACCATACTTGCTCCGGACACTGCGAGAGGGCTGTACAAGCAATGATCACACGCACGGCACAGTGGACACACCAGGAACCGCGGTGTTGGCCGTCGAATGGCGCTAGCTGCGCAGCATTTGTGCACCGCCGCCGTCAGTGACAGCCGGTTTGCCGTGGCATACGGAGCTCCATCGCAGTCTTTAACACTGGTAGCATGCCGCGACAGCGTCGACGTGAACCGTATGTGCAGTTGACGGACTTTGAGCGAGGGCATATAGTGGGCATGCGGGAGGCCGGGTGGACGTACCGCCGAATTGCTCAACACGTGGGGCGTGAGGTCTCCACAGTACATCGATGTTGTCGCCAGTGGTCGGCGGAAGGTGCACGTGCCCGTCGACCTGGGACCGGACCGCAGCGACGCACGGATGCACGCCAAGACCGTAGGATCCTACGCAGTGCCGTAGGGGACCGCACCGCCACTTCCCAGCAAATTAGGGACACTGTTGCTCCTGGGGTATCGGCGAGGACCATTCGCATCCGTCTCCATGAAGCTGGGCTACGGTCCCGCACACCGTTAGGCCGTCTTCCGCTCACGCCCCAACATCGTGCAGCCCGCCTCCAGTGGTGTCGCGACAGGCGTGAATGGAGGGACGAATGGAGACGTGTCGTCTTCAGCGATGAGAGTCGCTTCTGCCTTGGTGCCAATGATGGTCGTATGCGTGTTTGGCGCCGTGCAGGTGAGCGCCACAATCAGGACTGCATACGACCGTGGCACACAGGGCCAACACCCGGCATCATGGTGTGGGGAGCGATCTCCTACACTGGCCGTACACCACTGGTGATCGTCGAGGGGACACTGAATAGTGCACAGTACATCGAAACCGTCATCGAACCCATCGTTCTACCATTCCTAGACCGGCAAGGGAACTTGCTGTTCCAACAGGACAATGCACGTCCGCATGTATCCCGTGCCACCCAACGTGCTCTAGAAGGTGTAAGTCAACTACCCTGGCCAGCAAGATCTCCGGATCTGTCCCCCATTGAGCATGTTTGGGACTGGATGAAGCGTCGTCTCACGCGGTCTGCACGTCCAGCACGAACGCTGGTCCAACTGAGGCGCCAGGTGGAAATGGCATGGCAAGCCGTTCCACAGGACTACATCCAGCATCTCTACGATCGTCTCCATGGGAGAATAGCAGCCTGCATTGCTGCGAAAGGTGGATATACACTGTACTAGTGCCGACATTGTGCATGCTCTGTTGCCTGTGTCTATGTGCCTGTGGTTCTGTCAGTGTGATCATGTGATGTATCTGACCCCAGGAATGTGTCAATAAAGTTTCCCCTTCCTGGGACAATGAAATCACGGTGTTCTTATTTCAATTTCCAGGAGTGTATTAAAGAGTATTTCCTTTCGGGCTTAAAAAAGAAAGAAGCTCGTAGCGTGACTAATACCCCCAATAGCTGACAGTCACGATGCTATTTTCGTACGAAAACTCACGCAGGCTATGACTGGAGATCAGTACATGTGTGCGATACATCTGCGACGCACGTTGTTCCACAATATCCCTCCTGCCTGCGAACAATAGACAATCATACTCTGTGCCGGCCGGAGTGGCCGAGCGGCTCTAGGCGCTGCAGTCTGGAACCGCGCGACCGCTACGGTCGCAGGTTCGAATCCTGCCTCGGGCATGGATGTGTGTGTTGTCCTTAGGTTAGTTAGGTTTAAGTAGTTCTAGGTTCTAGGGGACTGATGGCCCCAGAAGTTAAGTCCCATAGTGCTCAGAGCCAGTTGAACAATCATACGCTGTGCTTGCTCCGTCGTCTTCTAAATCTTTGCACTCCCTTTTATTAGCCTCCAACTCTTACACTACTACCCGAACAGCACAGCAGAAATACTCGTTGGCAACAAATTAAAATTCTCTGTGTACCATCACATACCACTGTCATGTTCTCTCATGTTCTGCTTCAGGAATCCGACTTTGGAAGAATCACCCTGAAAAAATTAGAAACATTAAATTCCTACCAAACTTCAAATAAACTTTCGAATAAATTTAGTACAACTGGAAGATCGTCTTCAGTGTCAGTTTTCTCACTGTTAAAAGTATCTGTACATGTCTCGCATAGGGATCATATACTTTCAGTAGACAGTAGTGTGCAAAACGACCAGGAACGAAGCTGTTGAGCGTTTAACAGCTTTAAGATTTGCACGTGACAGTCCGCGTACCACAGAGGTCCACATCAATTTTAACATTATAAAAATTTCACTTTCGACACACCCGTAGCCGGCTGAGTGGCCGAGTGGTTCTAGGCGCTTCAGTCTGGAACCGCGCGACCGCTACGGTAGCAGGTTCAAATCCTGCCTCGGGCATGGATGTGTGTGATGTCCTTAGGTTAGTTAGGTTTAAGTAGTTCTAAGTCTAGGGGACTGATGGCCATTTGAACCATTTTTTTGAGCACACCCGTCATTTGATACAGACGTAAAGCATATACCACTAATGACGAACTGTATGCCCGAATACCGGTCTGGCAATTAAATGCGGCCCAAGAAGTGAACATCTATCACATGATATAAAAGAAGCCATAAGAAAGAGAATCCATAAAATTCCGTTTATGTAAAGTTATGACACATTGAATATTTTCAATATGGAACTTCCGCGACACGATGCTATTCTCTCATTGGTCCTTCCCATAGCTTTTTGTTTTCCCCTCAGCGGTTATTTATGGGTTAAGTATTTTACGTGCGGCATAATAATACTCGTTCATATGTGGCCCAGGTAAACCAAAGGTTTCAAGATCCCTGTTTTAGAGGATCTTATAGTTTCTGTGATGATCAATACCAGCGCGAACGACAACTGATAACAACGTCGTGGGGGAAGAGGAATATGTTTCATTAGCACTTTTCTTCTTTTTCTTTAGCCGCTCAGTTGTGTTTATGGTTTTCATCTTTACACCCCATATATTTCAAAGGTAAATGTCTCTTTATTCAGAGTACCTGCCTAAAATACATTATCATATAAATGTAGTCAACAAACAGCAGTCAGAATATAAAATAGTACAGGGTGGTCCGAAAGTCCGGAAACACCTTCATAAAATTCAAATGGAATAGCAAACAAGGAAACAGAGTCCCTACACACGAGGAACGGGAAGGGGGAAACTTTATAGGCTATGCCACCAACATGGCGGCTATCTTGAAAGCCGCCATCTTGGATTCAACTTCAAAATTTCAAATGGGAATGTGGTCATGTGACATATCAAACAGATAGAGAATTTCACCAGAAAAACAATGCCGTTGTTATTTTAAACATAGCTTTATTCATTCTCGGGTTATAGCCAGTTACATGTGGCAGCGGTGGGACGCTCGGCAACATGTGTGTTATGTACCGAAGAGACATTACGCCGATGTTACACAGTCCCGAGAGACCACCAACAGTCATAGGAATGGCTCAATATGTTGTCCATTATGTTGGATTATTAATGCTATCCTCCGAACCCAGTCCTGATGAACTTTGACCAATACATATCGCTGAATTTGACGACTTGCATCAACAATGCGCTGCTTTAGATGATGCAAATCCCGTATTTTCACAGAATAAACCAGTGCTTTGACGTGACCCCAAAGATAAAAATCCAAAGGAGTCAAATCTGGTGATCGTGGTGGCCACTCCACAGCACCCCTACGACCAATCCACTTTTGAGGGAACTGCACATCCAGGTATGCTCTCACATTGTGCCCGTAATGTGGCGCAGCTCAATCATGCTGGAAGAATTCCGGAAATGTCTCGTCCTCCGTTAACAACGAGGGAAACACTTCTTCTTCCAATAACCTCAGATAACCTTTGGCTGTTAACGTACCATCAATAAAAAAAGGTCCAACGATTTTGGTACCCCACACACCACACCAGACCATCATTTGTTGTGAGTCGACCGTTTTGGAAGTATCAATCCAGTGCGAATTTGTGTCGGACCAGTATCTGTGATTTTGCTTGTTCACTTCACCATTGATAAAGAAATTGGCTTCATCACTGAACAGCACTTGATAGGGGAAACGTGGGTTTATGTGCAGCTGCTGTGACGCCCATTCTGCGAACTGTACCAGACGGTCTGGGTCATCCTCGTTGAGGTATCGGAGCAACTGAATTTTGTACGGGTGCCATTTGTGCTGCGATAAAATTGGCAGTATGGAGGTGCGGCTAACCACACATTCTTGTGACAGGCGACGAGTACTTCGTTGCGAACTCTTGCTAAATGATGCCAACACGCTCACTGTTGTTGCTTCATCGGTGGCGGATTTTGGTCTTCCAGCCGAAGGTTTATCTGCGACAGAACCTGTTGCTCGGAATTTCGCCAAAAGAATGGCAACTGCGCTGTGAGTGATGGGCTGCCTGGTTGGGTGACGACTCTTGAAATCCTCCTAATATCAAAATGATTTCAATGCGTTCTTCATGTGCCAAGGAAACAATGATTAAAACGTTAGCTTGAGTAAATGATACCTAACAGTTCAACACATGTAACATATCGGGCATGGGACAGTCACTTTCCACTGTTTCAGACTCCATTTTATGACTTCTCAGTACGTAATACGTTGCCGAGCGTCCCACTTTTGCAGCAAGTAATTGGCTATAACCCGAGAATGAATAAAGCTATGTTTAAAATAACAACGGCATTGTTTTTCTGGTGAAATTCTCTATCTGTTTGATATGTCACATGACCACATTCCCATTTGAAATTTTGGAGTTGAATCCAAGATTGCGGCTTTCAAGATGGCCGCCATGTTGGTGGCATAGCCTGTAAAGTTTCCCTCTTCCTGTTCCTCGTGTGTAGGAACTCTGCTTCCTTGTTTGCTACTCCATTTGGATTTAATGAAGGTGTTCCCCGACTTTTGGACCACCCTGTATTAAGCGTATGTTATACCTTCACAAATCATCAGGTCTGAAGCTAGATATTTAAACTGTTCGCAACACAAAATGCGGCGTTCCAAAATTCCTAGCATACAACATTACCAAAGAGAAAACAAAAATGAACAACTAAATACAATCAGGAGAAGAAACATGTCCCATATGCAATATGAGAAATTAATTGATGCAGCAAGAAGTTTGTAACCGCACAAAAATTCACATCAGTAACTTGCAATTCATCTAGGTGGCTGCTCACTTCTTTTACTTGCTTACACAGTCATTTGTCACTGTATGAAATAGTTCTTTTTTGCGAGGGAAATATTCTGTAACCTACTTATTTGCTGTTATTAGGAGAAGTGAATCAATCTTACTCAGAGGTGCTCTGGTAGCTTTAGTGTTTTTCTGGAGACCTTCCTCATTTAAGACCACCAAAAATGTGAAGCGCCACATTTTCCGGAGTAGCTACTGCTAGGCATCAGCAAATTTGCTCTGGAGTTTACAACTGCGATACTTGATGGAACTGATTCTACATCAACATGAAAGCAGATGCCAGTACACCCCATCACGCAATCGAATTTCAGTAACAGCGTTCGTACCTACCGTAATTCGGTAAGTGGAGAAGCATCTGTTTATAAAGTGAGTTAGCAGGTGACGTGACAGAAATGCAGTTTCCCGTTTCGGCGATGCAATTAAGGTTCTCGCGTTTCCCAACAGACTGGCCGCGTCACGTACCAACAACCGTCGGACGTCTATTTAACGTCGGTAAAGCTGTTGCGGTACATCTGAGTATCATCATGTTCATAGTTGAACGTGTGCCTGACGCAAAATGAGTGATACAGAAAGAACAAACGTTCAGAAAATTTCACTGCGGAATACCGACCCTTCAAGTTCACTTGGTAAAGCTGTTGCGGTACATCGGAGTATCATCATGTTCATAGTTGAACGTGTGCCTGACGCAATATGAGTGATGTAGAAACAACAAAAGTTCAGTAACTTTTACTGCGGAATACCGACCGTTCAAGTTCACTTGTATTATTTTGATATCATTGTCAAGGAAGTTGCGTCCTGTAATGGCATAGCATTCATGATTCGCACGACGTTACGTAGGAAATAGTTTCAGAAAGCAAAGCGAGAAATTGAGAAAACATTAGATACTGTGATGTTTATAGGTTAGTTCCCCTGGTTGTCAGCATTCACGGTTTTCTACAGTTCAAATATGTTTTACAATGAAAGAAGAGTTAGTTGCCGGCCCAGGTGACCGAGCTGTTCTAGGCGCTTCAGTCCCGAACCGCACGACTGCTACGGTCGCAGGTTCGAATCCTGCCTCGCGCATTGATGTGTGTGATGTCCTTAGGTTAGGTAGGTTTAAGTAGTTCTAAGTTCTAGGGGACTGATGACCTCAGATGTTAAGTCCCATAGTGCTCAGAGTCATTTGAACCATTTTTGAAGAGTTAGTTCTAGTCTGGAAGGAAAATTTGTTGTGACAAATTGTAACAATAGTAAAGTTTAGTAAATGAGAAACAAGTTATTGAGGACGCTAGATCTAATATGTATTGTTTAGATAGGGGTGCAAGATACACGTGACAGGCTAAATACACTTAGACCTGAAGACGAAAATAGCAATTCCACATCCAGAATAGACAGGTGCTGACAGGTGTGAGTATTACCACACTGGCTGTTTAATAAATCATGGCCGGCCGAAGTGGCCGTGCGGTTAAAGGCGCTGCAGTCTGGAACCGCAAGACCGCTACGGTCGCAGGTTCGAATCCTGCCTCGGGCATGGATGTTTGTGATGTCCTTAGGTTAGTTAGGTTTAACTAGTTCTAAGTTCTAGGGGACTAATAACCTCAGCAGTTGAGTCCCATAGTGCTCAGAGCCATTTGAACCAATAAATCATGGTTGAAAAGTACCGACACGCATTATGTAAGGAAGAATGGAAACACTGGTAGGAGTCGACATCGAGGAGAAATAAAGCAATACAGAAGCCAGTGCTGATCCTACGACTTCTCTTAGAAGATAAGTTAAATCTAGGCTAACCTACTTTGCAATATTTGCAGAATTAGAGAAAACCTTCCACAAAGCTGATTGGAATTTTCTCTTTGAAATTCTGAAAGTAGCAGGGACAAAATACAGGGAGCGAAAGGTTATTCACACGTTGTACAGAAAATACGTCGAAGCTGTAAGAGAGAAGCATTAGTCTGAAAGGGAGTGGGACAAGAGTGTAACCAATATGCAGTGTTATTCAATCTGTATATTGAGCAAGCTGTGACAGGAACTAAGCAAATATCTGGAAAGTGAATTAAAGCTCAGAGAAAAGAAACAACAATCTTCACGTTTGCCTATGTCGCTGTAATTCTGACAGAGAGGACAAGGGTTTGGAAATGCAGCTGCACGGAATGAGTAGTGTCTTGAAAAGAGATTAAAATATGAGCATCAGGAAAAATAAAATAACGGTAAAGGAATATAGTGGAATGAAATCACTCAACTCTGAGGGATATAGATTAGTAAAGGAGGTACTAAAAGTAGTAGATGACTTTTGCTATTTGAGCAGCAAAATAACGTGTGATAGCCGAAGTAATGAGGATATAAAATGCATTCTGGAGATGAGAAGAAAAATATTTCTAAAAAAATTGATGTTGGTAGAAGACAACGTACCGGCGGAAGTAAAGCTTTGAGGAGAGGGCGTGAGTTACGCTTTTGTAGGTCATTGGTAGAGCACTTACCCTGGAAAGGCAATGGTTGCGAGATAGAGTCTCGGTTCGGCGAGAGGTTTTATATATATTTTCATAACTTTGGTACCTTCATTATTTAACCTTATGCGATCCATGTGACTAAGATATTTTGTTCTTATTGGATTACACTGTGTGTCATGCTGTCTTTTTTATAGTGTTATCGTTATTTTGCAAGATGTTGCAAATAATTTTATTATGAGGCTTATACAATCTCTGATACATTCAAGTTACTTTGCGATTCTATTAATGTTAGCGACTATATTGCGTGAGAGACAATCTCCCAAGATTATTTCGCCAAATTTTTGTCTTTGTGTTTATTTCTTTTGCTGTTTATCCAGTCCTAGTATTGCAAGTAGTGATAAACTCCGCTATCAACTGCGTCCCTATTTGGAAATATCGACACGAAAATTTATCCATCCTAATACCATTTCTACTGAATCTACGATTATGTCTATATAGTGGAACTGGAGCCAATAAGTTTCCACGGAGACTAGACTGTGGATGGCAACATTTGATGGATTAGTCTGTGTCTCTTATGTATTATTGTCGACAACACACATAAGAATACGAGTTCGACTCACCACAACTCGCTGGTGTAAATATTCGACTTGCAAATTCAATTGGGGCATTAGTTACCAGGTGCACTGGCCGCCACTAAATATAATAAACTTTGTGGGACTCACTGGCCGACGTCTAATATCGTCAACTGGCAATGACCTCAGAAAGGTTGGGAACACCTGGGTTAGGTTAAACGGCCTGTCGACGGCGAGATCATTGTAGACGGAGCACAAACACGGTCTGCGTAAGGAATTCTGCGGCGATCTAATCAAAGGGACCATACAGGGCACGGAAAACCTACACTTGAACTGCCCGACAGTGAGGTTTTTTTCTATGTTTATAGGTCATACATTCATCTCCAGAATTTTACACCGCAAGGTTGCATAATTTAATTTCATTATCGTTTCTGAAATTGACATACCATTTTTGTCATACAGTATTCCCATGTTATTGGATATTAGTTGGTTTTATGGGATTAGCTGTTGTAAGAATACCGTTTGTTTATTTGCATACGAATCACTCGAACTACTTTCTTATTTGCTTTGGGTATGTGTAATAGAGACAATGAAAGAATGTTTGGCTGTCGTCTCTAGTTATCCTTCTGAATGCAGATCTAGTGTGTTAACCACGTCGCTTGGTATGCAAGCCAGCCATAAATGTAGTATAACATCAAACCAGACCAAAGACTACGGGCCCTAATACCACCTTTGCTAATAATTTCGTCCCCATAGAAATTTCTTGTTCTCCAGTAGTTATCAAAGAAGAATATAATAATTCCAATACCAAAGAAAGCAGGTGTTGACAGATGTGAAACTTACCGAACTATCAGTTTAATAAGTCACAGCTGCAAAATACTAACGCGAATTCTTTACAGACGAATGGAAAAACTGGTAGAAGCGGACCTCGGGGAAGATCAGTTTGGATTCCGTAGAAATGTTGGAATACGTGAGGCAATACTAACCTTACGACTTATCTTAGAAGAAAGATTAAGAAAAGGCAAACCTACGTTTCTAGCATTTGTAGACTTAGAGAAAGCTTTTGACAACGTTAACTGGAATACTCTCTTTCAAATTCTGAAGGTGGCAGGGGTAAAATACAGGGAGCGAAAGGCTATTTACAATTTGTACAGAAACCAGATGGCAGTTATAAGAGTCGAGGGGCATGAAAGGGAAGCAGTGGTTGGGAAAGGAGTGAGACAGGGTTGTAGCCTCTCCCCGATGTTATTCAATCTGTATATTGAGCAAGCAGTAAAGGAAACAAAAGAAAAATTCGTAGTACGTATTAAAATTCGTGGAGAAGAAGTAAAAACTTTGAGGTTCGCCGATGACATTGTAATTCTGTCAGAGACAGCAAAGGACTTGGAAGAGCAGTTGAACGGAATGGACAGTATCTTGAAAGGAGGATATAAGATGAACATCAACAAAAGCAAAACAAGGATAATGGAATGTAGTCAAATTAAATCGGGTGATGCTGAGGGGATTAGTTTAGGAAATGAGACACGTAAAGTAGTAAAGGAGTTTTGCTTTTTAGGGAGTAAAATAACTGATGATGGTCGAAGTAGAGAGGATATAAAATGTAGACTGGCAATGGCAAGGAAATCGTTTCTGAAGAAGAGAAATTTGTTAACATCGAGTATAGATTTAAGTGTCAGGAAGTCGTTTCTGAAAGTATTTGTATGGGGTGTAGCCATGTATGGAAGTGAAACATGGACGATAACCAGTTTGGACAAGAAGAGAATAGAAGCTTTCGAAATGTGGTGCTACAGAAGAATGCTGAAGATAAGGTGGGTAGATCACGTAACTAATGAGGAGGTATTGAATAGGATTGTGGAGAAGAGAAGATCGTGGCACAACTTGACTAGAAGAAGGGATCGGTTGGTAGGACATGTTCTGAGGCATCAAGGGATCATAAATTTACCATTGGAGGGCAGCGTGGAGGGTAAAAATCGTAGAGGGAGACCAAGAGATCAATACACTAAGCAGATTCAGAAGGATGTAGGTTGCAGTAGGTACTGGGAGATGAAGAAGCTTGCACAGGATAGAGTAGCATGGAGAGCTGCATCAAACCAGTCTCAGGACTGAAGACCACAACAACAACAACATCAAATACTTAGCTAAGCGTACTTGCGTGACCTCAGTCCATAATTCTCTTGAGAGAGTGTTGTGTGCAGCACTTTTAGCTTCCATGTACGAGAGAATTCAACTTTTTATGCTGAGGTGTGTTACTGTAGCAGTCAAATTAACAGCTTGCAATTGCTAGTGGGAGCACTGATTTGTGTTCTAATATTTGTCTCTATTTCAATCGCATGTTGTAATTTCAGAAGTGTAATCGCTAAAGTAAAGATCTGTCCTGTGTTTCTGAAGCGTCCATTTATAAGAAATCTGGGGATGTTCGTACTTTCGTCTCCCATGCAGTTCCTCTTTTCGATATGGGGACGAGATTTTAGTTATTAAAAACTGAGTCCTTTATTTATAAAGATTATTTTACTACTTTTCGCAAGGAAAACCCCAAGCGGGCAGAAATGGAAATACTTGGCTTGTTATCACAAAACATGTTCGTCACTCACACAGACATGCAAATTAGTACGGGAAAAATATTTAAAAGACTGAAAAATAACTGGGAAATGTTGTTGATTCATGGCGATCAAGTGATTCACAATAGAGAAAGTATGTGGCAATGTTAGAGTGCACTTGCAGCAGCATTGACACAGACTAGTGATACCGCGTTTTTAGTTACACTTTTGACATTTTTTGTGGAGGACGAAATTACGAACACTATTTTTGCCGCCCGCCGTTGTGGCCGAGCGGTTTTAGGCGCTTCAGTCCGGTACCGCGCGACGGCTACGGTCGCAGGTTCGAATCCTGCCTCTGGCATGGATGTGTGTGATGTCCTTAGGTTAGTTAGGTTTAAGTAGTTCTAAGTCCTAGGGGACTGATGACCTCAGATGTTAAGTCCCATAGTGCTCAGAGCCATTTGATTTGAACTATTTTTGCAGTGTTAACGTTTATGTCAGATATTGGCTTTAGTGTAAATAACAATTTAATTATAAAACTTCCTGGCAGATTAAAACTGTGTGCCCGACCGAGACTCGAACTCGGGACCTTTGCCTTTCGCGGGTAAGTGCTCTACCATCTGAGCTACCGAAGCACGACTCACGCCCGGTCCTCACAGCTTTACTTCTGCCAGTATCTCGTCTCCTACCTTCCAAACTTTACAGAATCTCTCCTGCGAACCTTGCAAGGTTTGCCGGCACGGTAGCTCAGCGTGTTCGGTCAGAGGGTTGGCTGCCCTCTGTAATAAAAAAACTGAGTTAATACATCAACAACGAACTTAAAACGGTGTCTTACGACGTCCGCCCCGATCAGATTCAACGAACAAACACGAACAAAATGAGATTTAAAAAAAAATAAATAAAAAGAAGATGGTAGAGCACTTGCCCGCGAAAGGCAAAGGTCCCGAGTTCGAGTCTCGGTCGGGCGCACAGTTTTAATCTGCCAGGAAGTTTCATATCAGCGCACACTCCGCTGCAGAGTGAAAATCTCATTCTGAATTTAATTATAATTGCTTGCAAGTGGAGAATAAACTTTCAGGTCTTATACAGGCCCTAATCTATTAAGGTGACGAAATTTGCGAAATTTGGGCTCCCTACCTTATACTTTGTTCGAAATTTGACTTACATTATGAGAACGTTTGTTTACTAACGGACAAAGTCTCCGACTACCGCCCGAACGAGGACAATGAAGATTTCAGTGCGAAGTAGAACACATATATCATTTGCTATTTTTTCTTAGTGATTTGAGGTACATCATGCTGTCAGTTATACATAAATTAACAAGAGAGAAGTGAGGACGGATCCCTGCGCAAGTCGTGATTGAAAATGTTTGTACAGCTAGTGTCTTTTCCTGTAGTTACAGCAGATAACATTCCAGCTAACATCTTGTCAGTTCGGGTTGTTATCCGTCTACGTGGAATAATTTGTAATAATTAATAAAGCAGCCGATGCCTCCCAACTGCATCCTATGATGCACTCAAATAATCGATTAGCCGGCCGTTGTGACCGAGCGGTTCTATGCGCTTCAGTCCGGAGCCGCGAAGCTGCTACGGCCGCACTTTCGAATCCTGCCTCGGACATGGATGTGTGTGATGTCCTTAGGTTAGTTAGGTTTAAGTAGTTCTGAATCTAGGGGACTGATGACCTCAGATGTTGAGTCCCATAGTGCTTAGAGCCATTTGAACCATTTGAATAATCGATTACCACAGGAATCTGTCCTCGTTTCCCTCTTGTTTCATTTACGACTATCTGACATTCCTCGAATACAGTCCATAAAGTGTGGCTGAGAGGATGATAGGCAATAGCTATCTAACACAAAACCTTCTAGACAATTGAATAAATCCAAACATCTTAAGCCAATACATCCGTAAATTAAGGCCTAACTCAAATAAAACAGAAGATGAAAATGTTTTCATCTGTCCAATCGATTGGCGCACAGAAATTTTTATGTCTATTTTGAGAGAGACAAATGTCGTCATACCACGCATCGAGAATAGCTAGGGATCACCTTAGACATGACACTTTCTTTTAAGATGCACTTGACGCGATAATCTGATGAGTTTAAAAAACACACAAACTGTGTGATATTAGTGAAGGACCGTCAGCGGACACACTCGGATTGGTGTACTCAACAGCAGAGTGTTCTGCGGTATGTGAATAAAATAGATGTGCTAGTTAAAGAATCCGTAGTCATTGTTAGTGGGTCAATACGATCTACTCCCACATGCTGCTTACGTACCTTCAGTCACATTCCTCGTCCTCATATCAGAAGAAAGAGTGCGTTTCTACTACGTGAATTCTAGAAGATTTTTGATAACCCCGGCTTTCCAGTACTAAATCAAGTTTTCTCTATGAGGCGGAAAACATTGAGATCAAGACAACGCACTCTTATCACAGTCGTGATTGTTGCTGAAGGTGGATCCAATGCCATCGGTGAATGGAAAAGCTACTGGCAACAAAATTGTCGTCCGCAGAGCCAGGGACTGCCCTGCAGCCAGGATAAAACCCCTGTATTTGACCAGCCTCTGGTAATATGGAGCACTCTGGATCGCATCCGAACGATCGAAGAAGTTGTGCGCTCTCCATAAGGTTGCGAAATTTTCGTCTCGCGCATGTGAGTGTTGTCCTTTCGAAGGTTCCCTGGTTATGACGCGGGCAATGAAAAACTATGTAAAAGACTTCTACGTCTACTTCATACTCAGCAAGCTACCTAACGGTGTGTAGCGGAGGGAGCTTCTGGTACCACTAACTCATCCCCGCTTCCACTCGTGAATGGCACGTGGGAAGAATAATTGTCGATAAGCGTCTGTAAAAGGTCTAATTTCTCGAATGACCGCGACGAGAATTCGAGAAAACATTTAAGTATCAGAATCACAATAAGATTTGTCTTCAACAGAATGAGTATAGATTAGGAACACGTTGATTCCTCGTGGAGAGGGGGTGGATTGGATCACGTTCCCGACCCTAACCTCACCTGAAAGTCACACATGAAAAATAAATCAGTAGTACAGCAGATACAGGAATATGACGGCAAACACTGGTGTCTGTTATAAAGGAAGATCTTGAACTTCCTAAGGATGCGTTTAGTAGGCTGGAACTGACAAAATATAACAAGGCAGTGAAGGGCTTTGTGATGTCGCTGTTCGGGACTGCTCTTCTTTCCGCGTAATTTACCCTGGGGAACACACATGAAGGATTTACTGATTGATTAATTTGGGTCTGAGAAATGATGATGAGGAACCTCAGGATGCAGAAGGAGAAAATGAGCTTGCTGAACTGCCACCAGTTGAAGGTGATAGTGAAGATGTTAAATGTGTGCTACTGCTAAAGACTTAATATCATTCCTCATTTTATGAATGCTGTAATTTATGACTGCAATTATCTGCCACCTTATTTAAGTCATTTCATTTTGTTACTGTTTCTGTGGAATTAAAAAAAAAGTGGTCAGCGAGACGGAATGCCATGCAAAGGGGCGCGGGTTCGATTCCCAGCTGGGTCGGAGATTTCCTCTGCTGAGGGACTGGGTGTTCTGTTGTCTCCATCATCACTATCGACACGCAAGTCGCCAAAGGGGCGTCAACTAAAAAGATTTACACCCGACGGGAGGCCGTAGCCGCACGACATTTCATTTCATTTTTCATCGCCACAAGAAGTCAAAAGCAGGATTAACAAAGACCTCCGACTCCAGCCACCAGAGTTGGGTTTTGGTCAGGAGTACATTAGGAAGAGGCCAAGCTTCCATGGTCCTAATCAGTGTGAAAAGCTTATAAGATGTTGCAATGTGTGACCAAAACAAAAATTCAATGGAAGAAAAACATAACAAAAAAATCCCTTCAGACCATCGGGAACTAAGCTTGCCGGATATACGAGGTGTGGCTAGAAAAAAACCGGACTAGTACTGGTGAAACAATAAAACGAATGCAATAAGGCTGAAAGTCGCGTGGCCTGTCACGTGACTCTCGCTCCGCCTACTGCTCGAGTTTCATCTGCCTCCTGCACTCAGTCTGCCCGTGGCGTCTGTTTTAAGTAGTTGAAGTTTTGTATGTGCGTCGGAAAATGTTGAGTGTACAGAAAGAACAGCGTGTTAACATCAAATTTTGTTTCAATCTAGGAAAATCTGCAAGTGAAACGTTTGTAATGTTACAACAAGTGTACGGGGATGATTGTTTATCGCGAACACAAGTGTTTGAGTGGTTTAAACGATTTAAAGATGGCCGCGAAGACACCAGTAATGACACTCGCACTGGCAGACCATTGTCAGCAAAAACTGATGCAAACATTGAAAAAATCGGTAAACTTGTTCGACAAGATCGCCGTTTAACAATCAGAGCAGTGTCTGAGTTAACAGGAGTTGACAAGGAAAGTGTTAGGCAGATTCTTCATGAAAGTTTCAACATGAACAAAGTGTGTTCAAAAATGGTTACAAAGTGTCTCACAATTGAACAGAAGGAACGCCGAAGAATGATTTGTTCTGACATCCTGGAAAACATTGAAAGTGATCCCACCTTCTTACAAAATGTTATTACTTGCGATGAATCGTGGTTTTTTTACTTACGATCCCGAAACTAAACGCCAATCGATGCATTGGAAAACTCCTGGTTCTCCACGACAAAAAAAAGCACGAATGTCAAAATCGAAATTCAAGGCAATGATGATTGTTTTTTTTGACATCAAAGGGATTGTGCACATTGATTGGGTACCAGAGGGATAAACAGTGAATCAGCATTACTACATTAGCGTCCTGGCTACCCTACGTGAGTGAGTACGGAGAAAACGGAACGATTTGTGGAGAAAAAAGTCATGGATCCTTCACCAAGACAATGCCCCAGCTCACAGTGCGTTGTCAGTGAAGACGTTTTTGGCAAAACACAACATTCCCATCTTAGATCATCCACCCTACTCACCTGATTTGGCCCCCTGTGACTTTTTTCTTTTCCCTCAAGTCAAGTCAGCTTTGAAAGGAACTAGATTTGAGACTGTTGAAGCAGTAAAAGAAAAAGCGACGGAAGTAATGTATGGACTTACCGAAAATGATCTGCAGCATTGCTATGAACAGTGGAAAATTCGTATGGAGCGGTGTAGAGACCGAGGAGGAGAGTACATTGAAGGAGATAACATGAAATTGTAAATAATTGTAAATAAATTTTTTTCCAGCATCAGTCCGGTTTTTTTCTAGCCGCACCTCGTATTTGGGAGGGACCTTGCTGACCCTGGCAATAGGCTGCGAGGAACAACATTTAGCTTTTAACGAACAGTGGCTCTGCGTTGAAAGCGCACACGGTTTCAGGAGTGCGATTCAGTATCAGTTCAATCATTGTTTCTTTCTCGCTGTCCCACAACCGTTCTACGCGAATGCTGATATGATTTTTTACAGAAAACGAAAAAATTCAGTGGGGCCGATTTCCTCCCCTGAACGTGACCAGTTAAAGCCAGAGATCCAATCTCCACGCTGTCAGCGAGACGAGGCCTACTTATTTGCTCCACTTCCTTACTCTTCCGTTTTTACTTTTCTTAATTTACAAATACTGCTTTGAGATATCACAGATTTCAGCTGCGATTGTGAGTGCAGACGCCCTGGTAGACAGAACATTTCTTCGTAGCTTCTTTTCAGCGACAGTTAGGGTTCTGCAAAAAGATCACTGTACTCCTGACGTAAAAGGTACCTACGAACAGTCTAGAATTATCTCGCAGTGAATCATCTGCTCCCGGTAGAATCTCGTTTTAACAAAAACCACAGTGATTTTTAATCTTCTGTCCCTATGAGTGTCAGGGAAGAAAGCAATTATCTGATGACAGATTCCTTATAATATTTCCGTTTTGTAGTACTTTCTACATCTACATCCATACTCCGCAAGCCACCTGACGGTGTGTGGCGGAGGGTACTTTGAGTACCTCTATCGCTTCTCCCTTCTATTCCAGTCTCGTATTGTTCGTGGAAATAAAGTTTCTCGGTATGCCTCTATGTGGGCTCTAATCTCTCTGATTTTATCCTCTTGGTCTCTTCGCCAGATATACGTGGGAGGGAGCAATACACTGCTTGACTCCTCGGTGGAGGTGTGTTCTCGAAACTTCAACAAAAGCCCGTACCGAGCTACTGACCGTCTCTCCTACAGAATCTTCCACTGGAGTTTATCATCTCCGTAACGCTTTCGCGATTACTAAATGATCCTGTAACGAAGTGCGCTGCTCTCCGTTGGATCTTCTCTATCTCTTCTATCAACCCTATCTGGTACGGATCCCACACTGGTGAGCAATATTCAAGCAGTGGGCGAAAAAGTGTACTGTGACCTACTTCCTTTGTTTTCGGATTGCATTTCCTTAGGATTCTTCCAATGAATCTCAGTCTGGCATCTGCTTTACCGACGATCAACTTTATATGATCATTCCATTTTAATTCACTCCTAATGCCTACTCCCAGATAATTTATGGAATTAACTGCTTCCAGTTGCTGACCTGCTATATTGTAGCTAAATGATAAAAGATCTTTCTTTCTATGTATTCGCAGCACATTACAATTGTTTACATTGAGATTCAATTGCCATTCCCTGCATCATGCGTCAATTCGTTGCAGATCCTCCTGCATTTAATATCAACGGGGACAGATGAAAATGTGTGCCCCGACCTAGACTCGAACCCAGGAACTCCTGCTTACATATCAGACGCTGTATCCGACTGAGCCATCGAGTATTTAACTTCACAGGCTGCAGTATAAAAGCTTTTGATTGGTATGGCAGTTTCTGTGAACGCTAATGGTTTGACTACAAAGTCAGCTTCCTGTCTGTTTGGAATTTTAGTTTCCCTGTGTCCTACCTTTTATACTTCGGTTATTATAAGCCGATTCTAAACGTTTCCTTAATCATCAGCTACATCAGCTGCTGTTGAAAGAGGGACACTATAGACACAGCAATCCATATGCAAATTTATCCCACATATTTCATAACACCATCGATCCAACGTCCATTAAATATTCTTCATGTTCTTCCCTTACCGCTTGAAGTCCAACAACATACTCTGTACACCATCCATTCCCCAAGTTACTCTTATAACTACATATTCC
The DNA here is from genome assembly GCF_023898315.1 of Schistocerca nitens. NCBI lineage: Eukaryota > Metazoa > Arthropoda > Insecta > Orthoptera > Acrididae > Schistocerca > Schistocerca nitens. The sequence goes on from NC_064620.1 coordinate 37,516,489, forward strand.
AGACCATTCTGTTCATGGATCAGTTTTTTTTTTAATTGTCGCTCCTAGTACTTCCCAGCTAGAATGGTTTTCGTAATAAATGTCTGTGTGTCACTGCCATTGTCGAAAACCATTTACACACAACTTTTTACGCTTTTCTGTGGAGTTACCTAAAAACTTTGGGTTTAAACACATAGTTTATTTTAACAAACCCACTCGGCGCCATTGTATTATCCTTCACATTACTTTTCTTGTATTCAACTACCCTGAATGTAAATAATCATCAAATAGTTCTACAAGTTGATTGTTAAATTATACTTCGTTCTTTTTTATCGTCGTTCGTAACAGCAAAGAGCTTAGAGCAGAAAAGCTGTCTTTAATAGTAGTGAAGATGAATAACTACTCATAACTCTTAGTGTACACTTTTTACATCTCATATTAACTGGACATTGCTGTCTTCTTTTGTTCCGTACTACCACCTCTCTAAGTATGGAATGCTTTTTTAATGCACTGTTGACGATAATGCCCAGAAACGGAAATATTTCCGTAAACCCCACCAGGAGATGAACGGTTCCTAACAACATGTTAGTGAATTATTCTTACTGTTTGTCCTGGTCGCTGTTTCCCCTGCCTCCAATACTTGAGTTACTTCCAGCACACAAGTATATTCCATAGCATAATACTTTTCTTTAACTGCGTAATGCTTTCGTTAGTACTACGCTCCACGCATTAAGTCCGTCCACTGTGTGTCACAATACTCATTGAGAACATATGTAGAAAAATCTAATATGAACAGAAATATGTGTCTACTTGGTAACCTCTTCGTCTGAAATTGGGAAGATTCATGGAACATTTCATTTAAGAATAATTATTATTTATGTTTTCTTCTCTTTTCGTGATACTTGTGAGGCAGGAGTAAATCAGGCTAAATTTTAATAGGTAGTTAAAAAAGGCGCTCGGAAACACACTTTGACCAAACTTTCAAGACTATTTCGCTAACTTTTTTTATTACACCTTATCGAAATTTTAAAAGGAGACTGCGTAATTAAAACTCGGAGATGAAAGAGAATTGGAGTTCTGACATATTAAACACTAATTTACCTTGTAACTTTTTAGCCTGCTGAAACATACCCATGTTATTATAAGGCTTCTCTCTGAAGCTGCTTCTGTTATGATTGAAAGGTTGATCAAAGGGTACGCTATTTTGTTAATTCCCATTTTTAAATTTTTGACGCCCGTGTAAACGATTATTATCCGCTGTTTGATGTTAAAGCAATAGCCGACGTATACAGATTATTTTCTTTATTTAGTTTTTGTGAATGTAATATGCCGAGTGCTGCTCATCCGCTATCAAGTGGCGACTGTCATGCGGTTTTTTCTTCCTCTATTGTTATTTCATCCCCCTCGCCTTATATGAATATAACAAAGGTGAGAAAAAATACGAGTGCTCATTTTCGTTTCCAAATTAAAAATATTAAGGATGGACAACTAAAAGAATGAAAAATATATGCAATTTGAAAACAGTTCCAACGTGGTGAGAGTCTTCTACGAAAAAGTACTGAAGCACTATACTTTCACTTAAAATCGGAGGAACTTGTACTGGGTGAAAAGTATTGTGTGAGGAGAGAATATGTTCCATAGGTGTTGTGTACATAGTTCCACGTAGTCAGCACGTACACAACTTTCCCACTAGAGCGCGCCCCACTAAGCACAACAGCGCAGGCGCAGCGCTCGTCCGTCTCCGCACTACGAGATGGCGCTGCCATAGAGACGGACCAAATTCTGCTTCCTCCGATCCGCATATTAATATGTAATGCAGCCAATGAGATTTCTGTTAATGTAGAACTTTTTCTCCTCGTGGATCACATTTGCGCAGTGATATATGAACGTGTGAGGTATTATAACGAGTGTACAGACCTCCGATTACGCAGTCTGTACCAGTCTGCATTAGTCTGTACGAGACTGTACGAGTTCTACATTTGTCTGTACCAGTCTATAGTGAAGTTGCAGTCTGCACCTTATAAGATTACCATATTCCTGTACATAGCCATCAAGATAAATGTATAGACACTTTTGTCAAGTATCAGAGATATATGTGAGATAAGATTAACGTTTCAATACCAAAGGAACTTCAGATTGTCAATTGTAAATAGCATCCAGAACCAAGTTAAGTAATTTTTATCCTTGTTATTATTTTAATAAATGTGTGTGAAAATTAATCAAGTTATGTTTAAATTTGGTCATCGTCAATCTGCCATTCTAAGCGTGCATGTGGCATTTCTATCGTCTGACATAACGGCAGAAGATAAACACGCCATGATAAGACCATGAGACATATTGCTGACACTCGCCTACTTCATTAGAGCGACAAGTCAAATAATCTGATGGTGTGTGTAATGAAGGTCTTACAGTAGGCACACCACAATAGGGTTGAGGATTGTGCGTAGAAAGGTAGGGGTCTGTTACAGTAGGAAAGCTAAGAAAAGGATGGCTAGTAGTAGACGTGGACAATGAGAATACAGACCCTGGGATAGACAGAAAGTGAGGTGTAGTTTGGTGTGTGGGTAGGGTAGTTGTTACAAGAGGAGGGGGATGGGCTGAAACGGAAAAAGGAGGGAAGGGCCATATGTCGAGTGGGATAGATTGGGAAGAGTGAAAGTTGGTAGGGATAAATATCGGGGTGGGGAAAGGAAATGGTTGAAGTTGCGTTTGGATAGGATATTGAGTGTGGGTTGATGAAGGGACGGAGGGATGTACACTCCTGGAAATGGAAAAAAGAACACATTGACACCGGTGTGTCAGACCCACCATACTTGCTCCGGACACTGCGAGAGGGCTGTACAAGCAATGATCACACGCACGGCACAGCGGACACACCAGGAACCGCGGTGTTGGCCGTCGAATGGCGCTAGCTGCGCAGCATTTGTGCACCGCCGCCGTCAGTGTCAGCCAGTTTGCCGTGGCATACGGAGCTCCATCGCAGTCTTTAACACTGGTAGCATTCCGCGACAGCGTGGACGTGAACCGTATGTGCAGTTGACGGACTTTGAGCGAGGGCGTATAGTGGGCATGCGGGAGCCTGGGTGGACGTACCGCCGAATTGCTCAACACGTGGGGCGTGAGGTCTCCACAGTACATCGATGTTGTCGCCAGTGGTCGCCGGCCGAAGTGGCCGTGCGGTTAAAGGCGCTGCAGCCTGGAACCGCGAGACCGCTACGGTTGCAGGTTCGAATCCTGCCTCGGGCATGGATGTTTGTGATGTCATTAGGTTAGTTAGGTTTAACTAGTTCTAAGTTCTAGGGGACTAATGATCTCAGCAGTTGAGTCCCATAGTGCTCAGAACCATTTTTTAGCCAGTGGTCGGCGGAAGGTGCACGTGCCCGTCGACCTGGGACCGGACCGCAGCGATGCACGGATGCACGCCAAGACCGTAGGATCCTACGCAGTGCCGTAGGGGACCGCACCGCCACTTCCCAGCAAATTAGGGACACTGTTGCTCCTCGGGTATCGGCGAGGACCATTCGCAACCGTCTCCATGAAGCTGGGCTACGGTCCCGCACACCGTTAGGCCGTCTTCCGCTCACGCCCCAACATCGTGCAGCCCGCCTCCAGTGGTGTCGCGACAGGCGTGAATGGAGGGACGAATGGAGACGTGTCGTCTTCAGCGATAAGAGTCGCTTCTGCCTTGGTGCCAATGATGGTCGTATGCGTGTTTGGCGCCGTGCAGGTGAGCGCCACAATCAGGACTGCATACGACCGAGGCACACAGGGCCAACACCCGGCATCATGGTGTGGGGAGCGATCTCCTACACTGGCCGTACACCACTGGTGATCGTCGAGGGGACACTGAATAGTGCACGGTACATCCAAACCGTCATCGAACCGATCGTTCTACCATTCCTAGACCGGCAAGGGAACTTGCTGTTCCAACAGGACAATGCACGTCCGCATATATCCCGTGCCACCCAACGTGCTCTAGAAGGTGTAAGTCAACTACCCTGGCCAGCAAGATCTCCGGATCTGTCCCCCATTGAGCATGTTTGGGACTGGATGAAGCGTCGTCTCACGCGGTCTGCACGTCCAGCACGAACGCTGGTCCAACTGAGGCGCCAGGTGGAAATGGCATGGCAAGCCGTTCCACAGGACTACATCCAGCATCTCTACGATCGTCTCCATGGGAGAATACCAGACTGCATTGCTGCGAAAGGTGGATATACACAGTACTAGTGCCGACATTGTGCATGCTCTGTTGCCTGTGTCTATGTGCCTGTGGTTCTGTCAGTGTGATCATGTGATGTATCTGACCCCAGGAATGTGTCAATAAAGTTTCCCCTTCCTGGGACAATGAATTCACGGTGTTCTTATTTCAATTTCCAGGAGTGTATTTGTGAAGGTGCGGCAGCGTACTAGGTTTGATGATAAGAGGGGAGACAAAGGGGTGATTGGAACCTAGTTTGCGGATAGTATAGGAGATGCAGAGATGTTCGATGTGGGTGAGGAGGGGTGAGAATGTGATGAGGTGGTAGAGAAACCATGTGGGGGAAGGTAAACGGACGCGGAAACCAAGATGGAGTGCATGGCCTTCGAGGATTTAGAGAGATTTATCGAACTTTGTTGTGGAGTAGATCTATGCAACATTTGAATAGCACAGAGGAAGGTTCGAATCAGGGTGTTGTAAGTGTGCAGAACAGTGGGAAGGGGGGGGGGGGCGGGGTTGTGGGTGAGTAATACGGAAGTTCGGTCTGTTGGTAGTTTTAGTCTATTGTAGGCTTTCTGTTGGATGGTTAGTAGGCGAGGCTTCCAGATTAACTGCCCGTCGACGATTAGTCCGCGATATAATAGTGTGTTACGAGTAGTTAACTTGATGGGACATTCGTACTTGGTAAGTCGTTGAGGCGGAAGGTGAGGCTGGTTTGTGCTACAATTATTGCCTCAGTTTTGGAGGAGTTGATCTTCAGCAGTCACTGATTACACCAGGAGGTAAACTGATACAGATTTGGAGGGATCGTTGGGATTGCGGGAGTGTAGAGTAGAAGGCCAGGAAATCCGTGTGATCAGCGCACAGAAGGACTGTCGTGAGGTTGCTGCTGCCCTTCTTATATAGCCGTGCTACCGACTGTGACGTCTCTGGTGCCCGGTACAGCGCTACGTACAGTAACACTTTCGTTGCAAGACCGCTGCGCCCACTACAACCTTCCGATGGCCGAGTTACAGCTGCGTTTAGCTGCTAACCGTCGTCTTAAATGAAAGTCTTATCAGAATTTCTTATCTCGATCCGTTCGTTTGTAGCTCCATCTCAGAAACGATTTGTCTGTTTAATTATGAGACGTATAAGTGAACGAAATTCGGTCTCCGTCTACCATAGCTTGTTCTACTACTGCTAATTTTTGAAGACACCTTTCTCAGAAATACCTCAAGCGACCTTTACGGCGCAGTAGCGCACACAGTCTGTCATACGTAAAAGATTCCACGCTCCCCCGGTATTTTGTGTATCCCTAGGGTTGTCAAGCCTACATCGCCTTTCACAGGCCTGAATTTTATGTCTCTTTAGAAACTCATAATCTTTCCTGGTACTGGGCTACGTAACGGGTTCACCTCGGGGGCCTTCTGCTTAAGAATCTTTGGTGAAGTGATCATGAAATTTGTAGGTTGTTGCAACCATTTTCTTTGAATACTTTTCATAAGAGGGTTTTTAATCACTTGAAGCGGCTGGAAGCTCAAGAAAATTGTAATGGTAGACCAGATGAAACAAAATTTCTTGCATTCGGTCTCCACAACTCGACTCCCTGAATCCGAAAAGAACAAAAATGTCTGTGACAAAATTTCGACTCTTGCATATTTTAGAAAGACAATACCCATCAAGGGAAAAAAATGGCGAAATTGTAATCACACGTATAACAAGTATCTACAGTAAAGACTCTGGCTATGCTGAACAATTAGTATGTTGTTGTTGTTGTTGTGGTCTTCAGTCCTGAGACTGGTTTGATGCAGCTCTCCATGCTACTCTATCCTGTGCAAGCTTCTTCATCTCCCAGTACCTACTGCAGCCTACATCCTTCTTACATCTGCTTAGTGTATTCATCTCTTGGTCTCCCTCTACGATTTTTACCCTCTTCGCTGCCCTCCAGTACTAAATTGGTTATCCCTTGATGCCTCAGAACATGTCCTACCAACCGATCCCTTCTTCTAGTCAAGTTGTGCCACAAACTCCTTCCCAGTTCTATTCAATACCTCCTCATTCGTTGATCTACCCATCTAATCTTCAGCATTCTTCTGTAGCACCACATTTCGGAAGCTTCTATTCTGTTCTTGTCTAAACTATTTATCGTCCACGTTTCACATCCATACATGGCTACACTCCATACAAATACTTTCAGAAACGACTTCCTAACACTTAAATCACTACTCGATGTTAACACATTTCTCTTCTTCAGAAACGCTTTCCTTGCCATTGCCAGTCTACATTTTACCAATTAGTATAGTGGGTAGAAATTTACGTTATATTATTCGAGTATGAGAGCTCGAATCTGGGCCCAATCCTCTTTCTCAATTTCCTAATTTTAGAGTGCGTATTTGTATCCCGCCTGGGAGGCGGCGTGTGGGTAAGGAACAGATAAAGGTACTAATCTCTCGGTACTGCAAATACGGTTTAAGCACCTTCACTAGTGGATAAACATATGCAAACATATTACATAACTTGAAAGGGGGTGCGAAGTTAAAGCTAAGTGTCCTGGCTGGATGCACCTGATGAAATGGGCTGAAGCAGTCGCGGGGCTCGTAGACCTCGACAGCACCGGCTAGAGGGCGCTGTCGTCGGTGTCTCTCGTACTGCCAACTTGAGAACTGTTCCGTGGCATCGTTGCATTCGGTACCACATACGTAATATGGCACCTGGCCTTTCTATCTTATGCAACAAATAGCAAATCCGTGTGGGAATTGGAAGTACTTGTACGTCGTAATCTCCTCGCTCCTCTCTCTGTCCACCTGCTCCCTCCCCCTTACTACGTCCAGTTCTTCCCCAACCCCTCTCATTTGTCCATCTCCTCTTCTCTCGCTGCACTCTCTTTGATTTCCTTGTTATTATTACTGGAAACGAAACCGTGTTTGGGAATTGATGTCGCTTCGAGTGAATTGGTACGTCGGTTGTGATTACTGATTTACGGGATATGAGGGAGACCTCCGCAAGTATTGGACCTGTGAGGATAACAGATCAATGACAGTATCACACATACACTGCTGGCCACCGTAAATGCAACACCAAGAAAGACAAGAGGTAGCACAACAAAATTTATTTTGTAGATAACATGTTGACCAAGTATCAAATGATTACGTTTACAGACGTCTGTGACATGTGGTTCCTGCCAGAATCAGTAGCCAGAGTAGCCGCCATTGTTTTAGATCACCGCTGCCACACGTCTCGGCATTCAGTCAAAGAGACGTTGGATGTGTTCCTGGGGTACAGCAGCCCATGCAGCTTCCACACGTTGCCAAAGATCATCTGGTGTGGCAGCTGGAGATGTAATCTGGGTCACTCGTTGAGCAACCATGGACCACATGTATTCTATCGGCAAAAGATCCGGAGAACGAGCCGGCCAGGGAAGCAATTCAATCTGGTTATTGACGAAGAACCTTTGGACAATGCGTGCCACGTGTGGTCGCGCATTATCCTGTTGAAATATGGCTGTGCCCGAGCCCTGAAGGTAAGGAAGGACAACTGGCTCCAGCACCTCGGATATGTAGCGCCGGCTATTTAAAGTACCGGCAATGCGTACTAGAGGCGTGCGAGAGTAATATCCAATACCGCCCCATACCATAATACCCGGTGCAAGACCAGTGTGGCGGTGCATAATGCAGCTGTCCAGCATCCTCTCTCCACGGTGTCTCCACACTCGAATCCGACCATCGTGGTGCTGCAGACAGAAGCGTGCCTCGTCAGTAAAGACAACGCCATTCCATTCTGCCGTCCACATCCGTCTGTCATCACACCATTGGCGACGGAGACGTCTGTGGTTCTGCGTCAATGGTAGACGAAGCAATGGACGTCTAGCGGACAGACCACTCTGCTGTAAACGGCGTCGAATGGTACGCGCAGACACTGGATGATGCGTTACAGACGCAATGTGCTGTGCTATGGTTCGGGATGTCACTAAGCGATCCGTCACTGCCATGCGCACAATTTGCCTATCAGCACGTGCAGTGGTGCACCGAGGTGAATGCGATCGACCACGTCGGTCCGTCGTACCCTCCTGCATCCAACTGTCACATATCCGCATTACAGTTGTTTGGTTTCGTCCAACACGACTAGCGATTTCTCTGTATGATAATCGACAATCTCGGTAAGCCACTATCCTTTCTCTGTCGAACTCGGATACTTGATCAAACGATGTTCGCTGTTGTCTACGAGGCATAACTGATCGTCTTGTGAAACAACCACAAGGTAAACACACGTGCCGAACGTACACTCGTCGAAATCGCCAAGCCTTAAATGGCGCTATGAGGTGGCGCCACAGGCGCGCGTGATGTGCGTCTGCACTGAAATTCCAATCAGTTATATATCTCATTGCTGCAAACCTACGGTGTAAATTTCACTTGATTCGGATGCTTCCTTCAGGGTGTTGCATTTACGGTGGCCAGCAGTGTAGTTTTAATCAGCGAAGTTTCGGAAGTTTCAGATTTCGTAGTAGCATTTTAGTCGTAAGCCGATAAACCATCAATAAAACTTTCCTCTTTCGCTTTAAAACCGACTGCAAGGAAAAAACAAAACAGCACGTTGTTGTGTGTACAGTTTTGTTACAAAATCACGTATAAGGAGAAAGAACATACAGTGTGGCCATAAAATGTCTGCAACGCTTGTAGCGACATTGCAGGCCAGATTGTACTGAGATATAAATGTTAAGAAAAAATTCGATACGCTGCGCCGTTCACGAGTTATGTAGCACTGAAATTAGCCGATCAAGTAGTCGCGCGCGCAATTCAGGTTTAGGTAACCAAACTAAGCACTCGCTGGACAACACCGCCTCTGGCAGGCCGCTTGAATGTGAGGGTGTGACGACCAGATCGGCTAATTTCAATGTGAAATAATTCGCAAACGGTGCAACGTATCGAATTTTTTTCTTAACATTTATGTCTCAGTAAAATCTGACCTGCACCGTCCCTAAAAGCTTTTCAGACGTTCTCTGAGCGCTCTGTATACGGGAGAAACAGTCTGGCTAAATGGGTTAAAAGCCCTACTAATCTAAGTTAAAACTGACTGCGAGAAAGAAAACGGAGCCACACATTTTCACGGCACTGTATTTTATATCTTGCAGTTGGTTTTAACAGGAAACCTGTACATCATTGTTAAATGAAATATGTTTCCAATGCCCATTTGAATGTGTATTAAAGTATCGCGTGGAGGCATAAAGTAATTCGGTCAAGATCTTTTAGCGAGCATTGCTAACTACTCTTCCCTATTATGTGTTCTACATTATTCATATATCTGAAAAATATGTAGTCTAAGTCAGTCCAAATGTTTATGATAAAATTGTATAAAAATTTAAAGTAAATCGATCAACAGCTTTCGAAACCAACGCTAAAAAACGTCTTGTCTTTATATGGTAACAGCAAGTCTTACGCAAAACATCGCAATTATTTAATACTAAGACAGAAATAAGAGTGCAATCATTTTTATAACTCAACTTTCAAAAGTATATTTCGCATTAAACTTTTACTCTGCTTTGTTCCAGGCACTACTCACCATCATTTTATCCCGTCCGTCCGCAGCTCGTGGTCGTGCGGTAGCGTTCTCGCTTCCCACGCCCGGGTTCCCGGGTTCGATTCCCGGCGGGGTCAGGGATTTTCACTGCCTCGTGATGACTGGGTGTTGTGTGCTGTCCTTAGGTTAGTTAGGTTTAAGTAGTTCTAAGTCCTAGGGGACTGATGACCATAGATGCTAAGTCCCATAGTGCTAAGAGGCATTTGAACCATTTTTTTATCCCGTCCACTGGCATCATTGTTTCTCTTTTATATACTCGTATTTATACGCCTTCCCATGTGAAAGAACTGGTAGCGCGCTGTCGTGCTGCTCTTTTAACTTTGGATACAGTTATGCTGTGAAGAGTTCAGAAAATCATGATCCAGCTAGTCAGTAAACGTTTGGAAAATCAGGGAGTTCGCTGTGAGCATCTGCTGTGAAGACCGAAAGACATGCTCTGACAGACTGTCAGATGTTTAACTGTCCTGACACAGGTTTTTTTAGTTATTGTTGGCAATTTTTAACACATTATAATCTTCATGCATATTACCAGCATATCTGACAATTAATTTCAAAAATGGTTCAAATGGCTCAGAGCACTATGGGACTTAATATCTGAGGTCATTAGTCCCCTAGAACTTAGAACTACTTAAACATAACTAACCTAAGGACAACACACACATCCATGCCCGAGGCAGATTTCGAACCTGCGACCGGAGCGGTCGCGCGGTTCCCGACTGAAGCGCCTAGAACCGCTCGGCCACAACGGCCGGCAACAAATAATTGCTATGTTAAAAAATGACGAAATACCTCCAGCTGTATTAAAGTGTTCGTTTTATTGGCGACTAGTTTCGATGTTATTACAACATCATCTTCAGGCCCATACTTGTTGACAACAACCGTTTGTGTCTAACACTAGTAGTCAGTAGTGAGTTAGGCGCGTTCCATGCGGAAGGCAGTTACTACCTGTAACAACATCGAAACTAGTGGCCAATAAAACCAACACCTTAATACAGCTGGAGGTATTTCGTCATTTTTAACATATATTATACTAGCTGACGTCCAAAGTCGTTCGTTTCAATTATGGATATACAAAGAATAATTGCTATGTTCACCGTTGTAAACACTGTAGTTGTAGCGTATGTAAGAAACAATGTGTAATGCAGCAATATTGTGGAGATCAAAGTCAGCAAACAAAATAAAAATTACGTCCACACCAGGACTCGAAATCTTGAATTCCAATATACTGACGCAAACCTGGAAACACAGATACGGGGGATTGACAAAAACATGGAAACACTAAAAACACAACACGTTACCGGTCTGGGAAACCTGCTGGCATTCAAAACAGCTTCCAGTCGTCTTGAAATGAATAAATACAGGTATGGCTTTCGAGGGAATATTGCACCATCCTTCCGGCAAAATACTGCCAAGTTGAGGTTACGAAGGGGATAGTAGATAGCGATCACGCCTCTTCTCACCAAAGTACACCACCAAGGTTCAGTGATACTGAGATCTTGTGACTGTGGTGGCTAGGAGATGCTGTGGCCTTCTCAGCCAGACATCACGGCGCCTAGAGTATCAGCAACCAAACTGGCAGCCTGCAGCCGCGGGTTGCCCACCTCGCAGGCACACCGAAGCACTACACAACCGACAGGCAATATTGATGAACGGCCACAGCAACAACCACAACAACACCACAGGAAAGACACCAGGGGCCACTACCGGCCCACATAAACATAAGGAAGAGGTCGCTGCAGATCCCGGAACTATTTTCACACGTCAAACCACGTGATGGAAAATAGTTCCGAGGTACTAAACCGCCGAAGCGCTATAAAGGTCGGCGCTCGGCCGCACATCGGCTTACTACTGTGGCCGACTTTTAACGTGTACATGTCCATTCAGTGTCTTCTCTGAGTTTTGAAGACTCGCCAACTGTATTTTTTAACTTTCTGGTGACTTTTAACTGTCCTCCATGAACGTCTCCATATTAGTCTACTTTTTACCTCCATTTTCTCCCATTATTCTGTTTTAAGTTCTCCTTTCTCGCCTTATGTATGTAACATTTTATTCTTATTTTAATTTGTTATGTCACTCGGCTGAAGAGCGGCGGATTGTGCCGCTGACAGCCCTCCCCTGCCCATATGGGGCGGGGGAATGAAATCACAATAAAGGAAGAAAAAAAAACGCACAGTGGCAGTTCACCGACCGCCAGCAGATGTGGATAGCTGCAGCCCCGGCAGCCCGGCTTGGATCTTCTCGCTGATCTCTGGTATATCGGAGAAGTCTCTGGTGGAGACTAGTAGGAAATTATTTCAGTTGTTTTCTATATTATTCTTGTATGTAGTTGTGATTCGAAGACGGATTACTGTTTTGTGTTGGTGTTATACTTGGAGAATTTGTCTTGGTTAACTGAACAGTCCAATAAATTGTTTTTGGACTTTGATCGTTAGTTTCTTCTGCTTACGCAGACATATCAGGAGAGATGCGTCAGTTCATCCTCATGCTCTGGGTACCTGCCCTGAACGATGCAAACTGTGGGGCAGGGGCGCTGTCGCCTTGGAACATAGCATCACAACTGGAGAGCAATCACTGTACCATGGGACGCACCTGACCAGCCAAAATGGTCACCTTATCCCTGGCAGTAATGCTACCTTTCATAGTGATCATGGGGCCCATAGAATATTACTGTATGGTTGCCCTAATCATCGAACCGCTGTCATGTTTTACTCTTGAGACGTAAACTTGGCTACAAGTGAGAAACAGCATGGAACAACACTCACCCGATCAAACGACTTTCTTCCATTGCTGCCGTAGTCCAAGTTTATGGTTCCGGCACAACGTTTTCCTCCTACGTGCATTTCATGACTGATGTCCGGTTTTGCACTTCCCTGCCTATGGAGCCCCTTCCTGTTGTTTTGGTGCTTACAGGTTTTCACAAGTACGACATTCAGTTCTGCCACTGCTGTCGTCCTTATTTTTCATCACAGTCCTCTTCAACGACCGCCTGTCACGTTCACTCAACACACACTTTCGCCCGTGGTGTGAACTAGCGGGCGATGTTTTTCCCCTTTTCCTGTGTGCAGTATAAACACTCGACACGGTGCCTCTTGTAACATCAAACACGTCAGCTACCTCGGTTACAGAATCACTCGTCCTCACGAGCACCTACAATTTTCCCACGAGCGAATTCACTCAGCTCCGACATAGTGCACTCCCAACTTCACCGAACATTGTTCTGACCGCGACTGCCGCTTCCGACGTACTGAAGACATTGCACAGGTGCTGGTGTTGGTCAAAGTCAACAGCGCAACCTCATGGCTTCTCTGACATTTGCATTTATGTTCGAACCTTCATTTCCCGTGATGTTTTCATATTTTTGTCCAACCCCTGTACTCGTTGTACATCCAAGTACAGCAGTGCCAGATCGCATTTCCTTGACGTTAACTTTCTACCGGAAATACGTACCGCACGAAATATTATTAGAGGCATTTTTATATGTTTTGTACACGAGGAATTCCAAATCTCAAATTTTGGTGCATCCTATTTCTCGCCGTGGAACAATGCTTTTGTACACAATGACTTTTCTTTCAGTTGCTGATGCGAGGATAATGCTGATGTCAGTAAGGTACTGACATATGTTTGCTGAGACCCGTGCATAAAGGTACTTGCTGATTGCCATACCACTCACACGAAAGGAATATGTGATTTAAGTCATTCTCTGATAAGCGGTGTGAATACGTTGGAGAGTCTCTAACTGAGAGGCTCCCAATCTGAGGGGTAAAAATGAAATTTTCTGTCCGCAGCTCGTGGTCGTGCGGTAGCGTTCTCGCTTCCCGCGCCCGGGTTCGAATCCTGGCGGGGTCAGGGATTTTCTCTGCCTCGTGATGACTGGATGTTGCGTGATGTCCTTAGGTTAGTTAGGTGTAAGTAGTTCTAAGTTCTAGGGGACTGATGACTATAGATGTTAAGTCCCATAGTGCTCAGAGCCATTTGAACCATTTTGAAATTTTCTGAGAGGTAAAAACGAAACAGATTCGAATCTGTTTCAGTCACGAAACTAAATTATTTTCAAAAGATCAATGCGATTATCACAATTTTAAGGCTCTAATACTGATTATCTAAGTTATCAATAGTTATTTTTTTTCTAAATTAGTAGCATTACAGGTTCCTCACATAATCCACCCACCACACGTACATGTTATGCTTCGTCCCGCACATTGCTTATGATAACAGTGCGACTTATTACGTAACAAATGCAGAATATCTCGACAGAATGTCTTTTTCAAGTTGTACATAGCATCTACAGTCGTCCTGAAATTGCTTCGTTACTCGCTTCGAAACAGATAAATGAATTAATTGACAGCACGACACAGCAGTAACTACATAGGGGTGTACACAATATTGTTATTTATACGTTTCGCCCTCCAAGAAGCACTCGGGACCATTAATTGGCACTGGTCTTCTTAGCTTTCAAGTTCTTTTCTTCTCAAAATTCCCGCATCCTTTCACTGTGGTCCTGCGTTCTTTCGTTTTCAAATGGTTCAAATGGCTCTAAGCACTATGGGACTAAACATCTGAGGTCATCAGTCCCCTAGACTTATAACTACTTAAACCTAACTAACCTAAGGACATCACACACACACACATGCCCGAGGCAGGATTCGAACCTGCGACCGTAGCAGCAGCGCGGTTCCGGACTGAAGCGACTAGAACCACTCTTCTTTCTTGTGTCCATGCGTTTTTCAATTTCAGATTCTTTTCCGTTGGGTTTTTGGTTGTGAACTTATCAAGTTGATTTTATGTCTGTACGCAGTCCGTGTGGTTTCTATTGGGTCAATACTCAGTTCCGTGGGGTCAATTTGCGTTCCTGTTAGCCAGCGTGCCCTGATTTGGCAAGTTCCTTTGATGAGAAGGAAGATTTTCTTGGTCATTCTAGAGGCGTCCATTCTTGCTAAATGTCCGTAGAGTTACAATCGTCTTTTCCGTGCAACTGACGTGAAACGTTCAATCCTTGAGCACAGTTCTTCAGAGCTTTTGCGCATCTAGAATCTTGGGTCCAAATATTTTCCTGAGTATTTGCCTTTCCATTTTCTCAATGTCCTTGATGTTGATGGTTAATGATGATGCTTCAGTTTCGTAGAGCTCTTCTGGGAGAGTGACTGTATGATAGTGGTAAAGTTTGGCTTGGGTGGATAGCGATTTCTTATTGTATGTGTTCCAGATCATTGTACAAGCTTTAAGTAATTTTTCTGCTTGTGTTTTGTGAGCTACTTTTTTGTTGCCAGTGTTGCTGATCATTTCACCCGAATACTTGAAGCACTTAACCTGTTTGATGTCACCATATTTTGTTGTAAGTGGCTTCAGATTTGAGCTTTCGGAGTCCATGAACTGTGTTTTATCGTAACTAATTTGGAGTGCGGTTTTGACGCCAACCTCATGAAGTTTCTCGATGGCATGTTTGGCTTCCTCGGGAGTCGCATAATTATTGCTAGGTCATCAGCAAAAACGAGGCATTTTATGTTGGTTCGTTTGTCTTTTGTTCCCATATTTATTCCAGGTATTTCTTTCTCCCACTTCTCATAAGCTTGTCCAGTACCACGTTAAAGAGGAGTGGGGATAACCCATCACTCTCTCACTCCTGTCCTGATTTGAAAAGGTTCAGAAACTTCTTCCATGAATTTTACTTTAGAGGTTGTGTCTGTTAAAGTCTGCTCAGTTAATGAAGTAGTTTTGTTATCTACACCATATTCACTAAGTGCATGGAACAGACTGGTGCGATGAATCGAGTCGTATGCTTTCTTGAAATCTACGAAGGTGACTACTGTGCGGTTCGACTGACGATGTTAGAGTGTCATCTTCAGGTCCCAGATCTGTAGGATCGTAGGATCGATGTGGGCGGAAGCCTGCCTGATGTTCACCGATCAAATGTCCTGTCTGTTGCTCTAATCTGGTGAGATGAGCACGTGAGAACACTTTGTAAGCGACTGGTAGGAGTGAAATGCCTCGACAGTTGTTGGGATCGGTCTTGTCGCCCTTTTTGTGTAGAGCGTGAATCAAAGCAGTTTTCCAATCTTCTGGTATGACCCCACTTTCCCATATATTTTCAATGATAGGTTTTAGTCTGTCATCAAGAGTTCATCTCTAATCTTGAGCATTTCGGCAATCACACCGTCTTCCCCTGGTGCTTTATTGTTTTTAAGATGTGATACAATGTTTCGTATCTCCTCATGCGTAGGTGGAGTTCAATCGTGGTTTGGGGTCGCAACATGGAAATCAAGTTTGTCTGCTGGTGGCTTACAGTTGTGTAACTTCTAGAAATACTGTTTCAGGGTTTCACAGTTGGCCTTTGTGTTCGTCTCAAGTGTTACATCAGGGCGCCGAAACAAAGAATGGGTGGCTTGAAGGTTGCTAGTCCTTCCCTAAATGTCCTATAAAAGATTCTCGTGTTATTTCTTTTAAAATCATTATCAATTTCCTCTAATCGTTTGTGATTGCACATGCGTTTAATTTGTCTGATGGTTTTGGATGTTTTCTTCTGTGTTTCCAAAACGTTCTGCCAATTCCCCGGTGTTTGATGGCTGTGCCAAATCTTCCAGGCTTGAATATGTGATTCAAGCGCTCTGTCTCAGTCTGTTGTCCACCACCTGTGCTTAGTTTTCCGTGGTGGTTGAGCGAATTTTCTTGATGACTGCTGGATGGTTCCAAGAAGCTCTTCCCATTTTTCCGTGTTAGTATCTAGTGATTGTGCAAACTCCTCTGCATGTTCTTTTAGGTATTCTGGGTCAATACGCACCAGTTTAGATTTTCGGCACTTTTCTTGATTAGTTATGAAGCGGATTTTGACTAGTGAGAGATGGTGATCGGATTCCACGAAAGCTTTGCTTACCCTCACGTTCATGATTTCTGGGGAGAATTTTCTAGTTATCGCTACATGGTCAATTTGATATTCCCCGATGTGGTTGTTTGGAGATTTCCATGTAGTCACTTTCCTCGGTGATGTACACATTACTATTATTATTATTAGCCTGGTTAGACACAAAGAATTAACAGCCTGAAGTCGTCCAATTGTGCTAATTCAGAAATAAGGAGTCGGGCGATCATGTGATTCACAAACAGTGAGTATAGCGCACACATTGAAATTGTTTCTTTTTAAATGGAGTTGTAGAGAGTGCAGATCAAGTAAGTGCTACATCGGAGAGAAGTAATGCCCGCGATGTATGTTTTGTAGCAAGTGTCTACCCTCACTGTGGATAGTTATAGCTTTTTTATCCGAGCAGAAGCTTTGCGTAATACTTCCCATGCACCACGAATTGCTTCGTCATTTATTCTAAGATCCCCCCTCCCCCCCCCCCTCCACACACACAAACGAAATATCATTCATCTTTCATTATTTACAAAATAAAAGTGTTTCAAGGAAAGTCTTTCTTTCTAATTTATTTAAATGTCAAAGCTGGTGATAATGTGGGAGAGGAGAACATATGCTGGACGGGTGGGGGGGGGGGGGGGAGGTGTACTAGCTAATGTTACACTAAAGTTCTGCCAGCAGTTCTCTTCGGATGCGATCCGGAAATCGCAATAAAAGAACGCCATTTCTCTTCGAATGCATGCTCGCATGCCAACAAAACCGACGGAAACATGTCCTGAAGCGTTCTCTGCGCGATAACTAGAAACTACAGTGTCGAGTCCTGAAGTGATTTCACCCACACTACGATTCACTCGGAGGAAAGACGCAGCTGTCCGTGTTCGACTTTGATTGTTCTGATGTGATGTCATCCCTGACGGCACTATAACTATGCTAAAAATCCTCGCAGCACCAAGTCGTTAGAGGTTGGAACGGAAATAAAATGGGATCTAGCAATAGCACCATGGCGTCTGAGTTCTAACCAATCGACCAATGGAAATATCAGAACCGGAAGACCAATCGAAAAGTGCTATTTCTCATCCCCATGCAGGTTTATATTACTAATTTTGTTTTTGGCACATTGAAGATTTATCAGAAACACCTCACTCTTGAGGCAATTCTTAAGTAGGTGTCAATTAACGATGCATGAGCGGTAACAGCCTTCAGGAGATCCTAGCATAATTATTAATATTGTTAAACGTTGTTTGTGTTCAATGTGGCAGTGTGATAAGAGACGTCAAGTTATAGAACCACAGGAAGTAGGTTCGTGTAATGTTATGTTTTAATATTCTTTCCTATTTCGCGTTTGTGACAAGTTCTGTGATCAGCAATGCCATTTGTATCCTTAATTGACACCAATACGAGAGTTGACTAAAAAGTAATGCTTCCACCTTCGTAACTCTTCAACAGTTGGCAGCATTGCTGTGCGGCAGGTACTGGCTTGTTCCGTAGCCTCTTCTCTACAGCTCCAGTTGGCGGGAAGCCTTAGAACTGAATGGTTGTGTTGTTACAGTGTAATGTATGGAACCCTGCGTAGACGGTCGGTCAATGCGATTTCAGCAACGTGCAGTCGTTGAATTCTTGACAGCAGAAGGTGTCACCCCAAAGGAGATTCATCACAGAATTAAAGCACTTTATGGTGATTGTGTCGATGTGAGTACTATGCATCGTTAGGCGAGTAAGTTTAAAGATGTTGAAACGGGAATATCTGACTTGCGTGACAGACAAAGAGTTAGACATAGCAACCACCGAGTTTAACAAGCAAAATTTTGACTGACTGAATCAGGACGATCGTCGCATCACTTAGAGAGAAACTGTAAGCACAATCGGCATTTCACAAGAACGTGTGGGTCACATTATTGCTTTACTGGGCTATCGGAAGATCCGTGCACGATGGGTACCCCGGATGCTGACTCCTGAAATGAAAGCGCACAGACTTGAAATTTGCCAGGAACTCCTCTCGCGTTACGAGAATGAAGGTGACGCCTTTCTCCATTCAATTGTGAGAGGAGACGAAACGTGGGTACACCACTACTACCCGGTGACGAAACGTCAGTCTATGGAATATCGACACAAAGACTCGTCCTAGAAAAAGAAATTCGAGACGCAACCGTCAGCTGGAAAAATCATGACCACAGTGTTCTGGGACGCTGATTTCCTTGATCATCATCATCATCTTGGACAGTTTCCAGCCCCTGGCTGGGTCTGGCTGGGTCTGTCGGGAACACAAGCCTCTCCATCGTGTTCTGTCTTTCCACCATTCCCCCTCTTCCACCTTCGTCCAGTTCTCCCCTCTTCTCGTCACACATTCCTTCACTCCCTTCACCCATCTATCTCTTGGTCTTCCTCTGGGCCTCTTCCCCTCCAGTTGCAGATCAAACATCCTCTTTGGAATTCTTCCCTCATCCATTCTCTTCATGTGTCCATACCACTGCAGTCTTGATTTTTCTATCCTGTCCTGTACTGGTTCCTCCTTTAGTCTTTCCCTCACATACACATTTCGCAATCTGTCTCGTCTTGTTACACTCAACCTGCTCCTCTGGAACTTCATTTCACTAGCCTGTATTCTACTTTTGTCGCTTTTGTGCATTACCCGTGTCTCACTTCCGTATGTCAATATGGGGACAAAGTAGGTTCGGTATATAATTCCCTTGGATTTCTGTGGCACCTCCTTGCTCCAAATAAGCCCCCTAATGCATTTGTAGAACTGCCCTGCTTTTCTGCACCTTTCATTTATTTCCATTGCGTTTCCCCCCTTACTTTCAATCATGCTTCCCAGGTACTTGAAGTTCTCTACCACTTGCAGTTTTTCCCCTCCACAAGTTATATCCACATTTGGCCTATTCTTCTTCCTTGTTGTGACAATTATTTCACTTTTCTTTGCAAAGAAATGCATTCCATATTGTGCTGCCGTTGCCTCCCATACATCTAACTGCTCTTGCACCTCCTTCTCGCTATTTTCCCATAACATCAGGTCATCGGCAAAAAGCACTGCTTTCATTTTGTGATCTCCAATTGCATCTGATACTTGCTGTAGGATTTCATCCACAACAATAATAA
This sequence comes from Schistocerca nitens, assembly GCF_023898315.1. Lineage (NCBI taxonomy): Eukaryota > Metazoa > Arthropoda > Insecta > Orthoptera > Acrididae > Schistocerca > Schistocerca nitens. Next base: position 37,536,165 of record NC_064620.1, read on the forward strand.
ACAATAAAGGCGAAAGTGCACTTCCCTGTCGCAGCCCATTTTCCAGCTTGAACCATGCAGTACGTTCCCTCCCCACTTTCACACAACTCTCACTTCCCTCATACATTTTTCTGACTTTTCGTGTTATCTCTTCATCTATCCCTTTTGCGTTCAGCACATCCCACAGCTTGTCCCTACAGATACTGTCATACGCCTTCACAATATCTAAAAAGGCCATGATTAAGTCCTTCCCGTACTCATAGTGCCTTTCCTGCAGTTGCCTTAGCGCAAATATGAGGTCCGTTGTTGATCTTCCCGGTCTGAAACCGTACTGCTCCTCTTGCAGTCTACTTTCAATACTGCTTCTTATTCTCTTCTCCAGGCTCTTTTCATAGATTTTTCCACAGTGGCATAGCAGGGTGATTCCTCTGTAGTTCTCACATCTCCTTTTATCCCCTTTCTTGAAGATCGGGACTATAATTCCTTTCTTCCAATCCTCAGGAATTCTGTTCTCCTTCCACACCACCCTCAGCACTCTGTATAGCCACTGGGTTCCTACTTCTCCTGCTGCTCGTATCATATCCACTGTTACTTCGTCCCAACCTGGTGCCTTGCCCCCTTTCATCCTCTTTATGGCTTCAACAATATGGAACAACAATAAATTCAGAACGTTACATCACAACGCTCCGAACTCTGAAACGACGGCTAACAAGGGTCCGAAAGGAAAAGGGAAATGCTTTCCTGCAGCATGACAATGCCAAACCACACACTTCACGTGCCACCACAGCAGAACTTCAGAGACTGAATCTCACCACAGTACGGCACGCTCCATACAGTCCAGATTTAGCACCGTCTGACTCCCATCTGTTCCCGATAATGAAAGGCGATCTGCGTGGACATCATTATGCTTCTGATGAAGACGTTGAGAAAACTGTAAGACTGTGGTTGCGGAAACAGTGTCGACCTCTTCCGTGACGACTTTAGAAAACATGTTCATCGTTGGCAGAAACGTATCCAACTGGCTGGTGGTTATGTGGAAAAATGAGTATTGGTAATTGAAGATCACATTCTAAGGATTATTTCTGCGATTAATTTATTAAAATATTCCCATCCAAACCTAATTAACGAAGGTGGAGGCATTACTTTCAATTCAACCCCCGTATGTGGTCGTTGTATCCAAATATGCCGTGAATTCGAAGAATGTGGTTAGACAGAAGAATTAAGAAGAAAATAATGTATATGACGGTAGTATCTGTTCCCGAAAGAACAGTTACCGTGGATGACCATGCAGCTTTGCTAGAAATGAAATGATAATTAAATGGGCACCCTAGCTGCAAACAGGCGTTGATGTACAAGGGATAAGTCCCTGCAGACGCACTATCGTCTGTGTCCGCGGTGGCTCAGTTGGATAGAGCGTCTGCCATGTAAGCAGGAGATCCCGGGTTCGAGTCCCAGTCGGGGCACACATTTTCAGCATGTCCCCAATGAAGTACATCAACGCCTGTTTGCAGCTAGGGTGTCCATTTAATTATCATTTCAAGAAAATAATGGATTTTAAGCCCAGAGCCATAGATAAAATCTGCAGCAAAAAACGGAGATGTGTGGACTTTATTTTTCGTCACTAGGTGACTATTATTTTTTATTTTCATATGTTTTTTTTGTGTTTTTGTTTTCTGTTTAATTTTGTAATACGGTGGAACATTGGTAAAATTTTTCACGAGCCGCCCCTGCCACTACTCATGTCGATCCGTGAGCCACGATTTTCTGGTGGAAGCACATCAAAGTAGTGGTCACCTCTCTGCCGTTGTATTTCTTCCCGCCCTTCTTTCCATGCGTTACGCTCCATCGCTTTTTAAGTTGAGGGATATGTAAATGTCGGTTGGTCATAGTATCCTCTGTATCATGTACTCGTTTTCGGGATGCCTTGCTGCATGGTACATAAGAAAATTTCTCGGAAATTAGTACAGAAACAATTCCATCACAAGTAGAGAAAGAACTCCGTTCCTAACCTTGATCTGCATCACATTCCGCTAACACTGAGCCGAAAAGCCCGAAACAGCAGCACTTGTGGTACATCGTGATATGGTATTGATTACTATTTTGCTGCTAACTGAAAACGCAGAAATTCAGTAACTACTGCTGCTTCGCAGTATAGTTACACAAAATATGCACTGTGAGGAAGCCATTTATTATTTCCTAACGACCAGTCTGAATACAGACCTATAATACTTCAAACTCACCTGCCACTGTCTTTGTAATACCGTAGTGCCCATATTCTGTCATAGTATTCATACGCGCAACGCAGAAGTAATTTTATGTACAAAAGATATGCATTTTTGTGTTTTGTTATAACACAAGGCACCACTTTTTTTTATATCTGCAATAGTGCTTGCTTCAGATTCAATACAGCCGCCATTTATAAATCATTAACGAAAAGTAAACATTTACAGGGTTATTACAAATGATTGAAGCGATTTCACAGCTCTACAATAACTTTATTATTTGAGATATTTTCACAATGCTTTGCACACACATACAAAAACTCAAAAAGTTTTTTTAGGCATTCACAAATGTTCGATATGTGCCCCTTTAGTGATTCGGCTGACATCAAGCCGATAATCAAGTTCCTCCCACACTCGGCGCAGCATGTCCCCATCAATGAGTTCGAAAGCATCGTTGATGCGAGCTCGCAGTTCTGGCACGTTTCTTGGTAGAGGAGGTTTAAACACTGAATCTTTCACATAACCCCACAGAAAGAAATCGCATGGGGTTAAGTCGGGAGAGCGTGGAGGCCATGACATGAATTGTTGATCATGATCTCCACCACGACCGATCCATCGGTTTTCCAATCTCCTGTTTAAGAAATGCTTCTGCTTTAGCCTTTTCCGTAAGATTTTCCAAACCGTCGGCTGTGGTACGTTTAGCTCCCTGCTTGCTTTATTCGTCGACTTCCGCGGCTACGCGTGAAACTTGCCCGCACGCGTTCAACCGTTTCTTCGCTCACTGCAGGCCGACCCGTTGATTTCCCCTTACAGAGGCATCCAGAAGCTTTGAACTGCGCATACCATCGCCGAATGGAGTTAGCAGTTGGTGGATCTTTGTTGAACTTCGTCCTGAAGTGTCGTTGCACTGTTATGACTGACTGATGTGAGTGCATTTCAAGCACGACATACGCTTTCTCGGCTCCTGTCGCCATTTTGTCTCACTGCGCTCTCGAGCGCTCTGGCGGCAGAAACCTGAAGTGCGGCTTCAGCCGAACAAAACTTTGTGAGTTTTTCTACGTATCTGTAGTGTGTCGTGACCATATGTCAATGAATGGAGCTACAGTGAATTTATGAAATCGCTTCAATCAATTGTAATAGCTCTGTAGATTACATCCTTTAAAATACAATGTATGGAAAATCTAAAAGACAATAATGAGCTTGGAATATAACAGGGTACTAACGTATCGAAACATATTCCCGTCAAGTGGCATAGTACAGTGAGATGAGAAAAGTCACGGGGTACCTCATTATACAGTGTTCGACAGTGCAGCAACTCGAGATGGCACGGACTCAACAAATCGTTTGAAGTCCCCTACAGAAATACTTGAGTCACTCTGTCTCCATGGCCACAACTGCGAAAGTGTTACGGTGCAGGATTTTGTGCACGAACTGACCTCTCGACAATGTCCCCTAAATGTTCTATGGGATTCATGTCCGATGAAGTCCATGAATAGCTGCAGATGAGCTCCAGGTACCCGGATATTTCCACTTCGGCTGATTTAGACCACACCATCATCGAGCCACAGTGCCTTATTGACAGCTTGGGTCCACGGTTTCGTTGGGTCTGTGTCACACTCGACCCATACCGTCAGCTGTTACCAACTGAAATCGGGACTCATCTGACCAGGCTACGACTTTACAGTCGTCTAGGGTCCAACCGATATGGTTCCCCGAGCCCAGGACAGGTGCTTCAGGAGCTGTCGTGCTGTTAGCAAACGCACTAGCGCCGATCGTCTGCTGCCATAGCCCAATAACCCCAAATTTCGCCGCACTCTCCTAACGGATACGTTCGTCGTACGTTCCACTTTGATTTCTCTGGTTATTTCACGCAGCGCTGCTTGTCTGTTAGCACTGAAAACTCTACGCAATCGCCACTGCTCTCGGTTGTTACGTGAAGGCCGTCGCCCACTGCGTTACCCGTGGCGAGAGGTGATGCCTGAAATTCGGTATTCTCGGCTCACTCTTGACACTGTGGATCTCGGAATACTGAATTCCCTAACAATTTCCGAAATGGAATGTCCCCCGCGGCTAGCTCCAGCTACCTTTCCGCGTTCGAAGTCTGTTAACTACCGCCGTGTGGCCATAATCACGTCGGAAACTTGAAACTTCCTGGCAGATTAAAACTGTGTGCCCGACCGAGACTCGAACGCGGGACCTTTGCCTTTCGCGGGCAAGTGCTCTACCAACTGAGCTACCGAAGCACGACTCACGCCCAGTACTCACAGCTTTACTTCTGCCAGTATCTCGTCTCCTACCTTCCAAACTTTACAGAAGCTCTCCTGCGAATCTCTGTAAAGTTCGGAAGGTAGGAGACGAGATACTGGCAGAAGTAAAGCTGTGAGTACCGGCCGTGAGTCGTGCTTCGGTAGCTCAGTTGGTAGAGCACTTGCCCGCGAAAGGCAAAGGTCCAGAGTTCGAGTCTCCGTCGGGCACACAGTTTTAATCTGCCAGGAAGTTTCATATCAGCGCACACTCCGCTGCAGAGTGAAAATCTCATTCTGGAAACGTCGGAAACTTTTTCACCTCATTACAAATCACAGCCCCGCCAATGCACTGCTCTTTTATGCCTTGTGTACGTGATACTTCCGCCATATGTACACGTGCATATCGCTGTCCTACGAATTTTGTCACTTCAGTGTGTAAGAATGGGTGGGTCGCAAAATCGAATCTTGTTTTACTCGTAACTTCAAAAAATTCACTTTTGAGAGAAACCTGTTACTTTATCGGAATCAACAAACATCGGATTGGCTGGATGGTTAATTCTGATGAGTTAATTCTGATATTTAGGTTTGTAACTGAATCGTAAGTTTCAAGATCGAGAACTTTATAACTGTCACAATAAGGATCTGAAATTCTTTAAGAAACGAAAACTTTTACCAATATGTTTATACATATGGTGCAATCATGATTTTTCAGTAATGAAAAACAAGTGAGGGATATTTATAGCGTGTTAAGTTATCTGAAATATGGTAAGTTTCACAAATTGCTTTATTTTTTTATTTTTTATTTTTTATTATTTATTTATTTATTTATTTATTTATTTATTTATTTTTGCAACATCACTATTTCCCCAAACAAAGAAATAAGTGGGAGCTGGATGAAATAAGAGTGAGGTTGTACTGACGATGGCACACCTGTGCTAAACCGTTTTGTATGAGGCATTTGAGCTTCGCAAAAGATGTCAAAAGCTGAATCCGGGCAGACAGACATACATAACACATACAGCCTCCTATGAGTTGTGAATTCGAGGAGACAGTCACTCGCGCGATATTCGCGGAATTACACAGCATTCGCCGGGCACCGGCCACACGAGTCCAATTAAGTGGCTTCATCCCTGCCGGCCACACAATGAGGATTGGTCTGCGCAGCGGTAATCCTCGACACAGTAGACGTCGAAATACGTAGCGGCGGCCACCGCTGCACGGTTGTTCCTGGGCACGAAACGTATTCAGCACTCTGAAAGGTATTTTATAAGCGGTTTCACGTGCTGTTCCATTTGTGAAGGATTTTTACTAGCCAATGTAGTCGCAAAATCTCTTTTTTTTTTTCTTCTTCCGGAACTTCAATTCCACTTCTAAATCTCTCCTTATATTCCTCTACTGCGTATTCAATGTGCTGATTCATCAGCGACAGCCTGCAACACTGTCTCACTCCGTTCTGAACTACCGCTTCCCTTTCGTGCCCTTCGGCTCTTGTAACTGTAGTCTGGTTTCTACACAAGTTGTAAATAACCTTTCGCGCTTTCACGCCCTCTATTTTATCTCTGCTACCTCAAAATATCAAAGAGTGTAGTCCAGTCAATATTTTCTAATACTTTCTCCACATACGCTGGAAATGTATTTTTGCCTCTCTGTAACTTATCTTTTAAGATAATTCGTAGGGAGAGTATTGCTCCGTGTGTTCCTATATTTCTCCAGGCCCAACCAAAGTGCCTCGAAGTCATCTTCTACCAGTGTTTTCATTCTTCTGTAAATAATTCTTGTCAGGTCTTTTCAAGCAAGACTAATTAAATTGATGGTTCTGTAATATTCACACCTGCCAACACTTGTCTCCTTTGTAATATAAATTATTTCATTGTGTACTTGCAAAAAATATTTACAAAGGTAGATAGGATAGTCTTTCAAATCACAAGATATTCATCTTTACGAATGAGCTCCATTTTCAAGAGATGAATGAACTGCTTGAATATGAACTGCAGATCGCAGTTGTTCGTGGGCAGTACAAACTGTCCGATTTGCTTTTCTGTTTATGAACAATTGGACACTTACCACTGGAGAAATATGCAAATGAACTCGGACGATCGTCTGAACGTGAGTGTAAAATTTTGAAACGGGTAACTGTTCTGTAAGTCCATTAGCAATACGATATGAAGAGTAAACGGCTTTTCACAACGCCGTACGCCATCCACAACGATGTGTGCGACAGTAAAAGTGTATCCCAAAGAACGGCGGTAAAGTTTGTTTGGTGCTACTACTGTGCGGATTTAAAAAAAAAAAAGTAAGCAATTACGCCGTGTTTCGAGAACGTAGACGGTTAACCGTCAAGTAGCGTAAGCCACAGCAGAAAGCGAACTTTCTGCGTGCTATAAGAGCATTAACCGTACCGCCAGAGCATCCACTTATAACAGTAAAATGTTGAGTATGTTACGCCAAAAAATTAGCTGTAATTCTCGGAGCGGAAGTGTATACGGTTTTCGCCCCTAACGCCCGACTTCGCCGTATTATTTCTTCCCGGCGCTTTGCTCCTCCCACACTCAGCTCACCCCTCTCGTGGCCCTTCCCCCTTCTCCCTCCCCCCCCCCCCCAAACAGCACACCACTTCCGCTTCACTGTTTCGACGCGGAAGGAAACAATCCCCTTAAAAGGCTGCGCTTACAGCCCACTCTGGTGGCGGTCTCAAGCTCGGTATCTCGCGACTCTAATGAAGGCGATGCCGCGATTCCACGACACGTCCCAAAACGGGGGCTGGTCGAATTACACACCTGTAACGCCACGGCGCTTGTGTACTCCAGAGAGTCTTACATCACGAGAAGTAATCTCCAGAATCGTGGTCATCGTCTTTAACCACAAAATATCTGGTTAATGACAGTACGATCAAATGAAAAATAAGTAGAAAATTGAGGCTGGACTGAGAGTTCCTTGGCACGAAATATGCAGTACGCTGAGATGAAAAAAGTAATGGGAAAACAATATGCACATACTCGTATGCAGATGGCAGCAATATCGCACTCACAAGGTACAAAAGGGCCGTGCGTTGGTGGAGCTGTCATTTGTACTTACAAGGGAACCTCCCCATCGCACCCCCCTCAGATTTAGTTATAAGTTGGCACAGTGGACAGGCCTTGAAAAACTGAACACAGATCAATCGAAAAAACAAGAAGAAGTTGTGTGGAACTATGAAAAAAATAAGCAAAATATACAAACTGAGTAGTCCATGTGAAAGATAGGCAACATCAAGGGAAGTGTAGGCTCAAGAGCGCCGTGGTCCCGTGGTTAACGTGAGCAGCTGCGGAACGAGAGGTCCTTGGTTCAAGTCTTCCCTCGAGTGAAAAGTTGGATTATTTTATTTTCAGACAATTATTATCTGTCCGTCATCACTTTTTGGGAGTGATTATCACATCTGCAGCAAAACCTAAATCGGGCAAGGTAGAAGAATCTTTTTACCCATTCGCCAAGTGTAAAAGTTAGGTGGGTCGACAACTTATTCCTGTCATGTGACGCACATGCCGTCATCAGTGTCGTATAGAATATATCTGACGTGTTTTCCTATGGAGAAATCGGTTGACCTATGACCTTGCGATCAAATTTTTTCGGTTCCCATTGGAGAGGCACGTCCTTTCGTCTACAAATCGCACGGTTTTGCGGTGCGCTCGCAAAACACAGACACTAAATTTATTACAGTGGACAGACGTCAATGAACGAACGTACAGATCATAACTTTACGAAAATAAAGAAAGTAGACTTATCACTCGAGGGAAGACTTGAACCAAGGACCTCTCGTTCCGCAGCTGCTCACGCTAACCACGGAACCACGGCGCTCTTGAGCCTGCACTGTCCTTGATGTTGCCTATCTTGCGCATGGACTACTCAGTTTGTACATTTTGCGTATTTTTTTTCATAGTTCCACACAACTTCTTGTTGTTTTCTCGATTGATCTGTGTTCAGTTTTTCAAGGCCTATCCACTGTGACAACTTATAACAAAATCTGAGGGGGGTGCGATGGGGAGGTTCCCTTGTTAAGTGATTCATTTGAAACATTGGCCAACATGATTATGGCCGCAAGCGTCGGGAATTGACAGACTTAGGATGGGGAATGGTAGTTGGAGCTAGACGTATGGGACACACCATTTCGGAAATCGCTTGGTTGTTGGTTGGTTGGTTGGGAGGAGGGGACCAAACTGCAAGGTCTTCGGTCTCATGAAGTTAGTGGAGGATGGGGGAGGAAGTCGGCCGTGCCCTTTCAACAGAACCATCCCGGCATTTGTCTGAAGCGACTTAAGTAAATCACGGAAAACTTAAATCAGGATAACCAGACGTGGATTTGAATCGTCTTCCTCCCGAAACCGAGTCCAGTGTGCTAATCACTGCACCACGTAGCTCGGTGAAATCGTTGGGCAATTCAGTTTTCCGAGATCAACAGTGCCAGGAGTGTGTCGAGAATAGCAAATTTCAGGAATTACCCCTCACCACTGACAGTGGAGTGGCTGACGGACTTCACTTAACAACCGAGAGCAGCGGCATTTATCTAGAGTTGTGAATGATAACAGACAAGCAACACTTCGTGATGTTCATTGTGTGATGTACGACGAACGTATTCGTCAGGACAGTTCAGCGAAATTTGTTGTAAACGGGCTACGGGAAGCAGATGACAGACGGGAGTGCCTTCGCTAACAGAACGACATCGCATGTTGATCCTCTCCTTGATTTGTGACCATATCAGTTGGACCCTAGACTATAGGAAAACCGTGGCCTGGTCAAATGAGTCCCGATTTGAGACGGCACAAACTGATGGTAGGATTCGAGAGTGGCACAGAACTGACGAAGCCATGGACCCGGGTTCTCAACAGGACACTCTACAAACTGGTGGTGGCCCCATAATGGTGTGGACTTTGGTTGCATGAAATGACCTGGGACACTGATTGGAAACGGTTACGTTAGGGTACTTGCAGACCAATTGCAGCCATGATATCTTGTGAACCATGGATGAAGGGTATCAGACGGATGCCATATTCCTTGACTTCTGGAAAGAGTTTGGCTCGGTGTCCCACTGCAGGCTCCTAACTAAGGTACGAGCATATGGGATTGGTTCCCAAATATGTGAGTGGCTCGAAGACTTCTTAAGTAAAAGAACCCAGTACGTTGTCCTCGACGGTGAGTGTTCATCGGAGGTGAGGGTATCATCTGGAGTGCCTCGGGGAAGTGTGGTAGGTCCGCTGTTGTTTTCTATCTACATAAATGATCTTTTGGATAGGGTGGATAGCAATGTGCGGCTGTTTGCTGATGATGCTGTGGTGTACGGGAAGGTGTCGTCGTTGAGTGACTGTAGGAGGATACAAGATGACTTGGACAGGATTTGTGATTGGTGTAAAGAATGGCAGCTAACTCTAAATATAGATAAATGTAAATTAATGCAGATGAATAGGAAAAAGAATCCCGTAATGTTTGAATACTCCATTAGTAGTGTACCGTTTGACACAGTCACGTCGATTAAATATTTGGGCGTAACATTGCAGAGCGATATGAAGTGGGACAAGCATGTAATGGCAGTTGTGGGGAAGGCGGATAGTCGTCTTCGGTTCATTGGTAGAATTTTGGGAAGATGTGGTTCATCTGTAAAGAAGACCACTTATAAAACACTAATACGACCTTTTCTTGAGTACTGCTCGAGCCTTTGGGATCCCTATCAGGTCGGATTGAGAGAGGACATAGAAGCAATTCAGAGGTGGGCTGCTAGATTTGTTACTGGTAGGTTTGATCATCACGCGAGTGTTATAGAAATGCTCCAGGAATTCGGGTGGGAGTCTCTAGAGGAAAGGAGGAGTTCTTTTCGCGAATCGCTACTGAGGAAATTTAGAGAAGCAGCATTTGAGTCTGACTGCAGTACTATTTTACTGCCGCCAACTTATATTTCGCCGAAAGACCACAAAGATAAGATAAGAGAGATTAGGGCTCGTACAGAGGCATATAGGCAGTCATTTTTCCCTCGTTCTGTTTGGGAGTGGAATAAGGAGAGATGATGCTAGTTGTGGTACGAGGTACCCTCCGCCACGCACTGTATGGTGGATTGCGGAGTATGTAAGTAGCTGTAGATGTAGATTCAGATTCATGGACCTCATGTTCTCTACCACGACGGAATTTTTATGGGAGACGATGCGCCATGTCATGTGGTACACAATTGTTCTGGACAATTCGAGCAAAAGATCTGGTCACCCAGGTGGTCAGACATGAATCCCATCGAACATTTATGGGACATAATCGAGAGCTGAGTTCGCGCACAAAATCCTGGACTGGCAACACTTAGGCAGTTATTGAATGCAATAGAGTCAGCATGACGCAATATGTCTTCAAGGGACCTCCAACGACTTGTTGAGTAAATGCCACGTCGAGTTACTACTGTACACCAGGCAAAAGGAGGTTTGACACAATATTAAGAGGTATCCCATAAGTGCCATCATCTCAGTGTATATTATAATCGACAGATATGTTACAATGCACGCATGTTTAAGTAAATTTAGGCATTCCGCAGGGATGTATGCTGGGACGCCTGATGTTCATGTTGTATATTAATGACCTGGCAGGCAATAATAACAGTTACCACTAACATTTCGCAGTTGATGCTTTGTCTATGCAACCAACTCCCTGGAAAAAGCTGCACAGATTTTCAATCAGACCAGAAATGTAATACACTGACACTACCTGACACTACACTCCCAAACAGCCGCAATTGGAATCAGAAACCAACTCAAATACACTCCTGGAAATTGAAATAAGAACACCGTGAATTCATTGTCCCAGGAAGGGGAAACTTTATTGACACATTCCTGGGGTCAGATACATCACATGATCACACTGACAGAACCACAGGCACATAGACACAGGCAACAGAGCATGCACAATGTCGGCACTAGTACAGTGTATATCCACCTTTCGCAGCAATGCAGGCTGCTATTCTCCCATGGAGACGATCGTAGAGATGCTGGATGTAGTCCTGTGGAACGGCTTGCCATGCCATTTCCACCTGGCGCCTCAGTTGGACCAGCGTTCGTGCTGGACGTGCAGACCGCGTGAGACGCTTCATCCAGTCCCAAACATGCTCAGTGGGGGACAGATCCGGAGATCTTGCTGGCCAGGGTAGTTGACTTACACCTTCTAGAGCACGTTGGGTGGCACGGGATACATGCGGACGTGCATTGTCCTGTTGGAACAGCAAGTTCCCTTGCCGGTCTAGGAATGGTAGAACGATGGGTTCGATGACGGTTTGGATGTACCGTGCACTATTCAGTGTCCCCTCGACGATCACCAGTGGTGTACGGCCAGTGTAGGAGATCGCTCCCCACACCATGATGCCGGGTGTTGGCCCTGTGTGCCTCGGTCGTATGCAGTCCTGATTGTGGCGCTCACCTGCACGGCGCCAAACACGCATACGACCATCATTGGCACCAAGGCAGAAGCGACTCTCATCGCTGAAGACGACACGTCTCCATTCGTCCCTCCATTCACGCCTGTCGCGACACCACTGGAGGCGGGCTGCACGATGTTGGGGCGTGAGCGGAAGACGGCCTAACGGTGTGCGGGACCGTAGCCCAGCTTCATGGAGACGGTTGCGAATGGTCCTCGCCGATACCCCAGGAGCAACAGTGTCCCTAATTTGCTGGGAAGTGGCGGTGCGGTCCCCTACGGCACTGCGTAGGATCCTACGGTCTTGGCGTGCATCCGTGCGTCGCTGCGGTCCGGTCCCAGGTCGACGGGCACGTGCACCTTCCGCCGACCACTGGCGACAACATCGATGTACTGAGGAGACCTTACGCCCCACGTGTTGAGCAATTCGGCGGTACGTCGACCCGGCCTGCCGCATGCCCACTATACGCCCTCGCTCAAAGTCCGTCAACTGCACATACGGTTCACGTCCACGCTGTCGCGGCATGCTACCAGTGTTAAGGACTGCGATGGAGCTCCGTATGCCACGGCAAACTGGCTGACACTGACGGCGGCGGGGCACAAATGCTGCGCAGCTAGCGCCATTCGACGGCCAACACCGCGGTTCCTGGTGTGTCCGCTGTGCCGTGCGTGTGATCATTTCTTGTACAGCCCTCTCGCAGTGTCCGGAGCAAGTATGGTGGGTCTGACACACCGGTGTCAATGTGTTCTTTTTTCCATTTCCAGGAGTGTACATTGGTGTAAACATTATGTATGGATGTGAAGTGGGAAGTTTATATAGGCTAAATCGGAGGTTGAGCACGTGGTAGACTTCGATTCATTGGTACTATACTGGGAATATCCTGTCTACCGAAGAGATTACTTACGAAATATTCGTATGAGCCAACATACAGTCTTGCTGATGGGTGTGGAATCAGATAGAATTATCTGAAGATATTTAACGTATAAAAAGAACAGAAAAAATGTATTCACTACTGTTAATTCGATTGGACTTCAGCTGCACAACTTATTAGTGACTTATGAATATTTGTGACACACTGGGGCTGTGACCCTGACTTCCCGCTTCATACGGGCGGACGCCTCAAACACTTGGGCTGTCTGGGCACCTCCTGGTCCCACCCAAACCCCCGCATGTCACTGTATGTCCGAGTCATGCATTCGCACAGATGCTATGGTTCCCTCAAAGGGAGACAGGTTGTTAGTGTTGCGGCCTGTCTCGGCACGTAATACTGTTCTGCCGTGTCCGTATTGTCTGAAGGACATTACACAGTTCACTACAAGAGAAAGGGTCAAATGTGTGGGCGAGGCGCGCAGTGACGTCCTTCTCATCGTGTCACATGTCGTCGATGGCGTTCGGCAGAACTGTGGTCAAATCTGCTGCCAATGGAACATCGTTAACCCACCTCACACATCACATAAACATCTCAGCTGTGGCCTTTTTCGAGATGGGTCGACACCTTGCTGTTTGAAGTAACGCCCAGCCCGAGGCTGACGTCGCAGGGCGCCACACTTTCAGACTATTACAGAGGAAGTTCGAAGGCACCATTCAGACAGATTCCAAACTTCTGCGTCGCAGTAGCAGACAATTAACGGTTTTACCAAAAGTGACCCCTTGAAATTGTTGTGCAGTGGATTTTGGAATCTGTCACATGGTTCTGCTAAGAAATGTAGTTCGCTTTAGTGGTGGCATGATGAGTCATTTTTGTAAAAGGGAAAGTATAGTACGTCTCCATCTACGACTAAACTGCGCAAGTAAATTTGCGAAGCGTGGCGGAGGATACGTCTGGCACCAACATGGCTTGGCCCCTTTCCTGCTACAGCCGCAATTTTTTTTTTCCAACATGCTCTGCCGAAATTTGACAATTCGGCACTTCTGCCTGAAAAAAAAAAATAAGAGCATACAGACTAACAGAAAAAGTGTAACTAGAAGTACACTACTAGCCATAAAAATTGCTACACCAAGAAGGGATGCAGACCGCGCATCCCAACCACCACTCAGTACGAAATAAATCTCCGGTGAACATTCTGGTGTGAACGTACAAAGGACACAGTACACTACTGGCCGTTAAAATTGCTACGCCAAGAAGAAATGCAGATGATAAACAGGAATTCATTGGACAGATATATTATACTAGAACTGACATGTGATTACATTTTCACGCAATTGCGGTGCATAAGTCCTGAGAAATCAGTACCCAGAACAACCACATCTGGCCGTAATAACGGCCTTGATACGCCTGGGCATTGAGTCAAACAGAGCTTGGATGGCGTGTACAGGTACAACTGCCCATGCAGCTTCAACACGATACCACAGTTCATCAAGAGTAGTGACTGGCGTATTGTGACGAGCCAGTTGCTCGGCCACCATTGACCAGACGTGAGAGATCTGGAGAATGTGCTGGCGAGGGCAGCAGTCGAACATTTTCTGTATCCAGAAAGGCCCATACAGTACCTGCAACATGCGGTCGTGCATTGTCCTGCTGAAATGTAGGGTTTTGCAGGGACCGAATGAAGGGTAGAGTCACGGGTCATAACACATGTGAAATGTAACGTCCACTGTTCAAAGTGCCGTCAATGCGAACAAGAGGTGACCGAGACGTGCAACCAATGGCACCCCATACCATCACGCTCGGTGATACACCAGTATGGCGATGACGAATACACGCTTCCAATGTGCGTTCACCGCGATGTCGCCAAACACGGATGCGACCATCAGGATGCTGTAAACAGAACCTGGATTCATCCGAAAAAATGGCGTTTTGCCATTCGTGCATCCAGGTTCGTCGTTGAGTACACCATCGCAGGCGCTCCTGTCTGTGATGCAGCGTCAAGGGTAACCGCACCCACGGTCTCCGAGCTGATAGTCTGTGCTGCTGCAAACGTCGTCGAACTGTTCGTACAGATGGTTGTTGTCTTGCAAACGTCCCCATCTGTTGACTCAGAGATCGAGACGTGGCTACACGATCCGCTACAGCCATGCCGATAAGATGCCTGTGATCTCGACTGCTAGTGATACGAGGCCGTTGGGACCCAGCACAGCGTTCCGTATTACCCTTCTGAACCCACCGATTCCATATCCTGCTAACAGTCATTGCATCTCGACCAACGCGAGCAGCAGTGTCGCGATACGATAAACCGCAATCGCGATAGGCTACAATCCGACCTTTATCAAAATCGGAGACGTGATGGTACGCATTTCTCCTCCTTACACGAGGCATCAGAACAACGTTTCACCAGGCAACGCCGGTCAACTGCTGTTTGTGTAGGAGAAATCGGTTGGAAACTCTCCTCATATCAGCACGTTGTAGGCGTCGCCACCGTTGCCAACCTTGTGTGAATGCTCTGAAAAGCTAATCATTCGCGTATCACAGCATCTTTTTCCTGTCGGTTAAATTTCGCGTCTCTAGCACGTCATGTTCGTGGTGTAGCAATTTTAATCGCCGGTAGTGTATGTCTTCTACAGGACTCGCGCTTCGCTGCTTTCTTACAGACAACAGAGACATCCGCAAAGAGCTTCTGACATCAATTGCAGATGATTTGTATATGTCGCGAATGGACCTAGGAAACTTCCCGGTGGTGCTCTGCAAATTACATTTACTTTTAAAGATTCCCTAACGCTACTAGACAGCTATTTTTAAATCGCCAAAAAGACTGGAAATGAACAAAAATGCAGTCTGCGGCGAGCCACGACACGACTCCATAAATCTCCAGTAGTAGGCACCTGTCTGGTCTTCTTTCGCTCCTCTTTTTTTTTTTCTGGAGCTTCGTCAGTACTGCAGAGCGGCACTGCGGTCGCTGGCTGGAGACACGAAAAAACTGGAGCGGTCTCTGGCAAGTGGCGGGGACGCCCGCTCACGTCGTTTCTTTTTCCTCATCCTGGTCGCTGGGAGAGGTGGAGGGTCAGAGCCCACACCTACAACCCCCACCCTCTCCCCCCTACCCCACCCCTCTTTGTTCTGGTGCTAAAGGTAACAGCGCGCTACTCCCGTCTCATCGGTATGCAGGCAGTCGTGTCTGCCGGATGCTGAGAGAAATTACGGCGCAGCCGCGTTAAAAAATTGGCGGCGTTCCAAAAAAGTGGAGGTTAAGGCTAATTCATATCCCCGACCGGGAGTACGGCGACAAGAGAAATGCCGCGTGTGGCGTCACGTAAAAATACGTAAGTAGGCAGCCACATTATAAATATCCAACACTATAGTGGGGAAGTTAGTTCTCGTTACTAAAATAGAGGACCTTTAGAGCAGGGCCGTAACACTTTTATGTCTCCTAGACAAAATATAAGTAAACCATTACCCTAAGCGAAACAAATACCAACCATCATCATCAGAAAAGTTAGCTATGTGTGATGGTTCCCACGATTCGAGTGGCCCTCCCTTGTGTCTATTGGTGTACTTCGCTATCCTTCTTATTTAGTCATGACTTTTCTACGTCACAATTTTAAAAGCCGTTGATATTGTTGGTCTATGACTAGGAGTAACGGTTAGGAGACAAATGAAGCCTGTTTTCTGAGTTTCAGTGGTCTGAAGTCATTTATATCATTCACGTTTCCTCAATAATGTGTAAAAAATACTCTTTTACCATACCAATGTTTAAACAACGTCCTTTGGCTTGCAGATCTACATCTACATCATACTCTGCAAGCCACCTAATGGTGTGTGGCGGAGGGTACTTTCGGTACCACTATCTGATCGCTCCAATCCTGTTCTACTAACGAAAAGTGCGTGAGAACAATGATTATCGGTAAGCCTCTGTATTGGCTCTGATTTCTCGAATTTTCAACTCACGGTCAATATGCGAGATGTATCTGGGAGGAAGTAATATGTTGTCTGACTCTTCCTGAAAAGTACTGTCCCGAAATTTCAATTGTAAATCTCTCCGCGATCCACAAAGTCTCTCTTGTACGTCTAATGGTTCAAATAGCTCTGAGCACTATGGGACTTAACATCTATGGTCATCAGTCCCCTAGAACTTAGAACTACTTAAAGCTAACTAACATAAGGACATCACACAACACCCAGTCATCACGAGGCAGAGAAAATTCCTGACCCTGCCGGGAATCGAACCCGGGAACCCGGGCGAGGGAAGCGAGAACGCTACCGCACGACCACAAGCTGCGGACTCTTGTACGTCTGCCAGTGGAGATTGTTTAGCATCTCTGTAATGCTCTCTCGCCAGCTAAAAGATCCCGTGACCAAACGCGCCGCTCTTCATTGGATCTTCTCTATCAGTCTTACCTGATAGGGATCCCAGATAGATGAACAATACTCAAGAATCGGGCGAACAAGAGCCTTATACGCCACTTCTTTCGTGGATGAGTTACATTTCCTTAAGATTTTTCCGGTGAATCTGAGTCTTATGTCTGCTTTTCCCACTGTCTGTTTTATATGGTGTAATGTTGTTGCACTAATTTATTCTGCAAGCGGTGCTGCTATTCAAGACCATAAAAGTGGGTTAAAAGCTGTGATCTGTCTGGGGAAGTTAACCTTGCATTACTGAACAACTGTTTCACCAGGTATCCAGTCTAGCTTACCAAATTCCCAACCAGACTAACATTAATTATAATCTTTTAATAGTCATACGACAACCGGTGATATATATATATATATATATATATATATATATATATATATATATATATATATATATATATATATATATATATATATATCACCGGTTGTCGTATGACTATTAAAGAGAATTTAAATATTTAAATAAAAAGAAATAAATCAGTTTATATTTGGAAATTCATTTTAACATTGATCATTGAAATTTCAGCATATTATCATAACTAAACTGGTGCCTTATTTAGGATTGTGAAAATGTGAGTTTGTAATCTTACAGAACACATCAAATATGGAGCCAAGATTGGGAGACTGCATACAACACTGCATTCATAAAATAACACACGAAGAACGTTGAAACATATGCAAGAGGAAATTAACCACTAACAACCGATTCAATTTTCACCCAAAGAAGTTATGTTCGTAGCGCAATCCTGTCCGTCATGTAATTACCACACACTGGATATTAAATTAATACTAACTCTCTGTGAAATCTTCCCGAAAAGAATAGCTGAGGGCTACTTTGATGATTACTCCACATGCTTCACGTGGTCAACTTGGTTTACACAAAAGTGTAACTCCACGATAATTTTGACAATTAAAATAAATTAGATCGAAAAGCAATTTACAAAAGAAAAACCTCGAACTGGTTACTAACGTCTTACTATTAACCTGATGGGTCAAACAATTGTATAAGCACGTGGTACTGGTCTCACGAAGTACACCCCACGTGGGTTGAACATAAAGAAAAGTTGCTATATTGAAAAATATTGTCAAGACGAGACGTTATAATCTCACGCAAATTCGCATTTCAGATTGATGATCTTAGTTAGAGTTACTGATGAACACGTGGTTCCACTTTACTCACAAAGTAGTGACAAAGCAACTACTGGAAGATATTCTGAACTGTACACTCAAATCACACTGCGTTGCAATTTAAGATAACATTAGATATTTTAGAGCTAAACCTGAAATAAAGGTGATTAAATTTTCAGTTAGGCTGAACTTAAGAAATCCATTGTCCTACGGACTTAGCAGACACTCGCTTAGCCGGAGATCTTACCACTTCACACGCTCGCCGCGGACAGACTGACCTGGGCTCCCTACCAAGGGTGTTTCCAGATACAAAACGGAAGTGACCAGAGAGGCAGCTTCCTATACCAACATGACAAGGGATGGACAGGACCATTCTAAGAATAGAAACCTCTCTGCTTTTAGAAAGCGTAGCTACCTGTTCCGACGTTGGTCCTACTGTTCTCTAGCAGACAGGCTTGTCTGCTACCCTCAAGCATGCAACTAGAAATACATTTGCTCATTCATCCTCTCACACAGAAGGGAAGGGGGATGACAGTATCTTATCATATTCAGTATACAATAGAAAGCGGATGTAGGTTCCATATGAGACTGTGTGACATGAATTACATATAAACTGTGTTTTAAAGTGTAGTAGTGTGACAGATCTTTCTTGTTTATGTGTAAAAGTAACACGTTCCACTACTCAGTCTCCTCCCAGATAGTCAGAAACGCCACAGTAAATTTAGAAGAGGAATTTATGCCGTAAATGACAACAGATTTAAGAAATTAACATGAAAGGAATCCAACAGAGACCTTTCAATGATCATTCCACTTAACGTCGTTCTGGACAGTTACACCTAGATGTTTTACGGCAGACACTGTCTCCAGCTATTTGTCATCAATAGTGTAGCTGTACAGTAGTGGATTTCTTTTCCTACGTGTGCGCAGTATGTTAAACATATGTACGTCCAGATTCAACTGCCAGAGTCTGCAGCATTCATCAGTTCTCTGCAGGTCGTTCTGCAAATTCTTAGTATCTTCTGGCGTTACTACGAGGGCAGTTCAATAAGTAATGCAACACATTTTTTTCTGAAACAGGGGTTGTTTTATTCAGCATTGAAATACACCAGGTTATTCCCCAATCTTTTAGCTACACAACACTATTTTTCAACGTAATCTCCATTCAATGCTACGGCCTTACGCCACCTTGAAATGAGGGCCTGTATGCCTGCACGGTACCATTCCACTGGTCGATGTCGGAGCCAACGTCGTACTGCATCAATAACTTCTTCATCATCCGCGTAGTGCCTCCCACGGATTGCGTCCTTCATTGGGCCAAACATATGGAAATCCGACGGTGCGAGATCTGGGCTGTAGGGTGCATGAGGAAGAACAGTCCACTGAAGTTTTGTGAGCTCCTCTCGGGTGCGAAGACTTGTGTGAGGTCTTGCGTTGTCATGAAGAAGGAGAAGTTCGTTCAGATTTTTGTGCCTACAAACACGCTGAAGTCGTTTCTTCAATTTCTGAAGAGTAGCACAATACACTTCAAAGTTGATCGTTTGACCATGGGGAAGGACATCGAACAGAATAACCCCTTCAGCGTCCCAGAAGACTGTAACCATGACTTTACCGGCTGAGGGTATGGCTTTAAACTTTTTCTTGGTAGGGGAGTGGGTGTGGCGCCACTCCATTGATTGCCGTTTTGTTTCAGGTTCGAAGTGATGAACCCATGTTTCATCGCCTGTAACAATCTTTGACAAGAAATTGTCACCCTCAGCCACATGACGAGCAAGCAATTCTGCACAGATGGTTCTCCTTTGCTCTTTATGGTGTTCAGTTAGACAACGAGGGACCCAGCGGGAACAAACCTTTGAATATCCCAACTGGTGAACAATTGTGACAGCACTACCAACAGAGATGTCAAGTTGAGCACTGAGTTGTTTGATGGTGATCCGTCGATCATCTCGAACGAGTGTGTTCGCACGCTCCGCCATTGCAGGAGTCACAGCTGTGCACGACCGGCCCGCACGCGGGAGATCAGACAGTCTTGCTTGACCTTGCGGCGATGATGACATACGCTTTGCCCAACGACTCACCGTGCTTTTGTCCACTGCCAGATCACCGTAGACATTCTGCAAGCGACTATGAATATCTGAGATGCCCTGGTTTTCCGCCAAAAGAAACTCGATCACTGCCCGTTGTTTGCAACGCACATCCGTTACAGACGCCATTTTAACAGCTCCGTACAGCGCTGCCACCTGTCGGAAGTCAATAAAACTATACGAGACAAAGCGGGAATGTTTGAAAATATTCCACAAGAAATTTCCGGTTTTTTCAACCAAAATTGGCCGAGAAAAAAAATGTGTTGCATTACTTATTGAACTGCCCTCGTACTTTGGTATAAACAACTGCATCATCTGCGAATAGCCTTAAAGAGCATCTGACGCTTACTACTAGATCATTCATATATATTGTGAACAGCAACGGTCGTATCACACTTCCATGTCTACTCCAGATATTACGTTTACCTCTGTCGATTTAGTTCGACGTGTTGAGTTCTACTGCAAGAAAGTATTGAATGCAATCGCAGGTCTGCTCCGATACTCCTTAAACTCGATTTTTTTTTCATTAAACGGCAATGTAGGACGCTGTCAAATGCCTCACTGAAGTCAAGGAACTTGGCATCAGCCTGAGCGCCGTTGTCCACTGCGCTGTGGATCTCATGAAGGAACAGAGCGAGCTGAGTTCTGCAGGATCTCTGTTTGCGGAATCCATGTTGATTTTTATAGAGGAGAAGTTCATATTCCAAAAAGTCTTAATTCTTAAGCACAAAACATGTTCCATAATTCTACAACAGATTGACGTCAACGATATAGGTCTATAATTGAGCGGATCTGTCTTACAGCCTTTCTTAAAACCGGGAATGACCTGCGCTTTTTTCCAGTCGTTAGGTACCTTTCGTTGCTCAAGCGATCTACGATAAATTACTGCTAGAAAGGGAGCAAGTTGTTTCGCATAATCTTTATAGAATCTTATAGGTATCTCGTCTGGTCCTGAAGCCTTTCCACTGCTAAGGGATTGTGGCTGCTTTTCAGTTCCGCGATCGATTGTCTCAATGCCTGCCGTTTCGCCGTTCGCACGACGATTGAAAGGAGGGACAGTGTTACGATCTTCCGCGGTGAAACAACTTCGGAAGACCGAATTCAGTATTTCGGCCTTCTCTCTTATCTTCTGTTTCTGTGCCGGTGTGGTCGCTGAGAGAATGAATAGATGATTTTGGCTCACTTACTGATTTTGCATACGACCAATATCTCTTAGGGTTTTTACTCGGGTTGACAACGTCTTACTTTCGAAATCATTGAACGCTTCTCCCATTGCTCACCTTACGCTCATTTTCGCTTCGCTCATCTTTTGTTCGTCCGGTAGGTTTTTACTTCCCTTGAGTCTGAGATGAAGTGCTCTTTACACAGATGAAGTTCAACGTCGTTTCTTTCCGTTTGATAGCTTCATCTGTGAACCAATAATTCAGACATGGTCTGCGATCGGGAGAGGTGGCTAACACACTCGTCAAAAGTGCCCGAGGCGTTTACTGCAATAAAGTTCGTAGCTTCCGTATACAGATCAGATTGACTTCGAAGCCTTTCCACACACAAAGATAACATTCATCATTCGATGAATGTAAAATTAGAGAGATTCGAGCGCGCATGGAGGCTTTCAGACAGTCGTTCTTCCCGCGAACCATACGCCACTGCAACAGAAAAGGGAGGTAATGACAGTGGCACGTAAAGTGCCCTCCGCCACACACCGTTGGGTGGATTGCGTAGCATAAATGTAGATGTAGATCCCTTTGTGACGATTCCTACTTCATTTTTATTATTTAAAACAGTGTCTGTCCTGTTACACATTCAAAGACAAAAAAAGAAAAAAAGACGCACCACGAAGAAATTATCCAAACGGAAAGGAAATTGATCGATCTAATGTATACACAAACAAATGATTACAGTTTCACAAAGATTAGAGCTTCAATCTGGTCCGCCTCTTATGGTAGGAGTTATTCGGCTTGTCATTGATTGATGAAGTTATTAGATGTCCTCATGAGAGATTTCGCACCAAATTCTGTCCAACTGGTGCGTCAGATCAGTATCCTGACCTCTTTGGAGTGCCGTGCCCATAATATTACATAAGTTCTCAGTTGGGAAGATATCCAGCGATCTTCCTAGCTAAGGCAGGGCTTGGCAATCCCGAAGACAACCAATAAAAACTCTCCTCGTGTGCGGGCAGGCATTGTTGTTGTTGTTGTGGTCTTCAGTCCTGAGACTGGTTTGATGCAGCTCTCCATGCTACTCTATCCTGTGCAATCTTCTTCATCTCCCAGTACCTACTGCAGCCTACATCCTTCTGAATCTGCTTAGTGTATTCATCTCTTGGTCTACCTCTACGATTTTTACCCTCCGCACTGCCCTCCAATGCTAAATTTGTGATCCCTTGATGCCTCAAAACATGTCCTACCAACCGATCCCTTCTTCTAGTCAAGTTGTGCCACAAACTTCTCTTCTCCCCAATCCTATTCAATACCTCCTCATTAGTTACGTGATCTACCCACCTTATCTTCAGCATTCTTCTGTAGCACCACATTTCGGAAGCTTCTATTCTCTTCTTGTCCAAACTGGTTATCGTCCATGTTTCACTTCCATACATGGCTACACTCCGTACAAATACTTTCAGAAAAGACTTCCTGACACTTAAATCTATACTAGATGTTAACAAATTTCTCTTCTTCAGAAACGATTTCCTTGCCATTGCCAGTCTACATTTTATATCCTCTCTACTTCTAACATCATCAGTTATTTTACTCCCTAAATAGCAAAACTCCTTTACTACTTTAAGTGTCTCATTTCCTAATCTAATCCCCTCAGCATCACCCGATTTAATTTGACTACATTCCATTATCCTCGTTTTGCTTTTGTTGATTTTCATCTTATATCCTCCTTTCAAGACACTGTCCATTCCGTTCAACTGCTCTTCCAAGTCCTTTGCTGTCTCTGACAGAATTACAATGTCATCGGCGAACCTAAAAGTTTTTACTTCTTCTCTATGAATTTTAATACCTACTCCGAATTTTTCTTTTGTTTCCTTTACTGCATGCTCAATATACAGATTGAATAACATCGGGGAGAGGCTACAACACTGTCTCACTCCTTTCCCAACCACTGCTTCCCTTTCATGCCCCTCGACTCTTATAACTGCCATCTGGTTTCTGTACAAATTGTAAATAGCCTTTCGCTCCTTGTATTTTACCCCTGCCACCTTCAGAATTTGAAAGAGAATATTCCAATTAACGTTGTCAAAAGCTTTCTCTAAGTCTACAAATGCTAGAAACGTAGGTTTGCCTTTTCTTAATCTTTCTTCTAAGATAAGTCGTAAGGTTAGTATTGCCTCACGTGTTCCAACATTTCTACGGAATCCAAACTGATCTTCCCCGAGGTCCGCTTCTACCAGTTTTTCCATTCGTCTGTAAAGAATTCACTTATTAAATTGATAGTTCGGTAATTTTCACATCTGTCAACACCTGCTTTCTTTGATATTGGAATTATTATATTCCTCTTGAAGTCTGTGGGTATTTCGCCTGTCTCATACATCTTGCTGACCAGATGGTAGAGTTTTGTCGTGACTGGCTCTCCCAAGGCCATCAGTAGTTCTAATGGAATGTTGTCTACTCCCGGGGCCTTGTTTCGACTCAGGTCTTTCAGTGCTCTGTCAAACTCTTCACGCAGTATCTTATCTCCCATTTCATCTTCATCTACATCCTCTTCCATTTCCATAATATTGTCCTCAAGTACATCGCCCTTGTATAAACCCTCTATATACTCCTTCCACCTTTCTGCCTTCCCTTCTTTGCTTAGAACTGGGTTGCCATCTGAGCTCTTGATATTCATACAAGTGGTTTTCTTCTCTCCAAAGGTCTCTTTAATTTTCCTGTAGGCAGTATCTATCTCACCCCTAGTGAGACAAGCCTCTACATCCTTACATTTGTCCTCTAGCCATCCCTGCTTAGCCATTTTGCACTTTCTGTCGATCTCATTTTTGAGACGTTTGTATTCCCTTTTGCCTGCTTCATTTACTGCATTTTTATATTTTCTCCTTTCATCAATTAAATTCAATATTTCTTCTGTTACCCAAGGATTTCTATTAGCCCTCGTCTTCTTACCTACTTGATCCTCTGCTGCCTTCACTACTTCATCCCTCAGAGCTACCCATTCTTCTTCTACTGTATTTCTTTCCCCCATTCCTGTCAATTGTTCCCTTATGCTCTCCCTGAAACTCTCTACAACCTCTGGTTCTTTCAGTTTATCCAGGTCCCATCTCCTTAAATTCCCACCTTTTTGCAGTTTCTTCAGTTTCAATCTGCAGTTCATAACCAATAGATTGTGGTCAGAATCCACATCTGCCCCTGGAAATGTCTTACAATTTAAAACCTGGTTCCTAAATCTCTGTCTTACCATTATATAATCTATCTGATACCTATTAGTATCTCCAGGATTCTTCCAGGTATACAACCTTCTTTTATGATTCTTGAACCAAGTGTTAGCTATTATTAAGTTATGCTCTGTGCAAAATTCTACAAGGCGGCTTCCTCTTTCATTTCTTCCCCCCAATCCATATTCACCTACTATGTTTCCTTCTCTCCCTTTTCCTACTGACGAATTCCAGTCACCCATGACTATTAAATTTTCGTCTCCCTTCACTACCTGAATAATTTATTTTATCTCGTCATACATTTCATCAATCTCTTCATCATCTGCAGAGCTAGTTGGCATATAAACTTGTACTACTGTAGTAGGCGTGTTTTCTTTCTCCTGATAATGACGTCCTCTTGAGTAGTCCCCGCCCGGAGATCCGAATGGGGGACTATTTTACCTCCGGAATATTTTACCCAAGAGGACGCCATCATCATTTAATCATACAGTAAAGCTGCATGTCCTCGGGAAAAATTACGGCTGTAGTTTCCCCTTGTTTTCAGCCGTTCGCAGTACCAGCACAGCAAGGCCGTTTTGGTTAATGTTACAAGGCCAGATCAGTCAATCATCCAGACTGTTGCCCCTGCAACTACTGAAAATGCTGCTGCCCCTCTTCAGGAACCACATGTTTGTCTGGCCTCTCAACAGATACCCCTCCGTTGTGGTTGCACCTACGGTACGGCCATCTGTATCGCTGAGGCACACAAGCCTCCCCACCAACGGCAAGGTCCATGGTTCATGGGGGAAGCTATTATGGTATAAATTTTGACATGGAAGTAACACGGACTCGAGAGTGTATGTTATACAGACGGTCATCTCGAAGTGCGGACATATTTGTTGCGATGATTCGAGAATGTTTGTTGTACTGGCGGTAATCTTGAAGCGAGGACACATTTCTTACAAGGAATATGAAATTAAACTAAGGCTGTTGTATCACAACGCAATGAGCAGCAGAAAAATGACATTCAAAACGTTACTACTCGTAAATCATGTCTCACATTAACGAAAGGAAGCTTAGAGCTGAACGTAATGTCAGCATTGAGGACATTATAAACGGAGGACAGGCTCGGATTAGGAAAGGATAGGCAAGGGTGTCCGCCTGGCATTTCCCTTAAGCGATTTAGGGAAATCACCAAAAATCTAAATCAGGAAGGCCTAATGTGAGACCGTTGTGCTAATCTCTGCTGCCTCATATTGCACAATGCATATAAATACAAGTGTATTTATTGTTATTAATCGGTTAATGGATAGCTGCATCAAACCAGTCTCTGGGCTGAAGACCACAACAAGAACAACAACAATCGGTTAATCATCCGTTGACACAGAGAGCACAACAATACTACTTCAAGCAATTAAAGTGTCACGTATATTGGGTCACGGATGGTGGCATCAGTCTCAGATTCGAGACGAATTGTTCCGAATGGTACCGACTTTTAACGACCAGTACTTAGGGGGCCAGCAGTCAACTATCCGCGACGTTACTATAGCTAGTCTGTTGGGGACTCATAACACAATTAATGTAGGTTACCAGTCAGTAATAAGACCGGTGCTTGCTCAGAATGTGAGCATTGCCTCTTGAGCAAAAATGTTTCACGACCACTGCTCTAGATGGTTAAGAACTGGCACCAGGAGGTAATGTGAACCACCACCGCTGATGTGTGACCTGCAAGTAAAGTGTTGCGTATCTGCCAGCCGTCTTCATGGAAGCAGAGCAGCAAGAGTCATCGAGGTGGAGATGTGACTCTATGCCAGTCGTTGTTTGGCGCGTCCAAGACCACACCGTGAGTGAAGCTTCTCGATTTATAGATTATCAACGCGGAACGACCTACACGTCTACAAGGAATGGTGTACCACTCGCAGTCGTGCAACACTGCTTAAGAACAGTGGCTGTAAAAAGATCGTAGCCCAGTGCCACGTCTCATCGGTGATAATCGGTCTCAGACCCGGCAAGAAGTGCTGATGCCAGAGAGTATAGGTCCATCACAGCCAGTTTCTGAGTGAACATTGCAAAGAGAACAGCATAAAACTGACATCTGAATACCGAATGCCTCCCAAAAGGTCGTCGCTCATAGCGGCGTGTAAAGCTTCATTCCTTCAAGAGGCCAAACAACACAGAAACTCGACAGTTGCTGATGGCATCCGTGTACCGCGATCCACCGTATCCCGAGTTGCCATTTCTGAAATTACGCAACGCATCGAGTGTTTGTCGTCTCATTGAGGCTTTTTACCCGACGTGTGCAAAGGATGTAGTTCATTTCAAAGGTGGCTCTTTGATTTTAAACCACTATTTTCCTTACCAAGACTTGTGTTAACCCATTCAGGTTGCCGTGAATATGAACCATGAAGTTTATATCATTATACCCGGTGACGAAGTGTTCTCTCGTCTTTACCTCGATTATTAGCATACTGTGAACACTCCAGTCTTTCAAGATGCCAGTCTATGTCTACAATCTGCACACGTGCTTCCCGGCCACCGGATGGTGCGTCGCAGAGGGTACCCTGTTGTAGTTGTTGTTGTGGTCTTCAGTCCTGAGACTGGTTCGATGCAGCTCTCCATGCTACTCTATCCTGTGCAAGCTTCTTCATCTCCCAGTACCTACTGCAACCTATATCCTTCTGAATCTGCTTAGTGTATTCATCTCTTGGTCTCCCTCTACGATTTTTACCCTCCAAGCTGCCCTCCAATGCTAAATTTGTGATCCCTTGATGCCTCAAAACATGTCCTACCAACCGATCCCTTCATCTAGTCAAGTTGTGCCACAAACTCCTCTTCTCCCCAATCCTATTCAATACCTCCTCATTAGTTACGTGATCTACCCACCTTATCTTCAGCATTCTTCTGTAGCACCACATTTCGAAAGCTTCTATTCTCTTCTTGTCCAAACTGGTTATCGTCCATGTTTCACTTCCATACATGGCTACACTCCATACAAATACTTTCAGAAACGACTTCCTGACACTTAAATCTATACTCGATGTTAACAAATTTCTCTTCTTCAGAAACGATTTCCTTGCCATTGCCAGTCTACATTTTATATCCTCTCTACTTCGACCATCATCAGTTATTTTACTCCCTAAATAGCAAAACTCCTTTACTACTTTAAGTGTCTCATTTCCTAATCTAATCCCCTCAGCATCACCCGATTTAATTTGACTACATTCCATTATCCTCGTTTTGCTTTTGTTGATGTTCATCTGATATCCTCCTTTCAAGACACTGTCCAAGCCGTTCAACTGCTCTTCCAAGTCCTTTGCTGTCTCTGACAGAATTACAATGTCATCGGCGAACCTCAAAGTTTTTACTTCTTCTCCATGAATCTTAATACCTACTCCGAATTTTTCTTTTGTTTCCTTTACTGCTTGCTCAATATACAGATTGAATAACATCGGGGAGAGGCTACAACCCTGTCTCACTCCTTTCCCAACCACTGCTTCCCTTTCATGCCCCTCGACTCTTATAACTGTCATCTGGTTTCTGTTCAAATTGTAAATAGCCTTTCGCTCCCTGTATTTTACCCCTGCCACCTTCAGAATTTGAAAGAGAGTATTCCAGTTAACGTTGTCAAAAGCTTTCTCTAAGTCTACAAATGCTAGAAACGTAGGTTTGCCTTTTCTTAATCTTTCTTCTAAGATAAGTCGTAAGGTTAGTATTGCCTCACGTGTTCCAACATTTCTACGGAATCCAAACTGATCTTCCCCGAGGTCCGCTTCTACCAGTTTTTCCATTCGTCTGTAAAGAATTCGCGTTAGTATTTTGCAGCTGTGACTTATTAAACTGATAGTTCGGTAATTTTCACATCTGTCAACACCTGCATTCTTTGGTATTCGAATTATTATATTCTTCTTGAAGTCTGTGGGTATTTCGCCTGTCTCATACATCTTGCTCACCAGATGGTAGAGTTTTGTCATGAGTGGCTCTCCCAAGGCCATCAGTAGTTCTAATGGAATGTTGTCTACTCCCGGGGCCTTGTTTCGACTCAGGTCTGTCAGTGCTCTGTGAAACTCTTCACGCAGTATCTTATCTCCCATTTCATCTTCATCTACATCCTCTTCCATTTCCATAATACTGTCCTCAAGTACATCGCCCTTGTATAAACCCTCTATATACTCCTTCCACGTTTCTGCCTTCCCTTCTTTGCTTAGAACTGGGTTGCCATCTGAGCTCTTGATATTCAGAGGGTACCCTGTACTACCACTATTTATTTCTCTCCGTGTTCCACTCGCAAACAGAATGAGGAAAAATCGACTGTCTGTGTGTCTCCGTGGGAGCCCTAATTTCTTGTAACTTATCTTCGAGGTGCTAAAGCGAAATTTATGGTGGCGGCAATACAGTCGTTTTGCAATCAGCTTCAAATGCCTGTTCTCTAAGTTTTGTCAGTAGTGGACCTCGAAATGAACGTCGCCTTTCTTCCAGGGATTCCCATTTGAGTTCCCGAAGGATCTCCGTAATACCAGCGTGTTGTTCGAACCAAACGGTATCAAATCTAGCAGCCTGCCTCTGAATTGCTTCGATGTCGTACTTTAATTCGATCTAATGCGGATCGCAAACACTCTAAGAGTACCCAAGAAGGCTCCTTTACAGGCGAACCACTCTTTCCTAGAATTCTCCCAACAAAACGAAATCGACCATTCGCCTTCCCTACCACAATCCTCACATACTCTCATTCCACTTCGTATCGCTTTGCAACGATACGCCTGATGGCGTCAAGCGGGACACTACTAACGCCGTATTCGAACATAACATGACTGTCTCCAGAATGAGATCTTCACTCTGCAGCGGAGTGTGCGCTGATATGAAACTTCCTGGCAGATTAAAACTGTGTGCCCGACCGAGACTCGAACTCGGGACCTTTGCCTTTCGCGGGCGAAAGGCAAAGGTCCCGAGTTCGATTCTCGGTCGGGCACACAGTTTTAATCTGCCAGGAAGTTTCATAACATGACTGTTTTTCCAATTCGTCCTCATTAATTTACATGTTTCTACATTTAGAGTCAGCTGCCGTTCATCACACCAACTACAAACTTTGTCTAAGTCAACTTGCATTCTTCTACAGTGACTCACCTTCGACGCCTTTGCGCGCACCACTGCGTGATCAGCAAACAGTCGCGCACAGTTACCCACCTTGAAACCTTCCCGTCTCCTCTATACCTCTTTTGTTATTGATAACCTTCCCTTTTACAATAAACTATGAAACATTTCCTTAGGATTTCTATCTCTTGCTTAATAATAACAAAAGAAATCTTCCCTTTGAAATTTATTCTCTTTCTCTATCTTCGCATACAAATTTAAATGCTGCATATTAAAAGTGATTTTCTGATTATTTCGACGAAACAAAGAATGTGTGGTCGTCGTGGCCCTCGGTCATTATCTGCAATAACCCAAAACTGTTCCTTACCTTTTTTTACTGTTACTGGATCGCCATGTGACTGCTACATCGAACTGCGACATGAATATACTTACTCTGTTTTACTATACTCTATTAGCTGCTGGTGGGCTTTCACAATAAGTGGCTGTATTTATTACCAAAGCTGACGTTATTCTTTAATAGCAAAGTTGGCGTTATTCTTTAATTAATTTGACTGAAGTTACGTAATTCATAGTTAAACTTTTTCTTGACAACAACAAAATTTTGCAAAGTTTTACGTTGATGGTTTTTGGGATGAATTATAATTAGAAATGCAATATTGCTGGCAAAAGTTAATTATATTCTGAATGAAATGATTTTACAAACGTTCAAATGGGACCTACTTTTTACAATAATCTTACAACTATCAATGCGCAAACATACCTTCAGTAGTCTTGAGATTCTCAAAAAATTAATTAAATAATATTAGTTCCTCTTATGATAATAGTTAACTGATGTCTCTATACATCCGTTTATAATCTCTTGTAAATCATAGCTGGTGGCTGGCAGGCACACCGCTCCTCTCAATCTCTCGCTTCAGACCTGCTACCGACTCGCTTCACATCTCGCTTGCTACTGACTTCCTACGAACGCTAAAGTGCCGTTTCTCCTGCCAACAATGCTTTCTGGTGCAGACAATCCCTGCTACCATTACAAAATGTATCGATGCGCGGTCTTTCCCGCTCTTTTCTTAAAATGTGTCCGTACGCCGTTTCTCCCGCCCTTTTTAAAATCATATCAACAATACTTTGGTGCAGACATTCCCTGCTACCACAATTATTTCCAACATGACAAATTTGTTAACGTCGAGTATAGACTTAAGTGTCAGGAAGTCGTTTCTGAAAGTATTTGTATGGAGTGTAGCCATGTATGGAAGTGAAACATGGACGATAACTAGTTTGGACAAGAAGATAAGCTTTCGAAATGTGGTGCTACAGAAGAATGCTGAAGATTAGATGGGTAGATCACATAACTAATGAGGAGGTGTTGAGTAGGATTGGGGAGAAGAGAAGTTTGTGGCACAACTTGACTAGAAGAAGGGATCAATTGGCAGGACATGTTTTGAGGCATCAAGGGATCACCAATTTAGCATTGGAGGGCAGCGTGGAGGGTAAAAATCGTAGAGGAAGACCAAGAGATGAATACACTAAGCAGATTCAGAAGGATGTAGGTTGCAGTAGGTACTGGGAGATGAAGAAGCTTGCACAGGATAGAGTAGCATGGAGAGCTGCATCAAACCAGTCTCAGGACTGAAGACCACAACAACAACATGACAAATATTAATTATTCCTACTTAATCCTATAAATAAAATATAAACATCTTTCATAAATTGTGATTTGACAATAAACAATAGAAATATACACGTCTTACAACCTTGTTCGCCAAATGATTTATGTATACAGAGAATAAAAGCGTGCCTATCACATTTCGCTAGGGCGCTCCTGATGATACCCTTGTTTCCGATGAACACTCCCCGTAGAGGACAACATACCGGGCCGGCCGTAGTGGCCGAGCGGTTCTAGGCGCTTCAACCCGGAACCGCGCGACTGCTACGGTAGCAGGTCCGAATCCTGCCCCGGACATGGATGTATGTGATGTCCTTAGGTTAGTTAGGTTTAAGTAGTTCTAAGTCTAGGGGACTGATGACCTCAGAAGTTAAGTCCCATAGTGCTCAGAGCCATTTGAACAACATACCGGGTTCTATTACTTGAGGCGTCGCCGAGCTCCCACATATCTGGCAACCTATCCCATATTCTCGTACCTTCGTTAACTGTTTGTAATGAGATGGCGTGTCAAATGCTTTGGGGCAATCTAAAAATATGAAATCCTCCAGTTGCACTTCATACATACACTCCTGGAAATGGAAAAAAGAACACATTGACACCGGTGTGTCAGACCCACCATACTTGCTCCGGACACTGCGAGAGGGCTGTACAAGCAATGATCACACGCACGGCACAGCGGACACACCAGGAACCGCGGTGTTGGCCGTCGAATGGCGCTAGCTGCGCAGCATTTGTGCACCGCCGCCGTCAGTGTCAGCCAGTTTGCCGTGGCATACGGAGCTCCATCGCAGTCTTTAACACTGGTAGCATGCCGCGACAGCGTGGACGTGAACCGTATGTGCAGTTGACGGACTTTGAGCGAGGGCGTATAGTGGGCATGCGGGAGGCCGGGTGGACGTACCGCCGAATTGCTCAACACGTGGGGCGTGAGGTCTCCACAGTACATCGATGTTGTCGCCAGTGGTCGGCGGAAGGTGCACGTGCCCGTCGACCTGGGACCGGACCGCAGCGACGCACGGATGCACGCCAAGACCGTAGGATCCTACGCAGTGCCGTAGGGGACCGCACCGCCACTTCCCAGCAAATTAGGGACACTGTTGCTCCTGGGGTATCGGCGAGGACCATTCGCAACCGTCTCCATGAAGCTGGGCTACGGTCCCGCACACCGTTAGGCCGTCTTCCGCTCACGCCCCAACATCGTGCAGCCCGCCTCCAGTGGTGTCGCGACAGGCGTGAATGGAGGGACGAATGGAGACGTGTCGTCTTCAGCGATGAGAGTCGCTTCTGCCTTGGTGCCAATGATGGGCGTATGCGTGTTTGGCGCCGTGCAGGTGAGCGCCACAATCAGGACTGCATACGACCGAGGCACACAGGGCCAACACCCGGCATCATGGTGTGGGGAGCGATCTCCTACACTGGCCGTACACCACTGGTGATCGTCGAGGGGACACTGAATAGTGCACGGTACATCCAAACCGTCATCGAACCCATCGTTCTACCATTCCTAGACCGGCAAGGGAACTTGCTGTTCCAACAGGACAATGCACGTCCGCATGTATCCCGTGCCACCCAACGTGCTCTAGAAGGTGTAAGTCAACTACCCTGGCCAGCAAGATCTCCGGATCTGTCCCCCATTGAGCATGTTTGGGACTGGCTGAAGCGTCGTCTCACGCGGTCTGCACGTCCAGCACGAACGCTGGTCCAACTGAGGCGCCAGGTGGAAATGGCATGGCAAGCCGTTCCACAGGACTACATCCAGCATCTCTACGATCGTCTCCATGGGAGAATAGCAGCCAGCATTGCTGCGAAAGGTGGATATACACTGTACTAGTGCCGACATTGTGCATGCTCTGTTGCCTGTGTCTATGTGCCTGTGGTTCTTTCAGTGTGATCATGTGATGTATCTGACCCCAGGAATGTGTCAATAAAGTTTCCCCTTCCTGGGACAATGAATTCACGGTGTTCTTATTTCAATTTCCAGGAGTGTAGTTTGCAATATAGCCATTTTAATGCAACAGAAAATGCCTGGAACTATCTGGAGCAAAGGATGAAAGGTATTACCCAGAATGCAATTTGGTAGGTCAATTGGAACTTATAATCAATGAGTGGTTTCAGCTGGACGTGGTGTACTTGAATAAACACAAGGACCCTCTCTCTCGCCGAAGTGAGCTCCTTACCAAGATTAGACACAGTGTTACACGATATTAGCGTGGTGTCTGCAGGGGTGGGGGTTACGGTTTTTGTGCAATGTGCTTGATTCATTCTGAATTCAGTGGCTGCTGGTAAACACATATCTGGATTCGTAATTACAGGAACAATTTTGTTTCTACTATCGCCTACTTTCACCCGTATCAGTTTTCGTTATTAATTCTGATGCACCCTCGTATACACGGTGTCTCGTTCGTGTATCACCTGCCGTAAACAGATTCCTTGGAGAAAAGAAATGAAAAATAATTACACGTCGGTACCACATCTCATATGTCAGTTCATCGTTAGTAGAAGGGCCATTCGGAAAGTAAGGAACGATAGGTCGCGAAATGGAAATCACAGGGGAAAAATCAGAAGTGTTTTGTTTGCAACAGTTAGCTACAACTTCCAGCTACTTATCTCCATAGTCGCCGATCCGACTTAAACGTTTGTCGGAGCTTGGTACCAACTTTCCAATACCCTCGTTATAGAAGGCAGCCGCCATTACTTTCCGCCAATTCTCTACGCTGGCCTACAACTCGTTGTCTATGTCAAAATGTTGTCTTCATAGCCAGCCAGTGGTTCATGTGAGCAGAGATGAAACTCAGAGGGAGACAATTACGGGCTGTATTGTGGGTAATTAAACATTTCCAATTGAAAAAGATGCAGGAGCATCTTCATTGCCCCTGCAGAATGTGGCTGAGAATTGTCTTGAAGAAGAAACCGCACGACAGTTATGGGATGTTGGTTGCATAGCTTCAGGCGAAATTTCTCACCAGTCCCTCGTACTTGGCGGGAGACACTATTATTCTAGGTGTCTTTATGTGCTCTCTGTGTGCTCAGAACTAAAACGAATAACTTAACGTGATCGACGGGCATAATAGACACACTGTCCTACACATCTGTGCAAAACTTCATCGGATTTTCACTGTGGTTTCCATTTCGCGACCTATCGTTCCTTACTTTCCGAATAACCCTCGTACACTCCGTTGCATACTGGGTGAAGGAAAGTGTTCACTGTAAACTGTCATTTTAGTACTAAAGTACGGACTTAAGTCGGCGTATGAGTTTACTCGACGCACACGGCAGCAGCGTAGTCTGCCTAACTCCAACACTACCAGCTGTACAGTTCTGTACAAGGCGTAAAGGATCATTGTTTACAACGTACCACAGTGGTGTAGGTGCAATCGAGATACTGGACGTTTGGGGTCTACCAAGAATAAAAGCAGCCTCAAATTCGTCTACCAGGGTCACCTAAGTTACAGAACCTGTGCGCTGGGCCACAGTTTGGCTAAAACCGTCTTTCAGTATTATAAACCCCTTTACTCTTGCAGTCACAACATGTAAAATTGATCTTCTGCAAATGTTACCGCAAAATATTGTTAATTATAACAGCATAAAGTTAACAATTACATCGTTTTCCTTGTGTGGCGGTCTTGTTACTAAATTACTGTGATTATAAGGGTTAAGCTTACACCAAATTTCAGACGTAATTAATTTTTCAGTCATATATTCAAACCTCTGCCTCCTCTCATTACCTTCACGTGGAAATGTAAATTTAAAACGTTAACGAAACAGCCGACTAAGCTAGATAGCGAGAGAATACTGAAAACCTTTTTTTTAAGTATTTATTTTGGCTTTCGGTTTCATGACCGTACAACCAACCCAAGTTTAAACACATTAGTAACAACTGCCAGTTTTGTTTATTGAAGAGGAGATTAGTGTTTAACGTCTCGTCTACAGCCATGCCATTAGAGACGGAGCACAAGCTCGAATAAGGGAAGGATGGGGAAGGAAATCGGCCTTGCCTTTTCGAAGAAAAGATCGTGGCATTTGGCTGCAGCGATTTAGGAAAATCAAGGAAAACCTAAACCAGGATGGCCGGACGCGTGTTTTAACGGTCGTCCTACAGAATTCGACTCCAACGTACAAATTTAAATGCATTTAATAACAAAAGAAGCGTAAATTTTACAAAACTGGTATGTCTACACTAGGCTTATGTAAGTGCAAAACTTAAAGATAGTAGCAGCAAAAGGCATACTATTTTAACTAAATAACTGTGCGCAGACGCACTTCACTTTATGTGTCTGATATATCTTCCGATGTATTGGGTAATTGGGTCCGATTTCCAGGCAACGCAGCTCTTCTTTTCTATTTGGCCCATTCGGAGTTTCCGCTCTCACCTATGGTCTTTCGTTACCGTTCTCCTCTTCCCCTCCGTACTCGTAGGATATAGGTTTCGACGTGGTTGATTATATGATGATGATGTCCCATACTCGTTTACAAAGCGTAGGGGAATGATGCGGGAGACCCGTACCGCCGTACTATTCAAGGTCCTAGTGGAGGTGATTTGCCATTGCCTTCCTCTGACCGTAATGGGGATGAACAATTATGATGAAGACGACACAACAACACCCAGTCATCTCGAGGGAGGTGAAAATACCTGACCCCGCCGGGAATCGAACCTGGGACCCCGGGCTCTGGAAGCGAAAACGCTACCTCTAGACCACGAGCTGCGGACGCTGATTATACACTCCTGGAAATTGAAATAAGAACACCGTGAATTCATTGTCCCAGGAAGGGGAAACTTTATTGACACATTCCTGGGGTCAGATACATCACATGATCACACTGACAGAACCACAGGCACATAGACACAGGCAACAGAGCATGCACAATGTCGGCACTAGTACAGTGTATATCCACCTTTCGCAGCAATGCAGGCTGCTATTCTCCCATGGAGACGATCGTAGAGATGCTGGATGTAGTCCTGTGGAACGGCTTGCCATGCCATTTCCACCTGGCGCCTCAGTTGGACCAGCGTTCGTGCTGGACGTGCAGACCGCGTGAGACGACGCTTCATCCAGTCCCAAACATGCTCAATGGGGGACAGATCCGGAGATCTTGCTGGCCAGGGTAGTTGACTTACACCTTCTAGAGCACGTTGGGTGGCACGGGATACATGCGGACGTGCATTGTCCTGTTGGAACAGCAAGTTCCCTTGCCGGTCTAGGAATGGTAGAACGATGGGTTCGATGACGGTTTGGATGTACCGTGCACTATTCAGTGTCCCCTCGACGATCACCAGTGGTGTACGGCCAGTGTAGGAGATCGCTCCCCACACCATGATGCCGGGTGTTGGCCCTGTGTGCCTCGGTCGTATGCAGTCCTGATTGTGGCGCTCACCTGCACGGCGCCAAACACGCATACGACCATCATTGGCACCAAGGCAGAAGCGACTCTCATCGCTGAAGACGACACGTCTCCATTCGTCCCTCCATTCACGCCTGTCGCGACACCACTGGAGGCGGGCTGCACGATGCTGGGGCGTGAGCGGAAGACGGCCTAACGGTGTGCGGGACTGTAGCCCAGCTTCATGGAGACGGTTGCGAATGGTCCTCGCCGATACCCCAGGAGCAACAGTGTCCCTAATTTGCTGGGAAGTGGCGGTGCGGTCCCCTACGGCACTGCGTAGGATCCTACGGTCTTGGCGTGCATCCGTGCGTCGCTGCGGTCCGGTCCCAGGTCGACGGGCACGTGCACCTTCCGCCGACCACTGGCGACAACATCGATGTACTGTGGAGACCTCACGCCCCACGTGTTGAGCAATTCGGCGGTACATCCACCTGGCCTTCCGCATGCCCACTATACGCCCTCGCTCAAAGTCCGTCAACTACACATACGGTTCACGTCCACGCTGTCGCGGCATGCTACCAGTGTTAAAGACTGCGATGGAGCTCCGTATGCCACGGCAAACTGGCTGACACTGACGGCGGCGGTGCACAAATGCTGCGCAGCTAGCGCCATTCGACGGCCAACACCGCGGTTCCTGGTGTGTCCGCTGTGCCGTGCGTGTGATCATTGCTTGTACAGCCCTCTCGCAGTGTCCGGAGCAAGTATGGTGGGTCTGACACACCGGTGTCAATGTGTTCTTTTTTCCATTTCCAGGAGTGTATAATTCCTTGAGAGCTGTGTATAAGAGTTTGTGCACCCTAACGTCTGTTGCTGCCAAAAGAGTGGTAACGCAGTAAGGATATTTGTACCCCACAACTCTCAGCTGATTTACTGACCCATATATTTTGTCTGTTGTTTAGTTACATCCAGTATTATATGGTTATAACTTCTTCTTGGCAAATGTACGTTTCTAGCATTTGTAGACTTAGAGAAAGCTTTTGACAATGTTAACTGGAATACTCTCTTTCAAATTCTGAAGGTGGCAGGGGTAAAATACAGGGAGCGAAAGGCTATTTACAATTTGTACAGAAACCAGATGGCAATTATAAGAATCGAGGGACATGAAAGGGAAGCAGTGGTTGGGAAGGGAGTGAGACGGGGCTGTAGCCTCTCCCCGATATTATTCAATCTGTATATTGAGCAAGCAGTAAAGGAAACAAAAGAAAAATTCGGAGTAGGTATTAAAATTCATGGAGAAGAAATAAAAACTTTGAGGTTCGCCGATGACATTGTAATTCTGTCAGAGACAGCAAAGGACTTGGAAGAGCAGCTGAACGGAATGGACAGTGTCTTGAAAGGAGGATATAAGATGAACATCAACAAAAGCAAAACGAGGATAATGGAATGTAGTCAAATTAAATCGGGTGATGCTGAGGGAATTAGACTAGGAAATGAGACACTTAAAGTAGTAAAGGAGTTTTGCTATTTGGGGAGCAAAATAACTGATGATGGTCGAAGTAGAGAGGATATAAAATGTAGACTGGCAATGGCAAGGAAAGCGTTTCTGAAGAAGAGAAATTTGTTAACATCGAGTATAGATTTAAGTGTCAGGAAGTCGTTTCTGAAAGTATTTGTATGGAGTGTAGCCATGTATGGAAGTAAAACGTGGATGATAAATAGTTTGGACAAGAAGAGAATAGAAGCTTTCGAAATGTGGTGCTACAGAAGAATGCTGAAGATTAGATGGGTAGATCACGTAACTAATGAGGAGGTATTGAATAGAATTGGGGAGAAGAGAAGTTTGTGGCACAACTTGACAAAAAGAAGGGACCGGTTGGTAGGACATGTTTTGAGGCATCAAGGGATCACAAATTTAGCATTGGAGGGCAGCGTGGAGGGTAAAAATCGTAGAGGGAGACCAAGAGATGAATACACTAAGCAGATTCAGAAGGATGTAGGTTGCAGTAGGTACTGGGAGATGAAGAAGCTTGCACAGGATAGAGTAGCATGGAGAGCTGCATCAAACCAGTCTCAGGACTGAAGACCACAACAAGAACAACAACGACTGCTTCTTCTCCAAAAGTACAATAAGGGCTCTCGATCAATCCCAGACGATGCAATTTTTTTTTATAAAAAAAAACCGTGACTGCATTTCATTCGTGCGATCGTTTTATAAAACCCTCATGACACCACGTGCTTGATATACCATTGTATTGATGGGATCACAGGATGATTTGCCCACGATGTTTTCCTGCGTAAATGCTCCGTCTGCTCCATTCGTCAACCCCCCTCATTCGCATCGTCCTTCTAAATTTTTAACTCGTTATATGAAGTATGTATTCTGTAACTTTGGATGATATGGAGCTCCTGAAGCTGTGCTTTGCTCAGCCAATTGATCGGCCTGTTAGTTATCGCGGATGCCGTTGTAGCCTTTGACCCAGATTAATGTCATTTCTTTTGCTGATTTTGTAGCCTACTGACTCGTTGCATAATTTCGTAAAAGAAGGGGTCGATGGGTTGCGGTGTAAAATGGTTTTCCAAAATCATGACTGCAGTTCTGGAGTCAGTTAAGACAACAATTTTAGCGTCAGCGCACCTTCCTGCGTACTTAAGTGCTTAATAGGTACTAGCTCTCCCGTCATAACAGATATTTCCTCAGGTAACGTATAACTACCACAAGCCTGTGTTCTCTGGTCTGTGAATGCATATCCAGTCCCATTTGCATTTTTGGCACCATCTGTACACTGATGAGCCAAACCATTATGATCACTGCCCACCGCTAAGTTGGCTGCCGTCTGGTGGCTTTGCGGCCACGTGACGGGGTAGCAGAAATATTTGAGTGGAGCAGACATGGAAGGGGACAACCCTAGCAAAGATATGGGCTGTAAATGGGGAAATCCATCGAGCTAAGCAACTTGAACCCCATAACCATGGACCTTGCCGTTGGCGGGGAGGCTTGCGTGCCTCAGCGATACAGATGGCCGTACCGTAGGTGCAACCACAACGGAGGGGTATCTGTTGAGAGGCCAGACAAACATGTGGTTCCTGAAGAGGAGCAGCAGCCTTTTCAGTAGATGCAGGGGCAACAGTCTGGATGATTGACTGATCTGGCCTTGTAACATTAACCAAAACGGCCTTGCTGTGCTGGTACTGCGAACGGCTGAAAGCAAGGGGAAACTACAGCCGTAATTTTTCCCGAGGACATGCAGCTTTACTGTATGATTAAATGATGATGGCGTCCTCTTGGGTAAAATATTCCGGAGATAAAATAGTCCCCCATTCGGATCTCCGGGCGGGGACTACTCAAGAGGACGTCGTTATCAGGTGAAAGAAAACTGGCATTCTACGGATCGGAGCGTGGAATGTCAGATCCCTTAATCGGGCAGGTAGGTTAGAAAATTTAAAAAGGGAAATGGATAGGTTAAAGTTACATATAGTGGGAATTAGTGAAGTTCGGTGGCAGGAAGAACAAGACTTTTGGTCAGGTGATTACAGGGTTATAAATACAAAATGAAATAGGGGTAATGCAGGAGTAGGTTTAATAATGAATAAAAAAATAGGAGTGCGGGTTAGCT